>NC_047085.1:439703755-440957683 GCF_902459505.1 Geotrypetes seraphini | reverse complement strand
AAGCCAGCTGGAAGCTAAAGAAGCACAGCTTGGGCTTTGCGGTCCCCAGTTATGTCTAATACTAGCTCTAGCAGGATACATATTTCAAATCTGAAATATTCTAATCACAAAATATAAAATATGTTGTCTGGTAATTTTATTCTTCAAATCATATTGGTCTCAGGCTTTGGTTTTGGGTTCCTTCAGTCTTCATCGTAGCATGACTGGCTCCTGAAGGTAAAATAGGCGCAAGAGGAGTTGGGGAGAAGATGCCGAGCCTGACACGGGCACAATTATTTTTTACCAAGGGGTGGTAAAAGGTTTTTTACCAAGGGGTCTTTTACCAAGGGGTGGTAAAAGGTTTACCCCATTCCTGTGGTAAACCAGTTGCAAATGTCTCTGAAGTAAAAGCTGCTTTGTTTACCTCATTGGAATAACTACAAGATGGCATTGTATCTTCCAAAACAGACAATATTCGTTTATTGTTAGTATAAAAACTTACAGTATTACAGCATCAGAGACATATCAGAAAAATATATTGCCAGTTCAGAATATGCAATGGAGAGAAGAACTTGCACCCATATGCTTAGCAGGGGGCTAGCAGATCCCCGTAGCATAAGTAAGTGAATCTCTCTCTGGCTTTACCTAGAATGCATGTCTTTTTTATAAAGAGCAATTCTTCCTTTGTTCCAAAAAAGTCCATCCCCGAATTCTGGTTATGTAATTCCCTATTGGTACATAAAATAATGTATACCTAACTCCTCCTCCTCTCAGTCCACGCCTCTCTCACCTCCACCCCCCTCCCCAGTAGGGGGGGGCCTTGCAGAAACAGAGAACTCTTGGTGAACTTTCTTTCTCCAGCGCTGAGATATGTAGATGCTAATTAGTGGGTTTACAATTCTGTGCATCTTCGGGATGGTGTCCTTGTATGCTGAAAGTTGGCAAAGGTGATCTTTCGACAATCCAGCTGCTTGGTTCTCATAACTTGGTTCAGAGACAGGGAGCAAATGTTTTGGTACCAAGTTCTCTCATCTCGCTACACCCACATCGTCCTGCAGGGATCCTTGCTCATTATAAAAGTTTTATGGCTTTCCAGGGTGCCTGGCATATGAAGTCATACAGCACTGATAACAGTTCAGCAGAACCTTGGAGAAATATCCTCCCAGCAGGGAATGGAGACAAAAACGTTAGCATTGCAAAGGCTGCAGGTGTTTACAGACAGCAAGGTACAGGCTGGGCCTGGCTATGGGAAAATATAGGTCTGTAGTGTCCAGCATACACAAGTTAGGCCAGTATGTCCAGTTGAATCATCTGTATGTCCAGGTTATCCATGTCATCTCCATTCCTGTGGATTTACTGCGGTGCCCTAAGTTTACCGCAGTAAATGGTCCCCGTGTCATTTTCTACCCTTAGGAATGCTCATTTGCCCTCCATTGACATGTTGTAAATGCTCATGTCTAAATCTAGGAGCACCAATGAAGGTTTATGCTAATATTCTATAACATCTGGGCTCTGAAATGGAGATGCCCTGTTATAAAATTGTCCCCACAGCTTAATAAAGGGCTCCTTTTACTAAGGTGCGCTAGCATTTTTAGCGTGTGCTAGCTGAAAAATTACCGTCTGCTTAAAAGGAGGCGGTAGCGGCTAGCGCTTGCAGCATTTTAACACGCGCTATTCCGTGCGTTAAGGCCTTAACACACCTTTGTAAAAGGAGCCCAAAGTTTTTGTTTAAGCAGATTATTTCCATGTATAATGAACAGCTTTCTTTTTTAATCATTAGTTGCAGCAGTTGAAGAAATCCACCAGATGGCACTTTAAATCAGTAGAGAATGTGCATGGTGCATCTGAATATTGTGAGCTACAGTATATCCAGTAGGTGGACAATGCCATGCATTTTTTAAAAAAATATTCAGATGCACCATGCACATTCTCTACTGATTTAAAGTGCCATCTGGTGGATATATATACATTAGTTCAAATGCCAGGATAGCTGGCTATCTATTTCTTTCAAGGCTTGTTTCATTTGGAGTGATATAATGTGTGTTAAATACACCTGTAAAATGTTTAACCATCATACTATCTCTTATGCAACATTTTATTTATAATCCACAGACTGTTAGTTGATGCACTAGCTTCCTTTAAACCTGATGCATATATTGTGAGCTACAGTATATCCAGTAGGTGGAGAATGCCATGCATTTTTTAAAAAAATATTCAGATGCATCAGGTTTAAAGGAAGCTAGTGCATCAACTAACAGTCTGTAGATTATAAATAAAATATTGCATAAGAGATAGTATGATGGTTAAACATTTTACAGGTGTATTTAACACACATTATTTCACTCCAAATGAAACAAGCCTTGAAAGAAATAGATAGCCAGCTATGCTGGCATTTGAACCTGGGGAGTTGTGACATATAACTTTGGTGTTACTGTCATCTGAACATAGAACCTGATACAGATGCGTAAATGCAGTGGAGAGAAGAGCTATCCCTAGTGTCAGATTCTAATTCTTATTTTCATATTGCAGTCAAGGTAGGACATAGAAACATAATGCGTAAATGCAGTGGAGAGAAGAGCTATCCCTAGTGTCAGATTCTAATTCTTATTTTCATATTGCAGTCAAGGTAGGACATAGAAACATAGAAATATGAAGGCAAATAAAGACCATATAGCCTATCTAGTATGCCTATCCATGTCATCTACTATCCTCTCCTCTCCCCTCCCTTAGAGATCCAATGTACTTTTCCGAAGCTTTCTTTCTTTTTTGTCTCCACCACTTCCATGGGGAAGCCGTTCCAAGCATTCATCACCCTTTCTGTGAAAAAGTATTTTCTGAGGTTACTTCTTAGTCTGTCCCCTTTCACCTTCATCCTATGCCCCCTCAAATGAAAGAGATTCGTCTCATGCACATGCCACTTAGGTATTTAAATGTCTCTATCATATCTCCTTTCTTCTACCTTTCCTCCAAAGAATACATATAGAGATCTTTAAATCTGACCCTGTATACTTTATGATGAAGACCAGACCATTTTAGTAGTCTTCCTCTGTACCAACTCCATCCTGTTTATATCCTTTTGAAGGTTGGTCTCCAGAACCGTACACAATATTCATTGAAGTCTCACCATAGTCTTATGCAGGGACATCAATACCTCCTCTATCCTACTGGCCATTCCTCTCTCTATGCACCCAAGTAATCTTCTAGGTTTCACCGTCGCCATTTCAACCTGTTTTGCCACCTTAAGATCATCACATTATTTATTTGGATTTATTAACTGCCTTTATGAAGAGATTCACCCAAGGAGATCTATAGCAAGCACTGTAACACCCAAATCCCATTCCTCTTTCATGCACAAAAGTTTTTCACCCCCTAAACTGTACCATCCCCTTGGGTTTTGAAGCCCAAATGCGTGACCATGCTTTCTCTACCATTAAATATTAGCTGCAAAATTTTGGACCATTCCTCAAGGCTTTTCCTCATGTTATCAAAATAAGGTATTTTGACACCTACCAGACAGGACATAACAGAGGTCTGGGCTTTCTTTCCCACTATTAAGACATTTAAAACTGCTCTCCACCTTTCTGTCTCCTGTCCACCCATCCACCCCTCCCCCTCTTCCTATCCCTAAAATGCTTTCATGTTTTCCTCATATTTACTGATATTTGTCTATATTTGCTTTTTTCTGATCTGAAGAAGAAGGGTTACCTTTGAAAGCTCATCATAAAAAGCATCGAGTTAGTTCTTGTTTTTTGTTTTATTTCTTTATATTACCTTGGAAAGTGGACTAACATGGCCACCACACCATTTCACCCCAGTGTGAAGAAATATTTTTTCCAGTTTGTTTTAAATCTACTATTTAGTAGCTTTATCACATGCCCCCTAGTCCTAGTATTTTTGGAAACAGTAAATAAGCAATTCCACTCCACTCAGTATTTTATAGACCAATATCATATCACCTCTGAGTTGTCTCTTCTCCAAGCTGAAGAGCCCTAGATGCTTTAGCTTTTCCTCATAGGGAAGTTGTCCCAACCCTTTTATTATTTTTGTCACCCTTCTCTGTACCTTTTCTAATTCCTCTATATCTTTTTTGAGATACAGCAACCAGAACTGCACACAGTATTTGAGGTGCGGCCATATCATAGAGTGATACATTGGCATTATAACATTTTCACCTTTGTTTTCCATTCCTTTCAAGATAATTCCTATCATTCCAATTGCTTTCTTAGCCGCCACCGCACAATGAGCTGAGGGTTTCAAAGTATCCTCAATGATGACACCTAAATCCTTTTCCTGGGCAGTGACTCCTAACATGGAACCCTGCATCACATAGCTGTAGTTTGGGTTCCTCTTTCCCACAAACATCACTTTGCACTTGCTCATATTAAACTTCATCTTCCATTTTGATGTCCAGTTTGCAATTTTTTACAATCCTCTCGTGATTTAACTTTATATCATCAGCAAATTTAATTTTCTCACTAGTTATTCCCATCTCTAGAACACTGATAAATATTTTTAAAAGCAGCAGTCCCAGCACAGTGATGTCACTAATAGCTTCCCCAGGTTTACTGAACTGCTGATCAACATAATTCTAACAGCCAGATCCTATGATTCCCAACTATGAAAGATATAAAGTTCAAGACATCTTACATCAAATCATTCATCTACCAAATAGCAAAAGTGTGAAACTCAATTCCCATCATAATTTGTACAACCACAGTATATGCACTGTTCGCAAAAATCTAAAAAACATACCGGTATATATTTTTTAAAGAAATTCCAAGGTCCAAAGAGACTGACTAATAATACAAGTCACCCGAAATAAAGACAATGTTGAGGGGCGCTCAGGAAGGATAAGGCCATAGCAGAGAGACTGAATGAATTCTTTGCTTTGGTCTTTATGGAAAATCAGGGGCGGGAAGCTGCACGGTGACGCCAGGAAGTACTTTTTCACCGAGAGTGGTTGATCGCTGGAATAGTCTTTCACTTCAGGTGATCGAGGCCAGCAGCGTGCCTGATTTTAAGACAAAATGGGATCGTCATGTGGGATCTCTTCACAGAGAAAGGTAGGGGAGGGTCATTAGGGTGGGTAGACTGGATGGGCCTTGGCCCTTATCTGCTGTCTATTTCTATGTTTCTACCTGAATGGGAATGTTTTTCAAGGGTTATGATGCGGAGGAACTGAAAGAAATCATGGTGAACCTGGAAGACGTACTAAGCCAAACTGACAAGTTAAAGAGTGATAAATCACCTGAACCAAATGGTATACAACCCAGGGTACTGAAATAACTCCAACATAAAATTGCTGATCTACTGTTAGTGATCTGTAACCTTTTGCTAATATCATCTGTAGTACCTGATCTGAAATACAGGAATGTTATTTATTCACTACTGACAATCAGCTATGTGGTGAAAATGGTAAATGAACAGTTCTGAAAAATTTAATAGACTGCTATTTATAATGTTGAAAAAAATATTTTTGATGAAAAAGGAAAAGAAATATAAATCGAGTAATAAAATATAAATATAAGCATTTATAGGGAGGTTTTTATGCCAGTGATTGCAGTAGGAGCATGAGAAAGGTTCTCTTTTGAAGAGATAATATAGCTCCGTAGTCTCTGGTCAGTCCACCCTTGGAAAACAGTAATTCAGTAGAGATTTGTCACGGTGTATTCTTCTTACAGAAATACCAGATATTAGAATGTGAACTGATGATTGACAGTGCAGGTTCACGTCATATCTTGCTTACACTTTTCTGCAGTCATCTTAGGCATTATCAGATTTAATAAAGCATTCAAAAACAGATAAAGTCAGTGGATGATACAGAACACTAGAATGTAAGACCAGCAGAATAAATCTGTAACCCGTTCTGAGCTCTTTGGGGACAGGATATAAAACCAAATAAATAGTGGAGTCAAAGAGAATGTTGCTACTCTGGGTTCTGGCCAGATACTAGTGACCTGGATTGGCCATTATAAGAACAAGCTACTGAGATTGATGGACCATTGGTCTGGCCCAGTAAGGCTATTCTTATGCTCTTATGAGAAGAGGTTAAAGCAATGATAGACCAATAGCAGCTATTCCCTTCCTTGTCAAATTGATGGAAGGTTTAGTAAGTATCGAATTAACAAATTACCTTGAACAGTTTTGTATTCTAGGTGCTTCCCAATCAGGTTTTCATTCTTGGCCCAGTACTGAGACAGTATTAGCATCCTTACTTGATCATCTTCATCAGTTATTTAGTAAAGGAATAAATGCTATGATTTTACAGCTTGATCTTAGTATCGCATTTGATCTAGTTGATCATGAAATCTTGATAAGATGTTTGGATACAATTGGTGTATCTGGGCAAGTCCTAAAATGGTTTAGGGGTTTTATTGAATTACTGAACCTATAAGGTTCATTTTAATGATCATTACTCACATAAATGGAAAAATCCCTAGTGTGTCGAATTAAGATAAAAACCTGTATTGCAAAAGCTTGTACTGTAACTATGGCAAATTGTAATCCATTACCTGTATATTATTTATGTTAACCTATAACCTGTTCTGAGCTTGTTGGGGAGAACGAGATTGAAAATGCATTATATAAATAAATAGACCATATGGTATTTATCTGCCTCCCTTTTTCCCATATTCAGAAATTTCACTGCTATATCTATTACACATTAGTTTTGTTCAATAGGAGGTTCCGAGCCCTCTCAAGTAAATTTTTGAACAAGGGAAAATTATGAAATGCTCGATATTGAATGAATACAACCCAGATTCAATTTCTTTTTCTGAAATAACTGTTAACATGATATAATTTTCATATCCTTCTGCAGGAAAACCCTTTTTTAGTTCAAGTATGACCTAGAATATCTCTGTTTGGCAGATTGGAAATATCAGCCAAGATATTATTTCTGAGGTCAGAAGTATTAAGCCATTAACAGACAGCAGGGAAAGCTCCTGCAGGCCCAGTTTTGGCCTCGCAGTCCTCTCCCTCTACTGGTAAGCCTCAGACTTCATCTAAAGGCCATAAATCCTCCCATCCCCCACCTAAACCCTTGGCTGCTACTAATACCCCTCATTACCACATTCCATTTCTGACAGCAGTATTGCCTTCTCAATCAGAACAATGCAGTAGAGAAGGTACCTCAACATCAGATAAAGGCTTTTATTAAAATTTCTTCCTAATTTCCAAAAATAATAAATAGTCTCTATCCCATTCTAGATTTCCGTTCACTCAATGCTTACCTTAAGAATGGAAAACTTAAGGATGTTTTCACTCTCAACTATCCTCTTCTGAGACACAACGACTGGCTGGCTACTCTGCATCTCAAAGATACCTACATCCACAAACCCTTTCATCCCACCTACAGGCCACCACTTCCAGTACAAAGTGCTACCCTTTGATCACTCTTCAGCCTTTTCTAATTAATTGGCACACAGAGGAACATTCCAGGCAATGCCTGCTTCTCACTCTGAAGGACACCTTATCCAGCCTATGAGCCCTAGAGTTCTTTATCAACTACGAGAAATCATCCCTTGTTCACATTCATAAGAACTCACATAATCACCATTGCAGCACATGCCTACTTGACAGAGAACAGACACTAAACAATCATAGCTCACTGCAACCACCTAAGCAGTTCTGTACATCATATCTGCGCCTGCTAGGTCACATGGCAACCTCTCTCTCCCTGGTACCACATGAATGACTGTAGGGGTGTTTCCTTATTTACACCTGAAGGTTAGGCCTCTCTGACATCATCAAGCCTGAACCATTATTTGCAAGAAATCATTCCAGCCTGAACCTAGCAAGAAGAGAAAGAAGAACACATCTTTGCTGTTTCTGCCTGATGCATTCTGGGTATGTACCAGAACTATATTTTAGTCAAGGACATCCAGTTATGCCTATGTGATCTTCCCATGTGAATCTTGGGGGAATCATACTCCTATGCTGTGCTTATCTATCGAAGGCGCTTCTGTCTCTCAGATAGTATGAGATTTTATACAGAAAGGCTATTCATCTAAGTTCTGTTTCTGGATTGGTCCGGAGAAGTCATCTGACAAGATCCAAGTGAAATGTGCTAATTATAATTTAGTCTGTGCCGGGATGTAAGTGAATTCGCATCTCATCACAGGTGTTCTCCATCTTTTATAATAATTAAGACCTGAACAGTTACCTCGTGTGTCTCTGCTTGAGAGAAAGCGAATCGGACCTTAAACAGATTTGAATTCCATCACATCAAGGAAACCTTTGCTGCCAACCTAAATTACAGCTGTGCCAGTGGCTGATGAACTCTTGTTCCTGTAACAGAAGGATTTCTATATCTGCTAAGCTGAGGAGAGACGTCTTCCATTTCACCTGATTCTGTGCTATGGCCTAATTGAATGGTGAGATAAGGAACTTATTATCTTATCAGCTGAGGTTAGATAAAGTATCCTATTGTGATATAGGATAAGGCTTGTAAAGCTACTCTTGGTGATTATCTGTAATAGATTGCTGCTAATCAGGAATTGTTATTATAAGGAATTGTTTAGTGTGTGTAAGAATTAGTTTTACTTATTTATCTAGCAAGTGTGTTGTAATAATTATATACTGAGTTTCATATCTGTAATCGGATATTTTGTGAACAATATTTAGTTATTGCTGCTGGCTTGTGAATTATATTTTTCTATTTTCATAATAAAAATATTTCTCATTAGCCTGGGTCTGGTTGTGTAAGTAGGCTAAGCAAGCAGAACCTGGATGAGATATTATGGTCTTCCCTAGAAACTAACAGGCACGTATTTGTTTATGTAACTGATTAGTGGACCATAAATCTTTCTACATGACTACATATGCTCATGTCACATTCCACTATCGAACTCAGTCAAATTGTCTCTACAATGGTAGATCAACTCTCCTTCTCTAAAGGAGGGTTGCCTGTTCCAACCTCCTCTGCCTTATCATTATGATGAATGCCTCCAACATAGGTTGAGGAGCACACTTCAGTTCCCTCAAGTCCCAGGATCATTGGGGCCCAACAGAACTGTGTCTACACATCAATCACCATATTCTATGCCTTGTGAACCTTCCATCCCTACTCCTCTGCAGGGAGGTACACAGCCTCTGGCGCTTTGCTCTGTCCCGCCAAATGGACTTCCAAGCAGTTTACATCACAAGTCAATCAAATGTATTAGTGAATTCACTCAGATGTGAACTTAAACCTCATGAGTGGTCCCTAGACACTGCAGTTCTCTATAGACTGCTCCAGCAATAGAGAACTGCAGTCATAGACTTCTTTTCCTCAAAGGACCATGCAAAGTACCCACAATTTTGTTCCTTCCATCCTGCACAACGAGCTATCATACAAGATGCTTTTACCATTCCTTAGATGGGGAATTCCTATATGCCTTTCTGTCAGTTTCTCTCCTCTCCAAGATCCTTCAGAAAATCATCTAAGACTGTGCATCCCTACCACCAACTCCCACTGTACTTCCCTTTTAATTTTTGTAAACCGTGTCAAGCTCTATATTTATAGAGAAGATGCGGTATATAAGCTTAAGGTTTAGTTTAAATCCTGATTGCTCCTCAATGGACAAGACAAAACTGGCTCCCTCTTCTTCTGGACCTTCTCAAAGCTCCACCAATTACTCTTGGAGGCCACCCCTCTCTTCTCATGCAGCAGAATAATCAAATTTTTCATCCAAACCAGCAAGCCTCAACTGAATAGTGTGGAAATTGGATGGAGAATCCTGGCTACAGTTCCAGTCTCCCAGTCAGTATAGGATGTACTCCCTGCAGTCAAAGAATTCTCCACTAGAAAATCATATCAATCTAAATGAACACAGTTTCCTCAGTGGGCCTATTCCTAACAACAAGACCCTTTCACATGACCAATTATGTATATACTGTCTTACCTCCTCTACTTATTGGATTCAAGTCTCAAGAAAAATTCAGTGCGCATTCACTTATTTGCTATCTCTGCCTATCATATTCCACTGGATGGAAAACTGGTCTCTCGTCAACCCTTATTGGCACGCTTTCTTAGAGGTCTCACCAATCACTGACCTCCGCTTCATGATCTGCCTCCACCATGGGATCTCAATGTTGTTTTGGACCAACTCAAGAACAATCCTTTTGAGCCACTAAGCAGTGCTTCTCTTACATTTCTCATATGGAAAGCAGTTTCTCACTGGCATTACATTGGCACACCAAGTCAGTGATCTCCAAGCATTAGTGTCTTATTATTCTTATACTCAATTCTTTCCTAATCATGCCCAACTATGCACACACCCGATATTCCTAGCAAGGAACAAGTGGTTTTGGATTTCCACCTCAATCAGAATATAGTTCTACTATCTTTCTTCCCTTCTCTGCATACCTCACTAGCAGAACAATGCCTTCCTACTTTAGACTGCAGAAAAGCACTACTGCTTTATCTCCGAGAAAATGCAACCATTCATCCTACTAATCAGCTTTTCATCAATTACAACCTGCCCAATCCAGGTCAACCAGCTTCTAAGTGAACCATTTCCATGTGAATTTCTCATCACATCAAATTCTGCTATAAAAAAAGAAAGCATGTCAACAGCTTCCTGGAACAATTGGCACACACAGTTTGCATACTACAGCTTCTTCTGTGGCAAACCTCTGATTTAGCCTGGTACTGGACATTTGATAAGTAGCAACATGATCCTCTGTTCACAATTTCAATAAGCTTTTCTGCTTGAACCGAGGCACAACACAAGACATTAGGGGTCCTTTTACTATGGCACGCTAAATCGGCTAGCACGCCTTAGTAAAAGGACACCTAGTTTTGGACAGTCTGTCTTAAGCACTTATTTGCTCCTTGTCCTATCACCTACACTCTAATATACATTGTAGCTTGAGACTCACCAACAAGTGTGCCTGCATCTCCCCTACTTGTCTCCAAAGAAAGCAAAGTTGCTTACTTGTAATGTGGGTTCTCCCTAGACAGCAGGGGAATGCAGCCACACTTACCCTCCCACCATCTGGGAGGGTATCTGGGATGTCTTTATGGAATAAGTTATCCAGTCAAATATTCCACTTTTACAAAACTGCTTAAGACTAAGCTGTTTGTTGACATTTATTTCTAATATGACATGATAATTATTCCTCTGAAACTGTCTTGCTTTCCCTTAATTTAAGGCAGATGAGTATTTGTTGAAAGTATTGCAAAGGGCATTCTTTATGCTTTATGTGTGATGATTTTGGATTGTTATGCTTTAGTGTGTGTGTGTATTTTTATGTTTTTATATATACATTACTTTAGAAACTGCTGAGATTTTTGTGGGTATAGAAATTTTTTAAATAAATAAAAATCCCCATAGACATATCTACTGTATATATGCATTTACATCAGCTAAAAACAAAACTAGCAAGGCAAGGGGAGAAGCCTTGGAAAGCAGAAGTCCCTGCACATGCCCAGTAAGCCAAAAGGATGGTAGATGCATGGAACAGTCTCCCAGAAGAGGTGGTGGAGACAGAAACTGTGTCTGAATTCAAAAGGGCCTGGGATAGGCATGTGGGATCTCTCAGACAGAGGTCTGCAGCCATGGAATAATGGGGAGCCAAAGTGGGGGAAAAAGTCAAGGGGAATGAAAATGGAGGACACTGAAAGCCAGGGGCATGTTACAGGGATCAGGAACCTGGAAAAGGGCGGGTTTTAAATATCAGGAGCTAAGTCTGACACATGCCTTTATGTGGGTCCTAGCTGACATTCAGCCAGGACCTACATAAATAACAGCAGCCAGCATATGTGTGGATAGCCCCAGATATTCAGTGCTGGTGCCTCAAAATGGCCCAGTATTGAATATGAAGGCCTAATTCAGCCAGCAATGGTCAACAATTTAGAAAAATGCTGACCACTACTGGCTGAATACTGAAGACTTTTTTTTTTTTTTTTTTTGCACCCTCAAAAAACCCTAACTAGGTAGAGAATAAATACAAATTTATGATTTATAAATACATTAAATATGACACATCCCAACTGCCAGCTACATCATGTGAGCCTCTGTATGAATGTTCCTTAACTAATCTGAAATTTATGAGTCACGCTATGCCTAAAAAAGATTCAAGGCGACTTACAGTGCAATTTATGAAGATAGTTTAGCACAGTGCAAGAATGCAAAAGAGATACATTATAGATCCTTTGAGATTCTATGAGGTAGAAATTGTCATACCGTGCAGCTAAACGAGATAATTTGATACAGTTCAGAGATGCTGCAGGAAGTACATTACATAAGCATTTAGGGATGGGTTAAATACAAAGAGGTGAGTTAATACAGTTTGATGAATGATGCTTTGAGGTAGATAGTCTGCTGTAGTCATTAACTGATTGCTAGTTGTGTACTTGGTGCCATGGTGGCGATGGGGTGAAATGTAGTTATGTGGATCAGCTTTATTGGGTGAATTTTGTGTCGACGTATGGTTCGGCTCTGATGGTTGTGGGATATGAAGTCGAAGAGATAGGTCTTTAGTTTCTTGAAAAACGTGAGATAGTTTGGTTCAGATCTGATGATTGTTGGGAGATTGTTCTGTTTTCATACCAATGAATGTAAACATTATGTTGAATATGTGTTTTTACTTAAGGTTTTTTGTTGAGGGGAGGTTCAGTTGTCTTTTTTGTCTTCCTCCTTTGCAAGATCCTGATCCTGATATACCATACAAAATTTTCATTTAGTTTCTCCCAGCATCCACCTTTCCCAAGCCTAACCACAAAGGTTAGTAATAATCTAAGTAGCCAGCAATACTCATGTGCCCGTTGCTCAAAACATCTGGTCTCCTAAGACCCCTGTGTATCATGTTAGACCGACACAGTTGTACGTAGATATTATAGAACTTTCATTTTTCTAGAAGGGCTCAACTGCTAATCAGCTCTGTTATCACAGCCTGTCAGAAAAACCTACATTCCATGATACCAAGAATATTTAGGTCTGTCCAGACCATCAGGTCTTGTAGATATGGAATTTAGCTGCTTAAAATGTGAGCATTTGTACTTATAACCTTCAGGCTATTTCTCTTCTCTTTTTCTGCTCTCTGGATAGTCTCATATCTACTTTCCTCATTCACCCCATTGGTCAAGAGTAGCTTTATAAAGCACACACTTTGTTTTGCATTTCAGCACTCATTTCATTTATTCCTTGGGAATTATAGTCCTGCTGAACAAGAACGTGCGCAGGTAGGGCTAGTCTCAGTTAGGGCACTGGTCTTTGACCAGAGGACCACCGCGTGAGCGGACTGCTGGGCATGATGGACCATTGGTTTGACCCAGCAGCGGCAATTCTTATGTTCTTAGGTCAGAGGTAGGCAAATCCGGTCCTTGAGAGCCCAGGCAAGTCAGTTTTTCAGGATGTCTGCAATATGTATGAGACAGATTTGCATCTCAAGGAAGCAGTGCATGCATATCTATCTCATGCATATTTATTGTGGATATCCTGAAAAACTGACCTGCCTGTAGCTCTGAAGGACCAAAATTGCCTACCCCTGGTCTAGGTCAATAGGTAAGGTTACCATATGGCTCCAGAAAAAGGATGACGAATTGAGACATCCAGGTTTTACTTCAACTGATAGCAATGGAAATAAGGAGGACCAATAAGAGACATCTAGGTTTTACTTTCATTGAAAGCAATGGAAGTAAAACCTGAATGTCTCAATCCTTCCTCCTTTTTCTGGAGCCATATGGCAACCATAGGCTTCCCATCCATCATCTTCTCTAAACTCATGTCAATGCCTGAATTAAATATTTCACCTAAGATCCTTTTTTCCTCTGAATGCTATAGCCTTCAATTGTTCCACATATGTCCTTAGCTCACAGGTTCTCAACCCAGTACTCAGGACAGACCCAGCCAGCCAGGTTTTCAAGATATTTACAATAAATATGAATGAAATTCATTTGCATGTACTACCTCCATTCCATGAAAATCTATCTCATGCATATTCATTGTGGATACCCTGAAAACATGACTGACTAGGTATTCCCCGAGGATTGGATTGAGATGCATTGCCTTAGCCTCATATTCTAAGTGCCCCAAATTGTTAATCAGTTTGCTGATCATCTTCTCCCCAGTACAGTACTGATAAAACATTTCATTCATCACATACAAGGAGATGCTTAAAAGTTCATATCCCAACCAACCAACTTCCTAAATTCTGCGCATTATTGTGCCACTGTATCTGATAATATGTAGAAATAAAAACATAAAGGAAAAATATAATACCTTTCTTAATGGACTAACTTATGATTAGCTCACAAAGGAACTTCTTCTTTCTCAGATCAGAGTTGTAGGTGAAAAGAGTTATCTCATCTTGTTAAGTGCCAATTTGCAGAAACAAAATTCTCTATTTTTACATTGTTTCAGATCATTGAACCATATTCACATCATTCTCTTCTTAGTTGGGCTAAGAACTTTTCAGCACCCCCTGGCATTGACTCAAGGTGAATGGCATTACAGTCTCCATACAAATTACAAAGTGAACTGCATGGAGTAATAAATAATTAAATGAAATGGTTATTTCTGCATTTTGCTTTAAAAAATGCCAGTTCTCCAAGAGTATGGCTGAAGTAATATAAATTACCCTTCTCAGTGCAATAAAGTCTGCTCGGAATGCAATCTTGTGGTTGAGAGAGCAATATAGTCATATACATTTCAATTTGCTTTTTGCATTTGAATCCAGTTTGCTCCCTGAATTGCCATTAAGGGTAAAACATTTCTTCCTCCTCCTTAATTAGCTTTGATAGTTACAGTTCTATGTTCAGTAAAGCTTCTCTCTACTAGGAAGCACTAATGCACAACAGTTTAGGATTAGCCATCAAAAGTTTAGTCAGCTTTGTTTACAGAAACCTCCAAGATGCCTTTGCATACATTTATGAATTTTGTTCTGGAACTGGAAGACACTGAAATAAGATTATCATTGACCCCATTAGCTCCTCATGCATCTTCGATGGGGTAGGAGGGGGCAGGGGAAAGCAACTGGCACCTACTCTGGACCACCACAGGGCCATTCAGCCTGTGCTGAAGCACCTGATAAATCAAAGGTGAGCTGAGCTCATTGGGTAACACACCCTGAGCTATCCTAAGCATTAGTGCAGGCCAGCTAGGTAGGTGCCCTGCGAAAGTATTACCCCCCTCCCCCTCCCCCCCTCCACCAGCTACAACCCTCTGAACTACAGGCTGTTTCTTCTCCCAGGCAGAACTGTCCCAGGAATCCTGGGAACTTCTGGGGCATCGTGAAACCTCAAACTTCGGATTAACAACCCGAAAATAATAACTCAATTGCAGAGCAGAAGAAAAGACACCTTCTCAACTCACTTGCACAAGGAAAAACTGAGATGGGGACTGCTCACTGACACAAAGAGGAAGAGCTGAAAAGCTGTACATGATTCCTACTACAAAAACTCATGGGTAGAGGTGAATAACCCACTGGTCAACTCATGTTACTTTTGCACTGGAAATGAAGTTAATAAAGGGGCAAAAAGGCTAAAATATGAGCATGGGTTTATGTTTTATGGGTTTGACTAACAGGAGCAGACAATCTATTTTCAGAATCACTATTTCACTCTATGTCTGTAAGTGATTTTTTGCTAGTATCCAATATTGGATATGAGAGTGATAGGAGAGAGATAAAGGGAAGGAATAACTAAGTCCAAAAGGCAGTTTGTACGTAGTGAAACTTAAGTAGTGTGCGTTAAGAAGTGAGAATTACATCCTTTTTCAGCTACTCAAGAACATGGCAGTATACAGCCCCAGCAAATTAACAATCTTCTGGCTTAGCTTTTGTAGTTCTTTCCTTTCTCAATATTCTGGATTCTGGAGCCTCCCTACAAATTGAGTTCTCCTCTAAGATTTTGGGAATACTTTTTGATTCTTCTCTTATTTTTAAGGATCAAATAAACTCTCTGGTTAAGAAATGTTTTTTCAGCTTACGAATGTTGAGAAAGGTCAGATCTCTTTTCCATCAACGTAATTTTTCTGTTTTGGTCCAATCTATTATATTATCCTGGTTAGATTATTGTAACGCCATTTATCTTGGCATCACTAAGAACTACCTTCAAAGACTACAACTGATTCAGAATACCGCCGTGAAGTTGATCTATGGAAAGAGCAAATTCGACTACGTGACTCCTTTGCTTTTCTCTCTCCATTGGCTCCCGGTTTATTTTAGAATTCAGTTTAAGTGTATATGTATTGTTTTTAAGATTTTACATGGTATCTTTGCTCCTCTTGTTCCTCTGCTATGGAATGTTTATAGATTTTCATATGCGAGAGACATTCATCGATTTAAACTTTCTCTTCCTTCTAGGAAAGGAGTACAAGGAGTTAAGAATTTTAGCAGCACTCTGGCGTTTAAATTTTCCCAACTATGGAATGAACTTCCCCTAATTTTGAGGTGTCCCAGTTCCTTCCAACTCTTCCATAAACTTCTAAAAACTTTTTTATTCGCTAAACATTTTGAAAACTAACTCTTGTATTTCAGTTTACTTTATTTTTTTTAATTTGTTAACTGCGTCGAGCTTCCTTTGTTTGAAGACCCGATATATAAGATTAAATTTTAGTTTAGTTTAGTTTATAAAAGAAACTACCTTTAGTGGCAAGCTTGAAACAGGCTTACAAGTATCACCATCACTGCAAATCCCTTTTGAATAGTCAACCAGAATAGAGATTGACAAGAAAGAGGGGGTGAGGAAAGGGGGATAAAGAACTTTTTCAGGTAAGAAAGCAACCTGCTTTCTTACACCATTACTTTACACCATTCTTACACCATTACTTACATTCTTACACCATTACATTCTTACACCATTACCTTTATTTCTTACACCATTACTTTATTTTTAGTTAGAAATTAAAATGCTGAACTGTAAATATCAGTATGTATACACAACTACAACAGTTTTTTTTAAAGATTTCTTTCCATATTGTTTTTTTTACATATTCTACCTTTGCCAAATATTGTGTAAATAAAGCCCTATTAGATATTCAAAAGTTATTAGGAATATTCAAATATAATATGCTTAAAATATTCCCAAACTTTATTTCTATATTTTACAATTTAAGAGAACATGAGAGGCCCCACCCCCCCACACACACACATGCACAAAACAAAAGCAACAAAATCTACAACCTCAGTGAATCGCTGTGGATTGTGGTACTGTTCCATTGTGTGAGACATCCTTTAGAAGACTTATTCATCTTACATCATGGAAAAAATCTCAAGGAGTGCAAAGGCAAATCATAAGCAGAGTATCAGTACTTCTAAATGCAGCATTACAAAGCAGCAGAAAATTGAAGAATACAGTTCATACTGCAGTTATACACACTTCTACTTGGGGTGAAACTAGCCACATATATATTTATGTCCATTAAAATTTTTGACCGCACTTCGGTTTAGCAAAAGCACAATTTACAAATAATAAAAAAGAAACACCATTAAAACAAAGAAAAACAAAAAGAAGAAAATAAAATCCAAAATTAATTAAAGTATAAATAGTTGCCAAAGAGAGGACTCTACTCCCAATGTTTTCAAGGAAATGCTAGACCAAAGCGATGAGTCTTAACCATTGATCTGAATTTTACTTAAGAAAGCTCAGAACGAATCACAACTGGAAGAGAATTCCATATACAGACATGATTCGAATTGCATCACAGAGTAATACATTTTTTTTTAAAACATTAAACTTATTCCCTTTTGTATTTTGACTGTGTGTAGAGAAGCTAGTTCTAAATGCAGTCATTTTTGGTTTGGGTGAACGATTTCCCATTTTTTCTTAATTCTGTATGATTTTATGACTGGGAATATATAACAGGGTTTTCCAAGTCTGCCCTAATAATCCCAAACATCAGTCCTGGTTTCAAGATATAGATAATGAATATGAATAATTTGCATATATCAGAGACCATATAAATTACAATTTATCTCAATCACCATCTGAAAGCCCAATTGGCTGTGGCATCAACAGTGAAGGGTTTGATAACCTTGATCAATATGTGAAATATCTTGCTATTTAAAGTGCTGTCTGTTGATGCTCCAAGATTCACTTTGCTACTCCAAACATTTTACTATCCTTTTGAGGGCACTAGTTTAAGAGGAAAGATGTCTCCTTGACACATCTTAAGGCATGACATGTTTTGCCCATCCTCAGTCTGACTGGCTAAATATTCAGGGGTTGGGAAGGTTTTGCAACTTGCAGTTAATGCACATTATTTGCCCCAGAGCTCAATTACTTAGTACACTTTCTGGAAATGACTTTGTAGCACAGTTTCTATCTCACTGAACACAGCATTCACATCAGCAACACAGACCTGATGCTTCTGCTTCTCTTTTTGCTTCAGTGTCTCTATCAGCATTTTATGGGTTGGAGGCAAAGGACTAAAAGAATGTAGCAGGTGAAGCTGACTTAAGGGATCTGGTTTTATTTCTGCAATCCTCAAAGCCTGCAAAATAGCAGGTGCAAACTTGGAATAATGAGCTGTATATGAGATGATAACTGGACATGATCTATCTTGCAATCGATCTGCAACAGTTTTGGCAACAGCTGTGTGTGTGTCCAAAATATAACCTGTCGAGCGGTATACAGAATGGATAGTAGCTAAACAGTCCTCTTCAGAACACCAACCAGCAACAAAATCTTTCTGAAGTCTCCCAATCAAATCCTTTGGTAACTGAAAGTGATGCACCTTCTCCAGCTGACTGAATATCTCTGCAACTAGCTGCCCATTTCCATCAGAAATCAGGTGTAAATAGCGTTCAAGATTAGAAGACTTCAGAATGTCTATTGCAGGAGAAACAGAGGATACTAATTTTCTTTCCCTTAGATCATAATGGCCAGTTCTTATAAAATCTGTCAAAACATTGTTTTGATTTGAAGAACAAATAAATTTTCTAATTGGAATGCCCATCAGTTTGGCATAGACAGCTGCTAATATATTGCCGAAGTTGCCGGTTGGAATACAGATGTCTACTGGATTTCCAAAAGAAATGATATTCTGTGCAACAAGGTCAAGGTAGGCTGAGGCGTGATAAAGCACTTGCGGAAGCAGTCGAGCCCAGTTTATGGAATTGGCAGAACTTAAAGCAGTCCCATATTCTGCAGCCAGAAAGCCGGTGTATTCCGAGTTGGTAAATATTTGTTTTACAGTCTTCTGACAAAAATCAAAATCTGATTTGACACCAATTGACCACACATTTCCGCACTGGCATCCAATCATCTGTGATTTTTGAATGTGGCTTATCCCATCCTCAGGGAAGAGAGAGATCACAGCAATTCTTTCCTTGTCAATGTCATTCAGACGACTAAAACCATCCAAGACGGCACTGCCTGTGTCCCCAGATGTTGCAGCACAGACTAAATAGTTACATGCTCTTGGAATACAATAGGCAAAAAGATGAGGCATCAGTTGCAGGGCCAGATCTTTAAACGATGCTGTTGGCCCATGAAACAGCTCAAGAATATACTGGTTGCCCATCAAGTGCCTAACAGGTGCAATTTTAGCACAAGCAAAATTGTTTCCATAAGCCACTTCAACTATTTCTCCCAGGTTGACAGCAGGCACGTCAGCAGGATGTATACATTTTTCCAGTAATATCTGTGCTCTTTCCACATATGATGCTCCTAATAAGCTTTCCCACTCTCCAGCATTCAGTTTTGGTAGCTTTTTTTCTGGAACAAACAGCCCTCCATCAGAAGCCAAGCCTTCAATGACAACATCACTAAAATGTTTTGCAGAACATTTTTGCTCAGATTTGCTGAGCAATGTGCTTCTTGTTGAAACAAAAGTTTCCGATTCCGAGTCCTGGTATCTCTTTACTTCACTGAGTACTTTATTAGCCATCATCTCTGCTGTAATCCCAGCTTCACATAAGACACGGACATCATGCCATTTTTTATAAAACTGCTTCCTCTTCTGAAGTATGTCTCTCATTGATGTCCCAGAATTCTGACCTATAATACGATCTACTTTCATTAACTGTAGCCTATCAAGGATATCGCTAGAATGTACATCCAGATAAACCACTATTCCATTTTTCTTCACGTGCTGCATGCTAGCAGAATGCATTGGATTGGACCCAGAAAGGGAAATGACACTTCCAGATGCTGTAAAATTCATAAGGGCGTTCCCTTCCTCTTCTAAAAACTGCTCATTACTAACATCCTGCAATTTTTGTGACACGCTCATATTCCACTTTTTTTCAAGGACATCGTCATCCACATCTATCACTGGACAGCCTAGCTTCTGACCAATTATTCTGCCTACTGTTGTTTTCCCAGCACCAGGAGGTCCCATCAGGATAAGATTCTTGTCTCCAGTAAGAGTGCAGTGGGTAGTTAGCCATGATTTTTGCAGCTCTGCACCCACGTGGGGTCTTGGCAAAATCAATTCAACAAGTTTGTCATTTGTGAAATAAAAATTAGAAAAGGAACTCCAAGCTATTCGTTTCAAATGTCGATACTGAGTAATCTGAAGCATCTTTTTCTGTGCTTCCAAGGCCAATGACCCCAAGTGCTGTAGAACAAGAAAAAAAAAGATATATATGTAGAATTCTATTTTACTAAAAGTAAAACATTATAACCAGTTCTACTTTCAAACCCATTTTGAGTACTCTAAGTCAGCATAGTAAAACAAAAAGTCTGAAAAACTTTTTTTTTTTAGAATGAACAATGTCATTTTTTAGATTGAACAATGTCAAACTGCTAATACTGTACAAAGAATGTATATATGGGGCTCCTTTTATGAAGCCGCGCTAGCGGTTTAACATATGTAATAGCGCGTGCTAAACTGCCGCCGCACTAGCAGCTACCACCTCCTCTTGAGCAGGCGATAGTTTTTCGGCCAGCGCAGGGGTTAGCGCGTGATGAAAAGTCGCGCGGCTTTGTAAAAGGAGCCCATAGTTCTCAGCTGACATATTCCAAGTGCTTCCTCAGATACCTGAGCAAATCTAAGTTTGCAACTTGATTTTAAAGTGAATATAATCTGATTTTCATATAATACTTCTTCAAAAATGATCAGATCTCTAATACAGTAATATCTAATCATTCATACATATATGATGTATAACTCCTGTAATAAACAATTAAGAAAAAGAGGAGGCAACACCTCACGAAGGTAATTCACCAGATAGTCGTCAAAAGTGAGGTCCAAAAAGGAAAAAAACCCATAAAGATCACAACAGCATACTTTATTTAAAAGCTCATACTTCCTCTTAAAAAGTCACAATTAACAAAAAAGTTCCAGTCTTGAATGTTGCCGACACCTCAGCCTTACATGTCCAAATTGTAGATCGAGTGGAGAAAATGGCCCGACATGGGCCATGTTTCAGCATCGATGCCTGCTTCAGGCATCTTATTTTACTGCATACACAAACTAACCAAAATGCTCGACGCATAGGCCACTGGCTGAATGTCGGCACTGACTCACTTCTCAATGTGCTAAAATAAGTCATTTTGTGCCAACATTCAACTATATTGCTGAATATATTTTGGTTAATATATATGTGTACATAATGGAATAGGACCCCTGATGCAGACATCAGTGCTGAAACATGGCCCATATTGGATCATTTTATTCACTCGATCTACAATTTGGACAAGTAAGGCTGAGGTGACAGCAACATTCAAGACTGTGAAACTTTTGTTTCTTGTGACTTTTAAGTGGAAGTATTTACCTTGCAAAATAAAGTATGCTGTTGTGAAGATTGATCCTTTTGTTTTTCCTTTTTAGACCTCTTTTTTGGAAGAAAAATATGGTAACCCTACCCATGCCCCTCTGGCAGGGTCCCACAGGACTAAGCAAAACCCTCACCTAGTAGACGCTAAAAGTCTGACTGGGGAAAATTAAGCTAAGCTCTGCACTCAACCAGGTCCTGTCTGGAGACTGAGAACCTGGAAGTGGCCATTTAGGCTCAATGTTGTTGTGCAGCGAGCTAGACCAGGGACCAGGAACACCAGCCTGAACTAACTACCATCTGCTAGAGGTAGAGAAAACTACTGGATGTTTCCACTGAGCATTATCAGGACACAGCCAGGAGGGAGGGGGGGCAGAGTTCATTGAAAAAGCCTCATTTGTTTTCTCTACCTCCATCTGCTGGTAGGCTGGAATAACATCCCATATGTTCAGAACTGTGCAGCCTAGATGGCAAGGAATATTTTTTCCCCAATTGTGGTTCTTTATTTTTTTATTACTCTCCTGAACACTTATCCTCATCTACTCCCCACCCTCTTCCCCCAATCTCTTTCCCAGTACCAGGACTAATTTTATAAAAATGTATTAAACAATCTTACAACTTATTCCACTGGATCCCCTTCAAAGTACTCCCCTTCCCTATGTATATACTTTTTCCAATGTTTTTTCAAACACTGAGGCAAGTATTGAAACCAGATTAAACTGATATCATAGAAAGGCTTGGACAGTGAACTTCAAACACCCAAACACCCATCAACTAAATGGTGCTTACTGGGGTATGAATATCATCATAAGTTCACTCCCAAAACCAATAAATAAGCTGTTATAATAAATGATTTATTACTATTTAGACTGTATCAAATGTTGCAATACTTAGCTTTCACTCTTCACCCAACAGGAGCTCAGCCATTTCGTTAAACATAAGCTTCATCAGGGGTTAGAGGTTTTCTAGGTCTGTTTTCTCAGTCTGGTATGATTATTTTAACAGCCACTTATTTTTAAGGCAAACCTGAAAAGATGACAGGCTCAATAATGAAATATAGTGCAAGCTGTTAAGAATCCTTTTTCTTGATATCTTTTCAGGTTTTGTCTTCAATGGTGTCAATTTGCTTTCTTTTTAGTATGGATTTAAGTTTAGGAAACAAGAACACCTCAGCAGGGGCCAAGTCAGGAGAGTAAGGTGGCTGAGGAAGAACTGTCATTGCATTTTTTGTGCAAAATTTGCAGCTGTTCTTCTGGTTGTCAGTCATCAACTGTGGAACAAACTTTGTCACAAGGCAAGACATCCCCAACTTCTCTATTAGAATCTTGTGTCATGAACCAATGAAGATGTTGCATTCCTGTGCTAATTCTCTAACAGTTCCAGTTCACAAATCATCTTCCACTAATTCACAACTACTTTTGAAGCATGAATACCATTCAAAACACCTTCCATGACTCATGACATGTTCCCCATAAGCCACTTTCAATATTTCATAAGCTTCTATAGCGGTCTTACCCAATTTAAAACAGGACTTCACGTTATAGCCCTGCTCATTGAGGTCACACATGATGAAAAATAGCCAATCATAAACACACACGTTCATAAAAACTGCTGTAGCTCAGCAATGAAAAAAGGAGATTACTCGTGAGGTTTCTTGCTACTCAGTGCCCCCTAGCGCATTGAGTAGCAAGAACTTCCCATTGGCGCACAATTCAAACTGTCCTGGAACATTTTGAACAAACCTTGTATGTCTGTTTTACCCTATATTTTTATTTCTTTCCTCCATGTATCCTTTTTTATTTTCCTGTTTGCTTTCACCTTTTGATTTCTACTGTCATCCAGAGTTTTTCCTTTCCTCATTTGTTATCCTGTTCCTTGCTTCCCTATCCCTGAGCTAAGGCATTAGATTTAATAGAAGACCAAAAGAGAAAAATAGCTCCTTATCTCTCAATAAAGAAGATAAAAGGGTCAGGCAAATATACTGGAGTAGGAGACTGCAGGAAATCTGTCAAAGCATCAAATGTTTGAGACTACTGGAACTCCTTGCCAGTTTGGAAGAACAGTCATTGAGGATACAGCTATTACAACCAGCTGGGGAGCAAGGCAGTCATCTCTGACATCTCCCTCGCTCTCCCACCCCTAAGGACAGCTCTGCCTACAGCACTGTTTCCTTTCTGCAGTACCATCTGCAGAGCCTTATTATTCTGACACGTTTAAAGGCAATTTTCTCTCCATGCCACTAGATGGTATCATGGGATAGAAGAAAGGTTGCATAAAAATTCAGTTTAGAAAGCTAAGCTTTCATAAAGGAGACACCAGAGTAAGCTGGTGGAAGATAACATTAGCTGAGCCTAGTCATCTGCTAGGAGTAATTCAAGTTTAAAGAAGGGGGTAAGAAATAGGTTGGTTTTTGATACTGATGGGCAGAGGATTAGAATGCAGGGGTTGGGAATGAGGAAATAAAGGGTTAAAAGGTAAATGTAAACAAATGGGTGATTGGTTGAGGTAAATGGGGAGATTGGGGGTTGTGGCGGGTTGGAGTGTTAGTGTGAGGAGAACAGGGAAGGATAGGGTAGGGCTAGGAAAAATTTATCCCACCACCCTTCCCCTGGATTGTGTTGTTGTTGGAGGGTTTTTGGGTTTGGCGAGTTGGGAGCTTTCAGTGTTTGGGTGGAAGGAGGAGGTCGCAGCTGACAAGGAAGGCAAAAAATGTGGTATTGGGCCCAGCTGTGTTTGGGGCATCTGCGGCAAGGGGAGGCATGGCCCGGCGTTACCGTGGATCATGTTTGGGAGAGGCTACACAGTTTAAGAATTTAAGGGGAGCTAGTTTCATCACCGAATAGCTTCATGGGGGTATGAAAACCACATTTAGGATTTGTTGTTGTTGGATATGGATTGGATTGTGAATTTGAGATGATATGATACAGTTTAAGAACTTAAAGGGAGTTAGTTTTGTCACCGAATAGCTTCATGGGGGTGTGAAAATCACATTGGGGGTTTGGGGTTGTTTGATATGGATTGTGATGTGATTTTAGATGATGTTAAGATAGTTAATAAAGCTGCGGCCAAATAGTTCTTCCATTAATATGAGTTATGTTTGTGGTATTGCGGTATATAAAAATAAAGTTATTATTATTATGGAAACTTCGCACCATCCTCTGGAAACTTCGCACCATCAAATGCCACTTTGACCACCTCTCCTTCCGTTTACTGGTCCAATCATTAATCTTAAGCATACTGGACTACTGTAATATCATATACCTAGGAGCCTATAAAAACACCATCAAACGTTAGAATAGTACAAAATGCAGCTGTCCACCTCATTTTCGGCCTCAAAAAATATGACCACGTTAGCCCCTACTACACTAAATTCCACTGGCTGCCGGTGGAGGCAAGAATCATCTTTAAATTCGCTTGCCTCTGTTTCAAAACCTTAGCTGGCTCTTCACCAATTTACCTATCTGAGCACCTTGAAATTGCTGGCCCCTCTCGTACTCGAAATACCTGCCTGTTTTCCTTTCCCTCCCTGAAGGGCTGCCTTTACAAAAAATTCCTCGACTGATCTCTAGCATTCCAAGCGGGCAAATGGAGCAAATGCCTCTCTACCCTCATCTCCAATTCCCCCCCCCTATCAAACATTCAGGAAATTAATCAAAACCTACTTTTTTGACAAATTCCTCTGATCTACCTTCCCTCCTCCTTTGACCTCGACTCACCCCAGACTCTATACCTCCGTATGTAACACTGCCATTTGTAACACCGCTGTATGTAACTTATAGCGAATGTAACTACTCCGAATATACAACCTAGCTGTCAACTAAACTAAACTAAACCTTAGGTTTGTATACCGCGCTATCTCCACAAGCGTAGAGCTCGGCACGGTTTACAGAGTTAGGAAGAAAGGAACTCCAATGAAGGGTTATAGGAAAGGAACAAGAAGAAAGAGAGGAACAAGGGCCCTAGAGAGCAGGAGGTGTTAGATTTTTGAAAAGAGCCAAGTTTTCAGGTGTTTGCGGAAGAATTGGAGGGAGTTTGAATTTCTGAGCGGGGATGTGAGGTTGTTCCAGAGTTCTGTAAAAATAACTTCACCGTAAAGTTATTGTCTAAAAATGTAAATGTAACATGACTGAAAATGTATAGTCTATTATGTAAATGCAACATTAACGAAATTGTAACTTCGCTGAAAATGTACAGTCTCTTCATCTGTTAACCGCATAGAACTTCCATGGTAATGCGGTATACAAGAATAAAGTTATTATTATTATTATTATTATGTGATTATTTGTGTGATTAAGTAGTTGTAGGTGTGTCTTGCTATTGCAGGTGACAGAGTGTGAATGCTAATGTTATATAAACAATTTTCTGGACCACATTTATGACATTCATTTTTACTAGACTATTTTATAAAAGCATATAGATAGACGCCTATGTGTTTTTAAAAGAATACCAAACAACAACTAAAGTTAAATCGGCAACTTCATGGTTACACTGAAACCATAGACAATTAAGCCTGCTCATGAATGGAAATGTGTAAAAGTATGTGTATTTTATAAACTACATGTGTAAAATATACATCTTTTGGTACCGTGTATAGTTTTATGCAGTAACCCATGAGATAATCTATAAATAGATGCTTTTTTTGCATGTGGAACAAATTTATAAAATTACAATACTGTCCAAGTCAGCATCAGTTGTAGGCATTCATTATAGGAGGTGCTGGAAAATGCTTCAGTTCAATGCTAGTTTCTAGCCATGTCCTTTTTCAACTTGTGTCCTCATTTTATAAGGCATCTGAAGGCTAAGCATAGTTCCTGACTTTATTGGACGCAGCAAAATATTATCTGCTCCCATATTTGAAAGCAGACAAAATATGTATTGTTCTGACGATATGAACTTATAAGCATAAGCTGAAAAAAAATGAAACAAATCTAAAATGACAAAAGACAAATAAATGCATTCCTTCTCAAATACAAACTCTTACATTCCAAGATATACAAATAAATTCACACAAACAGTAACACCCATCATCAGCACACACAAATGTGCAAATAATTTTGAGCTCTCTCTCAAACACACAATTTCACAAACACAGAAAAAGTTTCCCTCTTGCACAAACAATGGAAATTTGCATCTATTGTAAAAAATGCCTTTGGAAATCTTGCTTGCCATTGAACACGCTTTTCCATTTGTGTTAGCATTCTTTAACTATAAGTGGTAAAATAAGAGTTCCCAGGTCTCTTGCAATTCGGCAGTGTTACATCATCTAGTCCTTCTAGGGAATTCCCTGATCCTGTTAAATTGTCATAAGAAACAGAGCTGGGGTTCAGTAGTAACATCAGGGATATGCGTAGCATCAATCTTCTTTCTCCCAGCTTTAGAGTAGGACAGTGGTAGTGCCGTGCCATACATCACTTCCTCCTCTGTTGCCTGGGTCTCAAATGCTGTGCTTAGAATTGCACAGGATGATGGGGTGAAGAGCCAGCAGTGCTTCTACTTCTGCCTAGAAGTATGTGTGTGAGAGAGAGGAAGAGGGAGGGAGAGAGAGAGAGAACGTAAGGGATCCAAAGGAGTGAGGGGATTAAAGTTTGAGGACTGAAATTGTGAGTGGGAAACATCTCTGGTAAAGTGGGGAGGAAGAGGGTAATGGGGGCTACGAAGTTTGAATACCAGAATCATGTGACAAAAAGTATAGAGAACACCTGTCAAGGGGCTGAGTGTAAAATCAGGAGGAGGGGCACAAGGCATTTGCCACCAGGTAGAGAAGCTCAGATCAGGGAGAAACAGCACTTTCAAAAGGCTGGAGGAAAGAGTGGCCACTGGGGAAGGAAGGAGTGGAAACCCCATTTCAAGGAGAATATTGGTGTTCAGGTTGTGTCAGGGAGGAAACAACTGCTGCAGGCATGCACCAGGTGCTGAACTAGCTCTCCTCTCCCTACTGCCAATATGATTACCCTACCCCTTGCCATTCCAAACTAAATCAGGCAAATGATATCATTATGGGGAGAGATGGAAAGGCCTTTGAGGTATGAGGTAGAGAATGACACAAGGAAAAATTTGTCCTTGTCCCCATGACCACCATCCCTGTCACTGCCCTGTCCCCGCGACTATTATCCCCGCAGCATCCATACAAGCCTCAGTACTGCAATATTTAGCTTATTCCTTCCTTATAAATCAAAGTTCTGGCTGCTGAACTAGAGAAAGAGATGTTCAGCTGGCAGGGCTTTTTTTTTTTTTTTTTTTTTTAATAAATTTTTATCCTAAAGCAAAAAAAAAAAGAAGAAAATAAATAGTAATTTTTTTCTACCTTTGTTGTCTGGTTTCTGCTTCCCTCATCTTCTCATTCAATTCCTTCCATCCACTGTGTATCTTCTCTCTGCGTCTTCCATTTGCTCTGTTACTGTGCCTGTCCCTTCACACACATCCCCTCTTGGTCTAGCACCCATCTTCTTTCCTCCGCTCCCCCCATAGTCTGGCATCTCTGTCTTCTCCCCTACCAGCATCTTCTCCTCACTCTCTGTTCCCCATTTCCCTTCAGCATCTTCTCCACACTCTCTGTTCCCCATTTCCCTTCAGCGTCTTCTCCCGGAAGTTGCGTCAGAGAAGCTTCCGCCCACAGATGCATGCGACTGCAGGCAGACTCCGGCGGCTTGAGCAAGTTGGTCTGTAAACTTAGAACGCACCGAAAGTAAGGGGGAGGGAGGGAGATAGATAGATTCAGCCAATATGTAGGAAGGAGGGAGGGGGGTCATACGTGATCAGTGACCGTGCACGTTCCCTCCCTTAACTGCGGGAACAAGGCCATTCACCGCTCCACGGGGCAGTGGATGGCCTTGTCTCCATATCTGCAGTAAGCACTTCCCCCACCTCCCGTTTCAGCGGGTTACCCGCGGCTACCTGCGGGTAACAACCACTGTGTCATTCTCTAGTATGAGGGTCTCTCTCTCTCTCTGATAAGAACATAAGAATTGCTATTCTGGTCCATCAAGCCCAGTATCCAGTTTCCAACAGTGGCCAACCAGGTCCCAAGTACCTAGCAAAATCCTAAGTAGTAAAACAGCCTTTTCACTAATCCAGGACCAAGCCCTGGCAGATCATCGATACACCTGGCACACTGCATAAATAGTACTGCAGCTAAATGACAATTGCCAAGAGGAAAAGGTAAAGGATGTTGTCTTGTAAGCATGTGTGCGTATGAGCACAATCCAGATGCACAGCTAACTTGAAAGTTCCTTTAAACTAATGTAAACAGGAATTAGGTATTCAGTATCTCATTGCTTGTTATTCAGTAAACTTGGCAGGTTCTAAGTAACCTCTCACATTTAAAATGGCATAGGATCAATTAGTTTGTTAGAAATAGTGGAAACATTCACTGTATGAGACAATTGGCGAACATTGCCAAAGAACCATTTGTGATGCATGATTCACATGTTTATAAGGTCATTTTTACTCCAGTACTGCCCTTCAGGTGTGAGCTTTAGTGGGGTAACTTAATGACAGATCAAAGTTCCAAAAAGCAGTGCCAAGATCATAATACACCTAGCAGTGGCTCTCAACAATATGATGTCCAGTAAATAAAACTGCTAGAAGCAAACTTATCAGGAGACTGCTACTATATGTCAAGTCCCAGTGCAGTATGATAAATATGTCACCCTTCCCAGATGTTCTCTGACCCATGGTTATTGATAGTGTTGCTTGCTAAACCAAATGACACTGCAAGGCGTGTATACTCACTTAGCTTTTCCTCACAAAGTATGAAGTTTGTTAACATAGATTAATTCTTGAAACATGCACTAAAGGAATACCTTAAACTGTAGGCAACTGCAATGGCTAAGCAGGAGTCCAAACTTCAATGAGCATGGAGTAGCCAAACTGTATATATTTTCTTAAATATAGCAGCAGCATCACTAACCTTGAAGCTGTGGGTGTTATTATAATAAATTATAAATGTCAAAAACCATTGATAGAAGTCAAAATGAGCTGCAGAAAATTTTTTTCTAATTGTTAATTAAACAAACAGGAACAAGCCTCAGACTATGGAGTAATTTTTCCATTCTGGGATTTCTTCCAAGAGAAAGAAAACCTCTTTTCTCTTACTCCTGATTACATCACTGGCTTGAACTCATCCTCCCTACCATAACTAAAACCATGAATTTATTACTTATTTATTAATTTATTGTTTATTCCTTAAGTTAATATATCTCATTACCTAATCTTAATTAATTCACCCACTGAATTAAATAAATCTAATATAGAAGTCTAAAAATTCTTTATAATTCAATGATCTTTCACGGTTGGGGATTTTTTCATTAAAGAACTACAATTCATTTCAACCGTGAAAGATCATTGAATTATAAAGATGAAGTCTGCCTAGACATTGTCCACTCCTGCTATGTGGGAGGCCAAGATGTCCAGAAGATGAGCCTCTGCCCATTCCAAGAGAAGAGTCGTCTCCTGCATTACCAAATAACTTTTGGTTCCTCCCTGATGATTGATATAAGCCACCACTGTGGCACTGTCTCTGAGAGAACCTAAACTGACTTGCCCTCCAGCAATGGCTAGAAAGCAAGCAAACGCCAACCGAATGGCTCTGGTCTCGAGAAGACTGTTCGACCAGGAAGCCTCCACTGGTGACCAGCTGCCCTGAGCCGAGGGACTGAGACATTGGGCACCCCAACCAAGGAGACTGGCGTTCGTCAGAAGCACTTTCCAATAGGGCTGATCCAGACTCACTCCCTGAACCAGACTGGAAGACTGCAGCCACCAGCACATGCTGCGATGAACTAACTCCTGAAGCGGGACAGGAGAGTCCAGATCGTGAATCTGTGGTGACCACCACCAAAGAAGCGCATACTGAAGAGGGCGCATGTGAACCTGAGCCTACTTCGCTACTTACAGGGAGAGTGCCATCGACCCCAGGACTTGCAGAAAATCCTGCACCCGAGGGCAGCGACAATCCATGAGGGAACAGATCTGCAACTGCAATTTCAACAACCGGGCCTAAGGAAGGAAGACTCTCCCCAAGCCAGTGTCAAAGAGAACTCCAAGATACTCCAAGCACTGAGACAGAGTCACCCGTCTTTAGGACAGGTTGACCCAGCCCAGCGACTGTAGAAACTCCTCTACTCGAGTCGTGACCCAGGAGTTCTCCTGAAACGACTCTACTTGAATCAACCAGTCATTCAGAGAGGGATGAACCAGAATGCCCTCTTTGAGCAAGGCCGCCGCTACAACCACAATAATCTTGATGAAGGTTTGCGGAGCCGTGGCCAATCCAAAAGGAACCACACAAAACTGATAGTGCTTTCCCAAAATCACAAAGCAAAGGAATTGCTGATGGGAGGCCCGAATGGGAACATGCAAGTAGGCCTCTGTCAGATCCAGAGAAGTGAGAAATTCCCCAGGTTGGACTGCCAGAATTAAGGATTTTAGGGTTTCCATATGAAAAGAAGGAAACTGGAGTGCCCTGTTGCCACCTTTCAGATCCAAAATGGACTGCTGTTCCAAAGCAGTGCTTAATTATACTGAGAACGTGCAGAAATCAGTTGCATAACCTTTCAGAGATAGAGCTGCCCTAGAAGTAGTATCCTATATAATAAAAAGCTAGCCGCGCATGCGCACTCATACTGAGTGCTTTCAAGATCTCTGATCTGTGAGATGTAGTTCCGTGGCCGCAGGAGTGCGCATGCGCGGGTCCCCAGCACTTACCTAGAAAGGAATGGCTGCCAGATTTGGACTCCCTCATGAGCCGCACCAGCGGTGTCGGCTCCTCTCATGAGCCGCACCAGCGTCGGAGAAGGCTTCCGATGCTGGTGGGGATCGTGAGGAGCCGCAGCGATACTTGCCCGGATTAGGCCAGACTGCGGGCCGGGCAAGGACGCGCCAAAGAGACTCCAGCCGCGAGCCATGCGAGGGAGGGAAACAGACTGAAAAAAAAAGGTAAGAAGCTTGGCTTGCCTGCGGGAAACTCGATAAGGGAAGGGGGGCCCTTTGAGCAGGCTAGACCGCGGGAGGGAAGGGGGAGGGACCAAAAGGAGCAGGCCACATCTGGTAAGAGTAGGGAAGGGGGGTGGGTGAAAATGTTGCTACTGCTGCACAGGGACCTGGAGGGGAAGGGAGAGGGTCAGAAAGACAGAGAAAGGGGGCCAGGGAGAGAGAGACACAGTGGGAGGGAGAGAGACACAAAGACAGACAGACATATATTCTAGCACCCGTTAATGTAACGGGCTTAATGACTAGTCCTATATAATAAAACACTAGCTGCGCATGCGCACTCAGACCTGCGTGATCTGTGATCCCTGATCTGTAGGTCCGTGGTCAGAGTGCGTATGCGGCGGACAGATCGGGAAAGCACAGCACAGCCGGCGACTCCCCCCTTCCCTCCCGCCCTCACTCACTGCCAAAACCACTACCTCCTCCTTCTCGCTGGCTCACCCACTTTTAAATGAAGAGAAAAACGCTGCACCGCGCTAAAGCTGGACTTGCCAGAGTAAATCAGGACTCGGGACCGCGTTTGTAGTCGCGACTATGGGAAGGGAAAGGGGGTAGAGGAAACGCTAATGCTGTTGCACAGGGAACTGGTGTGGGGGGAGGGAATGCTGCTTTGGACAGACAAACAGAGGGAGGAAGGGAGACAAAGAAAAGAAGAAAGACACAGGGGCAGGTGCACAGGGAATTGGTGTGGGGAGAGGGAAATGGAGGGGGAGGGAATGCTGCTTTGGACAGACAGACAGAGGGAGGAAGGGAGACAGAAAGAAAAGGAGAAAGACACAGGGCCAGGTGCACAGGGAACTGGTGTGGGGGGAGGGAAATGGAGGGGGAGGGAATGCTGCTTCGGACAGACAGACAGAGGGAGGAAGGGAGACAGAAAGAAAAGAAGAAAGACACAGGGGCAGGGAGATATTCAGAAAGACAAACAGACAAAGGGGGCCAGGAACAGAGACAGACAGAAAGAAAGACAGCGGGAGTCGCGTCAGGAGGGGTGCGGGATGCCGCAGAGGGAACTTTTCCAATGGGTGCAACTGGGCGGCTATCGGGAACCTCTGATCAGGGGCAGAGCAAGGTAAGTGTATCATAGGGATAAGAAGGAGGAGGGGGGGAGAAAAAGGAAGGGACGCCTACTGCTGGACAGGGGGAGAAGGAAAGAGGTGCTGATGGACAGGGGGGGGTGAAGAAAAAGGAACGGAGGCCTAATGTTGGACAGGGGGAGAAGGAAGGTGCTGCTGGACCGGGGGGGAAGTAAAACAAAGGGAGAAGGGCTGCTGCTGCATAAGGAGAGCTGTGAAGGTGGTGGTGGACACAGGGGAGGTAAAAGGAAGGGAGAATGGACAGGGGGAGCAGGCAAAAGGTGGTGGTGGACAGCCAAGGAAAAAGAAAGACAGAAAGAAAGAAAGCGGCTAAGGAGAGAGAGAGAGAGAAAGAAATAAAGAGAGACACACACACATATATTCTAGCACCCGTTAATGTAACGGGCTATAAGACTAGTATATAATAAATGCCCTAAGGTTGCTCTAAACTAGGATTTGCCAGTTTTAGAGGGACACTGTCTTTCTTTTTACTCTCTCTCTTTTTTTTTCTACTACCCAATAAACAGGCTAAGCTTTATCAAATTTAAATAAAGTAAGCCTCAGGCTTTGAGCAAGGTAGCCTCTTATTTCTGACCCAGTCTAGGGGCAAAAGATTGTAGTGCGACAGACACTCTTCCTAAATCTGTGGGTAGTCAATCCCTTCTCATGAGAATTCTTGTAGAAAGCCTCATTGTTTTACTCTGCCTCCCATCCCTCTGGATGGCCTCCAATTCCTCAGCTGTCTGTCTACAAGCAAGATGGTAGGATCCTGCCTGTCTTTTCTGCTCATGTTTATTTTTCAATTCCTTGTTTTGTTTGCTAACCGTTTGTGAGGCTTTCGGTGCTGCAGAGGATTCCAATCTTGGGACATCTCTGCCTGCGGGAGAGTGCAGACTCTCATGTGGGTATCTTTTCCTTCTGTAGCAGAACTTCAGCCACCATCAGTGCATTCTATCCATGACCCACCACCAGAGGTGTAGCCCACTATCCCCGCTAACTACCACCACCGACTAGTGCTGCCCGATTCAGGAAAAAAAAAATTTGATTCGATTCGATTCAGCCTATTGAATTGGTTTTTTGATTCGATTTTCCTGCCCAATTGGGTGGTGGTGTTTGTTTTTTTTTCCAAACATCCTCATGGGTTTATTTTATAGCCTCTTCACCCACTTTGCCTTCTCCTAACCACACTGGTGCTGTGGTGTAAACAAAATAAACAAACAAAAAAGACTTTTCCTCTCTCTGTTAAATCCTAGCTCACGTTTGCGGTCTAACACCAGCTCTGGCAGGATATACATTTCAAATCTGACATATTGTAATCACAAAACAGAAAATAAAATTAGTTTTTCTACCTTTTGTTACTGGTCATTATTCAAATTTTGTTGGTCCCAGGCCCTGGTTGTCTTTTGATAACTTGCTTGCCAGGGTCTCCTTCTTTCTCCCTGCTAACCATTCATCTTCTATCTCTGTCCTCCCCTTCCGTTTCCCTTCCCTGGAGGTCTGGCATCTTTCCTTTTTTTCGTCTCCCTCCATAGATCCACCTTTTCTCAACTACCCTTTCATCCAGCATCTCTCCCTCCATCCCCACCACCCCAGGGTCCACCGTCTCTCCCTTTCTTTTCCCAACTACCCTCCTATTCAGTATCTCTAACCCCCTCCACACCATCCCTTGTGTCCCACTTCTCTCCCTTTCTGTTCCTTCCCTCCCTAAATCCCATTGTCCATCATCTCTCTCCCTCTCCTCTATTTTCAAACCCATTTCTTTTTCCCCAAAGTCCGGCATATGCATATCTCTTTGAACCCCCCCTTTCCCTCCCTCCGTGTACTTCTATACCAGGGCCCTCTCCCCTGAAGGTCTGTCCCCCCTGAAGGCCTGCACCCCACCCCTAAAGGCCTGTTTTCCCCTTGAAGTCTTGTCTCCCCCTTAAAGGCCTGTCTCCCCCTTAAAGGTCTGCATCCCACCCCTGAAGACCTGCCTGTCCCCCTTTAAAAGCCTGCATGCCTGTCCCCCCCCCCCACCCTGAAGGACTGCTCACTTCCCCCCCCTGGAAGGCCTGCGTGTTCCCCCTGGCCTCCCACTGGGGTCCGGCTTCCCCCTGGCCTCCCCGCACTGTTTACCTTCGAGGAACAGCCTGCAAAAAAGATCACGGTGCTAGCGATCTTTATACTGCTTCGGAGCTATTTCCTCTGTCGCAATCCCACCCCTCCTCTGACGTCAGTGGGTGGAAGCCGGATGCTGGGGGGGAGAGGGGAAGCCGGACGCCAGAGGGGAAGCCAACAGAAGCACTTCCCGACTGACCCTCCCCCCTCGCCCTCTAAAGCAGGTGTGGCAGCGGCCGGCCAGCAAGAGCAGCGCTGCCGCTCTTGCTTTAGGGGGCAAGTCAGGCGAATCGGGAAGCCGATTTTTTTTGTTTTGAACCGATTCGAATCGATTCACCTGAAGTGAATCGGTGAACCGATTCGAATCGTGAATCAGGCAGCACTACCACCTACCATAGATTGTGCTCCCCTCTCTAGACAGACGATCCCCAGGCACTCACTATCTCAGACAGCCAGCAACAGCAGTCCTCAATCAGTCAGCCCATCCCTTCAGAGGTAGCAGATAGACATAAGTATGACAGCACGCACTCTGCAGCTCCTAGCACATTGGACAGACAGAAAGAGACAGCACAGCAACAGAGAGCAAGGTATAGAGACAGGAACTAGGAGGGGTGGGGAAGTGAAATGGCAGGGGTCTGTGAGGTATGAATGTCTGGTAAGAAATGGGTCAATCAGAGAAGAAGGGTAGGTTAGGGTAAGATAGAGATACAGACATAAGCAGGCAATCTAGCACTCAGTAATTCTGCAGTTCTTTAGCAACCCTCCAGACCAGCAGAGTCTGACACCAGGTGGAAACTGACATTGACTTTTGGCTATAGTACAAGTGGGCTTTGCAGTCCCATCTACAGTCTGTCTATTCTCAGTCTCCAGCAGGTGGAGTGGTAAACTTGTGTAGTCTTTCCTTTGGTTAGTTAAGGCCTGTTGTATCGGATTAGTAACCGTTCTCTTGTCCCTTTTTGCTGTCCAGACATAGCTTGGAGGACCCTCTCGGGAGAGCCACACTCGAAAGTTGAGGGCGGTTCAGCCCTGAGAGACCCTAAGGACTGTAAGTTGAAAGCTCTCCTTAAGCAGAGTTTTGACATCACTGCTTTTGTTGTCCAGGCGGCAATTTGTGGTGGTCCTGGACCGGGAGTCAGCTGACTAGTCTTTAGTGAATCAGTGAGATTGATGCGTCTTATCTCTCGGATGCCATGTATGATCTTTTGAGGGCTTCGGCCATGGCTGTCAGAGTAGTGGTTCGCTGTACCCTGTGGCTTCAGGGTTGGTCGGCGGTTGCAGCCTCTAAGTCCAAGCTCAGTAAATTTTCATTTTGAGGTTCCTTCCTCTTTGGAGAGGAGTTGGATAAGCTGGTTCAGGCCTTGAGTTGACTCTAAGGTGCCTCAGATTCTGGAGGATTGACCTTACTAAGTGCCGCGGGATGAGCATTTACGTGAATTTCATAGGTACCACCCTGGGCGGGGATCGGCCCCTTTTCCTTCCAGAGGTCGCTTCTTTCAGCGCATGCAGTCTTTCAGGGAGCCTGCTTGGGGGGGAGGTCGGGACTCTGCCAGTGGTTCCTCCGCCTGTCTGGCCCAATGACTCACTGCTGGTCCTTCCCCCGGTTCAGGTGGGAGCCCACTTGTGGGAATTTTACTGGGGGTGAACTGAGATCACAATGGATTGGTAGGTCCTAGAGGTTATTCGGGACTGCTATTAAGAGTTTTCCCGTCCCATGCCAGATCGTTTCCTCTCTTTGTTAGGCTGCTTGGAAGAAGTAGACAAAGATTACTGGACCTCAAATCGGTAGTCCCAATGCCTCCACAGGAGTTTCGTACCAGCAGGTACTCCATTTACTTCGTGGTGCCATGAAGGGGGGGTCTTTTCAGCAGCACCAAGTATATCATGCCACTATATTCTAAACCAGGGCACAGTGGTAAAGTTCTTGATGTGCTCTGGTGGTGAGACAGACAGACAGGGGTTTGCTAGGCAAAAGTGTGATAGAACAGAAGAGTAGTCTAATGGTTAGATCAGCAAGATTCTACCCAGGGCTCAAGTCTCCTGATGTTTGAGCAAGTCACTTAACCCTACCCTGCCTCAGCAAAACAAAAAGTTCGACAAAGAAAACAAATTACCTGGATTTACCCACAAGAAAAATGGAAACCTTACCTTCTCTTATTCCTTTCTTTCTACTGGCAGGACAAGAGCAGTACCTAATTACTCATCTACTGGCTTCAATTTGATGTTTGAGTGTGTGGAGCTCAGCAGTTTCACATGTGCCACTGGCATCTGAGTGAAGCCAGCACAATGAGGCACACTACGCTCCTCCTGTTGGTGGAAGGTTGTAGGGTTGATGTAGAATTGGTTTGGTGTGCTGTAAGGATTCAACCAAGTTACAAGTGTGCCACAAAATAAAAACTCTTGAGAAGTTTTTCTAATCCATTAGTAGTTAAGGCTGCATATAATCGTCATACCTAATTTCCATATTTTGACAGGTGGTAATACCCACTTCCAATCCCATCAGCCAATCAAAAGCGAGGAGCTGCCCAAGTCCCACTTACTCTCTGCCCTCTCCGCCCCCTTTGTCATCCCTGGATATGATGTTGTGGCCCTGCTCAAGCTCTGTCCATTTGTATAACCCACCCCAAATCCTACCACGTTTGGTGTCACCACAAGAAATGACATTAAAACTCTACATAGGCCACACCCCCTTTTCAAGATGTTAGAATATACTGGATGTCCCTTGGTGTCACTTCCTGTTTCACAGTACTCGCTGCCATCTTGGATAGGTCAAATGACAGAGTGACATTGATTGCCCAACACCAACCCCCCTTTTTATTTTTAGCTGTTCACCCCCTCCTAGCTTGTTTTTTAGTCCTCTGATTTTTACAACATGTAAAAATGCTCAGGGGCAGCACTTTCCTTTCAGAAAAAATAAAATTCAACTTTTTTAGATGCAGCTCCTATGTCAAAAATATGCAAATTAGGTTTGACAAAAGCTATCCCCGTTTTACTAAGGTGCGCTAATCGAATTAGCGTGCGTTAAACGCTAACGTGTCCATAGACTAACATGCACGCATTAGCGATTAGCAGCGCGCCTTAGTAAAACAGGGCCTATGTTACTATACTATTCCCATTTATTGTTCTCAATATCATTATCTGTGGTATGCCACATGATTTCTATTCAATGTATTATAAACATTTTGGCTGAATTTCTTCATGAAAAGATAGCTAAGATAGATAGAGCTTCTACTGATATTTCTTGGTCGCTTCTGTAAGATAAAAGTGATTATAGTTACTGACCATATTTATATGGAATTACCCAAGAAATCACCATCAACAATAAAGTTACCCCTTGAGGCCAAGGCATTAACTAGCTCTTCCTGTCATGGTCTACAGTTTAAAGTTCAGCTCCTCCACTCATAGCAATGGCTTATTTAACCATTGTTAGAAAAGCAAATATATCATTGTATAAAATATCATAAAAAAAGGAATGGTACCAGAGGAAATCAGTTTAAACCATCATCTACAGAAATGAAGGAATGCAAAATTAGCCCTGATTAACCAAGCAAATTCCATAGATTTATGCTGAGAATAAAGGAGCAGCTTTATCTGCTGATTACATTGTTTCTCAGCTTGAATTTCTATGAATATTTTTTTCTTGTAACATAATATGCTAAGAAACTATTACAAAAAGAAAGACGCATTTGTTCATTAAATGGTAACAAAGTGCTGGTTGTCTGCATTTCCACAGCTGAGATAAACCACTGTAGAATTTGTCTTCCGCAACAAAATTGGCAAATGGTGGCCGGCTCCTGCCTTATCAGCTTCTTTCCCCCCCCCCTTGTCTGTTGTACCTCTAGCTCTAGTCTAATCATTTCTTTAGTGCTTCAGGACATAGCGATGCACTCCCCTGTTGCTGTCAGCTGCATGCCTTCCTTATAGCCCCAAATACCACACCTCTCCCTTCTTGCAAGGTTGCCATCCATACATCACTTTAACTCACCCAAAGCAGCAGGCTGGCTTGGTTTTTACTAACCTGCTCTGTAGAGAGAGTAAACACTGCTCTTGGCGACCAGGGTTACTACTGGCAACCTGCAGCTCAGATTAGATAAGTCAAACAGCAGCTGCTACAGGGACAGGGATACAGTGAGATGAAGGAACAACAGTTAACAGCTGCCAGGGCACAGTGGAGACAGCAAGCACAATAAAAGAAAGGGAGATGCACATGTACATTTCAAAAATTAGAATTCTGTTTATTTGCATAATATTTTAAACTTGAAGAATTATTTTACAACATATGAAATAATACATCAATGCAATGTGTGTGAACAATGGTATATGTACTACAGAATCTCTGCTCAAGTCTTAAAAGCTGTGCAGCCCCTGCTATAGAAAACAGGAACCCTTGATTCTGGGTATCATTATAGAGCAGTGGTCTCAAACTCAACCCTTTGCAGGGCCACATTTTGGATTTGTAGGTACTTGGAAGGCTGTAGAAAAAAATAGTTCATGTCTTATTAAAGAAATGACAACTTTACATGAGGTAAAAACTCATTATAGTTTATAAATCTTTCCTTAATTGCTTCTGATAATTTTAGCTATACACAGCTGAAAGCAGTGCAACAAGCAGAAAGTGAAGTTTAGATAGTTTTTCACTTTCTGCAAGTTGCACTGCTTTCAGCTGTGTATAGCTGAAATTATCAGAAGCAATTAAGGAAAGATTTATAAACTATAGTTTTACCTCATGCAAAATTGTGATTTAGATTCTAATCTAAAGTATCAACAGCAAGAGACAAGATTTTGGTGTAGTCCTCTAGGCTTTATAGTAGAGGTGAGAATCAATATCCAACTTGTGCCTGGAAAACTTGTGCCTTAAGTGTCTGGTGATCGAATCCACAACCGCCTTCAGCTCTCAGTTCCTCCAGCACTGGACACAACCGCCATCTTACATCAAGTAATCACCGCCAGGAGAGGTACCAAATTTTGAGAGAGTTCACAAGATTACATACACACACACAAGCTGCACTACCTCCAATGGTTACCTTATATTCTGGAACATTGCCCACCTTACTGCTGTAACCTCAAGCAAGCGCTTTCCTACCTCTGTATGCGATTGTCCTCTCCACTCCACCTCACAATCGCATACAGAGGCAGGAAAGTACTTACGTGAGGTTACAGCAGTGAGGCAGGCAATGTTCCAGAACAATGTTAACATACCAAGGGTCTCAAAATAGTACCCGACGGGCTGCATGCGACCTCTGGGCCGTGAGTTTGAGACTACTGTTATAGAGTGTACTCAAAATGACAATAATACTGCTAGCTCTAGCAAAATATATCATCTCATCTACACAAGCAGAACAAAGACCAATACTCACCAATTACAGAATAAAGATTTTTAAAAATTAGACATCGTAACATGCAGACAAAAAGTGAAAATTAAACCCCAAGAAACCACAATCCCTGTGAGCACTGCCAAGACAAGCAACTGAAATGTATTCTCTCCTGCACTGAACAAAATACAAAGATATAAGAAATGTGCTTTATCAACACAGACACCTTCCACTTATTAAAAACTGAAAATATAATCAGTGGTCCCAAGCTATTTTTGTTAGTTTTTCCATTTATATTTTTCTTCTTTTTAATCTTTCCTTTTCATCTCTCCCTTTTTGTCTTCTATGCCAGTGTTTTTCAATACACGGTACACGTACCATTGGGGGTACGCAGCCTAGCCACTGCCAGGGAGGGATCCCTCCCTGCCTCCCACTGGGGATCCCTGCCTGCCCCCGTTGAAGCCGAAGTTGCTGGGGATGCCTTCCTGTCTGCCCGCCTGCTGCATCACCCCCACCCCCAAAGCCAACCCTGCCACCAAGCCAGAGCCAACACACTCCATCCCCACCCCGGCAGCAACTCCGCACAGGGACGGGCCATGACGGTGCGTATAGCGACTCACAGTGAGTCACAACTGTGCATGAGTAACCTTGAGACATGTCACAACATGCATAGACTTGTTTCAGTACACTTGCCACTTTCTTTCATACTCAGGTAGATAAATCATTGAACGCCCCTCATATGGAGCAAGTCCTCTTCTAGTTTCTTCCATCATATTACAATGCATGTTATATGTAGCACTTTTTTATATTTTAATTTACTGTTAACTGCTATCTGTGTGTAGTAGAGCAAAGTCTCCAAATAGGTTAGTTTTGTGCAAATAATGAAGCCACATAGTGGAGTATGATTTGAATCTCTCAAATTGACACTCTCCGTAGTACCTGCATCACGCCAAACAGAGCTCCTTTCTGGAGTTTCTAAGATGTAATATATATAGACAACCTAATGAGGTTTGCTGAAAAACTCCTTTTAATCAAGTGGCACCCAAAATGATTAAAAATAATTCTGTATATTTCTGTCGGATTTGTATTTTTTTGGTACTTAAGGATCTTATTTCTCTCTCTCCTTCCCTCCCTCTGCACAATTCACAAAATAATCACTTAGGACCGATATCTCTATGATCAATGGCATTAGAGGGTTCCCCCCCCCCCCCAATTATACCACTATGTATAGTTTCCTTGCATCCAGCATTTTATGGATCAGAATGGGAATGTCTCAGGTACATCCTTCATTCACCATAATTCTCTAAGGATCATGATCCCAGTGCATTTCTGTAAACAACATCCCTATACCAAAATTTCCAATGAATGAAATATCTCCTTGTTGTGATTTTCTGTATAGAAATTATTTGCCATAAGTATGTACTGGCTATATTAGCTGCTCTTATATTTCTTGCTTTATGTTTTGCATTCAGTTTAATGTGTCTTGTGCTGCATATCTCACCCCTCTGAACGTATTTTATCTGCTTTTGCACACCATTTTGTAATATATGATTAAAAGCTGTTAAGCAAATCATTAAATCCTGGAAAACTGTCTTGTGCTGCATATCTCACTCCTCTGAATGAATTTTATCTGCTTTTGCACACCACTGTGTAATATATGATTAAAAGCTGTTAAGTAAATCATTAAATCCTGGAAACCTTATTTAGCAAGGTCCCAAAGAATAATCAATTCCCTGTTGATCATCCCCTATCCCCCGAGATACACGATAGCTTGCCCAAATCTACCTGGCTAATAATAGGCTATTGATTTTTGTATAAATCAAACTGCAAGGCAGTGAATTTACCACAATGCTACCTAAGTGAAAGACTAAACCAGTAGATTTCATTTATAATTATGTTATGTCTGTAAGAAATACCTTGAAATGAAAGAGAAAACCCTCAGCATCTAAGACAGAGAAGGGAAGATTATGTACCTACCTTGTTAATCTTCTTTCTAGGAGATAGTCTTGAACCTCTGGGTTTATGCACTTTCACTTGTAAGGTGTATGTAAAGAGTCTCATTTGATTTTTCCGCTCCGCCTCCCTTCTCCCTGGTCTGTCATGTACTCCTCATTTTGTACCAAAGCAGGTGGTCAGCCCTGGAGAATAAACAGAGAAAAAGGGAGGGGCACAGTAACTCTTCCCAAGAAACAAGTTTATTCTGCTCATAACACTACAAAGAACAACAACATTAACATGATAAACATTTTGTAACCCATAACAAAACAGAACACTGTTCATCTACCTGAGTGCAGCCTGCACTAATAGTGATGGTGTTATTGCAAATACTCCCTGTATTCTTGAGATAGGTGAGACTTGACTCTCTTATCTGAGTTCTTGCTAGAGGTCATGGAAAGAAGCAAACTCCGGTGCTATAGACAACATGCTAAGAATCACCAGACAGAGTGGGACTAAAGACTGATGCTCCCTATCTCCTAGTAAGATGATTAACAAGGTATGTCAGTCTTGAACCACTGAGACTTAACAAAGCAGTCCCTGGAATCTACAGTGGGCCAGATGAGCCTGCTGACAGCACTGAAGCTTCGAAAGTGATAACCAATCTTGCAGCTACATCCACCCTGTAAAATTTTGTAAAAGCATGGAGAAAGGACCAAGTGGCAGCTCTAGAAATCTCTTCCCTGGACATTGGACTCTGCCCATGAGGAAGTAACACTCCTAGTGGTATCTTACCACTCCTCATATAACCTGACGAAATGGCCTTTTAAATCCATCTTGAAATGACTGCTTATGAAGCCGGCTGACCCTGGCATCTAGTGCCTGCTAACACAAAGAAATGATTTGCCAGCCGAAACTCATTAGTCATTTTTAGATAGTGCAGTAACATTCTGCACATGTTTTGCAATTTCATGAACCTGTCTGTTTTCTTGGATCCCAAAGGCATTCGCACAGGCAACCAGACCTCCTGGTTGACATGAAAGTTGGACGCTACCTTTGGCAAGAAGGACGGGATTGTACATAGTACTATTTCTATATCCAATATTTTGAGAAAAGTTCCCTGAAGGATAAAGCCTGCAGTTCTGAAAATCATCATGCAGACATGATAGCCACCAAAAATACTGCTTTCACAGTGACATGCATTATTGATGCCTTCTCCAACGACTCATATGGAGCTCTAGAGCTCACAGGAATAGATTCAGATTCCATTCTGGGAAAGGGTGAAATATTGGTGGATTCAGACATAATGCTCCCTACAAAAATCTGGATACATCTAGATGAGAAACCAATGTTCCTTTGTTGATCTGAGGTCTGGAAAACAAGAGACACATGATTTGTACTTTAGGGGAGTCCACCGCCAGACTTTTTTCAAGTCCTTCCTGAAGAAATGCTAGCACTTGGGGATGTAACCGGGTCCTCGTTCTTTTGTGTACACCAGCTCAGGAAACCTTTCCAGGCTTTCGCTTAGGCTGACAGCACTGCTAGCTTCTTGGACTTCAGAAGAGTGGCAATGACCACTTCAGAATAGCCCTTGTGTACTAATACTGTGCGCTCAAGAGCCAAGCCTTAAGACCAAAGCTGTCTGGACTTTCCAGGGCAATAGGGCCCTGCATTAGCAAGCCTGGATGACAAGGTAATCTGAGATCCTGGTCCCACTTTAAACGGACTAGATCCACATACCACGTCTGTTTCAGCAAATCTGGCATCACCTGGACTACCAGTCCCTGATGGTCCCTTATCTTTCACAGGAATTTGCTTATCATGGTCCACAGAGATACAACAGCCCTTCTTGGGGCCACGGCTGAACCAGAGCATCCAAGCTGTTGCTTCTGAGCTTGTATCTTCAGCTGAAGAACCGAGCTGCTTTCCTATTGAACGCCAATGCCATGAGATTGATTATCGGACGCCCCCAGCGATTTACGATGGTGTCAAATGCCTCAGGAGATAGAGTCCATTCTCTAGGATCTAGTGTCTGGTAGCTGAGGAAATCCTCTTGAACATTGTCCACTCCTGCAATATGTGCTGAGATTGGCAACAGATAGTTCTCTGCCCAATGAAACAGCATTTGGGTCTCCAAGTGCAGAGGAGCACTCTTGGTGACGACCTGCCGATTGACATATGCTACTGCTGTTGCATTATCTACGAATACTTGTACTGCAGAACCAGGATGCACTTGCAGAACCAGGCGGATAGCTCTAAGTTCCAACCCTGCTGATCGATCAGTTCCTCTGTGCGAGGGACCAATGCCTCTGCACCAATCGTCTCTCAAATGTGCTCCCCAGTTGAAGAGATTGGCATTTATCATGAGCCTCACCCAGTGGAAATTCAAAGTGGCATTCCTTGGATAAAAGACTGTGGCTGTAGCCACCAGCTCAGGCTGTGATGTACTGGAGCTGGCCGGAGCTGTCCAAGGAAGTGGCAACGCATCCGTTTGCAGAAACCAGTGGAATAAAAGTGCCTCCTGTAGGAGGCAAATGCACCCTGGCCCAAGGGAGCATATCTATAGCTGCAAATACTGCCAAATTTATCCCTCCTTCTACTTTAAAAAAAAAATTATTCTCTATATTCACACCTTTTCCTTCTTGAAATGATAACTAATAGTCTCATTTCTAACACTGTTCCAAACTCATAGAAATCCGCTTTAGTCTTCCCTAAATTAAAAAATTGAGACTCAGATCCACCCAAATGTAAAAACTACTGTCTCATTGCCAATCTTCCCTTCATTGACAAACTCACTGAAAAAATAGTGTTCAATCAGCTTTCTGATTTTCTTGAAAAAACCAATGCACTACACCCTAATCAAACAGGTTTCCACATTAAACATTCGACAGAACTGTCCCTTCTTGGATTTACCACTACTATCTACTATAATTTAGATCACCACAAAGCCATCCTTCTCATATCCCTCGATCTCTAGGCAGCAAGTCATACTATTGAACACGATCATCTTCTTCATCGACTCAAACACTGCAGAATCTCAGAACATGTCCTCAACTGGTTTTCCTCCTATTTCTCAAATTGCAGCTTCCAAGTCCACTCTAGAGGTTCAGCATCTTCTCCAATTATTCAGACCTACGGCGTTCCACAAGGCTCTATTCTCTCCCCCTTACTCTTTAATATCTTTTTGGTCCCATTACTGACATTAGCTCAATCAATAAGATTCACCCCTTTTGCCTACGCCAATGACATCCAACTTCTGCACCCCATTAATCCTTCAAATCAAAAAGACATACAAGAAATAAATCACAAACTTAACAGTATCAGCCTATGGCTACGCAATAATCGACTGTCTCTGAATACAGACAAAACATCAGGCACTCTTTTTTCTGTCATAAAGAACGAAACACTAACCAGCCCATCTGCATTGAATCCAAAGTTAAACTATTAGGAGTTATTCTAGACAACCATCTTACCTACCATGATCAAATTAGTTCAGTAATTCAAAAATGTTTTTAAACTCCATCTAATCCACTCTGTAACCTCTCTCTTAGAACCTTCTTCCATCAAAACTCTTATTCACTACCTGATTATCTCACACATTGATTATTGTAACTCTCTCTATCACGGGATTACGCAAAAAGAAATTCGCCGGTTACAGCTTAACCAAAACACAGCTGTCACTCATAAACAATGCAAAAAAATATGATCATGTCACCCCGCTTCTCCGTGAGTCACACTGGCTTCTGGTCTCCCATTGCATCACATATAAAATTCTTCTTCTCATATTCAAAATCAAGTCGAACCATTGTCCATCTTTTTTAAACAACTCATCCCCTATGCCTCTCCTTGAGCCTTGAGATCCGCCGACCAGAACCTTTTAACCGTTCCATCAATCAAAGAACTTTTCTACACTTGTAATACCAACTTCTCCGCCGCTGCTCCTACCCTCTGGAACGCTATGCCATCACACCCCCATCTCGAAAATTCCCTTGACAAAATCAAGTCTAAACTTAAGACCTTTCTATTTCAGAATGCCTTTCAAAACACAAGCTAGACATCTCCTTAGATATTCATTAGTGCTTACTAAGAACCGCTTTTAAGAAGCGACCTCCACTCCCTATTTGTTTTTTCCCTTCCCCCTCGTTCCTCCATTTTAATTTTACTTTCAATCTAATGTATTTATTAAATCTTCCCTCCCTTATTACCTTATGTACCAACTCCCCCATTACCCAGTCATCTATGTCTAGTCTACTTCCCATCCCCTTTTATTTTCTCAATAATTTAATTTTTTTCCCCCCTTATTTTAAATTGTTAATTTTAGCTCTGTACACCGACCAGATATTTGTTGATGGCCGGTCTATCAAATTATAAATAAACTTGGAAACTTGTTCCGCAGCTTCAGCCTGTGGGTATCTGAGAGGAAAACTTTGTTCTTTGTATTGAAACATATGCCCAGGTACTCCAGAGACTGTGACGGTTCCAGGTGTCTCTTCTGTAAATTTATAACTCAGCCTAGAGTCTGGAGGAGCTGAATCATGCACCTCATTGCTCTTCTGCCCTCAGCTGCGGATGGGGCTTGAATCAGCCAATTGTCCAGATATGGATGTACTTGTACACCCTCCTTGCGGAGGTAAGCTGCTACTACAATCATCAGCTTGGTGAAGATTTGTGGTGCCGCAGCCAGTCTAAATGGCAAGACAGAGAATTGGAAGTCTTTTTCCAGAACATGGAACCTTAAATATTTCATGTGGTCTGGAAAGAGGAGAATATATAGACAGGCCTCCGTCAGATCTACAGAGGCAATGACAGACCTAACTAAATATATACATGTGGAAATGCGAGACCTTGATGGTGGCATTTACCAACTTCAGGTCCAGAATCGGCCTCCAATTTTCTGAGTCTCTTTTGGGCACAATGAAATATAGGAGTTATCTGTCCAATCCCAATTCTTTGGCCAATTCTAAATAGCTTGGACCTTGACAACTTTTTCTGGTCTTCCCACCGGGGAGTCTACAAACAGCCCTGGGAGGGGTTGGAAAAACTCAAGCTTGTACCCCTCCTTAATAATGTCAAGCACCCAGTGGTCTGTGGTGACTTTCCCAATAAGCTATTAACTTCCCTCCTAACCTGGGGGTTACGGTTGCCATTTTGGTGTCATAACTGCTTTTGGGGGGGCCCCTGAGACATGGGCTCCAGAAGATTGGGCATGTTTAGCTCCCCCAAATCTCTGCTTCAGGCTCTGGAAGGATCACTGGGCCAAAGAACCCACTGAGTACTGATGAAAGCACCTAGAGCCACGAAAATTACCTCAAGCAGACCACCTAGAGGCCTTTGGTCTGCTATCTGTTAAGAGACTTGGGTCTGCAATCCTGTGCATTAGCCATTAGATCATCCATCCCTTTACCAAAGAGCAATTGACCCTTGAAAGGCAATTTGCTCAGAGTTGATTTAGAGGCAGAATCACCCACCCACAGTCTAATCCACAGAATTCTATGGGCAGAGAAAGCGTATGCAAAAACCTTGCTGAGTACTCTGAACATATCATATAGTGAGTGCATCTACCAAATAAATCACTCCCTCCAATAGGAATTAAATGTCAGCGTCGTTCTCCCCCGCCATAACTTTGAGTAGGACGCTGCCAGCCATCCACCACAAATAAGGCATGAATCCAGAGTATCCGGACCTGAGGAGTCTATCTAAGCTGATTTTGAGCAAAATCAAGGCATTTTCAGGCAAAGAGGATGATCAGCTGGTATACTGCTGTTTGAGGCATGGTGGAAACAGAGTGCACCAGCTGATCACACGGTTTGGAACTACTCCCGATTTCAGGCTGCAAAGTAGGAGAGACCCTCACGACTTCAGCTCCTGAAGACGCATTGATTGTGAAACATAGAACTATGTCGGGCTGACAGCTGAATTGATTGTGTTTGCTTTTGAAAAGAGGAACATAGATAAAACAATGAATTTGGAAAAGTATCCATAAAATAAACTTGAGACCAGAAGACTGTGGTTGACCAACAAGGCAAATTGTTGCACAGAGATCTACAGGAGGATTTGCACAATGGATGAATGAACTTTGGGGTGATTGAAAGGAATGGGAGGGTTTCATTTATAAGTGTGGAGTGAATGATATTGTGTAATGTATTGTGACATAATTTATTACATAAGTATATAACAAAATAATAAATGTTTGAAAATTAAATTAATAGAGTTTTAAAAATAGCAGGTGTTGAGTGGACATAGAATATAATGGGCGCGTTAGCATTTAGTGGGCGCTAAATCAGCTAGCGCACTTTAGTAAAAGAGGGGGATAGTGAGGAAACAGAATATATTGAAGTATTTGTGGAGAGGGCCCGATTCTATAAATGACACCTAATTTAGGCGCCACTAGGCACCCTAATCACAAACACCTAGCAACACCTAACTTACCCCTTCCTTTTACAAAACCATAGTGTGGTTTTTAGCGCCAGCCACAGCGGTAACAGCTCCAACACTCAGAGGAATTTTATGAGCATTGGAGCTGTTACCGCTGCAGTAACAGTGTGCTAAAAACCACACTACAGTTTTGTAAGGGGGAGGGGTTAGTTCTGCATGCAACTTAATTGTTTTTAATTGGTTTAAATGGCTTGACACCATTAAAAAACAATTATCAATTTAGGTTGTGCACGGATATCGGGATGCCTAAGTTGAGGTGCCCTCCGAAGCATAGTGATGCCTACCTGAAAAGTAGGCAAGGGTGACTTAGGCACTGGTAAATTAGGCCAGGAAAACCCTAGACTAACATACCGATGCCTACAATAAGGACACCTAGCAATGCCTAAGCATGCCTAGAGACCACTAGGAGTGATTTTATGAAGGACTCTTAGTGGTTGATTGACAACTATGCAAAGCGGCACCTACAAATTAGGAGCCACTAGGCATTGTTTATAGAATAAGGCCCAGAATGCTTTAATAGCTGGGATTTTATTTCTCTCCTAATTTGAGTCATTCAGTTGTTATGTACAGAATTTTCCCTGGACTGGACTGGATTTATTACTATACTGCAAGTATGTGAGCATTAAGCGGTTTACAGTACTACTACAATAGGTTACAAAAAACCCCAACTAAAATACATTAAGGATAGGAGATACATCAGAGGGTAGAAGAAAGGGGAAAGGGTTGATAGAGGAACTCACTTGAACAGAATCCTACTGAAATTACTTTGATTGATGTAAAGGAAACTCATGAAGGGGATCCATTTCTCAACTCTGTGAATTTACTGAGCAAACATTTCAAGCATTAGGCTCAACTGATTGAAAATTAATGGATTGTGATAAATGCTTAAATGACCTCAAACCTAAAGTGTGGGTACTGAAGGCAAAGAATGTATCATGCATAAAAGATACTTCAGCGTTTTAACAAAAACATTAATATTTAGAAAAATGATATAGAGCTACGAATTTGAATATTGAACTTTCCCGTTACTTCTTTGATTTCTGCATTGATTTTGTTCAGGAAATACTTAAACATAGGAACATGACGGCAAATAAAGGCCAAATAGCTCATCCAGTCTGCCCATCTGCAGCATCTAGTATCTCCTCCTCTCCTTAAGAGATTCCACATGCCTGGCTCATGCTTTCTAGAATTCAGAGTCTTTGTTTCCATTGTTTTTATCAGGAGACTATTCCACGCATCTACTACCATTTCTGTAAAAATGTATTTCCTTAGATTACTCCTGAGCGTATTACCTCTTAATTTCATCCTGTGCCCTCTCATTACAGAGCTTCAAATTAGACTCACCTCATGTGCATTTATGCTACGCAAGTATTTAGCCTCCCCCCTTTTACAAAAACTGTGATAGCGGTTTTTAGCGCAGGCTGGCGCGCTGAATCTCTATGCTGCTCCCGGCATTCACAGGAACTCTAGGAGCGTTGGAAGCAGCGCGGAGCATTCAGTATGCTAGCCTGCGCTAAAAAATACTATCATGGTTTTGTAAAAGTGGGGGGGGTAAATGTCTCTATCATATCTCCCCTCTCCCACCTTTCCTCTTTAAGTCTGTTCCTATACACCTTATGATGAAGACCACCGACCATTTTAGTAGCTTTCTTCTGAATTGACTCCATCCTGTTTAAATATTTTTGAAGACACTGACGGTTAATTTCCGGTATATATTATGTACCTCAAAGAAAAATTATTACTAATACAGCTGATGAGGATCTGGATATTTTAGAAACTACGGTATCTGAAAAATAGATTTGAAAAATTCTTAGGGACTTTACAAGATGACTTTAAACAACATGCCACACCACTAGTAACTTTTAATTTGTGAAACTGGCAAATTTAAGATATTTAGGGGCAGATTCTGTAAACAGGCGTCCCAATTGTAGACAGTGATAGGCGTCTGACAGTCAATTGGGACACATGTTAAAAAAATCCTATGGCAAGCCACCTATACTGTGGGTGTTTGTCGTGAGTGTAGGGAGATGCCAAGAGACACTTAAGCTCACCCAAAGCTGAATGTGGGCTCCCCCAGAAGTGGCCTTGGGCAAGCTTAAGCGTCCCCAGGCATCTCCCTAGGGCCTCAATAGACACCTGAAATGTAGGCCAACAAAATGCTGGCCTACATTTCAAATCGACACAGCCACTGAGCTGAAACTCAACAAAGAAATTCCTGATCAGTTGAGCTGGCAGGCCTTCCTGAAGTCGCAGCTTCAGAGAGGCCTGCCAGCTCAGCTGATTGGGGGGGGGGAATGCCCCTGCTATGATCAGCTGAGCGACTGCAGCAGGGAACCCACTGCCACATATGGCAAAATCAGGAGGAGGGATGCCCACTCCCTCCTGCCACTGACGCCCGACCCCCCTGAAACAGTCCGAGGAGGGATGCCCCCAAAAGCAGCCCGACAGGATGGGTGCTCAGTCCCTCCTGCTGCCACTCCCCTGACACCCCCCCAAGAACCCCTGCCCTACCTGTTGAAGACCGACAGGAGGGATGCCCACTCTCTCCTGCTACCGACCCTCTCCAAAGTAGCCCTACAAGAGGGATGCCTGTCCTGCCGCCACCCCCCCTCCCCAAGCCCCCATGGAATCCCTGACACTCTACAAACCTTAACTCCCCTCCCCGATACCCCCCAAATCTGCAGATCCACACCCCTAAGGGAGTGGCCTTAGGTATCTGGACAGTCTTAGGCCACTCCCTGGTGCATCCCAGAATGCACTAGGAAGGGAAAGGCCCACCATTTTGGAGTGGCAGGCCTACCAATTGGCGAGAGTAAGCATACAGCTAGACTTTCTTCTAACAGGTATTGGGGGGGGAGATGCTGAGTTTGACTTAGGAGTGCAGGGTGAAGGTCTGCAGATTTGGGGTGTGTTGGAGGGTTAAGATTTGTGGGATGTCAGGGGCATGGTGGAGGTTTGGAGGAGTGGTCAGGGGGGTGGTGTCAGGAGGGAGTGGGCATCCCTCTTGCCGGGTTGCTTCAGGAATAGTGTCTGGGGTTCCGGGGGGGTGTCAGCAGGAGGTAGTGGGCATTCCTCTTGCCAGGCTGCTTTTGGGGGGGGGAGGGGGGGAGGGGGGAGGAGTCAGAGGCAGGAGGAAGTGGACAAACCTCCTGCCAATTTTGCTGTACATGTGATGGGGAGTGGAGTCCCCTGCCACAGCCGCTCAGCTGATCGAAGCAGGGATATCCCCCCCCCTTCAAAAAAAAAAAAAAAAATTAGGGGCTTTAAAGATAGTGGCTTTCCCCAAGCCTAACTGGCTAAGAATTGTTTATGGACTTTTTCTCTAGGAACTTGTCTAACTTCTTTTTAAACCCAGCTATTTTCTACTTTGGTAACTTTAAATCTCTTCTAAATGCATTTTTAAAAGCTAAACAATTTTTTTTTAACTTGACACAATATACACATTTATGTTCAGATACTGTGGATATATACTGTATATGTATAGTATCAATCTATAGTTATATATTTTGTTAATGTGTTTCATATATTCCCCTATTCACGAAGACATACAATTAAAAAGCTATAATAAGTGTCACTCTTAACTTTATTTTCCTGGTCATCAAAATCCCAATATCCTACTCCAGAAGGAAAGGAAAGAAAAGGAACTAGAGTTGTCAGCCTTCAAAAGTAGCTGGCACACCAATACTGGAAAAAGGGGGCGGGGGGGGGAGAGAAACAAATGCTCATTATGTTATTCAGGCTCAAAATCCCCCTTCCCTTCCTTCCCCCCAAAAACATAGACAACACACGGAACCGTCCTGCATATCATGCGCCCCTTAACTCAGCTTTTAAGTCAACATAAGCAATCCTTTCCCCGTTAGCGGAAATACGAATATGCGAATTTAATATTATAGTTTCCACTCTCCCTCCCCCCTTCCCCCCCCCCCAGCACATCCCCTTACAGCAATCACACACACACCTACAAATATTTACTACAGACCACGCGCTACTCGTCTTCCTCCGCCGCCAGCCGCCAATCCCTCCTAAGCAGAAGCCAGGCCCCAGTCGGAAATGACGTGTATCGCTCTCTCCGGCGTTGCCTAGCGACGGTATCCAGGAGTTACCAAGAGGAGCAAAAGCTACGAGAAGCAGCTGCGGAACTCTGCCTGGGAAAGTAGCGGGGTTTCTCCTCCTCGCCACATAGCCACACGCGCCCCTAGCACTTCATCCCGTTATCCACTGGAAGATGACGGAGATGTATCCGATGGAGTGTGTGTACAACCTGCTAACGCAAGAGGAGGAGAGATCCGTCAAACCCCCTAGGTAAGCGCGGGCAGAGGCGCTTCGAACCGGAGTTGAGAAATGCTCTGTTGTTTGCCGTTAACTTTAAGGGGGAAGGGGTAAAACGCGGATCTTAACTTCAAGTCCTTAAAAATCTGAGGTCGGTGCCACTTTTAGTCTCGGCATAGGTTATGGCTCTGACAGACCTCTATGACACTTTAGCTCTGACGGATCCTAATGCTTTTCCTTCCCTATGCCGAGACTAAAAGTGAAAAGACCTCAGGGCAAAAGTTTTGCCACTTTTAGTCTCGGCAGCCTTGCTTTGAAAGGGCTTGCTGCATACAGCAACCTGAGGTCCTTTTTGTTCTGCGAGTCCCAATACATAAGTACTGTTTCAGTTAGCATGAACGAGGTAGTGTTTGCATTTATGAAGGAGTCCATATATCTCATGCATGCCTTTTGCATCCTAGGCTGCCGTTAGAGAGGGGGCTCCAACAAAAATCACCCTTTAGGAGGGGGACTGGTATGCTGAAACATATGGCTCCATTTCTAAGCTGTTACACTGAGAGTGGTTCTATATTATTTATCAAGGCTTGATATATTTGCCAGTTCAGACAAGGTCATTGAAGAGGGTACTGTGATGCAGGATATTTAAGACTGACAGGACTCCACATACCTGGGTACATCACATTATATGTTCACATCACATCACCTGCACATTGAAGAAATGGTAGAACTTTTGATTTCCCTCAGATATTTGAGCATGAAATATAATACTTGGCTTAGATCCTACTATTGTTTCCTCTGATAGAAGAGTTTTGATATTATCAATCCCTAGTTACATGACCAATAGTACAAAGCGAAAATATCTGCTAAAGGTAAACTGAATTTTTTGTGTTTTTTTTGTAAATTACAGATAGGGTTAATGTAGGGGGCCTGGGGCCTAAGAACTAGGAACTAGAGGAATTGGGTTCAGGTCCCACTGTAGCTCCTTGTAACTCTGAGCAAATCACTTATGGAGGAATTTTGTATATATGGTGCCGAACGTTAGGTGCTTCTTCTGTGCTACATTTTCAACACAAAAAAAGTATTCTAACAAAATGCAAGGTGCCAAAACAGGGAAGAAACAGTGGATCTTTGCAAAAACACATTGCACCCATTTATAGAATAGTGCCTAAGTTTTTCTGCATGGATCTTCAGGGGTGTGTGACCCTAGGAGGGGCATAGGTAGGTCAGGGAAGTTCACAATAACCAGGTTCCCTTCTCATTTTGAGAGAGAGAGGGGACAACAATCCAGGTTCCCTTCTCAGTTTGAGAGAGAGAGAGGGGACAACAATCACTGGAGGATTAAAAGGGTTACTTCCTCCCCATCTCTCTGGTGGAGTGATTCTCAATAGCAGCTGTTTGCCATATCCTAAATGTGCTTGGTAGTAGATGTGACTCCTGACAATCCAGGTCACTAGTACCTGGCCAAAACCTAAGGTGTAGCGATATGAGGTGGGGGAGAAGAAATGCTGTAAAGGGGTGGAGAGGAGAAAGAAGGATAAATTTTGTATATGGGGGTTGAGGAGAGAGAGGCTATGTGGAGAGGGGAGAGGCAAGGGGTAAGAAAGGGAGAAAATGGATATGGAAGGGATAAATTGTGCAGGGAGGAGAAAGGGACAAATACTGTACTTGATGGTGGAAGGGAGGAAGGGAAGATGCTACATGGAGGGAGTGGGAAGACAGATGTTGGACCTAGGGCACAAGGGAGGGAGAGGAAGAGATATTGAACATGGGGGTGGATGAGAGGGAGGGAGAGATAAACAGGTGGAGAGGGAAGAAAGGGGGAGATATTGGATCCAGAAGCAGAAGGGAGTGATGGAGAGATGCCAAACAATCGGAATGAGGGAAGAGAGGTAGAATGCTGGACCATGGGGGAGAGGGCAGGAGGGAAGAAATAAAAGACAGAGAGACCAGAGGCTATGAGGACAAGGAAGTGAAAAAGATGGAGCAGATGCTGGGCCAGAAGGGTGGATTGAGAAAAACTGGGAATGGTGAAACTATATGGGATTGGCCAGGAGGGGGTGGCAATAAAATTAATGAGAGGATAGTGTTTATTGTAATAGGGAGTATATTAAAGATGAGTGAATGGAGGCCTGGTGAAGGAGTGAGATAGGGAATGGGAAAACTAGTGGGTGAAAGAAGAAGATGGAAATTCAAGAGGTAGCAGAAAAGAAGGGTGAGAAAGAGGGTGAAATTTTGAATTTGACAGAGAGGCAGAAAAGAAAACAGAGAAAAGAGCTAAAAAAGAGCAATCAACATGTCAAAGGCAGGTGTATGAGAGAATAGATAGGAGAAAAAAAAACAAATGGACAGCAGCCAGATGACAGAGAGGAAAGCAGAAAAGAGAAACTGGGTCCAACATGATAGAAAATTAAAATATCCAGACAACAAAGTTAGAAAAAAAGGTACTTTATTTTGAATGTTTTAAATGGAATATGTCAGCTTTGGGAAATGTGCATAGCAAATGTTTGTATTGTGTTCAGTAGAAAAGGAAATGCATTTCTGATTTTATTTATCCCATGCTGCAGTACATGCTAAGTTTAACTTCTTGGGGTTCCCAGTTCATTTTTTGTCTAGATCCCTTGTTCCGTATTTAGTGATGGTCTGTATTTGGTGATAGTAATGGCAGGTGGGGAAATTGGAGGGGATCAGGGAGAGGAGCCTGCCTTTATTTTCTGACCTGGGCTTAGCATGTCTAACACTGGTCTGACCCTTGCTGTGTAGTTGGTAGGGATTCCAGAGCATCCTCAGCTGAGGGCCTCCTTCAAAGATTGCCAGAACATTCTTCTACCAAGCTCTGCAGTCAGCGACAGCATCCTTGAGCCATCAACAACTAAGGATGTATAAGGTGCCAGCATCGGTGGCTTAGGGATGTTGCTGTTGCCTCCCAAACTTAGTAAAAGGGAGTTCTAGTCACCTTCAAAGAAAGTCTTCAGCTGACAGAGCTTGAGGATACTCATTAGCTAAAGTATTTATATTTTGAGGTAGGATGTGGCAAAGAAAAATTTGTGCTCACCTACCTTGGGCTCAGACCCACCCAAATTTGGCTGTCCAGGTACGCCACTTGTTGCAGAAAAAAAAAAATATTGGAGGAAGAGCTGTAACTAGCATTCAAAGGTGCTGTAAACCAACTGGATTCTCTGGTCAATCTTTCAGAAGGAAACTAAGGCCTAGATTCTGAAAACAGTACTGTAAGTTAGGCGCCGGTAGGCACCTAAATTGAGCCTACCGACGCCTAACTTAATTGCTTTAATTGGCCATTTAAAACCAATTAAAAACTCATTTTAAAAAAGTGGATACCAGGGTTGATGCTAGAATTGCACCTACAACATGGTAGTCTAGCGGCGCCTAAGGTCGAAGTAGGCATGGCTAGGGTCAGAGGTGACCTTAGGCGCCACTATGTGCGATTCTCTATAAAACCTATGCACCAGAAATGTGACCTTTAAAACCCTGGCCTACATTACTTAGACACTGGTAACCCTGATTCTGTTAATGGCACCTAAGCATGATTGACACATGGACAGCGCCGTTTTTGTAGGCATCATTTATAGAATCCTGGCCTAAGCGTCTATGAACTTGCCATGCCCTTGCCTTGCCTAAATCATGTTCATACCACGCCCTCATTCCCATTTGCATGCAGTTTGGTTTGATAAATAGGCAGTTAGACATTTATGCAAGATAAATGTTTAAGTGCCCAAAATGTAAAAAACATTTTAATGATTATTCTGTTAACTTTTGGGGGGAAGAGTGATTTACTATCTTGCTCTTTTTACATTGAAGATATATATCAACATTTAAAGAAACTGTGAGGTATGAGGCCAAGAAAAACAAAGCCATACACAAAACCATGGGACCTGCTAAAGTTGACGTACCATCTCCTAAAGAATACTTAATGAAGCATTCTAAAGAGCCCAAGCTACCAGAAAGTAAGTTTGTGATGAATCTAATTTTTTAGTCTGTACTAGCTGATGCCCCGGTGTTGCAGGGGTATTTAATTATAGCAATAACACTAAATGGATTCAAATAAAGATACTTTATAGTGGTGAATGAAATTATTTTTTTACAGCTTTATAAAAAGTACAATATTAAAATTATAATGTGAAATATTTGACAAAATGAATACAATACAACTAACACAAAACTTGATAATAAACAACATTTTTAGTTTCACCTCCAGGAGCAAGAACATATAAATTCTTGGGTGAACCCACCCTTAAGCAAGCAACATAGAGTTGACCATGGGAAAAACAGGGGGATCTTAAATCCACTCCACAGTATGTAATAGTCTGTCCCTGTGATTTGTTGATTGTGATAGAGAATGCAAGTATCACTGGAATTTGCAATCTCTTAAAATGAAAAGGAAGATGTGTTGCAAGTTTCGTTCAAATCGGGCAAGCCGTTTTTGCGTTGGCAGCTTTGTACAATTTTTCCATTGACATGAATGGGTGAAATCTGATTTTATGTTTGTAGCTCCGCCCATGTATGCAGGTGGGCCGCGAGACCCCCAGAACATATCACCCCAGGTAGTGAGGGATCTGCATACCAAGTTTACCGTATTTTCACGCAAATAACACGCACCCGTATAAAACGCGCACACGGATATAGCGCGCAGAAATCACGATGATTTGCACAAAAACTTTGATATACCGCGCTCACGGGTATACCGCGCATGCTGCCCGACGCTCCTTTCGCCCGCCCTGACTTTCCGTGCGCTGTCCCGACTCTCCGTTCACCCCCCCTGACTTCTGTGCACTGTCCCCCCTTGAAGGTCTGTCCCCATCCTGAAAGCCTGATGCCCCCCCCCCCGACGTCCGATACATCCCCCCCCCCCCCCCCCGAAGGACCGCCGACTCACCAACAATATCGGGCCAGGAGGGAGCCCAAATCCTCCTGGCCACGGCGACCCCCTAACCCCACCCCGCACTACATTACGGGCAGGAGGGATCCCAGGCCCTCCTGCCCTCGCCGCAAACCCCCCCCCCCCCCAAGAACCTCCGACCGCCCCCCAGCCGACCCGCGATCCCCCTGGCGACCCCCACGACCCCCCCACCCCCCTTCCCCGTACCTTTGGTAGTTGGGCCAGAAGGGAGCCCAAACCCTCCTGGCCACGGCGACCCCCTAACCCCACCACATTACGGGCAGGAGGGATCCCAGGCCCTCCTGCCCTCGACGCAAACCCCCCTCCCTCCCAAGAACCTCCGACCGCCCCCCAGCCGACCCGCGATCCCCCTGGCGACCCCCACGACCCCCCACCCCCCTTCCCCGTACCTTTAGTAGTTGGCCGGACAGACGGGAGCCAAACCCGCCTGTCCGGCAGGCAGCCAACGAAGGAATGAGGCCGGATTGGCCCATCCATCCTAAAGCTCCGCCTACTGGTGGGACCTAAGGCGCGTGGGCCAATCAGAATAGGCCCTGGAGCCTTAGGTCCCACCTGGGGGCGCGGCCTGAGGCACATGGTCGGGTTGGGCCCATGTGCCTCAGGCCGCGCCCCCAGGTGGGACCTAAGGCTCCAGGGCCTATTCTGATTGGCCCACGCGCCTTAGGCCCCACCAGTAGGCGGAGCTTTAGGATGGATGGGCCAATCCGGCCTCATTCCTTCGTTGGCTGCCTGCCGGACAGGCAGGTTTGGCTCCCGTCTGTCCGGCCAACTACTAAAGGTACGGGGAAGGGGGGTGGGGGGGTCGTGGGGGTCGCCAGGGGGATCGCGGGTCGGCTGGGGGGCGGTCGGAGGTTCTTGGGGGGGAGGGGGGTTTGCGTCGAGGGCAGGAGGGCCTGGGATCCCTCCTGCCCGTAATGTAGTGCGGGGTGGGGTTAGGGGGTCGCCGTGGCCAGGAGGGTTTGGGCTCCCTTCTGGCCCAACTACCAAAGGTACGGGGAAGGGGGGTGGGGGGGTCGTGGGGGTCGCCAGGGGGATCGCGGGTCGGCTGGGAGGCGGTCGGAGGTTCTTGGGGGGGAGGGGGGTTTGCGTCGAGGGCAGGAGGGCCTGGGATCCCTCCTGCCCGTAATGTAGTGCGGGGTGGGGTTAGGGGGTCGCCGTGGCCAGGAGGGTTTGGGCTCCCTTCTGGCCCGATATTGTCGTGAAGTCGGCGGTCGTTCGGGGTGGGGGTGCGAGTGGTCCTGCCGGGGGGGGGGGGGATGTATCGGACGTCGGGGAGTCGGCCGGGCAAGAGGGCTTGGGCTCCCTCTTGCTCCGATCGTGGATGCGGGTGTGGGTGGGAGCGCGTGCGAGCGGTCGTTCGGGGTGGGGGTGCGAGTGGTCCTGCCGGGGGGGGGGGGATGTATCGGACGTCGGGGAGTCGGCCGGGCAAGAGGGCTTGGGCTCCCTCTTGCTCCGATCGTGGATGCGGGTGCGGATGGGAGCGCGTGCGAGCGGTCGTTCGGGGTGGGGGTGCGAGCGGTCCTGCTGGGGGGGGTGAATCGGGCGTCGGGCGGGGTGGGAACTATGTTTTAAAACTTTGGTATACCGCGCTCACGCATATAACGCGCGAGGGGTATGCGCGGTAGGTAAAAACGCGTATAACGCGCGCGTTATATGCGTGAAAATACGGTAGTTCAAATCGGGCAAGCCGTTTTTGCGTTGGCAGCTTTTTACATTTTTGCCATTGACATGAATGGGTAAAATCTGATTTTCAGTTTGTAGCTCCGCCCACGTGTGCAGGTGGGCCGCGAGACCCCCGGAACATATCACCCCAGGTAGTGAGGGATCTGCATACCAAGTTTCGTTCAAATCGGGCAAGCCGTTTTTGCGTTGGCAGCTTTTTACATTTTTTCCATTGACATGAATGGGTGAAATCTGATTTTCTGTGTGTAGCTCCGCCCACGTGTGCAGGTGGGCCGCGAGACCCCCAGAACATATCACCCCAGGTAGTGAGGGATCAGCATACCAAGTTTCGTTCAAATCGGGCAAGCCGTTTTTGCGTTGGCAGCTTTTTACATTTTTTCCATTGACATGAATGGGTGAAATCTGATTTTCTGTTTGTAGCTCCGCCCACGTGTGCAGGTGGGCCGCGAGACCCCCAGAGCATATCACCCCAGGTAGTGAGGGATCTGCATACCAAGTTTCGTTCAAATCGGTCAAGACGTTTTTGCGTGATCGCGGCACATACACACACACATACATACACACATACATACCTCCGATTTTATATATATAGATTGCATTAGTCATTTGTTCTGGGTTTTTTAAATCAGATCCTGCTTTTCAGCCCACGGCAGTAAGTAGCATCATAGCCGCAAGCTGAACTTACCCCAGATATTCAATGCCAGCCGGCTATGATGCTGCTTACATGGGCTGAATATCAGGACTTGATTTAAAAAACCCAGAACAATGTGCTTGCTTGCTTGCTTACCTTGAAAGTCTTACCTCTGCACAACTTCCTCTTCCGAATAAACTGGACTATACAGGAGGCATGAAAAGAACAGGAAGACATTGGGCCACGGGTGGGTAAAGGGAAAAAGATATTGGGCTGCAATGGGAGAGAGATACAAGGGGGGCTAGGCACCCTCTGACAAGCGCATCCTGACATTGGCTTGAACAGTGGGTTAAGGGAAAGGAAAAAGATATTGGGCTGCACTTGGGGGGGGTTGTTATAGCAGGGGCTAGTCTCTCCCCCCCACCAATGTATAGCACTATCCCAGCAATGGCTTCTAAAGAATGTAGGATTTTTCAGCTATGATTAAATGGCCACGATGAATTGTCCTAGACCAGTGTATCTCAAACTGTGTGCCTCCTAAGATTTCATGTGTGCCATGGTACACTGGGGAGGAGGAGAGGCGCCAACTGACTGCCTACAGGCATGTCCTGTAGGCAATCAGCTGGCGCCAGCACCTATCCTCTCTGGCCCTCTTCCCTTCTGGCATCCCCCACTGGTGTCTCAGGGCCTGCCTGGAGGTTCTTCAGACACTTGCGGACATCGACATGATGATGTCACACATGCACATGATGTCATCACGGTAATATCTGTATACTTCCAGGTGCCTCGAGCCACAGCCACTATCTTTAGTGTGCCGTGGCTTGAGAAAGTTTGTTGGACTTTGTCCTAGACCCTCTTTTGTGCTGCTGTGTGTGGTGGTGGTAGGGAGGGTTAATAGAAGAAGATGAATGATATATTTATGTTTGATTTTTATGCTGAAAATTCTGATAGCCTCTTAATGCTCGTAGGCAGTATATAAGAATTTTAAATAAGTAATTCTGTTTTATCTACACAGGAATCCATACTTTAGGTGATCAATCCCCAGCCGCAAACCAGCTTTGCAAAAGTGTGTCACTCAGTTCTTTCAGCACCTACATATTTTTCTGATTCGTTTTAATATTTTATGTATGTAACCTTTTTTGTAAACCGTTTTGGAATAAATCAGTATAGAAAGTTAAAAATAATAAATAAATAAATTCCCAATGGAGTGCCCTCTACAGTTTCTCCATTTGCAAGCGAACTGTGCAGAGGTGTTTCTGATCTGATTTGTTTTAGTTTTTATTATTTTCAGTTGTAAGTTTCGTTTTTGAGGCTTTCATGCCCTCAAACCCCTTATTTGGGGGCTCTCTGCCTAGGAATAGACATGGGTTCTACAGAGATGGATTGCAGCTCGTAGAGCAAACTCTCAGGTGGACCTGTGGAGCCAGCCTACTGTGTGCTATTTCAAGGCTTGGGGTCCATTCCCCTGGGAACCAGATCGCCTTCTGAATTTTTCAGAGGCTTGAGCGTATGATGTGGGCTCTCTCCTTCCCTTCCCCCTGTGGTTTTTAGCATCTCTCTTTTCTCATTTCCTCCACTCAGATCTGATATCTCTGTCTCCTTCCCCATTCTCTTATTTATTTATTTATAAGATTTTCCATTTTAAATACAAGCATTACTTTTACACAATGCAACAGATCCAGTAATGATATTCAATGAAACTTATAAAGAAAAGTAATAATATCTTATTTAGTCCACAATCTAAAGATCAAGAAAAGAAATAAACTTCTAAATAGTAGTAACAGATTAACTAATTAAGGTCTCGGCATTAGATTCCCGAATTACAGCCAGCTGGCAGGTCATACATCTCTAGACATGGTTACCATTCTCTCCTTTGATCCAATAAATTCCAAAAGTTGTTTGGGCTCAAAGAAAAGAAAATTCTTATCTTGAAAAGATACATAACACTTTGCAGGAAATTTAACAAGAAATATAGCCCCCAGAGCCAGGGTTCTTGACTTCAAGGACAAGAACTCCTTCCTACGTCTCTGGGTCCTCTGAGCTAAATCTGGAAAAACTCGAACATTAGAGCCCAAAAACTTATCATTTATATGACGAAAATACATACGAAGAATAAATTCCCTATCACTCTCCAAGGCTAGATTCAACAACATGGTAGTTCTATGGGTGACAACCTCAAGGGAGTTTTCCAGAAATGAAGACAAATTCATATCCACTACTTTATCCACTAGGGTTTCTATAGGTGTGGATTCCCCTTGTGTTGACTTTATATTCAAGTAGTAAGCTCTAACAATTGGAGGTAGATTTTCTGGTGGAATGGCTAAAGTCTCACGGAAATATTTCCTAGCCATCTCAACTGGTGAAATTATAGGACACTTTGGAAAATTCAAAAATCTTAAATTATTTTTCCTCAGTTGATTTTCAAAATTTTCCATCTTGCGGGAAACATAAGATCTCTCCTTAACCAATTCCACTTGTACCTTCTTTATAGAAACATAGAAACATAGAAATAGACGGCAGATAAGGGCCAAGGCCCATCAAGTCTGCCCACCCCAGTGATCCTCACTATCTATCTTTGCGGATAGATCCCACATGTCTATCCCATCTGGCCTTAAAATCCGCCACACTGGTGGCCTCAATAACCCGAAGTGGAAGACTATTCCAGCGATCAACCACCCTTTCAGTGAAGAAGAACTTCCTAGTGTCACTGTGCAGTTTCCCGCCCCTGATTTTCCACGAATGCCCCCTTGTTGCCGCGGGACCCTTGAAGAAGAAGATGTCTTCTTCCACCTTGATGCGGCCCGTGAGATATTTGAATGTCTCGATCATGTCTCCCCTCTCTCGACGCTCCTCGAGTGAGTAGAGCTGCAAATTCCCCAACCGCTCCTCGTACGGGAGCTCCCTGAGTCCCGAGACCATCCTGGTGGCCATTCTCTGGACCGACTCCAGTCTCAGCACATCCTTGCGGTAATGCGGCCTCCAGAATTGCACACAGTACTCCAGGTGCGGTCTCACCATGGATCTATATAGTGGCATAATGACTTCAGGTTTACGGCTGATGAAACTCCTGCGTATGCAACCTATGATTTGCCTTGCTTTGGATGAAGCTTGCTCCACTTGGTTTGCCGACTTCATGTCTTCCCTGACAATCACTCCCAAGTCTCTTTCTGCTACAGTTCTTGTCAGGATCTCGCCATTTAGGGTGTAGATCTTGCATGGATTCTGGCTTCCCAGGTGCATGACTTTGCATTTTTTGGCATTGAAACTGAGTTGCCAGGACCTAGACCAGTGCTCCAGCAGAAGTAAGTCATGCACCATATCGTCTGTCATTGCTTTTTTGTCTGTTGTGCTTTTGCTCACTACATTGCACAGTTTGGCATCATCGGCAAACAATGTTATTTTACCTCGAAGCCCTTCTGTCAGGTCTCTTATATAGATGTTGAACAAGATCGGGCCTAGGACGGAGCCCTGTGGCACTCCACTTATCACCTCTGACATCTCGGAGGGAGTGCCATTCACCATCACCCTCTGAAGCCTACCTCCAAGCCAGTTCCCAACCCATTTTGTTAAAGTGTCGCCCAAACCTAAAGAACTCATCTTGTTCAGCAACCTGCGGTGTGGCACGCTATCAAATGCTTTGCTGAAATCCAGATAGACGATGTCCAGGGACTCACCAACATCCAGCTTCCTCGTCACCCAGTCAAAGAAGCCGATCAGGTTGGATTGGCACGATCTCCCCTTAGTAAATCCATGTTGGCGGGGATCCCGCAGATTCTCCTCGTCCATGATCCTATCCATTTGGTGTTTGATTAGGGTTTCCATTAGTTTGCTCACTATTGAAGTGAGACTCACTGGTCTGTAGTTTGCCATATCCACCCTGGAGCCTTTCTTGTGTAGTGGAATGACGTTAGCCGTCTTCCAGTCCATCGGGACGTTACCTGTACTAAGGGAGAGATTAAAGAGCGCGGATAGTGGTTCCGCCAAGACATCTCCCAACTCCCTGAGTACCCTAGGGTGTAGGTTGTCAGGCCCCATTGCCTTGTTGACCTTGATTTTTGACAGCTCGCAGTAGACGCTGCTGGGTGTAAATTTGAAATTACTAAACGGGTCTACTGATTTAATCCTTGTATGTGGTTGAGGGCCGATTCCCGGCACCTCGCGGGTGAAGACTGAACAGAAGTATTCATTTAACAGTTGGGCCTTTTCCGAGTCCGTCTCCACATGGTCTCCGTCTGGTTTTCTGAGTCGTACTATCCCGCCTGAGTTCTTTTTCCTGTCACTAATATACCTGAAGAAGGATTTATCTCCCTTCTGGATATTCTTTGCTAGAGACTCCTCCATGCGGAATTTGGCCTCTCTAACTGCCGCTTTGACGGCTCTTGATTTGGTCAGATAATCTACTCTGGAGTCCTGTGTCCCTGATTGTTTACTTCATTCAAATTATTTTCCTGTTTCTCCAACCTTTCATTCACATTAGTAAGAAGTACCCCTTGTTGTTCCACCTTGGAAAAAACAGTTCCATAATCTGTTTTAATAGTAGATAAAGTCAATTTGAGATTGGAGTCCATGACTAATATGGCCTGCCATAGCGCCTCCATATCTATCTTGTTTGGTTTCTTCATCTCCCCAAAACTGATAATATTCCCTCCCGAAGCACCTCTCACCTCTTCTTCCAAAATGCAGAGAGATTCTTGATAGTGCCCATCTCCTCCTTCTACTGAAAGGCTTGGTGGGGATGTCCCTCCTATGCTGGAATCGCACTCTCCCTCTCGGGGCCGTCGGCTTCCAGGCATTCCCTGCACTTGTGCACTTCCGGGCTGGGGAAGAACCAGCCTCTGGTCAGGACTCAAAGTAGTCCGACTCTCTGCGCTGTAGTTCCCCGAAAGATCCGGGTTCCCTCCCGAAGTGATTCGGGACTCCTCACCCATGCGAGCAAAGACGCTCGTTAATGTAGTCTGTATCAGTCATTGAGGGGGTTCAACCGCCGGAGGGGCCAAGCGGGAAACTCCCTTCCTCTTTCCCATATCGCCACCGGGGAAGAGACACCCAACGCGAATGCAGGTACAACGAGCAGCAGAGCTCGCTCAGGCATCCGCTCCCGACGCCATCTTGATCCTTCCTTCCCCATTCTCTGGCATCTCTCTCTCCTTTCTCTTCCCTTTCCTTTTCTTCTCTGGTCTTCCTTCTCTATTTTCTGCTTCCGTCTAAATTAAATTCTTTCTTACTATTCAGTCCTCAGTTTCCCTCTTTTCACTGTGTCTACCCACAGCATGCCACCCCTTTCTTTCATCCCTCCACTAGCTCACTAACTCTATCTTCTTCCCCCCATCCAGCATATGCCCTTTTTCTTTATCCCCCCTCCTACCATCCAGTATGTGTTCTCTTTCTCCATTTCCATTCAGCATTTGCTTTCCCCTCTCAACTAATATCCATCTGCCTCCTTCTCTTTCTCTCTCCTTGTCCCCACTCCATCATCATCATCTGCCCCTTCGCTCTCTCGCTCTCGCTTTTCCTCACTTCTATCATCATCATCTGCCCCTTCTCTCTCTCTCTCTCCCTTCTCCCCACTTCCATCATCATCATCTGCCCCCTTCTCGCTCTCTCCCTTCTCCCCACTTCTAATCATCATCTGCCCTCTTCTCTCTCTTTCCCTTCTCCCCACTTCCATCATCATCATCTGCCCCCTTCTCTCTCTCTCTCTCCCTTCTCCCCACTTCTGTCATCATCATCTGCCCCTTCTCTCTCTCTCCCTTCTCCCCACTTCCATCATCATCTGCCCCTTCTCTCTCTCCCCCTTCTCCCCACTTCCATCATCATCTGTCCCCTTCTCTCTCTCTCTCCCTTCTCCCCACTTCCATCATCTTCTCCCTTCTCCCCACTTCCATCATCTGCCCCCTTCTCTCTCTCTCCCTTCTCCCCACTTCCATCATTAGCAAGTAGTAGCTGGTTGGTTTCAATGGTGAGAGCCTATGGAGAAGCACTAAGAACGTATATCATTAATAAAAATGGTATGTCTGCATACACTCTATCCAGATACTCAAAATTTGTAGAAACAAATTTAACAGCAACATCAAAAGGAAAGACTGTTTCAATAGTTATAGCTTCATCCTTAGCACTTACAAATAACTTCATTGTCTTCAACGGTAGTACGGTATTTATTAGGTAGCAAACATAAACCAAAAATACTCTTTTTCCAACTGTTGCACAATGTATATATATTACTTTTTCAATCTTTTCTCCTGGTTGCAAATCTCCTATAGGAATATCAGTTAACAAGGCAGGGTGTAAATCATCACAAATTTGTCTTCCGTTAAGAGTAACTAAGTTTTCTGGGTCAGATTGGCATCTTGTCCTGGTTTTAAGCCAGCAGTAAGTTTCACATCCTTGATTATGGTTTTCTCCTGTGATTTCACAGTTACAAATAAGCAGTACATCTCATTAGTTAGGGCTGGTGGCTCATGTCGTAACTGAACACAAATCTTCGGAACTCTGGAAATTATCATATTATTTGCTTGTATTGTTATGCTGTCCCAGCAAATCTCATTTTCAGGAAGTTTAGGTCTCCGTTTAAAGGAACGAGAAGCTTGCAGTGCCTCGAGGAGAAGCTGCATCGGCAACGAGGTGCTCAACCCAAAGCTTCCCCTCTGACACAGCATCCTGTTTCCGCCCGGGCAGTTCGCGTCAGAGGGAAGCTTTAGGCTGAACACTGTGTTGCCAACCTTAAGTGCCGTTGATGCCGGAGGGGGGGGGGGGGCATTGATGCTGGAGGGGAGGGGAGCCTGTTGATGCCGGGGGGGGGGGGTTCCATTTCATTTGAAAAAAAAAAGGTGAGGTGAAGGGAGACGGTAGGGAAGCTGCTCTCTGTTTGCCCTCCTTCAGGCCCTAGGCACATGGCTACTGGGTCTACCCTTTAATCCGGCCCTGCACATAGCCTTAAGAAAGCTACTGCTTATCTTTGGGACTGAATAACGATGAATGGGTCTACTTTTTGTGATCCTACCAGGTACTTGAGATCCAGATTAGCCAGTTGAAAACAGAATGATGGATCTGATAGATCTTCCATCTTACTTAGCACTGCACATCATATGTTCCTGTGTTTATATTCTTCAGCTGAGTACAACTGTGGTACAAGATTCTATTTTACTGATGATAATGACAGAAATGACTGTTTCTTCTTGCCCTTTGACCATATGGTCTCTTTGTTTTCTATGTGATATCATGCAAGCACATGTGGTGATGTATCCTCCCCGCCCCCATTTTACTAAGCCGCAGTAGCCCAGAGCGCTAAATGCTCTTACGCTCATAGAATTCCTATGAGTGTTGGAGAAGTGTCAGAGCATTTAGCGTTCCAGGTAACAGTAGAAACCTCTACTGTGGTTTAGTAAAAGAGGACAACTAATATTATCTCAGTGGACAAAAAACCTCTGTTAATTGTTTCCACATATAGCAAATAGGTCTTATTTACACAACTTAAGCATAAGCATATTATATAGTGAGAGGAAAAAAGAGCTCAGATGTCTGCACTGATTAGTGGTTCAATTAACTATTAGCAGGTCAAAAACCTCTCATGTACAAGAATAATTATGATTTCGTTAGCTTATGTTTTTTTAAATCTTCTAATATTAAAGTTTTTAAATATCTACACTTATCCTAGATACATAGCCCGACAGAACCCGTTTCGCCAGTATTCTTGGCTTCTTCAGGGGTGTTTTTGAATGCTGAAAAGCAAATAAGTGCAATTAAAATTCTTCTTTAAATGCACAAAAAGTTGTTAACAACAATAAAGATCCATGATCTACTCACTGTGAACAGCTATATGGTTACTACAATTCAAAATGGTGCCGGTGAACAACAGACGCCAAGCATGTGCTCTTTAAACTTGAATGATGGTGATGTCATGACCTCTTTAAACCAAATAGCCAATGAGTTACCATGTCAGTCATGGCAAAACCTCTAAGTGATCTACATAAACTTATTGGACCAAACTTTCTTGAAAAACTTATTAGAAAAAAGAATTCCACTCCACCGAGCTATTCAAACCTGCAGGTTTTAAAGAATTTAATCTAAAGATCCAGCGCACCTCGCGCTGCAACAGTTTCTTCTGCTGATCTCCCCCGCGGCAATGTTTTACTTCTTTGTCTATGCAAAAACATCTTAAGTCAGCAAAATTATGTTTAAATTCTAAACAATGTTCAACTAACGGTACATTTATCTTCCCTTGTTTTAAGTTGGATTTATGTTTAGACATTCTTAGTTTGAAGGGTCGTGTGGACATACCAATATACAGCATTCTGCAAGGACATTTAATAATATAAATAATGTGGTCTGAGCTACAAGTCAAAAATGTCTATACAACGGAGCATTCTACAAGCAAAAGTCTGGAGTAGCCATGGGTGCAACATTTGCACTGTTAATAGCTAATTTGTACATGGCTAGGTTTGAGGACCTATGGATTTACCATTCTCCATTTTTTTTAATTGTATTTTTAAATGGTTCTGACTTATAGATGACATACTGGTGCTGTGGAAAGGGAAAGAAGAGGACCTTCTTAAATTTTTTTCTGTTTGGCTAAACACCTGTGATGAATGCATTAAATTCACCATGAACTATGCCAGCAAAAGTATAACCGTTTTGGATTTGCATATTACATGCATATTATACAAGAAGGGGAACATTTTGAGACCTCTACTTATAAACTGAATCTAGCTTTCTGTAATGTAAAGTTATGCTATGCAAAATAATGTAATGTAAAGTTATGTAAGTACTGTAAGGTAATGTAAAGTAATGCAAAGTAAATCTATGTAAAGCTATGTAAAGTAATGTATGAAAAGTTATGTAAAGTAACGTATGCAAAGTTTGTAAAGTAATGTAAAGTATTGTATTGTCATCGCCTGGAAATGACCAGCCATCTTCTAATGTAATCCGCTTAGAACCACAAGGTACAAGCGAAATAGAAATCACTAATGTAATGTAATGTAATTTATACTAAACCGGCAGATAGAAACACTTATTTAAATTATTGCAGCTGTCATTTAGTCAATCTTAGAAACAACTTATCTTTTTCTCTTGTGAAGGGATTGCTCTAGTCTAAGCAAATTCAAACTTCAAGCCAAAATCTTAAGTTCTAAATTGAAGAATTGTGGTTATCCGTTGTGCATTTAATAGCACTAGATAAGCCAATAGGGAGTTATTGCTGGGGACAAAGGTAAACAATAAAGAAGATTCAGATGACAACATACAGACTTGTGTTTTGAGGTATTCAGCCCATGGTAGTATACCAGCTAAAATTTTAAAGAATAACTGGAAAATTATAGAAGCCAATCCAGTATTTAAAGACTCTTTTCTACGAATTGCTTTTTCAAGAGAGAGAAACCTTAAAGACATTCTGAGTCTGGCAATGTGTAATACCAATTCAGAAATTACCAAGAGAGTTCTTCAGTGGGCTTTTACAAATGTGGTGCATGCAGCATTTGTAACATCACATCTCAGTTTAAAGAGTTCAGCAATCCTGTCGATGATAAAAAGTATACCATCGGGCATTTTTTGACTTGTATCTCAGACCACATTATTTATATTATTGAATGTCCTTGCAGAATGCTGTATATTAGTATGTCCATGCGACCCTTCAGAATAAGAATGACTGAACATAAATCCAACTTAAGGAGGGAAGATAAATGCACCGTTAGTCGAACATTGTTTAGAATTTAAACATAATTTTACTGACTTAAGATGTTTTTTCATAGATAAAGAAGTAGACAAAGTAGTAAAATATTGCCACGGTGGAGATCGGCAGAAGAAACTGTTGCAATGCGAGGCGCGGTGGATCTTTAGATTAAATTCTTTAAAACCCACAAGAATTCTTTTTTCTAATATGTTTTTCAAGAAGTTGATTTTTGGTCCAATAAGTTTATGTAGACCACCTAGAGGTTTTGCCATGTCTGACATGGTAGCTCATTGGCCGTTTTGGTTTAAAGGGGTCATGGCATCACCAAAATTTAAGTTTAAAGAGCACATAGATTAAAGTTTAATAAAAATTTGGTTGATCGGCTATCATAAATTCTAGGCGATGTACAATAATATTTTAAAAATAACGGGGCAATTTTAAATTGAAAAAATATAACAAGACAAATGATGAAGACAAAAATGAACAGACGAGAAACTAAAAGGAAGATGGGAGAACTACAATAAAGTCAAGAAAAGAGAACACAGAGGGAAAAAATAAGAGGGGAGGGGAGGAATTTCATTCAAAGCTGCCTTAACAGATTCGATGAAGGGAAACTAGAGTCAGTTCTCAAAAGCATCTCTGAATAGGAAACATTTTAAAGCTCCTTTAAATTTATCTAAGTTAGTTTCTTCCCTGAGAAAGAAGGGCAGAGAGTTCAAGGCAAGGGGGGCTTTTACCGCAAAAGAGGTTGTGTGGCGAGTGCTGAACGTCTTAAGTGAGGGGACAAAGAGTAAATTTTGGGAGGAATATCTGAGAACTGTAGAAGGAGCATGAGAGATAAGTAATTTGTCGATGAAAGATCATTCACGGCATCCTCCCCCCCCCCTAATCCCACTATCTTATAACTCCTCGAGTCCTGACTCCACCAGGCCCACCCAAAAACATAAACTATCCTTCCCCTTTCTACATGGTATTATCTATGAGGGTAAACTGGGAAAATCCCTCCTTTTCAAAATCACAGGACTTTGGAACAATCTTACTCTCCCACTACGGAACCTGAGCTCCCTCCAACTATTCCGTAAGCACCTGAAAACTTGGCTTTTCACAAAAATGTAATTTTCTCTTCCCCCCTTCACGCATCCCCTACCCTTTCTCTTCCCCCCTTTATGCAACCCCAACCCTTTATTCTACTCTTCCTATATTTAAGTTCTTGTAAACCGTGCCGAGCTCTACATCTGTGGAGAAAATGCGGTATATAAACTTAAGGTTTAGTTTAGTTTAGAAAGCTGATTCTCTGGTTTTTGTGTTTTAAAAGTAAGTGTAATGCAGTTTTGAAAGTGATTGTATGAGGGATGGGAAGCCAATGGGCATTTTTAAGTAGAGGAGTGACATGATCATATTTCTTAGAGTTGGTAATGATTTTAAAGGAAGTATTTTGAATTAATTGTAGCCGTCTGATTTCCTTTAGCTATATTCCTTTGTAGCGGGAGTTGCAATAATCAATTTTAGAAATTACAAGTGAGTGTATTAAGATGTTTAATGAGGAGGGCTCAAGAAAGCTAGCTAGGGACCTTATCATTCACCGGTGCCATTTTGAATTGTAGTAACCATATAGCTGTTCACAGTGAGTAGATTGTGAATCTTTATTGCTGTTAACAACTTTTTGTGCATTTTAAGAAGAATTTTAATTGCACTTATTTACTTTTCAGCATTCAAAAAGACCCCTGAAGAAGCCAAGAGTACTGGCGAAACGGGTCCTGTCAGGCTATATATCTAAGATAAGTGTAGATATTTAAAAACTTTAATATTATAAGATTTAAAAAAACATAAGTTAAAGAAATCATAATTATTCTTGGACATGAGAGGTTTATGACCTGCTAATAGTTGATTGAACCACTAATCAGTGCAGACATCTGAGCTCTTTTTTCCTCTCACTATATAATATGCTTATGCTTAAGTTTTGTAAATATAGTAAATAACTTTTATTTACCCCCTGTTTTACTAAGGTGCACTAACATACACATGTTAACGTTTAGCGAGTGGTTAGCGTGCGCTAAAACACTTAGCGCACCTTTGTAAAAGGAGCCCATAGTAAAAGAGGGCCATAATCAGGTGCAGTAGATTTCCATTAAAATTCTTAATAACAGGAGCTCTGCTTACAAGAGAAACTAATATGAGTTAGGAAGTCGTGAAAATATGTAAATTTCAGGGAACTAAAAAAAAAAGCTCCATTGTGGACATTATCACACTCATTTTTCAAAGTGGATGGATATCTCAAAATGGCCAATAAATCCATCTGCCAAAAATGTGTAAATCGCTATTTTCCAAGTACAGAATCTGGACATTTTACACAGCAGCTCATCCAAATTGCAAGAAAGGCATGTTTTGGATAGGACTAGGGAGGGCCCAAATTTAGGACATCTATCAGTGAAAATAGAATGAGAAGACATGTCTATACCTGTTTCAATTGAGCAGCTGACCACTGGAGGGATGAAAGCATGCCTCATCCTTAATCTGCCAGTGGTTGCTGAACCCCTCCCACCCCCCTAAAGTAATGTGATAGTAGATAGCAAGCTCTATGACAGCTTCAGCTATTATGGCCATTCCCAATAGAGCAGCAAGTGGAAGGAGTAGCCTAGTGATCAGTGCAGCAGACTTTGAGCAACTTCCACTTTTGTATTTCTGTTCAAATATGTGATCTCTCCTGGATCTCTCCTGTACCAGAATTTATAAGACACCTTCAAGCATGATAACTATTGTAGTGGTGTACCTTTAGGACAATAGCTGTTCCTGAAGGATTCACAATAACATATAAAGGAATTAAGGTGGAATTAGTACCTGGGTCCCATTGTTTAAAGTCCACTGCACTGATCAGTAGGCTGTCCTTCTGCACTGCAGGTACATCTGTGTGGCCATTTTTTTTTACAAATGATGTCAGACAGATGTTCATATGCCTGGTCATATTTTGGATGTTTCATTTTGGAAAATGGCTGTTCATTTTGGATGGTTGTAGCACAAGAACATCATTCTCACACATTTTTGAACAGGAAATCCCAACATTCTTCTTGTTTGAAAATAACTGCAAGATGGACATCTCAATTCGGACTTGGACATTCTTTCAAAAATGGCCCTCCACATAAGCTTTATATTTTATTGAGAAAGTACCAAGGTTTCAATAGCTAAGAAAGCCTTCTGACAGCAAGCAAGTATTCTTTTCAATTCCACAGGAAAATCAATCAAATTGGAGGATCAGCAGCCAAAGAAGCCATGCGTACCACGTAGGACAGATCAGCCGATCATGGGAGTTCACACTAAAAAAAACTTCATACACAGCAATGCCGCTGAAGCTATCATGGAAGTACCTAAGAAACCTGAACTTATTTTTGTTGACAGCAAAAAAGGAGATAAACACCCCCTGGAATGTTCAGGGCTTGTTCCAAAATACATCAATAAAAAGGTAATAGTTAAAAATGTATTTAACAGAATACTTTGGATGCTTTTAACTGCTCTGAAAGTAAAACCATGTCTCTCCATGCCTCCAGTTACTTCAACTTGAAAACACTACTCCATAGGTATAAACTCCTAATAACCAGATCCTCAAAAACACCACCGGAGGCTCAAACCTTCATTGCCTCGGGCTTTACGTGCTGCCTCGTCACTGGATCGATTTTTCTTTTATATATTTATGTATTTTTAAATAAGTGCTTTTATCACACTAATAAGTGAAATAAAGATTGTTACTTAGCTTTATGTCTATGTGGTCCTGCCACTAGGGTGTCTCACTGACATGTTTCGCTAGGTAGCCTTATCAAGGTGTTAGCCCTAGTTCATTTTTACTCGCCTCTCTCCTAACCACTTTATATTCAAGATCTTGAATGTAAAGTTGTCAGGAGAGAGGCGAGTAAAAATGGAGTTTATACCTGCGGAGTAGTGTTTTCAAGTTGAAGTAACTGGAGGCATGGAGAGACATGATATTTGCTTGACCGTAGAGTTAAAATATTTATGCCAGTATTGGTTTTGACTTATAAGTAAAACATCACACATGGGGTAAGTTAAGGCAATATGAATGCTTTTAAATGGTGGTATTCTAGTTATTTGTATGTATAAGTGGCTTTTTATATGAGTGGAATATGAACTGGCAGAAAAGTATTCATATGTTTTGAGGGCACAAACTTTGCTGGTGGGGTGCACATAGGTGGAGTTTGGGCAGAGTATGCAATTATACGTAGTATTCTAAAATTATTCCAGGGCAAGCAGGCAGCATATTCTCACATATGGGTGACGTCAACCACGAAGCCCTAATTCGGACAGCTTCACAAGCAGACTTGCTTGAAGAACTTTTAAACAGTTTGCGACTGCTGCATTGCGCATGCACGAGTGCCATCCCGCCCGACGTAGGGCACGCATCTCAGTTCTAAGTTTTCCATGGAGCTGAGAAGCACTCGTTTCAAGTGCCTTCTCTCACTGCAGCTCATGTATTTTCTTGACAGGGTCGCTGTGTTTATCTGAACGTTTTTTTAAAAAAAAAAAGTTTTGTTTATTTTTTTGATCATGTCACGGCTGGGCCTATTCTGCAGCCTCAGCCTGCGGGCTTTGATTTAGCCGCGGCTGTCCCGGCTGGTCACAGGGTTCAAGAAGTGTAACCGGTGTCAACGCACGATCTCCATCACTGACCCACATAAGTGGTGTGTACAGTGTTTAGGACCTGATCATTGTCTGGAGTCATGCGCCAACTGTGCTACACTTCAAAATCAAGCCCTTAAAAGTCGTCGAGTTCAGATTGAGAAAACCTTCAGGGAAATGGATCTATCTTCAACTAAAACCTCGATCCCGATTCTAGCCCCGACCTCGACTCCATCAAAGTCTTCTACGGGGCCAAAACCTTCAACCTCGACCTCGCTCAAACCTTCCTCAGTGGGGAAGTCTTCGTCTTTGGGAAAATCAGCTAAATCTTCTCCTGAGGTGCCATTATCCTCAGTGTCTCCATCATGTAAGATAGCTAAGCCAACCCCTCCAGACATGCCACCCTTAGAACCGGTGGGTCCGAGGCTATCCAGGAAACGTGTCTCAAAATCGAAGAACACCCTTCCTTGAGGTCGTCTTCCTCGGAGTCCATAGCCATACCAATTGTACCAGATCCAGTGGTCTTGGTGCCGGCTTTGCAGAATATGGTGGAAAATATTCTGCATCAGGAAAAGGGTAACATGCTTGCCAAACTGACTCCTGCCTTGACCCTGCTTCCTGCAGTCCAGCCTGAGCACTCAGCAGTATTACAAGGAGTCGAGTCCTTGACAGTGCCTCGAGCTCAACCTAGTGAAGTTTCAAGTTTTATTATAAATTTGATTGATCGCTTATTCAAAATTCTAAGCGATGTACACATCAATAAAATTACAGAATTTTTAGGGGACAACAAAACAAACGCTGAATCCTTGAGAGTGCCTCGAGATCATTTTACACACTCTACACAAGGAGTTGAGTTCTTAAGAGTGCTTCGAGATGCCTCTACACAAGGAGCTGAGTCCTTCTCAGTGTCTCGACGTCGTTCTCCGAATTCCAGTCCTACCTCTACACATAAGGCATTGCCTTCTTCGAGGCACAGGATGAGGATTCCTCAACATTCATCTTCGAGGCTAGATTCGACTCGATCATGGGACCGTGATTCGAAGCACAGTTCATTACCACATCATTTGTTGAGGCATTCATCGAGGCCCAGGTCTTCTTCTCAAGACAGGCCTCATTTATCGAAACATCGAGACTCTTCGAAATCACCAACTCCTTTGTTGAGGAGATCTGTTGTGGAGCCTCACCATTCTCATCAGTCGAGTTCTTCTCCTGCAAGGTTTTTTTCACCAGCTGTTTTTTCAAAATGAAAACGTTATGCTTCTTCAACTCATTCCAGAAGTGGGCGTTCGTTTATATCTTTGCCTATGGATTCAGATCTCAGGTATCAATACTGCAGAGAGGCTTCACCTTCATTCTCTGCTGTGAGAGGTATCTCAAGGGGTTCTGAAACACCTTCTCCTCAACGAGGCCATACCTCTTCAGATCCGGTGTCCTTTACAAAATTTCTATGCCAAATGAGTAAAGATCTTAACATCACTTTGGAATCTGACTCAAAATACTCTAAGGAGTATTTGGAAGAATTGGGTATGTCTCATCCTCGGTGTTCTCCCCAGAAATTTTTTACAGCCGGGTGGCATGAAAAAGTAGCTGGGTGGGGCGGGACAGGGAAATTTGGTGGTAGGAATAGGGTCATTAAATCCAGTGGCGTACCTAGTATATATGGCAGCCAGTGCTGATCATTTTTTAACAACCCCCTCCTCTATATAAAAAAGTTTTATTTAGTAATAATCCATGAGCCACACAACAAGGGTACACCTAGGAAAAGGCAGTATCTTAAACACTGAAGTGAGCACTAGAACACCAACACACAAATTGTAAATCTAAACAAGCCAGATCCTGCACAGTCAATTGATTTTGTACAATCAATGCTAACAGAAAGCCATGCCCTTTTCAGACACACAGAACACAGAAACACCATCGCTCAATATGGAATAATCACAAATTAAAAATAGAAATAGGTAGACAAAAGTTAAACTAATGCAACACCACAGAAACAGTGGCACATGTTCCCTAATACTATGCAAAATATAAAGACAATAGATGTAAATTTGAAAAAACTGATACATAACAATCACCACTTTAAAAATTAACAAACAGAAATAAAACAAATAACGAGAAATAAGAAAATACCATTTTATTAGACTAAACCATTTTTCAATTAGCTTTCAGAGGCCAAATCTTTCTTCAAGATAGTACTGTATACTGCTATTATGGTGTCCTGTCCTGACCTGAGGAAAGGGGGTTAAGTCTAAAAGAAATTGCCTTATTTCCATTTCCTATTTATAAAGTTTTATCAATACTGTTACAATACTACTTGATTCTATGTAAAGCAGGGGTGTCCAACCTTTTGGCTTCCCTGGGCTGCACTGGCAGTAAAGAAATGTTTCTAGGGCCGCACAAACACGCAAACACTGCAGCAAGACAGAGGAGGGAACTGGCAAGACAGTAAATACCCGGGGGCAGCAGAGGAAAACACTGCATCGTCCTCGACTGGGGCCACACAAAATACTTCATGGGGCCACATGCGGCCCTCGGACTGCAGGTTGGATACCCCTGATGTAAAGCAACAAAAAAATTTCTTTCTACCTTTTGTAGTTTCTGCTTCTCTTCGCTCTTTTCTTTCTATACAGCGTTTTTCCTCTCTCCCTTCCATGCAACATCTGCCCTCTATCTTTGCCCCTTCCACCCAGCCTCTGCTCTCTCTACCCCTTCCATCTACTGTCCACCCTCTCTCTGCCCCTTCCATCCACTGTCCACCCTCTCTCTGCTCTTTCCATCTAGTGTCCGCCCTCTCTCTCTTCCATACGGCATCTTCCCTCTTTTTATGTCACTTCAGTAAACAGTATATCCTGTGCCCTTTCTCTCCTTTGTACATGATTCATTTCAGCTTCATCCCTTCTCAATTTTTATGTCTCCACTCCCTCCCCTATGCTCTGGCATCTCTCTTTTCTCCTTTCCTTCCTTCCTTCCCACTCCACCCCATGGTTTGGTATCTCTGTCTCCTTCCCTCCCCCCATGCCCTGGCATCGCTCTCCTCTCTATCTCTCCTTCTCTGCTCTGGCACCTCCTCTCCTTCCTTTCCCTCTGTTCTGGCATTTGTCTCAGTTTCCCTTCCCTCCCCCTTACCCTGGCATTTCTCTCCTCTCCCCCTCCATTATCTGGTATCTCCTCTCCTTTCTTTATCTCCCTCCCGCCTTCCTTCCTTTTCCCTAGTCTGGCTTCTGTCTCCTTTTCTCCCCTCCCCCGCCCCTCCTCTGATGTACGGGATCGCGTCAGAGGGACCGTGCTACCGAGGTCAACAGCAGCCTGCGAGGTTCGCTACAGCCAGCCAGCGATCCTCAGCAGGCTGCTTTGAAAAGGAGACCAGACAAAGGCAGACGCAAGTGAAAAGCAGCAGCAGCAGCAGTTTGTGCTGGTGGGCCAGATTTAGTATAAAGTTGAAAATGTCTGGCGGGCCAATTTTTAACACACTGCGGTCCAGATTTGGCCCGCGGGCCAGAGTTTGGCATGTCTGATCTAAGTTTATTAAGTTTAAGTTTATTAGGATTTTTTATATACCACCTATCAAGGTTTTCTAAGCGGTTTTACAATCAGATACTCAAGCATTTTCCCTGTCTGTCCCGGTGGGCTCACAATCTATCTAACGTACCTGGGGCTGTGGAGGATTAAGTGACTTGCCCAGGGTCACAAGGAGCAGCGCGGGGTTTGAACCCACAACCCCAGGGTGCTGAGGCTGTAGCTTCAACCACCGCGCCACGCACTCCTCATCTACAGGGTAAGGAAGAGGCACTGTGGGTCTAAATGGAAAGAGGGAATGAAAAATGTATTTACATTGGTGTGATATATTGGCCTTCTTCAAAGATAGAAGTGGACAGAGATTTAATAGTAGACATTCAAAATATAGCTGTAAAAGAAGAAGTACTACTAATAGGTGATTTTAATATGCCAAATGCTGATTGGGGTATCCCTATTTCAGTTTCCTAGAAGTTGATAGATCTTGGATTCTCTGCAAGGAGAACTGTTCCAGCAGTTGGTAATAAAACCCAAACGGAATGGGGCCATACTGGACTTGGTGCTTACAAACAGGGAAAGTGTTTCTGATGTTGGTGATCATTTGGCAGTCAGTGATTACTGCATGGTTTAATATTATAAAGATATGAGACTATAAGAAAACTAACTTTGTTCAGATGGTGGATTACGTCAAGGAATTGTCTGGATAGGTACATCTGGAAGGGGTAGGAAAGTGGTGGGCAAAACTGAAAAGAGCTATTGTAAGGGCTGCAAACCATTTTGTAAAGAAAGTAAGTAAAAGTAAGAGGAAAAGAAGGTTGGTTCTCAAAAGTTATAGCTGAGAATGTAAGGAAAAAGAGGTTAATGTTCATAAACTACAAAAGGAACATAATAAATGATGGCAGATAAAGACCTGCCCATTAGTGATACTCATTTTAAAAATATATGATTTGATTAACTTGTCTCTTCTTTGATACTTCTGGGCCGTAGACTGTAAAGTCTAGTATTGTCCTAGGTTCCAAATGCTGAAGTTGCCATCCAAGCATCCCGTTGTTTGCAGGATATCTACCATTAAGTCTAGTCAGCAACATCCTCATGTTACGTATTAGTGGAATTCACATTGATGCCCTCCCCAGCCCATCTTACACCAAATCACCATATATAGGACAAAGACCATGCAGGTCTGTCTAATACCAGCTTTAGTTCTTTAATTTACATCCTTTGTTTTCTCTAATTATAGATCCTCTCTTTTTATCCCACGCTTTTTTGAATTCCATCACCATTTTCCTCGCCACCACTTCCCTCGGGAGGGCATTCCAGGCATCTACGACCCTCTCCATGAAGAAGAATTTCCTAACATTGCTCCTAAGTCTTCCTCCCTGTAACCTCAAATTATGCCCTCTAGTTTTACCATTTTTTTCTTCTCTGGAAAAGATTTGGTTCTATATTAATGCCTTCCTCGGTTTGCAAGTAACCCGGTTTGCGAGTGTTTTGCAAGACGAGCAAAACACTCAGCAAACTTTTGACTCGCAAACCGAGTGTTGACTCGATTTGCGAGCACCCCCCCCCCCCCCCGATAACAGGCATCGCTCCCCCCCGCTCACAAAGGCCCTCTCGCTCCAACCGGCACCCCCCCCCCCCCGCGTGAACCGGCTCCCCTCCGCCCGAACAACTTAAACTTAACCCCCCCCCATCTAGCGCAGGCACAGATCGTGTGCCTAGAAGATCTTCCGGCTTCTGCCTGCCTGCCTTGAGCATGCATCTGCGCATGCTCAAGGACTTCTAATTCTCCCTCTCGCCGAGAATCTCAATCTGTGCCTGTACTAAACGGGGGGGGGGGGGAGGTGCCGGTTGGAGCGAGGGGGCCTTTGCTAGCGGGTGGAGCGATGCCGTTATCGGGGGGGGAACATATCAAACCGAGTTTCCATTACTTTCTATGGGGAAACTCGCTTTGATAAACAAGCATTTTGGATTACGAGCATGCTCCTGGAATGGATTATGCTCGTAATACAAGGTACCACTGTATTTAAATGTCTGTATCATATCTCCCCTGTCCTTCCTCCAGAATATACATATTTAGGTCTTCCAGTCTTTTCTCATACCCTTCCCCCTTCGAATCCGCGGTTTCAGAATCCGCAGATTCGGTTATTTGCTATTTAAAACAAAAAAAAACATTTTAATTTTTCAGGCTATTTTAAGCCCTGTAAGTCCCCCCTTAAGCCTTACCTGGTGGTCTAGTGGATTTTCGGGGCAGGAGCAATCTTCCCATGCTCCTGCCCCGTGCAGATTGCTCATAGTAAATGGCTGCCTTGAGCTCCCGTAGTCTCTCGAGAGACTATGGGAGCTCAAGGTAGTTTGTTAGATGAAGGTTGACCAATCCTTCCTGTAGCTTTCCAAGGTAGTTTGTTAGTTGAAGGTTGACCAATCCTTCCTGTAGCTTTGTGAAAAGGGGAATGCTTGCTATGGGTCTGTAATTGGATGTTAGTGCTGTTGAGGTTTTTTGATCTTTGGGGATAGGTGTAATCAGTATGTGTCCCATATCCTTTTTTAATGTTCCGTTTGTAAGGTCAGTTGTTAACCAAGTGAATAGTTCCAGATACAGCCTCCAAAACGGAACACAATACTCCAAGTGTGGCCTCACCAATGACCTTCTTCTGCTGGTTACTCCTCTTTCTATACAGCATAGCATCCTTCTAACAACAGGCACCACCATATCACACTGTTTAGATGCCTTTAGATCCTTAAACACAATCACCCCAAGAGGACAGGCAAACATATCTGGAAAAATCAAGAGAGGCTGGTCAAGTAGTCAAGAAAGCAAAGATGCAAATGGAAGAAAAAATAGCTGACATGATAAAATGAGGGGACAAGACATTTTTTAGATATATTAGTGACAGGAAGAAGTGCAAAAATGGCTTAGTACCGGAAAACTGGAGGGTGGACAACGTGACACTGATTTTTAACTCCTTCTCGCCTGTGCATTAACACTTCTAGTGCAAATCACTCAAACCTCAAACACTTCAAGGACTCCCCCTGACTTGGAGTTTCACTTTTTCTTGCTTCGTCAGGAGGGAATGCCCACTTCAAAATACAAAATAAAATATATTAAGCCACATTCAAACACTGCCCACACATCCAAACACAACACACTAAAATAACCCATCATAAATACACTATAATCACAAAGCTAATACCCTTCTTAAAGCTATTACCTCAGTCAGGAAATCCAAACCCATATAATAAATCACCATCATTCACACCAAAATGTGGACGTGAAAGGTTAAAAGCCTAACAGCACAAGTAATGTGAGAGGTGATAGGTTCATTGTTGGGGATGAGGGGCCAATCTGGCCAATCCTAGGTCAACAAGCTCCTCACAGCTGAAACCATTTGATTTCAGCATTCAAACCTTCAGGAACCAAATTGCACCAAGTAAAAATATACCACCATTCTGATCGAAGTAAACAACGTGAAACATCTCTCTCCCCCCCCCCCCCCACCATCAAATAGTAATTTGCTTCAGGACAGTGTACTTGAAATCTGCTTCACTGTGACTCATCTGTAACCAACGAAGGACCAATGGCACAAGCAGCATCTTCCACCTCCTGCTCACACCTGCCTCGGCTCCCCTCTGACGTGACGTCCTGGTCCTGTGACTAGGAAGTGACGTCAGAAGGGAGACAGGTGGAAGATGCTGCTTGCGCCAGCAGACTTTTCAAGAGGCACCAATGCTTCTGGCAAGATGGCACCCAGGGGGGTAGTTCACCCCACACACACACACACACACTATTTACAAAGACAAACTACAGACCTCACAACATACTCTGAAGAAAGTCACAGCATGATGGCTGAAAATCTCTTTCTACCTGACAAGATGCAGTGAGACCCTGAAACCTGCAACAAGCACAATGCCAAGTGCGGACACTCTGAGAACATATAAGCCAGCTTCACAGGGAGAACATCTTTAAATTTACCAGACTTTTCCATTCTCAGAAAAAAAAAAAATAAGAGACTGATTTTCCCACCAAAATTCAAATTTGGTGACCAATGGACTTCCCTGTTCCCAGTCAGGTCAGTGGATCCACTATTTACAAATACAAACTGCAGACCTCATAGCCCTGAAGAAAACCACAGCATGATGGCTGAAACGTCGGTTTCTACCTGACAAGACGCAGCGAGACCCAGGAACCTGCAACAAGCACAATGCCAGCTACGGAAACCCTGAGAGAACAACGTCTTGTAAAGTAGTCTGACCTTAAACTGAATAGGTAAAGCATAATAGAAAACCTGATTAACATGATCTGAAATTTTCTTCTGTCCTGCTGACTGCATTTTAAAGTATGGTGATTTGTAATATTTGAAATATGTATGTTTTGTTTAACATTTTATGCCTGTTATTATATAAACTGTATAGGTAATATACAGTATATACATTTTAAAATAAATAAATATAACAATTATCAAAATACAATCAATAACATTATACATTACAAGTGTTTTTACCTTTCTCCGAAAATACTGAAAACAGCAACTGACTTAAATTGGTAATAAATGTAAATTGGTAATAAATTCCAAAGTTCATAATCTACCACTGAAAAAAAATCTTAGTATTTATCTTGCTCTTCCACAATTTTTTTTTAACAGAGCACAATCATATCATTAGAGTGGAGCACAGTAGATGGGAGACAGAGACCTTGAAACAGTGTATTATCAATGCACATATAAGCGAATCTGCCTCCAGAGTTGTCTTACAAAAGCTGCTAAAGAAATATTACATTACATTACATTAGTGATTTTTATTCCGCCATTACCTTGTGGTTCAAGGCGGATTACAGAAGAGGATTTCTGGACATGTCCAGAGGTGTTACAGAGTAGAGCGGGTTGCTTCAGAGGATTGACATGTTTCATACTGTATTAGTTAGTTTTCATGGATTTCTTGAATGGCAGGGTTTTTATTTCTTTTCTGAAAGTTTTGTAGTCTGGGGTCACGATTAGTAGATTGGAGAGTTGGTAGTCTAGTTTTGCTGCCTGTGTGGCTAGAAGCACAAACAGTAACTCCTCAAAAACTGCCACAAGATACTTAAAAAGATACACCACAAAGGCAAAAAAAGTCTGAGGATTCCAAGAGTGAAGAAAGCTACTCAGCCACCCCTAAAGAAATAAATAAATCAAGCAAATACATAAAAAGATTGCCTCCTTCCCCTAAATTTATTTTTATTTTTATGTATTTGCTTGATTTATTTATTTCTTTAGGGGTGGCTGAGTAGCTTTCTTCACTCTTGGAATCCTCAGACTTTTTCTGCCTTTGTGGTGTATCTTTTTAGCGACAGCTGTGGCAGTAACAGCTCTGACGCTCATAGAATTCCTATGAGCATTGGAGCTGTTACCGCTGCGGCTGGTGCTAAAAACCGTGATATGATTTTGTAAAAGGGGGATAAGTAAAGTAGGCTTTTAACAATATTTTTACCCTTTTATTTGTTCTCTTCAATGTAGGATTATGGTGTAAATCCTAAGTACCTGATTAGGAAACAAGAGGAAGTTAAGAGAGCTCAGGAAGAATATGATGCCTATGTAAAAGAACGCCTCAAGGATGGGGCAATGAAGCAGCTTTCTGAGAAAGAAAGGGAAAAAGTGCTACTGGTAAGCCTTGTAGTTTTTATATTGTATAAAAATTAATAAAATGTGAGCTAAATTAAGACCCTTTTACTAAGCTATCGTAGAGCTTTCTACCGTGGCCTGGAGCACTAAATGCTCTGACAGCTGCTCTAATGCTCATAGAACTCCTATTAGCGTCAGAGTGGCGCGAGAGCATTTAGCGTCCCTGGCCTTGATAGAAACCTCTACTGTGGTTTAGTAAAAGAGAGCCTTAGGGGCCTGTATTCACAGGGTTTCTCTTACTTTTTAGCAAAAATGCTTACAGAACAGGACTCTATTTATAATTCTACATGAATCAAAAATAAAATGTATCAAATTTAAAAGAAACAATTTCTTTAATTGATTTCACTAGATGGCACCTTAGCATAGTTACAGCTTGTTTGGCAAAACAAAGAAGCAAATAAAAGTCTGCAAAAATATTTATGTGTATAGCCTGTGTACATCTAACAGAACTATAAAAATAAGTAGTAAGGTGTTAAAAAATAAAAAAGGCTGAACAAAAACAGCTTGAGTTTAAAAAAATAAAACAAAACTGCCTGATATTCAAAACAATTTAAGTGGGCAGGAGAGGCTCCTGCCTGCTTAAATCGCTCAAGGCTGCCTAATCAGCAATAATCAGTTGTACTTAACCAGGCAATGCTGCTGAATATATCAACTCTGACCAGCCATGAAAAAAGTGGGCTGGTCAGGGGTGATAACCGGGAAATGGCATTGGGGAGAAACTGGCAGTCTTGCTCTTAGCTATGCAGGTGCCAGCACTGAATATCTGCTGACACCCGCATAATTTTTATAAGTTTTCCCAGCTCCCCCCCCTTCACCAAGGACAATAGGTAGGCAAAAGGAGGACCTATGTTGATGGCAGGGGAAAGGGGGTCGTTATAAGGGAAGAGGGGTTCGGAAAGGGTGCTGTTTTATGCTTCCCAGTATTAGGAGGGAAATCATCAGAGGTGCTGGAGAAGATATGTGATTTGTTTAATCTGTTTATTGATTGTACTATAGAATTTTTAGATTGTAAGCCACCCAGAAGGATTACCAATGGCGCAGGATAGTAAGATTTTAATAAAATTAGAAACTTGGATTTAAAAGTTACACAGATCCTGGTCAATACTCAGCTGGGGCCCATATAACTGTCATATGTGAGCCCTGGCTAAATATTGGCCAGGATGCGCATAAACTCCAGCAAACTGTACCAATGCTATTAGCCCTGGATATTCAGTGCCGATGCCCACATATGGCCTGGCACTGAATATTCAGGGGAAAGTTAGCAACTGTCAGTGTCACCAGCTAAATACAGTAGACTCTCAGTTAACTGGTTAATCCATGGGGATTGATAGATGCCGGATAAATGTAGTTTCTGGTTGCTTGAGAGTTACTATTAAAATAGGCCTATGCCCCATACTATGTCATACCATAAACGGAAGAAAATCTTTGAAGCAGTAGCTCTTTTTTTCAATAGTTTCCCCTGATGCAGCAACAAAGCGAAACAGGGCCTTGTCGGAAATCTATTCATTTTCATAACGTTCTTCACCAGCAGTAACACTGGGAGAAAAGTTACCAGTGTATTGTCGATCTTGGGCAATCTTCTTCTTGGATTGCTACGACTACCAGTGTGACATTTCCGCTCCCCGAGATGGTCATGTCCGAGGGAAACCACAGCCTAAAACCTGTGCCCGAGACCAGGGAGTGATCGAGAATGAACAGGCAGGGGATACCGAAAGCAGAGCTGCCTATCCTGAGCCATCTGAACCTGATCAGGAGCCAGAATACAAGGTAGCTCCACGGCCCAGTAAAAACCCCAACTACATTAAGAGGTTTAATCAGGCTCCCAGTTGTATTCTGCCCAGCAACCTGGGGGGGAGCCCAAGAGCACGAAAGCTAGGCACACAGACACCTAGAACAGGGTGTGGCCCAAAGACTCTTAAGCAGCTCTCCAAGGCAGTAAGACAGGCTGCACACGAGGACCTGGCAGAGAAGGTTCTCCGGGCCAGGAAAAGGCCAGACCTCGCTCAGGAACCCATGGAGTGTGAGGATTCCATTGCTCAGGAGCCAGCAGAGCAGCTGGGTATGCCAGAAAACATGGACACGGCTGAATGGTCCATGCCTGAAGCTGACAACGAGGAAGCCATGGATGTGAGCTGGGCAGCCTCTCACTAAGTACTAGAGGTACGGGGATGTATAAGAATATAGTTGTGAAAATTGATAAAAACTATTCTTGTTTAATGTGCAAAGCCAAGCTCAGAGCAGTGCTGCACCAGCACTGATTACGTTGCTGCACTCCAGCTGTGCCAAAAGCCCAGAGAAACTGAAGGAAGTTTGCTGGCTTGTGAAGCAGTTTCCCAGTTACCTATTTAAGTTCAAAGGACTTACAGAATTGGGGTTGGAGCCCCGAAGACCTAAGGGTGGGATTCAGAGGGAGCTTGTTAAAGCTATGTAATAAAAAGGGGATCCAGCAATTCTGTTGCCCAACAGTGGGAAAGGCTGAAAACGGATTGTTGCTGGAATGACTAGAGCCTGCAGTAATGTTTTATTTTTTCTTTTCATGATTGAAGTTTGTTTTACAATGTGAAATTTAAGTGCCTGGTGAAGAAACCAGATTATATGATTAAAAGTCCAGGACTCAAGAGTATTCTTAAGGACTTACTTTTTGGGACTAATTTTGTGTTCTCTTGCTGAGACTGTGGTTCAGTGCGGGGTGGAGCCCCTAGAACCTGGACTGTGAACTTACCTAACATAAACACTGCTGTTCTTTCATTGAACTGTTTGAAAGATAAAAATCAGTTTTTTTTTCCTTTGGAGAAAAAAAGGAAGATTGTGCGCTAGTGCTTCCTTATATGATTTTTGGTTTTCTAGTCATTGTGTTTTGGTGACAAATTAAACTTTGGACATTGTTTTTGATTTGACTTGGCTCGCTGTGCTTTATTTTAGCGAAGCCCAAAGTATTGGGACACCAGTGAGGTCTTCCACTTTGGGAGCCACGCCAGGGTCGTGCTGCCGCCTGTCGGTGGTCTTCCACAAGCTTCCAGGGACCCCGGCAGGTGACACCAGAGAGGAGAGACTTTTTTACAGATAAGTGCTGTCGTTTTGTTTTTGCAAGTGAATTGATATTATGATAATTTTTTGAGAATTTCAAAAGTATATGGAGTTTTTTCAGACCAGGGATGTATTTCCTATGGCAGAGCTATCAAAGAGACTTCCAGGTATCAGTAATCCCTGGCAATACTGTGGTCTTTTTCTCCATGATTTTTTGAATTTCTCTTATATTTTCGCTGCATTCTCTGGTATCTAGATGATTGAATATCTTTTGGTGGATATATAAATTTTTGATATTCAACTTGGTTAGATTTATATATACCATAAACTGTTCCACACAAACTACCAGACATGTGGTAGGCAAAGCGTGGGCATACTAAAGTGTGGCATGCAAAGTTTACACTTAAATTTCTACCAGAAATTGATTTTATTGTCATGCTTATTTAAAGTATTATATTATATTATTTATTTGATTTTTTTGCTGGTTGCTTAAGAGTTCTGGTTAACAGAGAGTTTGTCTAATCAGTACTGACCTGTGTATTCAGCCCTGTTCAGCCCAAAGTATTTCAGTATTCTGCGTGCATCAGAGGTTACATTTACAAAGGTAATATAGTATCATTAGTAACCTAGTCGCACTTACAATCCTCCCTGATGTAACATCCAGTCAATGTTGGAATAATTGAAATCCCCATTCGAGTTCACCGTAAATTTAAGATGTGCATCTTGGTTTTTAGAATAATCCAAGGTATGTCTTCCCTTTATCTTCCTGAACTAAAACTATTAAAGAGTCAACAATTGCTGAAATATGTATTACTTTTATTTCCATCTGATTATAAAATACTTTTTTTTGTTGTCCTCCTATCAGGCTGTAAAACACTGAAAATCCTTACCTCTTATTCTAAGAGTAGAGTTCTCCTATGATAAATTTAGGATACTGTTTAAACGCATCTTTTTAAAACTAAGAGGCTTGGAATGAGGAGATATTATTTGGTTGTAATTAAGCAGATTTTGATATTTTGTTAATTTATTAGTTTTTGCTGTTAATTGGTATTTTACTGCATTTTGAGATATTTGTGATTCTCTTCTCTTATATTTGTAATCTGTAGTAAGCCTGTCTGGCAACATAGCAGAATATAAGTTCATGTATTGTATTTAGATGGGCCTCACACCCAGGGGTATTGGGCCATTCAGGAAACCCAGCTCCACATCAGTCTCCTGGAACTACAGACAATTTGGAATGCTCTAAAGCAGGGGTGTCCAATGTCGGTCCTCGAGGGCCGCAATCCAGTCGGGTTTTCAGGATTTCCCCAATGAATATGCATTGAAAGCAGTGCATGCACATAGATCTCATGCATATTCATTGGGGAAATCCTGAAAACCCGACTGGACTGCGGCCCTTGAGGACCGACATTGGACACCCCTGCTCTAAAGGCTTCAAGTGACTGACTGTAGAACAAATTATTCTTATCCAACCAAACAGATTGTCATGTACTATGTTAACAAGCAGGGATGTACGGGATCCTGTCTCTTCAGGAAGCATTAGGATATGATAGTGGGTCTCCATCCACAGCATGGTACTCGGAGCCATATACTTGGTGGGAAAAGACAACATAAATCCGGATCCAGTACCAAACCATTCCATTGCTTGATACATGAAAGTCGATTCTACACGATCAAAGGCCTTCTCTACTACATCCAAAGAGACAGAGAAGGCCAGATCGTCTATTGTTTTCGCTAATTTTAGCATATGAAATGCCAATCTGGTATTATTTGAAGAATGTCACTGAGCAACAAAACCCGCTTGGTGCATACTGATAATATAAGGGAGAGCCTTGGCTAATCTTAAAGCCAATAACTTAGCTAAAGTTTTCCATCCACGTTAATTAAAGAAATAGGCCTATAGTTTGAAACCAACATAGGATCTCTATGTGGCTTCAGCAAAACAATCGTTAAGGATTCAGCCATAGTACCTGAAATACAACCTTTAGTTAGTTGTGATTGATATAAATTTAGAAGATAAGGTAAAATAATCATTTGGAATGATTTGAAAAACTCCACCGTTTAACCATCACCACCCGGAGTGGACCCAGCTCTGAGGGACTTCAACACTGCCTGAAGTTCTTGAAGTGATATAGGTGCATCAAGATTTAATTTTATATGCTCGGGAACTTTTGGCCCCTGAATTAACTTTAAAAATTCTAATCCTTCAATTTCTTTATCTGAATAAAGCTTAGAAGAATATAAAGCTTTATAAAATTTCAAAAACTGTTTTAAAAGATTCCCAATTTGAGAATGAGTTTTACCCTTCTCATCTTTAATAGCCACAATATTTACTTTCCTTTTTTTAGCTTTGAGATAATTTGCCAATAATCTTCCCGCTTTATTCGAGTTTCCATAATACAGAGCCTGCTGAGAAAACAAATCTTTCCTAGCCAATAGTGAGGAAATCTCATTGTATTTACATTTAGCTTTCAATAGGGCCTGTAAAGTAGATTGTTTCCATTTCAAAGCCAATTGCGACTCTAAGGTCTGAATATTTTGTGCCAAGCTGGAAAATTCTAATTTTAGTGTGCCAAATATGAAATTATTTGCCCTCTCATCGTAGCTTTAAAAGCATCCCAGATGGTTTCCAAAGAGACTTCCTCTGAGGTGTTCAGTTGAAAATATTCAACCATTTTCCCTGAATTTCCTCAAGAAAGTTTGAATCTGTAATCTATGTATTATTAAATCTCCAAACAGGTCTGGCTAAGTCTTTTTTCACCAAAATTATATTCTATCCAAATACCAGCATAATCCGTCAAAAGAATCAGATTTATACTGGCCTTTCTAACCTGTTGAATTAAGTTATCTGAAACAAAAAAGTAATCTATTCTTGAAAATGATTGATGAACATGGGAACAGAAAGAAAATTCATGAGCATTAAAATGAAAAAGCCTCCATATATCTTTTAGACCACATGATTGTACAAAGTAATCCAAACCTAGCAATTTCAGCTGCCTGCTAGATTGTTTATCTAACAACGAATCCATGACAGCATCGAAATCTCTGGCCACTATAAGGTTAAATGTAGCCAATGATAAAATTAAATGTTGGAATTTTTTGAAAAATTTGGCCTGATTTGAATTAGAAGGGTTAGAATTAGAAGGGTCAGGGTATCTTTTCCCAAGGTCATATCCATCTTCCCATACTGTCGGCTTGAAACTTATCAAACACCACATCACATTTCCTATTGACCAGGATAGACACTCCAGCCTTCTTTCCCACAGCAGGTACGTAAAAACAATGTTTTACCCTCCCCCCCTCAAGTTTTACAGCTTCCTTAGGGGATAAATGTGTTTCCTGCAAGAAATAAATATCCGCATCTTGATTTTTCAAAAAATTAAGAATTTTTTTTCCTCTTGATGGGATGGTTAAGCCCATTGACATTTAACGAATAAAGTTTTAAAACCATTTGAATTGATTACGATATGAAAATAAGTGCAAAAATAAGTAAATAATATTTCAATAAATTACCATGCACACATCCAGGACCCCCCCAAAACCATCCCCAACCCCCTACCCCATCCTTCACCCACCCAATTAAATAAATCTTAGTATACTTGGACACACATATAGGGCTCCTTTTATGAAGGTACGCTAGCGTTTTTAGCACACGCTTCCCCCGCACTACGCGTAAAAACTAACGCCAGCTTAGTAAAAGGAGCCCAAAGAGACCTACAATCCCCACCCTTCCCCCCTGCACCAAATATAATACAGTGGTGCCTCACACAACGAACTTAATTCGTTCCAGGAGCAAGTTTGTTATGCGAAAAGTTTGTTATGTGAAACGCGTTTTCCCATAACAATACATGTTAAAAAAAATTATTCGTTCTGCAGCATAAAATATGCTAAGATGACATAAAAAAAGATAAATTTGTCAAAATGGTGAAAATGGTGGTCTTGCTGAGGCCAAACTCTTTGACGAGGTCACACTGTTTTACCCCACATTCACTCCTTCTAATTATTTCCCGTTTCATTTCAACAGAAATCACCTTCCTGCTTTTTTTAGAAGCCATGATATATAAAAAATATTGAGTTTATCTTAAAAGGACGACTGCCGTGATACGTGCGTGCGTGCGTGATTTAATTCGTAATGAAGAACGATTGCCGCGATACGTGCTTAAGTTAAGCGCAGTGACTAACGACTGCCTGCAGTGCCTGCGCGGAAGGATGCAATACATCGGCAGCGATCGTGGAAGCTCGGGCGACTTCGTTGTGTGAAACGAAGTTCGTTGTATGAATCATGAAATGAAGTTCGTTGTGTGCAGCGTTCACTGTGCGAGGTGTTCTTTATGCGAGGCACCACTGTATTTCATATAGTTTCCCCCCAACAGTAATACATACATATTATACTAAGGGCTCCTTTTATGAAGGCGCGTTAGAGCCTTAACGCATGGAATAGCATGCGCTAAAATGCCCCGCGCGCTATCCGCTACCGCCTCCTCTTGAGCAGGTGGTAGTTTTTCGGCTAGCAAGCGCTAAACTTATATTCCCTCATCCACGTGAATCAATAAATAAATTATCAATTACATTAAAGCAATAGAATTAGCTAAGATAAGTCATTAACGTTATATTTATTTAATAGCATAAACCCTCTTATGAGTGAATTTATTATTAATTATCCAAAAACCCCATCTAAAAGTCAATATAGAATTAAAATTATGTCTACAACTGAATCACAGTATTAATCTAACCATTGATCAATACATAATAAATAGCACTGAAATATACTTTATCAGAGTCCATAAATTTCTCTAATAATACTAATAAATAAAGGGGAGCCAAGTTATCATCCAATCCCAAGCATATCAAGTCATTACCACACCTTTATTACTATTTATTTAAATACCCAACCCCAATAAACTACTGTTCCTCAGGTTCTTAAAACTTACACTCACCATTTCATATGCAGATAATCTATTAACCACATATTCCTATCTAAAACGCCCCCAAAAAGTCCAGAACTCAGCAATTTGACTCCTATACAACCTCAGCTACCATGACCCCATTACTCCAACGCTCTATGTAGCTCACTGGTTACCAGTCAAAAAGCGATGCATCTTCAAAGCCCTGGTCACGACACATAAGAGATTCTACCAAAAAACTCCAGCCTACATAGCATCCAAGCTACGCCTATACACCCCTAACTGCCCCCTCCGCTCCAAAGCAAAACAAAGACTCAGCATTCCCGCAGGGAGATCCCTCCGAATGAGTACAGCATACAAAAAGATCCTAAAGCCATTTCCTACCTCAGCTATGGAACTGACTACCCATACAGATCTGGTCGCTAGACTTACTAATGACCTTCTGCAGAGCAATAAAGACCATCCTCTTCCACCAATCGGGCCATTAAAAACTGCCTCCTCAATATACTTCTCCTAGTACTCTTCGCTTTGACCATTCTGGTCTCTTGAATAAAATCTATTATTGTCTACTGTAACCTATTTATTGTCATGACTAATCTGTTTTCAAACGATTGTGAATGTCTATATGTAACCTGTTCTGAGCTTCTGGGAGAACAGGATAGAAATCGAAATAAATAAATAAACTACAGTTGCAGACAGTTATTTATCATAACTCACAAACTTCAAGTAGCCTTACAACATTCTCTGACCATCCATCAACCAATCATAACTATTTCAAACAACCCCTCCATTTACACATCTACATTCAAATTACACATTTACCGATTCGTTTTTTTCCCCCCGATTAGTAATTCATGCCTCCCGAAAATTTTTTATAATAAACTTTAAAATGAAATAAAATTCCTGCACAAAATTAATAATACTGCAACCTACTTCATAAAACTTTAACACATTAAATCGTAGACTCACTGTTTACACACAACAAATTACTACAGAGCAAGTGCTGTGTCTGCTACAGAGCAAGTGCTGTGTCTCTGATAGTCTCCTTCTCCAATCATACTGACTCTTAAAAGATGAACGTAATATTTCCCCCAAAAAAGTTGAAGTAGTATCGATCTTCATTTCATCTTCACCACATTTTCCCACTTCACTAGTATTTCCTTATTAGCATAGGCACTCCCCATGCTCACACCTCCTGTGTCCAACCAATAATCGACCCTCTTCCATCAAATCCCACCCAGGAGATTCTGTCCAATCAAGTGAGTTGAAAACCAGCAAACACACGGAGAATTTTTGTAAAACTGCAACTTTTTTCAAATAAATAAATTAAATAAAAAAGCCAGCAATCTCTCGTCAAAAATGGTCACATATGTCGGTTTCTCTGTATCAATTGTCATTGTGTTTATTTTCCCAAACTGCACACTAGACACCTTGAATTCCGCTTCTAGAAGTATTAATCCAAATCCACACCAAAACTATATTTGTTGTATAGGAGAAGTAAGTCTTCAGCTACTCCACTAGATGGCATTAGCTCATTTCAGGATAATTCTTCAGTGTAGTCTATTATAATGAAGTTAACTCTTTATACGGAAGAAAACAGGAACCGCTGACCAAAGAAGAAGCTTCAGGAGGTTTGTCTTCCCTAAATTATCAGCAACTATTAAATTATAAATTTTCATCAGTATTAATTATAATGTTTGTTAAACTTTCAATCAAAAGCGCGTTCCATGTGTCCACCACCCTCTGGGTAAAAAAGAACTTCCTAGCATTTGTTCTAAACCTGTCCCCTTTCAATTTCTCTGAGTGACCCCTAGTACTGTGGGGAACCACAAGTACTAGGGGTCACTCGGAGAAATTGAAAGGGGACAGGTTTAGAACAAATGCTAGGAAGTTCTTTTTTTACCCAGAGGGTGGTGGACACATGGAACGTGCTTCCGGAGGATGTGATAGGCCAGAGCACATTACAGGGGTTCAAGGAAGGTTTGGATAGGTTCCTAAAGGATAAGGGGATTGAAGGGTACAGATAGAACTAGAGGTAGGTTATAGAAATGGTCAGAAACCACTTCACAGGTCACAGAACTGATGGGCCGCCGCAGGAGCGGACCGCTGGGCGCGATGGATCTCTGGTCTGACCCAGTGGAGGCAACTTCTTATGTTCTTAACTTAACCATTTGTATCTGTGTAGAAAAAGAAAAACCGTTATGGAATCCCAACCGTCTCTCAGTCACGGAAAAATTTAGTAGTGATCCATAGTAGTCTGATGCTGTTCAATAAACTCTTTTAAAACTTCAGGAGTGTTATATTGCGAGGTTTTATTATTAAATGTGATTTTCATCACCGAAGGATACAATAATCCATATCTTGCTCCCATGTCCTTTAGTTGAGGTCTGAAAGCCAGAATTTATCTCCTCATTTCTGCTGTTTGCTTAGCAAAATCAGGAACTAAGGATATTTTAACCTCCTTCCATTTCAAGATCTTTTTTTCCTTTGCAGCTCGTAGTATCTCCATTGCCTGATTGAATCTTAATACCTAGTTACTGTTTAAACTCAGAAGAACTCTGTGGGCATACTCCACTTCAAAAGGGGCCACAAATTGCAAGGACAAGAGCTGAGTTATAAAACCCTCAATAAAACTTATGGGATTCACCCCTTCAACATTTTCAGGCAAACCTAGCACCCAGATGTTATTCCATCTTGTACAGTTGCTCAAGTCCTCAAAATCTCTATTTAACCTTGCCAGTAACTTGTGATCTGCAGTGCACTTAACTAAATTCATCGTTCCCTCTAAGCTGAGCAGGAGTCCTCCACCCACAGTCTCACCAATAGAGGGTGCTGTTTTACTGTCACATTTTTCAATTGTGAGGGACATGCAAGTTCTGCAGGACTCCAGGGAACATACCTGTCCTTAGCGACTGAAAATATTCCACCCCCTAGTGGTAGCAATGCAGCTGGAGGACACCTGCTCAGCTTAGAGGGAACACATTATTCCACATTGTCCATTCTAGCCATGCTGTGATAAATTGACCATATCTGTCTGTAAGCTTGTCACCTTAGCATTGGTATCACTAAGCAAGTCTTTGATACCGTTTAAAGTTTCCACAATGTCCATTGAATCGCTAGGCAAGGGTATCTTTGATGGTGTTGGAGGGTTGGGTTTCAGCCTCATTCCCCCTCCCGTTACCCCAAAAGCTGCCTCTATTTTCGATTGCTTGCCTGAAGCCATGAAGGTATAAAGATAATGTAATTTTCAAGCCAAATAGAAGAAAATAACTCAATTTAAATACACTTTTAGTGCAAGGCAGGGGAGAGCGTGCATACTGTATGTATTTGTATTGCAAGACATTGGTTGTACATCAAATTAAAATTTAATAAAATATTTTGCTTGTCTTGCAAAACACTTGCAAACCAAGATACTTGCAATCCAAGGTTTTACAGTATATGATTTTTGTTCTTGGACAGAACGTGTTATAACTTTAGAAGTGGGGATGTGCATTCGTTTGAAAAAAAACAAACCAAAACTAAGGGCTCCTTTTACGAAGGTGCGTTAGGGCCTTAACATGCGGAATAGCGCATGCTAAAATGCCGCATACACTAGCCGCTACCACCTCCTCTTGAGCAGGCGGTAGTTTTTCAGATAGTGCGCGCTATAGCGTGTGCTAATCCAGTGCATGCGCTAAAAATGCTAGCGCACCTTTGTAAAAGGAGCCCTAAATTTCTGTTTGGGTCTCATATTTTGTAAAAAGTGGCCCATTTATACGCAGCAATCTGTTTGTTTAAATAAACTTTGCCTGTATCTTTGTCCTTGGTTTCTGCATTTTTAATGCAGATTCCTTGGATTTCCTTTTTTGTCCTTGGTTTTCTTTAGTGCAGGGGTGTCCAATGTCGGTCCTCGAGGGCCGCAATCCAGTCGGGTTTTCAGGATTTCCCCAATGAATATGCATTGAAAGCAGTGCATGCACACAGATCTCATGCATATTCATTGGGGAAATCCTGAAAACCCGACTGGATTGCGGCCCTCGAGGACCGACATTGGACACCCCTGCTTTAGTGTCATTAATAGTGTGCATGCTGTCAAAGGTATATGCGCTTTTGTGCAAGGGTGTACGTTATTTTACAAAGAAGGCACCTTCTTTGCAATTGTGCATTCTTAGCAAAATATTTGCCCTCTTTTGGAATAGTGCACCCTGTTTCTGAAAGAGTGCACATGCTTAACAGTATTGCTCTGGTAACAAAAAATTATAAAAACATGTGATAACCAGAAACTGGAAGAACTATGATCGTTTAAATTTTCCTTTCTGGTGGGCAAATCTTTGCTCCAGTTATAGATTTGAAAGGATGAACGCGGAGAGTTTGGGGCATGGTAATATATTTAAATTGGTATGGGGCCTGTTGACATCTTATGTTACCTTATTATAATAGGCTTTTGATATGTGAGTCAATTTTTGTTTATTTTGGTACACATCCAGGGAAGGGTGGGAGGGGATGGGGGTTATTTCTGTCATAATTTGATTTTTAAATATTTACACTTGGGATGGGTGGGAAGATAGAAGGATATGGCTAATAGGGTAAGGTTAACAGAGAAATATATGTTTCTGTGTTTTATTAAATTATCATCAGGTGGGTGGGTGGGAGAAAATGGTTGGTTATGTATATTTTAAAGTTAAATGTGCTTATATTAACTTATTATATATGATATATTTATGTATTGCACTATTACAAATTGGAAAATCAATAAAGATTAAAAAAAATACATAAACTAAACAAAAGAAAACCCCAAACAAAATGGAAATTCCTGTAAACAACATGGGAAATAATATGAAACAAAAATGTTCAGGCTGCAAGCTCCTGCTTTCTAGTAGCTAATACAAAATTACCTATTGATATAAAGGTTACTGTGTTGGCTAAGGCGCCATCTTCATACTATGATAATCTCTTCCAAAAATGTAAATTGCTTTAAAATAAGTTTTATATCCATTCCAATATCTATTCACCATCATCAGCACTCTCAAGCCAGTGTGATTTACTATTTTATCAACCACACTGAACCAGAACTAATATCTTTCAAGTCTGATACTCAAGGATATGGTCCTCAGTAACATTCATAATGCGGTACATAGGAATTAAAACCATATAGTTTATTTTGGTATTATAGTACTATGCGTTTATTGTATCTTAGTTTTATTATAAGCCATCTAGTAAGCTTTTGCTTTTGGGATATAAAGCAATGAAATGAAATTGAAAAAAATTTCCATTTTCCTATAATAATTTTAGGGGCTGAAAATGAACTGGGATGAAGTGCATCATGAGTATCAGGGCCTTTCTGTTGTAATAGACACCTTGCCCAAGAAAATTCACAAGGAAAGACTGGAAATGGAGATGAAACAACTGGAGCGAGACATTCAGCTGATGGAAAGGCACAAAATTATCTACATTGCCAACAAATGAGGATTGTCTGACAAAGACTGTTTCTATTAGAGGGAAGAAAAGAAAATAGTCATGTTATTTAAAGAAAAAAAAAGTTGTAAATGAAATGCATGCATTACAGGCAGGAACATAACACATTTCTAACAGGAATAAAAGAAGGGAATGAATTGATCAAACTAAATTACACTCTTAAATATGAAGTATTGTTGATGAAATTTCCTTAGGGCTTTATCAAAGAATAGATGTTGGAACAGTCTTTATGAGATTACATTTTTCATCTTTACAACCACCAGAAATTTTTGAGGCATGACATATAATGCAAACATTTGTTTAGTTTTCACTATATGAATATGATAACTTTTAATTATCTACTCCCTTCCTTTAAAAAGCCGTGCTAGTGTTTTTAGCGCTGGCCACCATGGTAACAACTCCAACCCTCATAGAATTCCTATGAGTGTTCGAGCTCTTACCGCCACGGCCAGCACTAAAAATGCTAGCACAGTTTTGTAAAGGAGGGGGTACATTTCCTATCTTTTTTAAAATAACGGTATCTTTCACTTACAAGAATCCAGATTAATCAAAGATTTTCCCCAAAAACTTAGAAATAACATGTCATGAGTCAGACCCTAAGAAAATACCCAATAGTTCTTAAAACTGACAGCCGGGCTGCGAGAGATCCTCCATCCTCAGTAGAACACCGTTGACCTCCGTTCTGAAAAACAGCAGCGGCGGCAGCAGCACTGAACAGGCTGCTTCGCTGCCTTCCCTGGGGCTTTACCTTTGCTGCCGTGTCACTGATGACATCATTAGTGACACAGTGGCAGAGAGAAGGCAGCAAAGCAGCCTGTTTAGTGTTGCCTCTACTGCTGCTATTTTTCAGAATGGAGGTTGGCGGTCAGTGGGGCCTCGCAGTCAGAGGGTCATTGGGGTTCTGCTGCACTTGGGGAATAGGAGGGAGAGATGGTAAGGTGCACAGGGAGATGGGTTGGCAGGATCATCGGAGTTCTGCTGCATGTGGGGGATGGGAGGTAGAGATGGAAAAGTACTGTGCAGGGGGATGGGTTGGCAGGGTCATCAGGGTTCTGCTGCATGTGGAGGATGGGAGGAAAAGATAGAAAGGTGTGCAGGGGGCTGGGTTGACGGGGTCGTCGGGGTTCTCTGCACGCGTGTCACTGTCTACCATCGTCCCCGGATGGGATTGTTTGGTTGCAAGAAAACAAGCTCAGGGCTCCCACTGATTCTGCATTATGGTAAGTTGTATAATTTCTATTATGATATTATAACATAATAATAATAGAAATGTAATGTATATTGTGTATAAAACTGCCCTATGAATCACCCCGAATCCAACCCCACCACCACCACCGGTCCCTGGAAAAATTTGCTTCTATAAAAGCGGTCCTTGGTGTCAAAAAGGTTGTGGACCACTGGTCTAGAGTACATTATTCAGGAATTTATACTTGTTAACCACAGTGTTGAACAAAAAGCAATCCCTAAATCATATAAAAGAATGAATGTTCTTAAATTTAAACACTGTCTCAAGGTTAATGTGAATTATTGTAAATGTTGCATGGTTTGAAGAAAATAAATGATTTTTAGTAAACATTTTTCCCCCCAATATTTGGATTCTAGTATAAATGCTGACATTTTGGTGCTCTGAGGGGTATGCTACACATCAAGGGTCTGAACTTGGAATTGCTAAATGCCATTGACTTATTCGTAAATTTCTCTACTGACTGGTAATAGGTTTTGCTACTTGATATATTTTCTCTAGACTAAAGCACTGACTTTATATTTAATTATTGGGATTTAAATAGTGCTGACTGTTATCTGTTTTTCCACTGCAATAGGTGAGACATTCTAGACAGATAGGTAGTATACCCATGGCCACGTGCCATCTGCAGAAGGAATTTTTCTCTGTGCCTCTGCTTTACTTTACTGTGCTCTCTAGCTCCATCTGCAGTTTTTTCCTTCTAGATGAGTGCCAGCAGGAGTGTGTTGTTCTGCTCTCCTTGATTATTTTATTCGGTGTTTATAGTCCTTTTTTTCAGGATTCTTGTGCTTGGAGCGTTTCTTCAGCTTTGCCTGCATTGAAAACACACAGACTTCAGTGGGTATCTGTTAGCCAGCCTGCTTAGTTTTCTTTGGAGCTCAGGGCCATCCCTGAAGTTGTCTCACCTACTTGGCTTGGCAGTGTCTCGCAGGATGCCAGCTGCATCTTCTCACCTCTGCTTCTTCAAAACTGCAATTTTTGCCTCAAAACATATTGGGATGGAGTCCTTAGGCTCTCCTGATGTGAATTCATGCCAAGATTGCGCAAATTTAGCGCCTCAAGAGCATTCTTATGCCACATGCTACATCGCGCACCCAGGAGAAGCAGCAGCGTCCAACTTAGCCTCTCTCCTATTGAAGCAGATGACCAAATGCTCAGCTAGCCCAGTGGGGTGGCCTTCTTTATTTTCAGCGCTTGGCAAAGCTAATTTAGTGCGCCTGGCTGCAGACCCTCTGCAGCCTAAGAAACGCAAAGTTAAGTCATCAAAGGGTGACTCGACATCTCAGAAGCCAGAGGCTTTCTCTGAATTTATGAAACATTTGTGGAATAAGTTTGAAAGCCAGCATTCTTCCCCTGTGCAGTCCCGCTCTGCCTCAGATGTGCACAAATAGCACGCATTTAATTTACATGCTAGTGTGCTGAGCATTGCTAGTAAAAGAAAAATCATTCCCACCATGGTATTTTTTTTACCGTGGTAACAGAGCTTTGTGCATCTGGGCCTTAATTAGGATTACCAGACGTCCATATTTACCCAGACATGTTCTCTTTTTAGAGGACATGTCCGGATGGCTTTTCAAAATCCAGTACTTTGTCCGGGTTTTGAAAAGCAAATTGCATTGGGAAGGGCATCCACGCATGTGCAGATGCAATGCAGTGATGTCACATGATCGTGCATGTGATGTAATCGCATCCAAACATGCGCAGATGCCCTCCCGACCGAGATGAGCAGGCTGTGGCAGCAGGGTGAGGTTGGGGCATGGCGTGGGCATAACAGGGCAGGGATGGGTAGAACTGGGGGGGCCTGGGGAGCGGATCTAGGGGTCTGGATTTTAAATCCGTAAAAGCTGGTAAACCCAGCCTTAATGCCTTGTGCTGCTTGCTTTCTTCCTATTGGCTGTGCTTGGAATTTACAGGATGCTGCTACTGGACTGGCTTGAGTACTAAAGGGAGCTCAGAAAAGGGTGCAGAGTCCGCATGTACACAGATAGGTAGGCAGAATGTGACAGCACCAATGGAAACTGAAATAGGTGCTCATTTATGAAAGGGAATGATCTCTGGGATCTAAACGTTTGCAATACTTTTAAGTCGAAAAACAGGATAAGGAATGGCATTTACGAGGAGGTGCTGAAAAGTTCTCAGCCCAATCAAGAAGGAAATGACGTGGAGCCATGAAACTTACAAGTTATTCCATATATTCACCCCTAAGTTCAACACACTTGGCACATTGTGTCTGAAGTTTATGTAACCCTTCCAAAAAATACTCTGAAATACTGTTGTTAATAATAATAATAATAACAGTTTATATACTGCAGTACTGTGAAGTTCTATGCGGTTTACAAAAGATTAAGCAAAGGTACAAATTGATTGACTTTAAGAGGGGTGGAAGAAAGACTGTAATCGCCTCTGAATCATTTGAAAATCGTCAACCTTTCAAACTATTTTTAAGTTTTGAAAACAGAACATAGTCAGCTGGAGCAAGATCTGGTGAGTAGGGAGGATGGTCTGTGCACTGAAACCTCAACTGCATCAAAACATCCATTGTTTTGCCAGCTGTATGAGCAGGTGCATTGTCTTGCAAAAAGAGAATTCCTTTTGTATTTCAATGCCTCCTTTAATTGGTACAGCAAGTTACAATAGTATTCTGCATTAACTGTTTGGCTCCTTGGAAAAGAGTCAGTCATTACAACACCTTCCTAATCCCAAAACACTGTGACCATGGCCTTTCCTTAGCCTTGGAGAATCTGAGTGCCAACATTGCATGGAGTGTTGTTTTGTCTTAGGATTATAGGTGGTGTACCATATTTCATCAACAGTAACTAGTTTCAAAAAGTTGGCACCAGCTCACTAAAAACGCTGCAAAATCCACTTGGAAGTTGTTTCGCATCAGCATTCAAACATTTGGGCACCCACTTGATTTACAGCTTCTGAATACTCAGCTGCTCATGAATTATACACCTGACACATTCCCTAGATATCTGTAGTGCAGGGGTGTCCAATGTCGGTCCTCGAGAGCCGCAGTCCAGTCGGGTTTTCAGGATTTCCCCAATGAATATGCATGAGATCTATTTACATGCACTGCTTTCAATGCATATTCATTGGGGAAATCCTGAAAACCCGACTGGATTGCGGCCCTCGAGGACCGACATTGGACACCCTTGCTGTAGTGTCTCAGCAATTGTTTTAGCCGATATTTGCCAATCTTCCAAAATGAGATCATGGACATGGTCAACAATTTCAGGAGTGGACACCGTTTGAGGCCTCCCAGACTTTGCTGCATCTTTGGTCTTGAAATCTCCATGCTGAAAGTTTGCACACCACTTCATCACTATGAAGTATGATGGGCATTTGTATGGTTACCAGACTTCTGGGAAAACCTGGATTTATGTCCTCTTTTTAGAGGACTGTCTGGGTGCCCAGAGGGATTTCCAAAACCCGGCAGTTTGTCCGGGTTGTGGATGTCGCCGACCTCAGGACATCTGCATAATGTTGACGCGATGATGTTATATGTGTACATGACATCATTTCGTTGATGGCTGCGCATTCGTAGATGCAGTCCTGAGCTTGGAGAGGTTTGTGTGGGAGCGGGCCTGGGGGCAGAATGGGATGGGACCAGGTATACTCTTTTTTTATACTGGAAATCTGGCAACCTAGGCATTTATCACTCAATGTTTGCATTATACATTCATGGATTTCCTTTGGAGTTTTCTTCTGCAGGAATAGGAACTTCATGACAGCTCGGAGTTCCACACTTGAAAATTCCACTTTTCGTTGACATGGTTCAGTCAATGATCTGAAATAAAGTGAAAACATAGCATTAAGATTCTGCAAATTGGCACTTTGCAAAATAAAATAACACTCTTTTCAGCTACAGTGGCAACATAATGCTCAGAATTTAGGAAGTTGGTTGGGCTGAGAACTTTTCAGTTTGTATGTTAGTATGTCAAACTTATTTAATCTATTATAATTAACCTAAAGTGTACACCTTTTTCTCTTTTTATTTATAAATCGCTTAGCAAATTAAATTAAGCGATTCAATAAGTTAAAAATAAACTTGAAACTCATAAGCTACATCATCAGATTTTTCTGGTATAGGGTCATTCTTGTGCTGAGTCCTCCATGATGGATACAAGATGGGGATGCCAAAATAAAGTTGGCTTAGGAATGGAATGACTTCTCTGTATGGAAAGGTTAAAGAGGATGAGTTCTTCAGCTTGGAGAAGAGACAGGGAGATATGATAGAAGTCTATAAAATACTGAGTGGAAATGGTAGATGTGAATCACTTGTTTACTCTTTCCAAAAATACGAGGGGGCACACAATAAAGCTACTATGTAGTATATTTAGAACAAATGGGAGAAAATATTTCATCACTCAATATATAATTAATCTCTGGAATTCATTGCCAGAAAATGTGATAAAAGCAGTTAACTTAGCAGAGTTTAAAAAAATGTTTGGATCATTTTCTGAAAGTCCATAAGCCATTATTAAGATGGACTGGGAAAATCCACTACTTTTTTCTAGGACCAGCAGCGTCACATCTGTTTTATTATTTTACTATATTGTCGGGTAGTTGTGATATTGAATTGGCCCCTGTTGGAAACAGGATACTTGGCTTGATGGACCTTCGGTCTGTCCCAGTATAGCAAAGCTTATGTTCTTACCCTTCGAGCTGGCTCTGCTTATATTTGTCTCTTGCCTTAGCTTTTTGCCTTTGGCTCTTCAGACACTACCGTGCATGTATGGTCTTAGATAGTCTGTTTTGAGCCATATGGTTTCTCTCTCTGCATTTTATGATATTCTGTGGGTCTACATATGGATCCTGCACAGTTTTATTTTCTATATAGGAGATTAAAACTTGCTAGAGCATTGTAAATTTAATTCTGCTTCAGATCTTAGAGTATAACCAACAGTACAAGGCAAAAATGATGATAGAATTCAAGAATGCTTGAGATAGACACAGAGGATCTCTTTGTTGAAAAAGGATGGAATCCAGTTAAAGCAAAACTGAAATGACCTCATAATTGGAGTGAGCTTTCATGGTAGCTTCAGAGGTTGGGAAGTAAGACAAGTGCTGGGCAGACTTCTATGATCCGGATCCTGTAAATGGCAAAGGCAAATAGAGGAGGCTTCGACAGCATGCTTTTAATGAACAGTTTACCTCTTCATTAATGGCCACTGTATGCCGAAAGGGCTTCTGCGCTGCTGTCATCACGGGACCTACAGCAGGCTCTTGCTACTGTTGATGTGAAAATGCATGCCTCTACAATCAGAAAGAGACTGCACAAATTTAACTTGCATGGGAGGTGTGCAAGGTGGAAACCTTTGTTCTCTAAGAGAAACGTCAAGGCCTGACTGAAGTTTGCCAGAGAGAATGTAGACAAACATCAGGACTTCTGGAATAGTGTACTATGGACAGATGAGCCTAAAATTGAATTATTTGGACACCAGCAAAGAGGACATGTTAGGCGTACACCAAATACAGCATTCCAGGAAAAGAACCTCATACCGTGAAGCATGGAGGTGGAAGTGTCATGGTTTGGAGGATGCTTTGCTGCAGCAGGACCTGGCCAGCTCACCATCATAGAATCCACCATGAATTCTACCATGTATCAGAGAGTGCTTGAGGAACAGGTGAGACCATTGTAAGAAAATTAAAGCGGAAGCGGAACTGGACTCTGCAATGACCCAAAACATTCCAGTAGGGGAGTGTGTGGCACAGTGGTTAGAGCTACAGCTTCAGCACTCTGAGGTTGTGGATTCAAATCCCATGCTGCTCCTTGTGATCTTGAGCAAGTTACTTAATCCCTCCATTTTTCCCAGGTACATTAGATAGTGTGTGAGCCCACCAGGACAGACAGGGAAAAATGCTTGGGTACCTGAATGTAAACCACTTAGGCTATAAGTGGTATATAAATACTAAAAAAAATTAATCCACCAAGGACTGGAGTAGCCGAGTCAAAGTCCTGATCTCTTATGTTCTTATGCTTTGGGGTGATTTGAAACGTGCTGTACATGCAAGAAACACCTCAAACATCTCACAGCTGAAAGAATTCTGCATTGAGGAATGGGCCAAACTTTCCTCAGACCAATGTCAGAATCTGGTGGATGGCTACAAGTGTCTCACTGCAGTTATTTCAGCCAAAGGGGATAAAATTAACTATTAGGGTGTAGGGTGTCCTAATTTATTCCTCAGTTAGAATACACATTTTTGTGAATATCTTTTGTGGCATGAGTAAATCAAGGAAAAATCTGTTGTTTACCTACAAATACATCACTTTCTTTTCCAGAGATTAAAGAAAGAACTGAATATTTCATGGTATGTCCTAATTTTTTCACCAGACTGTATGTTGCCAATCCTGGCTTTAAACTTACATCCTAAAGCAGTGTAGCAGGTGTCAGGTCAAAAGCGCGCCGGGACAAAGGTGCGCCCAGACAGTTGAGCGCCGTTGTCTATGAACCTAGCAGGTGTCAGGTCAAAAGTGCACCGGGACAAAGGTGCGCCCAGACAATTGAGCGCAGCGCAGAGGCGCGCGCCGCTCAAAATTAATGTTTTTAGGGCTCCGACGGGGGGGTGGGGGTGGGGAACCCCCCTACTTTACTTAATAGACATCGTGCCGCGTTGTGGGGGGTGTGGGGGGTTGTAACCCCCCACATTTTACTGAAAACTTCACTTTTTCCCTGTTTTTAGGGAAAAAGTTAAGTTTACAGTAAAATGTGGAGGGTTACAACCCCCCATAACGTCGGCGCGATGTCTATTAAGTAAAGTGGGGGGGTTCCCCAACAAACCCCCCTGTCAAAGCCCCTAAAAACTAATTTTGAGTGGTGCGCGCCTCCGCACTGCGCTCAATTGTCTGGGTGCGCCTTTGTCTTTTGTCTTTCGCGCCGTTGTCTATGAACCAGTGTAGCATTTGTAGTCTATGATTCTATCCATTGAAAGCAGTGCTGCAGGTCCCACAATGCACCAGGATGAAATTAGCAGAAATCCAGGACCGGCCAAAAAGTCTCCCTCCTGGAATAGGTAACTTGACAGCTCTGCTCTCATGCAACTCAGCAGCTTAGAATATTAAAATTAATTTTAAGTGAAGTATAATTAAACTTGACAGTGAGGGTAGCATTTCAAATACATCCATTTAAAAATTAAAGATGAGGAAGGATAAGGTTCCTCCATCTGCTATTCAGCATCCTTTTAAAAATGAATTGATAAACATTTTCAAAAAGAAGTCTTAAGATCTATTTTAAATTGTCCCAAATTAGTTTGTAATTTTAATTTATTTGGCAGGGAATACCTTGAACAGAGAATGAAGAATTACGTATATGTTCATGAACTACTTCCCTAGATAATAGAATCACTAATTGGTTCTGATTTAAAGATCTAAGCATCAGATATGATTCATATGCTATAAAAAATGACAGGGGGGACAAATATGTCCGTGTCCCCAAAGAGATCTATCTCCATCTCTGTGAGTTTATGTCCTCATCTGCACAAGCCTCCAACACTTATAATTTGAAAGCGTTGGAGGCTTGCGCAGATGAGGACAAAGGTTGCAGCGATGGAGACAGATCCCGCGGGGACCGGGAGAAATGCGTCCCCCACGCCTTTCCTACCCTCACACAAACCAAACAATCCCCCCCGCCCCAGTATCCAGATGGTCTCACCCTCATTCCCCGAGCCTTCAGTGAAACGCGCGTTTCTTTGCCAGAGTCTATGCAGGTCTTGCAACACACACTTCTCAACTTGTTTACCTCCTACAGGCGAGGCTATCGAGTTGAGCAAGAAACCATAAGCGCCGCCAGCTACCCAAAGTCTCCTTTTCCGGACTGAGCAGTCTGTTCAGTTGACATCTGATACTCTGGTTTTCTCAAAGGAGGGGGAGGTTCAGTTCCGGAGGCCCTACACTTTTCTTCTTCCCGGCGTAGACTGCAGCTGTACCCGAGCCAGGGGAAAGCAGGGACGGTTCACTCCTGAGGGCCAGTTGCTGCTAACTTTCCAGCTTTATTCTTCCTCGCAGATGGCTTGGAGCAGCTCGCCAGCTTCTGCACCCAGAAATCAGGGGCTCGTGGTAAATAGCAGCGATCATTTTGCAAAGGCGTGGGGGGCGCCTGCCTATAAGTGAATAACCCTGTGGCGTCTGCGTACTGAACCCTTGGCTAAAGCCAAGGCAAAAGTCTCGGTTGAAAGCGTGCTCAGCGTTTGTGCGAATAATCTTGGCAATAGTTGATCCGTGTTTCGGATTTTAGGGGGATTTATTTTAGTTTTGGAAGCAACACATAGTTGGTGCTACGCGCTGCTACAAAAGCTTTGAGGGGTAGGATAGGCTCTGACTCTGTGTTAACATGGGCCTGCTTTTATGCCCTAGACATACAGGGAGAAAAGTTAAGGGCGGGGAGCCATAAATCCGGCTACTGAAGTATTTGAAGCCAAGATTTGCAGCGCGAACATGGCTGCAGACTTTTTATGAATGGGATTGGCTGATGATGGATGAATCGTGGTTTACGATTCATTTTTTGTATTGTGCTTTATCTCTTTTCACATAGCCTGGTGTTGCTAACTATTCGTATTTGGGAAAGAAATGGTGGTCTTTGTTTTATCAATTGGACTTTTGATGTGTCCTACCTACCTCCCAGTGGGAGAAACGTGTAGCTGAGTTACACAAAGCTAAGTTACTAAACAAATGCTTTTGTTGAAGAGTATTCACAGACACCCCCCCAAAAAACACACAACCTTTCTTAAAACCAGCTACACTATCTGCTCTTACCACAACCTCTGGCAATGCATTCCAGAGCATAAATGATGGGTCGGACCAGTGGTCCATGAAGTCCAGTAGCCTGTCCTCAAGGTGGCCAAACCAGGTCACCAGTACCTGGCCAAAACCCAAAGGTAGCAACATTCCATACTACCGATCCAGGGCAAGCAGTGGCTTCCCCCTTGTCTTTCTCAATAACAGACTATGGACTTTTCCTCCAGGAAATTGTCCAAACCTTTCTTAAAACCAGCTACGCTGTCTGCTCTTACCAGTGAAGAAGAAACAAGTATTGAGCAGCAAGCTTTATCCACGTTTGAATTTAATGTTTAGTGACACTTTACCTCCAGTTCTAAACTGTAATTGTCGGTTCCCTGACGCAGTACCGAAACGTGGCACTTGGGAACCAGCCATTTATTCAAAGCTAAGTTCTAACATCTTTGCATTACTAAAATAAGTTGAAAGAAGTTTTGGCATAGCTGTAGCAGCTAGCGATGTAACAACAAATAGACATGCAATCTGGAGCAACTTTGCATTGAACACTGGGTGGTGAGGCGGAGAATTTAGCCTTCATGTCTCTGAGCAAATTGATTAACAGTGAATTGAAATTCATGTTTACCATTATATATATTTTGTATATGTAGTGACTTTCCTACAAAATACGGATATCTCTTTAGTCACTCAACAATTACAACACAGTAGTTGAGTTATTTACCCCTTTAGACAAATTTTCTTACCAGTGATGCGGCAGAGGGAAGGTCTTGGCAGGGAAGGCCGCGAAGCAGCCCATTCAGAGCGCTGCCGCCGCCGCTGTTTTGGGAGGCTTCGGAGCGGAGGCATGTCATGTCTGACCGGGGTGGGGGGGGGAGGTCGCTGAATCGACGAGTCCAATTTTTTCAGCGAATCGGGCAGCACTGGTGTTGGGGACATTCGAGGGTCGATCTTAACTAGGGCTTAAATTAGGAGCATCTTTAAAAACCATGCTAGGGCTTATATTCGGGGGGGAAACACGGTATTAAAGACTTGATGAGAAAGAGATATGAGCAACACAGCTTTGTTGAGAAACTGAGACAGAGAGCTGCTGCAGATATGAAGACAGATACTGTGCTGTGAAGTAAAGATGTGTCTGTTAGACTGAATACATAGCACCTGGTCCCCCTCCTAAAGGTTGTTAGTCTGTTGCACTTCCGTTCTAGCTTTGGATGGATATGCAAAGGCCATATCTGTAGAATCATGCAGCTGGCTGGATCCTGTAAAATTTAGCCTGGGCTTACAATCTAATATAACATCTATAAGTGTCGATGATAAAAAAAAAAAAAGAGCCTAGTAAGGCTTCTTAAACAGGGGCCTAAGTTTCTACCTGAGGTAGAAGATCACAAGAATCAGCAATGGTATTCCAGCTTTAGTTTTTCTGTGGACCCCATCTCTTTCCTCTCTCAATGTACAGTGTTCCCCCGGTCGTTTGTGGTCGGCGGTTCACGGTCCCAGTCATTCGTGGTATTTTCCAACCGTGAACCGCCGACAAGGAGAGGTTAGCGGGAGAGGCAGGAGAGAGTAGCAGGAGCGCCGCGAGTGCAGGAAATCACTCACGGTATGCTCCGACCGCCTCTTCCTGCACTAAGTCAGGCCTTATCCAATCAGTAGCTGCTTTGACACGCAGCTCCTGATTGGATAAGGCCCAACTTAGTGCAGGAAGAGGTGGTCGGAGCATACCACGAGTGATTTCCTGCACTCACGGCGTTCCGGCTGCTCTCTCGCCACCCTCTCTTGCTGCCCTCTTCAGGATCCCCCATGAAAAACTGTATTCGCGGTTTTTCAAGATTCACGGGGGTTCCTGGAACGGAACCCCCGCGAATATCGGGGGAGTACTGTAAACTGCAGGAGCCCTAGGTGGGTTCAGGTCAGGAGTAAGAATACATAGTGATGGCACAGTATCTGTGAGTTTTGGGGGCTTATGAAAAATGGACAACATCCCCAGAAGCAGATTTTTTAACTGAAACAAGGACACATGTTGGGATTGATAGTTATTTAATGGTCATCCTCACCTGGAAAGAGAAGAATATTCACATGGAAAGTTAAGTGACTATTATGGTACACAATACAGTTGACACAATATAGACATAGAGGATAATGATTAAGCATATCATTATTCACGTTGTATGGTCTTTTTTTTTTTTGTTACGGTTTCTAAACGTATTTAAAAGCCTCAGATGTTATATGAGACATTAAAGTGAAGAGTTTTTTTAATGACTAATGATAGTACTGGTAACAACCTAGGACAAATGTTGTTACAGGGTTAACTTCCAGTTTGTTTTGAGGTCTTGTTTTTTCCCACTATTTATAGATCAAATTGAATGAAAAATTCCTGACACAGTAGTCCTTTGACATACAGTATTGAGAAATTGATTGTGTTTATGATTGTCTGGTAGCCGTACATGAAGAAGGACACGGTACTACTCGAAAGGGTCCAGAGAAGAGCAACTAAGATGGTTAAGGGGCTGGAGGAGTTACCATACAGTGAAAGATTAGAGAAACTGGGCCTTTTCTCCCTCGAACAGAGGAGATTGAGAGGGGACATGATCGAAACATTCAAGGTACTGAAGGTAATAGACTTAGTAGATAAGGACAGGTTGGTCACCCTCTCCAAAGTAGAGAGAACGAGAGGGCACTCTCTAAAATTTAAAGGGGATAGATTCCATACAAACATAAGGAAGTTCTTCTTCACCCAGAGAGTGGTAGGAAACTGGAACGCTCTTCCAGAGTCTGTCACAGGGGAAAACACCCTTCAGGGATTCAAGACAAAGTTGGACAAGTTCCTGCTGAATCATAACATGCTCAGGAAGGGCTAGTCTCAGTTAAGGCACTGATCTTTGATCAGAGGGCCACCATGTGAGCGGACTGCTGGGCACGATGGATGGCAATTCTTATGTTCTTAATGCTATGAAATGCAAAGCCATGCATTTGGGCTGCAAAAACCCGAGGGAACAGTACAGTTTAAGGGGTGAAGAACTTATGTGCACGACAGAAGAGCGGGACTTGGGTGGGATTGTATGTGATAATCTTAAGGTGGCCAAACAGGTTGAAAAGGTGACGGTGAAAGCTAGAAGGATGCTAGGGTGCATAGGGAGAGGTGTGGCCAGGTGTGCCCCTATATAAGACTTTGGTGAGACCTCATTTAGAATATTGTGTACAATTCTGGAGGCCGCACCTCCAAAAAGATATAAAAAAAGATGGAGTCGGTCCAGAGGAAGGTTATGTTATTTTTAATCTTTTGTTAACCGCGTTGAACTTACGGTTATGCGGTTTATAAGTACGATGTTATGTTATGTTACTATAATAGTGCATGATCTTTGTTATAAGGCATATGGGGACAGACTTAAAGATTTCAACATGTATACTTTGGAGGAAAGGTGGGAGAGGGGAGATATGATAGAGATGTTTAAATACCTATGTGATGTAAATTCATTAGAATTTAGTCTCTTTCATTTGAAAGGAAGCTCTGGAATGAGAGGGCATAGGATGAACTTAAGAGCTGATAGGCTTAGGAGTAATCTAAGGAAATACTTTTTTTACAGAAAGGGTGGTAGATGCATGGAACAGTCTCCCGGAAGAGGTGGTGGAGACAGAATTCAAGAAAGCTTGGGATAGGCACGTGGGATCTCTTAGAGAGAGGAAGAGATAATGGTTACTGTGGATGGGCAGACTGGATGGGCCATTTGGCCTTTATCTGCCGTCATGTTTCTGTGTTTCTCTGATGTAAATGTTTCTGTATTTCTATGTTGCTATCCACTCTGTCACTGCAATATAATGGTTAAAGAACTGAACCTTTTAAAATACTTTCACTTTCATGTCCTGATCACAGATGTATAGAAAGCACACCCACCTATACAGATGCATAAACATGTACATCCCCACTCCATACGTGATCAGACTCGCATATACATGCACCAACATACACAAAAATGCAAACACATACACTTCCCCCAACACAGACATATGCATTTATATGAAGAAAGGTTGGGAAGAATTATTTGCCTCGTGCTCCACATGCTCTCCCCTCGTCTTTATTTCTTCTCCAGCTTTGTCACTCCACAGTTACAGCAGACCATTTTTTCACCTGTGGCAGCAGGGCAACTCATTCATGTACAACAGAGGTTTACATACAAGTTGGCATCAAAGTCTGATCACCACCAAAAACTCCTTTGTGGTTGCACACTCTGACATGCTGCTAAGCCACTAGCATTAGGCTTTCCAGTCCTTGCTTCTTTAGCTGAACAACTAATCTCACTCTGATCATCTCTGCTTCCTCTGATAACTGCTAGGTCTTGCAGCTTAGACCTGTGCCCCTGCTGTTTCTGGCAGGTTAGTTTTGGGGTATAGATCTGTCTTATCTGCCTAGTACCCACGTGTCTTCTGTGTAGCTGACAGTTTTCTGAGCCAAGCCAGTGACATTGTTTGAACAAACGTCAGCCTGAAGCTGAAATTGCTATAGGATTCAGATTTAATTTAGATTGCTTATGCTTTCAAGGTATTGAATATTTCCTTTGGATACAATTTGGTGTTCCTGATAACAAAAGCATAAGCCAGAATGTGGCTGTGTTGGGTGATGCTTCTAATAAAAGAATGATCACTATACTGACATGACCTGTGATTAATTATCTAATTTTATTGATTTATTTAATTTTCTATACCGTTCTCCCCAGGGAATTCAGAACGGTTTACAATAATTTATTCAGGTACTCAAGCATTTTTCCCTGTCTGTCCCAGGCAGGCTCACAATCTAACTAATTAAACCATATACACAAAGCTAATATTTTTGGACTATAAAATGCATCATAAACAATCGACTATGTGTCCTATTGCAAAATTAATCCCTATGTCAAAAATACAGAAAGATGCCTCTTTCATAAAGGGGTGAATTAGTGTGAAGTAAGTGCCATGCAGCCCTTAATGCGCCTTAGTAAAAGGATCCCAAAGGCAACAGTGATACCAAATCAAACCTCACCAGTGCACAAATGCTGAGACACAAATTTGCACCTGCTCTGAAGAAGATGTAAATGTGCATGTGTACTCGACATATGCACGTACACTTCACCCTCCCGATTTCGCGGTTTTACAATTCGCAATTTCGATTATTTGTGATTTCCTAAAACTGAAATCACTCCCACCTCCCTCCCGCCTCCTGGGCCTCCCCGACCTTGCCTGGTGGTCTAGCGGTCTTTTGGGGCAGGAGCGATCTTCCTACGGTTTCTGCCCCGTGCTGATCACTCATCCAAAATGGCTGCCATGAGTTCCCATTGTAGTCAGCCCAAAAGTTATTCGCAAATTTTCAATATTTGCGGGCCGGCTCTGCCCCTAACCCCCGTGAATATTGAAGGAGTGTATGTGTTGTATAAAATAAGAGTACTGTATGTCAGTGGTGTACCTAGCATATGTGACACCCGGGGCCCATCATTTTTTGACACACACCCCTCCCCCCCCCCCCGTCTGTACGAAAAACATGATTTTTAGTAACAAGCCACACGTCACACATGAGTACCTAGGAAAAGGCAGCATCTTACATACTGCAGTGAGCTTTACAACATCAATATACCCATTGTAAAACTAAACAAGACAGACTAGTACAGATCATTCTGCAGTCAATCCTAACAAAAAGCCATGTCTTTCGAACACACAGAACACAGAAAACACCTTCGCCTAGTATGGAATATGTCATCATAAACTAACCCCTCCCCCTTTTACAAAACTGTAGTGTGGATTTTAGCCATGGTGGTAACAGCTCTGACGCTCATAGAATTCTGAGCATCAGAGCTGCTACCACCGTGGCTGGCGCTAAAAAACACTCCACAGTTTTGTAAAAGGGGGGATAAAATAGAAATACATAGACAAAGGTTAAATTGAACCAGTAAGAAGCTGGATTTTGCATACAATGCACCACAGAAACAGTGACACATGTCTCCTAAAGCAATAAATAGAAAAAAATTTTCTACCTTTGTCTTCTGTGGTTTCTGCTTTCCTCATCTTCTTGTAACTCTCTTCCTTCCATCCACTGTCTGCCGTCTCTCTTCCCCTATATGGCATCTTCTCTCCTTCTATGCCCCTTCCAGAAACTGTATGCCTCACCCTTCCATCTCTCACCCCCATTGATCTGGCATCTCACTCCTCTCCTTCCCTCTCCCACACCTCTCCTCTGCAATCCCTTTCCCTTTTTTCCCGCATTTTCTTTTCAATTTATTTTCTGTATCTGTCTAGATTACGTTCTTACTACCCTCTCATCAATGTCCTTTTATACTGTCAACCTAAAGTTTGCCACCTCTTTCCCTCACCCCTCCAGTGTTTCCCTAACTCAATCCTTTTCTCTACATCATGTGCCCTCCTTTTATTTATCTCCTCCTTCCATCATGTACCCTCTTTCTCCAACCCTTCCATCTAGTACCTTCTCCTCTTTCTGTCTACTTCCATCCAGCGTCTGCACACCTCTTTCTCTCCTCCCATTTCCTTCCTTCATTTGCTCCCTTATCTCTCCCATCTGCACTTCCATCAAGCATAGGCTCCCCACTACCATCCAAAGTCTGCCCTTTCTCTCGCCATCCACCCCTCTTCAATCAGCATCTGCCCCCTTTCTTTCCATCCAATATCCTTCCCCTTTATGTCTCTCCCCTTTCTCTGTACATCAGTTCCATCAGCACCATCCTTCCGTACCACCCTGCCCCCTTTCTTTCCCTCTACTACTCTTCCATTCCAGCAGTCCTGCTCCTTTCTCTCCCTCCATGCAGCAATGTCCCATGATGACTGTGGCTGCCAGCTGCCAGTCCACCCCACTCCGATGTACTTGCTCTGGAGCGGACTCAGCAACTGCATGCTGGAAGGTCCCGCGATGATTCGTCTGCTGGCTCTGCTCCGGAAAAAGTTAGTTACGTCGGAGGGGGTGGACCCGGCAGACGCAGGGAGTTGTGGTGAAGTCCCTCAATGACTGCGTCTGCTGGGTCCACCCTCTCCGACTTAACTTACTTCTTCCGGAGCAGAGCCGGCAGACGAGTCATCGCGAGACCTTCTTGCACCTCAGCGTGGCTGCCGACTCTGCTGCAGAGAAAGTAAGTCAGAGGTAACGTGACTATTTATTTTTTTTCATCAAAAGTGGACATCTATTAATTGACTGTATATTCTTTCTTTCATTTCTTTCTTTCTGCACTCAGGCCCAACAATTGTCCCTTTCTATTCCCTCTCTCCTTCCTTCCCATGTCCTTAGTGCCCCCAGTGCCTCCTTCCCATGTCCTTAGTGCCCCCAGTGCCTCCTTCCCATGTCCTTAGTGCCCCCAGTGTCTCTGTCCTGTGTCCTTAGTGCCCCCAGTGCCTCCTTCCTGTGTCCATAGTGCCCCCAGTTCCCCCATCCTGTGTCCATAGTGCCCCCAGTGCCTCCGTCCTGTGTCCATAGTGCCCCCAGTGCCTCCGTCCTGTGTCCAAAGTCTGCAGCGGTCAAAACAGCAGTCAGGGAGGCAAAACTTCGTATGGAAGAAACTCTAGCGAAGAACATCAAGAAAGGGGACAAATCCTTCTTCAGATACATTAGCGACAGGAAAAAGAACACAAACGGGATAGTACGCCTTAGAACGCCAGACGGGAATTATGTGGAAACTGACTCCGATAAAGCCAAACTACTGAATGATTACTTCTGTTCAGTCTTTACCTGCGAGGCACTAGGGCACGGGCCTCGGCTGGATGCAAAGCAAAGCATGGATGACCCATTTCAGAAGTTTGAGTTCACACCAGCTGATGTTTACAGAGAATTGTCAAGACAAAGCCATGGGACCGGACAATCTGCACCCAAGAGTGCTCAGAGAGCTATGCGATGTTTTGGCGGAACCATTAGCCATGCTCTTCAATCTCTCCCTAAGTACGGGGAGAGTCCCCCTGGATTGGAAAACTGCCAATGTTGTTCCTCTGCACAAAAAAGGTTGCAGAGCGGAGGCTGCGAATTACAGACCAGTAAGTCTCACATCAATAGTGTGTAAACTCATGGAAACTCTACTTAAAGGGCAATTAGACACGATATTAGATGAGGGGAATCTGAGGGATCCCTGTCAACATGGATTCACTAGGGGCAGGTCATGCCAATCCAATCTTATCAGCTTCTTTGACTGGGTGACAGGAAAGCTAGACTCGGGAGAGTCTCTGGACATAGTGTACTTGGATTTCAGTAAAGCGTTTGATAGTGTCCCACACCGTAGACTATTAAACAAGATGAAATCGATGGGGTTAGGTGAGAAACTAACGGCATGGGTCAATGATTGGCTGAGTGGAAGACTTCAGAGGGTGGTGGTCAATGGCACCCTCTCTAAGACATCGGAGGTGACTAGCGGACTTGACCCGAGGGCTTCAGGGTAAAGTAGCGCTGTTTGCCAATGATGCCAAACTGTGTAATATAGTAGGTGAAAGCGATCTCACGGATGGTATGGCGCAGGATCTGATCAAGTTGGAAAACTGGTCCTCAACATGGCAGCTGGGCTTCAACGCAAAGAAGTGTAAGATGATGCATTTCGGCAGCAGAAATCCATGCAGAACATACACCTTGAATGAAGAAACACTAGCTACGACCTCAGAAGAACGGGACTTGGGAGTAATCATCAGTGCAGACATGAAGGCTGCCAAACAAGTAGAGAAGGCCTCATCCAAGGCAAGACGGATGATGGGATGTATCAATAGAAGCTTCGTCAGCCGTAAACCTGAAGTCATAATGCCACTGTACAGAACCATGGTGAGACCTCATCTGGAGTACTGTGTGCAATTCTGGAGGCCACATTACCATAAAGATGTACTTCGAGCTGAGTCAGTCCAGCGAATGGCCACTAGGATGGTCTCCGGACTCAAGGGTCTCTCATACGAGGAAAGACTGGGCAAGTTGCAGCTCTACTCTCTAGAGGAGCGCAGGGAGAGGTGTGACATGATTGAGACATTTAAGTACGTCACAGGTCGTGTCGAGGTGGAAAACGACATATTCTTTCCTAAGGGACCTTCAGTCACAAGGGGGCACCCGCTCAAACTCAGAGGAGAGAGATTTGGTGGTGACACCAGGAAGTATTTCTTTACAGAAAGGGTGGTGGATCACTGGAACAAACTACCGGTGCAGGTGATCAAGGCCACTAGCGTGCTCGACTTTAAGAATAAATGGGACATCCACTTGGGATCTCTACGTGGGTCGAGCAGCACTCTGACTTAATGGGGTGGGACAGTAGAGTGGGTAGACTTGATGGGCTATAGCCCTTTTCTACCGTCATCTTTCTATGTTTCTATGTTTACGTCCCGTGTCCATAGAGCCCCCAGTGCCTCCGTCCTGTGTCCATAGTGCCCCAGTGCCTCCGTCCCTTGTCCATAGTGCCCCCAGTGCCTCCTTTCTGTGTCCTTAGTGCCCCCAGTGCCTCCTTCTAATGTCCACCCCCAAAGCGAGCGTGCCTACCTGCCTACCTATCTTCCTCCCTCCCGCGCTAAAGCCAGCCAGCTTGCCTGCCTACATCCTTCCCTCCCTGCCACGGCAAAAAAAAAGAAAAAAGCACCTCTCTCCTTCCTTTCCCCCGGTCCGCGCCGCTGCAGTCTTACCTCCCCGCTGCTACTGCTAATCGCCGACAAGAAGTCTTTTTTCCAATGTCAATTTTGACGTCAGAGAGGACATTCTGGGCCAGCCAATCACAGCCTGGCTGGCCCGGAACATCCTCTCCGACGTCAGAATTGCCTGCTTTTTGAGGTATAATGCAGGTTTGTACATCCGCATAGTATTTGTTAATAGTGGAGTGCCTAATGGTCAGAACTGCTGCTTCAGCATCCTGAGGTTGTGAGTTTAATCCCAACACTGCTCCTTGTGACTCTGAGCAAGCCACTTAACCATTCATTGCCCCAGGAACCATAGTTAGATTGCAAGTCCATTGGGACCACTATTCAAGGTTTTATTAATTTCTAAGCGAGTTTACAATATAAAAAAAAAAAGAGCATGAACATAATAAAAATGCTATTAATAATACCATTAACACATGCAGAAAGAAACAATTACAGAGAAACACCAACTAATACTTGGCATAGTAAAGGGGATAGATGAGTCAGACAGATGGGAAACAAAAGGAAATAGGGTTAGAAATATAATTTGGATAAGAACGAAAGCCAAATAAGGAAAAAAAACAAAAGGAAAGGGCTCGTTGTTGTTTGATTCCTTAAGGGAGTTAAAAGGATACTGTAAATTTTAAATCAAATGTTAAAAGCTTCTTTAAATAAATGACTCTTGAGTAGGCTTTTGAAACATTCAGGATTAGCTTCTTCTCTTATGAGAACTGGTAGGGTATTCCAAAGTTGTGGGGCTACGACTGAGAAAATGTCATGCCTTTTAGTTCCTATTATACGAAGGAAGGGGACCGTCAGCAATTTACGATTAGACAATCTAAGACTGTGGGGTGGCTCATATGGGATAAGATATTTATCAATAAATTGGGGTAGTTTAGAATGAATTGTTTTAAACGTTATTAAAGAGATTTTGTAAGAGATTCTTTGATTAATTGGCAGCCAATGGGTATTTCGAAGTAGAGGGGTTACATGGTCGTATTTTCTGGATTTTGTTATTAATTTAATTGCAGCATTTTGAATTATTTGTAGGCGTCTTAATTCTTTATGGGATACTCCTGTAAATAAACTATTACAGTAATCTAATTTTGAAGGAAAGAGACTTGGGAGTACTGTGGTCAACAAGTCAATGAAGCCGTCCGCGCAATACGCGGCTGTGGCGAAAACGGCGAACAGAATGCTAGGAATGATTAAGAAGGGGATCACGAACAGATCGGAGAAGGTTATCATGCTGCTGAACCGGGCCATCGTGCACCCTCACCTGGAATACTGTGTCCAGCACTGGTTGCCATACATCAAGAAGGACATGGTACTATCGAAAGGGTCCAGAGAAGAGCAACTAAAATGGTTTAGGGGCCTGAGGAGTTGCCGTTCAGTGAGAGATTAGGGAAACTGGGCCTCTTCTCCCTTGAAAAGAGGAGACTGAGAGGGGACAAGATAGAAACATTCAAGATACTGAAGGGAATAGACTTAGTAGATAAAGACAGGTTGTTCACCCTCTCCAAGGTAGGGGAGAACAAGAGGGCACTCTCTAAAGTTAAAAGGGGATAGATTCCGTACAAACGTAAGGAAGTTCTTCTTCACCCAGAGAGTGATGGAAAACTGGAATGCTCTTCCAGAGGCTATTATAGGGGAAAGCACCCTCCAGGGATTTAAGACAAAGTTGGACTGGTTCCTATTGAACCGGAATGTATGCAGGTAGGGCTAGTCTTAGGGCACTGGTCTTTGATCTGGGGGCTACCGATGGAGCGAACTGCTGGGCACAGTGGACCACTGGTCTGACCCAGCAACGGCAAATTCTTATGAGTGAGCAACTACAGTTCTTGAGGGCCACTGCATCTTCCATCATTTCAACTGGATGTACCACAGGATCTCCTTCTGTTACAACCTCAAATGGAGGAATTTTTACAGGATCCTCTGCTACCACTTCTTCATCTGGAGAAAGCTTCACATCTTCAAACACTAACTCAACTGGAACAATTATAACAGATTCTGTAGTTAAGACCAGCTCAACTAGAGAAAGTTCCACTGCAACTTCCTTCATGACTTCACCTGGAAGTACCACAGGATCTCCTTCTGTTACAACCTCAAATGGAGGAAGTTTTACAGGATCTTCTGCTATCAGGTTTTCAAGTTTTGACAATGAATTTACATGAGATCTACTCGCATACAATGAAACCAGTACATTCATGTGGCACAATGGTTAAAGCTACAGCCTCAGCACCTTGAGGTTGTGGGTTCAACCTCACCCTGCTCCTATGTGATCTTGGGCAAGTCACTTAATCCCCCCTTGTACCAGGTACATTAGATAGATTGTGAGCCCACCAGGTTAGATAGGGAAAATGAATGTAAATCCACTTAGGCTATATAAATACTAAATAAATCTCATGCATATTCATTGTGGAAAACTTACAGCACTGAGGGCCATGGCTACCCACCCCTCTTACAGCCTAGTTTACTGAGGTATGAACTTTTGAGGACAAGAGTTCACTTTTCTCAGATGCTCACCACTCTGTAGAGCATACTGTTTTATTAAGACAAAACAATGAGAGTTGATGGGGGAATAAGGTCGTAAGATTCAGGTCATAGAAGTGAGGATAACAGGTGAGGTTTGTTTGAGGACAAGGAGCAATTGATATAATTGGTAAAAGCTTCAAGGAATTGGGCCTCTTCCCACTAAAAATCTACGGATATAAAAGAATCAGATCCTTAGGTTTAATAGAGGGGACCTGTCGGCACTTTATAGAGACCTATCCACCAACAAGCAGATATGGCAGTGTTCTCTTCAGTCAGAACTGGGATGGGGATCTTGCAGCATGAGCCTTCATTTGCAAGAACTTGAGATTTTTTTATCCCATTTTGTATACCCCAGTTCTTCAGCATACTTAGGCCTGGATTAGAGAATGACACGGGGAAAAAAATTTATCAGTGTTCCCGCCCCGTCCCCACCCCCACCCTGGAAACTGTCGGATCCTATCCGCACAAGCCTCAAATAGTTATGATTTTATACTGAACGTATTTTATTAAAGTATAAAAAAAGACTATTCTGGACAATTGTCATTTTATAAACACAAATAATACAGAGCAAGGATCAACAAAATCCCTGTCTCCCCTCTACTATTGTGAAAACTCCCAAATATCCCCTCTACTATTGTGAAAACTGAACAAACCAAATTACTACAGAATGCTACATAGAAAATCAAGCTAACAAAATACTTCAGTCACTCATGGCAGGAATAGTGTTAGGGGAGAGCAACTAGGGCAACTGGCCCCTGGTCAGAGAGAGCCCTAAGCCAGCTGGAAGCTAAAGAAGCACAGCCTGGGCTTTGCGGTTCCCAGTTATGTCTAATACCAGCTCTAGCAGGATACATATTTCAAATCTGAAATATTCTAATCACAAAATATAAAATAAATTTATTTTTTTTCTACTTTTTGTTGTCTGGTAATTTTATTCTTCAAATCACATTGGTCTCAGGCTTTGGGTTTGGGTTCCTTCTGTCTTCATCGTGGCATGGCTAGCTCCTGAAGGTCAAATAAGTGCAAGAGGAGCTGGGGAGGAGATGATAAATCTGACACAGGCACAATTTTTTTTACCACAGGAGCAAGACTTTTCACCACTTCCACAGGGCGGTGAAAGGTCTTGTCCCCATTCCCGCGGGGCGGTGAAAGGTCTTGTCCCCCTTTCTGCAGTAAATCAGTTACAAATGTCCCCATTACTGCAGATTTACTGCGGTGACCCACGGTTTACCCCGGTAAATGGTCCCCGTGTCATTCTCTAGCCTGGATGCTCTAAAAACTAACTCAGCCTGTAACAATTGACTCTAAACCAGTTTAATGTCATAGTAATTTACTGACTGATGCATATAATGGCTCAACGAGGGCATTTCTGTGGGTTCATTGCAGCTTTCAAATCTGCTATGCAAATGTAGTATGAGGTCATTAGTATTAAAATGAAGTCATTAATATTGAATCGAGCACTGCGACCAATGCCTTAACATCGCTTTGTGATGCACAAAATGTAACGACAACTTCTAATGACCCAAAATTTCTGACAGGTCTGGAGGTGCCAATAAGTGTGTTACCCATAAGTTTGCCACCCTGAATCTCATTCCCCCCCTCCTCCCCCCGGTGAAGATTGTCTGCAGGAGAGATGCCCATTCTCTCCTGCCTCAACCACTCTGACCCTCCAACCTCACCATGAAAATCTGCAGAAGGGATGTCCTGCCTAAGCCACCCAGACCCCCCCCCCCTTTATTCAGATGACATCAGGAGGGATGCCCACTCCCTCATGCCGACAGACCCACTTCTTCAAAATGGTGGGCCTTCCCCTTCCTGATACATCTTGAGATACACTGGGAGGGGCCTAAGACTGTGACTGGCCCAGGCACCTAAGGCCTCTTCCATAGGAAGGGCCTTTGGTAACTGAACCGATCTGAGTCTTAGGCTCCTCCCAGTGCATCCCAGGATGCACCAGGAAGGGTAATGCTTGCCATTTTGAAAAGGCGGGCTTGCAGGCAGGAGGGAGTAGGCATCCCTCCTGCTGTCATTTGAATAAGATAGGTGAGGGTTGTGTCACAGGGTGCGGGAGGGTCCGGGTGGCTGAGGCAGGAGGTGGGGCTTCCTTCCTGCCTATAATTTTTTTTAAGTTCATGGGTCATCATCGGGAGGTGGGGGCTGTCATTGGGGAGGGGCCCAGCATGACTTTTTTTTATGGAGATAGATACTGTGTATGTGTAACACATGCACAATATCTGTGCCAATTAAAAGAAAAAAAGTCTTCCTGCCTCAAACAGCTGAGCGAAGGGAGGCTGCTTCAGAGCGTCCCCTGCCACTCAGCTATTCGGGCTTCTCCTACCGGTTCTGCGCATGTGTTAGTCACTTTTTTAATGACTGATCGGTTGGGATTACGGTGGACCTCCCATTAAAGTCATTTGCATGTGAAATTGTTTGAACATCAATCGCCATTTTCAATTCAGACAATTTATCAGCACCACAGCGACCCACAAGATTTTAATGGCAATTTTAGATCATCCGGCCCTTAGTTTGATCAGTGGAGTAACAATTATGTACAAGGTTTCTTTCAGGAATCCTGCATTCATGGGTAGTGAAATTAGCCACCAGGTGTCACCATTAAGCTATAACTCCCTCTCCCTGGGATCTGTAAATGTTGTTTCCACAGCATCCTCAGTGAACTTGGGAAATGCAAGAACCAATGCAGGGATCAAACCAGGAAACTTCCTCATGGCAGTGCCCAACATGTTGCTTTCCTTATTGGTTTAAGTACCCAACATATGCCATCTGAGCTACCAAAACCAGAAAGTCCAAAATGGGGGATAGAGACAAGCCAAATTAAACTAGTGCACAAAAAGTGCTAAGTGAAAACAAGTGTGAGAAATATACCAAAAAAATCACTAAAACACAGTGGAATAGTTCGCATGTCTCTATCTCCCATTCGGGGGTAAGTGGCGTCCAAAATCAACCGGGCTGGCTCGAGAACAAACAGAATCAAAAAGAGAGGACTTAGCTTCTCCGTAAATCCACTTGTTTTACGTAAATCACACTTGTTTTCACTTAGCACTTTTTGTGCACGCAGTTTAATTTAGTTGGGTAACCCAGGGATGTTTTACAAGTAATACCCTTGTGGGCTTTGATTGTGACAGCTGGTGCTTTAGGGACTTGTTCCCATATGCAGGCTGTGAAACTGAGGGTATCCCACTCACATTTATTTATTAGTAGTAGGTTGGTTTGGCTAGTTGGCTTGTCTCTATCCCCCATTTTATTCTTTTGGGTTAGGGGGAACTTTCTGGTTTTGGCTGTTTTTTCAGTTTTCCCTTTCTGGGTTTTTGTATTGTTCGTCTGAGTTACCAGGCAGGCCTCAATTTGGTATTATATACAAGTTCAAAGTATGAGTATTTCTTTAAGCACTTACCTGACTGATTTTGGATGAGACTTTTTAACATTTGTTGATCTCTGTTGATCAGGTTGCAAGTAGGAGGTAATAATCATAACATTCCATGCTCCATTCCCTCTGAGCACTTGTAACCAGTCCTATTCCTAGAAATATATTGTCCAGCCATACAGCCCAATAGTTGTGCAGTATCTTAGAGAAAAGAGATGAGGCTGGGAAATGAGGAGGGACATGAGCTATGTATTTTCTTATTGATCATTATGATTATTAATTTACAGATCCCAGATGATTGGCCTGGGTATAAGCTGGATTTGTTTACATTTCCTCACCACTACTCTGAAGATTTGGAATGCGTGTTCATACCTCATGGAATCATCACGGACAGGTAATTATATTCCACTTTTCATTTCCCAGCATAATTGCAGCAAGGTTATCCTGTGTCCCTAAAATACAGTACATTATTTATATATCAAACCTAGATCTGCTCAAAAGATATCATGCTGTTATTTCATTTTAAGTGGGGTAGGAAAAGCTTCAGAGTATAGGCCCACCTCTATCTAAACTTTCTTGTCTTCTGGGCCACTTCAAACCTCCATCATTGGCATAAAATCCTCCCCATCCACCACTTAAAAAATGATATTTTTTCTATTTTTTGTTTTCTTATCAAACAGTCTTTCACTGACTACTGACCAAAAAAACACCACTAATCTAATATCAATGTGTAATAAACTATGAAAAACTATTGGACAAACATCAAGAAGATTAAATCTAAGATTGGCTAAACACAAAGAGTAATGTAGTTCGGTAACATACGGGAGCTCCTTTTTCAAAGCATTGTAGTCAATTACAGCACAACTATATGAACTTGAGATTGTAATTCTAGATTGGGTATTCCATGGGAGGAGGGGACTATAAATCATCTCTTGCACAGAAAGAGCAACGATGGATTATAAATTGTTGACGACAGAACCATTGGGTTTAAATATTAATATAGAATGGCAACATTTTTTCTGAATGGGAAATTAGGTGAGAGAATCTATGTGCTATGTGGCAGTCTTATATTGACTGTTCCCTCTGCCGGTATCTATATAGTGTGTCAGCACCATTTTGGGCCATCTCCATGCAGAAGCTGTGATTGTTGCTTTATTGAATGAAAGAAGCCGATGCTATAATTCCCTGACACAACAGTGGTGTTGCTGCAAAACACAGGCCGCATCGGAGTATTACAAGCAGTAAAGAGGAGACTAGTTGGGATTTAAAGCTTCCATTTTCAAGATACGTTTCATATATAGTATAGAGTCATTCCATGCCAAGTGGTCTAATGGTCCCCACTATTAAGTTTCAGATTTTATTCAAAATTTGCACATAGAATAGTCAGGGTAGTAAGAGAATTTTCCTAAGATTTTAGATTCCTAACTGCATTAGTCACTGAGCTAGACCCATTGTGCATAGTGATGAATAAAGTATCAGTTTTAGTTGCTTGTAAAATTGCAAATAATTAGTCAAATTCTAATTTTTGGTAATCCGCCATAACCTTTTGTGCTAGTTGCAACAATGCATCATGAATACTCACCCGAAAAATTTGCTCAAGTGTGCCCAAAAATTTGTCACAGTTTGTTACAACAGATTTTGACCAGTTTATCAGCTGCTATAGCTCCAGAGTAAAGTAAATACAGACTTCAGATTTTTATCATCGATTATCCTTACATTTGCAGCAATACTGCATGAATAGCTACAATCATAATATTCCTTCAAATGTGTCATCTTTGACACAGAGGCTAAAATTCATCAATTATCAGGGTCAATTAAAAAAAAAAAAAAGAAGAGTCTGCCTATATCTTCCTAAAAGCAACACTGTTTGAAAAAGAAAATTTTACTCTATATGATGCATACTTTTTGGTTTTGCAACGCTACTCTCTTAAATGTACAAATTCACCTCAAAGTTAGGAATGCTTAGCAGTGTGACATGCAATATTTGCATTTTGCATTTATGTTCGATAATTTGAATACCACTGTATTTCTAACTGTTTTATACTTGTCAAAGATTTCTAAAGGTACTACATTATTGTTGTAATATGTGTTTTTCTTGTGGTGAGTGAGTTTAGTGATTGGTACTATATTTTGTGTTTCATTTGCTGTTCATTCTCCAGTCAAGTCAGCATTGGGTTTCAATTGGTTGCTATGTATAGCATATGTGTGACTTTCATATTTTCCAGTTATTAAAATGGTTTTTACACTCAGAATTGATTGTCTTCAGTAGGACTTGTTGAACCCATTATTACCAATCATTTTAGCCATTTGTGTATTGCTTTGGCTCCATTCATATGCTTTAGTCAGGTATTTTTAACCTTTTTGAACCTCTGCCAAGATATCTGATTCAGATTGTGTTCTTCGATTTTTAAGTTATATATTAGAGAATGACACGGTGGCGGTTTAGCCGCGGCTACCGCATTTAGCCGCGGGTAACCCGCCAGAACGGGGAAAGAAAAATAGCAGTCGCTGCGGGGATGGGAACAAGGCCATTCACCGCCCCGTGGAGCGGTGAATGGTCTTGTCTCCGCAGTGAGGTATCAAGGATCGCGCGGTCCCCGCAGCCACCGCCCACCCGCCCGTAGCGTTTTGCCAGCTCCCTCCCTCCACCTCACCTTATATTTCGAGTTTGCCGGCTTCCTTTTATCACAAGCCGCACGCGTTCGCACAGCCGTGCACGCGCGGCTGCGCAAGTCAATCAATTTTCTCCTCTGACGCAACCGGAAACAGGAAGTTGCAGGAGAGGAGAAGTTTGATTGACTTGCGCAGCCGCACGTGCACGGCTTTTTGAACGCGTGCGACTCGGGAAAAAGGAAGCCGGCAAACTCAGAATATAAGGTGAGGTGGAGGGAGGGTGGGGGCTGCTGGACCTTTATTTAAGTATATAAATACTTAAATAAATATTGAGGCCTCTGCCTTGGGGCAGAATGATTTGTTTGTAATGTCTGCCGGTGCAGAGTCCAAGCGCTGGAGTGCATTCCAGGCGATCTAGGAGCCCTATTGGAATACGCTCACTCATCAACAACATAGTCTTATATTGAATAAATAATTGGTTTCTGTGGGTGGAAGTTGGGTGAGGGGAGTTGTACTGATTATGGGATGGTGGTAGTTTTTTTTGGGGGGGAGGGATGTTATAATGTATGGGGAAAAAAACTCTCCTGCAAATCTATTTTTCTCTTTCTGCTTTCTCTTAAACATTGGCCTCTACTGTTCACTTCTTTGGCATTGTATCATATTTTTATCTTACTTTTGTTTATTATTGTAAAATTCTTCTGTAATCGGTAACTTGGACTGGATGTTTTCCTATTTGGCCTTTGTTTGTTTGTTATGTAGTTTGCTCGCAATAAAGATGATTATATATTTTTTTAAAAGATTCACCATGGTGGCTCCACATTTTGATTCAATTGCATTACAAGCAGCATTTCCCACAGCCCTTCTCTCATGTTTTATAAGAACGGAATAAGCTAAATATTAGAGTACTAAGGCTTATATGGATGCTGCGGGGATGGTGACGGGGCGGTGAATGGGATGGAAGGGGCGGTGAAAGGGATGGCGGTGACGGGGCGGTGCAGAGGATGGTGGGCCGGAGACGGGGCGGTGACGGGGACAGATTTTTTCCCCGTGTCATTCTCTATTATACATGTCAGACTTTGAAGAGGATATAACTTTGCCTTTCTGTTCAAATTGGCAAGGTATTGGTGCATCAAAGTGCCATGTAATTTTCCATGCAAACAGGCTTGGGATCCTGTGGAAAAGAAACCCACCCTTGGCTGTTGTTGTATGGCTATTGGGTGTGGCCCCTTTGGTGATGGGGATACTGATTGCTTATTTGGAAACCAGTAGTGGCAAAGCCAACACGGACCAATGTAACATCTATTTCATATACATTTTCTAGCCTTGTGATATGTGTATATCATGGGCCATGCATACAGACTATCCCATCATTTTAAGCAAATTTATATTTCAATAAAGGTTGCATTGCAAAACAAATGAATAAATATAAATCTTGTAGAGTAATATTTTCTCTTTCAGATAGTGCTAGTTAGAAAACAATTCAGGCAGACTCTTTTTTTTAACAATTGACCCTGAAAATTGCCAAATTTCAGCCCTTATGTCAATGGTGCAAAATTTGAAGGAATGTTCTGATGCAGCTGTTTATACTGAATTGCTGCAAATTTGACAGTGTAGTGTCCAGTGCAAGGATAATCAATGATAAAAAGCTGGAGTCTATATCTACTTTTGCTCTAGAGTTATAGCAGCTAATAAACTGGTCAAAATCTGTTATGACAAACTGTGACAAGTTTTAAGGCACACTTTGTGCACACTTTTTCAGCAGGCTTTTGCATCCATGATGCTCATACTAGCATCACTGAAACTAGCATAAAGAATTGTGCTGGGCTGCCAAAGATTAGTATTTTTCATCAATAATTGTCAGCTTTATGAGCAGCTAAAAATGACTAAGTAAAACCGGAGATCATGTAAGATTTGTGGCTTAAGGCAGTGTATTACACTCTTCTGCTCTAGGGGTCTTTTCAGAATTGTTGCTTGAAGGCCCATAATTTGAATTTCTGCCTCTTCCTAGAGATATTTATCACTGACAGATTTTAACATTTAGGATGGCTCCCTCTTAGTCATTTGATTTGCCCCCATTGACTTCAAGCTGCCATTAAGACAATAGTTACTCTTGGCCGGCCAAATGGCTCAGATGCAATGCAAAGCGCTGTCATGTCAAAGGTTCTGAGTTCTCTCCTCTGAGAGCTGGGCTTGAGGTTGTGGAAAGAGGGGGAGAGAGTCTTGCTTGATTGTACTGTAGTACTTGTCAGCACATTTCTGGAAGGGCTAAGCAGAGTTCTGAAACCTGTCATCAGCCAGTTGGATTTTCAGGATATCCCTAATGGATATAGATGAGAGAGATTTGCATATAATAGAGATAGCAGGCAAGCAAATCTTTCTCATACATATTCATTAGGGATATCTTGAAAATCCAACTAGTTGGTGGGCCCCAAGAGAAGTTTGAGAACTACTAATGTGGAGTACCATACTTTTTACAGGTTGTTTAATAACGTTGTACTTTGGGAATAAAGGCTTGGAACAGCTTTTATTATTCAGACAGAATATTCAGTCAATTATTTACAGTGCTTTACAAAAGTTTTTGCACCCTGGAACCTTTTTCACTTTTTAAAAAAAATTTAACATTATTTATTGGATTTTAACAAAGGGAAACAAGAAAATACATTTTACCTATAACAACAAAAAAATTGCATACCAATCAAGAAATCAAGGACCAAACAAATGATAAACTTATAATAGGATATAAAGAAAAAGGAAGTTAGAACAAAAAAAAACCCACGTAATAAGGAAACACCAAGGGTTGTATTTCAAGGAAAGCGAACAAAATACAACGTTGGGTATCATTAAGAAAGGTATCACAACCAGGACGAAGGAAGTCATCCTGCCACTTTATCGTGCAATGGTGCGCCCGCACCTGGAGTACTGTGTCCAGTACTGGTCGCCGTACCTCAAGAAAGACATGGCGGTACTTGAGAGAGTCCAGAGAAGAGCAACTAAGCTAATAAAGGGTATGGGGGACCTCTCATATACTGACAGACTGAAAAAGCTGGGGCTTTTCTCCCTGGAAAAGCGACGACTCAGGGGAGACATGATAGAAACCTTCAAGATCATGAAGGGCATAGAAAAAGTGGATAGGGACAGATTTTTCAAACTAAGGGGAACCACAGGTACAAGGGGGCACTCGGAGAAATTGAAAGGGGAAAGGTTTAGAACAAACGCCAGGAAGTTCTTTTTCACCCAGAGGGTGGTGGATACATGGAACGCGCTGCCGGAGGATGTGATAGGCAGAAGTACGCTACAGGGCTTCAAAGAAGGTCTGGACAGGTATCTGGAGGACAAAGGGATTGAGGGGTACAGATGGGAGTAGAGGTAAGGTTATAGGGACAGGATTAGAGGTAAATTACAAAATTAGTCAGAGACCACTGTTCAGGCAGTGGCCTGATGGGCCGCCGCGGGAGCGGACCGCTGGGCAGGATGGACCTCTGGTCTGCCCCAGCAGAGGCAACTTCTTATGTTCTTATGTGAGCTAAGATGGCTTATCACTCAGATTCTCTTTAGCACAGAAGCTTTGTCCCGGTTCTCAAGAGCTGCCAGGTTTGTATTTAGTGGCAGTGACTGCTAGAACTGACAGGCTTGGTGGTGGCATACCTGCCCATAGATCTCTTGCTCAGCCTGAAAAGAAGGCTTTCAATCTCAGGCCAGAATTGTCTGAATCATTGTACTCTGAGGGATTATGACCCAATTTAGAGACAAGCGGAAATAGAAACATAATGGCAGATAAAGGCCAAATGGCTCACCCAGTCAAAATAGCTGACCTGGGTACTCCTTTATTGATGGTATCATCAGGGATATCTACCTCTACCCTGGCCTTGTTGGAGGCTCCGTAGAGGTCAGATAGTGAGCCAGGTAAAGAACGGAAGAATCTGATAGAGAGAGGCTCTCGAGCACCAAAAACAAAAAAGAGACTGCAGAGAGGAATGTACAAGGTGCGAGAACTTTTATTTAAAAGTTGTTAAATATCAATAAAATGCCTGCTCCATTTACTCCAAGCTTGTTCCTTTTTTTTCTTTTATGTCTTTTATTCAGTTATTAAGTTTTTCTCTTACTTTTAAGAACTTAAGGATTTTATACAACACTTCTATTCCATGTGGTTCTCTGTTAGCAAAGCAATTTGGTATGTATAAGTTTTCATCACTGTTCTATTTGTTTTGATCAGCTACTTTCTCATTTTCTCCACATGCAAGTTCTCACTTAAATTTTACATTTTCACATTTATATCATTTTTAGCAGTACCAGCACTTACACACGCCACCTCTAACACAGCTGGTAAACATTCTTCACATCCTTTTCACATGTGGTTCTGGATTTCACCATATATTTCTGGAGTACTTTGCTCACATATCCCTTCCATGCTCACACCATTAAAATATCATTATTTTCTTCACCAAAGGATTCACCATTCACAGGTGGTGCATATTCCTCAGCTATCATTTTCACACCTTTCCTACCTCATTTTCCTATAGGACCCCTGAAGAAGTGTTTCTCCGAAACACGGACTGTTAGGTCCATTCTCCATGTTAATGAGAACCATTTTCTGGATTACAATATTTTATTGATATATTAATGACTTTTAATTAAAACTTGTGTCTCCAACGCTCAGGTTTCGTGCCTTTTTGGCGGTTCTATTTGGGCTAGTCAAGCTTTTGATGTTACTCCACATTTGTAAAGATTACGTTATTAATATCTTGGATCCCTGTGTTTTGCCGAAACACAGCCCTTGTTGGGTCCCTCTATGACAAGTGTGGATTTGTTGAATAAAAGCAGAGTCAAGAACATTGGATTTCCACAGTCTTGTTTGTTTGGATTGTCCTTTTTCTCCTGTGGAAATTTGGGTCTTCTTCTCTTGTGACCATATGAATCCCCACCACGGCTGCTGCTTCCTGGTCAGCAAGTGCAAAATTCTTTTATTGTAGGGGAATTCTGTGTAAACTGTGATTTGTGCAGTTGTGCAAAATTCCTCCAAGAGCAGAACATGGTAAGAATTTTGAAATAAAGGAAGTTGGAAGTAAGAATGAGAGGAAGTCCATAAACTGCTGTTGAGACAGATATGGGAGAAGCCACTGCTTGCGCTGGATCGGTGGCATGAAGTGCTGCTGCTATTTGGGTTTTTGCCAGGTACTTGTAACTTGGATTGGCCTCCATGAAGACGGGATACTGGGCTAGATGGACCATTGGTTTGATCCAGTAAGGCTATTCTTATGTTCTTAGGAAGACAAGGAGAAAAGAGGACTATAGGATAACCTCTTTAAGAAAATCAGTGTTCATGTAAAGGCTGACACGTTTTAGAGATAATTCTGTAAGGAGTCTAATGTTAAGTAACAAGTACAGGTGTAAATACCAGTCCTATAGAGAAAGGGGATGGAATTTAATATACCACCTTTCTGTGGTTACAATCAAAGCAGTTTACATATTATATACAGGTATTTATTTTGCAGACGGGGCAGGGGAGAGTTAAGTGTCTTGCCCAAAGTCATAAGGAGCTGCTGTAGCAATCGAACCCAATTTCCCAGGTTCTCGGGCCACTGCACTAACTACTAGGCTTCTCCTCCACTCCTTTATGAATACAGGCAGTCCCAGGGTTAAGAATGAGTTCTGGCTTTTTTAACCATTCTTAAGTTGAATTTGTATGTAACTCAGATCCTGTACAGTACATAAGTCTATAAAAACTTTAGACATTAAAGAAAATTAAAGAAACAGTCTTCAAAATAAAGTACTGTAGTTTAAATAGAAAGAAAAGATAGGAGGTTTACACTTATTTTTGTTCTTCATCAGTCCTACTGTTCCCTCTCCACCACCTCCCTCTCATCTCTTTCTTCCCCATGCCTTATGCCTCTCCCACCACCATGTCCAATATTTCTTTCTCCCTCCCTAGGCCCAACAATATATATACACACACAGGGGTATTGTATGGGTAAGATGGTGTCTTTTTGAGTTTGATTATGGGGAAGCTTTTGGGATGGGCTTTTCTTTTTATGAGCTTTTCTACTTTATTTAGATTTTTTAAAATATTTTTATTGTAAACCGCTTTTTTTACTTGTAAGTAAGATAATGGTATATCAAATAAATGAAACCTGTAAATTAAGTGTATATCTCTCAAATCTTGGTATGAGCATTTACACCAGATATATGGCTGCTATCAGCTAGTACTGCTCGATTCAGAGAGGAAAATTTTTCTTTTAAGTTTAAATTCAATTAAAAGCTCCCTTCCCCCCCACTGCTCCAACCTGTTTAAATTTTGTCCTTGTCTTGGCTCCAACCTGCCCTATTTTATTCTTTTAGTTTAAAAATTTTTTATATTGTAAACCAGCCAGATACCCATGTACCTTTTCTTCTACTGTCATATCCTGGCTGCCCCAGTAAACCCAAGTTTGTAAAAGTTTACTGTAAAGCTTAATGCCTTGTGAAGGTTCTTACAAGCTTATTTTGAAAGAACTTGAGTTTTTCTAGGCTGTGGCAGTTGGCCCTGCACAGCCCTGGCAGTAGTCTTTTGGGATATTTTTTTCCTTTTTGGTTTTTCTTTAAGACTGGATTGTGGGTCATTTAGAGAGGGACCACAACCAACGGCCACTGTGGGAGGAGGTCCCTTCTGCCCTGAGCTCTGCAGTCAGAAGAGCTCAGAGGCAAGATCCAGTATGACGCTGCCAGTAATAATTTTGAATAAGAAACTGTATGAAAGCATTTTTGAAACCAGACACGACCCAAGGGAGGCCATTTTGGACTACATCTTTGAAAGCCAAGTTTTCTTTTGAACCATGAATGTTATTTTAGGGTTTTTTTGAAAATTGAAGTTTCAAATGGAATAAAGTACTTTAAATTGGAATCAATCCAGGTGTTTTTATTACTTGATCCACCACTCCAATTGGGAACTGATTAACCACTTGGTCAGCGCCGTGTGCTCTGGGCTTTCTCGGCCATACCCACTTGGGCACGGCCCGGCCTGGTGACGCACTGTGACATAAGTCTATCCCTCTGTCTACCATCTCTCTCTCTCTCCCTGCCTTGTTCCCTGGGTCAAACCTCTCTGTTCCCCTCTGTACAGCATCTTTCCCTTGCTCTCCTCCATTACAGAAACATAGAAACATGATGACAGATAAAGGCCAAATGGCCCATCCACAGTAACCATTATCTCTTCCTCTCTCTAAGTGATCCCAGGTGCTTATCCTATATTTCTTGAATTCAGACAGTCTCTGTCTCCACCACCTCTTCCGGGAGACTTCCACACATCTACCACCTTTTCTGTAAAAAAGTATTTTCTTAGTATTTCCTTAGATTTCATCCTATGTCCTCTCATTCCAGAGCTTCCTTTCAAATGAAAGAGGCTCGACTTGTGTGCATTTACGCCACAAAGGTATTTAAACGCCTCTATTATATCTCTCCTCTCCTGTCTTTTCTCCAAAGTATACATATTGAGATCTTTTATGTCTGTCGCCATAAGCCTTAAGACAAAGACCACGCACCATTTTAGTAGCTTTCTTCTGGACCAATTCTGTCCTTTTTATATCTTTTTGAAGATGCAGTCTCCAGACTTGTACACAATATTCTAATACAGAGGCATCAATACCTTCTTTTTTCTACTGGTAATACTTCTCCCTATGCACCCTAGCATCCTTCTAGCTTTCACTGTCACCTTTTGGCCACATCACATACCTGTTTGGCCACATCACATACAATCACACCCAAGTCCCGCTCTTCTATCATGCACATAAGTTCTTCACCCACTAAACTGTACTGTTCCCTGGGGTTTTGCAACCAAATGCATGACATTGCATTTCTTAGCATTAAATTTTAGCTGCCAAATTTCAGACCATTCTTCAACCTATGCTAGGACTTTCTTCATGTTATTCACACCATCCGTGGTGTCTACTCTGTTGCAGATTTTGGTATCATCCGCAAAGAAGCAAATCTTACCCGACAGCCCTTCAGCAATATCACTTATAAAAATGTTTAAAAGAACAGGCCTAAGAAAAGAACCTTGAGGCACACCACTGGTAACATCCCTTTCCTTAAAGCGATCTCAGTTGAGCACTACCCTCTGTCGCCTTCCACTCAACCAGTTCCTGACCCAGCCCGTCACTTTGGACCCATCCCGAGGGCACTTAGTTTATTTATTAGACGCCTGTGTGGAACACTGTCAAAGGCTTTGCTAAAATCCTAAATATACATCTAGCGCACATCCTCTATCCAATTCTCTGGTCACCTAGTCAAAGAAACTTATCAGATTTGTCTGACAAGACCTACCTCTAGTGAATCCATGTTGCCTCCGGTCCTGTAATCCACCGGATTCCAGAAACTTCACTATTCTCTGTTTTAAAAGTGTTTCCATTAATTTGCTTACCACAGAAGTCAGACCTACCAGCCTGCAATTCCCTACTTCTCCCTTACTTCCACTTTTGTGAAGAGGGACCAGATCCTCTCTTCTCTATTCCTCCGGTAACACTCCCGACTCTAGAGAAGCACTGAAAAGGTCAGTCAGCGGAGCCACCAGAACTTCCCTAAGTTCCTTCAGCACCCTGTGAAATATTTCTTTCTAAGTTTCCAAATTTTCCAAGTTTTATTTGAAATTTGATATACCAATTAAAAAGTTGTTTAAGCGGTGTACAAAGTCATGAGCAGCTAAAATCTTGGGGGAACAATGCACCATCTCTCCCTGCCCTCCACCCTATGTCCAACATTTCTCCCTCTCTCTTCTCCATGTATGTCTGTCTCCCTTCCCTCCACCACATGCAGGATTTCTCCCTTTCACCCCTTTCTACTTCTTTGTTGCATGCCCATCTTCTCCTCCACCCCATGTCCAACAATTTTTCCTCTATTCCCCTCTGTGCAGCAACTTTCTATCCCTCCCTCCCATCCCCCTGTGCAGCACTTTCTGATTGACACCCCCCCTCCCCCTAAGATCTGATATACCATCAGGTCTCCTAATGCAGCAGCAGAAGTGGATGGCTAGCAGACACAGGCTCTGAACAGGCTTGTTCGCTGCCTGCCCTGCCAAGGCTTCCCTCTGCCATGTCATCGGTGATGTTATCAGTGATATGACAGAGGGAAGGCTCCAGTGGGGCAGGCCGCAAACAAGCCTATTCAGAGCCTGTGTCTGTTAGCCATCCACCGCCACTGCTGCTACTTTAGGAGGCCCTAGAGGTATGTCATGCCTCACTGGGGGTGGGAGGCAACAATACATAAGTCAGGAAATTCAAAGTTTTGGAAAGCTAGATGACAAGCTAAACTTTATAATTACTTTTCACAGTTAGACCTCGCTTTTGAACTACATTGAACTCATTTCCACTACAATGGCCTCATCCAACAGGTATGAGAAATAGAGATGATTTGAAGATTTTTCCATTTAAAAACAGATTAGATTTTCCAGAAACCCAGCCAGTTTTGAATACAATTTGGCAGCACTTCATCAAATGGAAGGAGAAACACATGTGTGCAGGTAACAAGAAATATGTGTACTGAATACATGTAGAATCTGAGCAGAACGTGAAGGAGAATGCTGTAGTCTGGAGGGAACATGATGCATTTGAACAGATATGACTGAAAAATGTACAAGTCAATTGCCAAAGAAAAATTTTGAAACTGGTCATGGTGTATGCAGACCCACGGGCACATCTCTCATTGTGTTTCTCTCTTGCAGTAACCAACATCATGAAAGACTGTGTGCCCCATGTACTTTTCAAGGGCAAAGCAGACAAAGTAATCAAAGCACAGGGAGATGAAAATCAAATTCCCATGCATACTTCACTTGGCCCGCCTTATCCTCATCCTAGTGGAGTGTGCTCTCAAGGAAATTGGTGGCTGTTTCCCACAGCCAATATACATTGATGAAATAGCCACCATATAAATCCATCTGGAAATGGTCACCTTACATGCCAGTTTGCCCAGTCTAGCAGAATTGGTTAAGATAAACAAATGATCTGAAAGATGAAATTCATTGGTTACTTTGAGGTATCGGAGAAGAACTCTCTGCACATCCAATAGCTGTAAAACTTTGTCCCTCTTTTTGGAACCTGTGGTGTGAAAAGCAGGCAACTTGACTTCCTGATTGACATGGAATGACGAGAAACCACCTTCACTAGAAACAAAGAAACAGTGCAAAAAGAAACACCCACCTCTGTAAATCTGAGGAACGGCTCTCTGCATGACAGTGCCTGTATCTCCAACACTCTTCTTGCCAAGACAATGACTATGAGAAAAATTGTCTTCGCTGTTAGATTCAGCAATGACGCTTCCAGCAAAAACTCAAAAGGCGCCTTGCTGAGCCCACTCAAAACAATGTTAAGCTGCCACGAGAGTAAAGTTTGTCTTACCAGATGCCTCAACCTGAGCACCCCCTTCAAAAATCTGTCAGGATGTGAAGCTAAGGAATCCTTGCCCAACCAGGCTCTGAAACACGACAGACCTGCTGCTTGCACTCTTTGGGATCCAACTGCCAGCCCCTTTTCCAGGCCAACTTGCAGAACAGACAAAACCACTGACACTGGTGCTGTTGAGGGTTCCATCAGCTTTTGTGCACCACTGATGAAACAACCTCCAGACCTTGGCATAGATGGTGGCTCGGGCTTGCTCCTGATATAGTGCTTCTATTTCAGTGGAGTATGGGAATCATATGGCTGGGTACCTGTCGAGGGCTCAGCTCAAGGCTCTGGTTCCCTGCCCAACCCACTAGCCCTGCTCAATTTCCTCTGTTCTCCTAGACTCCCTCCTCTCTTAAAAAAAAAACAGAAACCCAAAGGCTAAACCCAGTGGAAGACAGGGCTAAAGCAGAGGAGAGACCACTGTTTTGGCCTCTTATGTGACATCAGAGGCACCAGATCCATAGCATCCACGTCTGGCATTGGTCAGATGACCCCACTGCGTTGTGAGTTTTTTGCAAGGAGGAGCTACTCTCGCTTATAGTCAAGGCACTGGCAGCTCTTAATATTGAAGATCAAGAGACAGTGGTTCCATCCTCTTCTAATCCCAGAATGGTGGGCACTAATTGGCCACTTAAAACATTCTCCTATGTAGGAGGCCATTCAGGAGCTGATCTCAGCTCAGTGGTCCTCTCTGGATTCTAATCCGAGGGTGGCACAGGCTATGGCTCGGCTTTACCCTGTGCCGCAGATGGAGCTGGAGACTCTAAAGTGGATGCTATGATTGGTGGCAGTCACCAAAAGGACTATGCTGGCCATTGAAGGGGGTCATTGTGCTTAAGGATGCACATGATTGCAAGCTAGAAACATCCCTGAAGGTGGCCTTTGAGGTGGCAGCCCTATTGTTCAAGGCAGCAGTTTGCAGTTCATACGCAACAAAATCTTGCCTAATGTATGTTCAGGTAGCGGATGTGGTGACGAAGGCCATTGTTGAGCTCCCAGCTATGGAGTTGGGTCTGGCCTACTTAGCAGATTCCTTGTACGACTTGGTAAGGGCTCTGGCAAAGCAGTTGGCCTTAGTGGTCACGGCAAGGCATTTGCTCTGGCTTCGGAATTGGGTGTCAGATGCTATGTCCAAGCAGAGGCTCATGAAGCTGCCCTTTAAGGGTCGGATGCCCTTTGGTGAAGAGCTGGTGAAGATCATTAAGGATCTTGGAGAGTCAAAAGCACAATGCTTTCCAGAGCACCAGCCTAAAGGGGCAGGTCATATGGCACAGAACCGCTCCTGTTTCAGGGATATAAAGCACTTCCAGCCAGGGCAGAACCAGAGGCCTCAGAGGGACTGTTTTAAGCAACTTTAGTCCTTTCAATTTGCCAAATCACACAGAAGTGGAGAGTTCCAATCTTGGACTTGATGACATCTTGTTCAATGCAAAGATGCCACGCTTCTTCAGCTGGACCAAACAGTACGGCTTGGAGGGCCTGGATACACTTCTTCATCAGGGGAAGGTAGTGTTAGTCACACCCACTTGGCCATGCCATCTGTGGTTTGCGGATCTTGTCTGCTTGTTGGTTAGATGCACCATTGCATCTTCCAGAGTCACCGGACATGCATCATCAGGGTTTGGTGCTGATGAACAATCCCTCCCGCTTTGGTCTTATGACCTGACTCTTGAAAGGGCAAAACTCAGGAAGAAAGGCTATTCAGATCATATGATTGCTACACTTTTTCAGGCTTGGAAGCGATCTACAAGTATGTTGGCATATAGGTGGGTTTGGATAACCTCTGAGGCCTGGTGTGCTCAGTGGGGCTCTCTTTCCAGTGTCTGCATTGCTCCCGTACATTCTGGTGTTTCTTCAGGAGAGTTGTGCCTAGGGCCTAGCCCTGAGTTTGATCAAGGCTCAGGTTGCAGCGTTGGCCTGTTTCAGTGGTTAGCTAAAGAACATTCCCTGGCAGCGAGCACACCCAGATGTGGTTAGATTCCTTAAGGGGGAGGAGGCTTGTCTGCAGCCACCAGGGCATGGCCCATATCCGGAGTGGAGTCTTAATTTGGTACTTCAGGAGCTTCAAAAGGCTCCTTTAAAACCTCTCCGTAGGACTACAATTAAGGATCTCACTCTGAAAGCGGTGTTTTTGGTAGCAATCTCTTCGGCAATGCAAGTCTCAGAGCTTCAGGCTCTGTCTTGTAGAGATCCATTTCTGCGTTTTTCAGAGGCCGGAGTGACTCTGCGTACGGTTCCTTCATTTCTAGCTAAGGTGGCTTCTACTTTTCATCTGAATCGGCCTCTGTTTCTTCGGTCATTCTGGGAGGTAGACTATACAGAGGATCTCCCAGGATCAGTTTCACCTGTTGGACGTGCACAAGATTTTGAAGCGCTATCTGCATGTTATGAATGAGTTTTGGCGATTTGACCATTTGTTTGTGCTCTTTGGAGGGCAGTCTCGGGGGCTGGTGGCTTCTAAGGCCTCAATTGCTCAATAGATATGAAAAGCAATTGTATCGGCATTTTTGATGTAGGGAAAGTCCACTCCACAGGAGTTGTAAGCGCACTCTATTAAGTCTCTGGCGACATCATGTGCAGAATTGCAATTATTTTCTTTGGAAAAAATTTGTTGGGTGGCTATTTGTGCATCCTTGCATTCCTTTTCGAAGCATTATAAAATAAATGTGGCAGTCTGCGAAGAGGCTTGTTTTGGGGTGTCAGTGCTTTCCATGGCTTCATCGTCCTCCCATCTCTGATTAAGGATTGCTTTGCTATATCCCATCTGTCTAGATTTGTCTGCTGTAGATCCAGGAAAAGTAAAATTAGGATTTACCTGATAATTTTCTTTCCCTTATATACACCCTAATTTCTGCATGCAGTACAGTTTGTTGGCATTGTACGTTGGTAGTTCTTTAGTAGAATTGTTTTGCATATTGCTTTTGATGCAATTAATTTCATTGCCTGTTGTCGATTTAGGCGATGAATGTTAGAGAGGAGGGAGTCGATAATGTGTTGGGGGAAGGTTTTTTCCTCCAGCTTTTGTTAGGAGTAATACTGAAGTGCCAGAGTGTGCCATATGGTATATAGAAAGCAGTTCAGTTCTTTCTATCCCCACCTGCTGGTAGTTGGACAAAACCCAACCGTCTGGATTCATCAGCCATGATTAAGGGAATGAAAATTACACTTCTCCCTCCGAATCCGCGGTTTCAGTACCCGTGGATTTGGTTATTTGCAAATTTTTTTTTCCCCCCCAGACCTTTCCTGGTGGTCTAGCAGCGATGCGGGGCAGGATCGATCTTCCTACGCACCTGCCTCGTGCAGAGCCGTCATCAAAATGGCTGCTATGAGTTCCCGTTGTAGTCTTGGGGAAGGTCCGGGAGGCAGGGATGGGTCAGAGCCGGCCCTAAAAGTTATTCGTGGTTTTTAAATATTCACGGGCCGGCTCTGACCCTATCCTCCACGAATATTGAGGTAAGTCCCAATTTTACCTTTTGTGCTAAAGATTGATTAACAATGACCATGTATTTTAAAACACCGGACATTCTGAGGCATTTCTCCTTCTTTCTATAATGAAGGATTTTTTTTATTTTTGTTAATTTACTTCATACTGATGTTACTTGCATTGGTTTGGAAATCTACTTTGTTGTGATCACCCCGATAGCCATGGAAGGCCTGGGCATAAACTAGTTGGAGAAATGAATATCTCTGTGGCTACATCTTGGCCCTTTAACTTCTCAAGCTAAGACAAGAAGCAGGGAGCCAGTTTTGGGCCTTGCTTGGGTAATGGGTAACCGTTATATCAGGGCTGGTTGAAACAATTCTACTTTAAATTTCCTTACAAAACAGGTGTAAGCACAAAATTTTCAAGTTACATTTTTGTAACAATAAAGTCACACTCCAGAACCCACAAATGTTTCTAAGGTGGATCAACTTCTAAACTCATAAAAAGTATTGATTTAAGTACATTCCAAGAGATTTTTGAGTTAGACAAGTAAAAATTCTGTCAGTAGGCTCATGTGTATGTTTCTGATTATTTTCCTTGAATGCCACGAATCACCTGGTATGAGCAATAATGTTGCCGTGAAACAGTAGGACGAGTACACTCCCTGGAGCCTGATCTTCTTCAATTGTGCAGTCTTTGTTCCTACTGTTATTTTTACCCAAAGTAGCCTAATCTGCAAATTGGCACACTTTTGATGGCTTAATCCTTTGGCAGGTGCCATTAAGTTAAAATCTTCCTTTTTATGGGGGGGGGTTGCAGAAATGGATGAGTTAGATTACAGAGCTAGGGCAGAACAGCAAGATAATGCCAATGATCTTATCGTACAGCTGAGTAACAGAGTAGATAGAGTCTGCCCCAGGAGGTTTTTGAAGTGCAGTCAAATGAACAGCCTCCAGGAGACATTTTAAATGTGAAACTACTGGCAGGGTCCAAAGCTTGGATATGTTTTGTTGAGTCCCTAGGGACAAGCTGTAGGGAAGAGAACTGGGTCTGGGTCTGAGTCCTGAGCCCCTTCTGGCAGGAACCAGGTGCAGAGCATGTCTAATTAAGGGAGTTTAAAAGACAGCCTGCAGGCTGCAGGCAGAGCTGTCTGTGTCTGTGGAAAGCTGGCTGGAAGCAGGGAGATTGGGCGGGGTGGGGTTGGGGGGTCAGTTTGCTGTCCTGCTGTAGAGAAGATGAGAAATGACGGGATGAAATCTCAGGCACAGCAGGTGCCAGGGATGCTTGGAATCTGCAGCCCTTATTATGCTCAATTCCTCAGCCATTTTTCATACATTTGGACTGCCAAGGAATTATTTTATAAAGCTTTTGTCACTTGTAAAGCTTGTTTTACATGTGGAAAATGGCTCATACAAAATTGTGCAGGGGTATACATGCATAGAAAGTAGGTACATTAAAAGACCTTGCCCACTTTTCCATGATCTGTGCATAGACCTGGGGGTATAATTTGTAAGGAGTGGAGCACAGTTGTGATGAGCGTACTTTGCAAAAGACACATGTATTATGATGATGATTATTAATTATTTCTTTAGTGCTACTAGACATACAGAGTGCTATACAGAGTCACAAAGAAGAAAATAGTCACTGCTCGAAAGAGCTTACAATCTAAACAGCCAAGATTACAAACACACATTTACACTTTCACATCAAGTGTAACATTTGTGCAAGAGAACTGATACGCTACTGGCACTGATGAGAAAGTAAAGCAATGACAGCTTAGACCTGTGGGTAAATTATGACTGCAAATGTGACACAGCAGGCTTAGAGTATCGCTCGGTAATTATAGAGAATCGTTTGGAGTGATTTTAATATTAATGACCTCATTGTACTACATTTGCATAGCAGTATCAAAGATTGCTAGAAAACTTAGAAAAGACCTCAGTAAGCCGTTTTGATAATCTGCCGCTAAAATACATGCATTCTAAATCGGCTTGAACTGGTTTAGCGAGCAAGTTAAAGACAGATTTTCGTTTTGAGAATCTGTCCCTAAATGGCTGCACTGTGAACCATATTTTTTAAATAAAGAAACATAGAAACATGATGGCAGTTAAAGGCCAAATGGCCCATCTAGTCTGCCCATCTGTAGTAACCATTATCTCTTTCTCTCTCCGAGAGATCCCACTTGCCTATCCCAGGCCCTCGAATTCAGACACAGTCTCCGTTTTCACCACCTCTTCCGTGAGACTGTTCCACGTATCTACTACCCTTTCTGTAAAAAAGTATTTCCTCAGATTACTCCAGAGCCTATCACCTCTTAACTTCATCCTATGCCCTCTCATTATAGAGTTTCCTTTCAAAAGACAGAGACTCGACATGTACATCTATATTACGTAGATATTTAAACATCTCTATCATATCTCCCCTCTCCTGCCTTTCCTCCAAAGTATACAGATTGAGATCTTTAAGTGTGTCCACATACGCCTTATCACGAAGACCATGCACCATTTTAGTAGCCTTCCTCTGGACTTGCTCCATCCTTTTTATATCTTTTTGAAGGTGTGGCCTCCAGAATTGTACACAATATTCTAAATGAGGTCTCACCAGAGTTGGCACATTTCACCTCTGCCCTTTAATAAATAATCCATTTTCTTAGGTGCTCTGGGAGATTAGTATAGACCAAGAACAAAATATTCCAAGAACAAGTGGAGTAAGATGGAATAGGATGTACAACAGGAATTTCCAATTGGGATGATATATCCATGTTGACAGAAATATCCTTGTATTTCAGTCAGGTTTGAAGTATAAAAATTTACTCTAATTGAGTAGCTGGCCACTGGAGGGATTAAGGCATGACACTTACCTTGATAATCTTTTCTCATGTAGATGCCTCTATTAGTTTTGAAACTCCACCCTGTAAGTGGACTTCACCTGCCTTGTGCCTTGGGATCAATCTGGCTTTGGAGACTTCTCTGTCTCTCAGATAAGCTGGGAGGAAAAACACACACAAGAAAGTAAAGTCTGGTCTAAGTCTGTGGGACACGCGAGTAGCTCCAAATTCTGTATAATATTAGTGCAGGTTGTACATAGTTATTTGTAATGCCAGGGTTATTTTCCTCTTTTCCCTCCTTCCAGTTATGTGTGTCATTACAGTGCTTCTTGATTGCTTTTGTACAAACTGAGGGGACAGGAGCAGCTGCCTGGAAAGGAGGTGGAGTTCAAAGATAATTGACAGCATTCTGCAAGTAACGTGCGGGTTTAGATGCACAACCTTAGCATTCAGGACTACTAGGCACATCTACAAGAAAGAAGATTATCGAGGTAAGAACCTAATCTTTCTATAGACTGGTCTCTACTCAGGGCCTGATGTAGTAATCTGTGCTATCCTTTACAGCAGTGGTTTACTCTTGATTTTCTCATGCTAATCTTACAGGCAAATTACAGCAAAACAGTTCAGTACATTTTGCAGTAAGCTTTTTTTTCCCCCCCACACTAAGTGCGTGTTAGTGCTTAAAACCATTTATTAAAATGACCCCTAAATTTTTGTGTAATTTTTTTTTGGGGGGGGGGGCTTAGGCATCCCAGAAAACATTTAACTCAGGAAACCTGAATTCCAGGAACTGTTCACTAATCAGCTCTTAATAAGGATGAATGGAAAGCTGGGAGTCTGGAAAGCAGAACCAGTTTGGCGCAAGCAACTTCTTGCAAAAAATGTTTTTTCTTTTCCCTGAGGCCATATGCTTTGCCTAGGGATTAGCTATGCAGGGAATCCAGACTTCAGATCCTTCTTGTTCATCTGATGATCTATGTGAGTCATTTCACTTCCATTGCCTCAGGTACAGACTTAGGGACCCTTTTATCAAACTGCGGTTCAAAGTGGCCTTAGTGCATCCTTAAGTGCCGCTGTAGTCACTCTACCCCTCTCTAAAGTCACTTTATTAGCTTCCCATCTGTTTCTGAATACAATTCAAACTCATCTTATTGACATACAACTGCACTCACTTAGCTGCCGCTCAGTATCTCTCTTCACTTATCTCCCCCATGCCCCCCCCCCCCGAGCTCTGCTCAACTGGTAAATCCCTCCAATCTGTGCCCTTCTCTTCCTCTGCCAACTCCAGACTCCGTCCCTTCTACCTTGCTGTGCTGTGTGCTTGGAACAAGCTGCCAGAATCCCTACCCTGCCCGAATCCGTCTCTGGCAGTGTTCAAGGCCCAGTTAAAAGCCCACTTTTTTGAGACTGCTTTCAACTCGTAACAACCTCTCACCTTAGGATCTGCAACCCCAACCCTATATGTCATGTCTATCCAGGTTAGATTGTAAACTCTTCTGAGAAGGGACCGTCTTTTAAATGTCAAAATGTACAGCGCTGCATACACCTTTCCGCGCTATTAAAGTGATAAATAGTACTAATAGTAGTAGTTTCTATTTTCAGTATTAATAGCTACGTTCTAATTTTCCCATTACCATGTGGCCATTAGCACATGAGTCCTATAACCACCCATTAGGTAGGCGATAAGGACTCACATGCTAAGCATGTACTAATCAGTTAATGCACACAGCAATGTAGCTGCGAACATGCTCACTCTCCACCCATCAGTGCACCCCAAAGTAAGGCATTTTTTGCTGCAGTAAGCATGAATTAGTACATACCACAGCTTAGCAAAAGGGCCTCCTAGACTGTGAGCCCTCTGGACAGGGATTCCCCAACCGAATATGAATATGTAGCATGCCTTGATCTTGGATTTGGAAAAGGGGAGGGATTAAATCTAGAGCAGGAGAGCTGCTGTTCTTCGTAACATGTGCTCTGCTATGCTGAAAAAGAGATTTAATCTACCTCAATTTTAATTATTTTTACTCAGGACAGAGCGCTTGGCAAAAAATATCATGAATGACATTGGAGACAACTACATCACCGTTCTCTGCGTGCTGAAAGGTGGTTACAAGTTCTGTGCCGACCTCGTGGAACACATCAAGAATCTCAGCCGAAATTCAGACAAGTTTATTTCCATGAGGGTTGACTTCGTCAAAGTTAAAAGCTATTGTGTAAGTTCAAATAGAGGGGCATTTTTTATATGATGTTCAAATCCAATTTTGGATGTTTTGTAAAGAATATCCAGAAATCCTGTGCCAAACATGGTCATTTTTGAACCAGAAAAACATCTGTCTCTTTGGTTTGAAACATTTTTGTGCTCTGTCATCCTTTAAGGGCCATTTTCAAAAATAAACAAACAACATCCAAGGGGAAAACGCACCAAAACAAGCTATTGGGATATCTGGGGGCTAGCAGACTTGGCAGTAGAGTAGTGGACAGCCTAGGTGGTACTGCAGTGGACTTCACATAAAAGATCCTAGGTACACATCACATCATATGGTGAACCCTCCAGGAATAGCACAAAATGTACTGTACCCAACTGTACACCAAATCAATAACCCTTATGTCTGCAGGTATCACTTATATATAGGTTCAGTGGACATTTTGTGTTTTTTGGGGGTGTTCTCACTTTGCACCACAAGTGTACCAGTTAGAGTGGGATAGTGGCCCGAGTCCCCTTCTCTACAGTCCTCTACATCAGTGATTCCCAACCCTGTCCTGGAGGAACACCAGGCCAATCGGGTTTTCAGGCTAGCCCTAATGAATATGCATGAGAGAGATTTGCATATGATGGAAGTGATAGGCATGCAAATTTGCTTCATGCATATTCATTAGGGCTAGCCTGAAAACCCAATTGGCCTGGTGTTCCTCCAGGACAGGGTTGGGAACCACTGCTCTACATTGACCACTAGGCTACTCCAGGGAGTTGCTTGCTGCTCTGATTGGTCATTATATCTACAGTACAGCTGTCACTTTTACCTCTTAGGAGGATGGGAGAGGGTCAGGGACTACTTGAATCAAGCGGGGGAGAACATGCCCTTATCCCTCCTGTAGTCATCTGGTCAGTTTAGGCAAATTTATGGTACTTAGTCATTATTGAAACAGGTTATCCAAAAATGTTCTGTTTTCTTTGCCTTGGACACTCTTACAGTGTGCCATTATTGCAGAAATGCCTGGATTCTCTAACCAGCGTCCATGTCGGTGGCTGCTGATCGCGTGCCAGTCATGCAACAGCATCAGTTAGAGAATCATACCTCAAGTGCCTACATAAGTGCAATTCATGCAAAGATAGGCACCGGAAATGTAGGCCTGGAAAACCCTGGCCTACATTTCCGGCACACATTTTTTGCCAGGGGATCCTGAAAATAGTCCACAGCTTGCCGTCAGCTGATTGAATCAGCTGAGCCGGCAGGACTCCCTGAAATTGCAGCTTCAGGGAGTCCTGCCAGCTCAGCTGTTTGAGGATTCCTCTGCTGCGATTAGCTGAACTAACAGGGAGATCCCTGATTCCTCTCTCCCTCCATCCCTCCCTCTTCCCACCTATCAGCTGACCACCCACAGCACTCCTCCAAAGAGAACCCTCTCCCACTGAGCCCGACACTCCACACACCCCTTCATACCCCCTTGTACATTTGGATGGAAAATCGGCAGATCCATCTCTTCAAAATGGTGGGCCCTCCCCTTCTCGGTGCACCCTGGGATGCACTGGGAGAGGCCTAAAACTGTGATTGGCCCAGGCACCTATGGCCCCTCCCATAGAAGGGGCCTTAGGTCCCTACCCAGTGCATCCTGGGATACATTGGCAGGGGCCTAAGACTCTTATTGGCTGAGGCACCTAAGGGCCAAGGTAGGGTTTTAGAATTTCCCTGAAGATGTCCAAAACTTAAGCCTGCCCTCGTTCTACCCAAAACAAGCCTTCAATGCGCCCCTTTTGATGTTTAGATAAACTATTTAGAAAAATGTCTTAAAAATGAGTTTTAAAAATAGCAATTTGGCTGTTTTTTTTTTTAAATCTATCTGCCACTTTGTGTCTTTTGGGATGTTTTAGTGTTTTGAAAATGAGCCTTGTAGTTTTCAGTTTCAATCATTCTGTTTATTTATTTATTCTAATATGACTTTATATTTTAAATTTTGTTGTCTGTTGGCATGAGTTGCCAATATGCCGGTGCTTCCCAAGTGGCAAGTTATAATCCCATTTGGAGTTGTGACCATGGCAAAAAAAACAAAACAAAAAACACATAACCTCCTGTCATTGGCTTACACAAAAATGCTCTAATTTGACCTTTGTGTGCTTGAGGAGTGGCGGGGTCTGTGCCTGCATCAGCCAATGCTACACGTGAGCCTGGAGGAGCAGCATCAGAGGTAAGGTAGGGGTCACAACTGCATAAAGGCTGGGCAGTACTAGAATAAGCATCAGATGAGTTAAGATTAAACTAAGTCAATAAATAATAAAAGGCCCCTTTTATCAAGCTGCGCTAGAGGTTTTAAGCGCAAGCCGGCATGGTAAACGCTCTGATGCTCATAGAATTCCTATGAGCGTCGGAGCACTTTATCTCACTGGCCTGCGCTAAAAACATCAAGCGCAGCTTGATAAAAAGGGGAGGGATAGTGTTATACTCCAGGACATGTCGCAACAAATGGCATACAGATACAAGTCTCGGATCCAAAGAGTTTGACTATTTGAGTAACCAGCCCAGTTTCCCCAAGGTCATGAACAGCGTCAGTGGGCCATACTTTCTCCTGTGCCTCCAAGTTAAAAATAAAAATTAATTAGTTCTAGGGTGATGGGTGCCCAATTTTAAGTGGTAATATTTTAAAATATTTTTTTTTTTTTTAAAGAGGGTAATAAATATACTCTCTGTATCAAGATTTGCTTAGATGTGTGTATCTGTAGACATTGCAGTTGCGGGTTTATATATTTTACATGTCTGCCTCTTAACAGCTCCACAGGTATACATCAGGCAGCATATAAAGATTTGCTGCTGATGGAGGAGCTGCTTGCTCTTTCTAGAGTTTCCTGTTGAAGCTATGAGGCATGTCGGCAAGAACAGTGGTGGCAGATAAAATCCAAAACAGGAAGTTAATGAAAAAAACCATCAAAAGTAAAAACATGTTAAAAGACTTTTAAGACACCTAATAAAATCCCAGCATGACTGTTTTGGCAGATTGCCTGCACCAGGGGAAAACTTCACAGTTTTTAAATTCTTCAAAACACATAAGCAGCGAAACTAGACCACCACCACCTTTCTAATCTGCTGACTATGATGCCCAACTACAAAACATTCAAGAAAGAACTTAAAACTTTTCTATTCAAGAAATTTGTCAAATGATCTAACTAAACTTGATTGACCCTCCATGGACCTCGACGCATACTACATCTATTAACCATGTATTCTCCCTTGAAATGGCCAGGCCAACTCTTGTTGTAAACCACCTAGAACTGAAAGGTATTGGCGGGATAGAAGACACTAATGTAATGTAATAAACCAAAACACAGATACACATACATACGTATAATCTCAGTCTATAAAGTGGTAATTCTGAAATCTAGGGGCCTGCATTTAGAACATAAGAGTTGCCATACTGGGACAGACTGAGGTCCATCAAGCCCAGTATCCTGTTTCTAACAGTGGCCAATCCAGGTTACAAGTACATGGCAAGATCCCAATGAGTAAACAGTTTTTATGCTGCTTATTCTAAGTGGATCTCCTCAAGTCCATCTTGATAATGGCTTTTGTTTTAGAAAATTATCTAAAACTTTTTTAAACTCTCTTAAGTTAACTGGGTCATTCCATGTCAAGTGGTACAATATTGAAAATCATCCCCACTCAACCTCCTTCATATTGAATAAAATTTTGTGTGGAAGTTCCCTATAGTCTCAAATGAAACATGTAAAAATTTTCAGCTGGATCTCTATTGGTTTGAGACCTAGAGGCTGTCGAATGAAGGTCACCCTTGCATTACTGTGAACACAAAATGGCAAATTTGTCCAGCCACTAAAGCCCATCAAAGCATCCAATAGAACTGAAATTTAGTGTATTAATACAACCCTTGGCACCAACTTCATTTGCAAAGTTTGGAATATGACATTAGTTTACCTCCTCTTATATGAGCCAGCAAAGTAGGCAAATTGTTATAAAAGAAATTTAATGCCTACTTTGACTCCTCATTGCTCCTGACCTATATTTCGATTTCAAGTCATAACTACTAGCAGTCTTGGCGCATGACATGCACATAGGATTTGCAATAGGAGGCTTTGCAGCCAATTGGAAGCAAAGAAATGATATTAGTGCTTTATACAAATATATGACAACCTAATGGCCACCAGAGCAGCAAAACTAGACCGACAACTCACCAATCTGCTGTCTTCGACCACAGATTACAAAACCTTCAAAAAAGAAACAAAAACCCTACTCTTCAAAAAATACATAAAACCCATTTAACACAACCAGATCCGTCCCAAGCTTCACCTATTATACTATCTACTCCTTATCAAATCTATGTATTACCTAATTTCGTGACAATTCTTATGTAATCCGCCTTATATATTTTGTAACATGTACATCGTCCAATTTTAAAAAATATTTTATATCGCTTGAAAGAATGTCTAGTTTGTTAAAAAAGCCATTCTGTTTCATATTTAACCCAGCCTTGCTTTGGCCAGAAGTTAGGTCTCAAATGCATGAATTATTCAAACACATATACATGCAGTGGTTAAAAAAAGGGTATGGTTGGCATCCTATTGTATAATATGCAAATAAGCTAGAAGTGTGAAATTTCATGGTGCAGCTAAGCTTATTGGGCTTGTCATTCCAACTCAGGTTACAACATCCACTGCTTTCACATACTCTTGTAAATGGCCCATCAAAATGGTCATTTAGTTATTGGTGCTTCATTGCAAGTTCAGTAAAGGTTCCTAGCTGCACATCTCCAATTTTAATAAAATTTAGTGACGTAGGAGCCATGGTCCAAAACCTAACTGGCCAGCTTATTAGATATCAATGTTCTTTGGTATACAAGTTAACATAGTTGAAATAATATGATTCAAAATTAACATTTCAAATTCTTAATCCAACTTTTTCCACTCTTGCTGATGATAGATTGTTGTGCGCGTTTTCATATAAATGGATATGTTTGACAGCTACTATAGGAATGATGCTGGAGGACCTCGTTGGGCTAGCTCTTGACTGACTTCTTTGGATCTTTAACTCATCAAGTCATTAGGACTTGAACCCGAGTTGATAGCATCTAATACGCACGTGTCAAACACAAGGCCCAGGGGCCGAATCTGGCCCGCCTGGCCATTTTATGTGGTCCGCAGTGACTGTGCAGCCCCAGTCCCAGTGGCGCTCCACACTGCCTCAGTACCCATTTGCAGGCAGAAGGACCCAATCCCAGTGTAAAAGCTAGGTTGGAGCAGGGCTCTCCACACAAGTGCCTGACCGTGCCACAGGTGTCTAAGGGTAAGGAAGGATCTATACTTCTACTAAGACTAAGGCCCTCTTTTACGAAGGCGCGCTAACCGATTAGCATGCGCTAATCGCTAACGTGTGCGTGTTAGTCTATGCACGCATTAGCGTTTAGCATGTGCTAATCGGTTAGTGCACCTTAGTAAAAGAGGGGTAAGTTTCTTAATAAAAAATTTGGCCCTCAACTTAGCCTGTGTTTTAGATTTCGTCCCCTTATGCGATTGAGTTTGACACGCCTGATCTAATACAACACACGCACTTAGCCAACTAACCGACAATAATCATGGCATAAGGCAAGGATACATCTTGTTGCCCTATTTGTTTCATCTTTACGGTGAGGCTATTTTCAGAAAAGCAAATTTGGAAGAAGAGAGTTAGTTTTAAAGTAGGTGGTTGAAATGTAAACAACCTGTGTGATGCAGATGATGCAGTGCTCACTGACATTAGTAAAGAAGTCATGTTGTATCTGCTAGGAAAAGTTAAAGCCAAAAGTCATAACATGGGATTCGAACTGAATATAAACTAAAAGATTATGACTATGGAAAATGATGAAGATTTTGTGCTTGAAGGAGATAGAATAGAAGTTGTAAAGTGTTTTAATCTTCTGGGCTCTTTGGTAAACAAGCAACTAGCAGTGAAGAAATAGTCCGCAGAATAGCAATCGGTCACTCTACAATGAAGGCTCTTGATAAGCTATTTAAAGACAATGAAATAATAGTTAAAACAAAGGTCAGAGTAATCCAAGCACTCATTTCCTCAGTGGTCAATTATGGATGCAAAAGCTGGACATTACAGAAATAAGATCGACTCATTTGAACTTAGATGCCGGAGAAGGATTCTATGCATGCCGAGGTCCGCCAGAACTAACAAATTGATTTTGGAAAAGATCAGACTGTATATGTCATTCGAAGCCCACATGATGAAGTTAATGACTATCTTATTTTGGTCAAATTGTTAGAAGAGAGAGAGAGATCACTGGAAAAGGACATCATGTTTGGGAAGATCGAAGGAACTAGGCAAAAAGGACGACTTGCAATTAGGTGGCTGGATACGTTGACAACTGCTATGGGAATAATGCTGGAGGACCTCATTGGACTACCACTTGACTGATTTCTTTTTAGATCTGTAACTCATCAAGTTACTAGGACTCAACTCGAGAGATCTGTAACTCATCAAGTTACTAGGACTCAACTCGAGTTGATGGCTAAGTGCTAATACAACCCCCGCTCGAATTAGCACCCCCCGCCCGACCAACTTTAACTCACCCCCGGTCTGGCACTGGCACGAGAACCGGCATCGCTTCCCCCCCCTGCTCACAAAGGCTCCCCCCGCTCGAATCGGCACCCTCCCGCGAGAACAGGCACCCCCGCCCGACCAACTTTAATTCACCCCCACCCCACCCCATCTGGCACCGGCACGCAGCCCACAGGATGTGCCGGTGCTGCTTGAAGATCATCTTCCTGCCTCTGCCGGTTTTGAGCATGCATCTGCGCATGCTCAAGCCCTTCTACCGTATTTTAATTCATATACCGCGCACCCATGTAAAACGCGCACACGGGTATAGCGCGTGGGGAACTGTAATTTATGTAAATACATTTTTATATACCGCGCACACCTGTATACCACGCATGCCGCCCCAACTCTCCCGTCGCTGCCCGACTCTCCTTTAGCCCGCCCCGACTCTCCTCTCCCCCTTGAAGTCCTGTCCCCACCCTGAAAGCCTGATGCCCCCCCCCCGACGTCCGATTCACCCCCCCCCCCCCCGCAGGACCGCTCGCGCTGGAACACGCACCCGCAGCCGCACCCCTACCCCGAAGGACTGCTTGCACCCCCACAGCCTCCCCCCCATCATGTAGAAGTTTCCTACCGTCGTCCTGCTGCTTCCTCTGCCGGCGGTCCTGCCCCTTCTCTTAGCCCTGCGTCTACGCTGCGTCTACCCTGCTTCCTCTTCCGGCCCACCCCCTAACTACCTCCATGAAGAGATCCCACATGCCAATCCCATCTTTTCTTAAAATCTGGCACGCTGCTGGCCTCAATTACCTGTTGTGGAAGATTATTCCAGCGATCAACCACCCTTTCGGTGAAGAAATCTGTATTACTTTGGGGTTTAAACATAGTTAATGATTTTAATATTGAAAATAACATAGCTGAGTTGTTTTGCCTTTCCAATTTGTTTCTTATAGTACTCTTTCTTTGCAGCATTTATTTTAATCTTATAGTGGTTTTTTTGCTAAATATTTTGCTAAATTTGAAGGTGTTTTAGTCCGACGCCATTTTCTTTCAAGAGCACGTAGAGAAAGAAACTGTGATGCATGTCCCTAGTACTTTGCAAAGACAGCAGATGTAAATTTCTATAACTGACATATTCCAATTACTACATTACAAACTAACAAATACAAAAAAACAAGAAATGATAAATATGATACCATTTTATTGGACTAAATACATTTTTAAATTAGCTTTCAAAGGCCAAACTGCCCTTTCTCAGGTCAGAACAGTATATTGCTGATGTGGAAGGAGGTTTTGATCTCTGAAAGTTTGTCAAAAAGGTATTAAAATTAGTCTAACAAAAAGATAACACTTCAATTTTCTGTTTTTATTTATTAATGTTTATTATTAACACAGCTACCACATTATCTTAAATGGAAATTAAAATTATTTTTTTCTATCTTTGCTGTTACCGTTGCAGCCGGCGCTAAAAAAATGCAGTACGGTTTTGTAAAAGGAGGAAAATGTAGGGTAGGAAAAAGAGAAAGGGTTTAGAGTGAAAAAAAAAACGCGGTGTGAAAACGAATAGCAGAGGAAAATAAAGTGAAAAATAAATTCGCGTAAACCGAGCTAAACAAAGCACACACACAAAAAAAAAAAGATGAGTAAATTTACATATTTAAAGATCTTTTCCCTGGCTCTTAACTTGTCAAATGTCTTGCTACAACAGCAGTGCTTAGAGATGCAGTTTTCTCCTTTCTTCCTCGTTAGCTGTTTGAATGTAGCTCGTTTTATTCTTGATCTTCTCGTAGAGTTAATTGTGCTGCAGACAGATGAAAAGTACAGTCCAAACAGATTTGCATCTGAAGCAGGACTCTATGGCATAATTCCAAACATTTTAGCATTTTGTTTATTCATTTTGATCCAAAGTTCACACAAAACTTGCAGATTCCCAGGGTGACGTCTTTTGCAAACACTTACTAATACAATTTATATGTTTTGTAGTCCCCCTTCTTCAAGACAAGGACAGGAAAAAAGGTTTTTCCTGTTTAAACATAGCCATTAAACAAAATCCATTTCCACCCTGAGATGATGTAAACAGAACATATCACAGTTTGTATTTATTGTTGAAGTGCTAAAAATACATACTTGTGAAAAAAAAATCACAATTTAAACAAATTGGCCTCCAGTGTGTTTCCAAAGGTTTGTTTGCTATTTTAAGTGAAAACAGTTGATCTCTTATTATGTTTCCTATATGTTATTGTAAGGACACACTTTTTTGTAAATGTTATATTTAGCAATCTTGCAAATATGCCCAGCCCCCCTTTTACAAAGGCACAGCAGCGGCTGCCATGTGGCAAACACTCCAATGCCCATTGAATCCCTATGGGCATTGGAGCCATTACCGCGGTAAAGGAGGGCCATAATTGGCAAAGATACGCCCATACAGAAATTTCAGTAGAAAAGAAATAAGCAAAGACAACAGTGAAACAAGAAAAGAGTTAACAATGAACTGATATGAATCCACAGTTTGTGGGAGAAGAACATCAAGACAAAATGAAGATAGAGGGGACATAAATGATGAAGGGACTGAAAGGTCCAGAGGTTTTGAGCCTGGATGAAGCTGGGCAGCCTTGTTGCACTACAGGTATGGGATGGGCCTGGATTCATAAGTGGGTGGAAAGGCTGCAACTGCCCCTTGCCAAGATCCAAGTGTTTTTTTTAACCTAGAGTCAATTTTGCTCTTCTGTTAGCATTTGACTTTGAGTGCCCAAAGTATTCTTTACGTTTGGGTCTTAGGATGGTAGTGGTAGGGAAGGGGTGAGGGCTGAAGGAGAGAGGGTGTGTGGAGGGGTTGGAATTGAGAGGGAGAAAGGAATGTAGGATCATGGGGAAGAGAAAAGAGGGGGAGGTTGTAGTTGAGGATTTGAATACATGGAGAGGAGGTCAGAATTCTTTTATTATTATAAAAAAACACACAAAATGGTAATGTTTATAATAAGAGGTGATAGAGGTTACAGAAAGGGTGGTAGATGCGTGGAACAGTCTCCCAGAAGAGGTGGTGGAGACAGAGACTGTGTCTGAATTCAAGAGGGCTTGGGATAGTCAGAGAGAGAAAGAGATAATGGTTACTGTGGATGGGCAGACTAGATGGGCCACTTGGCCTTTATATGCCATCATGTTTCCATAATGTTATACAAGTCATATATCCAATACAAAAATAAAAACAAAATAGATTCTACATTTATGTCCTCCTCACACACACATATCCTATACACATATCCCTTCACATACACATACCACATGCCCCCTTCCACACATATACCCATCTCTTCACCCCATTCATCCATATGTGCACGTGCACACATCTGTTTCCTTTTACTTTCTTCCACATACACACATCCACATGTCCCCACCCCTACTGTATTTCAACCTTCTGACAGGGATCTGAGCCCCACTGAAGAAAATCAGGGCCACGGTAGTAGCAGAAGTGTGCCAGTGGGGAACTGACCCCTGTGACACTAAAGGAGAGAGCATCATGGCTTATTAGATTAAAAGGTGTGTGGGCAAAGAAAATGGAGAGGGTGAGAAGAGGAAAATGGAAGGGGAGAATGGGGAGAGTGAGAAGAGAAAAATGGAAGGGGGGAAAGGAAAGGGGAATGGGGAACAGCTGATTCACTTTTCCTTCCTTTCATAGAAATAAGAAGGCATCATTTTGCATGCTGGCCCTACCACTTCCACAGTACCTGCCATTTGTACATCCCCAGGAGCTCATGTAAATATATTAAGATTTATTAATTATTTTATGAAGAGAGTCGCTCAAGGCAGTGTACAACAGGTATAGTTTGAAACAATGTATTGTAGCAACAGCTTAACAATTTAGTAGTAAAATAAAATATTAGTATAATACACAGTTCGAACAGTGAGTTGAACATGGAAACAGGCAAATTATTAAGATAGATTAGAATGGCATTAGGTCAGGATTGGCCATTTGTTAATGTGTCATTTCTATGTGTGATGTAGGAAACTTATTTGAGTTCTTTTTGATACAGGTGATAAGCCAAAAATAGCAGTAATATGATAGTGTCAGTAATGTACATGTGGAAATAGCACAGTAGAATATTCATAAAATAAATAAATAGAACATAAATATGATATAATGGCAGCACAATATAAATGATGTGCCTTAATAGTAGAATATCAATAAAATAGTCTTCTCGTTATATGCGATTTCATTAATCTTTCAACATACAATTTCAGCAGTTTTTAGGATTTTCAGAAAAGTGTAGTTTTCTTCAATAGATTTTTTTATTATCTTTTTTTTAATTGAAGGTCTGCTTGATTGTCATTCAATCCTTCTGCTTGTACATTTTTTATAACTTAATTTTTCAACTTGTTATATATATACTAGTCTTTAAGCCCGTTACATTAACGGGTGCTAGAATAGATGTGTCTGACTGTGTTTCTTTATCTCTCTCTCCTTGGCCGCTGTCTGTATCCTTCTGTCTCCCCCCCCCCCCCCACGAGCACAGCTGTCTGCCCCAGGACACACCTCCCCCCCAAAGCAGCCCCCTTTCTCTCTCGCTAACTGTCTCTCCATGGCCCTCTTCTGTCTTCCCCCCCCCCCCCGAGCAAAGCTGTCTGTCCCCAGCACACCTCTCCCTATCTCTTCATGGCCCCTTCTGTCTCCCCCCAGCACACCCCTGCTCACCAAAGCAGCCCCCTTTCCCTCTCCCTGTCTCTCCATGGCCCCTTCTGTCTTCCCCCCCAGAGCAAAGCTGTCTGTCCCCAGCATTCCTCTCCCCCAAAGTAGCCCCCTTTCCCTATCCCTATCTCTCCATGGCCCCTTCTGTCTCCTCCCAGAGCAAAGCTGGCCCCAGCACACCTCCCCCCCCAAAGCAGCCCCCTTTCCCTCTCCATGGCCCCTTCTGTCCCCCCCCAGCACACCCCTCCCCCCAAAGCAGCCCCCTTTCCTTCTCCCCCTGGCTCCCGGTATTGATCCCCTTCTTACCCTCCCCTCCATCCCGGCGTCTTCTGGCCTGCTCCTCTTCAAAGCAGCCTGCGATCTTGGTGGCCGGCTTTAGCAAACCTAGCAGGCCGCTCTCCAACTCAGTAGCACGTTCCCTCTGACGCGATCCCGTGCGTCAGAGGGAGCGTGCTACTGAGGTTGGAGAGCGTCCTGCGAGGTTCTTTAAAGCCGGCCACGATCGCAGGCTGCTCTGAAGAGGAGGATCAGCGGCGGCGAGTAAGGTAACACGGCGAGGACGCGGGCAGGCAGCGAGTGAGAGGCAGCGGCGAGTGAGGGCGGGCGGTGACACGCTGAGGACAGGGAGAGAGCACAGTCTCGCGCCTTCAGCCCCCGCATGTGCCGTGAGGTTAGAATGTTACCACAGAAGCACACCTCACGGCGCCACACCTCACAAATTTTCGAGAGCGCATGCGCGCTCTAGCATTTTATTATTATTGATATATATATATATATATAAATATTTTCACTTTTAAAATATTTTAAGTTTTGAAGAACTGGAAAAACTGGGACCGGTTAAATTATAATTTCTGGTGGGAATCTTTATGCCACACTTTTAAACTGGAACGTATGATTGCCGTACATCTGGGACATTATAGGAAATTTAAGGATGTTTGGGAACCATTGACAAAATTCTGTAAGGAATGATTATTGATTTTGACCTTTGGTTATACATGTCCAGGGTAGGGAAATACCTTCAATTTAATTTATTGCAATTTTTGTGTGTATAAAAGGGGGGAAGAGATGTATTTGTTATGAAATATAATTTGATTGAATTTAAGTGCTGTTTTAAAGTGTAAAATGTCTGTATAATATGTTGCACTTACTGTTAGCTTTAAAATGAGTAAAGATATTCAATAAATAAAGTTTTTAAAGCTGAATCACTTATCTTTTTAACTTTTGAAATCAGCTTCAACTTCGTTGGCTGGGGACTTCTGCCGACATGTTTTGCCGTACTGGCTTTTTCAAGGCAGTCCCTTAGACGGTGAATACAAACATAATGCTATTACAATGAGAGTGCTTTTATACCTTCCTATAGCATACATATTATTACTGCAGTCTTTATAATGCTCACATAACAAAAATTTAAAGTTACCAGTTTTAATCCCTTACCAATTTTTGCTCACACACGCTCATGTATCCCCGTTCTCTTAGTGGGCTAAATATGGAATTGTCGTCCTTTTATTTAGTTTTCAGAGAGTCATCTATGCTTTAGCACGTTGTGCTCTTACTTAAATTTTAAATCTAATTTAATCTACTTTTATCAAAATCTTTTTTTCCTTTTACTTGCAATTCATTAGCCCTACCAAAGAGAAATTACAGTAATGTGTTCCATTTGATTTCCAAATTTAAACCCTTAGGGGGTCACGGTATCTAGGGGAAAAAAATCCGCTTTTGTTCTTTAAAATTTAGAAACCTGTCATAGTTCCCTCCTTCCCGTCCTTCCACTACTTGGTTTATCACCCTCCACCTAATGTGATGTTGTTCCCTGCAATGCTGAACCAGGGGTGCTTGTAACGCCCCTGTCACAATCCTTGATTTGTGCTCAGTTAAACAAACATTTATTTTTGTCTATTACTTCTCCCAATGTTTATAAGTTCACAAGGGCATAGTATCAAATAGATTACATTTTTGCTCTTACATGTAGTAGAAGTGCTCGCTGTCAATCTTCTTCTTGTGTTTGGCACTCGGAACCTGCAATGGTGAGAGAGCACCACTGACAGAAGCCACATTCAGTATGACTTATATCTATGGTTGTGATAGTGTATCTTTTCTTTGATATTATTTTGCCAATATTCCGGGATCTTTGATAGCTACGGTGGGTGTAACTGTAAATTCTTCCACTACCGTTTGTACAATAGGCCAGTATTTCAGGATACTCTTTTTTTTATTTGCTGTCCCATTTTATTATATGGAAGGACACAAATTAACTTTTCTTCTTGGGACAAATCTTGTTTCTCTTGCAGTAATAAGTCTCTGTTAGCAAACTGTGCTCTCAATTTTGCCTTCCTAATTGCCGATTTTGGATACTGACGTTCTTTTCAGTCGTTCTTGAAGTCTTTCTGCTTCCTCACGATAGAGGATTATGTTAGTACAAATCCTTCGTATCCTGATAAACTGGCCCACTGGTAGGTTATACCTTAGGGAGTATGGGTGGGAACTGTGGAACTGCAACAGCGCATTTCTCTGTCAGTTTTCAGTAGATTTTTGTGATTAATTCTGCTTCTTTACATACTATCAACACATCCAGGAACTTGGACAACACATGTGCTTTCATATAGTCACTCGCACAAAAGCACCCCACCCAGCCACTGGTTCAGCAAAACACACTTTTGTGCCATGCCTAGAGTATGTGTTTTCAACTCATTATGGGTTATGTAAACATTATACAACCTCAATCTTTTTCTTTGATTTTCTGCTTCAAAAGATAAATGGTATCCTTCTATCCCTTTGAGCTATACAGTATATTGTTTGTTTTTTTTCTTTTTAGTTAAGTAATGTCTATTTTTACTTTGTATTTTGTTTTCTAATTATATTTTAACTTGGTGGTTATTAACCATGTTGGATGACTTCATGCCACAAATGACATATAAATAAACAAATACACCTTCCTAGTTAAACTATCTAATATAATAAAACGCTAAGCGCGCATGCGCACTCTTACTGCCATGTTGCCTGATCTGTAGTTCCGTGGCTGGCAGAGTGCGCATGCGCGCTTACCAGCGCATCTCTCTGTCTCGCAGCGGGTTTGCCATCTCCGGCCAGACAAAGTTCATTTTTTTAGTTCAAAGCCGCCGCTGCGGCTCCTCTATCGAACTTCACCAGAGTCGGAGAAGACTTCCAACTCTGGCGGGGATCGAGAGAGGAGACGCAGCCTCGGCTTTAAACTAAAAAATGAACTTTGTCTGGCCGGAGCCGGCAAGCCCGCTGCGACACAGAGAGATGGCATGATTGTGCCCAGGGCTTGGGTCCTACTTCCTCTCTCTTGCAAGTCTCCAGCAATCAGCAGATCTACCATGTGCCAGTTTCAATCCTCTCCCTATCAGCAGTAGCTTTACTCACTTTCTTTTTCTCTGAGGCAAGAATATGATCTGATGGTTTCTCCTCCCTTCTCTTTATGTCTAAAAAAATAAACTTCGCAAAAAAAACTGTCTTTTTTTTTGGGGGGGGGGTTAAAACGTGCATTAGAGGTTGTTGCTTTATCGACAAATTGCCATTTTTGCAGACTACCCTATATTATGAGTGACAGGGAGACTCGGCAACGGGGGAGGGGGAAGAAAGCCAAAAGCGGAAGATTTTCAACAGACAAAGCCGCAGAGGAGGATCCTCTCTCGAGCCGCACCTGCGTCGGAGAAGGCTTCTGATGCAGGCGGGGATCTAGAGAGGCGCCGCGAAGGCGGCTTTAAAACAAAAATAAACTTCGCAAAGTAAAAAATTGCCAAAGTTCTGTCGTACGAGTCAAGCTTCAAACTCATAGGAGCGGAAATGGCGGATCTGTACTGCACGACCTTAAACAAAGCAACCGTGGCATGTTTTTTTTTTTTAATATCTCCCATCCGGGTAATAGTAGGCGCGTTCGACTTTCGGAATTACAAATTTACACGTGCGCACGTTCAGAGTGCGAACTTTCGCTTTTAAATGAGTGTCAAGTGGCGGTTTAACCTACACGAGTCACTCTGTGGCGATTTCAGACTTTGGACAATTTCTATTCTGCCGGTTTACTTAAAAAAAAAAAAAAATCTGTGCAACTTCTATTATTACTACAAAAAAGGTAGGTGAGAGTTATCTCCACACACATGACATCCCCCTGACATCTCCACACAGACACTGAAGGACAGGGGGCCAGGGAGAGACATTAAAAGAAAAAGGCCCATTGACAGACTGGTATTCACATTATGAAGGAGACAATTTCCTGTCACATTCAATAAAGCTCAGGGGCAAACTTTAGAAAAAGTGGGCATTTACTTACAAGAACCAGTATTCAGCCATGGCCATTTATATGTAGCTTTTTCAAGAGTTAGAAGTTTTTCAGATGTTATGATGACAATTATAGATGGCCCTAACCAAGGAAAACAATTACCAAACTCAAACAGAATCTTCACAAGGAATATTGTTTATAAGGACATTTTATAGATATACAACATTAAAAAAAAAAATTCTTAAAATTATCTTAATACTAACAATAATAATAAAACCTTTACCTACACATGCACAATTTTACACTCCATTCCTGTAAATGCACAATATAATATAACCACTAAAAAAAAAAGTAGGAGAACCAAACATTCCTTTACACCCTTGACTTAATCAGGGTTTCTTATGTTGTCAGGAAAGTATGTGTGTTATGTATAGTTGAAGGAGGTTTTACATGTTTTAGTTTGCTCTAAATGTTTATATGGATAGTTACTTGGGGAGGAGAGAACATTTTGGATTAAAATACTACCATTTACAGTGTTTCAGGAGAGACAGATCTCACAAAAATAAAATATTTCTCAAACACTTTAGGTTTTATTTATATGCCCTAGTGGCACACACATCTGCAGAAAAAATGGAAAAACAAACAATTTACTAAGCGTAAACTATGCAACAACAAATAGGAAAAATATAAAAACTTTAAAGAAAACAACTATACAATGAATATTAAAGCTCTTACGGTAAGTTTTATGTAATTTTTTTCAAATGTTAACATATCACATCTATTCTAGTACCCGTTAATCTAACTGGCTTAAACACTAGTTATATATAACAGTCTTCTGCAGAAAGATATTTTTAGTTTTCCATTAAGGAAAGTTGATTTTTCATATTTGCCCATGCAGAGATCATCCTGATGTCAGCTGAGGAATTTCACTAAGAGTTGTTCCCAAAAAATGATGATTGCCGTAGCAATACAGCTTCCAATTATCCACAAACCTCAGGTGTGATATTATCTGGGGTTATCAACACCTCAGAGATTAAAGTTGATCATTAGCCTAAAGAGTATTAAAGGGATTTTTTTGCCAGTCAAAACAAGAGTAGTGATAGGGAGTCTCTACAAACTATTTCTCACTGGCTCTTAATATAAAGAATGTAATTCTTCATAGTCCAGGTAGAGTGTAGTTTGCCACATTTTTGGGGGGATGAGGGGAGCTTGATGTATTTCAATCAATTCAGGATTCACTCTATATTTATTATGTTGAGACCAGCAAAATGGTTTTCTGCTGTGTGGGGGTCAAATTGTGGAACTTACTTGTTAGTCAGTTACGAAAACGTTGCGACAAGGGTAGTTTTAGAAAATTGCTCAAAACGCAACTATTTGTAAATGCATTTTTTAGATACTGATTTTTTTGTGATTGTTTTTGCTGAATAATTTCTATATGACTTTCTGAGGATTATTTGTTTATGTTTGTCTGATCTTATCTGTTTTATTGAAATATGTATGTATGTATATATTGTCCTAAAGACAAGTCATTTGTTCGGGCAGGTTTCCTCAGATAGGACCACAAGAAGAGGTCAACCATCCCCTAATCACTGAGCCCATTTCTTTATGTGGATACACAAGTATCTGTGCTGCTTATATCCATCATTTTGTAGGAACCTTCAAGTCCTAGAAGAAAAACAGAGTTAACATTTTGCAATTTACGGTACTTTAGTATTTATTGCCTTTTCATGAAGAAATTCACCCTTTTCATGAAGAGAGTCACGCTTGAATAGTAACCAGGTACGTAATTTCCTTATCTGTCCCAGCAGGTTAAGAATCTAACTGTCGTACCTGGGGCAATGGAGGGTTAAGTGATTGAACGCGCAACCTTGGGTTGCTCCGAGCAGCTCTAATCACTAGGTCACTCCTCCACTCCCCAGTTTATTAGGACTTCCCCTACTGACATACAAAACTGGGCAGTGTCTTAATTTATTGTCAAAGAGATACAAAAGAGAATTCCATTGTTATGAAATGGCAGAACACATTCATACAGAGAGAGAGAGTGCACTCAGACAATCACAGTATCTAGGACACAAATCCATACAAAGAAAAAGATAGCATACAAATACCAATCCTTACAAGGAGTATGCTGTTACCGAGGGAGATACTATACCACCAAATATGTAACTCGGGTATTAAGGGCCTGCTACTATAAACGTCACCTAACTCCTAGGCGCCATTGAATGCAATTTTCAATCATCTGCTAGGCACCGTTTATAAAATCACACCTAGCAGTGCCTAAGCAGTCTAAGGCACTGGTAGGTGTTGTATCCTTAGGTGCACAGCCATTTAAGCCAGGGTTTTCTTACTTATTATTATTATAGGTCAATTAAGAAAGAAAAGGCAAAATATTATGCTACTGAGATTAATAATGCCTCTGATAAGCCTCTTTTGTTGCATCTTTGACCAAGCAGTCCTCTGACTCGGCTCTAGATTCGGCAGTTTTGGCAATTAGGTTTGCAGATTACTTTATAGGGAAAGTACAGTTGGCGCGATCACTATCTTTCCCCAACTCTAACTCTCTTACTGTTTCCTATCCTTCATCTCTCTGTTTACTATCAGTTTCAGAAAACAATGTCAGTGTTTTTTTTCCACATTTGTCTTCCGTCCATAACTCATTTCAGTAAGTTGGTAAATGCATCACATATGACTTTTTGCCGTCTTGACGCAATCCCAACTCTATGGTTTAAAATTCAACGACATGCACTTCTATCACTCATGTTATCAATAGTCTGTAACAGTTTGTCCTCTGGGGTTTCTCCGGCTGCTTGGAAAAAGGCTTTTGTCCAACCTATTTTGAAGAGTTCTGGTTCTGATCCAACATTTGTTTCTAATTTTTGTCCCATTTTGAATTTCTCATTTATCTCTAAATTGGCAGAAAAGATGGATTTTCATCAAATTACACAGTTCTTGGATGATGATCAGGTTTTGCATCCTTGCCAATCTGGGTTTTGGATGCAACAGAAACTGTTATTGCAATTCTCCTTAGTGACCTCCATCTATGTCTTTACCAAAGAAAAATTGCACTTTTGGTCTCATTAGATCTAACTGCTGCATTTGATCTTATTGATTATTCTCTTTTATTAAAGCATCTGGCCTCGATTTATATGACTGGTGTGGCTCTTCTTTGACTAACCTCTTTACTGTCTGATCATTCATTTAAAGTTTCCACTGTTTATTCTGATTCTGACCGTTATTCTTTTCCTTGTGGGGTCCCCCAGGGCTCTGTCCTTCCCAGTTTTATTTAATATTTTCTTGAGCCCTCTAGCATCTTTACTTGAGGATTGTCGCTTGAAGGCCTATCTTTACGCTGATGATATACTTATTATATATGAAACAGATCCTGTTACTCCTGATATTTCTCCATTGCAAATGGCTATAGATAATGTTGTGGATTGGTTAAGTGCCAACTGCCTTATCCTTAATCCGTCCAAATCTGTTGGTTGTTGGATCACGGGCCTTTTGTAGACCCTACTATCACAGGCACTTCTCTTTCTTTAGTCATTCCTTTTAAGTTTTTAGGGGTTATCTTTGATCTTAGGTTGACATTTGAGCCTCAGATAAATTCTGTGGTAAAGTCTTGTTTTTGGGCCTTAAGGCAATTTTGCTCTATTTGTCCTTGGATTATCGCTCTCAAATGGCTTTGATCTTGAGTCTTGTTATCAGTAGACCAGACTACTGTGGTCCATGCAGGGGTTTTGCAGGCTCTGCTAAAGAAACTGCAGTCTGTTTAAAATTTATCTATATGAATCTTATGTAAGGCAGGATGTTATGATCATGTAACACCATTTGTAAAGGAACATCATTGGCTCTTAGTGGCATAGCGTATACAATTTAAGATCCTTACTCTTACCCATCGACTGGCCTCTGCACGTTCTTCTACCTTTTTCTACGTTCGTCTGCCTTTTTCTATCTGGCATCCTCCCTTTGGAATTCTCTTCCAAAGTATCTACATCTTGAATTATCATATCCTAAATTTAAATCTGGATTGAAGACCCATTTGTTTGTATTAACTTTTAATTCTTGATATGTATTTCTGCTGATTTTTAGCTAGCTTTCTAAAGTTTAGTGCACAATTACTGATTTAGGGCAGTTAATATTACTTTGTTAATTTTATGTTGATTTGTTTGTTTTTAATTTTATTTTTACTGTTTTACTTTAACTTGCTCTTTCTTTTCCTTACTATACATAATTTGGAGTTCCTTTTTTCTATTTCTTCGTAAATTTTTGGAAACCACTTTGCTACTGTTTGTAAAAAGCGGTATGTGAAGATTAATAAACCATAAATGAGTGCACCTAAGTCAGACTATACCCAACATTCACTCCAAATTCACCCCTAACTATGTCTTCTTGCTGGTAGGCATCTTGGTATAGGCACCAACCAGCTAATTAATTTTTTAATTGTTTTAGAATGGCGCTTTCAATTAACGGTGCCAGTTGTGCCAATTAAGTTATGCATCTAGATCGGCTAAGTGCACAGATCTAAACACCTAACTTCAGGTATCGTTTATAGAATCTGGACCTAAATGCCTGTTCATAAAGCCAGGTTTGAAAAGATGTTTTAAATTCTTGTAAATGAGGAAATATTGTGGATACATAATGGCAAATTGTTCCAGGTGCTATGCCTAGTAGAATCTGAGGGTGCCTGTTTAGGGCCCGGGAGGATAGATAGTCTTTCAAGGAACAAAGAACACATAATGAGGTAAAAGGAAGTGTGAGATTGGCTAAGTAGTCCAGGGATAAGAACATAAGAATTGCCGCTGCTGGATCAGACCAGTGGTCCATCGTGCCCAACAGTCCACTCACGCGGTGGCCTCCAGGTCAAAGATCAGTGCTCTAAATGAGTCCAGCCTCACCTGCGTACGTTCCAATTTATCAGGAACTTGTCCAACTTTGTCTTGAATCCCTGGAGGGTGTTTCCCCCTATAACAGCCTCCGGAAGAGCATTCCAATTTTCCACCACTCTCTGGGTGAAGAAGAACTTCCTTATGTTTGTATGGAATCTATCCCCTTTCAACTTCAGAGAGTGCCCTCTCGTTCTCCCTACCTTGGAGAGGGTGAACAACTTGCCTTTATCTACTAAGTCTATTCCCTTCATTATCTTGAATATTTTGATCATGTCTCCTCTCAGTCTCCTCTTTTCAAGGGAGAATAGGCCCAGCTTCTCTAATCTCTCACTGTACGGCAACTGCTCCAGCCCCTAAACCATTTTAGTCGCTCTTCTCTGGACCCTTTCGAGTAGTACCATGTCCTTCTTCATGTATGGCGACCAGTGCTGGACGCAGTACTCCAGGTGAGGGCGCACCATGGCTCGATACAGCGGCATGATAACCTCCGATCTGTTAATGATCCCCTTCTTCTTGATCATTCCTAGCATTCTGTTTGACCTTTTTGCCTGGTTTAAAAGCTTTAAAGCTAGTAATGAAGATCTTACCAAATAACCCTCTATCTTAAAGGAAGCCAGTATGTCTTCATTAGAGGTGGGATGATACGGTCTGAAGGTTTTGTGCAATAAAATAGCCTAATTACTATATTTTGAGTGGATGCAATTTTTTCAAATAACAAAATTGCATCAGAACCCAGTCCAGTAAAATCAGGCATGTTTCAGTTGACCTCTGAGGAATTCTGAGTACACTCCACCATAGGATATATAGGAAGAAGCTCCTCACACTATTGAACTTTTTTTTTTTTTTTTAGCCACATGTTCATCATCACATTTCAGTACTGGCAAATCTATAATTCTCCTTAATTTTTATTTTTATTTTTTTTTACCTCTTTACAATATTCCAATTTCTGCTCCCAAATTTCTCAAGGACCTCGTTGTTTTACCCAGCACTCTGCATTTATTGAAGGCTGGTTGAATTTTAGGTACCCAAGTCCACTGCTTTTGCATGGTAGCCAAATCAGTTGCCTCTGCTGTTTTGCTGTATGCCAGACCACTACTTTTTCAGTGCAGTACAGGAACTGAGCGATAATGCCTCTGGAATTACTTTAGGGGGGGGGGCATTTTCATTCTCTAGAAACACCCTCTCCATCTGAAATGAAGGCATCTGATCATTTGACATCACAGAGTGATCAAGGAAGGTAAGGGTCTCCTGTGCAAGTAGTAGCAGAATGTTCTCCTAATTTTTCACCTCAGGAATTCCCCTAATTCTCCGGGTTTTCTTACTGTCTCTGTTCTGAACATCATTTGCTTTGAATATCATGTTTTCTTCCATGGTGTACAAAGTTTCAATCCAGGCTTGCAAACCTTGGATAATTTCAACACCCTCTTCCACTTTAATCTCTGTATCCTCTACCTGAACCCAAGCTTCTGAGGGGACCATGCAGCTCACTTTTGGTCAGAGGAAGAAGTTTCAGCTGAAAATGCGCTGGCAAAATATAGCCGAATCTGGACTTCAGGCCAGGTTTGGCACTGAAACTGACATTTAAACTGTTATTATTATTATTATTATTTAGGGCTCCTTTTACAAAGATGCGCTAGCGTTTTTAGCACACACACCGGATTAGTGTGCGCTAGCTGAAAAAATACCGCCTGCTTAAAAAGAGGCGGTAGCGGCTAGCGCATACGGCATTTTAGCGTGCGCTAAAACCGCTAGCGCACCTTTGTAAAAGGAGCCCTTAGTCAGCCTCTAGGCAGAGTTTACAGCAAGCTGTATTATTTTATTTGCATAACAATGGACTGTTTAGCATGATTTTGCCTGCTTTACATCTCAATATTAAGTAGCCCACAGTATCTTTAATGTGCATTATGGTGATATAATGCTATTGAATGCATGTTAAGGGGCAAATATTGTGCATTATTCCCTTGGGTCCAAATTCTCAATAGTTTGCCATAAGCTAGACGGTGGTAGGCACCCTACTGCCGGCTAACTTAATTGGCCTTAATTGGCACACTAGTTGGCTGCACCGATTAAAAAACAAACCGCAATTTTAAAAACAAATGGAGGTGCCTAAGGACGCCGATATCCTGTCCCCGGAGGTGCTTTACAATGCCTAACGCCATTGTAGGCATGGTTAATGCTGGAAGTTTCAAGTTTATTAATACATTTGATGAATTGCCTATTAAAATTGCTAAGCGATGTACAAAATCCAAGTAAAGAGTAATAAAGAGAAACTAACATTTTAACAAAATAATTACATAAGATATAAACATGAGTCGGGAGGGAAAAAGTAAAAGTTACAATTTTCAATTTTTGGTAGAAAAAAGGAAAAAACAAGGAGGTAAGGGGTAATTAAACCATAGCACGATTAAAAACCTATCTAAAAAATTTAAAACATTTTAGGTATTAAAAGCATCTTTAAACAGGTAGGTTTTTAAAGATTTTTTAAATATTGTGACGTCATTTTCAATTCTAATATATTGAGGCAGAGCGTTCCACCATTTAGGTCCCATCACTGTGAACATATCAGATCTTCTTGTTCCTATAATTTTCAAAGAGGGAACTGAAAGGAGATTTTGACCAGATGAACGGAGTGGGCGTTGAGTACTGTGTGGGATTAGAGATCTAGATATAAATTGAGGTTCATTGGATGCTAGTGTTTTGAAAATAAGCAACATTATTTTAAATATAATCCTATGACCGATTGGAAGCCAATGGGCATCTATCAACAATGGTGAGACGTGGTCATATTTTTTCACGTTATATATTAATTTGATTGCCGTATTTTGTATTAACTGAAGTCTCCTTTTTTCTTTCTGAGTTATGTTAAGAAGAAGTGCGTTGCAGTAGTCAAGTTTTGCTATTATTAAGGAATGAATTAATATCTTGATCGAATTTGAACAAAGAAATTTGGCGATCGATCGGATCAGATGTAATTTGAAGAAGCAATTTTTGACAGTAAGAGAAATGTGTTCATGATAAAGCAATTTATCATCAATTATTACTCCAAGGATTTTTACAGAGGAGACTAGGTTGAGTGGAATATTATTGAGGATGAACGGGTTTGTCAGGGTTATGTCTTTTTTCCAAGTAAATAACATTGATTTAGTCTTATTTATGTTTAGTGCCAATTTGTTTGTGTTGAGCCAGTTTTGTATTGTTTCCAATTTGTGATTGATGGATGTAATATCGTTATTATTTTCCGGGTCTAAGGGATGAATGAGTTGAATGTCATCGGCATAAGAGAAAGGAATGAAGCCTATGGACTGGCAGATGCTTAATAATGGGGAGAGAAAAATATTAAACAGGAGAGGGGACAGAATAGATCCTTGAGGGATTCCAAAAGAAGAGGAGTAAGTTGTGGACAGTTCATTATTAAACCTGACCGAAGAAGTGCGATTAGAAAGATAAGAGGTAAACCAAGAAAGAACTTTCTCGTTTATGCCTATTGCTTTTAACCTATGTAGAAGTAGATCATGGTCTATAGTATCGAAGGCGGCAGAAATATCTAAAGAAAAAAGAATGACAGATTTGTGATGATCTAAGAAGTATTGTATGTTCGATGTTAGACCTATTAAACAATACTCTGTACTGTGAAATTTTCGAAAGTGGTGTTAAGCATCATAAAGCGCCTCCGTGAATGCGATTCTCTTTGAATATAGGTGCCGGAAATATGGACCTTTAAAACTCTGACCAACATTTCTGGAGCCTAGCTTCCAAGTAGTTGCAGTTCAGTAAACCGTGCGTGATTGACATGCGATCGGCGGTCATTTTTAAGACGGCCGCTGATAATGGCGCCATTTACAGAATCTGGGCCTTAGTGCACATTAGTAAGCACCTTCTTTTAAAAATATTATGTGTGTGTCGCCTATTGAGGTGGCATTTAGTGCAAGTTAGGTGTCAAGCTGCCACATTAACTTTTAGGGCTCCTTTTACAAAGGTGCACTAGCGTTTTTAGCGCATGCTATAGCGCGTACTAGCTGAAAAAATACCGCCTGTAGCGGCTAGTGCATGCGGCATTTTAGTGCGCACTAAAACCACTAGCGTGCCTTTGTAAAAGGAGCCCTTAGTGCGGTTGCGCATTAATTCTTACTACTTACTGCACTTACTACCCCTTAATTTCTTTCCTTTGTACTTTCCCATGTTCAGGAGGCTCCAGACAGCCAACAGAGAATCAGCTGTTTATCAGTGACAGTATAATGGCAACAAAATTAATCCCCCCTCTTTAAAAAAAATTTCAATTTAAATTACATTTTATATGCTGGCCTAACACTTGGTTTTATGCTATCAGTAGCATGGCCTACACAGTTCTTTATTATTCTGTTCCATCTCTTAATAAATGCAAATCTCTTCATTGAGACACAGAATTATTTCTTGTCTTGGGTGGAACAGAATCTGCCTCTTTGTCTCTCACGTTTGCAGACGTAGGAAGAAAGTGTAATACGAGGAGGAAGTAGACTGTGTCCCTTCAATGCTCTTTGAACAGACTCTATAAATATGATCCAAATTCTGGTTTGTTATTTTAGCTATTTCCATTTGGATGTATGCCAAGTTGGACAGCAGAAAATATTTGTCTCAGCCCAAAATGCATTTACACTAATCCCCAGCGGCACATGTGAGTTAATTAGTTTCATGCCCAGAGCTAGTGCAAAGGTGATGGATGCCTTAAGCGAGCCTCCAGTCTTACACCATGCCCTCAATTAACTTTCAGGTCCCTAGACTCCAGCTCCCCCCCAAAAAAAAAAATTTATATTTAAAACTCTAGAGTCATGATTATGTCAACAATATCCTTAAAAAAAATGTATGTGCTGAGATAGTGAAATGGTCAGAACCTAATGTTTAGCTTTGTCTTAACATAGTAGATGACGGCAGATAAAGATCCGAATGGTCCATCCAGTCTGCCCAACCTGATTCAATTTTAAATTTTTTCTTCTTAGCTATTTCTGGGCAAGAATCCAAAGCTCTACCCAGTACTGTGCTTGGGTTCCAACTGCCAAAATCTCCATCAAAACCTACTCCAGCCCATCTACACCCTCCCAGCCATTGAAGCCCTCTCCAGCCCATCCTTCCCCAAATGGCCATATACAGACACAGACCGTGCAAGTCTGCCTAGTACTGGCCTTAGTTCAACATTTAATATTATTTTCTGATTCTAAATCATCTGTGTTCATACCACGCTTCTTTGAACTCAGTCACCATTTTCCTCTCCACCACCTCTCTTGGGAGCGCATTCCAGGCATCCACCACCCTCTCTATAAAGTAGAATTTCCTTACATTGCCTTTGAATCTACCACCCTCAACCTCGAATTATGTCCTCTGGTTTTACAATTTTCCTTTCTCTGGAAAAGATTTTGTTCTACGTTAATACCCTTCAAGTATTTGAACGTCTGAATTGTATCTCCCCTGTCTCTCCTTTCCTCTAGGGCAGGGGTGTCCAATGTTGGTCCTCGAGGGCCGCAGTCCAGTCGGATTTTCAGGATTTCCCCAATGAATATACATGAGGTCTATTTGCATGCACTGCTTTCATTGTATGCTAATAGATCTCATGCATATTCATTGGGGAAATCCTGAAAACCCGACTGGATTGCGGCCCTCGAGGACCGACATTGGACACCCCTGCTCTAGGGTATACATATTCAGGGCTTCCAGTCTTTCCTCATATGTCTTCTAGCCCAAGCCTCCTATCATTTTCGTTGCCCTCCTCTGGACCGCTTCAAATATTCTTGCGTCCTTCTCCAGATAACGGTCTCCAAAACTGAACACAATAGTCCAAGTGAGGCCTCACCAACAACCTGTACAGGGGCATCAACACCTTCTATTGGATACGCTTCTCTTTATACAGCCCAGCATCCTTCTGGCAGCAGCCACTACCTTGTCACACTGTTTTTTCACCTTTAGATCTTCAGACACTTATCACCCCAAGGTCCCTCTCCCTGTCCATGCATATCAGCTTCTCACCTCCCAGCATATACGGTTCCTTCCGATTATTAATCCCCAAATGTATTACTTTGCATTGAATTTTAGTTGCCAGGCAATAGACCATTTCTCTAACTTTTGCAGATCCTTTTTCATATTTTCCACTCCCTCTTCGGTGTCTACTCTGTTACAAATCTTGGTATCATCTGCAAAAAGGCACACTTTTCCTTCTAACTCTTCAGCAATGTCACAAACATATTGAAAAGGATCGGTCCCAGCACCGAACCCTGAGGGACTCCACTACTCACCTTTCTTTCCTCCAAGCGACTTCCATTAACCACCACCCTCTGGTGTCTATCCGACAGCCAGTTTCTAACCCAGTTCACCACTTTGAGTCCTAACTTCAGCCCATCAAGTTTGTTCAAGAGCTTCCTATGAGGAACCGTATGAAAGTCTTTGCTGAAATCTAAGTAAATAGCATCTAGCATATGTCCTCGATCCAGCTCTCCGGTCACCCAATCAAAAAATTCAATCAGGTTCATTTAGCACGATTTACTTTTTGTAAAGCCATGTTGCCTTGGATCCTGTAACCCATTAGATTCAAGGAAGTACACTATCCTTTCTTCAGCAACACTTCCATTATTTTTCCAACAACCAAAGTGAGGCTCACCAGCCTGTAGTTTCCCGCTTCATCCCTGTGACCACTTTTGTGAATAGGGACCATATCCATTCTTCTCCAATCCCCGGGAACCACTCCTGTCTCCAGAGATTTGTTGAATAAGTCTTTAATAGGACCCGTCAACCTCTCTTTGCTGCCCCCAGGAAGCCGCTACCCTAAGCCACAACCTAGTCTTGCCTGATAATTGGGCCAGCCCTTTCCATACCATTTCTCTCCCGTTTTACTCTTGTAAGGGGGTTGAGAGGTTAGAAACAATGTTAAATTTCAAATTGCAGTTGAATGTACGGTGCAATGTAGGAATCGATAAAAATGACAAAATGGTCCATAACTGTAGGAAAAGATTTATTTGAAAATGAACCCAGGGACTCATAAATGTAAACACATTTTAAGGAGGATTGTTCCATTACTTAAATAGCAAAAGTATTGCCTGTGATACCTTTATTTGAAGATAAACACAATAGCAGCATTGAAAAAAAATATATAGGCTGTTAACATCTCCATAACACTAGAACAGTGTCTCGCCAACTTTGTCGAGCCGCAGCATTCTAAACATAGTGGACACGGATTCTGGCATCCGTAAGTGCGCAGGCGTTGACGCGATGATATCATCATGTCGACATATGCGCAAAGGCCTTCCAGCATGGAAGAAGCGTGGAGAGAAGGAGAGGCGCTGGTCCCAGCTTATTTCCTACACAGGATATGCCTCTCGCCGTAAGAGGCAGTCCTGTAGGCAATCAGCCAGCGCCTCTTCTCACCCAGCATCTCGCAGCACACCTGAAATCTCAGGAGGCACACCATTTGCGATACTGTACTAGATTGCATCTCTCTAAAATTGCACTGTAAGGAAATCTCTACCTCATAGCATCCCTTCTCGAACAGTACTAGCTCTCATCTGTTGTATTGTACCACTCAAACTGTATCCCAATGTACCTCTATACTAAATTGTATATTTAAATTGCATTGTAAATCGCCTTGTAATGCAACTCAGAAATCTCAGATTAGATTAGATTACAGAGATGTTAACAGAAAGACAACAGCATAAAATACTGTTTTCTAAACTGTTAGTCTTTTATCGCTCAACAAGGCACATATTAATATCTGCAAGAACTGAAAACAAGGAAGACAATATCTGCAATGAGGATACACAGTGTTAAAAAAAAAACTTTTTAGCTACCAATCTGTTTTGTCAGTTTTGTTCACTTTCAAGAAGGTGCTTAAACATCAATAACCCCCTCTTTTACTAAGGCGCTAGCCGTTTTAGCGTGCGCTAAATGCTAACGCGTCCATAGAATATAATGGACGCGTTAGCCGCTAGCGTGCCTTAGTAAAAGGACCCCTAAATTATAATAATGCCTATATTAAAAGAGGAAGGAGTAGCCTAATGGTCAGAGCAGCCGGCTAAGAACCAGGAAACAAAAAGTTTTGTACCAACGTCGATTTATTATTAGAAAAACAACCCCTATTGAATATGAAACGATTTTAAGTGTCATTTCTTTCTTTATCCATAAGGTTATTAAATTTTTACCAACATGGTTTTCTGGCGGGAGCCCAACATTCATTACGTGTTGGAAAATGCCATAATTATATTGCTGAATTTCAAGGCACAGTGCTTTGCACAGATGCTGGTGTTGATGAGCACAAATTTTTTTTTTACTTATCTCGCCATTAACTTGACTTATGCTGGCCCAAACTGCATATTGATAGTAGAATATGCAAAATACCGACAGGTCCTGGAATATATCCCTGAGGAAGCTGCAGTCAGCGGCGAAATGGGGCCCGTCGATGTTTTGCATATTCTGCCTTGAAATTCAGCAATGAATGTTCAATAATGAATGTTGGTCTCCCGACAGAAAACCATGTTGGTAAAAATTTTATAATCTTATGGATAAAGAAAGAAATTACACTTAAAAATCGTTTGATATTCAATAGGGGCTGTTTTTCTAATAATAAATTGATGTTGATACAAAACTTTTTAGAAAAAGAAAGAAAAAATTATTTAAAAGTATTTATAATTAAATTATGAAAAGTTAATTGATATTGAAAAGTTCAAAAAAGAAGTTAGATTCACATGAGTAAATTATTAAATTGAATATGTTAGAGTAGAGAGTAAAATGAAGGGGTGGTCGATGAAAGATAACCATTACCACTAAAAATTGGGGTGAAAATTCATGTGGTCCCTAGAAATAGTGTTCTGAGACACACTCCTTCATATAGTTAGCTATCTTAATTAATGTGCTTTTTGTTGTGGATCATTGGTTAGAGCAACAAATTTGTTTTTTTCACTTTTATCTTAAGAACCAGGAAAGTCAGGTTTCAAATCACACTGCAGCTCTTTTTGACCTTGAACAAGGCACTTAACCTTTTGAAATTTTCCAGGTGTCGCTATGTCTGGATAGGTAGAACCGAGATTTCAGCCCTCATGCTGTGGCTTTCTTCAGGGTGTGCTGTATGGTCAGCAATTTGTCTTTTTATATACAGTAGTGGGTCCTCAAACTCGATTGGTCTGATGCAGTAAAGCTATTCTTATGGATAAAGCTGGAAAGTTGGTCACCAATTTGAATTTTGGCAGGAAAATCCATTGGCCTCTTTTTCTAACAGAATGGAAAATTCTCTGGTGAGTTTAAAGGTGTTCTTTCCATGAAGCTGAGTTATTTGTCCTCTTAGACTTCTTCCGCAGCTGTCATCATGCTTGTTGCAGTTTTCAGGGACTCAATGCATCTGAGCTTCAAGAAATTATAACTGAGTGGTATTGATAGTCAGCATACAATAAAAATCAATACTCCACTCGTATGAAACGATCTATATTCTGTCACTCATTCTTATATTCTTCTTAAACCAGTTGATTAATCATGTGTTGAATATTTTTTTAAGCATTTTTTTAAAGCACACTGTTTATGCAGGAAAAGGCCTCAGAGTTAAGGAGTACTACACTTATAGTCTCATTGACATTCACTGTCAGCGTAGATATAATCCGAATATATACTCCATACTACAATCACTGGCCAAAAACCTGCTTAGTGCATTTTTACTATTAGTCTTTAACTTATAACTCTTTAACTATTTTTAACCTATTTTATCTTTTTTTCTTAATTGTAACTTGTGATTAATATATTCAACACTGGAGCTCTGAATACAGACCACTTCACAGTTTGAAAAACTAGCAGAGGTTTACTTATCTTTAGTGTTTGTAGTTGTTCAGTTTTCAATCATAGATTTCATTTACTGTGTGCCACCACAAACTACCGGAACCAGGACCGGAGCTGTTCCCTACTCTTGGAGCTGGAACTGAAGCCGTTTCGTAGACCGCTAGTTTGTCCACTGCTTCAGGGCCAATTTTAGGGCACAATAGTATTGCCTCCTTATCTTCTGTCTGTTGAAAAATTTCTGATAGTGATTGTAGTATGGAGTATGTATTCGGTCTTTATCCCAGGACAAGCAGGCATGATATTCTCACATGTGGGTGACGTCATCTACGGAGCCCCGGCGCGGACAGCTTTTCAAGCAAACTTGATTGAAGTTTCAAGTTTGCACACTGCACCACGCATGTGCGTGCCTTCTCGCCCACTAGAGGGCGCATCCCACCTCGTGGTCCTCAGTTCAAATTTTTCCGCGGAGCAAGAAAGCCCTGTGGATCTGAGCTCCAGTGTTTTTGCCTTCTAGCTGCCGCGTTTAGTTTGTTTTCCCTTCGAATTAGTTCGCGGTGCTGTTTTTCTTTTCGGTTCTTTTCAAAAAAAAAAAAAAAGTCTTTCGTTTTTCCTCGGACTCCGGGGACTCCCGGAATCCGTGGCCGCGGGACGTCGGTACGTTCCCGGCCTTCTTCTTTTCCTTCGTGGATGTCCCGTCCTGTTACGGGATTCAAAAAGTGCAGCCGGTGTGAAAGGTTGCTTTCCATCACCGACCCTCACCGGTGGTGCATTGTCTGTCTTGGGCCCGAACATCCGACAGACTCGTGTGATCGCTGTGCTACCTTCCAAAACAGGGCCCTCCGTCGCCGTAAGGCAAGAATGGCCGAATTGTTCGCCGTCGACGCACCTAAGGCCTCGACGTCGGCCTCGGCTTCGGCCCCGGCCTTGACCTCGGCCTCGGCGTCCTTGGGGGCCTCGGCCTCGCCTCGGCCCTCTTCCTCGAAGGCGTCGTCAGTGAAGCAAGCTTCGGGTAAGTCCTCTGTTCTATCCCCTTCAGCAAAGAAGCCATCCTCGAGTCAGGCCAAGGCGGGTGGGTCGACCCCGGCCCCGCATCGGACCTCGACTCCGCACACCCCGAGGGAATACTCGAGACCGAGGTCGCCCTCCAGGGAGTGTGCCCCGGACTCGGAACTCCCCACCTTCGTGGGGATTCCGGCCTTCCAGGATCTCCTCCGAGCTCTGATCTCATCGGAGCTGTCGGGAGCCCTGGAAGTGTTGCAGCGTGCTGCGGTTCCGGCGGCCTCGACCTCGGCCGGGGCGCCTTCGGTCTCGGAGGCCCCGGCCTCGGCTCCCTCGGGAGCCCCGACCTCGGCGACCTCGGTCTCGGGTACGGTGGCCCCGTTCACCTCGGCCTCGGCCCCGGACCTCGACCTCGGGGGAACCCCCTGAGCGGAGTGTAAGGCCCAAGGAAAAGTTGCGCAGAGTGCGCCGTCTTTCCTCCTCTTCCTCCGGGTCTTCCAGACACGCCTCGCCCTCGACGCGACCTCGGACGGGGCGTCGATCGAGGAAGTCTAAGCGACCCCGAGGCTCGCCTCGGCGCGACCGCTCCTCGTCGTTCGGGGGCGAGGCGCTGCAGGTGTCGGAGTTGCGCCTCGACAACCCGAGGCTCCTCCGCTCACCTCATGGGAAATCTTCCCGGGCCGCCTCGCCGAGGAAACGGGAGAGTGTCCCACGAACCCCTGGGTCCTCACCCAAGGGCTCTGCGAGGAGGATAACTTCCCCTTCCCCCTCGAGGGCCCTCGAGAGGGGATCCTGGGATTCGGGATCGGTTAGGGATCCTCATTATTCCCATGAGGCCTCCCCCCTCTCCTCGGTGGGACGGTCGAGAACCCCGTCTCCCCAGGCTAGGCCGTCCTCATTTTCATCCTTCGTTCAGGACATGGCCCAAGCCCTGGGGATTGACCTGATGGTAGGCTCTCGGTATTCCAAAGAATTTTTGGAGGAACAGGACCTCCCCACTCTTCCTAGGGAGGTGCCTAGACTCCCTCTCAACAGTGTCCTTCTGCAAACCTGGCTGAATAACTTGTCAAACCCTCTTACAGTCACGTCTGTGCCTTCAAAAATGGAATCGAAATATAGGACGATTCCCCCTAAAGGGTTCGATAAGGCGCAGCTCTCACACCAGTCTCTTCTGGTGGAGTCTGCTCTTAAAAAATCACAGCCCTCACGGGTTTCTGCGGCGGTTCCACCAGGCAGGGAGGGGCGGACCCTGGACAAGTTTGGCCGTCGCCTCTATTCAAATTCCCTGATGGCCACCAGGGTTCTAAATTACGCCTTCACCTTTTCCTCCTATTTGCGTGGTATGGTGAAGGACCTCCCTCAATATCGAAACTCGTTACCGGACTCCCAAAGAGCAGGATTCGATAAGTTTATGTCCAACCTGTCTCAATTGCGGTTGTACCTATTCCACGCAGTGTACGACGCCTTTGAGCTGGTTTCGAGGGTGTCGGCCCTCGCGGTGGCCATGCGCCGCTTGGCCTGGCTTCGCACCCTCGACATGGACCCAAACCTGCAGGAACGCCTGGCAGACTTGCCCTGTGTGGGGTCCGAGTTATTCGACGAGTCATTGGATGCGGCGACCAAACGCTTGTCGGAACAGGAGCGCTCTCTAGCATCCCTGGTCCGCCCCAAACCTAGACCCCCGCCGCAGAAACCCTTTCGGCCTCCGCCGCGCCGATACCCTCAGAAGTCGACTCCGGCTTTCTCGAGACCGCCTCTGAGACGTCCGTCTCAGCGAGGCAGAGGGGGACAAACCCAAGCCCAGGCGCAGGGCCCTTCTAAACCCGCGCCCTCCTTTTGACGGGCTGAGCGGACGGGGCGGGTTCCCCTCCGCACTTTCTCAGGAACCCCTTCCTATCGGGGGCCGTCTTCGGTCCTTCCGGGAGGCATGGACCGGGATTACCTCAGACGCTTGGGTGCTCCGGATCGTCTCCGAGGGCTACTCGCTCAACTTTGTGTCCTCGCCGCCGGACAGTCCCCCAAGTTTAGTCCCCTGCAACCGTTCGCAACTACCGACCCTTATAACCGAAGCCAAAGCCCTCCTGAAGCTTCGGGCGGTCGAGCCGGTCCCCAAGGACCAGTGGGGTACGGGGTTTTACTCCCGCTACTTTTTGGTCCCAAAAAAGACCGGGGACCTGCGCCCCATACTGGACCTCAGGAAGCTCAACAAATTCCTGGCCCGGGAGAAGTTTCGAATGCTATCTCTCCCGGTTTTGTACCCCCTCTTGGGGGAAGGGGACTGGATGTGCTCCCTCGACCTGAAGGAAGCATACACCCATGTTCCGGTGCACCCCGCCTGTCGAAGATTCTTACGCCGTTTGCGAGGCTACATCTGAGGATCCCTCAGTGGACCCTCGCGTCCCAGTGGCGTCAGGAGTGCGACCCGGTGTCTCGCCTCATTTCGGTAACTCCGCCCTTGCGGAAATCGCTGCGTTGGTGGACAGACTCTTCAAATCTGTCCATGGGGCTATTGTTTCGCACTCCGCCTTTTCGCAAGGTCCTGACCACGGACTCCTCGGAGTACGCGTGGGGAGCCCATCTCGACGGTCTTCGCACGCAGGGCCTGTGGTCGACAGAAGACCGTCAGTGTCATATCAACGTGCTAGAGCTGCGAGCCATCTTCCTAGCACTTCGAGCCTTCGTTCACATATTGCAGGACCAGGTGGTCCTCGTCCGCACGGACAATCAGGTGGCAATGTATTATGTGAACAAGCAGGGAGGAACGGGGTCATGGCCCCTCTGCTCCGAAGCTCTTCGCCTCTGGGAGTGGGCGGCCTCCCGGAACATCTTCCTCCGGGCGGTCTACATCCAAGGAGAACGGAATTGCCTGGCGGACAAACTGAGTCGACTTCTGCAACCGCACGAGTGGACTCTACACTCAGCAGTTCTACGCGAGATTTTCGCTCGCTGGGGAACGCCACAGGTGGATCTGTTTGCCTCTCCGGAAACACACAAACTACCACTATATTGTTCTCGGATGTACTCGCAGGACCGTCTGGAAGCGGATGCCTTCCTACTCGACTGGGAAGGGAGGTTCCTGTATGCATTCCCTCCGTTCCCCCTGATCATGCGAACGTTGGTACACCTAAAATCGTCCACGGCCACGATGATTCTCATAGCACCTCGGTGGCCGCGTCAGCACTGGTTCTCCCTGCTGCTCCAGCTCAGTGCCAGGGAGCCTCTCCCCCTGCCTGTCTCTCCTTCTCTGCTGTCTCAGAGTCAAGGATCCATGTTACATCCCAATCTGCAGTCATTGCACCTGACAGCCTGGTTTCTTGTTCCCTGACTCCTCCGGACCTGTCTCAATCGGTGAAGGAGGTGTTGGAAGCCTCCCGCAAGATCTCGACGAGGCTTTGCTATGCGCAGAAATGGACCAGGTTTTCCACCTGGTGCTCGTCTTTTCACCTGGATCCGGTATCAGTTCCGGTATCCTCGGTTTTAGAATATTTGTTTCATTTGTCGCGCTCCGGCTTGAAAACCACTTCGGTGCGGGTTCATCTCAGTGCGATTTCTGCTTTCCACCAACCTCTGGAGGGACGCCCTCTGTCACTCCATCCCTTGGTGACACGCTTCATGAAAGGGTTACTCAGGGTTTGTCCCCCTCTTAAGCCTCCGTCTGTCGTGTGGAATTTGAATGTGGTTCTGGCTCAACTGATGAAACCCCCGTTTGAGCCACTCAACAAGTCCCTCTTGAAATTTCTGACTTGGAAGGCGGTGTTTCTAATTGCCCTCACCTCCGCCAGGCGGATTGGGGAGTTGCAAGCCTTGGTTGCGGACCCTCCTTTCACTGTCTTTCATCACGACAAGGTGGTTCTCCGCACCCATCCTAAGTTTTTACCTAAAGTTGTTTCTGACTTCCACCTCAATCAGTCCATTGTCCTTCCTGTGTTCTTCCCGAAGCCCCACTCCCATCCTGGCGAGACGGCGCTTCACACGCTTGACTGTAAGAGGGCGTTGGCATATTATCTTCAACGCACCAGGTCTCATCGGAAGGTTCCTCAATTGTTTTTGTCCTTCGATCCCAATCGATTAGGGCATCCAGTTTCCAAGCGCACTCTGTCTAACTGGTTGGCCGCTTGCATTTCCTTTTGCTACGCTCAGGCTGGCCTTCCTCCCCCGGGTCGAGTCACGGGGCACAAGGTCCGGGCGATGGCAGCTTCGATAGCTTTCCTCCGATCCACTCCGATGGAGGACATATGTAAGGCTGCCACTTGGTCTTCGGTTCATACATTCACCTCTCATTACTGCCTGGACGCTTTATCCAGGAGTGACGGCCGGTTTGGCCAGTCAGTTTTGCAAAATCTGTTTTCCTAAATTGCCATCCTCCCACCTGCCCTTTTTTGGTTAGCTTGGAGGTCACCCACATGTGAGAATATCATGCCTGCTTGTCCTGGGATAAAGCACAGTTACTTACCGTAACAGGTGTTATCCAGGGACAGCAGGCATATATTCTCACAACCCGCCCGCCTCCCCGGGGATGGCTTCCTTGCTAGTTATGGAACTGAGGACCACGAGGTGGGATGCGCCCTCTAGTGGGCGAGAAGGCACGCACATGCGTGGTGCAGTGTGCAAACTTGAAACTTCAATCAAGTTTGCTTGAAAAGCTGTCCGCGCCGGGGCTCCGTAGATGACGTCACCCACATGTGAGAATATATGCCTGCTGTCCCTGGATAACACCTGTTACGGTAAGTAACTGTGCTATATCTACGCTGACACTAAATATCGATGAGAATATAAGAATGAGTGACAGAATATAGATCGTTTCATACAAGTGGAGTATTGATTTTTATTGTATACTGACTCTCATTGCATCTGGTCAGGTAGAACCAACTTTTCACCCATCATGCAGTGGCTTTCATCATGGTATGCTGTGAGCAGTTTGTCTTTATATAGTAGGTCCTCAAACCCAATTGTTGGGGGCTTGAGGTGAATGAGGCAGTTGATCACAAATTTGAATTTTGGTAGGAAAATCCATTGGTTTCTTTTTCCCATAGAATGGAAAATTCTCTGGTGAGTTTAAATATGAAGCTGGGTTATACGTTTTTTTAGGCTTCTGTGGCTGGCATCATGCTTGTGAACCTTTTAGAACCTTGCAACACTGGGCCCTGACCCTGGCTCAATTGATAGGCTTCACCTACATTGACGACATCCAGTTGATACATCCATTGAACCCTGAGTCCTCAACTGAAGTTCAAGACATAAATAATAAACTCCTTCAAATAAGCTCCTGATTAAAATAAAATGTGCTCGTCCTCAATATCGAAAAAACAAATTTTGTTCTGTTCTCCACCACAGATAGGAAGGAGCTAATCAATCCAATCTGTATCGAATCCATCCCTATAAAAATGGGAAAAAAAATCAAGCTTGATAATAAACTCACCTACCACAATCAGATTAGTGCAGCTGTAAAGAAATGATTTTATAAGCCAAAATTAATATGCTCAATGTCCTCTCTTCTGGATCCCCCCTCATTCATTCTTTGGTTATCTCTCACATCGACTACTGTAATTCCTTATATCAAGGCATTACACTGAAAGAAATTTGCCGTCCCAAGATACTTTAGAACACTGCAATAAAACTTATCTACAAAGCAAAAAAAATTGACCATGTCTCTTCTCTTCTCCATGATGCTCATTGGCTGCCTGTCACACACCAGACAATTACAAAATTCTCCTCTTCACCTTCAAAACTCATTTTGCAAACACCCCCGCCTTTATCAACAGAATTCTCATCATCTATCAGCCCTAACGAATGCTGAGCTCTAATACTCAGAAATTACTGCTGATCCCATCAATTCGGGATATTGTTTATGACACTACATGGAAAACAATCTTCTCCGTTATGGCTGTCACTATGATATGCGCTGCCCCTACATCTCAGGTTAGTAACATAGTAGATGACGGCAGATAAAGACCCGAATGGTCCATCCAGTCTGCCTAACCTGATTCAATTTAAATTTTTAAATTTTTTCTTCTTAGCTATTTCTGGGCAAGAATCCAAAGCTTTACCTGGTGCTGTGCTTGGGTTCCAACAGCTGAAATCTCCGTAAAAACCTACTCCAGCCCATCTACACCCTCCCAGTCATTGAAGCCCTCCCCAGCCCATCCTCCACCAAACGGCCATATATAGACACAGACCGTGCAAGTCTGCCCAGTACCGGCCTTAGTTCAATTTTTAATATTATTTTCTGATTCTAGATCCTCTGTGTTCATCCCACGCTTCTTTGAACTCAGTCACAGTTTTACTCTCCACCACCTCTCTCGGGAGCGCATTCCAGGCATCCACCACCCTCTCCATAAAGTAGAATTTCCTAACATTGCATTTGAATCTACCACCCCTCAACCTCAAATTATGTCCTCTGGTTTTACCATTTTCCTTTCTCTGGAAAAGATTTTGTTCTACATTAATAACCTTCAAGTATTTGAACATCTGAATCATATCTCCCCTGTCTCTCCTTTCCTCTAGGGTATACATATTCAGGGCTTCCCATTCTCTCTGAGATTCTCAGAGATCCGAGAATCTCGGAGAGAACGGGAACACGAAGGCCTTGAGCATGCGCAGATGCTCAAGGCCCAGCGAGAAGGAGGCAGATCTTCGGGCACCGGCATGCCCTGTGTGTTGGTGCCGGTGCCAAACGGGGGATAAGAAATGTGATCGGGTGGGTGGGTGCCTTTTTGATGCTGGATCATGGCGGGGAGAGGGTGTGACGCGAGCGGAGGGTGCCGGATCGCGGGGGGCGGGCGAAACGAGCGAGGGGGAATGGCGGATAACGCAGGGGTCCTTCATGAACGGGGGAGCAATGCCGGTTCTTGGGGGGGATAGAGCACTGCCGCTGGCCTCGGGGGATGGGGGTGGGTGGGAACGAATCAAGCGAGTTTCCCTTAGTTCCTATAGGGAAACTCGCTTTGATATACAAGTATTTTGGTTTACGAGCATGCTTCTGGAACAAATTATGCTCATAAACCAAGGTACCACTGTATGGTCTTTCCTACAGTCATATGCTAAAAAAACTGACCCATGTGAAATGCTATATATATGTTACAGTACTCTGAATAAAAGAGATATATCCCTTGGCATATTGGCATGTGCGTTTGTGTGTGTATGTGACAGCAGGACAGCAGAACGAGGCTAATACAAATTGGGACCTGGTCATTTCAACCATGTCTCTGTGATAGCGACAATATCTAGATCTGCCTCTAACATCAGGCTTGCAGATCATGAACTTTGTTGCTTAGACTGCGAGCATTTGTGGTCATCGCTTTCCAGCTATTTTTCAGCGATAATTTCCTTTTTCGTATGAATTTTTGTTTCGTTTCACTTTCCGTTGCAATACTAAGAAATGAGTTTCTGATATTGTTTTTGTTGCAATCTTTACTACTATCACATCTTTTGCCGGTGGTGGTCTCTATAATTGTCCTTCGTACATACACCACCCCCACCTTCTAGTTTAAATGCCTAGAAAAATATTTTCTAAATTTCTCTGCAAGGTTTCTTTTTCCTGCTATAGTAATATGTAGCCCATCAGTGCAATATAGCTTCTTGTCCTTCCATGTATTTCCCCATCCTCCTATGTACCTGAAGCCTTCTTGATGACACCAGGCTTTGAGCCATCTATTAAAGTCATCTGTGTTTTTCACTCTTTGCTCACCCTTTCCATATGCAGGCAGTATTTCAGAAAAAGCTAAAGTCTTTACAAAAGGTTTCAAGCCCTCACCAAGTTCTCGAAAAGCTTTCTGTACTGCAAGTGTGGAGTTGTTGGCCAGGTCATTTGTTCCCAGATGGATAACAACATCAGTGTTAAAATCCTTAGTTTCTTCCTTAATTATAGTCTGTATTTGCCTGGAACTCCTGGTAGCTGAGGATCCTGGAAGACATTTCACTATTTTGGTCTCCTCGCCTTGTGTTCCAAGGTTAATGCCTCTGATGATGGAATACCCCAACAGTAATAGTTTTCTGTTTTTGGCTTTTTTATTTGTGCTTAGGGTGCGCTTGTTCTCTTGAGTTACCTTCATTGGTTCTAGTCCCACCTCCCTTCTTTTTTCTTGAGTATCGCAGTGCACTAGTGGAGTGAAGGAATTCTGTAGAGGTAATATTAGTGAAGGTGGATGTTTCTGTGTTACATGTCACAGTCTTCCTGAGCCTACTGTGACCCATTTATTCCTGGGCTGGTTTTTTTTTTTTTAATGTCTTTACTAGCAATTGCGAAGTGAACATACAACCAGTAGTGAAGAGAGCATAGAAAACAGAACAAGTAGTGAAACAGCAATTGATAACGGTGACATCAAATAGCTCACAGTATCAAAACCAGATGGTTGGAGCCCAACACAATTGACATTTTGTGTTAATATACAAAACCCCCCAACAAACACACACAAGTCCCAAGCACCCGGCTTCAAGCCACAACAATCATACAACAAACATCCCACAAGCATTCTCCCAAACAGCCACCACACCCACCCGTGCAGACACCCCGGGAGGTAGCCTCCATCTGAGGAGGACGTGGCCTCCATCTGAGAAAAATCAAGTACTCGGGTTCGTGTCCTCCAACTCCAAACTAGGACATAAATTTAAAGCCCGCTTCCATAAATCTGAATAACACCGGAGGGCAAGAGTCCCAGGCCTGGGAATGCGTTGAAGTTCATATCGCCCCACCTCGGCAAAACGAGCAATCCACTGTGGGAAAGAGGCTACTGACTCAGCCACCCAATGTTGCAACAAGAGCTTTTTCACCACCAAGACAGCCATGTAAAGAACCCTGCGCTGGGGTAGCGTAAGTCCTCCCTCAATCAAAGAACGTTGATCTCCCAATAGCAGGAAACCATAGGTCCCAGGGCACAGCTCGCTGAAGAATGTGCTCCAAGAATGGAAGAACTCACAGCCATATGGCGGAAGAAGGGCATTCCAAAAAATGATGCAGAAGTGTTCCTAAAGAGCGATTACATTTGGTACAGACTTCTCCCTCCCATAGGCCCATGCGTGCCCCCTGTGCTCTGGCGATATAAGCTCGATGCAGAATTTTAAATTGCATTTCCCTATAATCCGTGGAACCCCCCAAGGTCTGCACAATGGCAAAAAGATCAAGAAAGGCCCTGTGGTCCAATGCAAGACCAAGGTCCGATTGCCACTGGGAAGCCAAGCGATCCATTGGGCCCAGATCCGAAGCATTCTTCAGAATCTGATACTAGGTGGCTAATTTGTTAAAAGCAGGTGGCACCTGAAAAAACTGAACATCCAAGGGACCACAGAGTCAAGCATCCCCCCTTTTACGACCAAAGGACAAATAATAATGCCGGGCTTGAAGGTAGGCCCAGAAGTGATTCTGGGGCAAGTGCCAGCGGTCTTGCAATTGAGCAAAAGGAGGGAACTGACCCCCCCCCATGTGTAGGAAATCCTGAAAGGTTCTACACCCTCTCCGCTCCCACTGTTGAAACCAAGAGTGGCCCATTCCCGGTGGAAAATCAACATTCCCATACAATTGTAGCAAAAGGGAGGCTGCCGGAGTTTTCCCCTGCCGACGCTGCCACCACTGCCAGGCACGGCACAAGGGTAAGAGAAATGCAAACCTTGCCCCCCACCCTGGTATAACAGATAGCGGAATATGAAGAAGGGACAGAACTGAATAAGGGGCACACCATGCTTCCATCCAGCCCCAAGAAGAAAATTTATAACAACCTGACCATCCTTCATGGATAAAACGAAACAAAGCTGCGACATTATAATATCGAAGATCAGGAAGGTTCAAACCACCCCTAGATTTATCCAAAGCCAAAGTGGCATAGCTAATCCTAGCTCTCTTATGACGCCAAATGAAAGAGGAAATTGTAGAACGAAACAAGCGCACTTCTTTATCAGTAACCCAAAGGGGAATAGTTTGCAAGAGATACAGAATCTTGGGGAGAAGTACCATCTTAGCCAGTGCCACACGGCTCCAAACGTCCAGTGGAAGATACTTCCATTTCTCACACAAACGCTGAATCGCATCCAAATGGCGCGTCACATTATATTGATACAAAAGCTTGAGGTCGGGACTTAAATACACACCAAGATAACGCATCGGTCCCTTCACTGGGGGAATCTCTAGACTCGCATGCCAGGGCTCTACCCGAGAGGACCGTAACGGTAGCAGTTCAGATTTATCACAATTGACTCGCAGGCCAGAGAGATCTCCAAAGGATCGAACAAGATCAAGGACCCTCCCCAGATCCCGTCGAGGTTGGTCGAGATAAAGGAGAATATCATCTGCAAAAAGATTAATGCGACTCTCCTTGTCCCCCAGGCGGATGCCCTGAAGAACCGGGTCGCCACGGATACTAGCGGCCAATGGTTCAATGGCTAACACAAAAAGTAATGGAGACAACGGACATCCCTGTCGTGTCCCCCTGCCCAAGTCAAACGGGTCGGTGAACTGACCATTTACTAAAAGCCGGGCTTGCGGTCGCTTATATAAGCTACAAATCCAGTGATGAAAAGTGCCCTCAATGCCAAACTGCCGCAAAACCCAGAAGAGATATTGCCAGGATATTCTGTCAAATGCCTTTTCCATGTCTAATCCTACAATAGCCGAGTCCCCCACCAATCCACGTCTGGAATGAAGGGCCATCAGAGCATGTGCTAGATTCATCGACGCATAGCACCCCGGCACAAAGCCGGCTTGGTCCTCATGTATCAAGAGCGGCAAAAAGGCATTCAATCTATGGGCCAAAAGCGCGGCAAAAAGCTTAGCATCCTGGTTAAGAAGAGAAATAGGCCGTTAAGACCCTACCTGAACCTGGCTTAGGCAAAAGCACAACGTGTGCCATAAACGCCTCTTGTCAGAGCAGGAGAGACCTGATCCGACAAGATTTTGTAGTACTCGGAGCCAAACCCGTCAGGACCCGGCGCTTTATTTAATTTGAGCTTCTTGATACCAAACTGTACCTCCCCAGAAATAATGAGTGCATTCAATTGCTCCAACTGATCATCCGTCAGTTTAGGAAGCGTGAGCCCCTGGAAGAAAGCATCTCTAGCAGAGTCCGAGAATGGTCGATTAGCGTAGAGAGATTCATAAAAGTGAACAAATTGTTGTTGAATCTGCTGCGCCTGAGTGAAACGATTACCCTTCTTGGCTTGGATAGACAAAATAACCTGGCGTGTGCGCGGAGGTCGGACCAGATTGGCCAACAGACGTCCTGACTTACCCCCCCAGGAATACAATTTATACTGTTGAAAATAAATATCATGGGATACCCTCTGCGTTAAAATGGTATCATTCTGTCGCAGTAAGGGAAATGCAATGGCGCGCTCTCAATTGGCGAAGCTCCCCGGATAGAGCCAATAAATCAGCATCCAACTGCTTCCACTTGCGAGAAAGGTAAGCAATAATGAACCCCCGCAGAACCGCCTTGGAGGCCTCCCAAAAGGTCACCGGGTGAACGTCAGCAGTTTTATTATGATGACTATACTCCATCCACTGCTCCCGAAGATATTTATGAAAGTCGAGGTCTCTGTAGAGGTAGCATGGGAATTTCCAGTGCCTCTCACCCGACTCCGGCGTAAACTGAATTTCCATGACGACTGGCGAGTGATCCGATAAGGGGACCTCTTCAATGGCTTCCCAGACACGCTAAGGAGCAGAGTAGGCGAGACCAACAGGTAATCCAACCGGGCACATACATTATGGGGATGTGAATAAAATGTATAGGTGCGTTCCTCCAGGTATCCAATAGCTGCAACTGGCTAAGCAAAAAATGTATCCCCTTGGCTCTATGGTCCTTCTATCTTCTCAACTCTCATCTTCAAGTGTATAGTTACATTGATTCATGCCTCCTGATGTTAATTCAGTTGTGAGCTATACTGCTATTTCATAGCATCACTTGTCTTTTATGTACCTTTTTTCTCCTTGTATTGTTGTATATATACTACTCATGTATAACTCATGATACATGGTTTCTGTTTTCTATTTGTATTCAAAAAATTCAATAAATAAACTTGACTAAAAATAAACCTTTCTATTTAAAGACGCCTTTAGCTTATGATTCCAATAAGTGATAAATACCCCTTACAAAAAAAAAAAAAATTAAAAACCCCTTCCAATTATGTTCTCCATTCCCCCCCCCTCTTTTTTATTTTATCTCAATGTAATAATGTATTCCCTCTCACCTCTTGCTTTCACATTTGTCCGGCTTAGTTAAGTGAGCCCCTTGTACATTTCAATAGAACTTTTTGATTATATGTTTTTATCATTAATTGTACTATAAACCGTTTAGATAACCTGATAGATGGTATATCAAGTGCTTAATAAACTTGAACCCTCACACAGTGACTACAACTTTCCCTACCTCATGGGCTATCACTGCCTCTGCAGACCTGAGGAACAGATGTCCCGACTCAGGAATTGAGCCACAGACTAGAGAATGACACAGGGACAAATTTTACCCTGTCCCCGTTGAGTTATTTTCCTGCCCCTGCCCCATTCCCGCAAGCTCTGTCCTCATCTGCACAAGCCTCAAACTCTTTAAAATCATTAGTGTTTGAGGCTTGTGCAGTTAAGGCAGAGCTTACAGGAATGGGACAGGGACATCGGCAAAATTCATGGGAACGGGATGGGGAATTGATTTTCCACGGGGACAGGGACAAATTTGTCTCCGTGGCATTCTTTACCACAGACCTTCCACTGGATAGTTTGCAGCACTTAGCTTAACCCTCCATTGCCAGAAAAATGCCTACCCGGACCTGAATGTAACTCACCTTGAGCTACAACCAAAAAAGGTCTGAGCCAAATCCTAATAAATATAAGTGTTTCACTTTGTTAGCTGCTCTCAGCCTCTAGAGAACCATTTTTTTGCCCATAGCATGCACATTAATTGGCAGTGCTGATGAATAAATTCTTTCGGCGTTAAGTCATGCAGTAGGAACTGGGTGGGTCACCAAGTTACCAGACTTCCTCCTCTTTTCCTCTTGGCCAGCACTTGGATATTGTTGAGAGGCCACGGGGACAAATAGTAGCCTACTGGCAAGTTAAAGGTAGTAATCTCTATTGGTCCAAATACTGTAATTACATTTGTGATCAGTTTTTGACAGCTCGCTTCCCATTCGTCTAGTCAGTGCACAATTTCTACATATACAAATGGATTAACATAGCAACTGCTTTTTTTGTTTTTCCAAGAAGGCGGGCTATGAGTAGAAGAAATTTGGGTGGCCTTAGCAGAATTGCTTTAAACTGTGTCCACTATGAGAACACTGCAAAGGCTCTGCACAGCTGTCACTCGGTGCCAGGCAGATCAAATCTGACCTGAATTACTTTAAGGATGAAATGAGGCTTTCAGCTGAGTGGAAAGGCAGCCGCAGCACGTTGGTGTGAATGTGAATCTGGTGTAGGAACAGAGACGGTCAACCCATATGTGCAGTGTCTGAATGCAGCTCCCAAGGGACCCTGCAGAGCATGCTCTATTAATTTCCCAGCGGACAGCTCTGCATGGGCAGAGGAGAGTAGGCAGAGTGTTCTCTTATATGAGTATGAGTCACATGAATTATCATCAAGGCTTGTCTCGATATTCGGATTTCTAGAGGCAGGATTAAGTAGGACTCAGAATGGAGAGGGTTTAACTGAGGCTTGCAACTAAACTGGATTCAAGCCAGCTCTATATAGACTATTCACCCCTCATGCTGCTCCTTTGTGCCCTAGCCTTGGATTTAGATACAGACGATTCAAACTCTTATGCGCCCGTTCTAAGACAATTCAAGTGCAGACTTTTGACTGCAGAAGTTATATGTTGAGGACAAGAAAATATTACTCACTGTACATAGGAATAAGAACAAAAGTAGCCTTGGCCACATCATGATAGATTTTATTCACCTTTGTTGTATAAAGATGCTGAAAACTGTGCACCCCACACTCCCGAAGCAGGAAATGAAACTCAGAAAATTGGGTTTCTGGGGACCTGCTCTTGTGCATTTTCCAGTATTTCAAGGGCAGCGGAGAAGATTTTTAAGATAAGTGCCTTTTGTTTTCTGTCTACTTTTGACCAGCATTTTAAGCGTTTTGATTATATGTGAATTTTTATGAGGACTTTAATAGTGCATTTTGTTTAGTGGGTTGCCTTATTTTGGAGGTTGCTTTGTGATTATATTTAATAAATAATGTTTAACCTTTGTTAGCTGAGTTGTGTAAAGCAGTACATGTAACCCATGGGAAAAACTCATTATCAGGGGTACACGGTGCTCTGGAAGAACCCCAAATGCAAGTGCCATATATCTCCCACCTTCCTTCCTTCTCCCCAGGTCCAGCAGCAGCTCCCTTTTTCTATCTCGGCACAGAAAAACATAATGGTTTTTCAGGTTTTCTGAAGAAACTTTTGCGAATGCGTCAGAACCTGTCAATCAGTGTGATCATAGAAACATAGAAAGATGACGGCAGATAAGGGCCATATAGCCCATCAAGTCTGCCCACACTATTTACCCACCCTCTTAAGTCTTCTGACCCCTTAAGTATAATTGTAATTATACTGTCACTCTACTGACCCGCTCGTTCAAGTCCTAGTGACCCTATCCCTTGGCATGACCTCGTAGGGATCCCACATGGGTATCCCATTTGTTCTTGAAGTCTGGGATGCTGCGTGCCTCGACTACCTGCACTGGAAGCTTGTTCCAATGCTCGATCACTCTCTCCGTGAAGAAGTACTTCCTGGCGTCTCCACGTTCAACAAAGACAAATCTTAACAAAAGTTATTCACTATGCTTAAGAGATGAATGCATTGCATATTTCAGAAATAATAAATGGCTTTTAAGTGCTATGACTGAAAACGTAGAGATTTTTGTTTTGGGGCATGACTCTAGTTTTTTTTATCTGTCAGACACCTTTTTTTCTGACCACTTTGTTATGCCATAAAATTATATGGTTCAATATTTAAGTAGAACTGGGTCAAATCTTGATATATATATAATTGGACATTCTGTTCCTGGTTCCTTTGTACACAATAACATTGTTTGCCCTATTTTTATTGAGCCTTTGTAAATGTCCATCTCTGATATCTTGTACAACAGGCCCTCAATGTTCGCGGGGGGTTAGGTGCAGAGCCGTCCCATAAATAGGGAAAAATCGCAAATAAGTTTTTGGGCCGACCTTACCTGGTGGTGTAGCGGTGATGCGGGGCAAGAGCGATCTTCCTATGCTCCTGCTCCAGCTGTCATCAAAATGGCTGCCGTGAGTTCCCGAGACTACAACGGGAACTCACAGCAGCCACTTTGATGACAGCTCTGCACGGGGCAGGAGCGTAGGAAGATTGCTCCTGCCCCGCATCACCGCTAGATCACCAGGTAAGGTCGGGGGCAAAAAAATCCGGCACAAAAAAAAATCACGAATAACCAAATTCGTGAGAGGGGGAGCTGTATTTTGGTTTCTGTTTCTCTAGGATTGCTGTATATGCAGAGTCTGACTTCTTGAGGTTTTCAGTTCAATTTTCTCTCTTCATATATCTATTACTGCACTGTGGTCCCATGTTTCATATTTGTTGAGGGTCTGTGTGACTAGGGTGTGGTATTCTGCTATGATATGGTTTGTGTGTTAGAGATATTGTACATAAGAATTGCCATACTGGAACAGACTGAAGGTCTATCAAGCCCAGTATCCTGTTTCCAGCCGTTGCCAACCCAGGTTCCAAGTACCTAGCTAGATCTTAAGTAGTAAAACAGATTTTATCCTGCATATCCTAGGAATAAGCAGTACATTCCCCAAGCCATCTCAATAATAGCTATGGACTTCTCTTTTAGGAAATTATCCAAACCTTTTTTAAACCCTAAGCTAGCCACATTCTCTGAGTTTAATTACACTCTGTGTGAAGAAATAGTAGTTCCATCACATGCCCCCTAGTCCTAGTATTTTTGGAAAGACAAGTGATTCAAATCTACCCTTTCCACTCCACTCAGTATTTTATAGAATTCTATCCTATCACCCCGAGCCGTCTCTTCTCCAAGTTGAAAAGCCCTAGGGAAGTTGTCCCATCCCTTTTAATCATTTGCATTGCCTTTCTCTGTTCCTTTTCTAATTCCGCTATGTCTTTTTTGAGATATGGCGACCAGAGTTGCACACAGTATTTTGAGGTGCGGCCATACCATAGAGCGATATAAGGGCATTTGTTCTCTTTTCTTACTAGGTCGTATAATAGTGGTTGTATTTCTTTGAGTCCATGTAGTTGGTACTGTTTTTGTTATGGCGGGATCCAACTCTGTTTTAGCACAAGTTTGTTCATAGTGTCTTGTAATGGAGGGATTGTGTGTTGGCTTTGCTTAGGTGATATCAAAACTTTTATATAGTTTTAGTTTGTCATAGCATTAAATAGGGCTTTAGACATTTTTCAGTAACTGATATGTGTTGAGGTGCAAGAAGAGCCTGTTGATTTTGCAACTCCCAATTTCATGAGACAGCAAATTCAACAAGCTCTGAGAGAGGGAGGGGGTAGACATGCTGAGGGCAGGTATAATGTGAAAGCAAGCAAGAGGAGCAGACTGACTGAGGGCACCCTGAGGTTATGGGTTCAAATCCCACACTGCTCCTTGTGACCCTGGACAAGTCACTTAATCCCCATTGCCCCAGGTACATTAGATAGAGTGGAAGCCCACTGGGACAGATAAGGAAAAATGCTTGAGTACCTGAATAATTTGTAATTTGCATAGAATTGTAGGATATGTGGAATATACATTATTTTAAAAAGTGTGTGAGAGAAAGTAACAATCTGGCTGAGGCAGGTGAGATATGGGATAGAGATAGAGAAAGAGAGGACAGGTGGGATATGAGGAAGAGAGAGGGGAGAGCAGTTGAGATGTGTGTGAGAGAGAGAGTGGCAGGCCGGCTGAGGGAGGTATTCATTTGAAAGAGAAAGAGAGGGAAGACCAACTGAGAATAGGTGGGCTATGTGAGAGAGAAAAAGAGGCAGAGGCAGACTGGCTGAGGGAGGTAGGATGTATGAGAGACAAAAAGAGGTGAGAACTGGCCGCAGGCCTGTATGGAGGTGTGGGCATCATCTTTAAACACGGTTTTCATATCACGTGATGCCGTCTCGGTGAGCCGACGTGCGTGAGAAGAGCTCCCGGGCCCGCTTGTTTTCTCGATCTCGGCCGGCGTTGCTATCGGCGCGGTCTGCTCTCCCCGACTTCCGGTTTCGGAGGGGAAGTCCCGGCAGCGTTTTGAACTCGGTTTGGGGCACTATGGCTGCAAAAGTGACCCGCAAGGAGCGGGAGAAGCCTCGGGCTGCAGATCCCAAGATGGCGGAGCCGGCCCTCGTGTCTCCCTCTTCCCCACGGTCTGAGTGGGTGGCGGATGTTATAACGGAGGTGCGGGCAGCGATACAGGACACCCTTACCTCTCAGCTTCAAAAGCTCTCCGACAAACTGGATGGCTTGGATGCTTCTGTGAGCCATATTAGAGCGGAGTTTGGCTCTTTTCAACAAAGGGTATCTGATTTGGAGGACTCGGCCGGGCAGTCTAGGGAGGCTCAGACAGCGGCGGACTCCAAAATTCGCCAGCTGGAACTTAAGGTGGAGGATCTGGAGAATCGCTCCAGGCGCAGCAATTTGCGACTTGTTGGCGTTCCCGAGTCGGTGTTGGATGGGCAGCTGCACTCCTTTCTGGAATCCTGGCTGGTGCAGTCTCTTCAGCTTCCTTCGACTGCGGGGCCCCTGCGGATTGAAAGAGCGCACCGTCTGGGAGTTCGCCGCCAAGATGCTACCCGTCCGAGGGTGGTAATCTTCAAGGTGTTGAATTATGCCCACAAGGTGGAGATCCTGCGGGCTATTCGGGCGAAAGGCCCCCTCACCTATGAAAATCAGAAGATTTTGTGCTTCCAGGACTTCTCGGTTCAATTGGCTGCCCGGAGAAAGGAGTTTGCCGCTGTCTGTCGTCAACTCCATGAGCGGCGCATCCAGTTCGCGCTTCTCTATCCTGCACGCCTCAAAGTTCAACATGAGGGTCGCTCTCACTTTTTTGACTCTGCGGCTGATGCCTTGGCTTATGTGCAACGTCTGGCGGGAGCGGCGCCTAGCCCCTGATCGTCCTCTGTTTCCTGGTTTCTGGACTGTACTGGGCTGGCTCTCTTGCTGTTTTGCTGCTGCTAGCAAGCAGCCTTGGACTTTGCCATGGACTGCCGGTGGGGCGGTGGTGCTGGAGATTTGGGAGCTGCTGCCATTTTCTCTGCCTGACCCATGTCCGAGGACTCCAGCCCTTTGGTTTTGTTCCTGCTGTTCTTGTTTGCCTGTGTATTGGATTATATGGCGCTGTTCCTCCGTGGGGGATGGCGTGCTTTTATGCCATGGTGCCCCCATCTGCTTTTGACATAGTTCTCGTTTTGTTTTCTCTCAGCATAAGGGGGATTTATTTTATTTTATTTACTGATATGGTGTCTTCTTTGCGGCTTATATTGGGAAAGTTTCCCCGCATAACTGCCTGTTCCTCCGCAGTAATTGTGCATTCTTGTTTTATTTGTTGAGATATGTCTTTAGTCTAATTTCCAGTACTTCTTCTTCGTGGGTTTGTGTTTAGTTTCTATGGAAGTTGGGGGGTGGGCTCGGGAGGGCTTTTCAGTGTGATTGGTATCTGGGTTTCTCCCAGATCTGTGCATGAGAATTTGGGGGTTGGAGTTTGGGAGGTTGTTGGGGGGGGGGAGGGCTGCTGGGTGGTTGGGGGCTGGGCTTGGGAGGGGGGTTTGTATGTGTGGAATGTTTGGAAGGGTGTGTTTGGGTGTGACTGGAGGTGGTTGTGTGACCCGGGGTATTGGTGTTTGGTTGTGTTTGTGTTTTTTTTTGGACTATGGGTGACTTTTTGCTCTGGGAAGGAGCCGCTGGCTGGGACGGTTCCCCCGGTAGTCTATTCAGCTATCTTTCTTTTTATCTTAGCTTTTCCTACTCATGGTAATTAAGTTTATCTCCTGGAATGTCCATGGTATCACATCTCCTGTTAAACGCCAAAAAATTCTTAGTGCATTGAATCGACAAAAGGCGGATATAGCATTTTTGCAGGAGACCCACCTCTCTTCTGCGGAACATGCTAAACTCTGCCGGTGGTGGGTTGGTGAGATCTTGGAGTCTTCGGGTCTGCACCGGAAGGCGGGGGTAGTCATTTTATGTCGTAAGGGTCTGCATTTGACTACCCATAAGGTATGGTCTGACCCGCAGGGGCGTTATCTGGTAGCTAAAGTGACACTTAATAGGCAGGATTTGCTCTTGTGTAATATATATGCTCCTAACACTTGGGATGGGTCCTTTATGCGTTCCCTTACCAGACTTCTTCATCAGGACCTTCCAGTGGTGTTGGGTGGGGATTTTAATCAAGCTTTTGATCCCACTATTGACAAATCTAATCCCCTTCCTCACGACAGGTATGCCCCGAATAGAGGCCTTCCCTTGTTTGCCTCTTCTATGTCTTTGATTGATGTGTGGCGGGTGTTACATCCTGGAGACCGCGACTACACTCATACATCTAGTGCCCATGCAACGCAGTCCCGTATTGATTATTGGTTGCTCACGGATTCCCTGTTTTCGCAGGTGAGCTCGGCGGAGATTGGAGGATATGATGTTTCGGATCATGCTATGATTGTTCTTATTTTAGAGTTTCCTGGAGATACCCCTGGGGGCTTTCATTGGCGGTTTCCTCTCTCGCTCTATTCTGATCAGGAGTTTCATGCTTTCCTGGTAGATAAATGGAAGGACTATGCTTTTCACAATGCGTCTCATAGGGGTGACTCATTTCTTTACTGGGAGGCTGCTAAAGTGGTGTTGCGGGGTGAGATCATTGCTTACTCTAGCCGAAAGAAAAAAAGGCGCGACCGTCAGGTGCTCCGGCTGGAGCGCCAGGTTCAGGATGATCGTCGCCGCTATGGGGCTCATCCCACCGGAATCAATAGAGCGTTATTATTGGCTTCGCAGTTGTCGTTGCGGGAACTATTACATGATCGGGCTATGAAGTCTTTGGCATACTATAAATTTCAACTGTATTTGCATGCTAATAAGAGCGGTAAGCTTTTGGCAAATTTGATTCGACGTGCTAAGGGGTTTTCCCCAATTCTCCATCTCCGCCGGGCAGATGGTGGTTTGGTCCACAAAGATGAGGATATGGCGGCGGTGTTTCACCATTATTTCCAGGAGTTGTATGCTGCTCCACCGGTTTCTTCGTTGGCGGGTGATCTTTATTTGGATCAGGTCTCTCATCCGGTGGTGACAGACGCTCAGAATGCGCGTTTGCAGGCTCCTTTTACAGTTGAAGAGCTATCGCTGGTTCTTGGTAGTTCTCCGCTGCAGAAGGCGGCGGGGCCCGATGGCTTTCGCAGTGAATTCTATAGACTTCTACTTGCGGACGTGGCCCCAGTTCTGGTTGATGTGTTTAACACTGCGGTACGCGAGGGGGCTCTTCCGCCTTCTCTTCGGGTTGCTCAGATTGTGGTTTTGCTTAAGCCCGGCAAGGACCCATTAAGGGCCTCCTCGTATCGCCCCATATCCTTGTTGAATGCTGAAGCTAAATTCTTTGCTAAATTGTTGGCCAACCGGTTGGCGGGTATTTTGCCCTCACTGGTGGCGGAGCCTCAAGTTGGGTTCGTCAAAGGTCGGTCGTCCACTCGCAATTTACGTACTATATTGGCTTCGCTGGAGTGGGTGGAGCGGGAGCAGGTTTCTTCTTTGTTGGTCAGTTTTGATGCCCATAAGGCCTTTGATAGGGTTTTGTGGGATTTTTTGTTTTGTACTCTTCAACATTATGGTATGGGAGGTTTCTTTAGTGATGCGGTGGCTGCGTTATATCATGATCCGCTGGCCAGGGTGCTGGTTAATGGAGTTTCTTCGGCGGTGTTTCCAATTCAGCGGGGTACTAGACAAGGTTGCCCCTTGTCTCCTCTTCTTTTCGTGCTCACCTTGGATCCCTTAATTCGCAAAATCTCTGCTAATCCGGCGGTTCGGGGTGTTTCTCTTGGCGGCCGAGAGTTTAAGATTTCGGCATTTGCAGACGATTTGTTGGTTCATTTGACCTCCCCGTGGGAATCCTTTCCTGCTCTTATGTCGCTTTTTACGGAGTATGGCGATTTTTCGGGCTTCCAATTGAATTATGATAAATCTTTGGCATTAGCTACGGCCGAGGCGGTGCGCTTGGAGTGGCCGGGGCAGTTTCCTTTACGGTGGGCGGCTGGTGTATTCAAATATTTGGGAGTGCAACTCACGAGCAGTGTGGGACGGTTATATCGTGCTAATGTAGATGTTTTGTTGGCCGCTACGGAGGGTTGTTTTGCAAAGTGGATGTCTCTACCTCTCTCTTTTTATGGTAGGGTTCAGTTGTATAAGATGGTTATTTTTCCCCGCTGGTTGTATGTACTCCAGTTGCTGCCTCTTTGTCTGCGTCGTAGCGATCTTCAACGGCTTCATAGGCAGCTGACCCGATTCCTCTGGCAAGGCAAGAAGTCTCAGATATCGATCTCTTATCTGTTCGGCTCGGGAAGGATCGGTGGTGTGGGGCTCCCGGATATTGGCCTCTATAATCTGGCTTGCTTGCTGCGATTTTTGGGAGACTGGTGCTTACAGAGTGATGACTATCTTTTTCGGGACTTTGAACATGCTCTTTTCTCTCCTTGGCACTTGTTTTCGCTGTCTCAGTTACCTGTTCGCCTCTTGCCTCCCGCGTTCCGATCTAGTTTCATCCTTAGGTCGTGGCGTTTTTCTTGGAAGGCATTGGTAGGGTTACTGGGGGGGGACCATCAAGTTTCGGATCAGTTGTCTATACGGGGGAATCCGCAGTTTCTGCCTGGCTGTGATAACTCGGTCTTTGTGCGATGGACTGGAGAGGGGTTTCTTCTTCTTGAGCATTTATTGGATGAGGAAGGGGCGATGAGACCTTGGGGAGATTTTCCCATGCTTCATTCTTTGGGTGTGGGAGGTCTGTTTGCGTACCGGCAAATTCATCATTATGTGGGATCCTTGGCGCGCCCGGGCTTACGGTTTCGATTGGGTAACCAATTTCGTCTATTTTTTGCCCAATTTTATGTTTGTGGCTTGACGGTGTCTGCGTTGCATGGGGCTTTGCGGCGGCTTACTCCTCAGAAGTCTTATACGGCTCTGGAGAACCGCTGGGGTAGAGATCTGGGCATACCTGGTGAGTCCTTGAACTTTCCTTCCCTTATTGGTCGTATCTCTTCTATTTCTATTAGTGCAGAACTGAGGGAATGCCAATTTCGAGTGGTGTATAGAGCGTATTTTTCCCAAGAGCGGGTCCACAAGGTTGGGGGCATTTCTTCTCCAATCTGCCCTAAGTGTACACTGGGTTGCAACTCCTTTTTTCATGCATTTTGGGGATGCCCTCGAGTGAAAGTCTTTTGGAGAGCCATACTCCGCTTTTTGGAGCGGCTGGTTGGTCACGCTATTCCGATGTCTCCGGTAGGCTTGCTTTTGGATAGATATGAATCTTTGCGAGTGCCTGCTCGGAGACATCGGTTGCTGATCCGGAAGGGTGCTGTTATAGGAAAGAAGATCATTCTTAGCGTTTGGACGCAAGACATAGCGCCTGCTTACTGGGCTTGGAGGAATCGTTTTCATAATTTGATGCTCTTGGAGCAGCGCCATGCTCGATTATCTGTCCGGCGGTCGAAGATTTTCCTGCAGACCTGGGACCCCTACATTTCCTCGCTTTCCCCTAGGGCCAGAAGTCTGGTCTTGAATTCACTCTGTTGTTGATACCTTATGCTCTCAGCTGTTTTCCCCGGGTTGGTGGGTGGATGTTTGGGAGAGTGTGAATGGTGGGTATGAGTGGTTGGACGTATGTGGAGTTCAGGGGGTAGGGTGGGATTACACATTGTGGGTGGGAGGATGGGAATTGGTTCTCTTGTTTTGTTTGATCTGTGCTGAGCGGCATAAGCAAACAGCTGGCTCAGCATAATCCTTTCTTGCTGGGGGGTTTTTGGGTATGGATTGGGTCTCATGGTGTGGGTTTGGGTTGGGGTGGGGGTTTGGGATTTGGAGTGGGTGGGGATTGGGGGGATTCTTTGGTTGGGGTGAAAATGTGTTTGATGGTACATTTGATGTTCGCGACCTTGTTGTATGGTCGTGTTGTATTGTGTATTTACTGATGATGTGCCAATAAAACATGATTTATACTAAACACGGTTTTCATTTTGCTTTAATTCAAGTTTCAAGTTTATTAGGTTTTTATATACCGCCTATCAAGGTTATCTAAGCGGTTTTACAATCAGGTACTCAAGCATTTTCCCTATCTGTCCCAGTGGCCTTCCTCAAGCATTTTCCCTATCTGCCACTCCGGGGCCTTCCCAAGTGAAACCTGGTGTAAATCCTGACACAGGTTGAACACACAACCCCGTAATTCTGTTCCTGAAATCTACTCTTATCCTGTAATGTAATTCTACTGGAATTGCCCAGACATCTTCTATATTGTAATCCGCCTAGAACCGCAAGGCACAGGCGGAATAGAAATCCCTAATGTAATGTAATGTAATGTAATTCTATAACATTACAACTAAATTATGAGAATGGCCCTTTCCGTGGACATGCCCCCTTTGGGTTGAATGCGAGACAATTTCAACATGCAACTTTATAGAAGAGCACGTGGGTAGAAGAGGCAGAATCTAAATAATTGCCAATCAACACTAATAATTGGTGTTAATTGGTTCATTAAGTCATCGTGTTGTGTGCGCTTCTCAGGATCACACCCAAAATTTGGCATGCAGATTTCAGCAACCTTTATAGAATATGGGGTTAATGCTCTATCACGAGTGACTTACAACATCCTGAGACACTGGGTTTTCCTTAAGACTTCTCTCCAGACCAAACTTTTGTCCCTATTTAGTTTTCCTTAGTGCATTTAAAATAAAAGCTGTCCAGTTTTGTATTGTATAGTGTAAGCTTTGGGATATCAACAAATACTATACAGTAGACCCCAATGAATTCGTGGTCAGAAAATACAGGGAATGACTGAGTCCGCGAATCAGCCTTCTGCCTCCTCCTCTTCCCTCCCCCCGGGTCAGCCAATCAGCCGATTCCTCCTCCCCCCATCAGCTTTCTGCACAGCCAAACCACCTGCCAGCCTAAATATTGTTTATTTAGCAGCCCTCTCCCACCACGATCTGCTCCTAAACTGCATTCGCGGGTTTTTGAAATTCGCGAGTGCTCTTGGAACGGAACCCCTGCAAATTTCAGGGGAGTACTGTACCAGTGTATTTTGCCTTTGAAACATACAAAGAAGAAAGCTTTGTGCTTAAAAAGAATGAGTTCTTTCACTTAATTACATTACTAGGGATTGGAGGTCTAGCATTCAGAATCACGTCATTTCTAACTGAACATAAGAATAGCCTTACTGGGTCAGACCAATAGAAACATAGAAACATAGAAATAGACGGCAGATAAGGGCCAAGGCCCATCAAGTCTGCCCACCCCAGTGATCCTCACTATCTATCTTTGCGGATAGATCCCACATGTCTATCCCATCTGGCCTTAAAATCCGCCACACTGGTGGCCTCAATAACCCGAAGTGGAAGACTATTCCAGCGATCAACCACCCTTTCAGTGAAGAAGAACTTCCTAGTGTCACTGTGCAGTTTCCCGCCCCTGATTTTCCACGAATGCCCCCTTGTTGCCGCGGGACCCTTGAAGAAGAAGATGTCTTCTTCCACCTTGATGCGGCCCGTGAGATATTTGAATGTCTCGATCATGTCTCCCCTCTCTCGACGCTCCTCGAGTGAGTAGAGCTGCAAATTCCCCAACCGCTCCTCGTACGGGAGCTCCCTGAGTCCCGAGACCATCCTGGTGGCCATTCTCTGGACCGACTCCAGTCTCAGCACATCCTTGCGGTAATGCGGCCTCCAGAATTGCACACAGTACTCCAGGTGCGGTCTCACCATGGATCTATATAGTGGCATAATGACTTCAGGTTTACGGCTGATGAAACTCCTGCGTATGCAACCTATGATTTGCCTTGCTTTGGATGAAGCTTGCTCCACTTGGTTTGCCGACTTCATGTCTTCCCTGACAATCACTCCCAAGTCTCTTTCTGCTACAGTTCTTGTCAGGATCTCGCCATTTAGGGTGTAGATCTTGCATGGATTCTGGCTTCCCAGGTGCATGACTTTGCATTTTTTGGCATTGAAACTGAGTTGCCAGGACCTAGACCAGTGCTCCAGCAGAAGTAAGTCATGCACCATATCGTCTGTCATTGCTTTTTTGTCTGTTGTGCTTTTGCTCACTACATTGCACAGTTTGGCATCATCGGCAAACAATGTTATTTTACCTCGAAGCCCTTCTGTCAGGTCTCTTATATAGATGTTGAACAAGATCGGGCCTAGGACGGAGCCCTGTGGCACTCCACTTATCACCTCCGACATCTCGGAGGGAGTGCCATTCACCATCACCCTCTGATGGTCAAGCCCAGTAGTCCGTTCTCACGGTAGCCAATCCAGGTCACTAGTACCTAGCCAAAACCCAAGGAGTAGCAATATTCCATGCTACCGATCCAGAGCAACAGTGACTTCCCCCCCATGTCTTTCTCAATAACAGACTATAAACTTTTTCCTCCAGGAAATTGTTCAAATCTTTCTTAAAACCAGCTGGAAGGACATTGGCCATGAATACTAAGGGGACAAGTCTACAAATGAGCACCTTCATTTAGACACCCCGAGGATGTGCAGTAGGAGCCTATTCTATAATAAAATTTAGGGGGGGTTATGTTCCATTCCAGAATACTAGCATACCCAGTACCTAACTTTTTAAGAGCCCGCAATTATAACATCCATAGATCTAGTATAATTGTGGGTGTCTAAATGCAGCAGGGATATGTGTAACTTAGTAGTATTCTGTCAGTTATGCATGTAACTTGGAGTCCCACATGCTCTGCTGCTGTGTCCAGTGCAAAGCTGTGGACAGGACGGCTCTCGTTCGCCACAGCGAGTGTTTGAATTTGAATCAGTTTTGAAACAAGGTTTTATCTTATTTTACATCCACCTTTGGCTCTTCTTTTTGAACATAGATTCCTCCAGACCCCTGAGGAAGATGTTTTAATCGAAACACGGACCACGTTAGATCTCCACTCACTAAGAACCAAGGAAAAAACTGCAGAGCCGAATGTACAAGGTGCTGGAAGCTTTATCGAAAGCCTCACACAAAACTAATCCTTAAAAATGGCTCTCATATACATAGAGTATGGACCCAACACGGTCTGTGTTTTGGAGAAACACTCCTTCCTCAGGGGTCTAGGATGTCCAATGTATCACATATAGAGAATCATGCGGAGAACAACGTTTTGATCAAAATTTTAGAATCGGAGGCAAGAAATTCTCCTACTGGGCTAACGCACAGGGTGAATACTGCTACCGAAAATGAGCATATGTGGATTATTTATTGATGTACGCTTTGTTCTAATAATTGAATAAAAGCCTGCTTCACGAACGTCTTTTCCTCAGTCTCTTCCCCCCCCCCACACACACACACCCTTTCTGTGCTTAGTCTCAGAAGTAAATCACTACCATACAGAGCCATATATCTCCCAATCAGTCTCATACTCATCTTTATTTTTCTTTTCCACAAAACTAAAAATAAACAGTGCCAATCTTTTATGTGGCTCAGATATTTTGCAGAATTGAAATCTAAATGGATGAGAGGTTTGATTTGCCGAGAGGAAAGGGCATGCCCCCTGTCAGATGGTCCAGCTTTGCTAATGCTTAGGACATTCAAAGCACAAATGAAACAGCTCTAATATACTTTGATTAAGAATTATTAATAAAATCTTTATTTCTTATTTTATAGAATGACCAGTCTATGGAAGAAATACAAATAATAGGAGGAGAAGAGCTCTCCAAATTGACTGGAAAGGTATGTAAAATCATACAGTAGAACAATTTTTTAATTAGGTCTATGTACATGATACTGCCATACTCATTTTAAAAAAAATCTTATGCTCTTCTGTAGGGTAACAAAGTTATGATCTAGTGTATGAAAGGTTATTATAAATATAATAACTGGGATACGCTTGCTGATTGGGTGGACAGAACTAGTAATTGCACTCATGCCCTTAGAAAAAGCAGGGCTTAGATTTGGAAGGTACAGGCTAGTATGGTGTACGAGCACTTTTTACCCCCTAGTCCAGAAATCCTCAAATCCAGTCCTCAAGATCCATAACCCAGTCTGCTTTTCAGGATTTCCACAATACATATGTATGAGATCTATTTATATTCATTGCTTCCATTGCATGCAAATAGATCTCATATATACTTGTGAAAATCCTGAAAACCGAGCTGGATTGTGGATCTCGAGGACTAGATTGGAGACCTCCTGCCCTAGAGGACGACAGAGATGGTCCCTCCTTGGTTTAAGATATGTTATTTTATCATAACATAACAAAATTTTTTATATACCGCAGCTACCTCGCGGTTCTGTGCAGTTAATAAAAATGAAAATACAAATATACAAAGTATAGACACAATTAATTAAAATATTTACCGAATAGATCCGTCTTCAAGTAAGTAAAGATAGAAAGATGCATACCACTAGCTTGTGCTGTTTTAGCACACGTCCCATTTTATGTAATGAGACCTAGTGACTAAACTGGAATTATCAGCAAAATAACACATCCTAGCAGCAGCCCACATCAATAACTTCCGTCCTTAGTGATTTTTGAGATAAATTAATTGACATCATCTTATCACTGTAAGACTTACTGATATCTGAATTAGGGAATAGGTGAGAAGCAGCAATGTACTCGATATTATTCATTTCTACAAACACAAAGGGCCTGATTTTATAAATGGCACCTAACTCTTAAGTGCCTTTAGGCGCGGCTGTCAATCCTCTGCTAAGTACCATTTATAGAATCACACCTAGTGGTGCCTAAGCTTTCAGTAATTAGGCTGACAGGAAATATTCTCATGCAAGTGAAGATTTATTATATAAATAGCCAACAGCAAATAAAACAAAGCTAGTAATGTTTCTCTTAGCAGTGATTTCATTCTTAACTTCTTAAAAAACTTTACAACTAATAACTAAGGACTCCTTTTACAAAGCTACAGTAGAGGTTACTACTTTGGGCCAGCGATTTTGCAAAAGCTGGCGTAATTTTCTATGTAACAAAAACAAAATATCCCAAAAAATCTGACTGGTATTTGATCACTCAGGAAAGCTTCTAGCTGACCTCTTACCCTATGGCTGTGAGCTAGACACTTTTTGAGACATTTTCCATGTGTTGCCACAAGAGGTCGTTGGCAACCGTTTTCAAAGGTGCACTGCAAGGGGTGGGCATAAGGGGGTTTTTTAGTTTAAAGTTGGCCCACCTGACGTGAAATATTTAGGGAGTAAAACTGTATTTTCCCTAGAGATTTTCATTAATTTTCAATATAAAATCACAATGCATTCTTAAATTAAAAAAAATAAATAGAATCAAAACAAAACTTGTTGATGCTTAGTTGGCAGGTCCCGTAGAACAGTGGTTCCCAACCCTGTCCTGGAGGAACACCAAGCCAATTGGGTTTTCAGGCTAGCCCTAATGAATATGCATGAAGCAAATTTGCATGCCTATCACTTCCATCATATGCAAATTTCTCTCATGCATATTCATTAGGGCTAGCCTGAAAACCCGATTGGCCTGGTGTTCCTCCAGGACAGGGTTGGGAATCACTGCCGTAGAAGGGAAGTAAAGCCAGTACAGGGTGGACTTCTTTGGTCTATGTCTCAAATAGGGCAACAGGACAGACTTTTACAGTCTGTGTCCCAAGTATGGAAAGATGGATTTGGATGGGCTGCACTGAGCTTTGATAGTAACTCCAGGCAAACTTCTGTGACCGAGAAGAGCAGAGACGAATCAGGAACAAGCATGCAGTATCTTTTGTGTATGTGTGCTGCATTCATATCACATGCTATGAGTGTATCTCAAAGTAGAGAATGACCCGGGATCAAATTTGTCCCAATCCCCACAGGAACTCAATTTCCCTGTCCCATTCCCGCGAGTTTTGTGTATGTCCTTGGCCCTGCTCCATTCCTGTAAGCTCTGCCTTAACCGCACAAGCCTTGAACACTTATGTTTTTAAAGTGTTTGAGGCTTTTGCAGATGAGGACAGAGCTTGCAGGAATGGGGCAGGGACGGGGAAAAATGTGTCCGTGTGTCATTGTCTATCTCAAAGGCAGGTTTACCACATGGCTCCCCCCCAAAAAAAGAGGACGGATTGAAAGCAATGAAAGTAAAACCCAGATGTCTCAATCCATCCAAACTGCATACAATATGCAGTTCCCTCTCTCCAAAGGGATTGCAGTGTGGTGCCATACATTATGTACTACAGGCCCAATCTATGCACTGGGACTTGTTAACTTGTAATGCACTTTAATGCCTGTTAACATGATAGCACATTTTAGTAAACGTAGTCCCGATTTTATACCTGAGGTAATAGAGTGCAGTGGCATAGTGAGGGGGAACATGGTGCCTGGGGTGGAGGGCGGATGGCACCTGGCATCTTCCCAACCCCCAGCGATGGGTGGTTGTCTCTTAGATGCACTTTTCCTTTTCCCCTGTACCTCTTCGTCTTCACTAGCAGCAATCAAAGTTTCCTTCCCACTGCTCAAGCCTGCTCTTGGATCGCTTCCTCAGTGGGGAGGAATTCCTGCTCACTGCTGGTGAAGAGAAAAAGTTATGAAGAGAGGGAGTGTATCTAAGAAACACCCCTCCCCCCCCATTTCCAGGAGGGGAAGAGAGATGTTTGAATCCCTACCAAGACTGTGCCGGGGGCACTCCGTCCCTTCCCCCCGTACTATGCCACTGATGGAGATTTAATTGACTTGCCCAATGTGATGAGGAGCCACAGTGAGATTTACTTCCCAGGTCCTCAGTCAAATGCTCTAACCATTAGACTACGCCTTCATTTCTTTTTCTACATTATATCACTTCCTACCAATAGAAGATGTTATGTACTAATCCCACATTAACTGTCATCAACAACAAGACGAATCCAGATTGATGGGTTATGTCCATCTACCAGCAAGCGGAGATAAAGAGCACCTAATTGCATGATAGCTATAAGATGGCACACTCCCTAGCTCTTCCGTATACTCTATCTCCATCAGGCAAGTGGATGGACATTACTAGCTCCTGGCTTTGTCACTGATTGGGGGTTCTGTGGGCTTCGGGCGTGATCCTGATTTAGTTTTCTATTTCAGCTGAGCATGGGGATCAGGCTTGCAGGGTGCTTGTCTAGCGGCATAGCTGGTGGTGCCAGTTCCCTGCCTATCTCCCCTGCCCTACTAGTTTGGCTCTGATCTTCATTCCCTCATCTCTTAAAAAAAAAAGGAGAAAGGACCCTGGTATAAAACCCAGCTGGTGACACAGTTCTTTAAACAAAAAAAAGGCAGGTTGATTTATCAAAGCCGGTGCCGGCAAGCAGAGCTATGAGTATTTGAGCCTTCTCTTTTCCCCCTGGTTTGGGTTCCATTGGTGGAGTGAGTATCTGCTCTGGTGAGAGGCTTGGTTATCACTGCCAGCACCATTTTGAAGTTGTTTCCCACAGTTGTTAGACCACAGTAGCTGTCAGGCCTGCCTCATTGTGTCAGCAGTTTTGTGCACCTCTGCACTCTCTTCAAAGGCTGCTTCTGGAAGCACTATAGATATATGGGAAGTGAAGAACAGCACCGAATGCTTGGGTTGTGCTAGGGATCCAGTGTAGGGAGAGACCAAGCAAGAGGTGGTTGTCCCCAAGAGTTCCCAAATGGGAGCAGCTCCTGCGGGAGACTCCAGGGAGGCCATGGTTGCCGTTTCTCCCACAGTTCTGCCATTGGAGACAGATCTGGACAGGATTTCATACACGGCTGATGGGTCAGGTGCTGGTTTGGGAACCATTGGGGGATGCAGCGTCTCAGGGATAAAGAGGGCTCAGGAGCCCTTTTCCCCTGAGTTTATTCTCTTAATGCATCAGGCTTTACTTTTGAAGCAGTCCCAACTGATCCTGCAGGGGTCCTCTGTTCATCTGGACTGTCTGAGGGAGTCAGTCATGAAAAGGCGCAGAGTCCAGGACCCTCCTGGAGGGGGTCCAATTTCCAAAAGGTTCCATTCGAACCCCTTCACACAGCTACAATTAAAGATCTCACTTTGAAAGCGGTGTTGTTAGTGGTAATTTCCTCTGCAAGGTGTGTTTCAGAGCTGCAGGCTCTCTCTTGTAGAGTTTCATTTCGTAGTTTTTCAGAGGCTAGAATTATGCTTTGGATGGTTCCCTCCTTCCTGTCTAAGGTTGTGTTGGCCATTCATGTGAATCAGCCTCTGTTCCTCCCGTCATTTTGAGAGGATGAATATCCAGAAGATTTTCAACAGCTGCATTTGTTGGATATGCACAAGGTTCTCAGGCAATAACTGTGCACTACAAATGAGTTTCATCACTTGGATCATTTGTTTGTACTGTTCAGAGGGCCGTCTTGGGGGATGGCTACTTCAAAGGCATCTATTATTCAGTGGATTCGGGAAGCAATTCTGTCCGCATATCTGTTGGCAGGTAAATCGGCACCAGTGTCCTTGTGAACAAACTCTACCATGGTTCTAGCAACATCTTTGGCGGAGTTGCGGATGATTCTTTGGAAGAGATTTGTCGGGCGGCCACCTGATTGTCGTTGCACACATTCTGCAAACATTATAGAGGGATATGGCAGCTCGGAGTTCAGCTTATTTCAAGGTATCATGCTATCTGCGGCAGTGTCATCTTCCTCTCCCTAGTTGCGGATTGCTTTGCTACATCCCATCCATCTGGATTTGTCTGCTGTTGATGATAGGGAAGGTAAAATCAGGACTTACCTTATCATTTTCTTTCCCTTAGTCACAGCAGATGAATCCAGGCCCACTCTGATTTCTATGAAGTTTCTTGTTGGAAGTTGTGGTTCTTGTGTTATAACATGCTTTGTTTTAGAACAGCTTACATACAGGTTTGTTCCAGTGGAGTTGATTTACCAGGATTGTTATCACTTATAGCAATGTATTACAGAAAGGGTTTTGGCTGAGGAATTGTTCTTCTGGTTTGCAAAGAATAATACTGAAGAGCCAGGGAGCGTACCATCATATAGCTATCGGCAAATTCAGTGCTCTCTATCTCTGCCTGCTGATAGATGGACAGAACCCATCCATCTGAATTCGTCTGCTGTGACTAAGGGAAAGAAAATTATCAAGTAAGTCCTAATTTTACCATCACACTTTAATCCAAATTATTAACACTAAACATCTGTTAATTTTACTCTACTGTCATTAATAATATTTTATCTTTCCTGTTTTATGCAGAACGTGTTAATAGTCGAGGTAAGATGGCTTTATTTTACACTTATAACAGGAGAAGCTTGGATTTTGCAGTTAGTGGATTTTATGTTCATTGTATCCAAGCAAAAAGTAACTGAACTTCTGAACAGATAACCTGGAAAAGCTGGTGTCTATTAATAGATATGTGAACTCATAATCAAAGATAAATTAGCAAAATCCACCAGAAGTGAGCCGATAAGTTAAATATCTTATCACTTGTCTTACATTTGCAGCTGGCTTAATAGCACATAGCCGACTATCTGCTGATATTTAGTTGGAGATGGCCAGCCATCTCCCACTGATTATCCCATTCGGCAGATTGGCTGATGACCGCCTATGTTGCGTGACATAGCTGGTCACCTCCAATATTCAACAGCTGACCAACTGAGTTCAGCGACCAGATAGACCCGCCTAAAGAGGAGGTCTGTCTTTGGCTGTTAGGACTTAGACGGCCAGCCATTGAATATCGGATTGGCTGGCTGCGGCTCCACCAGCCAAATGTAAACCAGAAAGTCAGTCAGTTTGCTGGACATGGCACCAGCATTGAATTTCCACTTTCGCAACAGACCGTAAGAAACAGCTAACTATCTCCCACAGTCTGAATATGAGGCAAATATTGTATAAATGCAATTAAGTCAACTTGTAAATTCTCTTTTGGCTTTCTTTCTACTGAAAGGATATTGTTGGTACAGGAAGAACTATGAGAAGCTTGCTTAGTCACATAGAAAAATTCAAGCCAAAGATGTTGAAGGTTGTTAGGTAAGTACCAAGTACTCAGAATTAGGAAACTTACAAGAAATTGAAGTCAAATGTGCTAAATAGCTTGCATTGCTTTTTCTTTGTTTTTTTGTTTTTTTTACAGTTTGCTGGTGAAGAGAACACAAGAGGGTCATGGGTATAGGCCAGATTGTAAGTATTGTTTGAAAATGGGAAAAACCATTAAAATAGTAAATCAGAGTTGATTGCTTGCTGATGTATTAATTGATTGTTGATGTAACCCTAGGCAGTCTGGAGTGGTCCTTAAACATTGCTTTTCCAGACTGGGGAAGGGGGCACACTTTCACTTTTATGACTGCTGTTCATAGCTTCCAAAATGGTTTTGAGCCCTTGGATTTCTTTTTATTAAACTGCAGCTGCCAAAAAAACTTTAAATCATTCTTCCCATTTTTTTTAAAAAAGTCCACTTTTATCTTATTTGTTTCCTCTGTTCTGTGTTCTCGGTGTAAAAATTCATATCATCTATAAGCAGATGCTTTTCTCTTTTTGACGTTGTACAACATCATTTCTAGCATCAGTGAAGAGTAACTGAATTGAAAGAACATGGTGTAAGCTTAGAGGATATATAAATGAAAGAATGTGAAGACAAAATCCGAGATCAGAGAGATTCTGATGTTCTTCTGAAGTGATTCCCATCCTAATGTTTTGCCACTCCCCATTTACCGTCCCATTTTTATTAATTTTGACTTCGATGTATTTTAAACAACCTTCCCCTCCCCTACTTTCCTTCTGTTTCATGTACGTTAATCTGAATTTGCCTAGGATTTTTAATATATGATAAAATATTGCTTTTATTTATTTATTTTAATTGTTTTTTGCTATCTTTTTATATTGTACACCGTTTAGACACTTGTTTTGATAGACGGTATATCAAAAATAAAGAAACTTCAAACTTCTATTCATGTACTTTATATGTCGTCCTATACATGTATTATCCCAGGACAAGCAGGCAGCATATTCTTTACGCATGGGTGACGTCACCGATGGAGCCCACGGTACGGACCTTTTTACTAGAAAGTTCTAGTTGGCCGCACCGCGCGTGCGCGAGTGCCTTCCCGCCCGACGGAGGAGAGCGTGGTCCCCAGTTTCTTCGTTTCCGCGGAGCGAAGAAGACGTGCGTTTTTCAACTCCGATTGAAATCCTCTTTTTGCCTTCCCGCTCGCGTTCTTTTTTCGTTTTATTTACCTTCGGGTTCTTTTTTCTTTCATTTCCAAAAAAAAAAAAAAAAAAAATTTTCTTTTTTTTTGTCCTTGCCCCGGCGGGGCCTGTTGTCACGATCCAGGCCTCGGGGTTTGATTTTGCGGAGGCCGTGTTTCCATTCATGCCCCCGCAGCCCGGTTTTAAGAAGTGCCAGCGGTGTGCACGCCCGATCTCCCTCACTGACCCACACAATTGGTGTTTACAGTGTTTGGGACCGGAGCATCGGGCGGACTCGTGCACCCGCTGTGCCACTCTTAAAAAACGCACTTTGAAGAATCGCCAAATTCAGCAAAGTCTGCTGTTCGGCACCGGCCCGACTATGGACTCGACTTCTTCAACTGCGGCACCATCGAAGTCGGCACCGACCACCTCGACACCGCCTGACATTACATCGGTGCCACCGGCGCCAGGTAAGCCGGCTAAGAAGCCTTCCACCCTTGAGCGCCCTCCCACCTCGGTGGCGACACCGGCTCTTTCGGCTCCACGCCGAACTAAAAAGCGCTCCGCTCCGATATCGGTGAGTGCCTCGTCATCGGCCTCCTCATCGCCGGAGCGTAGAGCGGCACCCATGGAACCAAAGCAGAAAAAAGTGGTTCCGGTGCCACCCCTGGATGACCGCATTGCGGCCATCCTCCAGGATAAGTTGCAGGAACAACTCCAACAGCAACTTAAACAGCTCTTGCCCTCTATCCTGGCACCACTGCTTTCGGTACCAGACCGGCCCGAGCCCCACACCGTCCAACCGGTATCCACGCTATCGGTACCTATGGACCCCTCCATGCCCATTCTCTCGGCACCGCATATCCATGCCCATGCCGAGGCCGTCGCTCTGACGACATCCGATCCTCCTCGGGACCGAGCGGAACACCGGTCTTCCCGCGAACCTGACCGGCACCGTTCTTCCCGGGACCGAGACAGACACAGGTCTTCATCCCCCGGTACCGTCTCGGTACGCTCAGGCAAGTCTCGGTCTAAAGCTCATCATACCGAGCCTTCCACTCCAGTCTCTCGGCACGCACACACCGATGTCAGAGACCCGGACCTCTGGGAAGAATCTCCCCTCGGTACCGAGGAGGATGCATCGTCGTCGGACGAAGAGCCCTCGGCCCCCGATACCACATCTAAACCTGAGCAATCTTCTTTTTCAAAATTCCTCAGGGAGTTATCGGGGGCCTTATCTTTGCCTCTGGAATCTGACTCCAAGAAATCACAAGCTTTCCTGGAGGCATTAGATTTCGATCAACCTCCTAAGGAGTTCCTGAAGTTACCCGTGCATGACATCCTACGGGAAACTTTTTATAAAAATTGGGAAAATCCATTAACTGTCCCTGGGGCACCCCGTAAACTGGATAGCCTTTACAGGGTTATTCCAATCCCGGGATTTGATAAACCCCAGCTGCCCCATGAATCTCTCCTGGTTGAGTCCACTTTAAAAAAGACTCAAGGCTCCAGTGTATATGCCTCTACCCCTCCTGGCAGGGAGGGCAAAACTATGGACAAGTTTGGCAAGCGGCTCTACCAGAATGCCATGCTTGCCAACAGGGCAAATAATTACTCTTTCCACTTTTCATTCTACCTGAAACATCTGGTAATGCAACTCTCCGCCATGCAAAAGTACATGCCGGAGCACAAGGTTCCACTATTCCAGCAGCACATCTCCAGCCTGCTTCAACTTAGAAAATTTATGGTGCGCTCCATCTATGACTCCTTTGAGCTCACCTCTCGTGCATCTGCCATCGCTGTGGCCATGCGCCGCCTGGCCTGGCTCAGGGTCTCTGATCTGGATGTCAACCATCAGGACCGACTAGCCAACGCCCCATGTATGGGAGACGAATTGTTCGGAGAGTCTCTGGATACCACCACACAAAAACTCTCCGCCCATGAGACCAGATGGGATACTCTCATTAAACCAAAGAAGAAGGCCCCTCCTGCTCGGCCTTACAAACCACAGTCTTCATACCAGCGCAGGTTCTCCGCTAGGCCGCTTAACCCACCTTCACAGCAACCTAGGCGGGCTCGCCAACAACACAACCAGGCTCGTGCACAGTCTAATCAACCTGCCAAGCCTCTTCCTCCTGCCAAACCTTCTCAGCCCTTTTGACTCCTCTCTCCAGGGCTTAGCCAGTCTTCCACCCTCATTGCCTCTCCCTCAACCAATCGGAGGCAGGCTCCGCATTTTTCTCAGCCGTTGGGAGGTCATCACATCAGACCAGTGGGTCCTCAACATCATCCGCCACGGCTACTCTCTCAACTTCCAGACTCTTCCACCAGACAATCCTCCCGTAGAGTCTGCTTCTCTTTCAACTCAAACCCCCCTCCTCCTGAGGGAGGTCCAATCCCTCCTTCTCCTCAATGCCATCGAAGAAGTACCTCTGGAACAAAGGGGCCGGGGATTCTACTCCCGTTACTTTCTGGTTCCAAAAAAGACAGGAGACCTACGTCCCATCCTCGATCTCAGGGACCTCAACAAATGTCTTGTCAAGGAGAAGTTCAGAATGCTCTCCCTTGCCACGCTTTACCCTCATCTCTCTCAGAACGACTGGCTATGTTCCCTGGACCTCAAAGAGGCCTACACTCACATACCAATCAATCCAGCTTCACGTCGCTACCTAAGATTCCAGGTGCACCATCGCCATTATCAGTACAAAGTGCTACCTTTTGGCCTCGCTTCATCACCCAGGGTGTTCACCAAATGCCTCATTGTGGCGGCGGCCTTCCTCAGGTCTCACAACCTCCAGGTGTTTCCCTACTTGGACGATTGGTTGGTGAAAGCACCTACGTCTCCACTTGTGCTACAAGCCACTCATCATACCATCTCTCTCCTCCACCTCCTGGGGTTCGAGATCAACTACCCCAAGTCGCATCTGCTTCCCACGCAGCGCCTTCAGTTCATTGGAGCAGTTCTCGACACCACACTAATGAGGGCGTTTCTCCCCTCCGACCGTCAGCGGAATCTGCTCCGCCTGTGTCGTCAGGTGCTCCTTCATCACTCCATTTCTGCCAGACAGATGATGGTCCTCCTGGGCCACATGGCCTCGACGGTGCATGTGCTTCCCCTGGCACGACTCCACCTCAGGACACCTCAATGGACTCTGGCCAACCAATGGTCGCAGACCTCGAATCTTCTTTCTCATCCCATCTCTGTGACATCGTCTCTTCAGCAATCTCTACAATGGTGGTTGAACTCCTCAAATCTTTCCAGGGGCCTTCTTTTTCATCTGCCCCCGCATTCCATGACCATCACCATGGATGCCTCCCCTTATGCATGGGGAGCTCACCTGGGAGACCTACGCACCCAAGGTCTTTGGACCCCGCAGGAGCGTCTTCATCACATCAATTTCCTGGAACTCCGAGCCATGTTCTATGCTCTCAAGGCCTTCCAGCACCTTCTTTGCCCTCAGGTTCTGCTCCTGTGCACGGACAACCAAGTTGCCATGTACTACATCAACAAACAGGGCGGCACCGGATCTCGCCTCCTTTGTCAGGAGGCTCTTCGCATTTGGACCTGGGCCACGGCCCGCAGTCTCTTCCTCAAGGCTGTCTACATCCAGGGCGAACAGAACTCCCTGGCCGACAATCTCAGCCGCATCCTTCAACCTCACGAGTGGACTTTGGATCCTCCCACGCTCCACTCCATCTTTGCTCGCTGGGGCACTCCGCAGGTGGACCTATTCGCAGCTCCTCACAACCATCAGCTGCCCCAGTTCTGCTCCAGACTCTTCTCTCCTCATCGTCTGGCCCCGGATGCATTCCTTCTCGACTGGACGGATCGGTTCCTCTATGCCTTTCCTCCTCTACCTCTGATGTTGCGGACTTTATCCAAACTCCGCAGGGACAGAGCCACCATGATCCTCATAGCTCCCCGGTGGCCTCGTCAACACTGGTTCTCCCTCCTGCTTCAGCTCAGCTCCAGGGATCCCATTCCTCTACCTGTGTTTCCTACTCTTCTTACACAGCAACATCAGTCTCTACTACATCCCAATCTGTCTTCGCTCCACCTGACAGCTTGGTTTCTCTCGGGCTGACCTCTTCAGGAAATCTGTCTCAGCCTGTCCGTCTCATTTTGGACGCCTCCAGGAAACCGGCCACCCTCCAATGTTACCATCAGAAGTGGACCAGGTTCTCCTCTTGGTGCCTCCGTCATCATCACAATCCCACCTCTTTAGCGGTGGAAACTGTTCTGGACTACTTGCTCTCCCTGTCCAACGCAGGCCTCAAGTCTACCTCTATCAGAGTCCATCTCAGTGCCATCACGGCATTTCATGAACCTGTCTTAGGAAAACCTCTCACGGCTCACCCCCTGGTTTCCCAATTCATGAGGGGCCTCTTCAACATCAAACCACCTCTGAAGCCTCCTCCGGTCGTCTGGGACCTGAATGTGGTTTTATCTGCCCTCATGAAACCTCCCTTTGAGCCGCTTGCCACAACTTCGCTCAAATTTCTGACATGGAAGGTTCTTTTCCTCATTGCCATCACCTCTGCCAGGAGGGTTAGTGAGCTTCATGCACTGGTTGCCGATCCACCGTTCACTATTTTTCACCATGACAAGGTGGTTCTGCGCACCCATCCAAAGTTCCTTCCAAAGGTGGTCTCAGCTTTTCACCTCAACCAGTCCATTGTGTTGCCTGTTTTCTTCCCGAAACCTCATTCACATCCCGGAGAACAGGCATTGCACAGCCTTGACTGCAAGCGTGCCCTGGCTTACTATCTTGATCGTACAAGGGCTCACCGCTTGTCCCCTCAGCTCTTCCTGACCTTCGACCCGAATCGTTTGGGTCGACCGGTCTCTAAACGGACGCTATCCAACTGGCTTGCAGCCTGCATCGCGTTCTGTTACGCTCGGGCCGGTCTGTCACTAGACGGTGCTGTCACGGCCCACAGGGTAAGAGCTATGGCCGCTTCTGTTGCTTTCCTCCGTTCCACACCCATTGAGGAAATCTGCAAGGCGGCCACCTGGTCCTCAGTTCACACATTCACTACTCACTACTGTCTGGATGCTTTCTCCAGACGGGATGGGCACTTCGGCCAATCTGTACTTCAGAATTTATTTTCCTAATGGCCAACCATCCCTCCTCCCTCTTTGTTAGCTTGGAGGTCACCCATGCGTAAAGAATATGCTGCCTGCTTGTCCTGGGATAAAGCACAGTTACTTACCGTAACAGGTGTTATCCAGGGACAGCAGGCAGATATTCTTACGTCCCACCCTCCTCCCCGGGTTGGCTTCTTAGCTGGCTTATACTAACTGGGGACCACGCTCTCCTCCGTCGGGCGGGAAGGCACTCGCGCACGCGCGGTGCGGCCAACTAGAACTTTCTAGTAAAAAGGTCCGTACCGTGGGCTCCGTCGGTGACGTCACCCATGCGTAAAGAATATCTGCCTGCTGTCCCTGGATAACACCTGTTACGGTAAGTAACTGTGCTTTTTGTTAAGAATGAGCAAGCTGGAAGACCTTGCTATTTTTATCTGATCTTATTTTCTGTGGGCCCCATATTGAACTGGCACAGTGTCTGTATTAATTTGAATGCCATTACCAGCATTTAAATTAATATATATCTTTGGCATTGCTATATGTATAAGTAATGAATTTCACTGAATATATACATATATAGGGAAATTCAGTGCTTGTCTCCCAAAGATAGGCACTGGAAAGACCTTTACTAACCTAGTACAGTGGTACCTCGGTTTACGAGTGCACCGGTTCGCGAGTGTTTTGCAAGACGAGCAAAACATTTTCAAAATTGGTGCCTCGGAAACCGAGCATGGCTCGATTTACGAGCAACCCCCCCCCCCCCCGCAATCCGGCACACCCCCTACCTCGAACCGGCACCCCCCCCTAAGCCACGATCCGACCCCCCCCCCGACACGATTGGGCACCCCCCCGACACGATCCGACCCCCCGACACGATCCGACCCCCCTGACACAATTGGGCACCCCCCCGCCGCTTCTTACCCTCATCTGGGCACTCTTGAAGATCGGCCTCCTTGTCTGCTGGGCCTTGAGCATCTGAGCATGCTCAAGGCCTGCGAGTTCATGCTCTGAACGTGAACGTGAACTTGCAGGCCTTGAGCATGCTCAGATGCTCAAGGCCCAGCAGACGAGGAGGCCGATCTTCAAGAGTGTCCAGATGAGGGTAAGAAGCGGCGGGGGGGTGCCCAACTGTGTCGGGGGGGATGTCGGATCGTGGCGGGGGGTGCCCAATCGTGTCGGGGGGGGGGGCGGATCGTGGCGGGGGGGGGGGGTGCCGGACCGCAGGGGGGGTGCCTGATCGCAGGGGGGGCTTTTGAGGGGAGCAATGCCGGTTCTCGGGGGGGGGGGGGGAACGCATCAAAGCGAGTTTCCATTATTTCCTATGGGGAAACTCGCTTTGCTAAACGAGCATTTGGGATTACGAGCATGCTCCTGTAACGGATTATACTCGTAATCCAAGGTACTACTGTATTCTATAAAACAGTGGTCTCCAATCTTTTTCATGTATAAATGGTCGTAGCATGAATATGAGAGAGCTCTGAGGGCCACCAGTAGATTTCATGCTTACATATACTACTAATTTTATAAACTGGCTTGACCTGCTTGTTCAGACTGGGTATTAAACATTAAAAGTTAATACTAATATTGATTCTACAGCACTTCAAGGATATTTTTTAAAAACTAGCTTTATTTTGGGTTGTCAAAATAGCAAATTCCATAAATGAGACACCCGAGTAACACACGAATTGTTTGCAGTTACTACACTATATCAAGTGGACAAGATTGAAATTAACGCATTTGTGGGATTTGAAGAGCATTTCAGCCAATTATTTGAGGGCCTCGGTGGAGGATTTCGAGCTTTACGTGTTGGGGGACCACTGCTATAAAGGGTTCTCCATGTTGAATGCCCTTTATTAAATGCTAGCTTAGTGCAGATTTCATATCCAACTTTAGAAACCAGCATTTACGCCTGCCAAATCCTGGTGTAAATGTTGGCAACTAATATTTGGCAGTAGGGCATGCAAATGACAATATTCTATAACATGCCTAACTTCTAGAAATGTGCCCACACTTTGCGATTTAAATTTAGAGCGGGGTGGATGTTAGCGGTTTGTATGGATCCCTGACGAAGCGGATGCGAAACATGTCGGGTCCTACCGCTGCACTAACAAAAAAGATAAGTACATACTTAAGTTTAGAAAAAATCAAAAAAGTTTCAAAAAAAGGTTTATATTGACAAAACCAGTAAGGACCAGTGAGGAGAAATACACCTGTGAAGCTCCCCGTTTCAAAAAATGAAAATAACAGTTAGAGGAGGGTGTTTCTGAGGTCCAAAAGGAAAGAAAAAAAGTGTATTAATAACATGAATGTCTGAAATGAAATGAAATATTAGTAATTGGAAGAATTATATTCTTGGAATTGGTATAGAAGGTATTGGTATAACTTCTAGAAATGTCACTGAACCACCAAGCTGCATGCTATAAAATTTAGATGCGGATATGATAGAATAGCACCTAGGGCAGATATGTGTACAGACCCAAATTGGTGCCAATTTATGTTAAATATTGATTGTTGACAGCTCATTAACTCATTACTATCCATGTGCATCTGCCCTCAGCACCCAAATTTGGGCGACCTGTATAGAATCCGAGGGTCACTGTAGTCACTGTGTCAGTGCTATACATTTCACTGACCTGCTATGAATCTAGCAGGCCTAACCTAAATATTTCTTATCCAGGAGCTGCACTGCCCTCAAATTCTGTATATGCCGTCATAGGTTGCGTGTGCAAATCGGTGTGCACAGCCAATTTGCAAGCACAACTTAATTATTTAAAAAGCCAATCAGTCATTAATTGGCAATTAGCACCTTATAATTGACACTTCTAGTGCAAAGGTCATAGTAGTCTAAACAGTAGAGTTTATATCCCATACTCATGAGTAATTAAAGAAGGCATCAAAAAAACTTTCTTTACTCCGCCTCCTTGTTACTTGCATAACCCCCTCCTCAGTTTTTCCTTCTCCAAGCAAGTGGAGAACGTGTCTATTGTTCTGCTCTGCTTTTTTTTCATTTGGGGGAGGGTATTTTTTTCCAATTTTGAGGCTTCCTGGTGCCACAAATATTCCCAATTTATGGTGCAGCTCTGCCTGGGAGAAGTTGCAGGTTCTGGCTTTAGAAGTCTGCAGCTGGGGGAAACCCTTCATCTAGGGAACCTACCTAGGTGGCCTGCACTAACATCATGGACAGCTCGGAGTCTAGTCCCCTGGGATCTTAGCTCACCCCCTGCTCGTCAAGCACTTGAGCACAGGCTGACCCAGGAATTTGCAGGTGCTGGCTATGTTTCCCCCCCCCTCCTCCCCGAAGATGTGTGAGGAGCTGGTGGGGTTGATTGTTCCCGGCTTTGTGAACTTGACTAAAAGGCAGCCTGAAGAAACAAGCCCTTGGGATGCTGCAGATTTGTTAGGAGGCAGATAAACTTCTCCAAAACCAGCTACTGTATGTGAGAGCTGATGCAGGCATGCACCTCGCCAGTCTGTGAGTAGAATCTATTCATTCCTATGGGAAAAAGTGAATTTGGGGGTTTCTTTAGTTTTAGGGGGCTTCCCTGAGGGTTCCCCTCTTCAAAAACCCCCTTCTGGCAATTTTTTTACTTTTATTTTTGCTCTCCCGGTCCTTCTTTGGTTCCAAATCGCTGCCACGGTGGCCATGCAGGACTTGCTTATCCATCTTAGATTTCCTGATATTACTTTAAAAGCTTCTAATTGCATCAAAATGCCTCGATTTTACTTAAAATCAGTCAAGATGAACTTCTCTGCCTATTTAATGACTATCTTGTCAAATTAACTCTGGCTGAATAGCTTCTATGTGCCACGTACCAAAGGGCATATGGGGGGGAGGCAACAATGGGCTCAGCCCCCTCAGGTCCCTCAAAGAGTTTGGAGTCACAGGAGGCTTGGCTGTTGGGTTCCAAGTCCCTCCTAGAACCTGCAAAAACCAATGCGGCCTCATTGGCGAAACGCAGATGCACAGATACCTCAGAACCAGTGAGAGACCAGGGTATGGACCAGGGTTTCTTCTGTATAGGGTTTTGATTCTGATTTTGTGAATTTACTGTTTGAAGCTTATCTGTAGCTTCAAACAGGCTGGCATGGCGGCAGGCGCAGGGGAGTGGCAAGCCTCAGAGGCTGGTTTCCCCACGGAGAGTGGTTTCTACAAACCCAGACATTCAGTCAGAGAAGGACTGGGAGCACTTAGGGTCTGTTTCCATGCCTTTCATGTCACATACTGAGTCCTCTGGTTTGGAGGTGCCGCTGGCCAAGAGTCTGTGGTAGCCCTAGACCAGGGAGAGAGGACCCAGTGATGTGTAGGCTTTTTAAGCCTACAGATTTGCTGGAAATTATTACAGTGTACCTGCAGGAATTGGAATTATGCCCAAAGTGAATTCCCTGGTTGCCCAAGTTACAAAAGTACTTTGCTCCCTAGTAAAGAAGAAGTGATTTTGAAGGATGTGCAGGATCAGGAAGTGGATCAAAGAGTTTGAGGCCTTGGCTTTGGGGCTCAAAATGGCAGATTCAGCGTTCTTTAAGATGCTGCACCAGACCCTCTGTATGGAGGAAGGCATTCTCTCTCAGGTGATCCTTGCAGGAGTGGTTTATGTGGAAGATGCTCTATATCAGTGTTTCTCAACATGCAGTGTACACAAGCCGCTTGTTGGGGGGTACATGCCACCACGGATATTGCTTGCCTGCCCGCCCGCCTCTGCCGCTGGGGATCCCTCCTTCCTGCCCGCCACCCTCCGTCAAAGCCAAGCCAACCTCAGCCTCCACTCCTCTCAGCTGGATCCAACCTTTCCCCAGTTCCCAATTACCCCACCTACCAGCTCCTCGTTGCTGTATTTTAAAAACTTTGGGCAGCCAGCGGCGCAATGAAACTAGCCTCCTGCTGTCTGCCTGCCTCCCCGGAAGTGTTCTTTCTGCAGCCTACACATAACGCTGCAGAAAGAACACTTCCGGGGCAATGGCAGACTGCAGAAGGCAGGCTTCATTCCCAATTCCTCCACCTACCAGCTCCCTGCCGCTGTATTTTAAAATCTTCATGCAGCCGGAGGCGCAACAAAGCCAGCCTCCGCCATCTGCCTGCCCCGGAAGTGTCCTTTTTGCAGCGTTCTGCCTACAAAAAGATCCTTTCAGGGATCCAGACAGAGGTTTTGAGGATCCAGAAGAGCACATCCATCTGGATCCTGCTCGTCTTTGTCCAATACCAAAAGGTCACAATGATGCCAGGCCCCTGAGGGCCTCTGCATAGGAGGGAGACTTTCATAGTACTGGGAGGTCTGGGAACAGATAAGCTTGGAGAAATAGGTTTTGGACATCATTCGAGAAGGTTACATGCTCAAATTTGTTGTCCACTGTGGGAATTCTTTGTCCCAACAGGGAGACCAGAGAAAGTGGCCAAAGTCTAAATGACAGTGCAGAGACTTCTGGATATTCAAGCAATAGAGTTGGTCCCAAACATAGAAAGGGCTCCAGCAGATACTCTATATACTTTATCATGCCCATGTGCAAGCCTTTTCCTATGTGGAGTCTGAATATTCTGTTGCAGGCCCTTAACAAAGACCTGTTCGAACCCTAACAACAGGTGTTGTTGATGGATCTTATCGTGCTTCAAGCGCTCTTGTGTAGAGAGCCTTTCCTGAGATTTAAAGAGGCTAGAGTCTATCTCCTCACAGTTCCATCCTTTCTACCAAAAGTAGTTTCAACATTTCATGTTAATCAGAAAGTCCAACTCCCAGGTTTCCAGGTTTCTGACAAAAACAAACATGACAAGGTTTTAGCATTGCAGGACGTTCGGAGAGTTGTTCTCCAGTATTTAGAGGTGACAAATGAAATTTATCTATCAGATCATCTCTGTGTTGTCAGATTTGAGCCACCTGAACAAAACCAGCCTCTAAGGTTACTATCTCCAGGTGGATCCGCATGGCCATTATTTTGATGTACAATTGTATTGAGAGCTCATTCCACAAGAGGAGTGGCTTCTGTGTGGCTGGAGTCCCGGGTGGTGTTACAGGAGAAGATATGTAGAGCAGCTAAATGGTCCTTACTCCATTTTTTTTACTAAGTTTTATAGAGTGGACATGACAGCATGAAAAGATGGTGCTTTTGGGGCCTCGGTCCTGGATGCAGGCACATCTGCCCCATCCTAAGTTTTGGAGACTGCTTTGCTACGTTCCTACTGTCCAGACTACTATGCCCTTTGCACTAGTCCAGATAATTTTGCAGCCCTTCATCACTCTGCTACATCTTCCTTAGACCCCAACAAGCCATGCAAGAGTTGGACCTTTAGTCACATTTTCAACTTTACTATTTTTATAGGATTTCAGAATGTATATTGAGATAAATTACATAGTCTGCCGTGACTTGTATAACTTCTGAATATTATCCTGTATGATACAGACGTCTAAATATTTGAAAGGTATTAATATAGAACCAAATCTTTTCCAGAGAAGGGAAAATGGTAAAACTAGAGGGCATAACTTGAGGTTGCAGGGAGGAAGACTTAGGAGTAATGTTAGGAAATTTGTTTTTACAGAGAGGGTGGTGGATGCCTGGAATGCCCTCCCAAGGGAAGTGGTGGAGATGAAAATGGTGATGGAATTAAAAAAAAAAAAAAAGCATGGGATAAACACAGAGGATCTCTAGTTAGAAAATGAATGGTATAAATTAAAGAACTAAGGCCGGTACTGGACAGACTTGTATGGTTTGTATCCCATATATGGTGATTTGGTGTAGGATGGGCTGGGGAGGGCATCAATGGGAACTCCACTAACATTACTGGCCTGACTTTACAGTAGATATCCTGCAAACAATGGGATGGTTAGATTGGCTGGAGTAAGCTTGGACAGCAACTTCAGCAGTTGGAACGTAGGACAATATCAGGTGGATTTTACAGTTTATGGCCCAGAAATATCAAAGAAAAGAGACGTTAATTTAATCATGTATTTTTAATGAGTATAACTAATGGGCAGACTGGATGGACTGTTCAGGAATCTGCTGTCATTTCTTGTATATAATAGGGTATGTTGTTTTATATGACTCAGTATTTATGGTTTTCCTATGAAAACAACAATCAGCTTTTGAAACTGTAATGCACAAGGATAAGTTGACTCACCATTAGATCAGTATTATTCCACCATTGATTCGCCATTAGATCAGTATTATTCCACCATTGATTCGCCATTAGATCAGTATTATTCCATTAAAAATAGAATTAGTTTAACATAAAATCATTGGGTGGAGATGACAACCTTCAGAAGGTAACAGCTGTTTAAATAAAGCAAGATTTGGGGGTCTGAAGTTCATCAGTTTCCTGCATGGCGGGGAGAAGAAAGTTTTGTCCTGGGGCTTGCTGCTTTGCACAAAGTCTAGGTTTAAATCTAAAGGCCAAATCCTGATCTTCAGTTTAGCTGGGGCAGGGAATACTACAGAGGCAGCTTTCAAATCTCTATTGGCAAAACAGGCCCGAGTCTTCACTCAGCAATGACACTTACTAAGCAGCTGCTAATATCCCAAAAATACTGTTTTCTATAGCAATGGTTCTCAATCAGTGTGTTGGGACACACTGATGTGCCCCCAAGAAGGGGAAGGTACTGTATTTTTCGCTCCATAAGAAGCACCTGACCATAAGACACCCTAGATTTAGAGAAGGAAAAAAACATTCTGAACCAAATTCTCCCTGCCAGGCTCTGCACCCAACCCCACACTCCTTGCCAGGCTCTGCACCCTGATGGTCTATGGAGGGACAGGGCAAGCTGGGACAGGGCACAGGGCTGGCTGGGATAGGGCACAGGTCAGGCAGGCTTAGTAGCAGGCAGGCTTAGTGGCCTGGTGGCAGTCAGACAGGCCTGGTGACAGGCAAACAGGCAGACCTAGTGGCAGGCAGATCTAGTGGCCTGGTGATAGGCAGGCATACCTAGTGGCCTGGGGCAGGCAGGCAGGCAGGGGCTCCCCCTACCTTTACCTCAATTCCTCCGGCGGTCCAGCGCTGTAGGGCAGGAGCTTTCAGCCTCCTGCCCTTTTCTCCAGCTGACTCCCGATTGGCAGGGCCCTTCCTACAACTGACTCCCTCCTGCCCTTTCCACCAGCTTACTCCCGTGGCGCAGGACAAGGCAGGAAGCCAAAAACGTGCACCTGCCTTCTGCACTGCTTTGACTGCTGCGTCAGAGTCAAAGCGGTGCAGAAGGCAGGTGTGAGCTTTTTGCTTCCTGCCTTGTCCCATGCCACGGGAGTCAGCTGGAGGAAAGGACAGGAGGGAGTCAGCCGGAGGAAGGTCTCTGAGGGGAGGGAGCTGAAGAGAGATGTTGCTTCTTCGCCGACTTTTTCCCAGTCCTTATGTGCTACCTTGCGGTCGGCGGGAGTCCTCGCGTTTCAAGCAGCCACTGTGAAGAAAAAATGTCCATCGGCAGTGGCGGTATTTAACCTCTGCACCGTCAGAGATCCTTCTCCCTTTTGTACAGCGCCGCTGGAGCTGAAAACTTTTTTTTTTTGTCTGCTGTGGCGGTTTTATGCTGCCTTCCCCTGCCGGTGCCGAAAACAGGGAGCTGAAGAGTCGTGCTTCAGCAACTCTTCCTCCGTGCTTATAGACAGTGGTATCTACATAGAGGGAGTCAGCTGGAGGAAAGGGCAGGAGGCTGAAAGCTCCTGCCCTACAGTGCTGGACTGCCAAAGGAATTAAGGTTGAGAGGGGAGGCCGGATATTCGCTCTATAAGACGCACCCTTATTTCCAACCAATTTTTTGGGGGGAAAAAGTGCATCTTATAGAGCAAAAAATATTTGGTATAGACAGCAAGTCTGCGTGTTCCTTAACACCCCCAGCTGCAAGCTGGGGAGATCAGAGATCCTGTCAGCCACTTTCATTTTTGAAATCCCCATAATTTGTCCCGATTTCTGCTTCCCCACTACTCCCAATGACAACTACTGCCATCAGCAGTCTGCAATCAATAGATTCTGTTTGCTACATATTTGTGATGCTTTACAGTATCTGTCAGTAGAGGTATTTTGTTTTTCAGTTACTGAGGTAACACCAGAATCTGAATATACTGTATATTTGTTTATTTTATTTTTATTTATATACCACTTATAGTCTAAGTGGTTTATATTCAGGTACTCGATCATTTTTCCCTATCTGTCCCAGTGGGCTCACACTCTACCTAATGTACCTAGGACAAGGGAGGATTAAGTGACTTGCCCAGGGTCACAAGGAGCAGTGTGGGATTTTAACCCACCGCCTCAGGGTGCTAAGGCTGTAGCTCTAACCACTGCACCACACACTCCCCTTATTTAGTATGACAAGTGAGAAATCTAGGACTGATGTAATGCGTAAAAGCCCTCTTTTACTAAGCCGCAATAGAGATTTCTACCATGGCCCAGAGCATTGAAGCATTTAGCTCCCTGGACTGTGGTAAAAACCTCTACCATGGCTTAGTAAAAAAGGGGACAGTTTTTTTTTATGTTCAATATTTTTATTAAAATTTTTGAAATACATAACAAGTGTAATAGAATAAATATTATTCCAGGGATATGAAAAGCAAGCTATGCTGTTCTTCCTATTAATGGATAAATATGTCATAACTTAGTAATATGACCATTCAGGAGTAAAATAGACAGATTATCAGTACTGTGTGGTAATAATCAGTAATAATAATACATAAAGAAAAGCACATGCTACTATCCTGAGATATTAGGGGGGAGAACAGTATTTTTTTAATGGTGACCATATCAACTCAAATAGAACTGGTTTTTTTCAGCTGCTATTCTTTCATATTTCATCAAAATCATTCAACTGACCCACATTGGTAACAAAATTCATGGAGAGTGATCAAAATAAAGTTTATAAAAATACTCAGAGATATGGAACTCTGTAGGGAAGGCTTGAATACCTCCCTTGGAAGGTGAACTCTTCACCCAAAGGAGGTATTCAAGCCTTCCCTACAGAGTTCCATATCTCTGAGTATTTTTATAAACTTTATTTTGATCACTCTCCATGAATTTTGTTACCAATGCGGGTCAGTTTGGTATCATAGCCTATTTCTGACCTCAGGTCTGTAATCATTGTCCCTGAATCTCATAGCAAATTTATTCTTTCATATTTGGCAATTAAGCATGCCGTATTCCACCATGAGTTAGAAGTCAGGCAGGAAAAGTTTTTCTAATTCATTAATACAGATTTTATAATAATTAGCAATAAACATTTCAATAAGCTTAGATTCAGAAATGTGTGTTGTCAAACCCAATCCACTAAAAACAACTATATGTATTAATACACACCTTCCTTTACTAATGCGTAGCGTGGGGTTTAGCGCCAGCAGCGGCGGTAACTGCTCCGACGCTCATATGAGCTTCGGAGCACTTACAACCGCTGCCGGCGCTAAAACCCAAGCTACGCGTTAGTAAAAGAAGAGGATATGGAATTGAATAGTAGTCAAATTCACCCAAAACTTTAATGTCAACAGTGGTGTATACTTTTCCCTCCGTATCCACGGGGGTTAGGGGCAGAGCCAGCCTGTGAATATTTAAAAAAAACTGCAAATAATATTCAGGCCGGTTCTGATCCACCCCTCGCTTCCCCCAGCATCCCTTAAGCCTTACCTGGTGGTCTAGTGCAGGGGTAGGCAATTCCGGTCCTCAAGAGCCAGAGCCAGGTCAGGTTTTCAGGATATCCACAATGAATATGTATGAGATGGATTTGCATGCACTGGCTGCTTGAGATGCAAATCTATCTCGTGCATATTTATTGTGGATATCCTGAAAACCTGACCTGGCTCCGTCTCTCAAGGACCGGAATTGCCTACCCCTGGTCTAGCGGGATTTTGGGGCAGGAGTGATCTTCCTATGCTCCTGCCCTGTGCAGATCACTCAGGAAATGGCTGCCGTGAGCTCCCGTCGTAGTCTCGAGAGCCATTTCCTATGAGTGATCTGCACAGGGCAGGAGCGTAGGAAGATCGCTCCTGCCCTGAAAATCCGCTAGACCACCAGGTAAGGCTTAAAGGGGGTCTAAGAAGGCTTAAAAATAGCCCCAAAAATGAAAATGGACCAAAAAAAAATCACAAATAACCGAATCTGTGGATGCTGAAACCGCGGATTCAGAGGGAGAAGTGTACTTTTTTCTTCAGTTGCAAACTTTAGTGTTCAGTGGGTCACTTACATGAACATTTGTCAGGTGTGTCATGATAGAAAAAAAACCTAAACTAAACCTTAAGTTTATATACCACATCCTCTCCATAAAGACAGAGCTCGGCACGGTTTACAGGTATTTTAATAAATCAGGGGAAAACATCATAAGAATTAGTGGTTATAAAGAGGGTAGTGAGCTTTACATTTTAGAGAAAAGCCAGATTTTCAGATGCTTTCGGAATAATTGGAAGGAGCTGTAAGGCAATAGCAACAGCATAATCTCTAAAGCAGTGGCGCAGCCTGTTGTCTCTTCATAGGGTGCTTTGAGGGAAGGACATCCATGGTTCCTAGTCATCTCCTGTATTACATTAGGGATTTCTATTTCGCCATTACCTTGCGGTTCAAGGCGGATTACAAAAGAGTTAAAGAGGGTGTTTTACAAAAAGATTTCTGGTCCTTTTTGGGGAAAAAAAAGAATAGAGCAGGTTGATTTGGAGGTTCGGGGGGTTAGAGGAATGAAAGAAGGAAGTTTGAGAGGTTAGGACTTTTTCAGGGATTTTTTGAAAAGTATAGTCTTTATTTCTTTTCTGAAAGTTTTGTAATCTGGGGTCGTTATCAGAAGGTTGGCGATTTGGTTGTCTATTTTTGCTGCTTGAGTGGCTAGGAGGCCATCATATAGTTTTTTCCATTTAACTTCTTTGATTGGCGGGTGTGTGAATGGGGTGTGAGTTTTCCTATGTCTGGTTTAGGTGGTTTGGATGAGGTGGTTGTTCAAGTAGGTTGGGCTATCTCCGTTTAAAGTTATAAATAGTAGACAGTAGAATTTGAATAGTATTCTTGCTGGAATTGGAAGCCAGTGAGAGTTGAGGTATGCCTCTGTGATGTGGTCATGTTTCCTCAATGAGTAGATGAGTCTTAGAGCTGTGTTTTGAATTGTTTGTAGTTGTTTTGTTATTGTACTATGAGCTGAAATTGTGTGTTCTCGAATAATTTTCTGACTTGTCTTAAGTTTCTCATAACTGCAAATTATTTCTGCATTGTTTTATTGATTTGAGGTTGCATGGTGCAGCATCTGTCTATTGTTATTCCTAGTAGTTTTAGGGTGGGTTGTATGGGGTAGTTAATTGTGTTGATTTCTATGTTGGTTATTGTTGGGGTTTTGTTATGTTCGAGGAGGATAAATTTTGTTTTGTCTGGGTTCAGTTTCAGTTTGTGATTTTTCATCCAAGTCGCTACTGTTTCAAGTGTTTGGTGTAGTGAATCTGTCATAGAGAGCTTTGGTTGATCAAAAGGTATGAGAATGGTGATGTCATCTGCATAACTGTAGGAAGATAGGCCTAGTTTGTCCAGGTGGGCACCGAGGGAAGCAGTGTAGAGGTTGAAAAGAGTAGGGGATAATGGCGATCCTTGGAGTACGCCGTAGGGGTTTGACCAAGTTTCTGATTTTTCTTTATCTGATTTTACTCTGTAGGTTCTGGATTTTAGGAATCCTTCGAACCATGAGTATATTTTATCTGTATTCTAATCCTTTTAGTAAATCTAGTGCTACAGCTGCTGCCTCAGCACCCCGAGGTTGTGGGACTGAATCCCAGCGCTGCTGCTTGTGACCCTGGCCAAGTCGCTTAATCCTCCATTGCCCCAGGTACAAAATAAATACCTGTATATATGTAAAACGCTTTGAACGTGAAACCTAGTCAGGTGCAGTGTGTAACATAGGCATAATTCTATAAAGCGGACACCTATTTTCCTTTATAGAACATGCACACTCTAGGCACCTAAATAGAGGTGCATTATTACAGAATTCCTTCCCCCCGCCCCCCCACCGGTGCACCTGATGACTAAGAAAATAGAAAACTTACATAATTAAGCCAGCCAAAACATGCAAGTCACATTAATTACTTTACTGTATTTGTGCTTGTTTTGTATTTTTCTCCTCAAAGATGCTGGGTTTGAGATTCCAAACATATTTGTGGTAGGATATGCCTTGGACTACAATGAATACTTCAGAGACTTAAATGTAAGTGTAATATGGTATAAAAAGAATAGTTTTTAATATTACATATGAATAATTGTAAACAACATAGGAGGAGGAAGATTGGTGACCACAACATGTGGTCACATACTTTGCTTTCTAATACATGTGCACTCTGTATTTTCCAGCCTGTTGCATCACTGGTCATTCTCTCTGTTATCTCATTGTGACAGTCCTGAAACAGATCTTTAAATTAATATTCATTGGGTATGGGAAAGGGTGGGGGGTTCACTATAAATTTAAAAACATCACTGAGAGGTTTATATGTAATAAAGGCCTACAGCTTAGTTATTCCTTCTTTATTTCTAGCATGGCAAAAATATTTGGTTCCCTCTCAGAGCCTCAGCATCTCACATCAAGATACCAGTGGTTAGGAATCTCGTACGCCAGTCTAGGAGCAGACATGACCAATTGGAGGGGACCAATAAATTGCATACCTAAACCACTCAGTATAGGCAATGACTTCTATTGTGGTGAAAATTAATAACCCGACACAGCCATGTTTCAGCATGTGCCTACGTCAGGGGACCTGAAAGTATTAACATTCAATAGTACATCTAGTGATAATCATAAAGATCCTCTTCTAAAACCTTTGCTAGTAAATCTCAAAAAGTGAAGCAGCCAACTTGCTGTGTCAATAAGCACTGGCATGATAGTAGACTAAACATTTGTGTGTGTAGCATGATGTATATTTTGGCAACAGTTTTATAAAATTTTTCCTTTAATGTCAACTTTTGAGGTTAAATCTGTGTTTTCTACCATGTTAACATCCAGTAAGTTTTGAGGCTAATTACCTGAAGGGGGTTAGTGTTTAGGGTAATAGCATTTACATGCATGCGTGCACATGTAACGCATTTAAATATAGTTTATTACTTATATTCTGTCATTATACAAAGCAGATTACAACTGTATATTAATAATTAAAACAGTAACTTAACATTCATAATATCACAGACAACACAGTAAAATATCATTACATAACATGACAAAAGTTTTTATAATTGGATCATTAAATCCAATCTTTCTGACAAGTAAGTACCTCAATGGCGCATATTTCATCTGGCAAAGTAGTTGACGTTTTAAAAGTTTCTTAAATTGACACAAATCATTCTGTTGATCCTGCACATGAAAATGTGCTTTTCCTTACCCTGTCCAAATGGAGTTGCTTTTGAGTTGGTGCAACCAATCCTGATTGTGCTGCTGAATGTAAAAATCTCAATGGTACACAGTATTGCTACCCGATTCAGGAAAACAAAATTTGATTCGATTCAGCCTATTGAATCAATTTTTTGATTCGATTCGATTTTCCTGCCCAAGTGGATGTTTTTTTCAAATATCCTGGTGGGTTTATTTTATAGCCTCTTCATCCACTTTGCCCTCTCCTACCCACACTGGCACTGTGGTGTAAAGAAATTAAACAAACAAAAAAAGACTTTTCCTCTCTCTCTTAAATCCTAGCTCATGTTCATGGTCTAACACCACAAAATAGAAAATACAATTATTTTTTCTACCTTTTGTTGTCTGATCATTATTCAGATCTTATGAGTCCCTGGCTCCAGTTGTCTTCTGATAACTTGCTTGCTAGGGTCTCCTTTCTTCTTTCTCTATGCTAACCATCCATCTGCCATCTCTGTCCTCCCCTTTCATTTCCCTTCCCTCCCGCTAGAGGTCTGGTATCTTTCCTTTTTTTGTCTCCATCCACAGATCCACCTTCTCTGAATTACCCTTTCATCCTTCATCTCTCTCTCTCTCTCCTTCCCCACCACCCCAGGGTCCACCATGTCTCCCTTTCTCTTCCCAACTACCCTCCTATCCAGTATATCTATCCCCCCTCCACACCATCCCTTGTGTCCAACTTCTCTCCCTTTATGTTCCATCCCTCCCTAACTCCCAATGTACACCATCTCTCTCCCACTCCTGTTTTTAGATCCTTATTTCTTCTATCCTTCCCCCCATCTCCCCTCTCCATGATCTCCCTCAAGTCCATCTTCCCCCTCCACCAAGTTCATTTCTCCCATCTATCTTCTCCCCATCTGTCCTCCAGTCCACCATCTCCCCTCTCCCTCCATCTACCTTTTTTATTTATTATGGCACTCCTAAGCCCCCATCACCACCACACCCCTGCACCTTTCCCAAAGAGAGTTCGGCAGGAGGGATGCATCTGGGAAGAGGTCTGTCAGTGGCGGTAGCGATCCACTCCTGCCACCACTCCTTGCGTCTTCTCTCCACTGTGGCCCACCCTCAGTGAAAACTTCCTGCTTCCGCTTGGGCAGCCGAATGGAGAGAAGATGCTCGGAGTAGCAGCAGGGTAGTGAATTGCATTCGTTACTGCCACTTTTGCCTGGCCGGGAAGGAGAGAGCCTTGCTGCCCCGATCTACACCAGAGACCCGTTCGGGATTTCCCTCTGCCACCGGAGTCCTTGCTTCAATGTAACTTCCAGTTTTGCAAAACCGGAAGTTACATCAGAAGTAAGGACTCCAGTGGCAAAGAGAAAGCCCAAATGGGTCTCTGGTGCAGATCGGGGCAGCAAGGCTCTCTCCTTCCCGGCAGCAAGGCTCTCTCCTCTCCTCCCTGGCCAGGCAAAAGCAGTGGTAGCAAGGGGGCCAACGAATCGGTAAGTCCGATTTTCTTCAATAGCAAACCGATTCAAATCGATTCACCCAAAGTGAATCAGAGAATCGATTTGAATCGCGAATCGGGCAGCACTAGTACACAGAGTTTCAAGCAGTCCTGTAAATATTGTGGTGATTGATTATGCAAGCTCAAGTAGACTGTCAGTAAGTTTATACTTTAATGGGATTTATACTTCAATGGGATTGGTAAATTTGATCATGTGCCTTCACATTTTGTTTTCCTGTATTGGTTGACTATGGAATATCGATTCCATAGTCAACCAATACAGGAAAACAAAATGTGAAGGCACATGATCAAATTTACCAATCCCATTGAGGGGAGTGTACACATGGGCAGAGCCCCCATTTACATGCATCACTTTGAGAATGCTGTAAATAATGCACCTATTTCCAACATCAGGTACAAGCCTAGCATAAATGCATGCTCCTAACTTATAAGCAGGCATATATCCAGTTACAGTGGTAATCTATAAAAGGAAAGTAGACGCCTATGTTTCTTTATAAAATAGGCTCCTAAAAAGGCACTTTCTGGGCATCTAATTGTTGGCACCCTGTTTTAAAATTGCTCAGCAACTGCATTGCCAATAATGCTGTTGCATCTGTATTAGCAATGCATCAAGGGGCTACACCCCCACCCCACCCCAGAGAGGACCCTCGTGACATTCCTCAAAGGATCTCCCCAGATTCTGACAGGGTCCCTGGCTTTTGCCAGGGCTTTCCTGGAGGGCAGGAGCTTTGTTAAACATTTTGACCAGGTATTTTCAAATTGAAAGGATGACCGCCGAGGGATTTGATTGTAACCAGCCCTGGCATCCCTTCTCCTTTGTTTTATGTGTTTGTTTAATGAGTGTGGTTGGGTATATTTTATTCTGTTCTTTTCAAAATAGAAGTTATTTTCTATTGTACAGATTGTAAACCGCTTTGCTCTACATATGTAGTTAAAGGCAGAATAGAAAGTTCTCAAAAAAAAAAAAAAAGTGCTGCAAGACTGCTGCTAAGGGTCAGAGGCACCAGTGGGTTCATGTCCTGTTGGACTTCTGGTGGTATTTGTAGCCATGACAACACACAGTAACTTAGGACTAGATTCACAAAGCAAACCGATCTTGTACCGATCAGTTGGCGACCCCTTTGTGACCAGATTTCCCTCCTGCACTATTCACTAGCGCCTGTAGCGACCCAATCCCAAGCCTCCCGTGCAAATTAGTAAAACCCCATGCAAAATAGCCAAGCGATTGATTCACTAACAATTGCTTGGCTATTTTGAATCAGGTTTTACTATTGGCAAACCCGACTGCTGCAGACCTGTCGTTAACTGAGTTACCGACAGGTATGCAGGTTTTTTGAAAGGGCTGCCTGTCTTTTTATTCATTTTTTTCCATGGCACAGATATTTTGCATGTGTTACACGCACAAAATATCTACCCCCAAAAATGAAAAGACAACGACAAATGCGACCCCCTCCCAGTGACCCACAAATAGCAGGAGGGATGCCCACTCCCTCCTGCCACCACCCGACGCTGCCCTCCCCACCCTCGCAAATATGGCAGGAGGGTTGCAACTCTCCCCCTGCCACCAACTGCCACCCCCCCCCCCAGCCCGGCATTCAAACACACACACACCCTGGCACGGCGCACCTCTGGTCCGGCCCGTACCTCAAAGTTGGGAGCAGGAGGGGTGCTCAGTCCATCCTGCTCCTCCGGGTCCAGCGACATGTCTGTTGGGCCTTAGGCCCCGCCCCGGTGCATCATGTGATGCACAAGGAAGAGCCTAAGGCCCTGATTGGCTCAGGCACCTCGGGTTCCTCCCCCCTTGGAAGGGGCCTGAGGCAATCAGGGACTTTCTTAGTGGGGGTCGAGTGCCAGGAGTGGGCCTGCCATACCGGGGGGAGGGGAGTGCAGTGCTGGTCAGGAGACTTTTTTTTTTTTTTTTTTAATACGCCTGATATTTTGCGTCATATTTTTTTTAAAATGGGGAAAAAAAGCCGGCAGAAGCCCTGACAGCAGTGACAGGAAGTAGTGTCAGGGTCTGAGCATGCTCCAGGATCGCTCTCTAACGATCCTGGCTGTAGATGGGGGGGCATGCCAATGATCATCCCCATTTGCATGCAGGCCTTTTGTGAATTCGTCAGCCTGCATGCAATCGTGAATGGATCGCTGACAAACTCGGGAGTTGGTGAATCTAGCCCTTACTGTGCTCTAACTACAAGTGCTGTCAATGCCCATAACATGCCCAGTCTCCGCTGTTTTCATGCCACTGCCACAGCAAGCAGCTACTGTGATAATTAGTGCATGATGAGTGCTAAAGACACATGGTAACCATTTCTGGACGTTAATTTATGTGTTAACTGCTTACCCTGCTTTAGTGAATAGGCCCCTTAGTAGTATATTTTACTCAACTGGATATGCTAGTCATTGTTGCTTTAATTTTTTGTAATTCTTTTCTAACATATTTTGAACTTTGTCTTGTTTCAGCATATATGCATTATCAGTGAAAAAGCCAAGGCAAAATACAAAGTCTGAGGTGAAAATGTACCTGGAACATTCCGACAATCCTTTGAAGCATCTCTGAATCACAAACCATGCTCATTCCGCTAGACATAAAGGAGTTCACATTCAAAATCATATATGCGGTTGACAGCAGTGCCAATTGCATAAATACTTCATTTTAATCTTTTCCAAACCAATGAAATATTGGAAAGAATCATTAAAACAGGAGTCGAGACACTTTCCATCTATCTGAGGATAAAATGCCTCTATGAAAAATAAGTGGAATAGGACCAAGTTTGGCATAGGGAACAAACCAGGTAAAAGACTGATTGAAGTTAAAAAATAGGTTGGATCTATGTGGGGATTCCAGAAAAATAAGGATCCCCCACCATTGAAATCCAGCGATTAAGGAAGTTTTCCTTTTAACTCATCCCTTCTTAGGCAGAGAAATGCACAGAGCCGACACAGGAATATATAATCACATTTCTGTACACACAGACATACTATACACCCACACATGGCCTCCACTACACAGACATACATGCAGGCACACATGGCGAAGGATTAGTAATAATTCCATGGTACGCCGATGTAGGTGCCTAACTTTAGGCAGACTATATAGAATTTGCCAGACAGCAGTGAATTATCCACTAAACATATAGGTCCCAATATTCAAAAAAGACTGAGCTCTTAAATTTATGCTTCTAAGCATCCTAAATTTGTGTCCTATTTTCAGCCAACTTGGGAGCAAAAGATTTTGGCTGAAAATTCATCTTAATTTAGGAGCATAGAAGTTATTCTTATTAATGTAGGCCTGCCAGTTATTTGCCTAGATTTATGAGCCTAGTGGTGAAAATTAGTACTGAGCTCCTAACTACTTTCCGCTGCCTCAAATCCGCCTAGGTCGCCACCTACTTTTTATGCTCCTAGCTTTAGGAATTGAGCAAAATTTTGGGCTCCTGGCCAATTAAATCATCATTAATTGGTTAGTGCTACTATAAATGCTTATTAGTGCCAAACTGGTTATTTGGGAGGCATCCGTGGCTTCCAGGGTAGAGTCAGCATTGGGCCAGTTCAGTGCTTACATTCAGAAGTTTTCTGGTTAGGTTAACCACATAAATAAGACTGCATAAAATTCAGTCTTACTTTCATGTGACAAACCAGTGTTTCTCAACTCAGTCCTGGAATAGCCCTTTGCCAGTCGGGTTTTCAGGATATCTATAATGAATATGTATGAAATCAAGTTTTTAGCTTTTATATACAGCTATTTAATAAATCTGATTTAATATAGAGCACAGAGCACTTTGTGAAAAGAAAAATTGACAAAAGGAAACAAAAATTGATAAAATTAAATAAACGGGTCTAATGAAGAGGCCAGTGCCACACAAGTATTTTATATTTCCTTCTGATATCACGGGGGTAATACTAGTAAAAACTAGGAAAGTTTGAGAATAACTTTGTGAAGAGAGAGCAATTTCCAGCAGTGAAGCAATTATACATCACCAATTCTAATATTATTCAGAGTTTTAAAGGACTTTTATCAAATTTATGATTGGGTCTCCTGAGGAAGAAAGCGAAACGGGGCCACGTTGGGACCCCAAACCCTTCATAAAGTTAAGTTATTATTTTATAACTTACCCAGTTTCAGTGATGGTAACTTAACACTATTCATGAAGAAAAGAAAGCCATGACACATTGAAGCATTGAAAAATTGTGATCCATTCTTTATTTATCTGCATCCTAGCTTGAAGTGTGATCTTTATTGAAACAGTTACAATGATTGGAAAGTGAACTCTGTTCCATTCTTGGGAGGGTATATCCCTTCCTTAGAGTTTCATGCCTCTGAGTAATCTGGAAAAAAATCTTGATCACACCATAGATAGGTTACTATTGTAACAGCAAAGTCAGTTCACATTTTTGACACAAGTATTTTAGCCATTGAAAACACTTGGCTAATACTGGCACTTCTGAAGACCTTGTAAAAATGAAGATGAATTTATTACCATTCATATGATACTGTTTTGTGGTTAAGGTATGAAATCAAGTGTAGGCCATATTCATTGTAGATATCCTGAAAACCTGACTGGCAAGGAGGGTACTCCAGGACCGAGTTGAGAAACACTGTGGTAAACCATAGCCAGTTAAATGCTATCGGAAACTCAGAAATGGAATGCCTGTTCTCAGACATGGTTCTCATTGAATTTCCTGGTTTAATGCTGGCGGCTGAATATCGGGCCCTTTGAAGCTAAACTTAAGCACTCAGTCCTAGTAAATTTTCAAAGAGGTCAATTTGTAAGCCTAACTCAAATTTAAGAGCATAAATTGTTTGAATATTGCTGATACCACCATAACTTTGTACGTGTTACTTAATGTATGTAAAATTGGACAAATGTTCAGCTTTAAGAACATAAGAATAGCCTTATTGGGTCAGACCAATGGTCCATTTAGCCCAGCATCCCGCCTTCACAGAGGCCAATCCAAGTCACAAGTACCTGTCAAAAACTCAAATAGTAGCAGCATTCCATAGACATGTTTTACTGTACATATAAAGTTATGCAAAAGCACCACTGCTGAAAATGAGCCTCTGCAGGTTTATTGTGGGAATACTGACAAGATAATGTACTTTCTCATTAATTACAGCTGTCTAGAATAGGGGTTCTTAACCAGTGGTATAGAAGAGGGTGGAGGAGGGTCTTGAAATCTGAGGCAATTTTATTGAAATTTTCTAGACAGAGTGAAGGGAGTTAAGACAGTTTTCAAAGGAATTTGCCCAGAACAGAAACAAGACTGAATGCATGTAATAATATGTGTATTTCACTGTTGAAAAACCTGTACCACAATTTTGAGCATTTGTTAGGGGTAAATAGCAGGAACACTCTCATTAATGGTAACAAAATAAAAAGGTTTTTTGTTTTTTTTTTTACTTCATTTGCATACTTCTTCTCCAGGCTGTACAATCATGTCTGCGACAAAGGCTGTGACCTAATGACTGAAAACACTGAAATGTTTTTCCAGTGGTTTTGAATGAAATATATCCTGGTACACATCATTTGCAAACACAATTTATATAGATTTGTAGCTTTAAATGTGACTTCCTTGATAATATAATTGTATTATTCTGTAATTTTAGCAACATATGTAGCTGTCAGTAGTCAGGAGTGGATATGTGGTTTAAGAAAGGGGTGCAAGAGAACCCCTGGACTAGGTTTTTTTTGGTTTTGAAAGGGGAGGGAGGGGGCGGTCGTCACCTTGTCATAACATGCAACTTCTAGGAGAGCCAAATCAGAGAAAAGGAACCTTTCTCCTTTCAGACCAATACCAATAAACCAGCAACTCTGAGTGAGTTTCTCTGTTTCAGCCACATCATTTTGTACCTTTTTTATTATTATTTTTAGAGCTCTTTTGATTAGAAACTCATCTACATTATAAAGTCAGTGTTACAAAGAAAAGACTATATACATCAAACATAAAAACCAAAATATACACAATGTAAAACAAATCGTTTCTCAACCATAAAGGCCCAAACAGAAACCTCTAATTTTTAGACGTATATATATATATAAACCTTCACTTATTCCTCAACCCCCCTCCAAAATCCCCTCCCTTCTTTTGAACCTTTCTAAAGGTGACGTGCTGGGGACAGTGTAGAATCCTTTAATTGTAGATTTCTGTTTGGGACTGAGAACCTGCTTGGACTCGCTATATTCTGTATGCAGCTTGGTTATTTTTATAACATGAAATCATAGAAGATGAACTGTGAAGCTATGATGTTCTTGTGAATTCGCTGAATTTTACCCGAGGCTGAGAGAAGGAATCTTCTTGATGAGAATCTTACTGTGAAAAAGAAGAGCAAGCCATGGACACCAAGTCAAGAGGTGAGCTCTACTCCTGCTGGGTGCAAATTCCTCCGCTTCTGTGCACCGGCACCAAGAAAAGAGCAGAATTCTTGCCTGCTTTGCATAAGACACTATTGCACCATGTTAATGACTTCATCTCAAGTCCAGGACATTAATTAAGTGCATATATCCCTGAAACAGTACAATTATATGAAGAATTCAGCTTTTATATTGCTATTTTATATTTTACTGTCATGAGGGGAAAAAAATCCACTTGTTAAAAAAAATGGATAGTGTCAGTGTTAAATCCTGGGAACAAGTTTATAATCATGTGATCCCATTGTGAATTCTGTTTTGTATGATTTCCACTGAGACAAAGGAGCTTTACACTTATGTCATATTATCCTTGTACTTGAATATTCAGTGTATGCTCAAATGGTTATTTGAATAAACACGCTACAGACAATTAACTTTTTCAGATGTAAAAATTGTTATGTAATGACTCCCTCCTCCCTAAAGAAAGATCAGTGATTTTTTTTTTTTTTTTTTTTTTTTAATGTATTGTTCATTTAGACTCGGGGAATACCATTACAGTGGTGCCTCGCATAACGGACGCCTCGCACAGCGAACGCTGCGCACAACGAACTTTATGTCTTGATTCGTACAACGAACTTCGTTTCACACAACGAAGTCGCCCGAGCTGCATCCTTCCGCGCAGGCACTGCGCTTAACTGCCCTCTCTCCGCCTGGCTCCCTCTTGCCCCCCCCCGACTCCCCGACACGATCGGGGCAAGAGGGAGCCCAAGCCCTCTTGCCCCCCCGACTCCCCGACACGATCGGGGCAAGAGGGAGCCCAAGCCCTCTTGCCCCCCCCCCCCGACTCCCCGACACGATCGGGGCAAGAGGGAGCCCAAGCCCTCTTGCCCCCCCCGACTCCCCGACACGATCGGGGCAAGAGGGAGCCCAAGCCCTCTTGCCCCCCCGACTCCCCGACACGATCGGGGCAAGAGGGAGCCCAAGCCCTCTTGCCCCCCCCGACTCCCCGACACGATCGGGGCAAGAGGGAGCTCAAGCCCTCTTGCCCCCCCGACTCCCCGACACGATCGGGGCAAGAGGGAGCCCAAGCCCTCTTGCCCCCCCGACTCCCCGACACGATCGGGGCAAGAGGGAGCTCAAGCCCTCTTGCCCCCCCGACTCCCCGACACGATCGGGGCAAGAGGGAGCTCAAGCCCTCTTGCCCCCCCGACTCCCCGACACGATCGGGGCAAGAGGGAGCCCAAGCCCTCTTGCCCCCCCGACTCCCCGACACGATCGGGGCAAGAGGGAGCTCAAGCCCTCTTGCCCCCCCGACTCCCCGACACGATCGGGGCAAGAGGGAGCCCAAGCCCTCTTGCCCCCCCGACTCCCCGACACGATCGGGGCAAGAGGGAGCCCAAGCCCTCTTGCCCCCCCCCGACTCCCCGACACGATCGGGGCAAGAGGGAGCCCAAGCCCTCTTGCCCCCCCGACTCCCCGACACGATCGGGGCAAGAGGGAGCCCAAGCCCTCTTGCCCCCCCGACTCCCCGACACGATCGGGGCAAGAGGGAGCTCAAGCCCTCTTGCCCCCCCGACTCCCCGACATGATCGGGGCAAGAGGGAGCCCAAGCCCTCTTGCCCCCCCGACTCCCCGACACGATCGGGGCAAGAGGGAGCTCAAGCCCTCTTGCCCCCCCGACTCCCCGACACGATCGGGGCAAGAGGGAGCCCAAGCCCTCTTGCCCCCCCCGACTCCCCGACACGATCGGGCCAGGAGGGAGCCCAAGTCCTCCTGGCCACGGCGACCCCCTAACCCCACCCTGCACTACATTACGGGCAGGAGGGATCCCAGGCCCTCCTGCCCTCGACGCAAACCCCCCCTCCCCCCAACGACCGCCCCCCCAAGAACCTCCGACCGCCCCCCAGCCGACCCACGACCCCCCTGGCCGACCCCCACGACACCCCCAACCCCCTTCCCCGTACCTTTCTGTAGTTGGCCGGACAGACGGGAGCCAAACCCGCCTGTCCGGCAGGCAGCCAACGACGGAATGAGGCCGGATTGGCCCATCCGTCCCAAAGCTCCGCCTACTGGTGGGGCCTAAGGCGCCTGGGCCAATCAGAATAGGCCCGGGAGCCTTAGGTCCCTCCTGGGGGCAGGGCCTGAGGCAACCCGACCATGTGCCTCAGGCCCTGCCCCCAGGAGGGACCTAAGGCTCCCGGGCCTATTCTGATTGGCCCAGGCGCCTTAGGCCCCACCAGTAGGCGGAGCTTTGGGACGGATGGGCCAATCCGGCCTCATTCCGTCGTTGGCTGCCTGCCGGACAGGCGGGTTTGGCTCCCGTCTGTCCGGCCAACTACAGAAAGGTACGGGGAAGGGGGTTGGGGGTGTCGTGGGGGTCGGCCAGGGGGGTCGCGGGTCGGCTGGGGGGGCGGTCGGAGGTTCTTGGGGGGGGCGGTCGTTGGGGGGAGGGGGGGTTTGCGTCGAGGGCAGGAGGGCCTGGGATCCCTCCTGCCCGTAATGTAGTGCAGGGTGGGGTTAGGGGGTCGCCGTGGCCAGGAGGGCTTGGGCTCCCTCTTGCCCCGATCGTGTCGGGGAGTCGGGGGGGCAAGAGGGCTTGGGCTCCCTCTTGCCCCGATCGTGTCGGGGAGTCGGGGGGGCAAGAGGGCTTGGGCTCCCTCTTGCCCCGATCGTGTCGGGGAGTCGGGGGGGCAAGAGGGCTTGGGCTCCCTCTTGCCCCGATCGTGTCGGGGAGTCGGGGGGGGGGCAAGAGGGCTTGGGCTCCCTCTTGCCCCGATCGTGTCGGGGAGTCGGGGGGGGGGGCAAGAGGGCTTGGGCTCCCTCTTGCCCCGATCGTGTCGGGGAGTCGGGGGGGGCAAGAGGGCTTGGGCTCCCTCTTGCCCCGATCGTGTCGGGGAGTCGGGGGGCAAGAGGGCTTGGGCTCCCTCTTGCCCCGATCGTGTCGGGGAGTCGGGGGGGCAAGAGGGCTTGAGCTCCCTCTTGCCACGATCGTGTCGGGGGTGCCAGGGACCACACGGAGTCACCCACTGTACCACCCGATTCGGGTAAGCGCAGGTATCGGTGGGTGGCTTTTTTGCGGGGGGGTGCCTTATTTTACATTTTTTTCTAAAAAGGGGGGGCTGTCTTATTTGATGGCCCTGCCTTATCATCGGGGAAACACGGTAGAAAAAAAAAAAAATGAACAGTTAAGTCCCAGTTTTTGCCGCTGAGACTCTGCCCTCTCTCACTGTAAAATTAGACTCTACTTAGTCTGTCTTTAAATTTAAAAAATGTGTGTTGTTTTAAAAAACAATTATGTTTTTAGATGTATCTAAATAAAAATAATAACCAAAAATTTATCTTTTTTTATGTCATCTTAGCATATTTTATGCTGCAGAACGAATTATTTTTTTTTACATGTATTCTTATGGGAAAACGCGTTTCACATAACGAACGTTTCGCATAACAAACTTGCTCCTGGAACCAATTAAGTTCGTTGTGTGAGGCACCACTGTATATCAGTTTTTGGAAAAGGCTTTTGGTATTATAGGTGGAGATCATCAAAAGATGAGGAATGAGGACAGATTAAGGCCCTCATTTTCAAAAGAAAACATTTCAAAAGTGGCAGATGGACGGTTTTCTCACAAAAACGTCTAAGTTGCTGATTTTCAAAATTTAGAATTGTGACATTTTATTCTGCAGTTCATCTAAATCATAAGGGGTATATTAGAGCTGTGTTTTTTATTGGGCTTAAAATGTGGATGTTTTGTAACGGTAATGGGACAAAAAAAGGTTCAGAGCAAAAAAGAAGTAAGTTTTTATCTAGACCAAATTCAGTCACGACTGTCTCAATAAAGTGCTTTAACTGACCACTGGAGGAATTAAGGCATGACCTCATCTTAATCTCCCAGTGGTTACTGGCCCTTTCCCAAGATGTGACAGTAGACTATCAGGTTCCATGACAGCTCCAGATAGTATGATCATTTCTAAAAAAGCAGGAAGCCAGTGGATAGAGTAGCCTAGTGGACAGTGAGCAATCAGTTCCCACTTTAATTTTAGTAGAAATAAGTGAGCCCTCAAAACCATTTTTCTTGTTCGATTATGGCTGTGAGCTAGACTTTTTTATATATTTTTCACAAGAGGTCACTGGCAGCCCTTTGCAAGGAGCAGAAATGAGGGGGCTTTGCTCCTGCCCCCTTGACCCCCCCACAGACCACCATATAGGTCCATGGGTGTAACCTAGATCGAGAAAGGTTGGGGTGCCTTTGATTCAGGGGGAGGAGCTATTTGGTAGCCTGGAGGGGGCTTACAGGGCCAACAATAGTTATGTGGGTCCTGGCTGATTTTCAGTGCCAGGACCTCATAGATAAGCTTTTGAGCTGTCCTAAATTAACCTCTTAGCTATAGTGGTGCTGGTACCTACGTAGTTCTGGGCTTTTCCCTAGAACTGCCACCCCCAAAGTACTGGCCTTGACCTGTCCAGGGCAATCAGAAGTGATGTTCATCGGTACTGCCTGCTTTAGTGCTGCTGAATATCGAGGGTTAAGTGAATGAGGGCAATTTAAGCCCTTAAATCACTTTGAATATCAGTTGGAGTATTGTGGCACTGCCCAGTTAAGGGTTGCTGAATATCTGTGGCCATTCTGAATACTGACCCCTATATTTGTCCCTCAGGGAGTAGAGGTATAAGTAACTAATTTCACGAGTGCCTATGGCAGGGGTGTCAAAGTCCCTCCTCGAGGGCCGGAATCCAGTCGGGTTTTCAGGATTTCCCCAATGAATATGCATTGAAAGCAGTGCATGCAAATAGATCTCATGCAGATTCATTGGAGAAATCCTGAAAACCCGACTGGATTCCGGCCCTCGAGGACTGACTTTGACACCTGTGGCCTATGGTATTTGAATCCTGTCTTCCCTGGTTCTCAGCCTGCTGCTGTAACCATTAAGCTACTCTTCCAGCATTAAGACTTGTTCAAAATGGGTTGGTAGCACAAGTAGAAGAAGGATAACTGCTTGGCTACCAATGTAATTCAAACCATAAAAAAAAATCATCCTCATTCTCAGCACAACTGGAGGGCTCTCTTCCATTAGAACATAAGAACATATATACTTATATACTGTTCTGCACTTTTTGTTACCTTTGAAAATGAATAAAGAGTTTTTTTTTAAAAAAGAACATAATATGTGTCATATTGGGTCAGACCAAAGGGCCATCAAACCTTACATCCTGTCTGACTGTAGCCAAACAAAATCACAAGTGCCTGGTGGAAACCTAAGGATAGATCCATTCCTTAATGCTGAAACCAAGAGTTAAGTGGTGTCTTTCCAAAATGTTCTTGGAAGATTTTCACCACCATACCCCCCCCCCCCAACATACATACAGATTCCTAGTATATTCTACCTTACTACTACTGCTTAATAATAGTATTCACATTTGCTATACTGCTATTACCGCACTAGGCAGATCTAAGTAGTTTACAATCTAAAAGAGTTCAGCGAAGAGAGAAAAGAATGCCAATGTATAGATAGGAAAGTAAAGATTACAATTCAGTATACAGAGTAGAGTAGAATATCAATCGATTCAGTATACAAAGTGGAGTAAGAGATGGGAGATTTTGGATAATGATTCTGAATGGATGGTCTGTTTCCAGTGGGAATCCATATCCCTAGGCTAAGTAGATGAGAAGGCCATGTCGAGGGCTAAAATAACCCTCAGTTCCTTGAGAGAGGGGATTTTATGTATAGAGGGGGAAGAGTATTCCAAGTAGATGGGCCTGTAAAAAAAGAATGCTCAGTAACAAGTGGATTCAAGATGTGCTTGACGTGGTCCAGTTAAGATTAGGCAAGCTTAGGAGATGGACTGAAATGTAAGGGATGGTGAGACATGCAAGATAATCTGGGGACCTGAATTTATAAGCTTTGTATACGTATCTACCAGCTTTTACAAAGAAGTCTAATAGCCACATTTTGGAGAGTTTGTAGTCTTTTTTTAGTGTGGTCTGAGAGCCTTGTGTAAATGATGTTACAGTAATCCAGTTTTGAAACAAGGTTCTGAAAGATGTCATGGTTAAATAGGTGATGAATTGAGCGGAGCTGGTGAAAGACAAGAAAACTCAGAGCTGAAATTTGGGGAAGAAAAGATAATTGAGACTCCAAGATTATTCTTAGGTATCGGAAACTGTCAACTGGTTGATGTTGCATCCAAAAAGAGGAAGTGGGTTGGGAGGGTACCAGTGAGCTGTTTTTTCTTTATTTAGTACAAGTCTTTGTGACAACCAATTTGTGACCAAGTCTAGACAGTTTTGCAAGGGGGCCATCGATGGGGTTGCAGAGTTCATTGGGAAGAACATAATGATGAATGGGTTGAAATTCCTTGAGCCTGGATTAGTGAGGCAAGGGAACTTAAGAAAAGGTTGAACAGGAGAGGTGAGAGAATGGAGCCTTGTGGTACTCCACAGTTTAATGGGTGGTAGTTAGATGAGTGAAAGAGAGAGAAGTGCTTATCTTAAAGGCCCTGTTACTGAGGAAAGATTCAAGGCTAGCACTGTTCCTGAGTCCAAATAACTGTAAAAAATGAAGAAGATGATGATGGTCTATCAGATCAAAGGTGGCACTTAGATTTAGTGAAACTGCCAATACAATATGATGTTAAAATGAGAGTATACCCTCACTCAGGAGGGTGGTTATCAAAGTTTCTGTGCTGTGTTGGGCTCTGAATCCTGACTCTAGAGTGAAAACTTTTTCACAGAAAGAGGAGAATTGAGTGAAAACTCTCTTTTCTAGGAGTTGGAGAAAAGGACAAATTGAGGCAGTGGCTATGCTGGATGGTAGAACATAGCTGAAGGTTGCTTGAGGAGTTAGCAGTCAACAAGATGTTGTTACAGATTCTAGGTTTCACTTGGAAAACAAAACCCAAATACATTAGCATATGTAATGGTTCAGAGTGTAAGTATAACAACAATCTTAGCGTTGAATTGTGCTCAGAGAAAATTCAAATGTTTGAGACTGCTGCGTGTCAAGCCCACATTACCATAGGTAACCATAGATTATAGGTTAACTTTTGAAGAGCAAATATCAGAGTTGTATTGCAAAGATTATTTTAATGAAGCAGCACTGCATACTTTATGCTTTCTTAGTTTCTTGTATAGATGATGCTAATGCTATTTACAGAGGTTTAACAATTACAAGGATTACAGACTGCAAATGCTTCGATACAGCTGTTAGGTAGTAAACATAAGTTTGATCATGTTACTCCATTATTTCATTATTATCATCCAGCACCCCCACCCCTTGTCTGTCCGCAGGGTCCTCCACAGCTATAGCATCAGAGACAGCACTAAAGGCTGCCTCTCTGGTTTGCTGGACTGCTTTTCGGCCGTGTCCCGCTGTGCTGATGCAACTTCCTGTGGGCAGAGGAAAAATCCTCTTTCAAATGCGTCTAACCCAGACTATCCAAAACAAATCTTGTAGGTGAAGTTTACTTCACTTTTTTTTTAATTCACTTTTCTTATTTTTCTTTTTTATATGTATACGAGATACAACCCTGAGATTCTCAGCTGGGGGGGGGGGGGAGAGACTTCAAGGGCTCACAGGTTCTGAATGTTAGTTTATACTAGTTCAGTCACACAGGGTTGTACTATATATACATATAAAAAAGAAAAATAAGAAAAGTGAAGTTTAAAATAGTGAAGTAAACTTATACAAATACCTATAAGATTTGATTTGGATAGTATGGGTTAAACACATTTGAAAAAGGATTTTTCCTCTGCCATGCCATAGCTACAAGAGGAAAAATCCTGCCAGTCAAGGAGGCAGCTTTTAGCGCTGTCTCTGATGCTTTACCCATGGGCCGGTACACAAATGAGTGTGAGGGGGTGTTGGACCCAAAGGAGGTGCTGGAATGAGGAGCCTTCTTGGTCCTATCCAGGACCCACTGAGTCCCGGATCCACCATTACCCTGTAATGGTCAAACCAAAAAGAGTTTGCATGAGCTTCAACTAATTCAGAATGCTGCAACACAACTGATAGAAGGCTGCAAATGGCAAGACGATATCATACCCTCCCTGCAAAAACTGCACTGGTTACTAGGTCAAATTTTAAAAACATACTTTCTTTGATTTCAAGATCCTCAAACAAAATGGGCCAGAATATCTAAAAAAATAAGTTAGCTCTCTACACACCTTTTTTTTTTAAAAAGCTCTTTTAAGGACAATCGCCATTTGTGCCCTCATCAAAATAAATTGCAAGATGTGACATCCAGAAGTGAACTTTCTCAGGAGTACCCTACACACTTTGGAATTCACTCCCAGAATAGCTATATCTAACTAAAGACCAACTCTTTCAGGAAGCATGTGAATCTTGGCTCTTCACCCAAGTCTTTAATATATACAGAGGGGCATTTTCGATATAACGTCTAAGTCTGACTTTGGACATTTTGGGAAAAACATCCAAAAATCTAGTAGAGAAAATGACCATTTTCAAATCAGAAAAACATATAACTTTATGTTTCAAAAATGACCATTTTCTAAATGTTTTTGAGCTTAGTGCGTCTATCTTGTAGAACCATTTTTTGGGGGGGGAAAGTCCATAAAACCACACACAAACAAGCCATTGGGACACAGAAGCAGCCAGCATTCTTAGCAAACTGGTTACACAGAGATCTCAGTAAAACTAAGGGGCACCCTAAGGGGTACTGCAGTGAACTTCACATAAAAAAATCCCAGGTACACATAACCCGTTTATATTGTATGGTGAGCCCTCCAAAACCCACCCAAAACAATAGCCCTTATACATGCAGGTGTCATCTTTACAGTAGGTTTTGGGTGAATTTTGGAGCACTCACCATACTATATAAGCAGATTATAGTGAAATGTGTATCTGGGACTTTTTGTGTGACGCTCACTGCAGTACCCCCTAGAGTGCTCCTCTGCTCTGCTGCGATCTTTGTTTGGCCTTCTGAAGCTGTCATACAGCCTGGTATGTACTGTTTCACATTTTTGGATGATGGAAAGGAGTTGGTTACCACTGGGGGGGAGTAAAACGGGGGTCATGCCTTAATCCCTCCAGTGGCCTATCTTTGTTTTTAAAACAGGTCTAGCCCCAAACATCTAAATGGTGGCCTGGATGTTTTGTTATATATTCGATTATCACTGCACAATGTCCAAGTCCCCAGTCCACCCTAAGCCTGCCCAAAACACACCTTCAACACACCTTGGAATTTAGACGAACAGCCTAGGAAAACATCTAAAATATGGATTTTGAAAATAGTGATTTTGACATTTTAGCAAGAAATGTTTCACGACTGTTATGCTGTTAACAAAATTTAATGTCCACTGCCATTGGTTGATTTCTTCATAAAGGCCCCCTTTTATCAAGCTGCATTAGGGGTTTTTTTTTTATCGCGGGTCATTGTAGTAAAAGTTCCGACGCTCATAGGAATTCTATGAGCAACAGAGTTTTTACCGCAGCGGCCTGCAATAAAAAATCCTAGCGCAGCTTGATAAAAGGGGGCCAAAGCTAGTTAACATATCTCAATAAATAAATAAGTTCTGGGTTGGCAGCTGATCTAGATAGTCTATGCTGGTTCTTAGACATGACTTGGTATTGAATATCCAGGTTAAATTCAGCCTGTGGCAGTCAATGGCTTTAAAACTACAACTGTCTGAATATCGTGGGACAGTTATTATCTGTCGCTATTCATAATGAAAATAGTATTCTTTGTTCTTGTTCCTTTTCTCTCTTTCCCTCTAAATTATAAATGGGAATTTTAATTGAACTTCGTATTCAAACTGATTGCAAAGACCTTTTTAAATAATTTTTCTGACATTTTGTACAATCTTCAGTATGTGGATAATTTTAAGAATTCCTTAGTATAAAGATTTCTTTTTTTAAATTCCAGTTGTTATGAATACTGTAGATTGTAGGTTTCTGTCACGTTGTTGTGTAAGACTCTGGTGAGACCTCATTTAGAATATTGTGTGCAATTCTGGAGACCGCACCTTCAAAAAGATATAAAGAGGATGGAGTCGGTCCAGAGGAAGGCTACTAAAATGGTGCGTGGTCTTCAACATAAGGTGTATAGGGACAGACTTAAAGATCTCAATATATATACTTTGGAGGAAATGCGGGAGAGGGGAGATATGATATAGTTCAGGGGTAGGCAATTCTGGCCCTCAAGAGCTGGAGCCAGGTCAGGTTTTCAGAATATCCACAATAAATATACATGAGATAGATTTGCATCTCAAGGAGGCAGTGCAAATCCATCTCATACATATTCATTGTGGATGTCCTGAAAACCTGATCTGGCTCCGGCTCTCGAGGACCGGAATTGCATACCCCTGATATAGTTGTTTAAATATCTACATGGCATAAATGCGTATGAGTCGAGTCTTTCATTTGAAAGGAAGCTTTGGAATGAGAGGGCAAAGGATGAAGTTAAGAGGTGATAGACTCAGGAGTAATCTAAGAAAATACTTTTTTACAGAAAGGGTGGTAGATGAGTGGAACAGTCTCCCGGTAGAGGTGGTGGAGACAGAGACTAAGCCTGAATTCAAGAAAGCGTGGGATCTATTAGGGAGAAGAAAAAAAAATAATGGTTACTGTGGGTGGGCAGACTGGATGGGCCATTTGGCCTGTATCTGCCATCATGTTTCTATGTTTCTTAGGGGAAAAGGGGACCTCTTCACTACTAGGTGCTCAGACTGTTCCAGAAACATTCAATTTCTTATCAGGAAGCTAGAGGGAGCAAAGAACAGCAGAGAGGTAAAGTAGTGAGTGTCAGTGGGGAAAATGAAAGGTAATATGCAGTTATAGAAAACCAAAATTTAGTTTTGCCAACATCAGTTAGGAACCTTCAGCTAATGCTGTTCAGACCTCAAGTCAGGACTGAGCATTCCTTGTGCAATAAAGTTATAGCATTTTACTTGGGGTGCCAGTGATGCTACTTGGCCAGATGTTTTGAAGGATATTTTTAACTTGGAGTACTAACATTCTTAAAAGTATAGGAAGTGGTTCTCCAATTTAACATACTAGTTTTGTAAGGCATCCCTTTACTTTATAAATTATTTTATCTAATACAGCACATGTAAAGGACTTCCTCTTCTAAGAAACAATAGCAATGCTAAATGTGGGAAATGAGTAAGCAGGATACAATCCAAAGGTTCTAATATGTGATGAGTCAGGGGAGCTGCTTTTTTAGCTCCACAGATGAGTCTCTGGTTCTGGAGTCAAAAGATTGCTGATTCCAGTCTTCTAAAACTAGTCTGTACACTGTTTTAGGAAAGAACAGAACTGCCATTGCATCTCAATTTAATCGTGTACTGTGCATGGTTCATAAAAAAAACAATAAGCCACAGTATGAAATGGGTATCTTTTCTAAAAGTCCTATCCAATCCTAGTGTAATCCTTTGCTGGTGATGGGCTCTACTGTGGAATCTGTGATGCTTGACAGTTAATTACCTACCCTGTTGTATGTGGTTTTCTTCAGTACATGTTGGTTTCACCCAAGAAGAAATGGATTGACCCTTAATCCCAGCAGTGACAGCAAAAACCACTTTTGATTAGGGGGGGGGGTTAATAGATCTAGCAAACCAACAAAGCTTTGCTTCTCAGTTCCCACCACTGATTTCTTACTTTATAGTTTACATCAAATGTCATTCTTTCTTACATATATTCTTAATACAAATCATATAATTATTCATTCATATGAGGCATTTTCAAATCAAATATAAAGCTTGATGTTACAAAGGAGAAGGGAGGCTTGGATTAACTCAGGCCTTTTCAGTGATAATTCAAGGCAGCTACGTTCAGATGCTGTATTTTCCTGACGCCAGAAGAATCTAAGTTTATACCTGAGCTACTGGACAATTAAGTGACTTGCCCATTATCAGAAGGAATAGTAGTGGGATTTCAACACTGGCTTCTGTTTTTCAGCCTACTATTCTAAACAGGCCATTCCTCTACTTCAAGGCCATCACTATCAAAAAGTAATCAGAGACCAATTAAATGTGAAAGAAAATTACAGATGCACTGTAAACATTTGAACAATACTGGCCTGTTTAAAAAGAACTTTCAAACTGATCTTGAGATGTAATACACCACTATCTATGTAATACACCACTGAACACAGTGGTAAAGAGAGTGGAGGAGCACACTGGTGTTTAGAGTAGTGTACTAAGAACCAGGGGAATAAAGGCTGAAATCCCACTTGTCCCTCAAATGTTACCTTTGACCTTGAGCAAGTCAATTAACCTTCCATCCCCTCAGGAATTACCTAAGGGCTATTTGTAATGGAATGGACATCCCGGATGGAGTGGAAAACATGAAAAAGGATTTGCAAAAGTTAAGAGAATAGTCTAATGTCTGGCAATTAAAATTCAGTGCAAAGAAGTGCAGAGTGATGCATTTGGGGAGTAGAAATCTGAGGGAGATGTATGTGCTGGGAGGTGAGAGGTTGATATGCAAGGACAGAGAGAGGGACCTTGGAATGATAAGTGTCTGAGTATCTGAAGGCAACATAACAATGTGATAAGGCGGTGGCTGTAGCCAGAAGGATGCTAGGCTGTATAGAAAGAGGTGTAGCCAGCAGAAGGAGATATTGATGCCCTTGTAGAGGTCATTGGTGAAGCCTCACTTGGAGTATTGTGTTCAGTTTTGGAAGCCCAATATGAAGCAGTCCAGAGGAAGGTGACAAAAATGATAAGGGGTCTGTGTCAAAAGACACACGAGATATACTGGAAGACCTGAATATGTATACTGTATATACTCGAATATAAGTCGATCCGACTAAGTCGAGACCCCCTTTTCTCCCCAAAAAAAGGAGGAAAAATGGTTGATTCAAATGTAAGTCGGGCGGTTTAATATTCAAGTGCCCTGTCTTGTCAGGCTCTACACCCAGCTCCCTTTCTGCCAGGCACTGCACCCAGCACCCTTCCCTCCCTCCTCTGTCAGGCATTGCACCCAGCCCCCTTCCTTCCTTCCCTCCCTCTTTCCCTCCCTTCCCTGCCAAGCACTTCACCCAGCACCCTTCCCTCCCTCCCCTGTCAGGCATTGCACCCAGCCCCCTTCCTTCCCTCATAGAGTGGTCGCGTCGTGGGAAACATATTCTAATTGAGGTAAATACCCTAGCTATCCAGAGGTGAATGGTTTTTAAGTGTTTGTAAGAGTATTAGAGTTTAATATAGTTTCTAAATGTCTTTTAATATTCTAGGGATCACAGCCCTGATGAAACCCATGTTGGGTGAAACATGTTGGTGACAGTATCCCTTAGAATGGACCAGTATAGCTAAGCTAAGTATTAGCTCTTATCTACAATAAGTTTTACTTTGGCACTATTGCACCTTATGAAAAATTAAGACATTCACAAATTTAAAAACAAAACAAAAATGGCCCGGTGAGAATATAATATATAAATCCAACCACTATGAAACATATTTGAGTGGCTGGTGGCATTTCTGAGGGTCAATTGCATTCAATATTACGCTGGGAAAATTACCAGGGGGTCTTAGCAGTGACCAGCCCTTGTATTATGTGTTGATTCTATAAACCTACACATATAAGTGCTGCCAATTAAGTAGTGAGCGCACAGTTTTAATGTGGTTTCATTTCAGAGGTAGAACAAAAATGTCATGGCATTAAGAATCTTTCTTGGGTCCATGGACATTTTGGGGGGAATGAAGGGACATTGCTCCTCCAAATGAGCTGTCACCTACTGGGCTGAAGGGTGTCAGGTCAAAGCGCACTGGGACAAAGGCGCGAGCAGACAATTGAGCGCAGCGCGGAGGCGCACGCCGAAGAAAATTACTGTTTTTAGGGTTCTGACGGGGGGCGTGGGGGGGAACCCCCCCACTTTACTTAATACAAATCGCGCCGTGTTGTGGGAGGTTTTGGGGGTTGTAACCCCCCAAATTTTACTGAAAACTTCACTTTTTCCCTGTTTTTAGGGAAAAAGTTAAGTTTACAGTAAAATGTGGGGGGTTACAACTCCTCAAACCCCCCACAACGCCGGTGCGATTTGTAGTAAGTAAACTGGGGGTGCTCCCCAACAAAACTCCCCGTCGGAGCCCCTAAAAACAGTAATTTTCTTCAGCGCGCGCCTCCGTCTTGCGCTCAGTTGTCGGCGCACGCCTTTGTCTTCCGCGTTGTTGGCTATGAACCGGGCTGAAGTGAGAAAGAGAAAGAAGCAGCACTGCTGGTTAGAGAATGACATGGTGACAGAATTTGTCACTGTCACCATCCCTGCGGACAGGGCCGCCATCAGAAATTTCTGGGCCCCTTACTGAGCAATCCTATTGGGCCCCCCACGCACCCCTTCCCCCCCCTTCCACCCCCCCCCTTCTTCCATGGGCCGAATACACACATACTTTTCTCTGTCGCCGCACTCTTTGACCAAAAGATTTGTAAGCCTGCAACCACGTCAAGGTAGACTCTTTCAGCAGGGCCCTAACCTAACCTAAACTAATCTATACCTATCTATTCTAAACTAACATATGTCTAATACTGAACTAATAACAAACTAACAAACATCTGCATAATAAATAACTAATAAATAATAGTGCTAGTAGCTATAATTCACTTTTGAATGTAAAATCTCAGTTAAGGATTTCTTTTGACCTTTGTAGGCCAGAAGTAGATCACAATTGCACAATATTTTTTGTAACAAGTATTAAATGTGTTTTTATAAATACTGTAAGCTTAATAAATATATCAGAAAAAACTACACATCTGAGCGCATATCTGAACATACACATCTGTATGATCCCATCCTCCTATGCTTGCCTATAGCTGCATCATGCATGTTAAAAATGTATGATATGTTGATATGTGCACCTTCCTTCCTTCCCATCCATCCTCCTCAGCCTGTCCTTACACATCCACAGCTGCATGTTAATGATGATGTATATGTTATGATGATAAATAAGTGCATATGAGCCCATCATTAACATGCAGCTATGGATGAATATAAAAAAGAAACAATATTCTGTACAATTGTCAATTTATAAATCAGCGTCTTCTCCCCATTCTCTCTTCCCCATTTCCCTTCAGCGTCCTCAGCCCACTCTCTCTCCACTTTCCTTCAGCACACGCACATAAAAACAAGCAGGTAATTTATATCATTTTCATTCTATTCATTCATAGAAATTAAAGTCTAAATAATGCCAGTCACATAACAAAACATGATTTTACAAAAATAATTCCCTGCACAGTCAAGCCTTCAAGGATTACTAGATGTCTTTCAGCAGTTCCCCTCCCTCCCTCCCCCTTACCTTTGTGGCCAAGTCAAAATGATCTACCAACAATAAAATTTTAAAAACACAAAGCACGCTGTACGCAGAGAAAATGTTAATTATCATTTAGATTCTGCGAGTTTTCAAAGAGGTCAAGGCAGATGACTTTATGCAATGTCACCTCAGTAACAACTATACAAAAAATAGACAAATATTCCCCTCCCTTTTTACTAAAACGCGATAGCGGGTTTTAGCGCAGGGAGCTGCGCTGAATGCCCCACGCTGCTCTCAACGCTCATAGGCTCCCTGCGCTAAAAAACGCTATTGCGGTTTAGTAAAAGGGAGCCATAGTGCAAAATATAGACAGCATATATAAATTCTCAAAGCAGACACATTTTGATCACTAAATTGAAAATAAAACCATTTTTCCTACCTTTTGGTAATTTCATCAGTCTCTGGTTGCACTTTATTCTTCTGACTGTGCATCCAATATATCTTCCCTTCTTTCAGCCTCCTGTATGCTTCCTCTCCTCCAGACCTCATTCCCTCCCCAAACATTTTATTTGTTTCACCCTGCCCCTTCTTTCTTTTTCTCTCTCTTCATACCCCCTTTCTTTCTGTATGTCTGTTTTTCTCTCTCTCACCCTGCCCCCTTCTTTCTCTCTCCACACCCTCTTTCGTTCTGTATGTCTGTCTTTCTCTCTCTCTCTTTCCGTGCCCCATTTTTCTTTGTTTCACCCTGCCCCCTTTCTTTCTTTCTGGCTTCCTGTCCCCCCTTTCTTTCTTTCTCCCTGCCCTCCCCTATGCCACCACCATTGGAAAAATGCTGCCACCGCCACTGGGGAATAGGCTGCTACTGCCGCCATCGGGAACAGGCCAGCGCCGAGTTCACCCTGCTTCTCTTCCCCGCGATTGGCTGGCCCAGAACGTCCTCTCCAACATCAGAATTGACGCGAGTGGCGAGAGTTGGCCGGCCCCACAGGGAAAAGCAGGGAGAACTTGGCGCCGGCCTGTTCCCGATGGCGGCGGTGGCACTCAAGTGGCTAAAGAGCCGCAGTTTGCCGGCCTAGGGAGAACACTGGAGGGTGGCCAACCAGGAGCAGGGCGGACCGCCCCCCCCCCACCCTAGTATGCCACTATCTGTACCTCACTCCCTCCCTATGACCAAAAATTCTCCTTTCTTCTATTCCCCTATGTACAGAACCATCTCTTTCCCTCCCTTCCTCTCTCCCAAGTTCATGCCTTCTGTGTCCAAAAATGCATTCCCTCCCCCACCTCAGCATCTCTTTCCCTCCCTTCTTCTCTCCCAAGTCCATGCCTTCTGTGTCCAAAAACCCATTCCCTCCCCCAGCTCAGCATCTCTTTCCCTCCCTTCCTCTCTCCCAAGTCCATGCCTTCTGTGTCCAAAAACCCATTCCCTCCCCCACCTCAGCAACTCTTTCCCTCCCTTCCTCTCTCCCAAGTTCATGCCTTGTGTCCAAAACGCACTCCCTCCCCCCTTTTGTATTCCGCGTTTGCCTCCCAGTCCATCTTTGCAATTTTCTCAGCAAAACGGAGCTCGAGCCACGAGGCTTGTCTTCTGTTTCCTGCCTGCCCTATCGCGCACAAATAGCCGACCGGAAGTATTCTCCGACGTCAGCGCTGACGTCGGAGGGCAGGCTTTGCTTAAGCCCTCCCTCCGACGTCAGCGCTGACATCGGGGAACACTTGCGATCGGCTATATGTGAGCGGCAGGGCAGGCAGGAACAGAAGACAAGCCTCGTGGCTCGAGATGTATTGAATTCCGCGGGTCCCCCGCCCAGCTTTCTCCTGTCCACGTGGGGCGGACCGCCCCTCCCCCTAGACTGTGGCCTAGGATCCTGGGGGAGCCCGGGCCCCCTGTCAGCTCCAGGCCCCTGAATGCAGGACTGGTGGTACTGTCCTGATGGTGGCCCTGCCTGCGGATAACTGCGGGAAACCATCCCATGTCATTCTTTAGTGTCTATCTCATCCTCAGTCCTTCTTCACCAGCATTCTTCAGCGCAAGACTTGAGGGTCTGTGGTTGTGGCCATTCAAACTGTGATTCTTATGTGAGCCAAGTATAGGATAATAAAGCCATTGTGACATCACTGATCAGGTTGACTTTTATGCATTGGTGAAATGAGGTATTATGACATCACAATCTCAGCTCTGGAATGTTGCTACTATCTGGGATTCTGCCAGGTACTTGGGACCTGGGTTGGCCTCTTGGAAACAGAATACTGGGCTTGATGAACCTTCGGTCTGTCCCAGTATGGCAACGTGTATGGTCTTATGTTCTAACCATCCCGTGTCATCCTTTAGTGCATCTCAACCTACCTCAGTCCTGCTACACCAGCATTCTTCAATGCAAGGCTCGAGGGTCAATGGCCGTGCCTATTCATACTCTGATTCTTCCATCTCTCCTTAAAGAATGACATGGGGATGGGGATGGTGTTAACAGGAATCACTAATCTGCAAACAGCTGCATCTGCTGTGTTGGAAGAGGGAGAACATCATAGATTTAGTTTAGTGTGGCACTTATATTTTACCCAATCAACAGTTCAAGGTGGATAACAAAATACAATATTTCAAAACAATTCTCCACACAAGACCAACTTCTTATAGGTGCTGGAAAATCGGTGCCAAAATAAATGAATGCCAAGAGCTGTTCTATAAATGGAGCACCAAGTTGGACGCTGTTTATAGAAAAGCATCTAGCACCAGGATCTGCACCTAAAAGTTAGTCATCAGGATTTACACCAACTGAAATCTGCTGTCCCAAGGAGGGGGGTGTCCTAGGGATTCAGGTATATCAGAATCTTAGGTCACTCCCAGTGCATCCCAGAGTGCATTGGGAGATGGGCCTAAGATTTGGGTTGGCCCTCCTGCCAATAGTCTTCACAGGGGGTGGGGACATGTTGCAACTAAACATCGTGGCAGGGAGATCCCTTGCCGTGATAAGCTCAGCAGCCACCCGATTCTCTAACTGGTGCCTGTGACATGGACGTCAGTTAGAGAATCGGGTTCTTAGGTGGGTTTAGGCACGATTCTGTATAGGATGCCCGTGTGTGATTCTCAAAAGCCACTTAGGCGGCTTCTGAGACAGCACAGCCTATACAGAGTCCCAGCCAAAATCTCCGTCTTGACTTAAGTGATGCCCTGGGCAGGGTTCTCCACCACCCCCCTTCTGCTTGTACTAGTTAGCAAGCCTTTGGCTGCTTTAATTGCATCCTGCAAAGTCATTAGGAGCATTCCAGATAGAAAAGGCATGCATAAACAGCCTCTATGCAGACAATATCCAACTGTATCTCTCCCCTTTCAGAGAATCTAATGCATTGCTTGCTAAATTTATTCACAGGAAAAAGGTTCTCGGTTTATAAAATTAATCTTGCCAGACCAGAAGTCTTACCACTGCTCATAAGACCAGAACCCCACAGTACATTGCACAAATTTGGATGATTAAAGCAGAGAAAAGATTACAAGGACAGTTTTCCAATGTAAATAGCTATTATCACAGGTTAAAGGGTATTTTGAAAATTTTTCTCCCTGAAGGAGGTTCAAACACATATTCTTCACAACTCACACACCTTTACCTATGATCAGCAGAGACATTCCCAGGGTTAGCATTGGGACAGAAATTGCTGCAATATACTGTATATACTTGAATATAAACCAAGATTTTTCGACCATACAATGGCCCAAAAATGGGGGGCCTCGGTTTATATTTGGGCTAACTCCATCCCACACCAACCGCGGGCCTCCAGTACTGCCCTGGTGGGCCAGTGGTGTTGGGAGCTGGAGCTGCCGTCAATCCCTCCCTTCTGGTAACTTTGTGCAACTAGCCAGCCCCTCCCCTTCCCTCCCCTCCCGGTCTCCCTGAAGGTCTACCTTAGGTCCACAGTGGTCCAGCAGTGAGGCAGGGCAGGAGCGATCCCTTTACGCGCCTGCCCGGCATTCTCCGTAGTGAAAAAATGACTGCCATGAGATCCTGCTGCAAACTTTGAGAGACTTAGGCAATTGTCTGTCTGTACCACTAGACCACCAGGGCAGTACTGCAGGCCCATGGTGGGTCTGGGGAGGGGGACAGTTTAGCTGTCTGTCTGGCTGCAGAGGTGGCAGACAGGACGCCAGGGAAGAGAGAAGGGGTCGCTACTGATACTTGAATATAAACCAATGGTTTATATTTGAGTCGACCTTTTTCCCTGAAATGGATGTCCAAATCCTGATTTTGCAAAGGCAGAAGGCAGACATTCAACACTGCAGTATGTCCAAATAGCAAAGGGGTGTTGGATGTCCTCCTTTGCAAAATCAGGATTTGAACATCCATTTGGGCATAGTTAGATGTTCATTTGCTTCAAAAATAAGCACCTTAATGGTCTTTTAATCTGAACACTTATCTATCTATCTATCTAGGCAATATGTCTTTTATTATGTCTACAATTATGTGCTTTATATACCATAACATGGTCCAATGAAATAAACATACAGTATAAATATTTTTCAAGATTTTGGTTGCACCCTATGACTCATGTGTTAGTTCTTTTTCTTCTTCTTTTTTATTTTTTTTATTTCAGTCCAGCAACATCTGGTAGATTATATAACAAGTAGAGGATGTTCTTTGCAATCAGTCATAGTTGGCTATTTATCTGTTTCTGGGGTCCTCCACAGTACAGTCTTCCTACATCAAGCATTTGACACCGGAACAACAATTTTATTTAACATGTCAGACTCTTCTATTGTTGTTTTCAGTTCCATAAACTCATACACTGCTTCGGCCCCTAAAACATCTGCAAGACATTATGAATGAATGATATGGACACAAAATCAAAACTGCTGGGGTTTTGTTGTGAAATGGTCCAAGCCAGGCATAAATCCTAGGCTGGAATTTGCTGAGGATTTATGCATGTTTATGCTCAGCATCAGCCAGACAGGTTAGCTAAATTAGACATTGAATAGGCTCAAAGTGGTAGAATTGCTCATAAGTATTTTTGTCACAGGCACAGGCTCTAAGTACATCTTAATCCTTCAGCAAAACATAGTAACAGTGCAAATGATAGCAGATAAAGACTTTTACGCAGTAGCATAGTTGTAGGTGGTCCCAAATAAATCTGGGTCCGCCCACTTTAGGCTCAGGCCCTTCCAAAATTGTTGATGCTGGCAGGATCCCCAAACCCCATCCACTGGAAAGGTCCTGCTCCGGCAAGCAGAGTGCACTCATACTTACTGCAGCTGGCAGCACTCTCTATCAGCCGCTGCTGCACCAGCTCACTCCCCTTACCGCACAAGCAGTGGCATAGTGAGGGTGAGAGGCGCCCCTCCCTCGTCTCCGCTCCCTGCTTCTTCCTCGATGCCGCGTACACTCCCCTCCCTTTTCCCTTTCCTTGTACATCTAGATGAAGTTGTTGCTCGTGGCACCCAGAAGTGACGTCAGTGGGCGAGCCAACAGAGACGCAAAGAGCAGATTGTTGACTGCCGCGAACAAGAACTTCAACTAGAGTTATGTGGGAAGGGAAGGAGGGCGTGCATGGGGGGAGCACTGGCGCCCCACCAACATGGCACCCAGAGTGGACTGCCCCCTCACACACACCCTTACTATGCCACTGCATACTTGCTCAGATTTTGCACATGTGTAGGAATGAGGTGGCACAACAGCAGCCCGTAGAGATGATGCCTACCATATTTCAGCAATGCTTGTTCTGAAGTTCAAGTTGAGATAACAATCAGAACAAAAACAGTTCAGCTGCTCATCTGTGCTGTGGCCTGGGGGGGGGGGAATGACTGATGTTAGAACTAGTGGTGTAGTTCCACTTTCATTTGCACAGGAGTTACACTCAGCCTTCAAGTAAAAGACCACGACTAGAGGTGAAGACTTCTTTGATTTTCTGTCTACTGCAAAGAACAAACTTCCAGCAGCCGAATCTGGAACAAAGGAAGAGGTTGAGCATTACCTGGAATGTTCAGACACTTCCACAAATAACAAGTCTTCCTGATCTAAATAATGAGTGCAGTATAGGCTCTGAGTTTATTCAGAGGTTTCCAACCACTGGTGTGTAACAATATCTGTATCAACTGCTCCACAGTTGGAGAAGTTACAGCATGCTCAAGCCACAATAACAACAAAGGGCTCTAGCATGTAAATAAATATATTATATATATATCACGAAAAATAAATTTTGCGGTATCTGCCCCGACTCTGTGGAATTCTCTTCCACAACCACTCCGAGAAGAACAAAATCTCGATAAATTTAAGAACAGCTTAAAAACATTCCTATTTCTTGACGCATTTTCTTCCGTTTAAACTTCTCTTTATTATCATACTTCTACATACTACTCTACATCACATACATTTTTCCCTACCCTATTTGTTATAACCCCAACCCTTCTATCTCCATTCTTCTCTCTACAATGTAACTTTACCCACCCTTTCCCCTTTTGCCCTCACTATCCAGTTTGTTATGTTAAAGTCATTAATGTTCACCACATATTTTAATTTTTAATATTTTATAATTACTTGTACCTCTTTTTTTAGAAAAAATTTTTTAAATTTTATGTAAACCGGCTAGATATTTGCTTGATAGTCGGTATATTAAAACTCTAATAAACTTGAAACTTGAAACTTAAATATAAGTGTTCTATAAGGATGAAATTCACATAAGTGTCAATAATGATTCAACACTCAAATAGTCTATAATGCAGCATAGTTCCAATCTCAGGCTCAAAAATAGAGACAAAGGGTAATGCGCTGTCCTCAAAGCAACAGTTTAACATAAGAACATAAGAATTGCCGCTGCTGGGTCAGACCAGTGGTTCATCATGCCCAGCAGTCCGCTCACGCGGTGGCCCTCTGGTCAAAGACCAGCGCCCTAACTGGTAAAAGCTGAGCAAACAAACAAGTAAATCACTTACCTTTTTCAAGCCAAACCAGTCTTTAGCTCTGTGAGAAAGGGTCCAACAGAACTCCATTTCATAAACAAAGCCTTCTTCAGGAACCCTTCATTCTTCCAAAAAAGAGAAAAACATCATCCTAAAGAAAATGGCGGATCAGCAAGAAATGTTTTTTTGGGATCAATATTTATCATGGTGGCACAGTAAACGGATATCCAGCAGACTTAATGAATTAAGTCCCACCACTGAATGCAGCCAGTGTGCCTGGTTTTCTGCAATTCTGTGCCCCCAGTAAGGGCTACAGAATCCTGCTGAATTATATTCCATGTGGAATCAAGTGGGAGAGTAGAGGATTGGACCACGCCAGAAAAGTGAACAGTCATGCTGGGTCAGACCAGTGGTCCATCGTGCCCAGCAGTCCGCTCCTGTGGCGGCTCCTAGGTCAAAGACCAGTGCCCTAACTAAGACCAGCCCTACCTGTGTACGTTCCGGTTCAGCAGGAACTTGTCTAACTTTATCTTGAATCCTTGGAGGGTGTTTCCCCCTATAACAGCCTCCGGAAGAGCGTTCCAGTTTTCCACCACTCTCTGGGTGAAGAAGAACTTCCTTGCGTTTGTACGGAATCTATCCCCTTTTAACTTTAGAGAGTGCCCTCTTCCTTGGAGAGGGTGAACAACCTGTCTTTATCTATTCCCTTCATTATCTTGAATGTTTCAAGTCTGCAGTTCTATGGCAGTTGTATGCTCCAAATTGCCTATCCCAGTTCCCAGGTCAGGACTTTTGCTTTCTGGCTGGAAATACTGTGATGGCAACATTCACAGTCCTGCCCTTTGGTCCTTATGTACTACCCCCTCCCCTTCTTTACTACCTATTATTATAGTTCTTCCAACCAACCCCACCGTCATGTCTTGATACTCATGCACCCCTTCCCAAAATTTAGAATGTAAGCCACTTAGACACTTTGGGACAGATTCTGCAAATGGTGCCATAATCAGCGGCCACCTGCAAAAATGGGGCCAGTCACATGTCAGCTACCTGCCTTCTCTATTAGATAACACCAGTGAAATGGAACAGCAAAAACTGAATTTGAAGAATTTATATTCTGTAACTCCCTAACATCTGCATACAACCTGATCCTAGGAGATCTAAACCTGCATCTTGAGGATGCAACCTCCAAACAAGTAGAAAATCTTTTCTCTTTCCTAGAAGCCCTCTCCTACAAAATCCTAAATCCCAAAACCACACATGAAAAGGGACATCAACTTGACATAGCAGCTTTCAAGTCACAACAACCCATTCAAAGATTCACACTAGAGAATGACACGGTGGCGGTTTACCCGCGGCCACCGCATTTTAGCCGCGGGTCACCCGCCGAAAACGGGGAAGAAAACTAGCAGTCGCTGCGGCGACAGGAACAAGGCCATTCACCGCCCGCGGGGCGGTGAATGGTCTTGTCCCCGCAGTGAGGCATGAAGGATCGTGCGGTCCCCGCAGCTCACACCCGCCTGCCCAATCGATTCTAGTGTTTAGCCAGCTCTCTCCCTTCTCCTCACCTTAGTTTGTAGATTTTCCTTTTCGGCGACCCGCACGCTATCAGAGAGCCGCGCACCCGCTGCTGCTCAGTTTCAATCTTCTGCTCTGACGCAACCGGAAACAGGAAGTTGCAGCAGAGCAGAAGATTGAACACTGAGCAGCCGCGCGTGCGCGGCTCTTTGGGAAAGCGTGCAGGTCGCCGAAAAAGAAAACCTATAAACTAAGGTGAGGAGAAGGGAGAGAGCTGGCTAAACACTAGGATCGATTGGGCAGGCAGGTAGTGGCTGCGGGGACCGTGCGATCGCTAGTGTTCCCGGCTCAAATTGGAAGGAGGGAGTGAAAGGGAAAAGGATTCTGGGCCAAGGGGATGAAGTCGGAAAGAAAAACCCACAGCAGGAAAGAAAGGGAAGGACTGGCAGGTGAGCCAGATGCTAGAAGCAGGGGGGAGGGGGGAAGAAAGAGAGAAAAAAGCTAGATGGGGTTGAAAAGAAGAGACACACTGGTATGGAAGAGGAAGATAGGGGAAATCTGGACACAGGAAGGTAACAGAAAGAGGGGAAATTATGTGCATGGGGCATAGGGACAGAGACATAAAGGGGACATGCCATGGGGATGGTATATGGACACAGGGGGGGCAATGACAGATACATAGGGGAGATATTAGAAATGGAGAAAATAGGAGCACAGAAGCGAGATGGTTTGTGGGGATGGGACAGGGACCGAGCTTGCAGGCTCCAGTGGCTTGCACAAATTACATTGTAACGTGCCATGAAAATAAGAGGAAGGAAGGTAGATAGGCCACGCGAGAGGAGCTGAAGGGTAGTAGAAAGGAACAGATGGTAAAGGAGGGAGGGAAGGGTGGTGGTGGAAAGGAATAGAACAGACATTGAAGGAGGGTGGAGAGGAACAGACCCCCAAGGGAAATGTGGAAGACAGAGTGGGAAGAAGACAGATGCCAGACTATGCGGGAGCGGAGGGAAGAAGATGGGTGCTAGACCAATTGGGGGGGGGAGTTAAGGGAGAGGCACAGTAACAGCAAATGGAAGACGCAGAGAGAAGACACACAGTGGATGGAAGGAATTCAATGAGAAGATGTGGAAAGCAGAAACCAGACAACAAAGGTAGAAAAAAAAATTATATTTATTTATTTATTTTTTGCTTTAGGATAAAATAGTATATTAGTTGTGTTGATAAAAATTTATAAACAAAGCCCTGCCAGCTGAACATCTCTTTCTCTAGTTCAGCAGCAGGAACTTTGATTTATAAGAAAGGAATAAGCTAAATATTACAGTACTAAGGCTTATATGGATGCAGCGGGGACGGTGACGGGGCGGTGAATGGGATGGCAGTGGCGGTGATGGGGCGGTGAAAGGGATGGCGGTGACGGTGACGGGGCGGTGAAGGGAACGGCGGTGACGGGGCTGTGACGGGGACAGATTTTTTCCCCGTGTCATTCTCTAATTCACACCTCAAACAGAATCTGGACATGCTCCCTCTGGTCAGACCACTACATATGCACTTTCAATATCAACTGGGCACAGGGAAAATCCAGACCAAAAAACCACAGCGTAACCTATGAAACACTTCAAAAGACAGACCCCATGAAATTCTGGAACAAAGTAGACACCACGATCCCAGAAGGTATCCCCAAAGAGTTCATAACCCATTGGAACACACTAAGCAATACCATCCTAGATGATATGACGCAGCTCCAAAGAACTACTTCAACTCAAAAGACAATGCAGGCGACTCGAAAGAGAATGGAAAAAAAACAACCAAGAACACACAAAAAGCCTGGAGAAAATTAAACAAACAAGACTAAACAAAAAGAAAAAAAACATTCTACACAAACCAAATAGGCTTAGAAATCCATGATACCAAAAAATTATTCAAATTACTAAAAGAACTCACAGACACCAATCCTTATCTGGCTACTAACAACACCACCCCTCCATCTGCCTCTTAACTAGCAGAATTCTGTAGAAACAAAATCGCAGTAGCTCTGGAGACCTTCACTGGAACTTCAACCCAAACCCCAACCCAACTGGATGAGGTTACTCTCCCCCCCACAGAGAAAGAATCATGCACAGCGAATAGAATCTGGTCTGACTTCCCAAAAATACAATAGTCTGACATAAATAAACTATACAATAAATACAGCCATGCAGCATGTGACCTCAGCTACTGCCCTCCATACCTGTTAAGAACCTAAAGCCTGAAATTCCGCACCCACCTCATGCAGTGGATATAGTCCAAGCTCACTGAAGGCCTTTTCCCAGAGGATCTCAATGAAATCATCATCACCCCTAAAAATCCCCTTGATAGGATACTTTCTCCAACACAAGAAACACACTGAAAACCCAAAGTCTATAGAAGAAAAACCAAAGGAAAAATAGTTTTATTGGAACAAGTTGACAGAATGAAATGTGTTCCATGCCAGCCATTACACTAACCAGGTCACTGATTCCACAAGACTAGGGTTACCATATGTCTTCAGAAAAAGGAGGACGGATTGAGACAGTAAGTAGGACACATAGAGATATGGAAGTAAAACCTGGATGTCTCAATCCGTCCTCCTTTTTCTGGAGCCATATGGTAATCCTACACGACTGTTCTTCCTCCTAAAAATAAAAATAAAAAATACCAGCTCTCTACTTTGTCTTTTGTGGGCCTCTGGCTGTGTACCCAGAAAAGTGTTCAGAAGAAATCCTCCAACACCGCAGGTTCAGCTCCTTTAGATAAATCTAATCTAATCTTTACTGTAGTCTTATATACTGTATCTTCACTAGAAATTAAGGCTCAACATGATAAATAGAAGTGATAAATAGTAGTAGTAGTTGTAAATACTTTGCTGTGCTTTCAAATAAAAATCCCAAAGCTATGTCTATGTCTTGAGGAATGGCACAGTAAAATTACTCCCAATAGCCAACAATATCACAGAATTTCTCAATATTTCCTTTGCTCATATTACACTAGATTTCATCCCCTTACAGATCAGCATGGACTTCCAATGTTGTTCAGTAGGTCACTCCTTTGTAGTCCAACAAATCTTTTCGAGAATACTAAAATAATATTGCAGCTTGCTATCTTCAAACAGATTCGGACTGAATTCATCCAGACCATTTGCTACAAATCAACTAGACATCCAAAAATGTCCTCCAGATCCATATAATCAGTTTCTTCTCTCTGCACCCCTTGCATAAACTAGGCAGAGTCAACCTAGAAACTTCTCTTTGCTCAAGGCCTAAGTGACCATGAAAACAGGCAGCTCCTTGCTCCATGTCAGCAGCCTTGAGCTCTCTGGCAGTGATATTTTAGTTCAGCATAAAATGTTAGCTCTAGTTCTTATTCAGTTACAAACCACTCCTATAATTTTTATTCTTATTTTATTCTAATTCTGACAACAATCTTAATTCTAGTTTTAATTCAGTTTTCTCCCAAAAAATTTGGTTCTTATTCAGTACATGTGTACAATTTTTATTCCTCTAGGCCATTTTTGTTCAGAAAAATTATTATTTATAGTTCTTATTCTATTTTGGTCAGTACATTTTCTATTCCTATTCAATTTTTACTTCTAGTTCTTGTGAACTAATGGTCAAACGCTTTCATTCCAATTCTCATTCTTGTTAACAAAAATATCCCTGCTCTCTGGGACTGAGCCGTTTATTCTGCCAGTTGTCATCCCCTCTAGACCTAGTGGGAGTTTCCATTCAGACTTATTTTTGGAAAAACTATTACAAACTCTGTTAATATAGAAATATGTTTTTATGCTTCTATTTTTCTATATTAACAGAGTTTGTAATAGTTTTTTTTCCCCAAAAAAACAGAACAAAGTGAATAAAGACAATATAAGTTACTGGGTAGATGAGAACCTCACAGTGGTAAAACTGGAGGAGGGGGGGGTTCTGTTTATGGAGGCCAGGCTTGGCCCATAGTTCAAAAATTAATTTCAGCAGGGTTCCAAGATAAACTTCACCTACCTGCAGCTTATACACTTCTCCCTCCGTATTCGCTGTGATAGGGGATTAACAGAACCGCAAATACAGAAAAAACGTGAATAACTTTTTCATATGGTATTTGCCGTTTTCTATTAAAAACCATCGTGAATATAGTGAAACCGCGAATAACATGGTGGGAGACCTGGTCTGTTCCTGAAGGAGAGACAAAACACAGTGAAGAAAGTGCCGGGAATCAGTAATTTCTCTATGCAAGCTGATGTAATTTGGGGGGAGGAGCCAGCAAGCTAAAAACCATGAATAATCGAAACCGTGAATGCTGAAACCATGAATACGGAGGGAGAAGTGTACTTCCATGGCGAAGGCATAGAGTGGAGAGTTTCTCTTGTCTCCTCTAGACCTCCCTGATTTAATCTATGCTGAGGCTTTTTATTCTGCCTTAACTATACCCTTCCTGCTCTGAACCAGCTGAGTCATCGCTTCCCTGCTCTATGGCCTGCCTTTTAAGGCGACTCTGTAACTGTGAGGGAATGCTGTTAAGGGGAAGTGATAATTTCCTATAAGACTCCCTCGCAGGGGGATTTTCTGGGCCACTTAATATCCTTTCTGACCACCTTGGCACTGACCAGGCAGAGCCGAGCCGATCCGAGAGCAGTCAAGAGTCAGTCCCAAAAATTATAAAGGCAGTATTCCAATGTCAATGGCCACATAGCAAGAAGGCAAGTAGGACTGCTTAAACTGCAGTGCTATCTCTGCCCAGTAGCAATGTGGATATGGTACAAAATATCCACTGTTTTCTGAGTACCACCACCGATCCAGATATTCAATGCTGGTGCCTAGATATAGCCTGACACTGAATATCTGGCTCTATATTAGCCAGCAGCTGTCAGTATTTATAAAAACACTGACTGATGCCAACTCAGTATTCAGCAGGGGTAGGTGATCACAGTTCTCGAGGGCCACGAGCCAATCAGGTTCTGAAGATTTTCACAATGAATATGCATGAGATTGATTTACAAACAATGGAAACAGTCCATGCAAATTAATCTCAAGCATATTATTGTGAAAATCTTGTAAACCTGACTAGGTTGTGGCCCTCAAGGACTGCAATTGCCCACCCCTGATATTGAGCCACTTATGTACTGCAGAGATGATGCACACAATCCTGCGAAGGGAGGGAAGATAGTATCCATCACTGATTCGATCACATCCATCACTGATTCGATCACATCCTTCACTGATTCGATCACCTCTGAGGATGCCTCAGAGGTTGGGTGACCAGGTTATCCATTCCAGAAGGGAAACTATTTGGCCAGTCCTGGTTATAAAATTACATCCCACAGTAGTATATTTGTAGTTCATGATTCTATCTATTGAAATCAGTGCTGCAGTTCCCATAATGCACCAGGATGAGGCTGGCAGAAATCCAGGACTGGCCAAAAAGTCTCCCTGCCAGTGATGGCATACGTGTGTCACTTAAGTATGCTGTCTGAGATCAGAGGAATTGTAAACAGAGAACAATAGGAAGAAAAAGAAAGAAATTAAAAATATTGTACTTATGTATATTGGTATTAGATTCCTAGTATGTGTCAAGTTAGGTTAAAAACTTGTTTTGAAAAAAACTTGTACTGTAACTATGACAAATTGTAACTTGTTTTCTGTTTATTATGTATGTTAACCTGGAACCCATTCTGAGCTCTTTGGGGAAAATGGGATAAAAAACGAATTAATTAAATAAATTGTAAAACAAAAATGTAATAAATGTTGAACAATATTTACTTGAACTACAATTGTGCTATTCTTTCCATTTACAAAGAAACTTGCACAGAGCAATTTTCTGGCTTACTTTAAGGCTGTTGTTTTTTTCCTTAACTAAAAATAGGAGACTGGGGTTTAAGCATGTTTTCAGAAATTATATTCCAGTAAAACATCTTCAGAGAAGGATGACCACAATCATAAAGGTAATGCAATGACTTTCCTCTGAAGAAAGGACAAAAGGGTTGGGACTCTTCAGTCTGGAGAAGATGGCTGAGGGGAGATATAATAGAGATTTATAAAATCATGAGTGAAGTGAAATGGATAAAAGCAAATTACTTGTTTACTTTTTCAAAAGGTATGTGATAAGGTAGTTTATGTACTGGAGGGGAGAAGTTAGGACACAACACAGTCTCATATGAACAAAACACTTTATTCTTTTTTGTTTGCCTCACATTTTACAGAAAGTTAGCTTGGCTTACCTCAGCCAAGCAGTACAAGATCAATCCTTTTCCCACAGCTCAGCCCTCAGCTGATGTCCAGGGAAAAATCAGGAGTTTGCCCCTCTCGTTTAGGGACCTCACTGAAGTGATCCCAGGCTCAAGCAAATATATTTTCCTGTCTGCCTGAGGACCACTCCTGTGACTCAGCAGGAATGCTGAGCCCAGTGCATCCTGGGAGCTATAGTTTCCACACTACTGGCCAGCGCCCTCTGCTGCCCAGTGATAGAATAACATCATTACTGAGGGAGCATCCCTGACTCTTTTAAAAGGTACATCTAGAGCAGTGTTTTTCAACCGCTGTTCCGCGGCACACTAGTGTGCCGCGAGATGTTGCCTGGTGTGCCGTACGGTCAGGGCCACCATCAGGGCAGTATCACCAGTCTAGGGAGAGGGGCGGTCCGCCCCACGTGGACAGGAGAGAGCTGGATGGGGGACCCGCAGAGTTCAATACATCTCGAGCCGCGAGGCTCATCTTCTGTTCCTGCCTGCCCTGCAGCTAACATATAGCCCATCGCAAGCGTTCCCCGATGTCAGCGCTGACGTCGGAGGGAGGGCTTAAGCAAAGCCTGCCCTCCGACGTCAGCGCTGACGTCGGAGAATACTTCCGTTCGGCTATTTGTGCGCGGCAGGGCAGGCAGGAAGCAGAAGACAAGCCTCGCGGCTTGAACTTCGTTTTGCTGAGAAAGTTGCAAAGATGGGCTGGGAGGCAAACACGGAACACAAAAGGGGGGAGGGAGTGCGTTTTGGACACAAGGCATGAACTTGGGAGAGAGGAAGGGAGGGAAAGAGATGCTGAGGTGGGGGAGGGAATGGGTTTTTGGACACAGAAGGCATGGACTTGGGAGAGAGGAAGGGAGGGAAAGAGATGCTGAGGTGGGGGAGGGAATGCGTTTTTGGACACAGAAGAAATGGACTTGGGAGAGAGGAAGGGAGGGAAAGAGATGCTGAGGTGGGGGAGGGAATGCGTTTTTGGACACAGTAGAAATGGACTTGGGAGAGAGGAAGGGAGGGAAAGAGATGCTGAGGTGGGGGAGGGAATGAGTGTTTGGACACAGAAGGCATGGACTTTGGAGAGAGGAAGGGAGGGAAAGAGATGGTTGTGTACACGGGGAATAGAAGAAAGGAGAATTTTTGGTCATAGGGAGGGAGTGAGGTACAGATAGTGGCATACCAGGGTGGGGGGGGGGCGGTCTGCCCCACCCCGGGTTTACGTCCCAAGGGGGTGCACAGCTGGCCACCCTCCAGTGTTGTCCCTAGGCCGGCAAACTGCGGCTCTTTAGCCACTTGAGTGCCACCGCCGCCAACGGTGTTGTTGGCGGTGGCAGCATTATAAAATACTTTCTTTGTGTTTATTTGATTCCTATTCAAGAGAATTACTTTATATATAGTCAATATAGGCACAGAGTTAAATTTTTTAACATTTTCTAATGGTGGTGTGCCTCGTGATTTTTTTCATGAAACAAGTGTGCCTTTGCCCAAAAAAGGTTGAAAAACACTGAACTAGAGGACACACTGTGAAGTCATATATAGCAGTGTTTTTCAACCTTTTTTGGGCAAAGGCACACTTGTTTCATGAAAAAAATCACGAGGCATAGGAATAGTCTATAAACTGTTATTAAGAAGTTAGATTCAGGGAAAGCCGTTACTTCTCTCTGGAAGCAGCAGTATGGATTTTTGCTACTTTTTGGGACCCTGCCTTAGTACTTGTGAACTGGATTGGCCAATGTTGGAGGCAAGATACTGGGCTACATGGACCTTTGGTCTGACCCAGTAAAGCCTGGGCAGTTACACAGTGAAACAGGAATCCCTGTCGGGAATGTTGTAGATTCTTGAGAAGAGATCTCCAGTTTCAGAAAAGTTGTATTTCTTTTACGAATCTATGAATGTTTGGGTAATTGTTCGTTCTTGGAATCTCTGGTTATGATTCCAGGGGATGTATATTGTACAAAAAAATTAATGATTTTGGTATTATACGTAGTTGTAGCACAACTGGAATTTCTTAGTCACTGATTTAAAATGAGCCTGAACATATTGTTCAACTGAACTTTCAGACTGAGACCTTTTCTCCGTTACTGTTACCAAAATTGTATAAACACTTTCAGCTAAAATGGAAACTGCAAACGAAACTCATCAAAGTCAAAACTGACAGGAAATTGCTATATGAGAACTGGGAAAGCCATTTTAAGAAGGACTTCCAAACAAGTCTAGCACATTTATTCCCCCTTTTACAAAACCACACTAGCAGCTGCTGCGCAGCAAAAACCCCAAAGCCCTTGTTCGCGCTTTAAAAAAATACTAGGACTAGGGGACATGGATGAATCTACTAAGTAGTAGATTTAAAACAAACAGAAGAAAATATTTCTTCACACAATGTGTAATTAAACTCTGGAATTTGTTTCCAGAGAATGTGGTGAAATCAGTTAGCGGGGTTCAAAAAAAGGTTTGGATAATTTCCTAAAAGAGAAGACCATAAGCCATTATTGAGATTGCTTGCGGAAATTCAGTTTATTCCTAGAATAAGCAGCATAAAATCTGTTTTACTATTTGGGATCTAGCTAGGTACTTGAGACCTGGGTTGGCCACTGTTGGCCATACTTAGGATCAGCATAGGGGGGAGTGTCAGGGGAAGCGTCTGTGGCAGGAGGGAGTGGGCATCCCTCTGGCCATTTTTTTTTTTGATTCGGGGAGAGGGGTGCTGTCAGGAGGATTTTTTTTTTTTTTAAAAATTGGGCAGATATTTTGCGTGTGTAATACAAGCAAAATATCTGTGCCATTGCACAAAGAAATGGAACAAAAAAACAGGCAGACCTGTCTGTAACAGGTCTACAGCTGTCGGGTTTTAGTATCGTAAAACCCTATGCAAAATAGCCAAGCAAATATAAGTGAATCAATCGCTTGGCTATTTTGCATGGGGTTTTACTAATTTGTATAACTGGATTGGAAAATGGGCGATTAAGGGGAAAACATGTGGTGGGCCATTTTGTGAATCGGGTCCGTTAGTAGCTATTGTTTAGTGACGATCAGTGACTTTAGTGGGCCTTAGTTACAAAACTGATCAAGGACAAACAATGTTTTAGATTATACTTTGGCAGACTGGTTTGGCTGTCTCTGAGACTAATTGCATGGATTTGATTATTTCAAATGGAAGTAGATTGGAATGTTTGGCCTTGTAATGAATGCTTTTTTTTTCCCTTCTTTCTTATTAATATTTGGCATTCTTTTATTTATTCAGTATTTTATATGTTGTATTTTACTGTAAACCACTTTGACCTTTTTATAATGGCAGGATATCAAATATTTTAATAAACATTAGGGCAAAGGAATCTGGACACTGCTCTACACTGCGGACATTATATCGGCCCTAATGCACAATCCAGAATAAAAAGAGCAGATTACACTCTGAAAAGATTGCAATTAAGAATACAGTTTCTAATATCATATCATTTCCCTACTAAACCCTATAAGCTGAGATGTACTGTGCTTGAAAATCACTGCAGATTCTTCTATTATATAGTATCTGGCTTTTGCATGCCATAAGTTTGACAAAAGTGCTACATCTTCATCATACCCAACAAAGGTTGGAAATTCTTTATAATCATCCAAGTAGTATCCATGCCAGAATTAATATAATAATTTAAATAATGAAAGACCATACTTTACATCCCAGCAAAAGAGCTTCCGCACAGATGGAGTGCAGTTAATAAAAACTGAGACTTAATAGTTGACTTCTTGCCACACTTTGAGTGACAGCAATCATAACTATACAGAGGAAAATTCCTAAGAAGCTTATCATCCCAGACTTAAATTCTTGCTAAATTTTTGTATCAAAAGCATTTATAAGACTTTGGTGAGACCTCATTTAGAATATTGTGTACAATTCTGGAGGCTGCACCTTCAAAAAGATATAAAAAGAATGGAGTCGGTCCAGAAGAAGGCTACTACAATGGTGCGTGGTCTTCGTCATAAGGCATACAGAGACAGACTTAAAGATCTCAATCTGTATACTTGGAGGAAAGGTGGAAGAGGGGAGATATGATAGAGATGTTTAAATACCTAAGTGATGTAAATGCGGATGAGGCGAGTCTCTTTCATTTGAAAGGAAGCTCTCTGGAATGAGAGGGCATAGGATGAAATTAAGAGGCGATAGGCTCAGGAGTAATCTAAGGAAATACTTTTTTACAGCAGTCTCCCGAAAGAGGTGGTGGAGGCAGAGACTGTGTATGAATTCAAAAAAGCCTGGTATCATGGGATCTCTTAGAGAGAGGAAGAGATAATGGTTATTGTGGATGGGCAGAATGGATTGGTCATTTGGCCTTTATCTGCCATCGTGTTTCTATGTTTCTGTGTCTATGTTTCTATGTTACTATGCAATATCAACACCTAAGCAAAGGCAAAAAAAATGCTGCTCATTCAACTAGACCTCACCGCAGCATTTGACCTGGTAGATCACGACATCTTACTACAAACACTGGAGGTGTTGTCTCCCTCCCTCCATGCTATGCCTTACCTTCTGGCCTGCTCCTGCCTGACCATTTTATGCTGCCCCCAGTGTTATCTTCAGGCTGGCTTCCTCTTCCTCACTGATGCAAAGCTGTGGGCAGCGGCTCCTTGCGTGTCCCTTGCCTCATCTGAAAGCCTTCCCTCTGATGTTGCAATGTCAGAGAGAAGGCTTCCGGTTCAGGCACAGGACGCGCATAGGAGCCACTGCCTGCAGCTTTGTGCACAGCATCAGGCAGGAAGAGGGAGCCGGCTCGAAGATAACGGCACATCGAACACACTGTGGACCGGCGGTTGAAGAACACTGTTTTGGGCATGATGCACGTGCTGGCCCTGTGGACCGGCAGGAAATTTCTGTGGACCGGCACCGGTCCACGTACTGATGGTTGAAGAACAGTGATCTATACAGTATAGTCCTAGCAAAATTTGGCTTTCCTGAGTAATAGACCTGGGTTCCCCTCTTTTCACATTTGCACATCAAGCAAAGAAATTGGCATTGAGAAGTCCAAGTAGGGACGTGCTCAGTTCTGGTGAAATTGTAGAAAAGGATCTGTCCACGTGCTGGGGTTTTCTCCATTAAATCCTATGGAGTCATTCCCTGTCTTTTTCTACAGGTAACAAGTATCTCCCAAGTGAGTTGTATGCCTATAAAGCAGTGGTCTCAAACTTGCAGCCTAGGGCCTGTATGCAGCCCGCCAGGTACTATTTTGAGGACCTTAGTATTATAAAGAATGATTCTTTATAGAAAACTAGTGCCTTAAGCGTTCGACGGTTTTGTCCGGCGGTCTCGTTCTGGAACGTTGCCCGCCCCACTGCTGTAACCTCACGAAATCACTTTCCTGTGTCTGTACACGATTGTGAGGTGGAGTGGAGAGGACAATCACATACAGATGCAGGAAAGCGCTTCCGTGAGGTTACAGCAGTGAGGCGGGCAACATTCTAGAACGTAAGGTAACCATTGGAAGCAGTGCAGCTTATGCGTGTGGCCGGTGCTCGAGGAGGTGACAGCTGAAGGCGGTTGCAGATGCGACTGCCGGACACTTAAGGCACAATTTTCCATAAAGAATCATTTTTTATAATACCGAGGGCCTCATAATAGTTGGTCCAAATTCTTGTCTCTTGCAGTTGATACTTTGATAGTTTTTCACTTTCTGCATGTTGCACTGCTTTCAGCTGTGTATAGCTGAAATTATCAGAAGCAATTAAGGAAAGATATATAAACTATAGTTTATAAATCTTTCCTTAATTGCTTCTGATAATTTCAGATTTCAGATAATCCACATTTTGGATTTGTAGGTGCTTACCTCATGTAAAGTTGTCATTTCATTAATAAGATATGAACTATTTTTTTTCTGCGGCCCTCCAAGTACCTACAAATCCAAAATGTGGCCCTGAAAAGGGTTTGAGTTTGAGACCGCTGCTATAAAGGGATAATCAGGTTCCTGCCTAGTGTAATGCATCCCACAGGGCTGAGTTGGACAGGCCCTAAATGCTTCATTAGATGTTCAGTGTCACCATTCTTCAGTCTCTCTCATAATCTCTACTCCTGCTTTGAATAGCATTTTTTAAAATGTACTGGTCTTACTGTATATAATAAAAGCAAACTGCTTTGATTGTACCACAAAAAGGCAGTATACCAAATCCATGACCCTTTACCCTTCGCCCTTCACCAGGGTCTCCTTATACAGGGTGAGGCAAAAAAAAATGTAACCCCCTCAGGTTTTTGCTGTTTTCTCAGTAACCACTTGGAATTTCAATATGAAATTTTAACAGCTTTAATTGTTATCGCTATCTACATTTATGTGCCAAGTGGAATGAGATCACTTTTAAACACAGAAAGGTTGCAAAGTGATCACCCAATTTTCACACATTCAAAAATGTTTGCACTGCAAAAACTACAATATTAGGGGGGAAAAAAACAAAACACCACACACACACATACCCAGGATACCAGCTTAAAATTAATGATATCACAGTGATGAAAACTTTTGTAAATAATAACTTGAATCTGAATAATTTTTATTTGATAATTTATAGGTACTTTTAAAGAAATTATTTCTGATAGGAACAGCAGTCGTGTTTAAGGTGTTGGTGGCAGACAAAATGAGAATCCAGACGTTGAATGAGCGAGGTTTCGGAGAAAAAAAGCCTATAATGGCAGCATATCATCTCAAAGACAGGAAGCTCAACATTGTGAAGAAAATTTGTCAGCGTAACTTCAAAATTCAGACACATTGTTAATTGTATAGTTTGAATGACATTATTTTACTGTGTGGCTATAAGAATAGCCATACTGGATCCATCTAGCCCAGTATGCTGTGTTCAAAATTGACCAATCTGGGTCACAGTACCTGGCAGAAACCCAAATAGTAGCAACCTTCCATGCTACTGATCCCAGGGCAAGCAGTAGCTTCCCCCATATCTATCTTGAACATTTTTAACATGTCAAAATTGCTAGGTAGTAACGCTAAAATGTCAATAATATCAGTGTAGTTTAAGATAATTAAGAAGGTAATTCATCAAAGGGCACTAGCTGATTTAGCATGCACTAAATATAACAGTAAATGACAGCAGATAAAGACCTGAACGGTCCATCTAATTTGCCCATTAGTTATACATGATTAAATTAACTTCTCTTCTTTGGTATTTCTGGGTCATAGACTGTAAAGTCCACCTGTTATTGTGCTAGGTTTCAAATTCTGAAATCGGTTATCACCCTTTGATGAATTCCCCCATAAATGTTGTTTAACATTATAAGTATGCCGACTGAACAAGTTCGTAAAATTTCATATTGAAATTCAAAGCAATTGCTGGGAAAACTGCAAAAAATGTAGGGATTTTTTTTGCCTCCTTCTTTAGACTTCAAATTGGGTGAATTGATCCCTAGATCCCCAAAGCTGATTCAGGGCCCCTTTTATCAAGCTGGTCTACAGATTTTTAGTGTGAGCCAACGTAGTAAATGCTCCAACGCTCATAGAATTCCCATCAACGTCAGGGTACTTTCCTCGCTGTCCCGCACTTGCGGTTCAAGGCGGATTACAAAAGAGTTAATGAGGGTGTTTTACAAAAAGATTTCTGGTCCTTTTTGGGGGGAAAAAGAGTAGAGCAGGTTGATTTGGGGGTTCGTGGGGTTAGAGGGATGAAAGAAGGAAGTTTGAGAGGTTAGGACTTTTTCAGGGATTTTTTGAAAAGTATAGTCTTTATTTCTTTTCTGAAAGTTTTGTAATCTGGGGTCGTTATCAGAAGATTGGCTATTTGGTTGTCTATTTTTGCTGCTTGAGTGGCTAGGAGGCCATCATATAGTTTTTTCCGTTTAACTTCTTTGATTGGCGGGTGTGTGAATGGGGTGTGAGTTTTCCTATGTCTGGTTGAGGTGGTTTGGATGAGGCGTTTGTTCAAGTAGGTTGGTCTATCTCCGTTTAAAGTTTTAGATAGTAGACAGTAGAATTTGAATAGTATTCCTGCTGGAATTGGAAGCCAGTGAGAGTTGAGGTATGCCTCTGTGATGTGGTCGTGTTTCCTCAATGAGTAAATGAGTCTTAGAGCTGTGTTTTGAATTGTTTGTAGTTGTTTTGTTATTGTAGCAGGGCAAGGGAGATAGAGGATGTTGCAATAGTCTAGTAGTCCTAGTATTAGTGATTGTACTATGAGCTGAAATTGTGTTTTCTCAAAGAATTTTCTGACTTGTCTTAAGTTTCTCATAACTGTGAATGATTTCTGTATTGTTTTATTGATTTGCGGTTGCATGGTGCAGCATCTGTCTATTGTTATTCCTAGTAGTTTTAGGGTGGATTGTATGGGGTAGTTAATTGCGTTGATTTCCATGTTGGTTATGGTTGGGGTTTTGTTATTTTCAAGGAGGAAACATTTTATTTTGTCTGGGTTCAGTTTCAGTTTGTGATCTTTCATCCAAGTCGCTACTGTTTCAAGTGTTTGGTGTAGTGTGTCTGTCATGGAGGGCTTTAGTTGGTCAAAAGGTATGAGAATGGTGATGCCATTGCATAACTGTAGGAAGATAGGCCTAGTTTGTCCAGGTGGGCACCGAGGGAAGCAGTGTAGAGGTTGAAAAGAATAGGGGATAGTGGTGATCCTTAGGGTACGCTGCAGTAGATATATTAACGTTTCTGTCAAAGCACAAAATAATAATAATAACAACAGTTTTTTTATATACCGCAGGACCGTGAAGTTCTATGCGGTTTACAATGATTAAAGAAGTTACAGATAGAATGGAATCAACAAAGTATAGACTTGGTGATTGACAGTTCTAGAGATCATTTGTTGAGGGCTAGGATTGTATAGGTTGGTTTCCTAAGTATTTCAGGAACAGATGTGTTTTTAGACGTTTTCTGAATTCCCTATAGGTAGTAGGCGCGAGTAATTGTTCTAGGTCTTTACCCCACAGAGCTGCTTGATGTGAGAAAAGATGTTGGTGATGACTTTTAAATTTACAGCCTCTGACCGGTGGGGAAACAAAGTTCGGGTGTGAGCTTCGCCTATGTTTGTTGGTTGAGAAAGAGAAAAGGTCTGTTATATATTTAGGGGGCTAAGCCATAAAAGTACCTTGAAGCAAAAACAACCAAACTTGAATTTCACACGTGCCTTCATCGGTAGCCAATGTAGAAGTCGATAGGAAGGTGTTATGTGATCAAACTTCTTCAGTCCACAAAGTAGTCTGACCGCTGCATTTTGTACCAGTTGCAATCGCCACATATTCTTCTGGGAGAGTGCCAAGTAGGCTACTCAATTCAATAAAATCCAGAACCCCAATAAACTTCACTGATGTTGGCATCCATCCTCTTATTCCATAACTCTGTATTACAAACAGTTTTACTTAGAACTTAAAAATTAAAAAAAAGCAATTCTATAAGCTAACGCCTAAATTTAAGTGCCAATAGCTTGTGTAAGTTACATAACGGTAGCACTTATGTTTGTGTTGGTGCCAATAGTTGAAAGTTAAACTGGTAAGTGCTAGGCACTATTCTGTAACCAGCGTACAAATGGAACACAAAACTCAGCACTAAAAAAAATCTGTGCTGAACGGTACTCTATAAAGGGTAGGGTTACCAGATTTTATGACTGTAAAATCCAGACATGGCTCCCGCCCCCAGTCCCACCCTGTTCCGCCCTAGTCATGCCCCATTCTGCCCCAGCCCTGCCCCCAAACCTTCTCCTCAAGCTCAGAGCCACGTTTGGAGGGCATGTGACACGATGATGCCACACGTATGTGTGCATGCATGTGGCATCACCTCATTGCATCTACGCATGCACAGATGCCCTCCAGATGTGGCCCCGAGTTTGAAGCTTTTCAAAACCAGGACAAAATGCCAGATTTTGAAAGCCGGCCAGATGCCTGGACAGTCCTCTAAAAAGAGGACATGTTCGGATAAATCCGGACATCTAGTAACCCTAAGAAAGGGTGTTTCAGGAATGGGCACCCTTTATAGAATAGCATGTAGTGCTGAGATCCATGCTCATTTTTGGGTGAGAGGCTTTATACGAAACCAGGTGCAAATCTCAGTGTGCAAGTTGGGCGTGGATCCACACTATTCTATAACACTACCGTGATTTAGGAGTGATCATTAGTGATGATACGAAGGCTGCCAATCAAGTGGAGAAGGCTTCCTCCAAGGCAAGACAAAGGATGGGCTGTATCTGTAGGGGTTTTGTTAGCAGAAGACCTGAAGTCATAATGCCGCTGTACAGATCCATGGTAAGACCCCCATCTGGAGTATTATGTTCAATTCTGGACACCTCACTACCGGAAGGATGTGCTGCGAATTGAGTCGGTTCAGCGAATGGCCACCAGGATGATCTTGGGGCTCAAGGATCTCACATATGAAGAAAGGCTAAATAAATTACAGCTGTACTCACTGGAGGAACGAAGAGAGAGGGGGGACATGATTGAGACGTTTAAATATATAACGGGCCGAATAGAGGAGGAAGATGATATCTTCTGTCTTATAGGGCCCTCAACCACCAGAGGTCACTCGCTGAAAGTCAGGGGAGGAAAATTTCATGGTGATTCCAGGAAGTACTTCTTCACCGAAAGGGTGGTCGATCATTGGAATGAACTACCTCAGCAGGTGATTGAGGCTAACAGCGTGTCAGATTTTAAGAGAAAATGGGATATTCACGTGGGATCTCTAAGAGAGTAAAGTCAGGGGGGTGGGTCATTGGTATGGGCAGACTTAATGGGCTGTGGCCCTTTTCTGCCGTCATTTTCTATGTTTCTATGTTTCTACCGGGTACACTTTAAGGTAGGGTTACCATATTTTTGCTAGACAAAAAGATGTGCAGCCTCGCCCCATTCCAAACCCATCCCCGCCTTGTTCCACCCACAACCCTGTCCTATACCACCCACAGACCTGCCTCATCCTGTCCCCCAACCCCCAGTTCCACATAAACTTTTGTGCTGAATTTTGAAAAGCTGGCCACACGCCTGGACAGTCCTCCAAAAAGAGGATATGATTGGGTAAATCAGATTGCATAGAAACATTTGGGCGCTATGGGCATGTATTTTTGTAGGGATCTGTTATTTCTGCTGCATTTTGGAGCCTGGTATTCATTAGAGCTCTTTCCTGCACCATAAACTAGGCACAGAGATAGCATCTAACATGTAGAATTCCCCCGTTAGCATGCAACTGCAAGAGTGGGTTCACATGGGTGGAGCACGGGTTTGCTGCTAAGTAATGCGCACAATTTACAGAATACTATCAGTTGCTCATGTTGCATGACATACTTAGATTCACCATCTTGCACCAACTGTTCTCATGACATAAGTTGGTGCACTCAAATTTTGGCACGGCAAAGTGACTTTGTACTAGTATTCTCCTATAATGGCTTAGACATGCCCAGAAGCCATTGTAGAATTGGAGCTAAGCACATCCCATTGTGGCACCTATATCTTGGCACCAACTTACAGAATTGTCCCTATAGAGTCTACTGTCTGAGATGTGCACGTGTGATCATACACCTCTCTTAGAATCCTCATGTTCCCTCTGACATGTCCTGAAAGTTTGGTGTGCCTAGGACATCAGATACAGAAGTTATTGAGAGGCACACACCCCACTAACACACTAATCCTCAGAGAGTTTATTTATGGAAAGAAACTGCAGACAACATGGAATGCATTTCCTCAACAACATGGAAGGAAGAAGTTAGGGAATGCTATGGGCAGTTTCACTAATAGTCTTGCTGGGAAATCCTCATTTCCTTGGAGCTACACAATACTCGGATCTGTTAAGACACTTTTTAAAGGGATAAGGGACAACTCATTTTTTCACAATGGGTAATTTACACTTGTAAAAGAATGTTATCAGTAAGAAGGTTTGCATCAGATGCAGGCTCAGAAAATATATATATATATATTTTTTTTTTACTAAATGTTTAATTGGAAAAACTGACTTTCCACCTCCTCCCTGAACTGCAGATGTCTTTCTTTCAATGGTTATTCTGAGAGCCAAGAAAAAGCTTCCCTGTTCTGAGTTGGAATTTCCTGAGCATCTCATGAAAATTCCTTTTGTTTTCTGGTAAACAAAGACTCTAACCTTCAGTATTCAAAGTGATTCAGGAGGTCATTTTATAAGTGACTTGAGAATGTAGAAGAGGTAATAGGCACATAACACCTGCTTTAACATGTTACATGTATAAGCATGTGCATTATATAAAAAAAAAAAAACATGTTCATGCACCAGTTCTTACCAGCACATACACATACAAACTCACTCCTGCCTCTCAGCATATGTGTAAGTCTTCAGCAGAAAGTTTCAGGGAGGCCATTTTATAAAGGTACATACACTAGCCAGCAAAATTTGGTGGGCCACTGGAACTTGGAGACTAGGGATGCAGATTGGTTTGTTTTGCTCCCCTCTCCCCAAACCAAAAAAGTTGTTCCAGGCATACAGTATATGTTGTCTTTGTAAAACAGTTACATACAATATGTGCACTTGTGGGCCTTTCTTACTTTCTTACTTAACTCCACCTTTACATATGCCGATGATATCCAACTTTTACACCCTTTAAATCCAGAAAATAAAGAGGAAATACTTGAGATTAATAAAAAGCTTGAGAAGGTTAAACAATGACTGAATTCCAACATGTTAGCCTTAAACATACAGAAAACGAGCTCTACTTTTTCCATGGAAGAAGGGAATAAACTTGAGTACCTCATTTACTCTGGATAATATCCACTTGGATCTTGGATCTTCATTAAAAATACTTGGAGTCATCATTGACAATAAACTCTCCTATAACGAACACATAAGTAGTATTATTAAATCCTGCTTTTATAGGCTGCAAATGATTCCTTCAATTTCCAAGTTTCTGAAGTCTAAATCGTTAAATATATTAATCCACTCTTTAATTATTGTAAAACTCGACTACTGTAACTCTTTATTAATAAGTATTATACAAAAAGAAAAAAAGCGCCTTCAGAGAATTCAAAATACTGCTGTTAAACTCATCCACAACGGTAAAAAATATGATCATGTAACACCATTTTTTATTAAATCCCACTGGCTCCCAATTAACCACGGTATTACCTTTAAAATTTTACCTTTAGTATTCAAAACCCTTTCCACTAATGAACCTCAATTTATTGATAAATTACTTATTCCTTATAGCACTTCTCGTTCTCTCCGGTCTACTAGTCAAAAGCTTATAGTAGCCCCCTTTTTGAAAGTTATTGGAACACAACGACATGCTATGTTTTCAGTGATGGCACCACAGCTTTGGAATGCCATGTCTCAGCACTTAAGAGAGGAAAACGACTTGAGTTGTTTTAAAAGTAATTTAAAAAGTTTTCTTTTTAAAATGCTTTTAATCTTTAAATTGTGCTTAAATTTTATATTAGTTTTCTTCTTTGATTGCACTTTCCCTCCCTGTTGTTCTTTCCATATATGATTCTCCACTTTACTTTAAGACACTGTACTTTAAGAATTGTAGTTCTGATCCCTCTTACCTCGTGTTTTAGTCGGTCTGTAAGTTTATTTGTCTAACCCATTATTTTAAATTTTAAATTGTATGTTTAAAATATATGTTTATACTTTTACCAATTTTGTACTTTGCTTAGTAAAACTAAATAAGCGATTCATCAAATTAAAATAAAACTTGAAACTTGTGAAATGTAAAAAAATGTGTCAATTTTATATTTTAAAGGCAACATAAGCAACAACTGTATGTGCCTTTATAAAATAGGCACCCAGAACCATCCAAATAGCCCAAATACTCATACACAAATCTATACCTACTCCAAAGAAAGTATAAATGTGAACAGGTACTCATATATCTATATATATAAAATTGGAGGTATGTATGTGTGTATGTATGTGTGTGTGTATGTGCCGCGATCACGCAAAAACGGCTTGACCGATTTGAACGAAACTTGGTATGCAGATCCCTCACTACCTGGGGTGATATGTTCTGGGGGTCTCGCGGCCCACCTGCACACGTGGGCGGAGCTACAAACAGAAAATCAGATTTCACCCATTCATGTCAATGGAAAAAATGTAAAAAGCTGCCATTCTCACATAATTCCAACTATGAGGCCCTTCATGTCACTCTGAGAGATCTGAGAGGAAATGACAACCTGATGGGAGGAGCTCTGGTACTTCTATGTGGAGATTTTCATCAAACTCTGCCTGTCATCCCAAAGTCAACACCAGCTGATGAGATACATGCATGTTTAAAACATTCATTTCTGTGGAGACATGTGCAACAAATAACTTTAAAACAAAACATGAGAGTAGATTTGGGGGATGAAAGTGTTCTAATTTTCTCAAACCAACTACTCGAAGTTGGAGAAGGAAGATTACCAGTTGAGTCTTCTGGCAAAATAAAATTGGCTTATAATTTTTGTAATCTGGTGTCATCAGTTGCAGAGCTAATAGATGCAATCTATCCAGCAGTTAAAGAAAACTATATCAATTTTAACTGGTTGCGAGAGAGGGCCATTTTTGCTGCTAAAAATGAAGATGTCCATGGAATAAACAATCAAATACTTGCCATGTTACCAGGCGCAGTCATTGAATACAAGTCTATTGATACAGTAGTAGATGCTGATGAGGTCATCAATTTCCCAACAGAATTCCTAAACTCACTTGATCCAGCTGGATTACCATCACATCGTCTTTTACTTAAAGTGGGATCTCCAGTTATTTTACTTCGCAACCTTGACCCACCAAAACTTTGCAATGGCACAAGGCTTTGTGTAAAGAGGTTACTGGCCAATGTAATTGAAGCAACTATCTTAACCGGAAAGGGCCAAGGTGAAACCGTATTTATCCCGCGATACCACTTATTCCAACAGATCTTCCTTTTCAGTTTAAGAGATTGCAAATTCCAGTGAGACTTGCATTCTCTATCACAATCAACAAATCACAGGGACAGACTATTACATACTGTGGAGTGGATTTAAGATCCCCCTGTTTTTCCCATGGACAACTCTATGTTGCTTGCTCAAGGGTGGGTTCACCCAAGAATTTATATGTTCTTGCTCCTGGAGGTGAAACTAAAAATGTTGTTTATAATCCAGTTTTGTGTTAGTTGTATTGTATTCATTTTGTCAAATATTTCACATTATAATTTGAATATTGTACTTTTTATAAGAACATAAGAACATAAGAAGTTGCCACCACTGGGTCAGACCATTGGTCCATCGCGCCCAGCGGTCCGCTCTCGCGGCGACCCGTCAGGTCCATGACCTGTAATGTGGTTCCTGTCCGTTTCTGTAACCTACCTCTTCTTTTTTATCTGTAACCCTCAATCCCCTTTTCTTTTAGGAACTTGTCTAAACCTTCCTTGAAACCCTGCAATGTGCTCTGGGCTATCACAACCTCCGGAAGCGCGTTCCATGTGTCCACCACCCTCTGGGTAAAAAAGAACCTCCTAGCATTTGTTTTAAACCTGTCCCCTCTCAATTTTTCCGAGTGACCCCTTGTGTTAGTGGTTCCCCACAGTCTGAAAAATCTGTCCCTGTCCACTTTCTCTATGCCCCTCAGGATTTTGAAGGTTTCTATCATGTCTCCTCTAAGTCTCCGCTTTTCCAGGGAGAAGAGCCCCAGCATCTTCAACCTGTCAGCATACGAATAGTTTTCCATACCTTTTATCAATTTAGTTGCTCTCCTCTGGACCCCCTCGAGTACTTCCATGTCCTTCTTGAGGTACGGCGACCAGTATTGGACACAGTACTCCAGATGTGGGCGCACCATTGCACGATACAGCGGCATGATGACTTCCTTCGTCCTGGTCAAGATACCCTTTTTAATGATACCCAACATTCTGTTCGCTTTCTTTGAGGCCGTTGCGCACTGAGTTGATGCTTTCAATGTTGTGTCCACCATCACCCCCAGGTCTCTTTCAAGGTTGCTTACCCCTAGCAGTGATCCCCCCATTTTGTAGCTGAACATCGGGTTCTTCTTCCCTACATGCATGACCTTACATTTCTCTATATTAAAACTCATTTGCCATTTTTTTGCCCACTCTTCCAGTCTTGTTAGGTCTCTTTGCAGGACCTCACAGTCTTCCGTGTTTCTAACCCTGCTGCAAAGCTTGGTGTCATCAGCAAATTTGATAACCTCACATGTCGTCCCCGTCTCCAGGTCGTTGATGAATATATTGAACAGGATTGGTCCCAGCACCGACCACTGTGGAACTCCACTCGTGACCCATTGCCAGTCTGAGTAATGGCCCTTTACTCCAACCCTCTGCTTCCTGCCTGCCAGCCAGTGTTTGATCCATCGGTGGATATCCCCCTGCACCCCGTGGCTCCACAGCTTCTTAAGTAGTCTTTCGTGAGGTACCTTATCGAAGGCTTTTTGGAAGTCAAGGTAAATGATGTCTATGGATTCCCCTTTATCCACCTGGTTGTTTATTCCCTCAAAGAAATACAGTAAGTTCGTGAGCCACGATCTTCCCTTGCAGAAGCCGTGCTGGCTCGCCTTCAGTTGTCCATTGCCTTCTATGTATTCGCAGATTGCGTCCTTGATTAGTGCTTCCATCATCTTTCCCGGAACCGAGGTCAAGCTCACTGGCCTGTAGTTTTCCGGGTCACCCCTTGATCCCTTCTTAAAGATGGGCGTGACATTGGCTATTTTCCAGTCTTCTGGGATCTCCCCAGTTTTTAAGGATAAGTTACATATTTGGCTTAGTGTATCTGCTATTTCGTTTCTCAGTTCTTTTAATACCCTTGGGTGGATGCCGTCCGGACCTGGTGATTTGTCGCTTTTTAGTCTGTCTATCTTTCTGAGAACATCCTCTTTGTTTACCTCTAGTTGGACTAGCTTCTCATCAGGATTTCCGTTTATGTGCTCCGCAGGTTCTGGGATGTTGGATGTGTCCTCTCTCGTGAAGACTGACGAGAAGAACTTGTTTAACCTGTCAGCTATCTCTTTTTCTTCTTTTACTACTCCCTTCCTGTCTCCATCGTCTAACGGTCGATTCACCACTATAAAGTATTTTTATTTGAATCCATTTACAGTGTTATTGCTATAATTAAATACCCGTGCAACGCCGGAGCATCAGCTAGTTTTATAATAAAAGACAAATACATCACAGAATTCCACTGCCAGGAACTCTCATGCATGGGGTGTATAGGCGTGTACTTCGATGCATGTATTTGGTCAAGCTCTTGCACACACGCAAAACATTCTTAACATGACTCCCTCATTTCATAGCTACTTGAATTTAGGTTTTGAGGAATCCTTGCTGCTCTTTGGAAGATCTATGTCCCACTGACAAGCAGTAGCCCAGTCAGTAATATTGATATATCCCTCATACCACACCATTGGTCAGGATATTCTAATATCACCGTTGCACTGCTGCAGCATAAAATAGATACTCTCAGTAGCAGCTGAAAGACCTTTTCAAAATAAACTACCTTCTAATACATATGCTGAAATTTCACCTCATTGGCAGGGAAGGATTAATCCTATGATGGGCTCTAGGCACACAAGTACACTGGGCTCTTTGGCCCTGCCCTACACTACACCTCAAGGGGGAGGGGGAATGCATGTGGGAAAAGAGCCTAAAATACAGAGGGGGCAAGGGAAGATCACCCATATAGGGAGGGTGGGGATGGGGAAAGGGAAGGAACTTACCCATACTACTAAGATTGGGTGGGAGGAGGAGGAACTCAAGCTCTGGGATAGGAAGCCATATTAAGAGGAGCTGGAGGCCAAGCTCATCATATGCAATGTCTCATGAGAAGATGAGGGAAGAGCTCACATAGCCCGAATAGTTATTCATAACATAACATCGTGGTTATAGACCACGTAACCAGAAGTTCAACGCGGTTAACAAAAAATTAATAATAAAATAACATTAAAAATGCCTAGAACTCATTGGCCAAATACTTTGAGAAAAGATCAGTTTTCAACAGGGTTCTAAAGTGTTTGTAAGAACAGGCTCTACATAACAGCGGTCAAAATTCTTTGTCGTTGGAAGCTGCCTGAAATGCTAATGTATGATCCAAGTATTTCTTACTTTTACAACCTTGAAGCGATGGAAAAATAAACAGGGCATGAGATCTTCTACTGTATTTGTAAGATACTATAAGAAATCTATCAGTCATATAGATAGGAGCAGTGCCATTAACAACCTTATAGCAAAGACAACCCAACTTAAACAGTACACGAGCCGCCATCGGGAGCCAGTGTAACTCACGATAGAATGGTGTCACATGATCATACTTCTTCAAACTATAGATCAATCTTACTGCCGTATTCTGAATTAATCTAAGTCTAGCTAGCTCTTTCTTAGTACATATTAAATAAATAACTGGGTATAGTTAGGATTGATTATTATGTGGTCGTACTTGTCTAGTCAGTTCAGGCACCAGCACTGAATTTCAGCAGAGTCTGGATAACTTTCAGGCACTTTCCCTCTAAGCCAAGCAGGAATCCTCCAACTGCATTGTCCAGATCTTCATCATCATGACTTCTATGTACACCCAGAGCAGGTTTAATTCTTCAAGGGCCCCTAGGCACCCAAGTACATCATCAGTGACGCAGCAGAGGGAATCACCAGCAGAAGGCTGCAAACCATGAAGCAGCCTATTTAGAGTGTTGCGGCTGCCGATGAGTGTTGGAGGGAGATTTGTCGGTCGTGTCGCAGTGGAAGGGTCGGCGGGGAGGGCCTGGGACGATGACGCTGAGGGTGGGGGGCGAGGACGATGACTCTGCTGCGAATCCAGCGAGGGTGAGGGAGATGCCCAAACGGCCCTAAAGCACTGAACCGGCGAGTCCCCCTGACCGTTTCGGGCCCTAGGCCTGTGACTACTGGGCCTATCCTTTAATCCGGTCCTGTGTACACCAGTGCCAAGCATTAAGATTAATTCAAACACTGGTGGCAGCATTTGACCTATGCCAGTTACAACATTGGCTGAAATTTACCCTTGAAACAGCAGAAGGCAAGAAACGTCTTTCAAATTTGCAGTAAATTAGGAAATTCAGTGCAGGAAAATACTCTTATTTATTTAAAAAATTTCTATACTGTCTAAGGCCTAAATGATTTACAAAATGTTACATACATAAGTTTTTTGAGATTGTTTTTAACTTGAAATTTTATTGAAAATTTTACCAAAATACAAAAGGGAAAAAGGGAAAATCAAAACAAAAAAAAAACTTTCCAGCAATAAGGATAGAGTGAGCTTAATACAATCGTATTGGAATCAAAGACAGACAAAATAAATTCTTCATACCATATAATACAACCATTATTTTAGAGCAAAGATAACAGGAAAATAGGGAAGGGGGAGAAAAAGGAAAATGGGGGGAGGATTACAGAAAAGAGGGAAAAACTAGGGAGAAAGGGAAAGAGGTCCCCCAGAGGCCAGAGAGAAAAGAGAGAGATATGATAGTCAAGCATATTTGTAGAACCATGCTGGAATGAAAAGTTAAAGAGAGTCCAGATAAGTTTCGAAAACGGCCCATTTCACGTCTATGCTGCAATAATACTGATTGCAACCAAAACTAAATAAAAAACAGATGAGCGTTAATAATCAGCAACCAGGAAACAGGAAAATCAATGCCTAAAAAAGGCATTTACAAACAATTGTGTTTTAAGTAGTTTCCTGAATGTACCTCTATTACCACATTTCTGTATTTGCCCTACGAGATCCACAATTTTACCCCTGCACAACAAAAAGTCATTGTGCAGGTTTCTACATATTTTGGGTTGATAGTCGCCTTTAACAGAGCTGAATTTTCAGAGCACAATGATCTTTTCGGTTAGTAATTAGCTATCTTACTCTTGAAGAGTTCAGGGATCGTACCATACAGAAACTGATGACAAATCATCACTCTAAAAATCAATCAGCAGCCAAGGCTTCTCTAAGATTCCCCAAGGAGTAAATGTAGGATCTTTTCTCCCCATATACCTGTAATCTCAGCAGGAATGAGTCCCTTCTTTGTTAACTACGATGGAGACTCTCCAAAGAAGTTGTTCTTGTAGCCCACCTACCTCCACTCCTCCCCACCGCTGCAATTGAATCTTCGGGCAGCCGACCGAGGCAACGAGGTGAGCCTTCTGCCATCAGCCTGCCCTGCAAGCCACCTATCTGTAGCGACTTCCTGTTCCCACGTAGGCTTCTGTAGCAGCTGCCCGAAGATTCAATTGCAGTGGCAAAGATGAGCGAAGGTAGGTGGGGGAGTCAGGAGTGTAAGCCAGACAGTCAGTGGGCCCTCCTGATGTCTTCAAGCCCGAAGCATGTGCCTGATAGGCCTATCCCTTAATCCAGTCTTGCTCATTGAACAAATAGCTGCCAAGAATTAGGAATAGAAGGTGAGGCCAAGCTGCTGGTCAGGATCAAGGTATAATAGCTAAGATGTTAAAGGTCAGGAACTGAATGGCTGATAGTGTTGCAGATCAGAATTAAAGTACACTGGATGAAGCTGAATGAGGACCTACATTAAGTAGTCACATATTCCTATAGACAGTTTAAAAATTATGGGCCTGATAAAGGAAGGTCTGCAAGGTATAGGCGGAATAGAAATCTGTAATGTAATGTAATGTAAAGTTTCTGCCAGTTAAATCCTACTGAGCTGGCTGGCTGCAAATATTCAGTAGCATTTAAAGGGGTAGTGTAACTGAATATTGCCTTGAATGTTATCTGTGACCACTGTAGCACTACTATTCAGTTAGTATTAGGGTGGTACAAGGTGGAGTTTGGGCAAAGCTGATAGTTAGCTAGGCAGCAGTGATATTCAGCTGGGTAAAATTAGGAAAGCAAAAAGTCAGTAGCAACATGCGACTGCCACTAGAGGTTGCAGCAGCCATTCTGAACCCAGAGCCAGAAGGGGCAGGAGCAAGTGGGAAAAGCTCCTGTCCTCCCTACACTAGACCAACAGGGATCCTTGATCTAGGCTTAACATGGTCTACACTCTACAACAAGGTGGAAGAGAGGGGTCAGGAGGGGAGAAACTCAGGGGGTAAAGGTCTTATAGGAGGGGGATTTGGGAGGAAGATAGCAGATAAATATCACTGATACCTGATTAACGTAGAGAAGGCGGCCAAAGCTCAGATACTAAGGGATTCTTTTACGAAGCTGCGTTAGGGCATTAACGCGCGGAATAGCGCGCACTACATTGCCACGCGTGCTAGATGCTAACGCTAGCATTGAGCTGACGTTAGTTCTAGCCGCGTAGCCCGCGGTAATATCCTGCGCGCGCTAAGAACGCTAGCGCACCTTAGTAAAAGGAGCCCTAAATGCCATTACCTGGATAATTGCCAGCACTGAATATTGAAGTATACATCAGTCCACAGTTGTCAGTGTTTGAAAAAATGTTGACTGCCACTGATTGAATATCAAAGGGTATAAATATAGCTGTAGGAAAGCTGCTCTGAAATAAGTGGAGTATTTGGGGTCCAGCGTTCAGTGGTGGCATATCTGATTACAGTTAGGGTATAGGTTTTACTAAAATGGTCCCTGGTCTTTGTCATAAGGTATTAGGGACAGCCTTAAACAACTCAATATGTAACTTCGGAAGAAAGGTGGGAGAAGGAATATATGATAGAGACATTTAAATGCCTACATGACATAAATGCACAGGAGGCAAGTCTCAATTGAAAGGAAATTCTGGAATGAGGGGGCTTAGGATGAAGGCTGAAATAACCTGAGGAAATGCTTCTTCGTGGAAAGGGTGATAAATTCATGGAATGACCTACTGGAGGAGGTGGTGGAGGCAAAAACTGTATCTGAATTCAAGAAAGCTTGGGATAAGTGCGACCCATAGGATGTCTAAGGGAGTGATAGGGAGAGTTGATGGCAAGGATGGGGAGACTGTATAGGCCATATGGTCTATATCTGCCTTCATTTTTCTATGAGATTGTAATTTATTCAGTTAATTATGGAATAGGATAGGTATTTGTGTAACTAATTAAATTTAATTGGATAGCACAGTCTGGCTAGCAAGTCTTTGATGGGAAATTTTAAAATTTCAAATTTGCTCTGTTTTATCTCAAAACTGCTGATTTTAGTACAGCAAGGGGATTTTTAGGGAGGTCTTATTCTCCAGCAATGCTGGCCTGATGTTTCTGATTTTCAAATTCATCTGAAATATTCCTGTTTTCATGGAGTGAGCTATACTTGGTACCTTTCCATCCTTTCTTTAAAGAGTTATTTTAACCCCAGACGAGAGTACTGGACAAATAGATAGACAGACATCCCTTTCAATTCTTTGAAATTTTTTTTTTCCAGCAGGAAGTTACATATAAAAGAAGTACTGAAGTGCTGATGACTTTCAATGTTGAAAAACACGTTCCAAAAAAAATGTAGCAGAGCTCAGAAAATTTCCAAAAATGCTGAAGCCTTTCACAGTCCAAGAATATGTTTTAAAATGTGCAGATTTGTATTTATAAAGATTCTTCAATAAGCCAAGGCGGAGAGTGTTGCACAGTGGTCAAAGCTACAGCCTCAGCACCCTGGGATTGTGGGTTCAAACCCACACTGCTCCTTGTGACCCTGTGCATGCCACTTAATCACCCCATTACGCCTAGGTACATTAGAACATTAGATAGATTGGGCCGACGGCCCTTTTCTGCCGTCATGTTCTATGTTTCTATGTTTCTATGGGATCACCTCGGGGAATTTCTTAGGGGAGTGTTCTTTTAAAGGGAGGGTTCTTCTGAGTGGGCAGACGTGTTGGGCCGACGGCCCTTTTCTGCCGTCATATTCTATGTTCTATGATTGTGAGCCCACCAGGACAGGGACAAAATAAATTCAAGTAAACCATTCTGAGCTGCCCCTGGGAGTGGAGTAAGGGCGGCCAGGGACAGTCCGCCCCTGGCCCTGTCTTGGTAAGGATGAAGGCAATCATCCTCCTCTCCATTCCCCCCTCCCCTCATTCCTTCCCTGCCCCTCCCCTCTCTCACTGCCACATGTGTGCCGCTTCCCTTCCCCTGCACCTCTAAAACATTCCGGGTGCGAGCAGCAACCTCCAACCTGCTGTCATGCCAGTGTCGGCTCTTCCTCTGACATCACTTCCTGTACCTGCACCTAAGACGTGACATCAGAGGAAGAGCCGACACTGGCGCCACACAGGTTGGGCATTGCTGCTCGCACCAGGAATGTTAGAGGCACAGGGGAAGGGAAGCGGCACACATGCGGCAGAAGTGGGCAGGGAAGGAGGAAGGGGCGGAAAAGAGAGGAGGGTCACCCTTGCTACACCACTGCCTTGGAGAACAGTATAGAAAATTGAATAAATAAATAAACATAAGGATGTCACAACCCAATGAGTCTGCCCATTCCCAAATCTTTTTGAGCTCTAAAAAAAAGGGCTGTTTTAAAAACTATTTCTCCACATAGAGCTGTGCTTTGTGTGCTGTAATAAAGTGAAGCTTTTGGCATGCTTGTAAAGTGATATGCGTACAAGTTTACGCAGACTGACCAAAGATATTCTTGGGGGGAGGGGAGGAAGAGGTTGCAGAAGGCTTGGCATTTATGGGCATACATTTGAAAATACGCACATGTGCATGTTAATTAATCCAGAACATTTGTGCATGCCAAAGAGCAGGCGTAAACCGAACACACAAATTCCCCAAGGTGCTTTTCAAAATAGAAGTTTGTGCTTAGTCTTGTTTTGAAAATTCACAAATACCCATGCAGGGAAAAAAAATGTGTGTACCATTCATGCATATACTCATTTATAAAATTGCTCCTTTAGGGGGTTGTTCTGTACAGATCACTCAAAGTTAGGTGCCAGGATGATGTGTGCTAAGCACAAATTCTATAATGGTAATTTCACACAGAACTGCCAGTGTAGAATAATAGTGAGTTTTTGCATCTAGCTTTAGGACTGACCACTTAGCCCCGCTCAATGTAGGCAGTTAGGCAAATAGAGGGAAATTCTATAAATGGTACCTAAACTTAGGCACAGGTAGGCGCCCTACCAGCGCCTAAGTTAATTCAAAAATGCTATTAGAAACAGCAATTAATGTTAAACTTAAAGTGCCTGCTGGCATCAAAATTGCGCCTCCAGAGGTGCCTAATGCCACTATAGGTATAGCTAACGCTGGGAAGTGGCAGTAGGCACTGTATAGCACCTACGTAGGCGTGATTAAAGAAAGGCGCCGGAAATGTTGGCCTTGAAAACCATGGCCTACATTTCCGGCGCCTGTCTTTCCCGGAAGTGTGATTCTCTAAATGGCGATATTGCATGATTGGCATGCGATCGGCGGCCACTTTTGTAGGCGGTTGCAAATATCGGCGCTGTTTAGAGAATCCAGACCGTAGAGCCTGATTCTATAAATGGCGCCTAGCGACGCAGTTGTCAATCAACCATTAGGCACCATTTATAGAATCCCACCTAGCGTCACCTCAGACACCTAACAAAGCCTCAGTCAATCACACCTATTCTCCGTCCCTAACCACACCTACTTTTCAGGTAGGCATCGGAAGGCACCATGTGGAATTCCGCCTCAAACTTTTAGTTTTAATTTTTTAATCAGTTATTCAGTTAACTTCAATGGCATGGCCATGCCATTTAAGCTAATTGATTGAATTTAGGTTAGGCATGGATTTTAGTTAAGCATTGCTAGGCGACCTCAATTGCGGCACCTAGCAGTTCCTAACTAAGGCATCGTTTATAGAATCAGGCCTATGTTTAGGCGCCGAGATTGGTGTGCCTAGCCGATCTAGACATCTACCTTTCCCTCCCTTTTACAAAACTACACAAGAGGTTTTTAGCGCCGGTGCGCTGAATGCTCTGCGCTGCTTCAACGGTCAAAGAGTTCCTATGAGCGTCAGAGCAGTGCAGAGCCTTCAGTGCACCAGCCGGTGCTAAAAACCTCTTTTGCGGTTTTCTAAAAGGAAAGGGGTTAATTTTTTTTTTAATTGGTTCAATCGGTGTTATTAATTGTACAGTGCCATTTAAAAACCAATGAAAAATTAATTTCCATATAGGCGCCAAACTCGGTAGGCACCATGTAGGCATCTACACTGAGGCACCTACCAGCGCCTACCTGCGTCTCTCTGAAAAGTGGATGTAGTTAGGGGCAGAGTTTGGGTGTGAAATGAGTTAGGCGCTGGTAATTTAGGCCAAGAAAATCCAGGCCTAATATACCAGTGCCTAAGTTGCAGATTTAGGCACTTCTAGGCACGATTTTATAAGCCATGCATAGCACTGAATGACATGGGGTAGGTGCCATTTTCCTAGGTGCCTCCCGATTTAAGTGCCATTTATAGAATCAGGTCCTTAAATGCTAGTATTTTATAACCGCAGACTTGATTTTCAGAGAATACAATAAAGCATTCTTTAAAGCTTTCACCGGTGTTTAAAGGTTTCAATGGTGACACATAGTGCTCAAATACATTCATTGCACTAAGATTTAAACACCCACCTCCTCATTAGTCTTTTTAAATTACAAATTTTTTATTATTGTTCATAAATAATGTTTAAATTCTAATTTTATATAAAGCTTAACTTAATTGAACTTATCTTAAAGTTTTTTGGCTGTCGGCAAGGGGGTACATGTCCAACATGTTTCGCCAAAATAACGGCTTTATCAAAGACTTCCCCTGCGAACAAAAGTAACAATCTTCAATGTTTAACATTCATTCTATTCACCCCCTCCAAACTTTGTATCATTCACTGTCCTACTCCTGCCGTGAACCACCATCTGCCCCAGCTTTCTCCCGACACAAGATGGCTCTGACCCACCTCCTCAAATTTATATACTACCTTCTGACATCATTTTCCAGCTGACCAAACAGGGATTTCCCTAGTTATATCAGTGACGTCCACTCGATCTCTAAATTAAGACCGAATGGAGCCACCGTGTTTAACATATAAATCCAATATTGCTCTCTAAAGTTCAAAATCTTTAAACACTGGTGAAAGCTTTAAAGAATGCTTTATTGTACCCGGTGAAAATCAAGTCTGCAGTTTGCTAGATATCGTGGGGTGAAAATTTATTGGTGCCTGTGGGAGGAGTATTTTATAACTCGCATGTGTAACTGCTAGGCACACCCCTGACCCGCCCATGTCCCTCCCAGGTCCATGCCCTCTTGCAGTTGCACACTGGATTTTGCATGCACAATTTACAGAATACTGACTAATGGCAGTTACACATGCTTCTAATTAGTCCAATCAATGATGATTATAGCCAATAATTGCTCATTAATGCCAATTAGAAGATAATTAAGCTATTAAATTCCATGCACAACTCACATTATTCTATAACTTGCACATGTAATTTTGTGTACTAAAGACCTGATTCTGTATAGTGCAACCAATGCTACACAACCAAATCTGTGCACACTGCCAATCTGCGCGTGCAACTTAATTGTTTAACAAGCTAATCTCCGCCAATAATTGCTAATTGACAATTGATAATTGGCACTAATTGCGCACAGCTTCCTAAGCAAATTGTATAAAGTGGTATGTATAAATTCTAGTGTGTAGATCTTAATGGGAGGCCTGACAAAGGGAGGGGTATGGACAGGTCGCAGATGTTCCTAAAAGTTATGTGCACTTTTATAGAATATGCCCAATCCATGCACAACTTAGGCATAGGCATTTAGGCCTGGATTTCATTGACATAAATGGCTGCACCTAAATATTAGTCATGCAAGCAGGCACTACACATGATTTTAAAACTGTACCTAACTTCAAAGGTGGTTTATAGAATCATACTAAGCACCATCTATTTTGACACCAAGTTTTTTGGCTACATATATACAGCAGAATTTAGCCCTAAGTGTAAAATTGTGCATACAGGTTTATATAATCTGGGCTTAATATCCTAGAACGCAAACCCATCTGGTTCACTGCCCTATCTACATTCAGTTTATTAGTTCCATGCCCTTCTGCTCCGCTCTAAATTGAGCAGTATTGACCACGCTGTCATATGTATTCAATCAATCTATGTCCGGTCTTTTTCCATCCCCTTCTTCAGTTAATGCTGAACAAAAACATCTTCCGTTGTCTGCTTTAAATAAAGTGAATGAGGACAATTAAATCAGATAATTGTTTGTTTGTTTGTTTGCGTTTCTTTGCCATATCCAAAATGACAGAAATCAAAATCTCTGTTCTATCCCATGATGAATGATGATGGGTGGATGTTGGCTAAGATCGAGTCGCAAATCTTTTGTTGGTAAAAAGTAGTCTAATTGCAGGAGAGAGTTCAAATGCTGTTTATAGCCACATACATTCTGTAAAGTACAAAGTATGTTTTTTAATTTAAAACATGAAACTATTTTCAGTATATAGGCAACATTTTTAGAATGTGCCTAAAATACCAAAGTAAATCATTTATCATCCCTTTGGTTGCAATCCAACAGACTTTGTAGCAGTATTTTAGAAGGCTAAGAGAGAAAACAAATGTGCACTAACATTTGTAGTGAATAATAATCTGAGTGTTTTTATTTCTTTCTCATTATAAAGCATGAAATGTTTACTTGAAGCAATCACCAAATATCTAATCATCACAATGAAAAATGTTGCCCCTAACATTTCAATTACCTTCAACTACTCATCCAAACTCAACTTTCATTCATCAGTTGAAAACAAGCCAGAATTTTTTTTATATATATATATACTAGATAATATTTTTTAAAAGGAAGAAACTCTTTTATGTGGTAAGGGGCAATTGAGGCCACACTCTGATTCAACATCTGAAGCATTTATTTCTGCATTTTAAAAATTATCTTGCTTCAACACAAATCTAATGGTGTTACAGAAGGAGGTGATTCATGCATAACAAACTAAATTACCTCATTTCTTTTCAATACTTCACTTTCATGTAATTCTTTTTCTTTAATTCTTTTATCTGTTATCTTTGCTTCTTGTTATCTTATCGCTTCATTAAAACTACACTCAACTTCCAAGGAATTAATCTTACGTTATTTCTGTGCTCTGTTTTCACATCTCCATTTTTGCTTTTGATAACACAAAGTAGTTGTTAGGTGGCTCAAATGTTTTTGACTACTTCATAATGAATAGATCCCCAAACATCTTGGGGCCGTTTTATTATGACTCAGTGTATGCTAAATGCTGTGTCCTATGTCCCGTGTCCCACCATGCTATGGGCCACCTGGTACTTAGCACACGCTAACATCCATTAGTGCACACTAAGCTTTAGTAAAAGAGCCCCTTTATGTTTTATGTTGAGTTGAGAAGGGCTATAACCAGTTACCAATTTATGATCAAAAATTTGTTTTTGCCATAATCCATGATTTTCTGATTTATTTAGAATGATTTCCTGTATTTCATGTAAACAATCATAATGCTGAACAATCTGCTAATCTAAAGTTTCAGGATTAAATTGTCTTTTGGGGCATTTCTGGGATATATCAGATAGTCCACCCAGCACCACCCTTAGTTGCAATTACTGGAGTTGCTGTCCAAGCCCACTCCATCCTACCCAAACCATCTTTTTCATTTGTGGTATACAGACTAAAAGTCTGCCTGACACTATCCTCGTCTTCCAAATTACTGGAGTTTCTGTTGAAACCCTCTCTAGCCCATCCTAAACCAAACTGCCATATACGGGACACAGACCATGCAAATCTGCTCAGTACTTGCCTTAGTTCTAACTAAACTAAACTTTAAGTTTATATACCGCATCATCTCCACGGAAGTAGAGCTCGGCACAGTTTACAAGAACTTAAAAATGAGAAAGGGTAGGAAAAGGTTTACATAAGTTTATAAATCAAGTGGAAAAGTAAGGGAAAAGAAATTACATGTTAGAGAAGAGCCAGGTTTTTAGTTGCTTGCGGAATAAATGGAGGGAGCTCAGGTTCCGCAGCGGGATAGTAAGATCATTCCAGAGACCTGTGATTTTGAAAAGAAGTGATTTTCCCAGTTTACCTGCATGGAGAATACCATGTAGGGAGGGGATATCATAGTCGATATCTAAGCTCTACTCCACACATTTAAGTTTTGTTTTTTATACCATTCATTTTCTAGAGATCCTCTGTGCTCATCCCATGCCTTTCTGAAATCCATCACCTTTTTCTTGTCAACCATCTCCCTCGGAAGTGCATTCCCGGCATCTTGGTAAAAATGAATTTCCTGACTTTACTCCTCAATTTACTACCCCACAACCTCAATTCATGTCCTCTAGTTTTAACATTTTCCCTTCTCAGGAAAGATTAATTTCTATATTAATACCTTTCAAGTATGTAAATGTCTGTATCATATCTTCCTTGTTAGATTGTAAGCTCTTAGATTCTCTTAGAATGTAAGCTCTTCTGAGCAGGGACTGTCTATTGTATGTTAAAATGTACATCTTTTCAGCTCTATAGAAATAATAAATAGTAGTAGTAGTCACAGCACACCCGGAATCTCGCCATGGCACACAGTTTGCGATACACTGCTCTGGAGTATACATATTCAGATCTTCCAGTCTCTTCTCATGCGTCTCATGCCTTCCTCTGGACCGTTTCAAGTCTTTTTATATCCTTAGATACGGCATCCAAAACTGAACACAATACTCCAATTGGGATTCATCAATGACTTGTACTCTCTTCTGGTGATTACTCCTCTCTCTATACAGCATAGCATCCTTCTGGCTACAGCCAACTGCTTGTCACACTGTTTCTTTGCCTTCAGATCCTCAGACACAAACACCCCAAAGTCCCTCTCTCCCTGTTTCTGCATATCATTCTCTCGTATCCTAGCTGGATTTCCTCTTCAGACTCTGCTATTTCTGGCTCTATGTAATTTGTCAATCTTGACAACACATCTGCATTTTTATTCTGTTACCAGATTTCTAAATTACATTGAAGTCAAATTCTGCAAGTTGCATCATCCATCTTTGTTCTATTGCTTGTATTCTGGCAGTTTCCAAATGGCTCAGGAGGTTATGATCTTTTTGTATTTGAACCTTTCTACAAATGAGATACTCTTGAACCTTTTCTGTAATTGCCCACCTAACATAAAAACACTTAGGGCTGAATTTAGGATATGGCACCAAAAAAAGTGGCGCAAAATGGTATTCTTTAAAAAGCATGCTGGAATAGGCACTCTTCATAAAATAGTGCACCAGAATCTGTGCCCAGCCTTGGCACAGGATGTTCCCTTGGAGCATAACATGTTTGGGACTAAGTTATTTGTCTGGTTTGATTGAGTAGTATCAAGGCTGGCTTAACTTATTGACCAGGTGAGACTTTGGCCCAGGGCACTGGCACTAAAGAGAGCCAAATGCCCAGGGCTGTGACATCACTGGCCCATAAATTAAGCTACCATGCGGCTACACTTTCCTCCTCCTCCTCCTCTTCCTCTTCCTCCTCTCTCTTCTGATTGTGCTGCCCGGTCCCAACAGGGTGCAGCACAATGTGGGGGAAGGGCCAGTATCAACATCAGAAGAGGGAAGTGCAGCACCTCCCTCCACTGACACTACCGCTTGACACCGACGCTGGCCCTCCATCCTTGCAACAGCTGACCTATGAAGCCGCATCCTGCTGGGACCAGGCAGTAGCATCACAGGAGAGAGGAGGAAACTGGCCAGGTGCCATAATCTCTTGAGCCGGCCTTGAGTAGTACATAAGCTATTAGGTTTGTCCTATTTTTTTATGAAGTTCCTTCCCTTATTACCTTTTTTTTAGTAATTGTAACCGCTTAGATTTGTTGAAAACTTAAGCGGAATATTACATTTTAATAAACATAAACATTTATATCAATCGAAACCAAGTGTAAATCCAGGCGCACAAGTTAGGCATAGATGGCCCTCCCACAGATCCGCATGGAAGCACGCACTATTTTGTAACAATACATGGTGCACAAGTGTAGCTCCGCACAAATCTGCTGTTTTTGGACTGTTTCATAAGAACATAAGAACAGCCTTACTCGGTCAGACCAATGGCCCATCTTCACGGAGGCCAATCCAAGTCACAAGTACCTGGCAAAAACCCAAATAGTAGCCGCATTCCATTCTACCGGCCCATGTCTGTCTCAACAGCAGACTATAGACTTTTCTTCCAGGAACTTGTCCAAACCTTTTTTAAAACCAGCTACATTAACCGCTCTTACCACATTCTCTGGCCGCGCATTCCAGAGCTTAACTATTTCCTGAGTGAAAAAATATTTCCTCCTATTGGGTTAAAAGTATTACTCTGTAACTTCATCGAGGGTCTCCTAATCTTTGTAAATCTTGATGCAGTGAAAAATCGATCCATTTGTACCCGTTGTACACCACTCAGGATTCTGTAGACTTTGATCATATCAGCACCATGTTTCCGTTATAACACTTTTCCACACTGAAAAATCAGTACGGAAATCACAAATAATGCGGGGCGCCATATATACAAGTCCCTTGTACAGTATAGCTTTTGCTCTCACATTCTGATTTTCTGAGTCCTCTACTAGCATAAGCTTTTACTTTTTCTTCCTGACCTTGTATTTTGGCTTAGTATTGCTCCCAAACTACAAAATTGGGGAGGCCTCAGCCGGGTCACTCTGCTCTTGCCCCTTCCCCCTCCCCTTCCCTTCCCCCCCCAACAAACTCCAGTCTCAGTTCATAGTAAATTTTCCACTAAGAGTTTATTGTAGGCCGCAGCAAGGTTACATAACAATAAGCAGTAAAGTAGTTATCACTAGCACACAACTTAATCCATCTATCTGCATAACAATTCTTAGCACTAGCAATAACTATTTATCTATCACTAATTTCTACCCCTGCTACTATCTGCCCTAATCTCGACCCAGGAGGCCACACTATCACACGAAGTGGGGGGAAACTGTGGCTGCTGCCATTTACATTAGTCATTTCCAAACATGTAGCTGACTGTATATGAGTAGGCCCCGCTGTTCAAGCCATGTTCTACTCTCACTTGGCCCGAGACGCTATCCAAGCTTCTCATACCCTGCTGACTGCTCCTGCCTCCTTGCGCTGTTCAAGCAAGTAGATACTGCTGGTCACTTCTCGGACATGCCCCCTCCATCCAAGAGGGGTTTCTCATTAGCCATCACGAGGTAGGAGCCCTCACTTTAGCCCTCACTTTAGAGTGTCACAAATTCTAGTCCTCTTCCTCCTATGTGGACTCCCTCTGCTCATTTCATGGCACCCCGGGTCACCAAACCTGCCTGCTGCGATGAGCTTGGCCACTGCTTTGGCGGTCACTCCAGCAGTGCGCTGACATGAAGCTAATTGGATGCGCCGCTGAAAAGATGGTTGCGCCGGGAGAGACCTAGTTAAATTGCCCCCCCCCCCCCGTTTGATTTGTCCCACCCATTTCTTTCTCCTATTGGTCCCTCTGCTTCCCTCCTGTCTGCCCTGACCCGTGAAGTCCCTTCCCTTTTGTGGCAGGCCTCATGAGTTGCTCCGGCCTGCTTCTTTATTACTGGAATCCATGTTGAGAATAAATGATACAGTGCTGGCCAAGTTTTCACGGATAAGTTGTTTTTATTGAAAATGACTCAGATATTTCATTGCAAAATATAGAAAAGTATAAAATTTAACAACAAAACATGTTGGAAGTGCTTGATTGATTATCATTATTTGTATATAAATTGTATCGCACTTTTTGTTGGCATTAAAAACTAAATAAAGTTTAAAAAAAAAGAATATTTCTCAAATTGTATGTAAAATTTAGATAACAGTCAATGTAATATCAATATTTTGTCCATCCACCGAGTGCCTTTATCACTGCCTTTATACAATCTGGCATGTCTTCAGTCATATTCTTTATATGTAGGGTTACCAGATTTTCTATTCAGAAAATCTGGACCCCTTAGACCCACCCTCAGGACCATCCAGTTCTACCCATCCCCGCCCCATCATGCCCCAATCCCGCACCCAATCCCGCCCTAGCCCCACCCAGCCATGCCCCCTGCTGCTTGCTCTGGTCAGACATGAGGGCATGTGCACATGCAATTCAATGACATCACGGTGATGTCATCGCATTGTCCTCCTGCCCGACAGCGATTTTGAGGAAGGCTTTTCATAACCCGGACAAAGTGCCGGGTTTTGAAAAGCAATCCCGACCTCCAGACATGTCCTTAAAAGGAGGACGTGTCTGGGGATATCCAGACGTCTGGTAACCCTACGTATATGTGTTTTGATGCTCTTGTTGTAGAACATTCTTGTATCAGTCTCTCCATCAGTTGCCACTTGTTTGTGAAATGCAGTCATGCATCTTGTCCTTCAAGATCTTCCAGACGTTCTCAATAGGATTCATGTCTGCACTGTTTCCTGGCAAGTCCAGAAGTTTCACTTGGTTTTGGACCAATTTTCTTAGCAGTATGGTGGCGGCATATTGCTAAGAAAATTGGCAAGAAAACCATCTGTGCAGGCTTTCTTGCCAACCTTTTTCGACAGACACTCACAAACTACAGTGAGACGTTCAGCTTCTGAGCAATTTCCTTCTGCGTTAAGGTTGTTTCCTTCAAAAGATCATAAATCTGACCCTTCTTCTTTGAACAGATATCACAATTCTTACCCATTACTAGATTCCCATGTGCAAGAATTTATATTATACAATTCAAACACCCACTAATAACTAGAAATGTTTAGTTTAGTTTAAGTTTAATTAAAAATTTGATTTGATCGCAAAATCATACTCCAATGCGATTTACAAATAATAATAAAATTGGGGTAAAAAGAAAAACACATTAATCAAACCAGACGATTAATACAACTTTAGACCAACCAAACACAAAAGGTAAAAAGAAAAAAAATAAAGGGTTAAATACAAATTGTAAACAAATAAAAAGGGCAAGTGGAGTACAACAAAACATACACAATAAAATCAACATACATACACAAAATTACACAACCCATAAAATACATGTAGCATTCGGCAGATCACAATACAATCTTAAATCTTCACCACCCTAACAACTTCCATAGAGCAATGTCACGTCTTCCTCCTTAAGATTACACAATTATTCTGGATACTTCAGTATTTAGTCTACTTCTAGTATACTATTATTCTGGATTTGTTAAATACAGTCAAACCTTGGGTAGCGAGTAACATGGTTTACGAGCGTTTTGCACAAGGAGCAAAACATTTTCTTAAAATTTATGTAACTTCATAAACGAGCGTTGTCTTGCAGTACGAGCACATATATGTTCATCACATCAAATACACACAATATATGCACGTCGCATCACTGCATGTGTCAAATTACCACCAGTAACAAAGGTACAGGGTAGGGGGCACCTGGGGCAGAGCCACACAGTGAAGGGGACCTTCCCTACTATTGCCTTTTTACTGCTGATAAAGGTGTTGTTCCCTGCCCCATCCCACCCCACTCTAGCCCTACGCCAGCTCCACCTCACTTTAGACTCCTCAAACAGCTGAGTTATTGTCCACCTATAGAAAGGCTAGATGAATTCAGTAGCAGCCACTAGCAGTCACTGATTGCATCAGAACATAAGAATAGTCATACTGGGGCAAACCGATGGTCCTTCTACTACTACTACTAATAATAATAATTTTATTCTTATATACCGCCTTACCGGAAAGTTCTAGGCGGTTCATAACAAGGTGAGCTAATACATGGGATACAGATAAAATACAAATTAGAATAATGGACTTAAAAACAGAAAAAGACAGAAAGCATTTACAATATAATGCAGAAAATACCGGCATGGCAGGGAAAGAATTAATACATCGAACAGATAAAATACATCAAGTTGAATATAAGGAACTTGATTGAAAAAATGAAGCAGAATGCATTAAGATACCAGTCTATCAAAGAGTTGAGTCTTTAACAATTTTCTAAAATCAAGATAGGAAGAGACCTCTAACATAATTTTTCCAAGCCATACATTCAATTTAGCGGCTTGAAATGAGAGGGTTCTCTCAAGGAACTTCTTATAACGACAGGATTTTATGGAGGGATATGAAAACAAGTGCACTCTACATGTGGTCTTTTTGGTGTGACTCAAAGAAAAATGAGACACAAAATAACCCGGTAACAAACCCGAAATTGATTTATAACAAATACAAGAAAATTTGAACAGAATTCTTGACTCTATCGACAACCAATGAAGTTTCAAATAAAAAGGAGTGATATGCTCCCATTTTTTTTAAACCAAAAATGAGGTGAACGGCAGTATTCTGAATCACTCTCAATTTTTTGAAATTACTACTACTACTACTAATGATTTCTATAGTGTTACCAGATGTACTCAGCGCTGTAAAGACACAAAAAAGAAGAAACAGTCCCTGCTCAAAAGAGCTTACAATCTAAACAGCCAAGACAGCCAAACAGGCTGTCATGGATACAGTTAAGGGGAACGGTTAATCAGCTGGCTAATCTAGTTTCCAACCATGGCTAATCCTACTACTACTAATTATTTCTGTGGCGCTACTAGACATACACAGCGCTGTACATCAAAACACAGAAGAGACAGTCCCTGCTCAAATGAGCTCACAATCTGGACATGAAGGTGCATCAATACACTGTGCTCAGTTGGAGGAATTACAGAGGTTAATAGAATTACAGAGGTGCTTAGAAAGTAGGCTGGAGTTTGGAATTCAAAGCATCTTCTAAAAAGTGGGCTTTGAGTCTTGATTTGAATACTGCCAGGTCACAAGTACCTGGCAGAAACCCAAATAGTAGCAACATCTCATGCTACAAAACCCAAGGTACGATGGATAGATTGTGAGCCCACCGGGACAGAGAGGGAAAACTGCTTGGGTACCTGAATAAATTCATGTAAACCGTTCTGAGCTCCCCTGGTAGAACGGTATAGAAAATTGAATAAATAAATAAAAAAATAAAATAAATAAAAAAAATGCAATGGCTTCTCAATAGCAGACTATGGAATCTTCTTCCAGGAACTTCTCCAAACTGTTTTTTAAAACCCAGATACACTACAGGGCTCATAATGAAAATGGAAATATGTCTAAAAACTCACCCAAGTCGGCACTTGGATGATCTAAAAGACAGGTCGTCCAAGTGCCGATAATTGAAACGGCTTTTTAGATATATCCAGGGACATTTTAGGCTTCTGAATGCCATTGTGCACCCAGAACGGAGAGGGGCATTTTTGGAGGAGTGGTGAGGGTGAGATTTGGGCGGGACGTGGGCCAACCTAGACTTAGTCGTACTGCAGGAATAATAGAAATTTTTACGAGGCTGCCTGGACGGAACTTTTACATTGTGACTAGGCGATCTAAAACCAGGTCTAAGTGCCCAGAAGTTATCCAAAGTAACCAGATAACCACTGCAGAAACAAAGTACAGAAACCCACACAGTCCCCAGTGATCACTGGCCCCCTCACACTGCCATAAAAATCAGACTAAAACGTACATACCTGTCTCCGGAACATCAGCACCTGCTATGGAAAGCCTAGTAGAGCTGCACAGTGGTCTCTTTAGTAGCCTGGGGGATGGGCTAGTGAACCATAGAGAGGAGGACCCAGGCCCATAAGCCACTCTAACAATTACATTCATGGTGGAAAATGTGAGCCCACCCCAAACCCTACTGTACTGCCATATAGGTGCCACCTGCAGCTATAATGGCTATTGGAGTTGTAAACAGGTGGGTATAGTGGATTTTAGGGGTGTTTTGGGGGGCTCAACATAACTTATATGGGTGTTCTACTGAGATGTTTATGTGTTTTTGTGAAGTTCACAGCAGTGCCCTGTAAGGTACCCCAATGCTCTGTTGCCATGTCTAGGTGGCCAGTCCATTACATTGCTGGGCCCTCCCTTGTCCAAAAGGTCTTGTTCTGGGCATTTGGGACTTGGACGAATATTTGGATGCGAATGTGGTATAAAGATAGATGTAGTGGCAGTCTGAATGATCAAACGCCTGGACGTACCAATGGATGATTTTTAGACGTATTTTTCGAGAATGGACATTTGTACCCTGCCGACTTTGGGCGATTAACGCCCTACTTCTAAATCGGACTTAGACGTATGTTTTGATTATGCCCCTCCACCTGTTCTGAACCCAAGTAGGCCCAGATACACTCCCAATCCAATTGTATCTGCCCAAGCAGTGGCATATTAAGGGGGGTGGTCCAGCCCACGTGCCGTCTTGCTAAGGGCATGGCAGCCCTCCTCCTCTCCAACTCCCATTCCTCTCCTTGCCGCGCGTGCACCTCCCTTGCCTTCCCCATATCTTTTTTACTTCCCTGGCATGAAGTTGCTGCCCACGGTGGCATCGGCGCTCTCTCTGATGTCACTTCTGGGACCCACGCCTAGGAAGTGACGTCAAAGGGCAAGTCAACACTGATGTGGCCATGCTGCTCATGCCAGAGAAATTAAAAAGGTACGGGGAAAGGGAAGGGGGGTGCACAGCATGGAGGCAGGGAAGAAGACGGTGGAGGGGCGCCGCTTACTCTTGCTACGCCACTGTGCCCAAGGGTCACTTCAAACTGGCTCCCTACTTCAGTACCCACATCAAGGCTCTAACAGCCACAGTATCTTTAAGAATAAATGGGATACCCATGTGGGATCCCTACAAGGGTCAAGATAAGGAAATTGGGTCATTAGGGCATAGACAGGGGGTGGGTAAGCAGAGTGGGCAGACTTGATGTTTCTATGTTTCTATCTCCTCTCTCTCCTTCTCTGTACATATACTTTTTATGGGCACAAGCAGGTATGCAATTTTACGAAAGCCCTATTCTTTACATAAACTGCAGAAAAAGCTTTATAAAATGACCCCCATAATGAAAAAACGTTCTAAAAGTCATTTACATGTAAAAGTAAGCGCTGGTGGGTTTTTAAAAAAAAATGTTTATATGGCTATTGTCTTGCTTTGACTGCAGCTGTTCTTTGCTGCCATCCTAGGCAACCACCTAGTCTGCCTAATGTTTAAACCAGCCCCAGACATAAGTCAATAGGTAGAGGATGCTACCCTGAAACTACACACACCCAGAAAGTGGAGGCACAAGAGTGAAGTTCTTTAATATCTCAGAATGTGTCACTTCATTAATAAACACACACCCCTAAATGTTTGCTATTGATCATGTGTTGTTGTTTTTAATTACTCTATAGGCATTCATTTTAGCATGGTGAGACTGCAAAGTAGCCATATGTGTAAAGGCAATTCTCTAAGTCATTTAATAAAATCAATATATAGGATATCCAGTACCAAACATTTCTAAACCAATGATGCAGCAGCCAGTGAGGCAATACTATGCCTGGAAATGTTATACTTCAGAGAACTCACTGATTCTTCCTGAGCCATCTTAACCTTCCTACAATTGCAAATGAGTCTCATTAGTTTCCATTCTCATCTCTTTTAGGTTGTTTGCATAAATCACCCTTTAATTCAACTGCAGAGACCCTCCAAAGGTTCATTAAGCTTCTCTGATGCATCAGAACAGCCAAATCAGAGATATTTAGAAACATAACTATAGAAAAATAAACTAGTTTCACATCTTTATTTATTGGAATTTTTAGCCCTGTTCGTCTCAAGGAGCTCAGAACAGGTTATAAATCAGGTACTCAAGCATATTCCCAATCTGTCACAGCAGGCTCGCAGTCTAATGTACCTGGGGCAGTGGAGGAATAAGTGACTTGCCCAGGGTCACAAGGAGAAGTGCAGGGTTTGAACTCACAATTGCAGGGTGCTGAGGCTGTAGTGCTAACCACTATGCCACACTCTCCTGTCCTCTGTCTCCTTGGTTATGGTGGAGTCTCCTTTGCTGTATAAGAACATATGTATAGCCTTACTGAATCAGACCAATGTCCATCTAGCCTAGTAGAACGTTCTCACATTAGCCAATCCAAGTCACTAGTACCTGGCAAAAAAACCAACAAGTAGCAACATTCCACAATATGTTAGAGAAAGACTTTCCTTTTCTTTCAAATCTAATAAAGGATGAAGCCAGTGGAACGGGTTACATAGGGCTCCTTTTACTAAGGTGCGCTAGAGGTTTTAGCGCACGCTAGACGCTAACGCCTCCATAGAGCTTGCATTAGTATTTTTCGTTTAGCGCGGGGTTTACGTGCACTAATCTTCACCGCGCGCTAAAAACGCTAGCGCACCTTAGTAAAAGGAGCCCATAATGTACAGTTTCAGAGCTCTGGGTTTCTGGCCCAGAAATATCTAAGAAAAAGGCCCATTTAAATTTATAGAGCATTTATGGTTGGGCAGACTGGATGGACAATCATGGCCGTCATTTACTATGTTACTATGTTAAATTTCTACGTTTTTAAGTCTTGCATGAGATTGTAGTTTATAGTTATGTTTTTTGTGCTCTGTCTTGGAATAAGATAAATATAAGTAATAAACCATAAAGTGATTCCACAAGTCCATTCTAGTTTATGCTTAGTTTTCTTAAGACTGCTTTTGATGCAGTTAGATCTTTTTTCACATCGTCTCTCATTTCTTTGTTTCTATACAAACCTTGCAATGAAGAAGATGGATCATGCTGATTACTAAAACAGCACTAAGAAACGAAGCCCTGACTTACAATGGATAAGATAAATCCACAAGTATGGCCTAGTTTAAACACAGGATGTCAACATTCCATTCTATAATTATCAAATGTTGGTTCCACCTTTTTTTAGTTATGGAAATTGCTGCAAAACAATAATCAGAGGCCTGACTCATAAACCTGATTCTACTACTTGTTTTTATATTTATTTATATAGTGATGTATGCTTCCCTTTGTTTAAATCACAACTTAAGGGAAAGAAAACCTGACGTACATGCACTCAACCACTAAGCCCTCTTTCCATCAGGGCAAAGGAACTACCTTCAAAAAAAAGCTCTGACTCCAAAAAGAAATACTACGATTATAAAACATTGAGCGATACGAGTGCTTGTCAGTGCAGAGAGAACTTCAATCTACTGGTAGAAGATGTTTAAACGGCAAATTCTATAAGAAGGGCCCAAAAGTTAGGCGCCTATATAGGCACTGTTCAGCGCGATTCAAGTACAATTGGGCACTGTTTAGTGAATCACGCTGAGCGGCACCTATTTCGCCACCTATTTTGGAGGTGCCCATTAAATAGGCCAACTCTAGGCACACTTAAAAGTTAGGCGCCTAGCTGAGCGCTTAAGAGCAGTGATTCTGTATGAAGGCACCTAACACATAGCCACACCCACGCTTAATTTGCATAGCGCCTATTTTTTTGAAGGCCGCCTAAATTTTTAGAGGCGCCTTGTTACAGAATCGCGTTTTTCATGATAGGCGCCTATGTTTCAATCAGTGCTGATTAAAAAGCTCAATTGGGCTTGTCGCCTATCTAGATGGGCGCCTCTGAAATAGGTGCCTAACTTTAGGCGCTGGTTACAGAATTTGAGTCTAAGTATTTAATGATGCCTAATTTTCTTCTTTGGTACAGAAATTTACAAACAAGGTAGAGACAAAGTTTGTGAACACCCTACATCAGGGGTGTCCAACCTTTTGGCTTCCCTGGGCTGCATTGGCCAAAAAAAATGTTTCTGGGGCCACAGAAACGTGCAAACGCTGCAGCAAGACAGAGGAGGGAGCCGGCAAGACGGTAAACACCCAGGGGCAGCAGAGGAAAACACTGCATCGCCCTCGACCGGGGCCGCACACAAAATACTTCACCGGGCCGCATGTGGCCCTCGGGCCGCAGTTTGGACACCCCTGCCCTACATGGTCTCTATTTTAGCACAGTTTATACTTAGCTCCTAAGCTGAAACCCAATTAAGGAAAAAAGATAACCCCACTGAATAAATCAGCCAAAAAGGACATATTTAATTTAAAAAAGCATTCAACAATCAGGGGGGTCTTACTAAAGTGTGGCATAGTTTTGCAGTTAATTTTATTTATTTATTTTTAAAAATTCTATAAGGTTTTATATCAAAACGGTGTACAAAATGGTTACATACATAAAAAGTTAAAACAAATCAGGACAAGTAGAAACAGACAAAATTAATTCTTACAATTGCCGTGCTGTGACTGTAAAACTTTTGTATTAACTGGTGGGGATGTTCCCTGCATCTGCCCATCAACGTTTAGGCACTGAGGGGGAGATGCACAGAACTCCAGCGCTGTTCCTTACAGTGCTGGAAACACCAGGTGGAACACGAGGTTTTTTTGTGGGGGTTTTTTTTGTAACCAATGCTCAACACTAACAGCACACAAATTACGAGAGACTGCTGAAAAGTTCTCAGCCCAACCAAGACGGGAATGAAGTGGATATGGTTCAATCAATGATCTGAAACGATGTCAGAACATAGAATTTTGGTTCTGCAAATTGGCACTTAACGAAATAACACTCTTTTTAGCTACAGTGGCAAAATAATGCTCAAAATTTAGAAAGTTGGTTGGTTGGAATGAGAACTTTTCAGCCACCCCCTCATATATGCAAGCTATCGGTGCATATTTTATATTTTAAGTTTGCAGACGACACAAAGCAATGCCGGACAATCAGATCGCAGAAGGATAGCGAGGAACTCCAGAGCGACTTGTGTCAGTTAGAGAAATGGGCGGAGAAATGGCAGATGAAGTTTAATGTGGAAAAGTGCAAAGTAATGCATTTAGGCAGAAAGAACAAGGAACATGAGTATAAAATGTCAGGTGCAACTCTGGGTAAGAGCGAACAAGAAAAGGACCTGGGTGTACTGATAGATAGGACCCTGAAACCGTCAGCACAATGCATGGCGGTGGCAAAGAAAGCAAATAGAATGTTAGGCATGATAAAGAAAGGAATCACGAGTAGATCGGAGAAAGTTATAATGCCGCTTTATAGAGCAGTGGTCAGCCCACACTTGGAATACTGTGTCCAACACTGGTCTCCCAACCTAAAGAAGGATGCAGAGACGAGCAACGAAGAGGGTGCAGAGACGAGCAACGAAGCTAGTAAAAGGTATGGAGAAACTGGAATACGAGGAACGACTTAAGAGACTGGGATTGTTCTCCCTTGAGAAAAGGAGACTGCGAGGGGATATGATCGAGACTTTCAAAATACTGAAAGGAATCGACAAAATAGAGCAGGAAAAAAAATTACAATGTCCAATTTGACACGAACAAGAGGACACGGAATGAAGCTAAAGGGGGACAAGTCCAGGACAAATCTCAAGAAGTTCTGCTTCACGCAAAGAGTGGTTGACACCTGGAATGCTCTCCCAGAGGAGGTTATAGCGGAAGCAACCGTCCTAGGATTTAAAAGCAAACTAGATGCACATCTTCTTACGAGAGGCATAGAGGGATATGGGTATACACCTGGCAGGGCCTCTACGTGTGCGAATCGCCGGACTTGATAGACCAAAGGTCTGATCCAGAGATGGCGCTTCTTATGTTCTTATGTTCTTAACTAGTATTCTATACAGGAAATAAGGCACCTACTTTCCTTTTTAGAATTAGCACCCTCTAGGTACCTAAATATAGAATAGTCTCCTATTTATCAATATGGACTTGGTAAAATTCAGTGCTTATTTCTAGGACAAGCAACATAAAATCTGTTTTATTCCGGCATCTTGCCAGATACTTGTGATCAGGGTTAGCCACTGTTGGCAACAGGATATGGTGTGTGTGGCGCAGTGGTTGGATCTACAGCTTCAGCACCCTGGGGTTGTGGGTTCAAACCCCGTGTTGCTCCTTGTGACCCTGGGCAAGTCACTTAATCTTCCATAGCCCCAGGTACATTACATAGATTGTGAGCCCACCGGGACAGAGAGGGAAAATGCTTGAGTACCTGATTGTAAAAACCGCTTAGATAACCTTGATAGGCGGTATATAAAATCCTAATAAACTTGATATTGTGCTTGATGGGCCTTTAGTCTGTCCCAATATGGCAACTCTTTTATGTATTCAAGCTTTCATTTTAGCTTTCACTTGGGCTCCACCGCCTTGTTCTTCAGCTATGCGCATTACTCACTGCTGCTCAATTTTGGGCCAACAGCAAGGCTTACAGCCTCTTTTACAAAGCTGCGCTAGCGGCTGCCGCGCGGCAACAGCCCCGAAGCCCTTTAAATCTCTATGGGCTTCGGAGCCATTAGCGCAGCTTTGTAAAAGAGGCCGTTAGTGTCCCCTGATGAAGGCATCTGTTGATGCCGAAACCTAAATCCTTGGTGGGACTTTCTTATAATAACATCTCTCTTGTCTTTTACTCTGTTCGCTCTGATGCTCTGAAGGCAAGTTCCCTCGCGTTTTCCTGATTGTCTTTTATGTATTCAATACAGACAATGTAGGATATACTTGTTTATATAACCAGTAACAAACTAAGGAGCCCTAAGTGTAAAGCACTGTCGCTATTTGGTCCTTGCCCAGTCTCCATACCATTTCAGCCTTGCCATATACTGCCCCACAGTATGTGGCAAGAGGGATCAGGAGCAAGTATGCATATACCACATTCGTATCTTCTGAGTACAGGTCTTACCTATCTTGGGAGGAGGGGAAGACTTCTTATAAGGGAATCTATCAAGTAAAATTAAGAATTACTAGATTGTTGGTTCAACATTGCCTTGATAAAGAATGTGACTGTTGGGCAGACTGCATGGACCACGCAGGTCTTTATCTGCCGTCATGTACTATGTTATGTAGTTTACACAGGAATTAGCACATGATAAGGCATGCATTTTCTTTTCTTTTTTAAATTTATTTATTTCTGATTTTACAACTCTTTACAAGAGTACATAGTAACATAATACATGACGGCAGATAAAGAGACCTGTGTGGTCCATCTAGTCTGTCCAACAGTCACATTCATTTTGAAGGCAACAAACCAGTAATTACTCACTTTACTTGATAGGTAATATCTGTACTCAGATAATGTGAACATGGTATAAAATACTTATAATTGCTCTTGATCCTTTTTGCCACATATGGGATGGAGATTGTAGAAGTCTGGCATTGGCTATACTGCCCCTTGGAGCTTCCGTAACAGCTAACTACGCCCCCCCTCCCCCCATTCCTCTTGCCATATACGGGACACAGACCATAGAAGTCCGTCTGGCATCATCTTCCTTCCCCGCTGCTGGGCTTCTATTTAAGCACCGCTCCTGTACATCATAAACGAAGATATGGTTTTTGATCTGTCAAGTTATATGTCAAAACTATCCTCTTTTGATTTTGGGATCCTTTGAATCTATCCCATGCATTTTTTAACTCAGTCACTGTTTTTGCTTCCATCACCTCTACAGGGAGGGCATTCCAGACATCCACCACCCTCTCCGTGTAAAAGTATTTCCAGTCATTACTCCTAAGTCTACCACCCCGCAGCCTCTTGTTATGTCCTCTACTTTTACTGCTTCTCCCTCTCTAAAATAAATTTGTTTGTAGATTAATACCCTTCAAGTATTTAAACATCTGTTATCATATACTCCTCTATCCCTTCTTTCCTACAGGGTATACATATTTAGGTATTCAAGCCTCTTCTCATACGTCTATTGGCGCAATCCCAATATCATTTTTGTTGCCTTCCTCTGGACTGCTTCAAGCTTTCTTATATCCTTAGCAAGGTACAGCCTCCAGACCTGAACGCAATATTCCAAGTGGGGCCTCACCAATGACTTGTACAGAGGCATCAACACTTCTCTTTTTCTGCTAGCAATTCCTCTCTCTATGCAGCCCAGCATCCTTCTGGCTATGGCCTCTGATTTGTCACATTGTTTCACGGCCTTGAGATCCTCAGACACTATTATGCCAAGGTCCTTCTCCCTGTCTGTGCATATCTGCTTCTCACTGCAAGCATATACAGCCCCTTTGGATTTTTACTCCCCAGTTGCATCACTCTGCACTTCTTCATATTAAATTTTAACTGCCAGACATTAAACCATTCTTCCAATATTTGCAGCTCTCTTATGCTTTCTATTCCCTCCGGCATGTTTACTCTGTTGTAACTCTTTGTGTCATCTGCAAAAGTACATACTTTTCCTTCCAATCCTTCAGAAATCTCACAGATATATTGAACAGAACAGGCCCCAATACCGATTCCTGAGGCATACCACTACTAACCTTTCTTTCCTCTGAGCAAATTCCATTCACCACCTCTCTCTGTCATCTGTCCATCAACCAATTTCTTATCCAGGTCACCACTTCGGGTTCTAACTTCAGCCTGCTAAGCTTATTGATAAGCCTCCTATGAGTAACCATGTCAAAGGCTTTACTGAAATCCAGGCAGACTACATCTAGCATACATCCTCTACCCAGTGTTGCTTTAGAAGTCAAATCACCTGCCCATTATCTGATCCACAGCATATGCCAGGCAGTGATCAAAAAGGCTTTTTCCCAGGACTCTGATAATGTCATAAAGCACGTCCATTCTATGCCTGTCAGGACAAGCTGAGGCAGGGGCTCAGAGTCCATCAGGATCTGAACGCTTAGAGTGTGAGGCACCTGCCATGAAGGAGGCCATAGCTGCAGCCATAACCCCTAAGGTCAAAGCCTCAAACTGCCTTCAGAGGACCATATCCATTCTGTGGTTCTGCGGATCTTTTAAAACCACTCCTCCCTCAATAGGTAGGGAAGTGTGTTTGGTCACTTGGGCTACCAGGAAGTCCACTTTTGGCATAGCAAATATTTGCTGGAATTCCTGATCCACTGGATACAGTTTAGCTATAGTTTAAGCCACCTTCAGGGGTCTCCCAGGGCTCTGTGATTAAGACCCTCATGTCTGTATGCCACGGGAAGGACATGGGCTGAGCCCGGACCATGCTCAGATGTGAATACTGGGAAGACAGGGTTTGCGGAGTATCTATTTTCAGGTCTCAAAGGGACTTGGTAATGATCTCCATTAGAACCGAGGACTTAAACAGTCAGCGGACAGAGGGATTCTCTCCTTGATCTATAGTCAATAAATCTTGGTCCTCTATATAGGAGGCTGTGTCACCAATCAGGGAATCCTCACTCTTAGACAGTAAAGGAATCATATCCAACCCATCATCCTCCGAGTTCCTGTTGGAAGGACCATCATAGTCCATAATAGCCTCCTCTTTTAAGGAGGAAGAGTTCTGAGACTCTGACGAGAACTGTGCGCTATTCCACTCGCTCAAAGACTTGACTGGTGGATTTATGCCTTTGAGAACTTTGAACTTAGAACTTAGAAAACTTAGAACTTAGAAAAAAAATTGGGAAATCCAAGATGACCACTGCGGCAGTGTTATGATGCCAACAATCAGCCTTAAAATGCTTCAGGATCGACCTAAAACACTAAAAATAGGATTTTAGAGGGGAGGAAAAAGGCTCTAGCTGTACAAACAGACAAAACACAGTTTTTCAGCTCCTCCACCCCTGATTTTCCCCATAGGCTGTCTCAACCCGTACTCACAGACCATGAGCAGGGGAAAAGGTGCTGCAGTCTGCAGAGTAGCTGTATATGGAGGGAATTGCTTTTTCAATTCACCATTCAGCTATCATGCTGAGATCTTTGGGCTGCCAATCAGATCTCAGTCAGTTGAACCTACATACCCTCCCCTAGCCCACAACAATCACTGAATCAAAAAGGGGGGTAACCACAGCTAGAACTGTGAGCACCCCAAAGGATGCCATTGATGGCTGACAACCTGTGCTCAAGCTCCTGACCAAGTAAGGAAGCAAGCAAATGCTGAAGTCCCAGAACTCTGAACTCCAGCAGGCTGGCTGAACAGGTCCCTGAAGGATGCACCTGCCAGCTGCAGACAGTCTGCTCTTCTCCAAGCATGCACAGCTAGTCCTAGAGCCATGTAAAAACCATGAACAAAACATCATAGAAAGCACCATAAAAACAAAGAAATAATGGTAGCAGATCAAAATAAAGAAATAAACGAACCAGATCAGAACGAAACCTTCATGCTTGCCTGCAGAAGGAAGAACTGAAGGGGGCAGCAGAGACCGGGGAGGAGGAAGAGCTGAAAAGCTGTGATTGACATCTTCTGCAGAGTGCTCATGGCTAGGTGCGAAGATAACCCTACGGTTCAGCATACCATGCCTATTGTACGGGAATAAGGATTTGATTTGCTTATATCCCATTCATACACCTGGTGTGGTCCTGCATTATAGATAAAAAATTAAATCAAACGAATGCCATTCCCATTCTTTTCTTTTTTTTTTCCTGATAGTTGATGCATGAATACTCACTTCAATGGAAAGGCTTGCAGATCTTAAGATGTTAGTTTGGGGTTCTTTGTGACTTTGTGATGATTTTATGTGTTCTTCTTGGGATATAGCAAGGTGACCACTCCCTCACTGTGAGTCAGCAACTTTTTCTGTTTGTAGATTATCTGTCTTACACTGGATAGATAGAGACCAAATGTTTAGAAAGGCCCTGTAACCTTATCCAGACAAAAAATAAAATAAAATTAACTAGTCTTTGACTAGATCCTCAGAAATGCCCTTAAAAATTGGCATAATAGGTTACTACTAACATTTATGGGCCATTTATATAGAGTAAAGTGCCCAAACTCAGTCATGCAGAATTACAAATGCAGATAACATTTTATCTGAGCAAGTACAAAGTGATGCATTTGGGAAAGAGGAATCTGAACTATGGCTACGTGATGCAAGGTTCCACATTAGGAAAATGAACTAGGTGTCATTATTGATGATACGTTGAAACCCTACTGCAGCAGCTAAGAAAGCAAATAGAATTGTAGGAATTATTAGGAAAGGAATGAAAACCAACGATGAGAATGTTATAATGCCTTTGTATTTCTCCAAGGTGTAACTGCACCTTAAATACAGTGTGCAATTCTGGTAATTATATCAAAAAAATATAGCAGAATTAGAAAAGGTACAGAGATGGGCAAAGAAAATGATAAAGGAGAACGGACGATCATCATGTGAGGAAAGGCTAAAGTGGCTAGGGCTCTTCAGCTTAGAGAAGAGAAGGCTCAGGGCAGATATGATAGTGGACTGGAATAGGTAGACGTGAATCTCTTGTTTACTCTTTCCAAAAATACTAGAACTGAGTGGCATGCAATGAAGCTACTAAACAGTAGATTTAAAGCAAACTGGAGAAAATATTTCTTCATTCAACTTGTAATTAAACTTTGGAATCAATTGCCAGAGAATGTGGTGAAAGCAGTTACAAATGGGTTTACAAATGGTTGGATGATTTCATAAATGAAAAGTGCTAAGCCATTATTAAGATGTTGAGAAAATCCACTGCTTATTTCTAGGACAAGCAGCATAAAATCTGTTTTACTTTTAGGATCTTGCCCGATACTTGTGACCTGGATTGGCCACTATTGGAAATAAGATACTGGGCTTTGTGGACCTTTGATCTGTCCCAGAATGGCAACTCTTATTCTTATGTTCTTACTCTGCAGGATGATGTATTTGTTATTGTTATTTCCCTGGCAGCCTTACCCTGGTGTGACAGGGCTCCAAAATATGCCTTAAGTAATTTATTGTTCTAGCTACTTTTTGCCAGGATATGTGAGTTAGGCACTGTGGGCAATGTAGTCTTAGAAACATAGAAACATGATGGCAGATAAAGGCCAAATGGCCCATCTAGTCTGCCCATCTGCAGTAACCATTATCTCTTTCTCTCTCTGAGAGATGCCACATGCCTATCCCAGGCCCTCTTGAATTCAGACACAGTCTCTGTCTCCACCACCTCTTCTGGGAGACTGTTCCATGCATCTACCACCCTTTCTGTAAAAAAGTATTTCCTTAGATTTCTCCGGAGCCTATCACCTCTTAACTTCATTCTATGCCCTCTCATTGCAGTTTCCTTACAAATGAAAGAGACGCAACGTCTTACACATGCTCCAGCCACTCCTGCTTACCTGTAAAAGTTTTTCTGTCAGTAGTCTCTCTCCTAAGAGCACCTCTACCCTTCTCTCACCTAAGCTTGAATTCTTTGTCTCACTTCTGGCTCTCCATTACTTCCTTCCCTTTTGTCTGAAAGGCACTGCCCTTCCTGTATCCATCTGCAGCACACATGGCTCTTCTTATCTCCTAATATAGAACTATATTTTCACCTCTTTGGAGCTATCTGAACACATGCAGAGTGCTTCAGCAACCCAGTATGAAAACTGCTATGCTAGACCAGGGGTAGGCAATTCCGGTCCTCGAGAGCCGGAGCCAGGTCAGGTTTTCAGGATATCCACAATAAATATGCTTGAGACAGATTTACATCTCAAGGAGGCAGTGCATGCAAATCCATCTCATACATATTCATTGTGGATATCCTGAAAACCTGACCTGGCTCCGGCTCTCAAGGATTGGAATTGCCTACCCCTGTGCTACACTATTCTCCTGTTTTCCAATTTCTCATCCTCATCTACGAAAGCAGAATTCTGGAACTAAGAAGTCTGAGCCCAGGGAAACAAACCTCTGAGAAGAACTGCTAAATGTGAGTAACTTTATTATATTTGCTCAATAAAATATAGTTCAGAAAAGATATAAGGATCTCCTGTGTATATGTTGGTGTGCCAGAGGTTTAGCTTTCTGGTAGATTTAGCACACATCTGGGACAGCTTGCTAACTAAACAAAACAGAAAAGTTATCATAAATCAAAATTGTTTCTTCTACAAATGTTCATATGCTGAACCTACCAATAAAGGATGCTTACATACAGAAATTACAAAGTGAAGAAAAAAAATCTCAGAATACTTATTAATTGTCCAAAACTTCATATGATTAAAACAGTCCTTCATTGGTCAAAAAAAAAACCTGATCTGAACTATTAGTTTGTTTCCATTTTATAAATCATTTTCAAGAACAAAGCACACTGCTGATGAGGAATCAAGCATATGAAACAATAACAATTCACAATTTCAGCGCTGAGACAAATAACCATGTTACACTTATTACTATAGGGAACTTTATTGATTGCCTTTTGAGGCCCGTGTTAAATTTAAGTTTGGCTGCCTTAGCTATAAAGTCTTATTTGGTTTATCTCCTAGCTCAGTGTATCTCAAACTGTGTGCCTCCTGAGATTTCAGGTGTGCCGCAACACACTGGGGAGGAGAAGAGGTGCCAGTGAGAAGCATGTCCTATAGACCAGTGTTTTTCAACCTTTTTATACCCGTGGACCGGCAGAAATAAAATAATTATTTTGTGGACAGGCAAACTACTAGGACTAAAATTTAAAAACCCCGTTTCCGCCCCATCTCCGCGAGCTCGGTCACCTCAGTAACTATAAAAAAATAGACAAATATAGTGCAAAATATATACAGCAGATATAAATTCTCAAAACTGACATGTTTTGATCATTAAATTGAAAATAAAATCAATTTTCCTACCTTTGCTGTCTGGTGATTTCATGAGTCTCTGGTTGCGTTTCCTTCTGTCTGTGTATCCTTTCTTTTATTTCTTTCTTTCTGCACTCAGTCCGAAGAATTGTCCCTTTCTATTCCCTCCCTCTTTCCTTCCTATGTCCTTAGAAACATAGAAACATAGAAAGATGACGGCAGAAAAAGGCTACAGCCCATCAAGTCTGCCCACTCTACTGACCCACCCTCTTATGTCTATACCCTAGTGACCCTATTCCTTATCTTCATCCTCGTAGGGATCCCACATAGGTATCCCATTTATTCTTAAAGTCTGGGACGCTGCTGGCCTCGATCACCTGCACTGGAAGCTTGTTCCAATGATCTATCACTCTTTCCGTGAAGAAGTACTTCCTGGCGTCACCATGAAATTTCCCTCCCCTGAGTTTGAGCGGATGCCCTCTTGTGGCTGAGGGTCCTTTGAGAAAGAAAATATCATCTTCCACCTCGACACGTCCCGTGATGTACTTAAATGTCTCATTCATGTCTCCCCTCTCCCTACATTCTTCGAGAGTGTAGAGCTGCAATTTGTTCAGTGTTTCTTCGTATGAGAGACTCCTGAGCCCCGAGACCATCCTGGTGGCCATCCGCTGAACCGATTCAATTCTGAGCACATCTTTACGGTAATGTGGCCTCCAGAATTGCACACAGTATTCCAGATGAGATCTCACCATGGCTCTGTACAGCGGCATTATGACTTCAGGCTTCCGGCTGATGAAACTTCTCTTGATACAACCCATTATCTGCCTTGCCTTAGATGAAGCCTTCTCCACTTGAGTGGCAGTTTTCATATCTGCACTGATGATTACCCGGTGCCTCCTTCCCATGTCTTTAGTACCCCTATTGCTTCCTTCCCATGTCTTTAGTGCCCCCAGTGCCTCCTTCCCATGTCCTTAGTGCCCCTTCCTGTCTTTAGTGCCCCCAGTGCCTCCTTCCTATGTCCCTCTCACTGCCTTCCAGACTTTGTCCCACCCCCACCCCTGAAGCCAGCCTGACTGCCTGTCTACCTCCCTGGCCAAAGCCAGCCTGCTTGCCTGCCTACCTCCTTCCCTCCCTGCCGCGCAAAAAAAAAAAAAGCGTCCCTGCTTCCTTACCCCGGTCCATTGCTATCTTACCGCCCTGCTGATGCTACTGCTACAGCTGACACAAAGTCTTCTTTTCTACGTCAATTCTGACGTTGGAGAGGACGTTCTGGGCCAGCCAGGCAGCGATTGGCTGGCCTAGAACGTCCTCTCCAACGTCAGAATTGACGTCGGAAATAAGACTTCCTGTTGACTTTAGCAGCAGCAGCAGCAGCAGCAGCAGGGCGGTAAGATAGCAGCAGACCAGGTGAAAGGAAGAAGGGAAGCTTTTTTTTTTTTGCGTGACAGGTAGGGACAGGAAATGATCGCCTGTCCCGTTGTCCCTGAGCACAGCTTCGGGACGCTGTCCCTGAAAACGGGACATTTTGGCATCCCGAAGCTGTGTGTGGGGACAATGGGACAGGAGGTCTGAAAACGGGACCTATGGTCACCGTAATCTTGCCGGCCCTGCGCGGACCGGCAGAAATTTCCTGCGGACCGACACCAGTCCGCGGACCAGCGGTTGAAGAACAGTGCTATAGACAATCAGCCGGTGCCGGCACATCTCCATGTCTCTTCCCTGCTGGCACCCCCTCCCCCCCCACTGGTGACTCAGAGCCCATCTGGAGGGCCTTCGTACATGTGTGGATATCGACATGCATGTGATGTCATCACAGTGTCATCTGCGCACTTACGGATGCCTCGAGCCGCAGTCACTATGTTTAGTGTGCCGCGGCTCGACAAAGTGTGCTGGACACTGTCCTTGCTACTTAGTGGATTCATTCGCCATTGCTCACTCAACTTGTATGCAAAAATCTCATGGTCTTTTTAACTTTCCTCCGATAAAAGATTGTCATTATAAAAAATTTCATCATCGTCTTCTCTCTTTTCAGGCAGCACTTTGGGACAAGGACTTAAAGTCTCTATTACTGAGTTCAGAGTCCTACCACTATTGTCGAAAACAATTGAAGCTGCATGGAACTTACAAGGTTATGCGGTATAGAAGTTATTTGTTATATTACACTTAACTCACCCCCTCCTTTACTAACGCATAGCACGGATTTAGTAACTGCTCCGACCCTCATAGGAATTCTATGAGCGTCGGGGCAGTTGCCGCTGCTGCCGCCGCTAAAACCCACGCTACGCATTAGTAAAGGAGAGGGTCAGTCATGGTTTGTCCATCAGTAGTGCAACTCTCTTATAGTTTCCACTCAGAAACTTCTTTCACATAGGGTCCTTTAGTTCAGTAAAAAAAACAAAAAAAGGCTAGCATCTTTTTTCTTTTAGTCTTCTTTCTATTATATTTGCTATCTTTAAAGTGGGTTAACATTGCGCTGCACTACTGCTGAGAAAAGTGAGGTAATCGAGAAAAAGATAAATAAACAAAGCAAAGTTGAATTGTGCACAGTGGCTGAATTCCAGCCATCTATGTGTTTTGGTTGAGAGACTATTAATTGCTTTATTAATTTATTTCATTTCATTTTATTGTATTTTATTTTTTTTGCCCGGCCTCCAATGGAACTCAGAACAAGTTTCAAATCAGGTACTCAAGCATTTTCCCTATCTATTATGGTGGGCTCACAGTCTAATGTACCTGGGAAAAGAACTGGAGAATTCTAAGAAAAGCTGGGACTGCCTATGAACAAAAAGAAACAAGTTAGTGGGTGAGAAAGTCATGCATTTACTTGGGAGTGCATGCTCTGAGCTGGATCAAAGATGAGAGATCTGAAAAGGGAACTACAGGTACAACAGTGAAATTGGTTGCGATTGGTGCTTAAAGAGAGAATCCATTTTAAAAACTTTACCTGGAAGCTCCTTGAGGGGAGAAATGAAGAGTGGATGACAGTCTGCCAAGGGAGACCAATTAACTTCATCAAGACCAGCCTGTGGAATACATAAGAACATAAGCATTGCCGCTGCTGGGTCAGACCACTGGTCCATCATGCCCAGCAGTCCACTCCCGCGGCGGCCCTTAGGTCAAAGACCAGTGCCTTAATTGAGTCTAGCCTTACCTGCGTACGTTCTGGTTCAGCAGGAACTTGTCTAACTTTGTCTTGAATCCCTGCTCAAAAGTACCAACATAAAGAACTTGTGATTTCACATGTTGCACACACATTTGACAAACACACAGGGCTATAAAACAATTCTGATCACAAGATTAACATAAAACAAAGATCTATTAAAGTGTCAGTTACAAGGTTCTAAATAAGTTTTGGAAATACATTGAAATTATACTTGTCACTCTTGTCCAACCAGCCAGTTTACGCCCATCTAAAATGTATTACAGATAAACCCAGAACATGTAATCTGACCTATGTACTACTAAACACCTGTACTCTCTCCATATCCTTTATAAACAATCATCCTTACCCCCTTTCTCACTGCCCATTTTTACAGTTCTCCCACTTTCCTCCCTCCAACATCCCTGCCCCTCCACATTCCAAAACCCATCCTGTTTCTCTCCCACTCTTCTCCCCTTTTTTTCACCTGCACCCTCCCATCCTCCAAACATTTATTCATTGTGCCCTTCTACACCTATCCATCCACACTTAGAGGTTCATTATTCACATTTTGAAGGAATCCCATTCTTGACCCATAGATATATCCCAAATTTTCAAATCCCAGTTAACTAATAGGAATGCTTGGGCATACTAGGACGAATCAAAATATGCTCTGTCTATATGATGCTCTAATCAGACTTTTAGTAGACTCTAAAAAAAGACCTATCCCCTGAAAACACGAATGAGGTCACAGATATTGGTTCTAATAGAAAGCATGTTCATGAGATAATTGGTTGTTCTAGAGCAGTGTCTCTCAAACTGTTTGCCATGGAACAGTGGTGTGCCCTGAAGAGATTCTGGGTGTGCCACGAAAGATTCCAGAATTTTATTTTATTTTTAAAAATTCCCTTCATAAATATACACTAGAACAGATGACATGGGAACACATCACCCCATACTACAACCAACTTCACTGGCTGCAATTCGAAGCCAGAGTTCTTTTCAAATTCGCATGCATATGCTACAAATCGATAAATGGTCTTTCGCCAAGATACATCACTCCCCACTTAAATCTTCACTGCACCAACAAGAAATCCCGCAGAATTCAGCTGTTCGCATTCCCTTCGCCAAAGCTTTGTCAACTCAAAAGATTCCTAGATAAAACCCTCGCCTTCCAAGCAGCCAAGATGAACCCATGGCTATCCCAAATGATACTCGAGGCCCCCACCTACCTCGACTTCAGAAAATCACTCAAAACCTACCTTTTCAGCAAACAAGACCCTTAACCGACCCTTCAGATAATCTCAGGGCCCCCTACCCAACTCTTCTCCTTCACGATAGTTCCTATCTCCCCCTGCTTCTCCTACCCACTTCCTTCCTCATCCACCAAGTCTGACCAAATCCGTTGTAAATCCGATAAATTTGTTGTAATTAATTCTACCCTCTTCATCTACGAAGTTGGCTAACTTGTTGTAAATTTCCCTTTTCATCTGCCAATTTTTGGCTACAGTTGTTATTAATCCGATAAATTTGTTGTAAATCTACAAGTCCATGTGGATCCTAATCTAATTTAATGTAAACCGCCTAGAACTCGCTGGGTATGGCGGTATATAAGAATAAAATTATTATTATTATTATTATTATGTACATTGCGTACGCAAGAGTTGGTCAATGTTATAAGCGCCTGTGTGTATAAGGATACAACCGCCCAGATGGGCATCATTCTTTGATGTGATTGGTCCTTGAAAACTAATGGCAAGTAATTCTATTTTTATTTTTTATGCAGTAGTTATCCTAACCTGAGCAACAAAGCAATCAAGGCTTTATTACCATTTGGATTATCTTATTTTTGCAAACTTGGATTTTCAGCTCTGACAGAAATTAAATTTAAAAAAAAGAAAATGACTGTAGATGGTAGATGATGAAATGTGTGTTTGCTTGTCGACTATCGAGCCACGTTTTGAATTCATGTGCACTCAAAAACAAACACATCAATTGCGTTGATTAGCAATTCTAGTCTATCTACTTTAGTTTCACTGTTTTTACAATTACCCTTACATAGCTTAAAGAACTTTATATAAATAACTCTCAAATTTAATTTTTTATTGGTTTTACAATTTTATAATTTCAATTATAATGTGCCACGAAAAACACTTGCTCTGTTTAGTGCGTTGGAGCTAAAAGGTTTTGAGAGACACTGTTTAAGATCTAAAGCAGGAGTGTCAAAGTCCCTCCTTGAGGGCTGCAATCCAGTCGGGTTTTCAGGATTTCCCCAATGAATATGCATGAGATCTATTAGCATACAATGAAAGCAGTGCATGCAAATAGATCTCATGCATATTCATTGGGGAAATCCTGAAAACCTGACTGGATTGCGGCCCTTGAGGAGGGACTTTGACACCCCTGATCTAAAGGATTACCTTGTGAATCTTTGTTAGCATCTAGAATACCAGTAGCACTGATGACTTGCCATCAAAAAAAATAATCTTTGTAGGATACCCTTCATCTTTTGCTTACAGTATCACAGAGTCCATTTCACATTTAACTGAAGCCATGGAATCTTGATCTAACTTGTAAAATTGTGTGATTGCTAACCTGTATTGTATTAAACCTGTTTAAGATTTGTGAAGAGCTTGTTCCAGTTGGCCTGTTCAGACTTTCTGTGTATCAGCTGATACGGTCATCCATTCTCTCTCACTTTTGTAATGTGGATCATGTTATAACATTTGTATTATCTCCCTTTAGGTATATATATCTTAAAGCCAGTAATTAAGAGATAATTTGAAAGTCTGGATTTAGCAATGATATCATATAACAACTTAAACAATTTTTTTTCCTTGCTCTTTTTTAGCAAAGCCATAATCATATCTTTTTCCAGAGTAAGTGGCAAAAAAGTCCCTTGTTCCAAAGTTCTTAAGCCATATTAATTAGCACTGGCTTCAGTATTTCATGGTACTTCAGAAAAGTCATATAGAGAGACGTTTTCAAAGATTGTTTATCTAGATAAATACTACCCAGGTAATAAAAAGGCAGGCTAATAGGACTGGCCTAAGATTAATAGAGTAGACAGAATCAGGGAAACACAATTGAAATCCTACCTCCACCCCTTGTGTCTCAAGTACAAACAGATTACCAGCCCTCCAGGGAAATACCTAGTGAAATTGAATGTAATTCACCTTGATCTGCTACTGACAAAGGTGTAAGCTAAATCTTCTCCCCTTCCTCAACCCAGCTAAAAGTATTCATGGGGTTCCACAGACCCCATACTTTAGCCATTTGGAGGAGGCATTTCTGGAGCTATTTATAGATGGGGAGAGGAAAAGAATCACATAACTGTTATTTTCAAATCTCTGAGTGCTATTTTCTATTGCAAAGTACCCACAGAAAAAAAGGTAGGTACAAATGAAAATGTGAAAGTTCCGTATGTGCTTTGATTCTAAAAATGGATGCAAAGACCACATGTGAATATTACCCATGAACTTTGCAACAATGTGAACAAATTAAAAATTGTTCCAAAATTGGTCATGGCTAGTTTTGTCATCTGATAGATCATGAGATACTTTTGCTATATTTTAGGTGCTATCCTTTTTCCAAATAAAGACCCACATGATCCATCTATTTTGCCCTACAAGGTGGACAGAAATGTGTTCATAAATCTGTGCTTAAACACTGGTTGTCAGGATTCCACCATGCCAACCATATAGCCAAACATGATGGAAGTCTTGGTTATAACCATATATTATCTCCAAATATTACTGAAAATATTCAACTTATCAGTCTTCCTTGAGCTGCACAGCATGTGACAATAAAGTGATCTACAGAAGTGGAGTTGCCAAAGCTTCATCTGTCTTTTACCATTTGTGATACGCAGACTGTAGAAGTCTGTTCGGCATCGGCCTTAGTTCCCCCCTACTGGATATAGTGAACCTTCTTCAGTCTGTTACCATTTATGGGACATGGGCTATAGAAGTCTGTCTGGCTTTGGCTTTAGTTCCCACTACACTTGCCCAAACAACAACTCAGCAGCAATGTTGTGTTTCCATCTTATTTCTATTTGGGCATCCCTTGTGTCTAACCCATGCTTTTTTTAATTTGCTTACAATTTTGGACTCTACAACTTCTCTTGGACGGGCATTCCAGGCATCCACTTTGTGAAAAAAGTATTTCCTGATGTTACTCCTAAGTCTACCTCCCTGCAGCCTCCATCCATGTCCTCTAGTTCTACTGTCCCTACCTCTCTGGAAGAGGTTTGTTTATATATTAATACCTTTCAAATACTTAAATGTTTGTATCACACTCACTCCTCTCTCCCCTTTTCTCTAACGTACACATATTTGAGTCCTCTAGTCTCTTCTCATACATCTTATGGCACAAACTATGTACCTTTTTTGTTGCCTTCATCTGAACCACCTCAAGTCTTTTTATGTCCTTGAAGAGATATGGTCTCCAAAACTGGACACAATACTCCAAGTGGGGACTCAGCAACAACTTCTACAGGGGCATCAATACCTCCTTTTTTCTGCAGGTTATGCCTCTGTCTATGCAATCTATCATTCTTTGAGCAACAGCCACTGCCTTGTGCATGGTTTCAACATCTTGAAATTCTCAGATACAATCACCCCAAGGTTTCTTTCCTGATCCATGTGTGTCAGTCTCTCACCCCCTAGCACACACTGTTCTTTTGGATTTCTACACCTCAGGTGCATCATGCTGGCCCTTGGCTATCCCTACACACTAGTTTTCAGATTATCCTTAATAAATATGCATGAGATAGAGTTGTATGCACAGCCTACCTTACACACAAATCCATCTTGTGTATATTCATTGTGGACCTACAATGCCAAACAAACTTACTGCACTTCTTTGAGGGGGTAAACAGCCAATTGGACAAAGGGGAACCTGTAGACATCATTTACCTTGACTTCCAAAAGGCCTTTGACAAGGTACCCAATGAGCGGCTACTTAGGAAGCTGTGGAACCACGGGGTGGAAGGGGACGTACACAGATGGATCAAACACTGGTTGGCAGGCAGGAGACAGAGGGTTGGAGTGAAGGGTCACTACTCGGGCTGGAGGAAAGTCACGAGGGGAGTTCCGCAGGGGTCTGTACTTGGACCGCTGCTGTTCAATATATTTATTAATGACCTGGAAACGGGGACGAAATGTGAAGTTATAAAATTTGCGGACGACACTAAACTCTGTAGAAGGGTTAGAACTACGGAAGAGTGTGAGGACCTACAAAGGGACCTAAACAAACTGGAGGAGTGGGCGAATAAACGGCAGATGAAATTCAATGTAGGGAAATGCAAGGTCATGCATATAGGGAGAAAGAACCCGATGTTCAGCTACCAAATGGGGGGATTAGTATTAGAGGGAAGTAACCTTGAAAGAGATTTGGGTGTACTGGTGAATACAACAATGAAGTCAACGGCGCAATGTGCAGCCGCCACGAAGAAGGCAAACAGAATGTTGGGTATTATTAAAAATGGTATTACGACCAGAACAAAAGAAGTCATCCTGCCGTTGTATCGGGCAATGGTGCGCCCGCACCTGGAGTACTGTGTTCAGTATTGGTCACCGTACCTTAAGAAGGATATGGCAATACTTGAGAGGGTCCAGAGGAGAGCGACATGAATGATTAAGGGCATGGAAAACCTTTCATACACTGAAAGATTGGAGAGGCTGGAGCTCTTCTCCCTGGAAAAGCGGAGACTCAGAGGAGACATGATAGAAACCTACAAGATCATGAAGGGCATAGAGAAAGTAGAGAGAGATAGATTCTTCAAATTTTCAAAACATAAAAGAACAAGAGGGCATTCGGAAAAACAAATGCTAGGAAGTTTTTCTTTACTCAGCGGGTGGTGGATACCTGGAATGCGCTTCCAGAGGACGTAATAGGGCAGAGTACGGTACTGGGGTTTAAGAAAGGATTGGACAATTTCCTGTTGGAAAAGGGGATAGAGGGGTATAGATAGAGGATTACTGCACAGGTCCTGGACCTGTTGGGCCGCCGCGTGAGCGGACTGCTGGGCACGATGGACCTCAGGTCTGACCCGGCAGAGGCATTGCTTATGTTCTTATGACCTACGAAATCCAAACGGTCAAGGGGGTACTCCAGGACCAGCTTGAAATATAAAAACATGATGGCAGATAAAAGTCAAACAACCCAGCCAGTCTGCCCATTCACACTATCCGCTGTCTCCTCCTTTTGCTAAGAGATCCCATAAGCTTGTCCTATGCTTTCTTGAATTCAGATACAATCGGTCTCCACCACCTCTACTGAGAGGCCATTCCACATTTCCACCACCCTTTCTGTAAAAAACACCCCTGAGCCTAAAACCTTGAGAAACATTGTGTTATTGAATAAGCATATCAAAAGCTCTGAAATATCAGCAAATGGAAATTCCTTTGTCAGTATGAAGGGGAAAACACAACAGCAGCAACAGGTCTAAAAAGCTGGAGACAGAACTGGAGCTCTGCAAATGTAGCAGCAAGATAAGTAGTGTTTTAATGTTTGGCAGCTTCACCAAAATTGGTGATTTCTCTACAGTGCCTTGCTCTCAGGGACACTTGTAATTTGCATAGCAGTCTCTGAGTTAGAGATCCCAGAGAGGAGCATCACAGCTGAAAATAAATCGTGCATTTCAAATGAGTATGATATACCATTCTTTAGGCTACAGGAAAGTACAGTAGCTTAGAGCCCCTTTGGCCCAAGGTAGTCACCCAAAAGAACAGCACAGCACCTGAAATAGCAAAATACTGCACCCTGTTACCCCTCTCTCTCATCCCTGCAATAGTGGTCTCCATATTGCAAAGTAACAAATGTTTCAGTTTTATTGAACAACTTCTCACAGTGTTCTCATTTTCAAATGTTCAACATGTTAGAGAAATACATGTATGTGAAATTGGTAATGGAAAATAAAGGGAAATATGAGAATGTTAAAGTAGTAACCACCTGATATTCAGCACTATTCAACCAGCCAGGAACAGGTTCCTGGCCAGTTAAATAGCACTTAGCCAGCTAAGCACTAATATTCAGCCTGAGATGGCCACCGAATATTAACGCTTAGTGCATAGTGGATAGCTATGTCATACAACTTAGCCAGCTTTCCATGAAATTTAAAGTACTAAGTTTATGGTGGCCAAAAATAAATTGGACATTCAGTGCCGAACATGGGAGCCAGCCCAACTAACTTTCAAAGACTAAATATCAGCCCCTAAGTCTTTAAAAAAAAAAAAGCCCCAAATATCTCCAGAACTCACAGACAGCGTATGTACTGGTAATCTAGTGGGCTATTGAGATGCATAGAACCAGGCATTGAGGCACAGTTTATGCAGAGACTTATAAAAAAATAACTTTGTTCAGATGTACAATTATGTCAAGGAATTGTTGTCTGGATGGGAACGTCTGAAAGGAGTAAAAATGCAGTGGGCAAAATTAAAAGGGAGACAAACCATTTTATGAGGCAAGTAAGTAAAAGTGAGAGGAAAAGAAGGCCGCTTTGGTTCTCAAAAGTAGTAGCTGAGAAAGTAATGAATAAGAGGTTAGCTTTCATAAACTACAAAATATTGCAGAAAGAGGAAGACAGGCAAAAATATCTGGAAGAGTTATGAGAGGCTGGTCGAGTAGTCAGGAAAGCAAAGATACAAATGGAAGAAAAAATAGCTGACATGGTTAAATGGGGAGACAAGACATTTTTTAGATATATCAGTGATAGGAAGAAGTACAAAAGTGGCATTCTGAGACTCAAAAGTGAAAGGGAGAAATATGTAGATGCTGATAAAGAAAAGGCTGAATTGCTTAACAAATATTTCTGTTCTGTGTTCACGGCTGAAGCACCGGGAGCCAGACCGCAGAAGACAAACATGAATAGGGATGGAGGAGTAGTTGGCCATGATCAATTTTCAGAAGGTTGTGTTCATGAGGAGCTAGCTAAAGGTAGACAAAGCGATGGGGCCAGATGGTGTACATCCAAGGATGCTAAAGGAACTTAGGGAAGTTCTGGAGGCTCCGCTAACTGACCTTTTCAATGCTTCTCTAGAGTCGGGAGTGGAACTGGGGGACTGGAGAAGGGCAGATGTGGTCCCTCTACATAAAAGTGAAAGTAAGGAATTACATGCCATTAAGTCTGATTTCTGTGTTAAGCAAATTAATAGAAACACTTTTAAAACAGAGAATGGTGAAGTTTCTGGAATCCTGTGGATTACAGGACTGGAGGCAACATGGATTCACTAGAGGTAGGACTTGTCAGACAAATCTGATCAATTTATTTGACTGGTTGACCAGAGAATTGGATAGAGGGAGTGAGCTAGATGTGGTGTATTTAGATTTTAGCAAAGCCTTTGATGTCTAATAAATAAACTAAGTGCCCTCAGGATGGACCACAAAGTGATCAGCTGAGTCAGGAACTGTTTAAGTGGAAGACAATAGAGGGTAGTGGTCGATGGAGATCACTCTGAGGAAAGGGATGTTACCAGTGGTGTGCCTCAAGGCTCTGTTCTTGGGCTTGTTCTTTTTAACATTTTTATAAGTTATATTGCAAAAGGGCTGTCAGATAAGATTTGCCTCTTTACGGATGATACCAAAATCTGCAATAGAGTAGACACCCTGGATGGTGTGAATAACATGAAGAAAGACAGCAGAACTTGAAGAATGGTCTGAAATTTAGCAGCTAAAATTTAATGCTGCAAAAACCTGAAGGAACGGTACAGTTTAGGGGGTGAAGAACTTATGTACATGACAGAAGAGTGGGGGTTGGGTGTGATTGTATGTGATGATCTTAAGGTGGCCAAATAGTTTGAAAAGGTGATAGCGAAAACTAGAAGGATGCTAGGGTGCATAGGAAGAGGTATGGCCAGTAGGAAAATGAGGTATTGATGCCCCTGTCTACGACTCTGGTGAGACCTCATTTACAATATTGTGTACAATTCTGGAGACCACATCTTCAAAAAGATATAAAAAAGGATGGAGTCGGTCCAGAGGAAGGCTACTAAAATGGTGCGTGGTCTTCATCATAAGGCATATAGGGACAGACTTAAAGATCTCAATATGTATACTTTGGAGGAAATGCGGGAGAGGGGAGATATGATATAGATGTTTAAATATCTACATAGCATAAATGCGCATGAGTCGAGTCTCTTTCATTTGAAAGGAAGCTTTGGAATGAGAGGACATAGGATGAAGTCAAGGGGTGATAGGCTCAGGAGTAATCTGAGGAAATACTTTTACAGAAAGGGTGGTAGATGCATGGAGCAGTCTCCTGGAAGAGGTGGTGGAGATAGAGACTGTGTCTGAATTCAAGAGGGCCTGGAATAGGCATGTGGGATCTCTCAGAGAGAGAAAGAGATAATGGTTACTGTGGATGGGCAGACTAGATGGGCCATTTGGTCTTTATCTGCCATCATGTTTCTATGTGTAGCAGGAGAACATTGTTCTTTAGGGGCAATGGAAATTTTGTTCTTCCAGTAATCTGCCTTTTACACTGTGAGGTACAGTCACAGTATCAGTTACTCACTCAACTGTTTTAGACGCAACACTGGAGGGGCTGGGAGATCCAGTGTGCACTATTAGCTTGCGCTCAACCTGGCAGCAGTTCTGCATTGTTCACAGGGTATGAGGTTAACAATTACAGGTCTCAGTTTTTCCTCAGCAAACCAGACATAGCATACTGATTAGATTGTTTTAATTTCTTTTCTCTCTCCTGCCTCATATTTGTCTCTTCAGCAGAGCAGGATTAAGGCATAAGCCCAAATGTCTAGGAAGGACCCACTTAGATGTGTATAAGAGTGGTTCTCAAAGCTATTTGCCATGTTAATTGCTGGCAAAAAGGAGAATGATGGTGATTTGGGGTGGGGTAGAGGGAACCAGTTACTACTCCAGGCAGACATCTGTCTATTCTCCCCATTCCCTGTGCATTGTGCTCCAGTCTGCAGAAAAAGAAATAGAAGCAATGGGGTCAATGCAGGCAGTCCCCGAGTTACAGACACCCGCTTAACTACAACTCATACGTAAGAATGTGGTTGCAGCTTCATTTGATTTCATTGAGCAGTATTTCCAGTTGCATAGACTCTTAACACTTCTGTAGCAGATTCAGGAATGATGCATGGCCACATGAAGAACAGATTGTGGTTGCGCATGCTGTACCTTAAAGGAAACACTGGTAGGGACAGTTGGCCCTTTTGTCAGCTGAGAGCAGAGGTAATCAGCACGAATCCTAAAATCTACAAGTTCTGAGTTACATACAAATCCGACTTAAGAACAGCTTTAAAAACCTAACTTGTTTTTAACCTGGGGACTACCTGTATTCAAGGTGATTTAACCAGCTAGAAATGGATCTTGACTGCTACAGATTGCTAAATTCAAAGCTGGCTTTTTTGTGGGCAGTCCAGCAGCAGAGTCAGTATTTATGCAATTAAGTGCCGATATCCAGCAATTACACCAGAACTCAGAAACAAATTTTGCTCACACAAATCAACTGACACAAAACCCATGCAAAATTGATACACATTTTAGATTTAAAAAATGCATCAGAAAAGATAAGCGAGGAAAAGGACCTCAAACGCCCAGACTTTGGATCAAACCTAATGTCTTTAATGGGGTAATGAATATTATCATTGGTCCAGAAAAACCTTACTATATTTTTACCATTAATGAAAACTACAAAGTGGATTTTAAAAAATGCACTATACTGAACATTAACTCAGAATAAATAAAGGGTTAGAAATATCTCTCTCTCAACAGAGAATCTACCATGTCTCTTTAACAGCTAAATCAGGGGTTAGTTATTCATCAGCCTCGTTGCAGTACATTCAAAAGATTAATATTTTGCAATTTCTCCTTAAATATGTCCTTCTCATTCAGGGGAGTGTGTGGTGCAGTGGTTAGCGCTACAGCCTTTGCACCCTGAGGTTGTGGGTTCAAATCCCACACTACTCCTTGGGACCCTGGACAAGTCACTTAATCCCAATTACCCTAGGTACAATAGATAGAGTGGGAGCCCACCAGGCCAGTTAGGGAATAATGCTTGAGTACCTGAATAATTTGTAATCCACATAGGATATGCAGAATATAATTTATTTTTTTTTTTTTTTATTAAAGAATAACTCTTCAGCTGCACATCCCCTGGACCTAGGGTTACCAGATTTTCCTTTGGGAAAATCTGAACCCATGGCCACGCCCCCGGGACTGCCCAGTTCTGCCTCTGTCACGCCCTGTTCCGCCTCTAGCCCCGCCCCCAGATAGCATCTGCACATGCACGGATGCCCCTTCCCGACACGATTTTGTTGGGAAGCTTTTCAAAATCCGGACAAAGTGCCAGGTTTTGAAAAGCCGTCTGGACCCCTGGACATGTCCTCAAAAGGAAGACACATCCGGAGAAATCTATACTCGTGTTCCTTATTCTTACTACCTAAATGCATTACTTTGCATTTCTCCACGTTGAACTTCATCTGCCATTGCTCTGCCCATTTCTCTAACTGATACAAGTCGCTCTGGAGTTCCTCGCTATCCTCCTGCGATCTGATTGCCCGGCATAGCTTTGTGTCGTCTGCAAACTTAATGATCTCACTGGATACTCCTTCTTCCAGGTCATTGATGTAAATATTAAATAGGATCGGCCCAAGAACCGAGCCCTGGGGCACACCACTAGTCACTTTCTCCCAGTCTGAGAACTTCCCATTTATGCCCACTCTCTGCTTTCTGTTTTCCAGCCATTTGCCTATCCACCTGTGTATATCTCCCTCTATTCCATGGCTTTGTAGTTTCCTGAGAAGTCTTTCATGTGGAACTTTGTCGAACGCCTTCTGGAAGTCCAAATATATTATGTCCACCGGCATTCCACTATCAATTTGCTTGTTCACGGTCTCAAAAAATTGAAGTAAATTCGTTAAACATGATTTCCCTTTCCTGAACCCATGTTGACTGGGTTTCATCAAGTCGTGTGTATCTAGGTGCCGGACTATGCTATCCTTGATCAGTGCTTCAACCATCTTTCCAGGGACAGACGTAAGGCTCACAGGTCTGTAGTTGCCCGGTTCCCCTCTCGATCCTTTTTTGAAAATTGGCGTGACATTCGCTATCTTCCAGTCTTCTGGTATCTGTCCAGTTCTGATTGTCAGATTGGCAAGTTTTTGCAATAGCTCTCCGATTTCAACCTTCAATTCCTTTAAAACTCTCGGGTGAATTCCATCCGGTCCAGGGGATTTGTCACTTTTAAGTTTGTCGATCTGGTAGTATATCTGGTCCAACTCCACTTCAACTGTGGTGAGGCTGCCTTCTATTACTCCACTAAACACTTTCACTGCTTCTGGTATTTTTGCGGTATCCTCCTCCATAAAGACGGACGCAAAGAAGGAATTTAGTTTGTCTGCAATTTGTTTATCTTCTTTGATGTACCCTTTTCTTCCCTGGTCGTCCAGGGGTCCCACTGCCTCTTTTGTGGGTTTTTTCCCTTTCACGTATCTAAAGAAGGGTTTGAAGTTTTTGGCCTCTTGCACTATTTTTTCCTCATAGTCCTTTTTGGCATTCCTCACCGCCTTGTGACATTTCTTCTGATCATCTTTATGTTTTTTCCATGCTTCGGTTGTTTTCATGTGTTTCCATTTTTTGAAAGAGTCTGTAAGCCATGCTGGTTCTCCCTTACCTTTTGTTCTCCCCTCTTTGGAGATCCTCGGAATGTGGAGATTTTGTGCTTCTGTGATAGTATTTTTCAGTAGGGACCATGCCTGGTCTTCCGTTTTAAGTTTATCCGCCTTTTTCTTGAGTCGTTTTTTCACCATGGCTCTCATGTGATCGTATTTGCCCTTTTTAAAGTTTAAGGTTTTGGTTAAGGTTTTGGCATGTTTTCTATTCCCGATGTCAAGCTTAAAGCTGATCACATTGTGATCGCTCGTCCCCAGCGGTACCGTAACTTCTACTTCTTTTGTCGGACCCGTGAGGCCATTTAGTACCAAGTCCAGGGTGGCGTTGCCTCTTGTCGGCTCTTTTACCATTTGTTCCAGGAAGCAATCCCCTAGCGCCTCCAGGAACTTGGCCTCCTTGCCGCAGTTGGAGGTTCCTAGTTTCCAGTCTATCCTCGGGAAATTGAAGTCTCCCAATATTATTACATTGCCCGTCTTGCATTCTTGTTTGATTTCCTCTATCATTTCTGAGTCAGTTTCCTCCGCCTGTCCTGGGGAACGATAGTAAAGGCCAATTTTTGTGTCTGCGCTGTTTTGGCCAAGAATCTTGATCCAGAGGGACTCTAACTTCTCTTTCATTTCTGTCGTAGCCACTTCAACAGATTCTACTCCTTCCTGAACATACCTCCACCTTTCTGCCCTACTCGATCTCTTCTATATAGTTTGTATCCCTGTAGCACTGTGTCCCATTTGTTTTCTTCATTCCACCATGTTTCTGTTATGCAAATGATTTCCAACTTATCATGTCTTGCTATTGTCTCTAGTTCCCCCATTTTGTTTCCTAGACTTCTAGCATTCGTATACATACATTTGAGTTCTCTTCGTGTTACCTTTTTGGACTTCCTACTCTTTACTGGCTCTACTGTTTCTTTCACGGTTTCCTTAACCGCTCCAGTGTTGTCTCCCTTGTTTGCTGTACGGTCATCCCCTCCTGTGTCTGAGTTGTCCCTTCCTGCCTTGTCTTCCTTATTTGCTGTGAGGTCGTCCCCTCCTGTGTATGAGTAGTAGCCCATGGTTTCTTCATCGGGGCATCCTATCGTCCGTGCCATCGACTGGTGGTCGACTGTCGGCTTTCCCCTATTTGTTATATAACACAAAAATATCAGCTGTAGCCCTCCAGCAGAGATAGCAAGATCTGTAATTCATCAAGTCACTGGGACTCAAACACGAGTCAATGACACCCAACAACAACCAAAAATCATTGATACAAATTAAAGAGGTGAGTTCCAAAACATGGTAAGTACATTTTTATCCCTCAAAATGGTTCATACTAAAAAGAGACTGCTTTAATAGATACTGGTATCTAAATGGTGTACATTAGATTACCATCCCTAAGGACCCAATCTCAAACAATAGTTCCTGATCCTCAGAGACAACACACTAGGTTCAAATCAATCATCTCCCTAGTGATTGACATGTTGCTTCATCACAGGATCCTGTATTATTTTTTAAATAGTTTAATTTAATTGCTTCTCATGGGTACAATACTCTTAAATATTAAATTATTTCATAGATATTTGATGCAATAATTTATATAGTAGTACTTTTACTTAGCTTTTGTGGTCAGTTTTGGGATTAGCACTATGTCAACATGTTTCACTCTAGCGTTTTTTTCAAGACAGCAAAATCCCTGAAATACAAGTGCAAAAATTACTTCCCTGCTTTATTCTTTAACCTAACGCTAAGTTAAACACAAATCTATTTAATTCTGTATTTAACAGAAACAGACTGCTTACCCTTTATTAAACTGCCATAATTATTGACCACTCTTTTTGAGAGACAATGGCGGCGGAGTGGCTTAGAGGCTAATTAAGTACCCACGGTACAAACAGCTGAGAGCATGCATGACAAGGGTAGCTACCAATTAAATGCATATTTTACAACACAACAACCCGCCCCCCTTTACACTAACGATAACCATTCAAGTTCTTGATTAAGCCCTCCTGGAGAAACTGTATTTAGTCTATAGATCCAGCGTTGCTCTTTATAATTAAATGTTTCTTCATCATTGCCACCCTCCCTCCCTTCATCCAATATATCTATAATTCTCCATCAAAGCTGATCTTTAGTGTGTTGTTTATCTAACCAATGTTGTTCAATCGGAGCTTGAACTGCACCGGTATTGATCCATGACTTATGTTCATTTAATCTAAGATGGATTGGACGTTTCATCCATCCTACGTAGACTAGATTGCATGGGCATATAAGAACACAAATTACTTTTAAAGATTTACAATCCCTATTCATCCTTGATCTTATAATTTGGCCCGTTTCTGGATCTACCCATTGAGAACCCTCTACTGTTGTCTGACACCATTGGCAGTGTTTACACTGCTGATGGTTTGCCTCTATTATTGCCGTTCTCCCCGGACTATATTGTCACAGTAGCTGTTGTATGGTTCTTCCCCGTTTAAAGGCAAACAGCGGAATTTGACTTAACCCACCATGAAGTTGTAATATGTACCAATTTGTTTTAATCAGATGTATCATGATTTTCGCTGCCTCTGAATATGGGAGAACACATACTACTCTTTCCTCCTGCCTAACTAATTTATTCTCATTCAAGAGGAGTTCTCTGTTGGCAAAATGAGCCCGCAAATATGCTTGTCTTATAGCTTTCTTAGGGTACCCCCTACTGATGAACCGATGTTGTAAATCCAACACACACCACTTTCTCACATTCATCCAAGTCCGTTCAAATTCTCCTAGTTCTCAAATATTGGCTAATGGGGAGACTATATTGAAGGCGGTAAGGGTGAAAACTCACAAAATGCAGTAGTGTGTTCCATGCCACCAGCTTTCTAAACAGGACAGTTTTAATTTGATCCCCCACCTTCCTAATTTCAATGTCCAAAAATTCCAAACTCTACAGACTAAGGAGATGATTGATTTGAACCTAGTGTGTTGTCTCTGAGGATCGGGAACTATTGTTTGAGATTGGGTTCTTAGGGATGGTGATCTAATGTACACCATTTAGATACCAATGCATATTCTGGACTCTTATTAACAAGTTGGTGCATACCTGATTAATTTGATGCTTTAATAACTAGCCAAAAGATATGTGAAATTTGCACTAAAAGGCATTTATTTGTAAGGAATATGATATTCAATTAAAAAAATGTGCTTATGTTAGATAGACATTGTGAAAGAAAATATTGCACTTACCAGAAAACATCTTTTCATACTTAAAAGGTTTTGGAACTCACCTCTTCAGTTGTAGACTTTCCTTTCAGGCAATCTGAGATTTTATTATCCTGAACATTCCAGGTCATTTTTTTTTTTATTGCTCCTCTTACCACTGACCACTATGGTAGAAAAGAAAAAAGTTTCCTTTACTTGAATTTTTATTTTCCAGGGACTTCCCCAATTAGGGGAAATGTTGCCTGGACACCTAAAGATCTGTCTCAGTCTGTTGTTGTTCAATCCATCATTCAGATGTCATATTTAGGCCACCTGTGTTTGGATTCAGTTTTATTCTGCTGTTTTCCTGAGGAAGATTCATTCCTGCTGTCTGAACACAGCTTCCTGCAGCTGGACCTCTCCTCTCTCAGCATTCTGCTGGCTCCCCAGGTTCATATGCAGAAACACTGACTCTGCTGTTCCAAAGATTTTATTCAGTGCCATCTGGACTGAAATAAAAACAGGGAATAACAACTCCTTGCTGATTCTTCCTGGTTCTCCGTACTCGAACACCTACAGCCTGAGTAACCCTGGCTTTATTTGCGAGTTTGAAAACCAGCATCTTTAGGCTTAATTTTGTTCTGCTGTTGTACTTTGCCTGAAAAATGTTCTCTAACAGAAGAATTTGATTTACATAGGCATTAGCTAATGCGGAAATCAAGGAATTAGTGTGCCAGCTAGCCTAGGCAGACTGGGCTGTAAGCAATAAGGAGCTGCTGTGTGTTGACATGGAGATGGAAGAGGCAGAGAAAAGAGATGCTAAAGCTCCTTAGCAAACCAGAGAGGACAGATAGTATGACCAGCCAACCTATGGAAAGGAGAGAGAGTTGGGAGCTTGACTGATTTATGCAGGTCCACGTAAAAGGACTGGGGTGAAGGATAAACACCTTCTCCCTCCATCTAAAAGTTTCCACCCTTTTTTTTTCTGTCAGAATTCATAAAATGTGACCACAGAATTCCCCCCCCCCCCAATAATTTAAAACTGTGTCCAATGGACGTTCCCAACAAAATTCAAATTTTCCTGCCAAAATTAATATCTGTGACCAATGGACCTCCCTGTTCACAATCAGGTCGCTATAAATAAAGACAAACTGCAGACCTCACAATCTAGGTCAGGGATCTCAATGTCCCTCATTGGGGGCCGCAATTCAGTCAGGTTTTCAGGATTTCCTCAATGAATATGCATTGAAAGCAGTGCATGCAAATAGATCTCATGCATATTCATTGGGGAAATCCTGAAAACCCAACAGGATTGTGGCCCTCAAGGAGGGACTTTGCCACCCCTGTTCTATGGTGAGCAGGGGTTTCTCCTTGCTCTACTCTCATGAGCACTATTCCCGTGCAGATTTGTTCCTGAGGATTTATACATGAATCCTCACTTCAGAAGCCAAAAGGAGGTCTGCAGATCTATAGATGTTAGCTGGGGATGCTCTGTGATTTTGTGAATGATTTCTGTTCGCTCTTGATATGGGCGAAGCAGGGAATATAAGATGGGAATGAAGGATCCTGGATATGCATTCTAGGTGTGGTTCTGAAAGAGTAGGAAATACAGGGATAGAGAACACGGCTGACATCTCCACCCACCATCCCATAGGAAACTGCTTACATTAGAACAGTGTCTTGCAAACTTTTCCAAGTCACGGCACACTAAACATAGTGGCCACGGCTTGAGGCATCTGGAAGTGTATGGACATTGATGCAATGACGTCCGCACTTGTGCGAAGGCCCTCCAGATGGGCCCTGTGGGGGGTGCCAGCGGGTTAGAGAGGAGAGGCGCTGGCACTGACTGATTGCCGCGAGAGGCATGTCCTCTAAGCAGTCAGCTGGCTCTTCTCCTCCCCAGCGTCTAGTGGCACACCTGAAATCTCAGGAGGCACACTAGTGTGCCATAGCACACAGTTTGTGATACACTATATTAAAAAGTGAAAAATATAGTTCATACTGTGATCAGTAAACATATAAATGTTTAAATCTGTAGAGGGCCTGAAAAAGGGAAAAGCATTGTAGCTAATAAAATTTCTGCCAAATTTCACACAGCCTCCCACACAAAAAAACCTCATCAGTGGACAGTTTGTGAGTACTTGCCATGCACCAGGGCTTCATTCAGAACCCTGGAAACTTGGGTCCTGAATCTTACCATCAGGGGTGACCCTTATCAGGGGCCCTAACTTCCTCTCCATAGAGCTCTTAACACTGCCTCCCCAGCCAACCCATATGACTCCAGAAAAGGAAGTCATTATTCAATTCTGCCATGATATCTAAAATAGTATGATTTACACATCAGATTCACAAAAGTCATTATAGGATGTGCCATAATTGCACAACACTGCATATCCAAAATATACATCTAAGAATGTGATTTTTGTGATTAAATGTTCTTGTGACAGGGTGTATGTGGGCAGAAGTAGTAGACCGATTAAAATCAGACTAACTAATCACAAATCTAAAATCTACATGAAGAGTGAAAATGCTCCTTTGGTCCAACACTGGTGTGATAAGCAACATACCACTGCTCACATTAAATGGGGTATAATAGATGTTATGGAAAGTGGGTGGATGGGTGGTAATATTCAGAAACAAAGCAATTTCAAAAAGCAGCTTTGGATTTTAAAACTGAATGCTTTGGAGTCTTGCAGTCTAAATAAAGAAAGAGTGGATGGTATTGGCCTAAAGTCCTTTCTTGTGATTGGTTCAAGATGCCATATGTCCATGACATCGGCATTAATGAAAAGACACCACAGCCATGAGAGAATATACTGAAGACTTTAACGCTGAAGGTGGGAACGTCAGAAGGGAATTATCTGTTTAAAATTTTTTTTGTGAATTTTCCTCATGAATATGTCAATAATATCTGCTTACCTTGCAGAGGGAACTGACATTGAAAAAGCAATTAGGTAAAACATGAATTTGTGTCAGCAATAAATATCCCCCCGATATGACTTAAGATAAATGAATGTCATGTTATGAGTCACTCAAATTGAGAAAATGTAATAAAACTACTGTATAAAATGGACTAATGAAGAGTTTATGGTGAATAAGTATTCTCATTGACACTGCCTTGAGAATTTCACCTCTGAAAGTCCTAAAAAAAATTTTTTTTAACATTGAGGGCCTGAACTATTTTGGGATATGCATGGTTTTTGATAACAGAGTTATCTAGAAAAAGAAATACAGATTGAGATATCCAGGTTTTTCTTCTATTGGTTTCAATAGAAGTAAAACCCAGATGTCTCAACCCATCCTTCGTTTTCTGGAGCAATATAGTAACCCTAAACCCAGAGAATGGGGAACCGCTCAGGGATGTTCTGAGGGAATTGGGTTTTTCTAGATAACATCACAAGAAAATCCTTCAAGAAGAGCCTGAATGACAGCAAACAAATTTGCAAGGTTAACATCCCGTCCCTCTTTTACCAGGACTACAAGGGTATGTGCTATTCTCCTCACATAGGGGCATAGTGACTAAAGCGCACTGAGCACAAGATTTGTGCATGCTAACCGTAGCTGTGGGCCTATGCTAATGACTATGGCACACTAAGGGCTCCTTTTACAAAGGTGCGCTAGCGTTTTTTAGCGCATGCACCGGATTAGCGCATACTACCTGAAAAACTACCGTCTGCTCAATAGGAGACAGTAGCAGCTAGTGCACGCGGTATTTTAGCAGGCGCTATTCTGTGCGTTAAGGCCCTAACGCACCTTTGTAAAAAGAGCCCTAAATCAGCCAGTTCAGTAATATTATGTGTCAACTGCCCATTACAGGATAGAGCAGGGACTGGGCTGGTTATGAGTAGAACAGGGGTGTCAAAGTCCCTCTTCGAGGGATGCAATCCAGTCAGGTTTTCAGGATTTCCCCAATGAATATGCATGAGATCTATTAGCATACAATGAAAGCAGTGCATGCAAATAGATCTCTTGCATATTCATTGGGGAAATCCTGAAAACCTGACGGGATTGCGGCCCTCGAGGAGGGACTTTGACACCCCTGGAGTAGAAACTGAGCATGGAGTACACATTGCAGTCAGCGGACAATAAGGAGCATGTGCGTGCTAACTGTCAAATATGGAGTTAACACAGGTGCACCTAACACCACCTGAAGATGTAGCATGAGTAGGGATACCAGATTTAAAGAAGGAAAAACCCGGACACATGGCTCTGCACAGTTTTACCCCAGCCCTACCTTATTCTGCCTCCAGTCCCGCCTCGTTCTGCATCCACTTCCCTTTTTCCTGACCTCCAGGTCGAGTCTGGAGGGACTCCAGCATGCACGGATACATGTAACGTGATCTGCACATGCTTGCTGGAGCTCAAGGCTTTCCAAAATCCAGACAAACTGCTGGGTTTTGGAAAGTCCATCCGGGAACCCAGATAATCCTCTAAAAAGAGGACATGTCCTGGTAACTGTAAACATGAGGGACATGAGTACAAATCGTCCGGGCTCCTGGATGTCCAGAGTTTGAAAAGCCCCTACCAGTTATGGCAGCATCTAGAAGATCTCTGATCATGCGCGGATGGTGACACACATTCACTCTTACCCTGAGATTATATTCATGCACCTTTCTGACATCACATGAAATTTCTTTAAATCGGCCTCCTTATTTTCCTATCCTCTTACTCTATATGTTCCATCTTTGCTTATATCCTATGCTGTCTTATGAAATGTTTTACTGCATATTGTGTTGTCACTGTAATACAGCTTACTATGCCATTATTTTTACTGCTGTAATTGTCTGTTGCATATGTTTGACTTTATCTTGCTGTTCGCCACCTCGAGTGAATTCCTTCAAAAAAGGCAGTAAATAATCACACTTGAAAGTTATGCATAGCAGAGAACTTGTCTGTGCAGAAGCTGCAGGAGGAATGCTGGACATGCCCCAACAGTTGCCTCATGACCTTTGCACTTATATATTCATTTTGTTTGATAAACCTGCAGTAAGTCCACTTTAGTAAACCGGCCCCACTGTCCTTTCTCTCTCTTCCACTGCTATCTTTGCTGGAGGCCAGGAAGGATCTGCCAGTACTGCAGCAATGATCCATGGAAATGATCCCAGAGTTTTTAACAAAGATTTATAGGCTGTGAAAATAGTACACATTTTATTTTAGCAAGCATTCAGCTATAAATGTATCATTTTTAGGACAATTATATAAACACACACATTCCTTCACTTACTACTGTATTACTCATAAGTGAGTCAACTAAATATTCTAGATCAGTGTTCTTCAACCTTTTGACACCTATGGACTGGCGGAAATAAAATAATTATTTTGTGGACCGGCACTGGTCCGCAGACCGGCAGTTGAAGAACACTGGGCTAAGTCGTGCCCATCTCCACCCAATCTCCATCCCAGACCCCAGACCCATAATAGTACTAATTTTAACACCATTTTTTTCCATTCATTTTTCATATACACACACACACTATAATTGTATTAACAACACATAATGGTTTACTACACAATTAAAATACACAAAGCACACGTATGCTTTTCAACATTCATTCCTACCAGAAAACAGATAACCCCTTGCAAATGCAGGACCAAAAACTAAAAGTACAGTACTAATATTCACAAACAAACCCTTAGATGCAAAAGGAAAAGAAATAAATGCATTTCTTCCTGAACAGACAGCAGATGTAAATCAATCACTAAATAAAAAAATAAAAGCATTCCCCCTACTGTTGTTGTCTCTTTCCCTCCATGCTGTGCCTTGCCTTCTGGCCTGCCCCCTGGTGTTATCTTCGGGCCGGTCCACGGTGCGATCAACATGGCGTCTTCGGGCCAGCTCCCTGAGTGCTGCAGTGCACAAAGCTGTGGGCAGCAGCTCCTTGCACGCATCCCACGCCTCATCTGGAAGCCTTCCCTCTGACATTGCGACGTCAGAGAGAAGGCTTCCGGTTCAGGCGCAGGCCGCGCATAGGAGCCTTTTCCCATGGCTTTGTGCACTGCAGCACTCAGGGAGCTGGCTCAAGACGCCGCGTTGATTGCACCGTGGACCGGCAGCAATAACACTGTCTTCTGCCCGATAGACATGCCAGCCCTGTGGACCAGCAGAAAATTTATACGGACCGGTGGTTGAAGAACACTGTTCTAGATACTGTATTTTTTGCTCTATAAGACGCACCTACCTATAGAGGAGGAAAAACCAAGAAAAAAAAATTCTGAACCCTGCCCTGTTCCCTGTTCCCCCTACGGTGGTCTAGTGGTAGGCCGGGACAGGGCACAGGGCAGGCAGGCCTAGTGGCAGGCAGGCAGACATTTTACATCGATAAACATTTTACAACACATACAGGGCATAATTTGGACAGTTTGAGCTAAACCTGTTTTTAAAATGAATAAGGGCCAAAAGGTACCCAAACTAATCAGATGACCCCCTTCCTGACCAGATCCCTCCTTTTCCCCTAATATTAAAAAAAAAAATAAAAAAATACCATGGTAGTTTTGTGTCCCCTCCCTTATATGGTAGATAAGCCCTACCCAGTGCATCTCAAGATGCAATGCATAGGGCAGAGTGCCGACAATGGCGGCACCCAGAGGTAGGAGCAAGTGGACAATACTCCTGCCTCATTTGAGGTATGGGGTTGGGGGGGGGGGGGCTTTGCTTAGGACTTCAGAGAGGGAGGGAAATGCTAGAGAGAGATTTGCTGGGAGTTCACTAGACTACCAGGGCATTGTTTTAACATTAGGGGAAGAAGGTCAGGTTGGGAGGGAGCCAGGGGTTCACAAATGTGTGGGGAAAAGGGGGGGTGTCAGGTTTGTGGGGCCAGGCTGTGTGCCACCAAACACTAGGGATATGTTTAGGGGGGAGGGCAGGAAGAGGTGTTGGTTTGGGTTTGGGGTAAGGGGCTGATGTATATCACAACATGCTTGTGCTGTTTGTTTGTTGGTTGTTGGGGGTATTTTGGTGGGGGGGGGGTTGTCAGGCACTGACAGGAAAGTTGACATTCAACACTGAGCTGCAGATTACTGTTGCAATTTTAACACAGCAGAGTGAAGACTCTGCTTCAAACCTTTAAGCATTGGCCCCCAGATTTATTAAAAAGTGAAGATCAGAGACTTTTTCCTTCATACATAGAATATTTACTTGATTTTTTCACAGGCGATAGGGTAGTAAGTGAAGGCTGTTGTGTGTTTCTATAATCGAGTGATAAGTCCCTTACTCTGCATTCTCAGATGTTTTTTGTTCTTTTCAGGACAATACATGGCGTGTGGGCTTTTCCAAGAACAGCTTCTTTAAATGAAATGAAATATGATTGCTTGACACATTGCTTCATCATCGTCGCTTCTTGTTTTTAATTTCTCACATTTCTTCTTCTTAACTTTTTTTTCCTGATTTTCCGCTTGATTACTAGTACTATTATTTTGTGTAGGAAACAGTCATACTGAAAACATCTTTCTTCAGTGATAATTAACAGCACACGCTGGCTCAGTGTCAGACTGATTTCATTGTATTTGGCATAAAAACAGTGTTTTATATAAACCTCACCCTACAGCTGGATCTCATTATTATCCTACCTGCATTCACTCATCAAGTTACAGAGCACATATTTTATTTCTCACTAAAGCAAGTCCCAGGAACACAAACAGCTAAAAGAATGATCCGGTTAACAAAATGCATTTCCTAAGTGAACATATAATTTTGGAAATATTGCATAATGGCAGTGCTTAGTTTAGGGTGAATAAAACAGAGTTCCATCTAAGTTTTATTCGATGCATTGTATTTTTCACACAGATTCTTTTAGGTCCCTAGAAAACTACCTTTTGAGATAAGTAGCACTGCATACACACACAGGAGTAAATTTTGAGTACTCCACCTACTGTAATTGCAGGTTATACACAAACCAATCCAGTTTCCAAACATAAAATACACCCACTAGTTGATTTTGAATATCAGATTGCTGTGTATATATACACATTATCTTTCCCCTTACAAAATGGGGAAAGACATTTTTGAAAATTCAGGCTATAAAAAAAAAATCTCACCTAAATAGAATTTTAAAATGTGCTAGAGAGAAACTGGCTAGCTGGTATATGTGTGTATTAATGACACATGAGGATGCAGGAGAGACATTCTGGAGGCTTTGATTTCCAGGACAGTAATCTCAGGAACGTTCTCATTCCACATATAGGACCCCAGAGGCAAGCCGAGTTCAGAGGTTTCAATGAGTAGATGAAATAATAGTATGTGTGTAGAATTAAAATTTGTTAAGAATTGGGGAGCTTTTGGAGGAATAGAGAACAGAAATGGATTCTGACTTAATAAGAATGGAACCTGGGGCTGGTATTAACAATTAAAAAGGAGAGAGAACATTTTTAAACAGATAAGAGAAGTTAATAATCATTCAGGAGTGCATAAGGGGGTACTATAAATCAAAGTAACACATTAAACCAGACCTTACAAAAACAATCAGGCACAGTAACGGACAGATGCAGCAAGCCTCACCATAGAGTGAAACAGGGTGGAAAGTGCCTCCTCCAAAAAATGGCTTGCCAACCGGAATACTTTGGAAAAAGACACAAATGAGGAAACATCGAGGAGGTAGGGAAAAGGATAAAAATTAAGGTCAAGGGTCAATGGTATTTAGGGTGTACACTCAAGCCCTGATTCTGTATAGGATGCTTGACTCAAAAGCCGACGGGCATCCTATACAGAATCAGGCCTCAAATAAACCCGATTCTGTAACTGACGTCCATGTTACAGAAGCCAGTTACAGAACTGCTACTCATATCGAGGCAAGGGATCTCTCTGCCACGATAGGTATAGTGGCCGTGTCTCCTCCACCCACTGAATGAGGCAGGAGGGATGCCCAATCCCTCCTGCCCAGAAGACCCCCCCTCCTGCTCCCAACGATTGCCGATGGGAGAATGCCCAACCCCTCCTGCCGGAAGACCTCCCCCACCCACCCCCGATGATCGCTGGCAGGAAGGTGCCCAACCCCTCCTGCCAGAAGATACTCCCACCCACCCCGACAATCGCTGGCATGAGGGTGCCCAACCCCTCTTGCTGGAAAACAACCCCCTGAAGTTTGCCGGCAAGAGGGTGCCCAACCACTCCTGCCAGAAGACCCCCATGTGAAGAACCCCCCGCTAACACCCCCCCCCACAAAAAACAGCCCCCTTCCCGCTAACACCCCCCACTAACCTTAAAAGTTGGCCAGCCAGACGGGTTTTCCTACCGTCCAGCCAGCAGGCCCGCCTCCATCAAAATGAGGCAGGCCTGCTCCTTCCTGGTGCATTGTGGGATACACCAGGGAGGGGCCTAGGCCTGACTGGCCCAAGCGCCTAAGGCCCCTCCTATGGAGTAGGAGGAGAGAAGGAAAGGAGATATCAGACCACAAGAAGGGAAAAAAGAAAGGAGAGAAATGTCAGACTAATGGAGGGGGAGGAAAGGAGAGGGATGCCAGACCAGGGAAGGGAAGGAGGAGAGAGAGATTGGTGAAAAGGGGAAGAGAAGGACAGGGAGAAGTTAGATCACAAAGGGGGAGGAAGGAAGGGAAGATGGAGAGAGAAATGCCAGACTGTGGGAAGGAGAGGAGAAAGACAGAGGGGGAGAGAGAGGGGAGAGATGCTGTACAGGGATGGAGAGGAAGGGGAGAGAGAGGGAGGAGATGGTGCATAGGGATGGGAAGGGAGATGCATGAAATGCTGTTTAAGAAAACATGGAAATAAGAAGAAAGAGGGAGGAGATGGTGCACATAGATGGAGGGGAGGAGAGGGGAAGGGCAGAGAGAGGGAGGAGATGGTGCTCATGGATAGATGGGAAGGGAAGACATGGTACTGTAGATAGATTTGAGAAGGAAGTTTAATATTAAAAAGATAATGCTAAAGATGGATGTAGGGAAGCAAGTGGACAGAAAAACAACAAATGGATAGAAGGCTCTGGAAACACAATTAAGAGCACAGACAGAGAGAAGTTCAACCAGAGTCTGGGAAAAGATGATTAGAAAAATAAAATCACCAGACAACAAATGTAGGGAAAATGATTTTATTTTCAATTTAGTGATTGAAATATGACAGTTTTGAGAATTTACATCTACTGTGTATATTTTCCACTGTTCAGGAACAAATTTATTTATTTGGTTAGTTTTATATCCCATCCTCCCCAACAAGCTTAGAATGGGTAACAAGATTGACATAATGCATAGACAAATAAATTATGAATTACCTATGTACAGTAACGTTAGATATAGAGTCAAGTTTAGCATACAATTTGGTCATTTTAAGATAACATACGGTTATTACCATCTTTCCACCATTTGTTTCTATTTCTCTGGTTTTGTACTGCATGCAGAGTCTGGCATTTTAGGGTTTCGCTTATGTATATTAAGACTTTTTGTTTGTGGTCCTGTATTTGCTTGTCTGAGATCCGGGCAGGCAGAAGTCGGGCCGAGGAGAGAGGCGGAAGGCAGGAAAGAGGAGACTTGAGGAGGCAGAAGGGAAGGAGCAGGAGAGGAGGCAGAGGGTGAGGGGTTGCGGCGAGAGGTAGCTCCACCCACCCCCTGACATCACCTTCAGCTCCCCCTTAAAAGGGGAGGGGCTAACAGCACTCAGCTGTTCAGCACGCGTCAAAGGCGAGCGTCAAAGGTGCTCACCTTAGCAAGAGTGCCTTTGCGAAGGGCCTTGAGAAGGGAAGAGCCACCACTAAAGAAGAGCAGAGGGAGACCACAGCAGACGCAGAGGACATTCAACCAGGCGGACCCAGCAGGTACAGAGGCACACAACCAGGCAGACACAGGGGGCAAAGAAGATACAGCAGGCACAGAGGACACACAACCATGTGGACACTGAGAACATAACCAGACGAACACAGGCAGACACAGGGGGCACAGAGGATACAGCAGGCACAGAGGACAAAGCAGACACAAAGGACATACAACCAGGTGGACACTGAGGACCTAACCAGGCGAACACAGAAGACACAGCAGGCACAGTAGACATCCACAACAGACACAGAAAACATCCAAGCGGGCAGTAATGGAGGCAGCAGACAGAAGCAGGATGTTGAGCTACCCAGTTGTCTGCACCATCTACCATATGTATGACTACCTCCCTTCTGGGAGGCGGTCTTACGTATGCACTCGATGTGGAGAACTGGAAAGCTTGAGGAAGCAAGTCAGACTCCTGGAGAGCAGAATACTGGAACTGGAGGCACTTCATGCAGTGAAGGAGGAAGACAGAGATGATCAAGACGGAGCACACCATCGAGGAAGAAGTCCGGTACTTGGAGAACTTCATAGAAGAGGCATACAGGGAGGCCGTGGAAAAGCACCAACTACAGTGGGACCGCCAGGATACGCCTAAAGAGATTGTGGACCAGCAGACGGACAGCCAGCAGGAGGAAATGGAGGACACAGCAGCAGGATCTGGAAGCAGCAGAGGGAACCCATAAGAAGACGATCGCCAGGATGAGAGGAAATGGATAGCAACAAAGGACACGGACCTACGACTAGAGAGACAGGGACACGGACCTGTGACTGGAGAATCAAGAGAAGATAGAGAGGACAGCAATCGTCGTGGGGGACTCTATCATCAGGCACGTTGACAGCCACATAGCGGGAGGAAGACTGGATCGACTGGTGACCTGTCTACCTGGAGCTAAGGTAGAAGACATAGTGAGCCGCATCGATAGGATTGTCGATAGTGTGGAAGAAGAGGACACAGCAGTGGTGATCCATGTGGGGACGAACAACGTGAGCAACAGGAACTACAACAGAGAAGTACTGAAGGACCAGTTCCGGATGCTAGGAGAGAAGCTGAAGACCAGAACACAGAGGATAGCATTCTCGGAGATCCTGCCGGTACCCAGGGCAGATGAAAAGAGACAGATGGAGCTGCAAGCAATCAACGCATGGATGCGGCGCTGATGTGAGGAAGAAGGATTCCACTTTGTGTGCAACTGGACAACGTTCTGGGGGAAGAGCAAGCTATTTAGGAAGGACGGACTCCATCTCAGCAGAGACGGAACGAGGCTACTTGCAAGCAACATAAAGAGAGAAGTTGAGAAGTTTTTAAACTAGGAAGAAGGGGAAAGCCGACTGAGAGAGAGAGTCGATGATTCGGGAACCGAATACCATGCAGGAAGATGGAGGGGAGGACTCACCAGATCATGGACAGGACAGACCAAAAGAGACACAAGAGGGAAGGACACGCAGAAGGGAACAGGCTGCAAACTCAAGTGTATGTACACGAATGCAAGCAGCCTTAGAAATGAAATGGGTGAACTAGAAGCTGTGGCACAAAAGAATGACATCGACATCATCGGCATAACGGAAACATGGTGGACTGATGAAAGTGTCTGGGACACGGTGCTACCGGGATACAAACTATACCGCAGAGACAGAGTGGCTCAAAAGGGAGGAGGCATTGCCATATACGTCAAAGAGGGAATTTAATCTACTGGAGAGAACATGCCACAACGGACAGATAAGTTAGAGTCTCTATGGATAAAAATTCCAGGAACAAATGGACCAGAAACGAGGTTAGACATCTACTACCGACCCCCAGGGCAGTCAGAAGAAATTGATGAAGAAATGACGGATGAGATTGAACGCAACTGCAAGGGAGGCAGTGCAGTTGTCATGGGCGACTTCAACTATCCGGGGATAGAATGGAACCTAGGCACCTCCGGCTGTGCTAGAGAGACCAAGTTCCTAGAAACTGTAGGTAATTGCTTCCTGAAACAACTTGTCAAGGAAAACAAAGAGGAAACCCAATTCTGGACTTAGTTCTAAATGGGCTGCGAGGACCGGCACAGGATATAGAAGTAGAAAGGACGCTGGGAAACAGCGATCACAATATGATCCGCTTCAACCTGGAAATAGGGGCGAAATGTCGGCCCAGAACGACGACCATGGCCCTAAACTTCCGAAAAGGAAACTACGAAGTGATGAGATGTATGGTGGGGAAGAAAATTAAGAAGAGGATAAACAATATAAGAACGCTGGAGCAAGCTTGGTCTCTTTTTAAGGATACCAAGGCGCAAAATCTATATATACCATGTATCAACAAGGGATCAGAGGAAAAAGAACAAAGAACCGGCGTGGTTCACTGTAGAGGTTACGGAAGCAATCAAAGACAAAAAAACCTTGTTTAAGGAATGGAAAAGATCGAAAATGGATGAAAACTGGATTAAGCACAAACAATACATACTTTAGTTAGTGAAAGTTTAATGCAAGGCATCATGCCAAATGACTGGAAACACTCGATTATTCACCCCATTTTAAAAAATCAAAAAATTAGTGCTGGAGATTGTTCAAATTATAGACCTATAGCCAATATTCCATTCCTAGCAAAATTAACTGAGAAGGTGGTGTTTAATCAGATTTCCGACTTCATTGAAAAAACTAACGTTCTTCACCCTAATCAGACTGGCTTTAGACAATATCATTCCACTGAGCATTCCTTAATCGGCATGACCACATCTATCCATTACTTCTTGGATCATCATCAGTCAGTTCTTCTAGTTTCCCTAGACCTCTCGGCGGCCTTTGACACAATCGATCATGATTTATTAATAGATAGACTTCAATCAATAGGCATCACAGACCAAGTCTTATCTTGGTTCCAATCTTATTTCTCGAATCGTTCCTCAGTTGTCTCCTTCAATAATACAATTTCTGACATCTTCTCTACTACGCATGGTGTACCTCAAGGTTCTATATTATCTCCACTTTTATTTAATATATTTCTAGCACCTCTGTTGACTTTATGTCAATCAATCGGCTTCACCACATTCGCCTATGCCGACGACATACAACTTCTGCATCCTATAGACTCTAATAACTCCTCCGACATAACTCTAATCAATACAAAACTCGAAAAAGTACACCACTGGTTAAACAATAATCGACTTGCATTAAACATCAATAAATCTAATGTATTGCTCTTCCCCTGGAAAGATAATCCTAAACTTGTCTCACCAATCTCTATTTATGGACTCCCTTTACAAGTTGTACAAAAAACCAAAATACTCGGAGTAATTCTTGATTACAAACTTTCCTTCCATGACCACATTAGTAGCGTCATTAAGTCTTCATTTTTTAGACTTAGACAAATACGCTCTATCTCACAATTATTCAATACTGACTCTTTGAAAATACTCATTCATTCTCTCGTTATATCGAAATTAGATTATTGCAATGCATTGTTTAAGGGTATTGCACAAAAGGAAATCAAACGTTTACAGATCATACAAAATACAGCTATCAGACTTATCACAAAAGCTAAAAAATTTGATCATATAACTCCTCTTCTTAAGGAAGCCCATTGGCTCCCAGTGGCCCACAGAATAATTTACAAACTTTGCTTACTCACATTTAAATCCCTTCTATTTAAAACTCCGGCTTTTATTCATAAATTATTAATCCCTTATTCCTCTAATAGAACTTTAAGATCAGATGAACAGCACTTATTAACAATTCCCTCGCTAAAAATAATCAATACGCGTCGACAGTATATCTTTTCAGTCACAGCGCCCCAAACCTGGAATTCTCTCCCCAATTATCTACGTGAAGAACTTAACTTGGAAAAATTTAAAAGTAAACTAAAAACTTTTTTATTTAATGACGCCTTTATTATTTAATACTATTTGGTCTCATTTAAAATATTTTTACAAGTCTTGGAACCAATTCTTTTCTCTTTTCTATAACATTTTTTCAATTATCCCCCCTCTTATCTCACCCATATGTGTTTTCCTTTATTTGTTTCCCACTCTGCTCAAATATATTGTAATTTCTCCCCCTACTTATCCTAATGTTTCCAGTTTATCTCGTAACTGTCCATGTCTTGTTTGTTTTTAATTATTTTTAAAACCTCTTTTATATTGTAATTTTAATCATGTGTTAATCGCTTTGAAACTGATAAAGCGATCAATCAAATATATATTAAACTTGAAACAACACCAACGCAGGTGCCATAAGGCGGTAAAAGTGGCAAAAAGTGACTACGAGGAAAAAATAGCCAAGGAGGCGAAAAACTTCAAGTTGTTCTTTCGATACATTAAAGGAAACCAACTCGCGAAGGAAGCGGTGGGACCGTTAGATGACCAAGGAATAAAGAGAGCGCTAAAGGAGGACAAAGAAATCGCCGATAGACTGAACACATTTTTTGCATCTGTATTTACCAAAGAGGATATACACAGCATACCGGAACCCATCAGGTTATATGCTGGAAGTGAAAACAGGAAACTGACAGGGTTGAAGGTCAGCCTAGAAGATGTATACAGGCAGATTGATAGGCTTAAGAGCGATAAATTCCCGGGACCGGATGGCATCCATCCGAGGGTCATCAAGGAACTGAAAGGGACCATAGCTGAACTACTTCAACTAATAGCCAATCTGTCAATCAAAACAGGAAAAATTCCGGAGGACTGGAAGGTGGCGAATGTTACGCCGATCTTCAAAAAAGGTTCGAGGGGAGATCCGAGAAACTACAGACCGGTGAGTCTGACCTCGGTACCGAGAAAGATGGTAGAGGTGCTGATAAAGGACCTTGATGGACACGGTCTGATGAGGACCAGCCAGCACGGTTTCAGCAAAGGCAGATCTTGTTTGACGAACTTGCTATACTTCTTCGAGGGAGTAAACAGGCAGATAGATAAGGGTGACCCGGTTGACATTGTATATCTGGACTTTTAGAAGGCGTTCGACAAGGTTCCGCATGAATAACTACTTCAGAAAATTGCGAGCCATGGAATTGAGGGAGAAATACTCACGTGGATTATAAACTGGCTGGAGCATAGGAAACAGAGAGGGGGTGAATGGGCAATACTCAGACTGGAAGAGCATCACCAATGGGGTGCCGCAGGGCTCGGTGCTTGGACCCATACTCTTCAACATCTTTATAAACAATCTGGACATAGGTACAACGAGCGAGGTGATTACATTTGCGGATGACACGAAGTTATTCAGAGTAGTGAAGACGCAGGGGGATTGTGAAGATCTACAACTTGACATAACCAGACTCGAGGAATGGGCATCGACATGGCAGATGAGATTCAACGTGGATAAATGTAAAGTAATGCATGTCGGTAAGAAAAATCTCAGGCAAGAGTACAGGATGTCCGGGGCGGTACTTGGAGAGACCTCCCAGGAAAGGGACTTGGGAGTTCTGATCGACAAGTCGATGAAGCCGTCCATACAATGTGCGGCGGCGGCAAAAAGAGCAAACAGAATGCTAGGAATGATTAAGAAGGGGAACATGAACAGCTGTACCGTGCCATAGTGCGCCCTCACCTGGAATACTGCATCCAGCACTGGTCGCCGTACATGAAGAAGGACACAGTAATACTTGAAAGGGTGCAGAGAAGAGCAACTAAGATGGTTAAGGGGTTGGAGGAGCTGACGTACAGTGACAGATTAAAGAAACTGGGCCTCTTCTCCCTCGAACAGAGGAGATTGACAGGGGACATGATTGAAACATTCAAGATACTGAAGGGGATAGACTTAGTAGATAAGGACAGGTTGTTCACCCTCTCCTAGGTAGGGAGAACGAGAAGGCACTCTCTAAAGTTGAAAGGGGAAAGATTCCATACAAACATAAGGAAGTTCTTCACCCAGAGAGTGGTGGAAAACTGGAACGCTCTCCCGGAGGCTATCATAGGGGAAAACATCCTCCAGGGATTCAAGACAAAGTTAGACAAGTTCCTACTGAACAAGGACATACGCTGGTAAGGCTAGTCTCAGTTAGGGCACTGGTCTTTGACCAAAAGGGCTGCTGGGCGCGATGGACCACTACTGGTCTGACCCAGTAGTGGTATCTCTTATGTTCTTATGTTCATCTATCTGTGTTCTGCATGTGTGATCAAGGTCAGGTGTTCTAGTAGGAATGAATATTGAGAAGCGCCATACAGTGTGCTTTGTGTAGTTTAATTTTGTAGTTAACCATTATGTATTGTTAATACGATTATATCGTGTGCCATCGGATTTTCGTTTTTGACAAAATGACAGAAAAAGTTGAACAACGCTACTGCATTAAATTTTGTGTACAGTTTGGCGATTCCCAAGTGGAAACGATCTGCAAGATTCTACAGGCCTTCAGGGACAAAGCAATGGGCACCACACAGATAAAGGAGTGGTACAACCGCTTCAGAGATGGCTGCACATCAGTGGAGAGTGAAACACGTTCTGGTAGGCCCTCACATCCAGAAATGAGATCGGCATTGACCAAGTGAGGATCCTGGTGATGCAGGATTGTTGAATCACAATCAGAGAACTTGCAAATGAGGCGAGTATCAGCATTGGATCCGTTAATTCCATTTTGACTGAGGATTTGGGCTTCAGGAGAATTTCAGCGAAGTTCATGCCAAAGTTGCTAATGATTGAGCAGAAGCAACTCTATTTGGAGATCGCACAGGACATGCTAGAGACTGTGAACAATGATCCCAACTTCCTCAGCACAGTGATCCTGGGTTTATGTATGACCCAGAAACCAAGTTGATGTCATCACAATGGAAGCATTCAACATTCCTGAGGCCAAAAAAAGCAAGGCAGGTCCGCAGCAATGTCAAAGTCATGCTGACTGTCTTGACTCCTATGGCGTGGTTCATCACGAGTATGCACCACATGGCACAACCATCTCCAAGGGGTACTACTACCAAGAGGTTGTGCATCGCCTTCATAATGCTGTAAGATGCAAATGGCCGGACCTGTGGGCAGTGGGCAATTGGCAGCTCCATCATGATAACGCATCTACCCATTCTTCACATTTGATATGGAGTTTCCTGGCCAAACACAACACACCTGTGATTCCTCAGGCTCCCTACTCTCCCAACATGGCTCCGTGTGACTTCTGGCTTTTCCCCAAGCTGAAAATGCCCCTGAAAGGGACCAGATTTCAGTCAAGAGAAGACATCATACAGAATGTGATGGACCAGTTGTAAACAATTTCAAAAGAGGCGTTCCAGCGCTGCTTCCAACAGTGGCAGAACCGTTGGAAAAAGTGTGTGGCAACCCAAGGAGACTACTTTGAAGAAGATTAGTATAAGATTGTTGTATCTGAATGCGAATATTTTTATGAATAAAGTTCTGATACTTTTTGAACTGCCCTCGTTTATATATATATATGAAAAATGAATGGAAAACATGGCGTTACAATTAGTACTATTTTTATGGGGGGCGGGGTCTGGGGAAAAATTTGGGCAGGGTCTGGGGTGGAGGTTGAGCACCCCCAATTACAGCGATCAACAAACATTTTGCTACTGGAGTTCTGTCACCTGCCACATGCTGACTCTAAATCTGAAAACAGATTTTGTCTATCACATCCTGTTTTTAAGTTATGTATCAGTTTGTGTTTATATCATTTCGTCAATAACGCTACCGTGAAGCATCAGTATTTTACTGTTTCTGTAACACAATATTGCAATTGAGAACAGCTAATCGATCACATATACCAGTAATTTGAAAATTTATACTAAAAAGTGGTTGTGCTGCTTTTTCTACCTGTAAATTTTTATATTTTGTTTGTTTTTGACTAAGATATTATAATTATTATGAACAGACAAGGTTGTGATAACCATCCTGATAATTTCTGTTATATCTGCGGACAATTTACTGCACAAGTGCATACAAGCAATATTTTGGTAGATACAATGTGAAGCACCTGCCGTTAGTCTGTTATTGTGAAAGACACAGGGGAAGCCACTGCTTGCCCTGTATCGGTAGCATGGAATATGCTACACTTTAGGTTTTGGCCAGGTACTAGGTGACATGGATTGGCCACCGTGAGAACGGGCTACTGAGCTTGATGGACCATTGGTCTGACCCAGTAAGGCTATTCTTATGTTCTTATGTGAGAAAATCTATCTTCCAGCACTTCACATAAAACTGGGTCTGCTGAAAATTTTTGTCAAGGTGATGAACAGAAATGGTGATGCATTTCAGCACCTAAGAAGTGAAGCCAAAATCAAAGAAGGTGTTTTTGTTGGACCCAAAATCTGTGAACTAATCCTTGTTGATGTGTTCAAACAGAAGCTGAACCCAGCTGAAAAAGCAGCATGGGAAGCATTTGTGCTGGTTGTTCAGAATTTTCTTGGTAATCACAGATCAGAGAATTATGCTCAGCTTGTGGAGAACATGCTGAAAGCATGTCAGCTAATGGGTGCCAGAATGTCACTTAAAATGCACTTCTTACATTTTCATCTCAACTTCTTCTCACCCAATCTTGGTAATGTCAGCAATGAGCATAGGGAAAAATTTCATCACGATATCAAGGTGATAGAAAGCAGATATCGGGGAAAGTTCAATCCCAGTATAATGGGAGACTATTGTTGGTGCAGATATCAGGGAAAGTTCAATCCCAGTACAATGGGAGACTATTGTTGGTTTTTGCAAAAAGAGACAAGCTTAAAAGCAAGTGTCTCAAACATTTCTGAACATGCTTTTGTGTGAGTTAAGAGAGGCATAAGCTGTAACATGTCTCCTTATTGTCTTCGTGTTTGTTTTCAGAGCAAACTCCTTAACACAAGTTTGGTGGGAAACAGTTCATAATCGCAATATTGTGCCGATATGGCAAACTGTCTAAAAAATCAGTAACGTGTATCTCAGAAACCTGACGTGCTAGCTGAATTTCAATGACAGATCTGAAATCAGCGTCATTAAATTAAGAACACTTCTTAAGTTCTCAGTGGCAAAGAAAAACTTTTTTTTTTGGGTTGACCAGTGTTATTTTGAAAAGTTGGCTCCTATGTGCGCACACATACATCTAAATTTCCACTTATGTGCGCAACTCATATTTGAAAAGATAGATTTTATACACATCACAGTATGATGCTTGCACAGGGTCTAAGAAACAATCAGCAGAAGTATGAACTGAATGACTTGGATTTATAATGAACTGAATAAAAATCAGAATCACACACAAGTATCGCACTGATTTGCTTATTTCATCTTTAAGGGTCATTTTCCTAAGTGTTTCTGAAAGTAAAGCACTGCTTTGCACATAGATAAAAGCTTAAAATTATCCTCCAGATATATAGATAAATTTACTCACATACAGCACACGTTAAGTTTATGCAGACTAAATGGAACTATGGAAGTGATCCCAGAGGTGGGGCTAATGTTTTTCAGTGGGCAGTAGAAAATACATATGTATGGGTGTAAATTTGTGCACAGTCAAGAGCAGGTGTAAATGTCAGCGCATACATTTCCTGGGGTAATTCTCTCAACGTGGAAGTACAGACACGCTTTAATTTTTGAAAGTTCCTCGGTACCTGTATGGGGGAAAAGTCTGCACATTATCTTAAAAAAATACAATTAGGCCCCGCACCTTCAAGCAAACCCGAAGAATTATTGGCCAGGCTCTGAAATGCAGATGAAACGTCTCGGGAGTCAGCAATAGATTTGATACCCACTGAAGAGAGCAATGAAAATAGAACAATCTCTGCTTGAGTTCCATTGGGATATTTTTTTAAAAAAAAAATTTGTTTATGCCGTGAGGAGAGACACACTAAGGCCTTACATTTAAATTCTGCCCTCCCCATTTTTGTTTCTGAGAATCATCATCCTTTTTTTTTTCGGTGCTATTTTTTTTGATCCTCATCATTATTTTTACGAGCTACTTGTTGGGGCAAATCAAGCGGAAACCCCGGTGTGCAGGTTGTCGGGAGAAGCTGCGAGATTCATGCCTTGTGATATTTCCCTGGTGGCCCAGAGAAGACGGACCTCATCTCTTGGGGGGAGAGGGGCAGCTGCAGCAGCCTCCCGCTAGTACTTCCCGGCTAATCAACAAAAGAGGCAGCACAGCCAGCTCTCTCTGACGGCACAAAGCTTGAGAAGCTCTCTTTAATGGCAGTCGTCGAAGAGGAAGCGGTGATCTGTAGACCGAGAAAGAAAAGGCGCCGTGGATTGCTGGGCCTAAGAAATAATACAGGAATCGCCCCGCAAGCGTTTGGAGGAAGACTAAAGGGCCTGCACTATCCTACTGAACCCACAGTCTACTTAAGATGCAGATGTATGCATTGCCATTACCAGAAGACAAATCGGTATTTCACGGGGGTGGAGGGGAGGTGATCGCACCACCCTAACCCCGAGAAAAGGCATAGACACTTTCCCCGAAGGGAACTGATGCAGTTTCTTATTCTAGAGCAGCAGATGTATCATCTTTGAGACAGAAGTGGCTTTCAGAGGAAAAAAACAAAATGATAGCAGTACATCTGCAAGCCAAACTAAAATGAATTTGCCCTTTGGGTAGATTACTGTAGAATGAACTGCAGCTGCATCCAAACCAGATTAGGTATGGGTTGGCTCATGGAATAGCCATCAAGTCAACTTTTGCATTGCCCCTCCCCCTTTGCAATCTGGTATCCACCCCACCCCATATTCTGCCCCTGCTTCTAAGTGAGGCACTGGCTCACAGCACTGATAACAAGTACCAAAATCCCAATTGGGCCTACCTTCAAATTTCTAGACAGATGTTGGACTGGGATTTTGGCACCCTTTATCACCAGCACCCTATAAGTTGATACAGCTCTGGTTATAGATTTCATCCGTCTCATCTTACCTAGACATTTGCACACTGTAGTAAGAAGGCTTGCAAAGGAGAGCCACAGTGGAGTAGGCTGATGGTTAGTACAGTGGGCTAAGGGCATCAGGAACTGGGGGTTTGCTTCCCACTGCTGCTCTTTGTGACCCTTCCATTACCCAAGATACAACTTACGGTAGATTGTGATCTCAGTAGCAAAAGAGAATGTATCTGCATAGAATATGTAAAAAGTCACTTTAAATGTACTACAGAAAGGTGGACTATCAAGTCCATGACTCTTTACCCTGGTATCTACTGTTCCCTTTGGGGACATAGGGATTCTTTTACTAACCTATAGTAAGTGGGCACACGTGCACACAGAGCGTGCAGAAATAAATTCTTATTTTTCTGCAAGGGTATGTGTCTGGGGGGGAAGAGAGTGGGAGAGACAGTGCTAATTAGTCAGCACATGGGGCATTGCCATGCACAAATTTTGTATGCCCTTATCACCTACAAAATAGGAGGCAGGAGAGGCTCAAGCGTTAATTTTTTTTTTAATGGCCACGCTCTAATGGCAAAATTAGCACATGGGCATTAATTCAGAAAATGGGATAGTTGGCCATTTTTGGGCAAAAGATGGCTTTGATGCATTGGAAAGACCCACATAAGAGGTATACTAAGGCCACTTTTTGACACAGTTTAGTAAAAGCACTGCATTTCCTACTTAGATTAGCCCTATAAATATAGGGCCTGATAGTCAAAATAGCATTTTTAGCCTCATGTTATTTGTGGTCTTATATCCTGCCAAATCCTCTGAGATGGAGTTTGAAGTGGATTACAATATCACTTAATTCATCATACAACTTTACAACATTGATTAAACAGCCTAAACACTAGACGTAGGTCCTGTCAGTCAAATCTGTTCAATTTCTTTGACTGGGTGACCAGAGAATTGGAGAGGGAGTGCACTAGATGTGGTGTATTTAGATTTTAGCAAAGCCTTTGACAGTGTTCCACTCAGGCGTCTAATAAATAAACTGGGTGCTCTCGGGAAGGGCCCCAAAGTGACAGGCTAGGTCAAGAACTGGTTGAGTGGAAGGCGACAGAGGGTGGTGGTCAATGGAGATCGCTCCGAGGAAAGGGATGTTACCAATGGTGTGGGTGGGCAGAGGCAGACAGTAGTGCACAGGTTCCTGTGAAAAACTATCTTTAATCCTGAACCTCAGTCTACAACCTCTCTTAGAACCAAACTTACTGAGGGTTAGGCACTAGGCCAGCATTCGTTCCCTCAAGGGTCACCTGTGGAGTCTTATCTCTTAAGAAAATCCTCAGAGTTCAGTCATATTAAAACCAATCTATGTAAACTGTTTTTGGTTATACCACAGAAAAAATGTATGTCAAATCCATGACCAGTGTTCTCCCAAGAGCCTTTTAGCCGGGCACTCCGCTCGGCTAATTTAGATGCCTGCCCGGCTATCATCTGATGTGAATTCTGCTGCTGCTGCTGCCGCTGCTGCGCAACATTAAAAAAAAAACAAAAAACGGCTTGGAGAACTTATGCTCCAGGGCTCTAATGTGTGCATGCTGGCTTCCCTTCTCTTCCCTCCGAAACTGGAAGTTTGGAAGTTATGTCCGGGGGGGGGGGGGGAGGAAGAGAAGGGAAGCTGGCACGCACATCTTAAGAGCCCCGGAGCATGCGTTCGCTACGGGCTAAGGCACGAGACAGGTCAGTGAAGCTTACAATTTACTGTTCTTGCTGCCGGGTCCTGCCTACTTCCTGTTTTCGCGAAGGCAGGACCTGGCAGCATTTCTCCCAATAGGTCAATCGCGATCTTGGGCCGATCAGCCTTCCTCTCCTTGACGTCAATTCTGCCGTCGGAGAGGAAATTCTGGCTGCCTGGCTGGGCCAGACTTCCTCTCCGACGGCAGAATTGACATCGAGGAGAAGAATGCTGGTTAGCCCGAAGCAGGGAGAGCTTGGGGCGGCGGCAATGTGGCCTGTTATCCGATGGCTGCAACGGCAGCGGTTTGGGGGCCTGTTCCCTGCTGGCAGTGGCTTGGGCGAGGGTAGGGAGAAAAAAAGAGGGCATGCAGGGAGACAGAAGGAAAGAAGAGAAACAGAAAAAGAGAAAGAGAGAAAGAAAGAAAGGACAGGGAGAGAGGAAGAAAAAGTTTGGGAGAGAATGAGGTCTGGAGGAGAGGAAGCATACAGGCTGAAAGAAGGGAAGAAAGATTGGATGCACAGTCAGAAGAAAGTGCAACCAGAGACTCATGAAATCACCAGACAACAAAGGTAGGAAAAATTATTTTGTTTTCAATTTAGTGATCAAAATGTGTCTGAATTTATATCTGCTGTCTATATTTTGCACTATGGCCCCCTTTTACTAAACCGCAATAGCGGTTTTTAGCACAGGGAGCCTATGAGCGTCGAGAGCAGCACTGGGCATTCAGCATAGCTCCCTGCATGACCCTTTACCCTTTGTTGAGGATTTTGAACACATATTACTGTTTTGAAATTTATACCAAATTCAAAGGCCTGGCTACTTGAAATATTGATCAAGCATTTGATAGTTCATGTAAGTGGACAGTAGATTCAGTGTAAGGTGTGTGTATAGTGATACATCTGAGCCAAAGAGCAAACATTATAAGTGGAACCCATTTTACATAAAACATTCAGATTATAGTTCTTCGATGGTCAATCACAGCCACTTATGATCTTATAATTAGATGTTTGATAAGGTGTTGAACTAGATGAATGTGAGCAGTTCTGTTTTATTACTGTCAGTGCTGAAAAAAAACTTACTATACCAGAAAAGGGCTGAGAATTTGAGGGAGTTTGTTACTTCTGCAGACATATTCAAAGTCTTGGAGATATTGATTCAAAGAAGTTTACATATATACAGGTACTTATTTTGAACCTGGGGCAATGGAGGATAAAAGTTAGGCACCGAAAACGGCACTGTTCAGCGTGATTCAAGTAAAATTGGCTGCTGTTTAATAAATCACGCTGAGCGGCACCTATTTTGGAGGCGCCCAATAAATAAGCCAGCTCTAGGCATAACTAAATGTTAGGTGCCTATATGAGCTCTTAAGCACGCTTAAGAGCAGTGATTCTGCAATAAGGTGCCTAACACGTAGCCACGCCCATGCCTAACGTGCATAGCGCCTATTTTTTTTGCAGGCCGCCTAAATTTTTAGAGGTGCCTTATTGCAGAATCGCTCTTTCTTGATAGGTCCTTAGATTTCAATTATTGCTGATTAAAGAGGTTGAGCTTGTTAATCAATTTAGAAAGGCGCCTACCTAATTGGGCGCCTCCAAAATAGGTGCCTAACATTAGGCGCCGGTTACAAAATCTGGGCCTAAATGACTTGCCCAGGGTCACAAGGAACAGCACTGGGATTGGATCCCACAACCTCAGGATGTAGATGCAGCGGCTCTACCAACATGAATTAAAAACTTATTTGACTTTCAGGGTTTGGGGGATGTAATTTATAAGATCTTAAATAAATTTGAGCATTTGAGGTAGGAGCCATAAACTATTTGTGTGGAAGGCCACCTTGATAGGGAAAAAAGGTGTTCTTCAACGGTGGACACAGTCTGATAGCTCTTCTTATTGGCAATGGAGGAATCAATTGCACATATTCATGAGAAGCTAAAGAAGCAAACCTTACTACCGTAGTACACAAAGGAAGCATTTTTAAAATCCCATCTGGAATAATTATATTTATTCAATTAACCCCAAAATCAGAAGCGTTAGTTTGAGAAGATTGTATTTGTGATGTTTTAATGTCGTACTAATGCCATGGACACATCTTTGAGCTTGGGTACACATCTCTCTAATCTTGAGATGATTTAGGGTTAGGGTGTGGGCAAACTGGAAGTGGTGGTGGTGGGGGGAGTGAAAGGAGATGAAATGCTTCAGTTGGTTTTGAGGACAGTGGTTTTAAGGGTGGAAGCTATATGAAAGGTATGTCAAATCCATGACCAGTGTTCTCCCTAGGGCCTTTTAGCCGGGCGCTCTGCTCGGCTAATTTAGATGACCGCCCGGCTATCATCCAATGTGAATTCTGCTGCCGCCGCCGCTGCGCAACATTAAAAACAAAACAGAACAAAAAAACGGCTTGGAGAACTTATGCTCCGGGGCTCTAATGTGTACGTGCTGGCTTCCCTTTTCTTCCCTCCGAAACCGGAAGTTATGTCCGGGGGGGGGGAGAGAAGGGAAGCCGGCACACACATCTTAAGAGCCCCGGAGCATGCGTTCGCTATGGGCTAAGGCGCGAGACAGGTTAGTGAAGCTTACAATTTACTGTGCTTGCTGCCGGGTCCTGCCTATTTCCTGTTTCCGCGAAGGCAGGACCCGGCAGCATTTCTCCCAATAGATCAATCGCGATCTTGGGCCGATCAGCCTTCCTCTCCCCGACGTCAATTCTGCCGTCGGAGAGGAAGCTCTGGCCAGCCAATCGCTGCCTGGCTGGGCCGGACTTCCTCTTCTTTCATGGGCAATGATAGCAGTTGGTTAAATAATAATTAAAAAAAGTGTGGTAGGTTTTGCTACTAGGATGGAACACAATAGTTTCAAGGTGTAATTCTATCCTGTTATTGTAAACGTTATTCCATGCTCATTGTTCTGTTTCTTTAAAAAACTAGAGGTGTGACCTAATGGTAGAGCAGCTGCCTCAGTACTCTGTGGTTGTCAAAGTCCAGTACTCCTCCTTGTGACCCTGGGCAAGTCACTTAATCCTCCAAGTACAAAATAAGTACCTGTATATATGTAAACTGCTTTGAATGTGTAACCACAGAAAGGTGGTATACAAGTCCCAGCCCCCTACCCACCCACTACTACTAATCATTTCTATAGCACTGCCAGACATATGTAGCACTGTACATTAACATATAAGAGAAAATCCCTGCTCAATTGAGCTTACAATCTCATTAAAACAGACAAACAGGACAATTAAAACCGTGGTGTTCCTAAAATACATTTCCAGGTTCTCACCTCAGACAAGTATACAATTCAGCTCTGTCAGAGTCATGTGTGTTAAATCACATAAAATAACTGTTTCATTAGTTAAAATAAATGCAGAGTATAATGCCACACCTTTTAAAACAGTCATCAATTAAAGATGATTCATCCTACTTGAAAACTAACACACAGCTAACAAATGCCCACACACCTAACTATGAATCAACATACTTGAAAATCTTTGCGTTGTTTTACTGTAAACACTAAAAGGAAAGGACATCTTTTTGTTATTATTTGAACAGAGATTTTTCCATTATTTTAATAATGAATAACAGGGCTCTACATTAACATTTTGGCTTTGGAGAAATATATTTCATACCCTTATGCTATTGGAGGCTCGAAATACTCACTTCAAATTTTTTTTATATTTTTCTTAGATAATCCGGGAGACTTGTATACAACTCCCATCTAGGGTTCAGAGCTTAATAATCAGTTCAATCTTTAGATTAGTAAAGGGACTACTACCTGATCGTTTATGATATTGGCACAGCACCTGATTACTCTTATGTCACAAAAAGGAGGAGGGGGTTATCACAAGGGAGAGGCATCAGGAAAAGAGGGGATTTGAGGTTTCTGGTTGAGGAGGTCATAAGAACACAGGTCTCCTTGAGCCTTTGGGTTTTAGTTGCAATTCAGCATGGGATTAGGGTACCAAAGAAATAAAAAATTATATGTTACCTAGCATAATGTTATATAGTATTGTACAGTGGTGCCTCGCACAGCGAACGCCTCGCACAGCGAACGCTGCGCACAACGAACTTTATGTCTTGATTCGTACAACGGACTTCGTTTCACACAACGAAGTCCGGGGTTCCTGCGGGGTTGGATCGCAGCGGGGTTGGTCGAGCCGCGAGGGTAGTCTCCTTCTCCTTACCTGCCCTGTCGCAGCACACAGCCGAACGGAAATCTTCCCGATGTCAGCGCTGACGTCGGAGGGAGGGCTTAAGCAAAGCCCTCCCTTCCTCCGACGTCAGCGCTGACATCAGGAAGACTTCCGTTCGGCTGTGTGCGGCTGCGGCAGGGCAGGTAGGAAGAAGGCAATGGCGAACGAAAGAGGGGGGAGGGGGCGGTCCGCCCCGAAGAATGTGCACAGCTGGTCATGTCCCCCGATCGACCGACAACAGGCCCGGCCGACAAACCTCCCTGCCCTGTAGCCGCGAATCTAAATTACCTCTTACAGCAGCTTCAATAATCCAGCTGCTGTAAGAAGGTAATTTAGATTCGCGGCTACAGGACAGGGAGATTTGTCCGACCGGGCCTGTTCTGTTGTCGGTCGGGTGCAAAAGCGCCACAAAGGTGGAGGCAGGGAGGGAGGAAAGGTGGAGTGGAGAAGAAAAGACGCTTAAGGGGGGAGAAGGCCGCTGAAAGCACATGTTGGAGCAGGGGATGAGAGGGAGGGAGAGAAGGGGAAATATTGGACAAGGGCAGAAGGGATGCTAAATCATAGGGTGACAGGCAGAGAGAACAACAGGAAAAAGAGTGGAAGCAATCTTGAACCCTGAGGGTGAGGGCAGAGAGAGGTGGTGAGATGATTGATCATGGGGAGAGGGACAAAAGGGAATAGAGATGGGATAGGAAGATAGTGGAAGTAAAAGGACAGGGAGATGTATGTTTTTAGATGTATCTAAATAAAAATAATAACAAAAAATTTATCTTTTTTATGTCATCTTAGCATATTTTATGCTGCAGAACGAATTATTTTTTTTTACATGTATTCCTATGGGAAAACGCGTTTCACATAACGAACGTTTCACATAACAAACTTGCTCCTGGAACCAATTAAGTTCGTTGTGTGAGGCACCACTGTATATGGTTTTGTAGGCTGTGAATGTTTTAAGATCGTAGTGTGAAGGCCAACAGTTGCTCAAAAGTGAATGGGTCAGAACAAGGTATCTTTAAAACAGGGAAGACAGGGCATTCTGATAGCAAAGTTGCAGTAGAGACCATAGTAGACCAAATATCTTTAAATACAGAACAGACAAATTTCAAACTGGACAACCAATCAAGCATACTCCACGCGCACTCCCCATTCATTCCCCCCATCCTTCCCTCCCCCCAAGTCGAGAGACCAGAAGTAACTGCAGAACACCCTCCACAAGGCCAAGTAGGCCAACACCTCATGGTTGGTGGAGCATTTATGATAGCAAAGTTCAAAACGGGCCAGCTCAAACATCTGGCAAAGCCAACAGTCCAAGGGAATAGACCCTTCCCGAGTCCAATGGCAGATAATGTTTAATGTGAGCAAGTGCAAAGTGACGCATGTGGGAAAGAGGAACCTGAACTATAGCTATATGATGCACTGGAGGAACTTTAAAAACATTTGCTGCACATGCCAGCTTGCAGCGGGCTCTGAAAAATCAGATCTTGACTCCAAATGGTTTGTTTAATTTTTGTGAAGCACAAACAAGAAATTGACCCTTGGAGCTCCACAGAAAATGCAAATCCAGCAAAAACAAAAAATTATATGGAGATGGTGATGTTCAAGATGCAGGCTTTATTAAAAGTACAAATTAATAATCCAGACAATGAGAAATTGAGCACATGCTCCACCCCTTTAGCCTGAGAGCTAACAAATATATCCAGTTACAATTTCTGCAAGCAACCTGTGCAGAAGTCTTTTGCAGTTGCTCTGCTTCTTTTCTTGTTTTTTCGCTTAATGTTCGCTTTCTCGGTGGCATCACCAGGTTGTCCCCTGTCAGAGGGAAGGATGCATTCCCATAGTGCCGGACTGCTGCTTCACAGAGAAACTCTGGTGGATCTGTGGAGCCAGCCTGCTGTGTGCCACCTTTACTAGACTCTGGGCCCCTTCCTCTGCATGCCTAAGCACAGAAGGGACGTTACAGAAATGGCCATACAGTAGCTGGAACTCGGGGAAAATCACCAGTTTAAGCCAATTGATGAAGTAAAAATTTGTGTCAGCAGACTATCAGGAGATGAAACATTTTTTTTATTGCCGATGTCACTAAAGCTGATAATCCTTCTTCATTTATTCAACTTGTCAACCTGCAGCCTGGCCAATATGTTTCTTGCATATATGACAATTTGGTGGATTGAAAATATCCAATTCCTATCTTGCCCACTGTCATCCCTCCTATCTGTCATATCCTCTCACCTTGGGTTTTTCATCCTTAACAATATATGTCATGTCTGTCTGTTCAAGTTAGATTGTAAGCTCTTCTGAGCAGGGATCATCTATTTATTGTCAAAATGTACAGCGCTGCTTATGTCCAGAGTACTTATACCAATAAGTATTAGTACCTGAGTGTCAAGACTTCATTCTACTTTTGGATCAAATGTTATGAAGTAACTTCATCAAATTGTTATTGAGAAAGCAAGGATATATTTTGACCTGTGTCCAGTACAAGGTTTGAATTCTTTCTAATCTATAAACATCGTCCTTAGTCAGTATATAATGCAGTGCTCTCCCAATCTGAGAACAAGTGTGATGTATGTGACCAGGAATCAAGAATATTTTGGTCTACAGCTGATCAGAATCTAACCATACAGGTCTAACAAATTTCAGTCTTGCCCAACAACAAATCCCCTAAGAACATAAGAATAGCCTTACTGGGTCAGACCAATGGTCCATCAAGCCCAGTAGCTCATTCTTACGGTAGCTAATCCAGGTCACTAGTACCTGACAAAAAACCCAAAGAGTGGCAACTTTCCATGCTACTGATCCAGGTCAAGCAGTGTCTTCCCCCATGTCTTTCTCAATAGCAACTATTGACTTTTCCTCCAGGAAATTGTCTAAACTTTTCTTAAAACCCTCTCATTAAAAATTGTACAGAATGAAATGTCAGGTTAATTTTGCAGAAGTGAAATAGGGGTGACCATTGCAAATATCATATTTAAAACCAGATAGTACACAGACTAAAAGGAGTTGGCAAATCTCACTAACTAGGCTATGATACCCCTTTAGCCACTCCTAGACCTATTGGGCACCATTCCATCGATGTCCTTATGTAGCCCATATAGCAGGAAGTTAGATGCTGGCTCCTGTATCACTCTGTAAAACCTGGAAAGAAACTTGATGGACAAGTGAGCAAAACAGAATACTTATGATCTGAATACATACAAGTTGTAATATAACAAAATATTTACCTGCACAAATGATACCCACCCCATGTATCACGCTTTCCAGGATAACTTGCACTTTCCCTGGTACAAAGGTCATGGATACCAGATCACATGATAACATAATATTGCTCAGAGTGAAGAATGTTTTCAACATTCTCTCATATGCCAATGGGGGTTACTGACAATATATGAGAAAGAAAAGTTGCTTTATCCATCTACAAAAATATCAGGGTTCCAGATAAAGAACACTCCATCCAAAATTACAAAGACTAGGGGACACTCAGTGAAACTGCAGGAAAATACTTTTAAAACCAATAGGAGGAAATATTTTGTCACTCGGAGAATAGTTAAGCTCTGAAACGCGTTGCCAGAGGTTGTGGTAAAAGCGGATAGCGTAGCTGGTTTTCAGAAAAGTTTGGACAAATTACTGGAGGAAAAGTCCATAGTCTGTTATTAAGACATCATGGGGGAAGCCTCTGCTTGCACTGGATTGGTAGCATGAAATGTTGCTACTCTTTGGGTTTTGGTCAGGCATAGTGACCTGGATTGGCCACCGTGAGAAAAGGCTACTGGGCTTGATGGACCATTGGCCTGACCCAGTAAGGCTATTCTTATCTTCTTAACACGTTAACAGGATAGTTGGTGTTCAGATACTGTACTGTCACAAGAAAAAGGCAAACAATTGCAAATAATCATAAAACCGCTTGGGGCTGGACAGAGTTTGAGCAATATGGCACATTACTTCAAATTATGGGTTTGGAAATGAGACTAATGATAAGATATACAATGATCTCAAGTAAGATTTAAAATAACTCATGCCCTGGATCTTGAGCTGCTATTTACTATTTTTACTTTAACACTCTTTCTGAACATATGACATGTGAAAAGGGCTTGTGACTTCTATTAAAGGTACCATCACAGCAACTATGATCCATTTAACTAGGCTAACCAAATTCTAGTTGTTTAGATGAATATTTTAGTCTATTTTGTTGTTTTCCCTAAAGCCTTCATGGATCTCTATCTGCCAGGCAACCAAAGAATGAATGTAGGATAACATCTCTACAGCCTTCTCAGTTTATTTCTGGACATTAATGCAGGAGGATTATAGTAGAAGCACTTAACTAGACTATTCACATCTTGCCAAAATCACTACTCCTTGTGCTTTTATTCCTAGCATTCATTTTCTGTTGTTCCTGCCCTATTTTACATCCTTGGAATAAAAAGCATACACATGGGTGCATTAACACTATATTAAGCCCTAGACAAATATTATTTGTGAGCTCCCCTCTGTTCGTTTTCCCTGCCCCTCACTCCAAGATCTTTCATACTCTTCTCACCCATCACATTATCACTCCAGAATTATCACACAAAAGCACAGAGCCTAATTGTGGGTGTGGTGTCAGACATACTCTGTGAGAGCCTAGGTAGATACTAGGCAAACACTAGTTTTGAATGAGGTGGCTTAATGGTTGGAGCAATACAGCTGAGTGCCAAATAGCTCGATTCTAAGAGGTAGAATTTAGCAGAACTAGCCCAACTATTAGGTAAGATTGGGCAGTCACCAAGAGGGGGTTAGCAAAGAGCAGCTGCAATCAAAGCAAAATAATTGGTTCCTACAGCCACAACCATTAGCACATATTAAAACCTGCATTTTTATAGGATTTTTTTTTTGCACGATTATGATTGTTAAGCTTAATTTTTAAAAGAAAAAGAGATGGATTGGAGGTTGCGGGCTATTGACCTGAAAATGAATTAAGAGGGGTATAAGGCTGAAAGTTTGCCCAGGAGTCCCACTACCCTTGCACTGGCTTTGGATTTCTAACAATTCCTACCTCAGTATATTATGGAACCGCAGTGATTTCAATAAATAGTCAGGGACTGCAAATAGCACATTGAAATGGGAATGAGATATCAGTTCGAAGCTGGACTGGCCAGAAGTCTTCATGAACTTGGTAACAAGGGAGTCCTGGAGCAGAGATAACACAGAACCTCTGATCCGAACGATTAAACGCTCGCATCTCTCTGCAAAGAAAAAGCTTACACAGTTCAATCCTCTGTTGAACACTAAATACAAGCAGCAGCAAAATGCTGCTGTTAAACAATGCTGCTTCACCAAGGGGCCCCAGGAGTTTCTTCCGGACCGAGGGTCGCATCATTATACACTAATGAACAACTAACCGCGATCGAACTCCATGGGGACTTTGAGAAGAGGCGACTCTTTGTTTTTTTTTTTTTTTAAATCTACGGGAGGAGCCTGAACCTGACCCCGACCCCAGAGCCAACAGCTTCCCGCCGTACCGCGCTTTGACAAAACAGGGAAGAGGAAAGAACGGCTCTCCCAGGTCTCTGAAAAGGGAGACGTGACGTCACAGGACGGACGCCAACAGCAGACTCCGCCCCTTCTCCCCGGTGTCTGCTGCACCCGCGGGCCGGAGATAAAACAACAAAAAAAAGAAAAAGTGAGTGAATGGAATTGGCAGAATGCCTCGACCGCTGATTGGAGGGAATCTCGCCACGGTCTTGGAGTTCCAGCTCCCCATTGGTAGGTTTGGCCGGCTGGTGTATTCCCTACCCGGGAAGAGTTCCACCCCCCTCCCCGTTTCCCGATCTGTTCCGGTGCTTGCTCGGTTCTCCTCGGGGTAAATGTTAGGCTTGTTCTGTGTTTTTCTCAGTGGCTGGGGGTAACGTTGGTGGCAATTTTGAACGTCAACTGGGATATTAGTAGAAAAGGAGTTTGTTTTTTTCACTCTCCTCCTCCCCCCCCCTCTTTTTCGAGTACTCGGCGACAGGCGGCGATTATCTTCCTTTCTTTCGCTCGAAGGGAGTTGGACGCTTTAGTGGGTTGCTGGACATGCTGCTTTCGGAGATCATGGAGCGAGCTGTAGCCTCCCGGAGGCCGGTGTGATCACACCGCTCGAAGGAAGTGTGTGGCAGGAGAGGAGTCACGCGGAGGGGGGAGCAACAGGAGTGCGCTGTGCCTCTGTGTGTCTCCCTTCGTTATAGGCAAAACGAACGAGAAGGAGGGAAGCCCAGCAGCCGGCGGAGATCACGAGGCGGTGGAGCTGGATTTGAGATCGGATCTGCGCCCTACTTCTTCCAGTGGTGGAGACTTGAGAATTGTAAGTAGAGATATATAAGGTGTCTCCCAGTGCTCAGCTTTGGAATTTGAGGGGGGAGGGAGGGGGGAAATATCTGGCTTTCTGCGCCTGTCAAGACTCTGGGATGTGGGGGTGGGCTTTTTGTGCTTGACTTTACAATTGAAGGGAGATTGCATTCTGCAGTGTGGTCAGGGATTTGGGGTTGGGGAGTGGCATCTTGTGTCTGACTTTGGGATTGAGGGGAATGGCACCTTGTAACCAGCTCTGAGATTTGCGGGCGAGTGGTGGCTTTCTGTGTTTCACTCCAGGTTTGAGGGTTGGTGCACTGTAGACGGCTCTAGGATTTGCTCTCAGGCTTGGAGTGGTAGAAGTTCTTCTGTACATGAGATTTGATTTTCGAGTACAGACGGTGCAAGGGAGGTGGAATGAAGTGGTTCATTAGACGGATAAAGAATAGTTATTTGGCCTAGAACCGAAAGAACAAGTGGTAGGATCCTGGAGGGTATCTGAAGATGGAGGTGGAGGGTGAGGAGGTGATGCTGATGATGCAAGGGTTGGTGGAAACGGAACATACAATAAGAGGTAGTCATAGAGACGATACAAGGGTGTGTGTAGGATTTAACTACTTGGGATGAATGGGTAACAAAATTTGGGAGGACAAAAACGCTAGCATTCGTGGGTAGGATATTTAGGAGAAAGGGTCTTATGTATCTCATTCACTGAGGGTTGGATTTGGATATCAAGGGTGGTATTAAGATTTAGGTGTCTAGTGCAGCAGAATTCCTGGGCTTGACGATGACGAGTACAAGATTTAAGTTTTGGTGAGAGAGGGTCTTATTGCAGGCTTGACTTGGGCTGCTGCTGGTTGGTATGAAACATAAGGGTCTGGGCTGGTTGGATGCTGGAGCTAGCGCTGGGGTGGGACGCACTGGACTAGGAGATACTTAGGAGGGGCTGAAGCTGCATCTCTTGCGTTTGTGTCAGTGACCGACTAATACAAAGGCTCTAGTCTAGAGAAAGAGAAGAGACTAGGGGAGGGAGGAGGGAGATCAGCTCCATTCACAGCCAAGGGCTTTCTTTCCTACACTTGAGAAGAGGGGTAGAGAGCCTGCGGCCTAGTACTTCACCAGTTTGCCCCCACGTATAAGGAAGGGGGGACACAACCCATTCGTTGCTATCCACGGTACCACGCCTGGGTTTAGCTCCTGAAAGCAAATGTTAAATTATGCCAGCAGAAAAATATCACCTTATTGTTCATTTTTATTTATTTGTTAATCTTTATTTCTATGTATGTGCGGATCTAAATAGAACCAGGCGGACACATTGATTCTTGTACTGTATTTATATGCCTCCCATGGGAGTGGGGGATAGTGAAAGTTGTTTGCTCTCATTAATTTAGGGAGCGGCTGCGGTAGCAAACTCCTCCCTCTCCTCCGCCTGTTCTCCCGGGATCTTCAGTCTCTGAAGCGCAAGAGGCGGTCGTTCCGTTGATTTTCTTTAATTTGCTCCAAATAAAATGCATCAGAAAACAAGGGGAGGGGCGCACAACATTGTTTTTGGTGTGAAAGAGGGGCATATTTATATCATAATGCATATGGAGACTCAAACTTTGAAGTGGGGCTTTAATTAACAAATGGCATAGTCTAAAAGCCAGACGAAAACATCCTTAAGTATCTTTAGCTTCTTAGAGAAATCGGCTTCAAATTATAGCCTTGTTGAAATGAAAAATCCCCCCTCCCCCCTCAATTACTCTTTCTGTGTAAATAATCGTAATCCACAAAAAAAAAAAAAAAAGGATGAAAATGTCAATCTAGAAAAGCCAAGTGTGTACTGGAGGAGCTTTTATTTAAAAAGAGGGTTTGTGGTGTGTATTTTGCCGGCAGTAAAGGGAGGGGGGTGGCACACGTTACATGCATGCTTTGCTTTCGGATCCGTCTCTTATTTCCAGCCTCTGATCCTCGGCCAAGATGAAGGTGGAAAACTGTTAACAGCCCCGCTTAGATCGATCAGGGGGAGGAGGGGGGGGGGCGCTTTTTGTGTGTGTGTGTCCTCGATCCCGGAGTCTGCACCTCTTGGGGGGGGGGGGGGAGAGGGGCGATGCAGCTTCTCTCCCACCTTTATTTTTGTTTCCAACGTGGGCTCCCAGAGGAGTTGCTCCTCCTTTTTTTTTTTTTGTCGTTTGAAATGAAATAATGGCGACCCGTTGGCCAGGTCCACCTGAGGGAGATGGTGGGTGGAAGCGGGCGAGCGAGGTAAGTAAAGGAGTGCTTTAGTTTTCTTTGATAACGGTGACTTGTGTTTACATTTTCTTGCTGGGGGGAGGTATTTTAAGCGAGAACACGGGGGGGGGGGGGGGGGGGAGGCAGGAAGTTGTTCCTCGGATAGGATGCAATGGCCCAGATTAAGTGGCTGGAAACCGACCAGGGGCGGGAAGTTGCACTTTTTTTTTTTTTGGCGGATGATCTGAGTAGTCGATGTATTTGGTGAATACGATTTGTCAGACTGATAGTCGAGAAAAAAAAGTTCTCTCTATCTCTTCCCGATGTAAATACATGGCTTCGTAAAGCTACAGGCGTTGGGAATGTGCGGGGTTTGTTCTGGTTTGCGCTGCGGGATTTCTAGCCTTAGTTCGTGGGTCGTGGCAGCGGGACCTGTTCATTCTCGCTCGAGGCAGACCCGTGCAACCACGGTCATTACATGGCTAAAAATAACAAGAAACCAACTAACAAAACACATTGTTTTGGAATATTTTGAATAGTTTCGGTCGCGCTTGCTCCGAGGGGTGGGTAGGCCCGTGCTCTCACTTGGCTCTCTTTCTGCACGCCTTTAAGTGTTAACCGCCCGGAGTTAATTTGCTGACAGATTTGGTCCTGTGATGTGCATGCTTTCATAAACACACGCCACGTAGAAACGAATCCAGGATTCGTCTTTTTTTGTAACGTGCTCCTTCTGTAAAGAATGCAGAATGCCCTGTTAAATGTTCTCTGCTATTACTTTGTGCCACCAACAGGGTTAGAGTAACTTTTTTTTCCCCCAAAAAACAAACATCCAAAGAAACTTACCTTGAAATTTAGGAGATGAGCACAATAATGTACTTAACATATTTGGGTTTGGTCCCACATCTAGTGACCAGACACTAAAGCATTCCTAAGGTTTTATTTTCCCCACTCTGTTTCTAACATGTTCTTTATAAAGATGCTATACCTTCATTTAAAAAATGCACTTTTTTAAAGGTGCTATACCAGGGTTCTCAACCCAACTAGCCAGTCTAGTTTTTGGGATTTTCACAGTGAATGTACATGTACTCTCTTATGTATATTCATTTGTTGATATCCTGAAAATCTGACTGGCTGTGTCCTAAGGGCTGAATTGAGAACCCCTGTGCTATGCTGAAATAATAGCATTAATGACCCTACAGCCCTCAGCATGCTCATTCTCATTATGCAAAATGTCATCTGAGAGCAGGAGTAGACATTTCAGGTAAATTCTGTTCCTTATGCTGATGTTATCACATTCAGGGTCTCGAAATGCACTTGGGTATTTGTATTGCCTGGATGGGAGGGAGCCTGGATCTAGTTCTGCCCTGCAGTTTTGACCACTCTGATTTGCTCCCTAATATTATAAAAGTGACTTATATAGTAGCATCAGGGAGGTGTTTATTTTGCTATTTTATTTTGGTGTCTAGATCAGTGTTTCCCAATCCTCTCTTGGAGGACCACTAGCCAGTCAGGTTTTTGGGATAACCCTAATGAATATGCATGAGAGAGATTTGCATATAATAGAGGTGAAAGGCATGCAAATCTCCTCCATGAATATTCATTACCTAGGGCTATCCTGAAAACCTGACTGGCTGGTGGTCCTACAGGACAGGGTTGGGAACCACTGGTCTAGATAGCTTTGTAGGCCACAGTGGACAAACTTTTATATAAAGAAGTACTGCAACTAGCATGTTATTGTATTGATCATGTTAGGCCCTGCTATAGATGGAGAAAATTTATTTTAGATTTAGCTTAGAGTGAGTTACATTTAGGTACAGTATTTCCATATCCCCAGAAGGCATCCAATCCTGAGTGATTTGTCCAAGATTGGAGAAGGTTTAGTTAGACTTGAACAGGCTTCCCTTGTTCTCTCTTCAGGAGCAAATCTCAGTAAGTCCTCAAAGCAAATTGACATTTTTATATGCTTCCTGCCTGTCAGAAGTAAATCTTATGTTTCTGCATAGTTATTAAATTCTTCTATAACTTCTTATACCAAAGAATCTTTGGTTATTTGGTACTGAGCTGAAGCATTATAATAGTCTCTTTTTTATTTTTTTTTAGTCCAAATACCTATAGCCTAGGCCCAGATGCTCTAAACTCACTGTGCTAAACCAGATCTTACTTGTTTAGCATCAAAGTATTTTATCTACCCATGTGCATAATGGCTCACCGAAGTCTTTTCCATTCTTCCTAGCAGCCTCTGGCTCTGCTATATAAATGTAGTACAACAAGGTCATTAATATTAAAACTAGTGCTCTAATCAAAGTTCTGACATTGTCTGTTGATACACAAAATGAAGTACCAACTTTAATGCTCCAAATTTACTGGCTGGTCCAGGGTACTGGTAGTGTTAATAATACGGCTTAGGCATGTGTGTTAAAGATGCATTTGAGCCACGGCATCAAATCTTAGGTTGCCCATTTCATGCGAGGTAGAAGTTTATCATATTTGGAAGGGCCTGCCGATTGCATGGGAGCAGCACTTCTCCTGCCGAAGTGGTGTGTAAAAATTTTTTTTTCACGTTTTGCCCCTCTTTCCTTCCACTTGTGATGTGTACCCATGATGTACTTCTATAAGGAATGCTTATGATTGATGCTTATGTGCACATTCATGCCTTTTATCTGTGGATTATTCTGCAGTCACTTTCTACAACGGCTGATTGGATGGGATTTCTGCACGCCTCTGCGAACCTCATTTGCATGCGAAGTTGTTTGAACATCGATCGTCGTTTTTCAAATTTGAGAATTTACTGGCACCACAGCAATCCGTAGGATTTTTAACAGCGATTTTAGAGCATCTGGGCCCTGGAGATATAGGAGATTAAAAGATGTGAAGTATCATTGCTGCTGGTATATTTGGAGCATTGTCAAAGTTAGAGGAACAGTTTCATTTTCGTGGTTTGCAGTTTGATGGTGCTTTCTATTGTTAGTTCAGGAGGCTAATTTTTTCTATTGTTGGGAACCTTAACAGAGTCTCTTTATTTTTTTTTGTTGGAAACAATGAGAGTAATATAGTGATCATTTTGAGCATCCAATGAATAATTTTCACATCTTTTCAATATTAGTGAGAGATGGGGAGAAACATTTAAATGTTCTACTTGCATCTCAGTTTTAAAAATCTTTCCCTACCTGTATTCATTTGAAATATTTATACTAGTTGATACTATTTTTTTTAAAAAGCCAAAAAAAACCTACAACATAAAAGCCTAAAAGTGTGTCTAGAAGCATATCTATGGGCTGATGCTCAAAACGTTTTGCTGGCCCTAGAGCTGATTAGGACTGGTCTGGTGCTGGCGTTGGCGTTAACCTGTGCAGAACATTGAGAGCTCTAGTGCAGGAAACACCCTGCATGCCAAAAATTAGTGCAGATAATATTTAAATGTAGTCAAATGTATGTTAATGAGATCATTTTCTTTTCCTTCCCCATTTTTCAGAGAAAAGCACACAAAACAAAGCTGCCCTTACCACTAGAAACCTAACGCCAGCTCGGAGCTGGCATTGGGTGTTTGAAGAGAGGATTTCCCATGATTTGCTCCTTAAAATCTGCCAGTTCTGATAGAATTTGGAAGCAGAAAGAAGCCTCTGCAAGCCTACAAGTCCTGGGAGTGAGAAACATGTGTGCGAGTCTGAGCAAAGCTGAAAATGAAAGCACACCTTAGTGCCTGATCTCGGCACTTAAATATAAGCCTTCCAGTGAAAAAATGTTTTGAAAGGCTTATATTTAGAAGCACAGAGGAATGGTGCCAATATATTCTTCACTTTGGGTTTGCCTGGGCATACGTACAAGAGTTGCACTTATTGCAAAACGCTTGTGTGCATGCGCCAGATATGTCCCTCCCCTTAACTTTTGGTCTCGCAGTGCGCGTAGTTGCTTCAGTTACACCCCCTTTTATAAAACCGTTAAAGTGGTTTTTAGCGCAGGTGGGCACGCTGAATACTCTGCTCCTGACGCTCATAGGAACTCTATGAGCATCGGGAGCAGCGCAGAGAATTCAGTGCGCCAGCCAGCACGAGAAACTGCTTTCATGTTTTTGTAAAAAGGGGGGGGGTTTAGTGTTGAGCATTAGAGAGCTATTTTTCTGCACTGTTTTGTATATTTCCTGGGCGCTGTAGTGCTAGAGTTCTGAGCATCAGCCTACAAAAGAGCCACCAGACAAGTCGGGCTTATATATTAACTTTCTAAAATTTTAAGAAAAAAAATGTGTTTATATTTTTTAAAAAAATAGCAATTTGTCAGTGTTTTAGTTAACCTCAACGAGGAGCTGCACAATGGGGTTGATTCCTCTGCACAAATTTTGATAACTATTGGAAAAATGGCTTTTGAAGCTTCTAGAACTTTTCATACCCATGAACTTATATAGACTATATTGAGATGTGGCTTCTTTTTTTTAGTAGGTTTCTTTTTGGCTTAATTTTGGTATAATTTTCAGGAATAGACATGGTAGACAAACAAGTGGAAACAACAAATGAAAAAGATTAGAAATGTGTTCTGGTGGCACATCTAAAAGGCAGTTGCTACTCCTCCCACCTCCTCTCCTATATGACTATACCAGTGGTCTCTAAAGCGCATCCCTCCAAAGTCCTCCAGTATGGCTCTCTTGGCTGAAATGCGTTAATTTCAATCTTGCCCACGTGATATAGTAATTGCAAACAGTCTCTTAAGTGTGTTACTCAGGTGTTTAATTTATGGAATTTGCATCTGGATATAATCCAAAATAAAGTGGGTTTTAAAAAATATATCCTTAAAAGTGTTGTAGACTCAATATTAGTATTAATTTTTTAATTTTTAATACCCAGTCAACAATCAGGTCAAGTTGGTTTACAAAATTAATAATAGATGTAAGCTTCATATCTTTTGATGGCCCTCAAAGCTTTCTCATATTCATATTGCAGCCCTTACATGAAACAAGTTGGAGACCATTAGACTATTTTGTAGGCACATTGCATTTCATTCTAGGTAAGAGATTCATTTTTAAGGGCTCCTTTTATGAAGCCACGGTAGAGGTTTCTACTGTGGAGGTGGCGAGGTAAATGCTCTTGATGCTCATGTTGGTGGTCTGGTATTGTGAAAAATTACAGAAAGGGCTGTTAGGAATTTAACTGCGACTTATTGATGATAGATCTGATGTCTCTCTGGGTAAAAGTATTTATGAGTAGATGCTTATAAGGGAACTGTTTTCATCTTTTGGGAGATAAGTATCTGGATGAATATTGAGGTTGAGAAGATGCTCTTTTGTTCAAATATTTAATTTCATTTTAATTTAATTTTCCTGGTTATATTTTGCTGTAACTCAGCAAGGTATGGAATCACTTTGAGAGCGGTTTGTGCCCTGGTCTGGCAATCGATGTTAAAACCAGGCTGGATACCAACAAAGTTTCTTAGTGACAAAGTACACTTCTCCCTCTGTATTTGCGGTTTCAGCAATCGCAGTTTCGATTATTCACAGTTTTTAGCTTGCTGGCTCCTCCCCTCCCCAATTACATCAGCTTGCATAGAGAAATCGCCGATTCCCAGCACTTTCTTCACTTTTGCCTCTCCTTCAGGAATAGGCCAGGTCTCCTGCCATGTTCATTTGCTGTTTCACCATATTCATGATGGTTTTTAATAGAAAACTGCGAATACCATATGAAAAAGTTATTTGTGGCTTTTCTGTATTTGCAGGTCTGTTAATCCCCTATCACAGTGAATACGGAGGGAGAAGTGTAGTCAAGCGCTCAGATGAACGAGTGAAGGTGAAAGAATAGTTTGGCATAACTGAATGAATGAAGGAGGGTGGACAAAGGTGTGCCCAAACTTGGCAGGGAGAGGAGCCAGGAGATATCCAGAGCACCAGTTTGTGGGAGGGAGGGAAGTATCGGGTGTGGTCAGTTATTTACAATGTCCAATGTGACACGGACAAGAGGACATAGACTGAAGCTGAGGGGGTCCAGGTCCAGGACGAATATCAGGAAGTTCTGTTTCACGCAGCGAGTGGTGGACACCTGGAATGCTCTCCCAGAGAAAGTAATTGCAGAATCCACCATTCTAGGATTTAAGGGTAACTAGATGCACATCTCCTTAAGAGTGGCATAAAGTGATACGGGTAAGGGTAAATTAGATGCACATCTCCCTTGAGAACATATAGTGATATGGGGACTAAAACTATGCCAGGGTAGACCTGGCGGTGCCTCCGCATGTGCGGATCACCGGACTTGATGGCCCCAGAGTCTGATCCGGAGATGGCAATTCTTATGTTCCATCTCTGGTAGCATTTAAATCTAGGCTAAAAACCCACTTTTTTGAGATTTGCTTGCTTTTAACTCCTAACTCCCACTTAAACTTGTAAAGCACCCATGCCTGTTTTAATTCCCTCTCTGAGAAATTCCCTAGCCCTAGTTTTTGTGTTTGTCCTTTAATTAGATTGTAAGCTCTACTGAGCAGGGACTGTTTAATGTACAGCACTGCTTATGTCTAGTAGTGCTGTAGAAATGATTAGTAGTAGTAGCTTTACAAAATATTTGAGAAACGTACTAGGAGTAGTTTCTTTGCCACTTAGGTGACAGAAGGAAATGGGGATCCAAATAAGGCAGTATGCTTCACTGTTTTATCTAGTAACACATACTCCTCGCTCTACCTAATCCATCTTTTGACTATCCCACTACCCAATTCTTCTTGTTCTCTCACATTGCGCTTCTTCATACTACCTTTCTCTGCCAATTTATCACCTGCAGCTCCATCTCATAGTTTCTAACCAACTTTTCTTCTTCCTGCTAACTCCTGTCCTGTGTTTTCCTTTTGTGCCTTCCCTTCACAGTTTTTTTGTCTACCTCCCTTGAAGCTGATTGAAATTTTTAAAGTATATTTTTTATATTGTTTCATCTTATCACTTAAAATTTTTTTTATTTTTATTTTCCATAAATCAACAAATCAAACTATATGGCTCAACTCCAAGATTCAAATTGGCGGAGTTAAAGTCATCTGGAAGCATTGGATGATGGCCGGTATACGGATTCTAGATGATGTTACATCTAATGGTAAACTGCTTGATTTTCCACAGTTGCAACCAGGGCTGTGGATTCGGTAGATAAATGTTCCGACTCCGACTCTGACTCCTCAGTTTTTTGTACTTCAGACTCCGACTCCAGGTACCTGAAATTTCCTCCGACTCCTCAACTCCAACTCCACAGCACTGGTTAATTTTCAGATCGTTAAAATGGAATGTCAAGTTGAGAGAAATGAGCATTTTCGACATCACCTTCTTTTTGCTTTTAATCAAGGTTCTATGGCCGCAGAAGCTGCTCGCAACATTTGTGCTGTGTATATAGTGGGTGCTATAGCTGAAAGAATCGCTCGTGATTGGTATGCCAAGTTCAAAAATGGAGTCGGTAGATAAATGTTCCGACTCCGACTCCTCAGTTTTTTGTACTTCTGACTCCGACTCCAGGTACCCGAAATTTCCTCCAACTCCGACTCCACAGCCCTGGTTGCAACATAAATTCGGTCTTGACAAATTACAAAGTTATAGATCAGGGGTGTCCAACCTTTTGGCTTCCCTGGGCCGCATTGGCTGAAAAAAATTTTCTGGAGCTGCACAAACATGCAAAGGCTGCAGCAAGACAGAAGAGGGAGCCGGCAAGACTGTAAACACCCAGGGGCAGAAGAGGAAAACACTGTATCACCCTCGACTGGGGCCGCACAAAATACTTCACGGGGCCGCAGGTTGGACACCCCTGTTATAGATGGTTGCAACTGAAGCAGGCTATTCAGGCGGGGTTCCCTGAATGGAAAAATCTTAATAATCAATATAGTTTGGAATTCTTATGCTTTCAGGTAGACTTCCTGGGACACCAGGCTGCACAATGGTATAAATTGATATCTGGATTTATGAATAAAAAAACAAAAACTGGTCTGAGAGACATTTGGAGCATTGAGATAAAGCATCAAATTACTGCATCTGAATGGCCACAAATTTGGTCTTGGAGGATGAGATGTACAATGTCAGCATCTATGAGACAAACTTGTTTTTTTCTGTTACAAAGAGCATTCTGGACCCCTGTTTGTTTACAAAAATTAGATAGCTCTAAGTCTAATAGATGTTGGCATTGTCATCTCGAGGTGGGGACTCTAGATCATTTATTATTCTATTGTCCATTCATTTTGGCTTTTTGGAAATCGATATGGGGCCAAATAAACTGTTTACTAGAAAATCCTGTGGCTTTATCATATATTATTTGGAACGTCAATGAGGAAAAAAAGTCAAATTTCTTCAAATAATAAGTTATTACTTATTATGACAGGAGTAGCCATTCAACAAATTACATTTAATTGGAAAAATTGGAGCAGACTTAATTACAGTTTCTGGTGGAACTCTCTGTGTCATATATTTAAAATGGAAAGAACTTTAACCACACAAAAAGGAAATTTTAACAAATTTCAGGAGGTTTGGGGTCCATTAATAGAATTTTGTGATGAATGAATATCATTTTTCCCATATTGGTACAATTGTAAAGTGAGGGGGGGGGAGTGATTTCGGATCTGTTATTAAATGTTTAGGCAAACAGAAAAGTAATATGTTATGAGATATATGTAATCACATTTGAAATTGTGGGGATGAAGGGGGTTTAAATATTATAACTTAAGTTGTATATGAGAGTTAATCAAGTGATATTGTATAAGTTTAAATGATATTGTCTGATACACTTGTTGTAAGATGTAAAATGTCTATGACACCATATGTACATGCCAAATATCAATTCCTTATGTCCTGTTCTGCATGCAGCATACTTTTCTTGAATTGGTCCCCCTTTCCCCAGTCCTTTTTTGAATGATGCTTAGCACATACTGTACCTGTCCAGTTTTTGCTTTGAATCTGTTTCAATACTGTATTATATTTATTATATTTGATATACCACTTGTAATTAAGAACATAAGAATAGCCTTACTGGATCAGACCAATGGTCCATCAAGCCCAGTAGCCAATCCAGGTCACTAGTAACCTGGCCAAAACCCAAGGTGTAGCAATATTCCATGCTACCGATACAGGGCAAGGAGTGGCTTCCTCCATGTCTTTCTCAATAACAGACTATGGACTTTTCCTCCAGGAACTTGTCCACAACTTTCTTAAAACCAGCTACGCTATCCGTTCTTACCACATCCTCTGGCAATGCATTCCAGAGCTTAACTATTTTCTGAGTGAAAAAACATTTTCCCCCTGTTGGTTTTAAAAGTATTTCCCTGTAACTTCATTGAGTGTCCCCTAGTCTTTGTAATTTTTGACGGAGTGAAAATTCAAACCAATTGTACCCATTGTACTCCACTCAGGATTTTGTAGACTGGTAATTAGGGTCACAGACATATCAATAAAATTGGTATGAAACAAACAGGTTCCTTTTAAAATCATTATTTGCTTATAGATGATTGAGTTGGGGAGAGGTTAATGTTCTATTTTAAAGTCTTTGCCTGGGAGAAGGGGGTGTGGTATGTGTCTGGTGTAAGTAAAGGGTGTGCTTGGCTTAGAGGTGATTAATATAGGAAGTCAGCACTTTTTGTTTTTAGTTACTGTCATGCCTAAGCGTCAGGCAGAAATATGAATAAGTTTATTTTGGAGACTCCATTTTTATTTGTGGGAGGGTCATCCCTGTAGCAAAAAGACTTCTGTTCCTTAATGCAAGGCCCAGACAAATGGCAGCCCCCAGAGACCTCTGGGGCTGTCTCCCTTTGTCTTCATTTTTATGGGTTTTTTTTTTTTTTTTCTTTTTTCCTGCTGCTTCTCTACCAAGGCTCAGGACAGAAAGGGGAAAATAGATGGGAATTGAGTCACATGCTTGAAGGACAAAGCATTTTTCAATAGACAGAATGTATTTGGAAATGCTCACAATCCTGAGGTATATTCCCAATGAAGTCTGAAGGTGGGTTGGTGAGGATGGATGTCATTGCTAACCGGTGTTGTGGCCTCACATGGATGATATTTGGTAGATCTTCTTCAGCTTGTTAGAATCCAAAGTGACCTCAGTTTATAAGAGTTTTTATGTAATGATTGAAATGTTGAATTATCTTCTAACATGTGTGCTACCATCTAGAGCAGTGGTCTCAAACTCAAACCCTTTGCAGGGCCACATTTTGGATTTTTAGGTACTTGGAAGGCCTCAGAAAAAATTAGTTAATGTCTTATTAAAGGAATGACAATTTTGCATGAGGTAAAACTCTTTATAGTTTATAAATCTTTCCTTTTGACTAAGTCATAATAATAATATTGTAATTTATAGCTAAAGAGACATATAATCAAGAAACTGTTTTATTTTACTTCTGTGATTATGATAAAACATACCGAGGGCCTCAAAATAGTACCTGGCGCATGTGCCCCCCAGGCCGCGAATTTGAGACCACTGATCTAGAAGGATGGGTACCCACATATAACCACAGCACAGACAGAGCCCATGAACTGTGGACTGGGCCAGAGCCTGCAGGGGTGATGTAAAAACACAGGCAACTGAATCTTTGGGAAAGTTACACTACTGTAAAACCAGATTGAAATGGAAGACTCTATTTGTGATTTGCAAACAGTTGTACAGAATATTGCCCCTTTTTTATACTTTAATAATAAGATTTAAATATAAAATCATAAGTATTTGAGAATTGTGTAGATGAGGACAGAGTCCACGGGGATGGGTGGGGAAGGAGATGACCCCTATGGGGATGGGGGCAGGGATTGGGACAAACTTTGTCCCCGGGTCATCCTCTACAATCATAACCCTCAAGTATAAAGACTTGTACAGTATGTTTTGCAGGGTCAGGGAATACTTGCTCTGGGAAGGAGGATCTCTTGGCCAAGGTCAGGATGTATTGTTTTCTTGGTTTGTTTTTCTCCTGCTGGCATGGATGATTATTATCCCCAGAAACTAGGATTATTTTGGAGCAACTTAGAGAAACCGGTTGTACAGGTACCAAATTGTCCTCACGTTAAACAGGTGTCAAACCACTTCATTTCTGCAGAAGATTGACATTAAAAAAGGCAAGGCAGGGGGATAAAACTTTAGTCTCTCCGTGCCCATGGGATTTCAAAATATTTTTCAGTAATTGTTGTGGAGAGAATCTTTTTTTTGGTTTTAGTGAAGTTCAGGTTTAGTATTGTGCTGTCAGTCACTGCTTTCTGATTTGCTGTTCTGTATTTGTCTTAATGGGGGGAAATGTTAAGTCTGTACTTGACAAAAGGATGCTTCCATTTTGTATTTGTTTAAGGGCTGTCACAATTGTTTGTTAATATGTATTGTATGCAGATACTGAGGATGGGTCTTGCTATGGACTCAACCCACCTCATCGATCTTCTTTAGTGATGTAGGAAAGTTGTTAGATATATAACACTAGTGCTTCGGAAAGATATACCAGATATGAATTGGTCACTTTCTTTATATATTTTCCAAGGTCTGGTGGTAAATAGTTTTAAAGCTGTATAAAAATGCTCAGAAAATTCTGTTATGTATGAGGATCGAACAGGTAATCTATAAGTGACAAATTTTATATTTGATACTCATATTTTTTTAAAGGTTATTTCAAAGTAACTAGGAAATTTAGGGCCTCTTTTACGAAGCAGTTTAGTGTGGACTGCTTTGGTAACTGCATTGAAGCCTATAGGGATTTAAAGGGCTTTTGGGTTGTTGCCGCTCGGCAGCTATTAGTGTGGCTTTGTAAAAAGAAGGGTTATTTTTCAAAGTCTTCTCTCAATTTCTGCCTTAGGCAATACTGTATATGAGCCATGACCTAAGGATCTGAGATCCCTAACTTGTCATGTGCTGAAATTTTGAAATTCTGGGGCATGTTCAATTCTGCACCTCACGACAACAATTTAAAAAAGTTTTGAAAACCTATTTATTTGCAGATGCGTTTTTATGTATGTGAAAGTAGATACTTTTATCCACTTACTTAGATTGTGTTTGCCTTACTTTAGTGCAGTTGTGAAGTTGGATGAGATGTGGGGGAAATTGTCTTGATTGGGAAACTGTAAACAGTTATTTTCATGGATTCATTTATTTTGCTCAAAATGTTTAGTACAAGTACAGTAATGTCACTTACTCATTAGTTGATTCCTGCTGAAATTCAATAGAGGAGTAGCATGAGTTCCTTTTACCCTCCCCAGGCTGAACCCAATGCACTCATCCTCCACATTCCACCTGCATTCAGCCAGGTTGCTGTTCTATGTGCAGTCCAGAGTCACAGGGCCCAGATAGCTGCTCTTCCAACACATCAAATCTCTCACAGCAGGGTGCACATGCATTCTGGTGCCTTGATGTGCACCCCACTCACTAGTCCGTGATCGACATGCTGCATGGACCTAGTTGAATTTTTGTATGTATTTTATCCATTTATTTAGCAAATTTATTTTCTGTTAATTCAGCAAAGATTGTTCCTTATCCTGCTAGACCAGTCCAAACTAATGCTATGAACTTGAGCTTTCCAGTGATTATCACCAATTTCAGGAGTCGGGAGTAGTGCTGTTTGAATGACCGATTCACATCTGTGAATCGATTCAAATTGATTTGTTGTCTGAGAAAATCAGACTCGCAGATTCAGCAACTCCCTACTCTGGTGAGTCCTGACATACCTCTGAGGCCTCCTAAAACAGCAACGGCGGCAGTGCTCTAAACGGGCTGTTTAGCAGCCTTCCCCCTGCCATGTCACTGATAATGTCATCTATGATGCGGCAGAGGGAAGCCCTAGCAGGGCAGGTCACGAAGCAGCCTGTTCAAAGCACTGCTGCGGTGAGAGGATCGGTAGTGTGCCACTGCTCAGGGTGGGAAAGGAGGAAAGATGCTGCACATGGGGAGAGAAAGGAGAGAATAATTGTTGAAGTGGAGGAGAGGAAGGGAGATATGAAACAAAGAGATAGAAAGGGGTGAGAGGGAGAAATCCTTCATATGGTGGAGGGGAGGGAGATATACATGGAGAAGAGAGAGAGAGAGAAATGTTGGACAAAGGGAGAGAGAAAGAAATGTTGCACAGGGAGAGAGAAATTGTTGAAGTGGAGGAGAGGAAGGGAGATATGAAACAAAGAGATAGAAAGGGGTGAGAGGGAGAAATCCTTCATATGGTGGAGGGGAGGGAGATATACATGGAGAAGAGAGAGAAGAGAAATGTTGGACAGGGAGAGAGAAAGAAATGTTGCATGATAATGGAGGGAAAGGAGAGATGCTGCATGGAGGGGAATAGAAAGGTTTGACCCAGGGCACAAGGCAGGAGAGAGAGAGAGGTTGACAGTGGGAAAGAAACAAAAGTTGGATATGACAGTGAAGGTAGAAAAAAATAATTTTATTTTCTATTTTGTGATTATAATATGTCAGATTTGAAATGTGTATTCTGCTAGAGCTGGTGTTAGACAGACAGCGAGCGTGAGCTAGGACCTAATAGAGAGAAAAAGTATTTTTTATTTTCTTTACACCACAGCACTGGTATAGGGGTAGAGAGGGCAAAGGGGTGGGTGGGTGGGTGGAAAAAGTACAAAATAAACCCGCTAGGATGTTTAAAAAAAAAAACTACTCCAAAAAACGCCCAAGTGGGCAGAAAAAGTGAATCGAATCTAAAAATTGATTCAATAGGCTGAATCAAATCAAAAAATTTTTTCCTCTGAATTGGGCAGTACTAGTCGCAACCTGCGAGGTGAATCTGGGGAGGTCTGAAAAATGGGGTCTTGAAGGTTTCTGCATGTTCTCCTGTGTTTCCCCCCCCTGAAAAATCCTAAAATTGCTATTTTTTGACTTTGGTAAGTGTGAAAAATATTGCGATTTGTGTGTGAATTTCTTAGCGGTGGCCATCTTGGATCTTTTTTCAAAAGCTCCCTGCACTTCCATAACTACAATTTTTGCCTTAAAACTTGTTGGGATGGAGTCCTTAGGCTCTCCTATTGTGAATTCTCGTCTGGATTGCGCAAATATAGCGCCTCTGGAATGTCCTTTCACCACGTGCTTTGTGGTGCAGCTGTGAGGGGCCACAGTGCAAAGCTTAGCCTCTCCCCTGACATAGCAGGGTACAAGATGGGTCTCTGTTCAGGGCTTGGCAAGGCTGAAGGTTTCATACGACAGGACACAGACCTTCCGTAGCCTAAGAAACAAGATGCAGTCATCAAAGGGTGACTGACTCTATGCCCTAAGGCAGGGGTGTCAAAGTCCCTCCTCGAGGGCCGGAATCCAGTCGGGTTTTCTGGATTTCCCCAATGAATATGCATTGAAAGCAGTGCATGCAAATAGATCTCATGCAGATTCATTGGGGAAATCCTGAAAACCCGACTGGATTCTGGCCCTCGAGGACCGACTTTGACACCTGTGCCCTAAGGTCTGGAGAATTTCCCTGATTTCATGAAATCTCTGTGGAATGTTTCAGAGCAGCTGTTCTTGTCTTGCGCATTCCCGCTCCAGCACAGACTTTTCTTTGCCTGGTGTTCCTTCTTTGGGCACAGCCTGTTCACAGTCAGCTGCTGGCTGGCTGACTGGCCTGGGGGATACTGATGATGATATTGACCATGCAGACCCCTTGTTTTCTAGTGCTGTGTTTCCCATGACTGGGGATCCGGGGCTGTATGCAAGACCTTTAGATCCCTTGGAGGCTTCAGAACCTGGGGACAATCCCACGGTTTATTTAAATCTGTGGCTTTGCAGGAGTTGAACTTAAGTCACTCAGCTAGCTCCATCCACTTTCTCTTCGTGGCTATGTGATGTGTGGTCACAGTCTACTGCTTTTCCTCAGCATTCTGATCTCGGAGAAATGGGTCTCTCCAGAAGGTGTTCTCGGGTTACCAGAGCCATATCTTGTTGGTATCTTATGCGTAGGAGTGCCAGCAGCTTCTTGGTCAGCCTGAAGTAGACTCTTTGGTGGTGCAGGTGACTAACCACACTTCTGTTCCTAGTGAGGGTGGGGTGGTGCTTAAGGACATGCCGAACTGCCGGAGGGATGTGGTCCTCAGGTGCCTATTTGAGGCAGCGGCTTTGGCCAGTGTCCTTTGACACACTCGCTTGTCTGTCCCGGTTATGCATTCTGGTGAGTGAGGCTATAGAGCCCCCTTCTAAGCTTCTTTTGGCTTGAGTAGATTATTTTGCTGATGCCCTGAATTACCTTATGCAGGTCATGGTTAGGTTGTGGGCGTATTCAATAATCTGCTTGGAGAATGCTTTGGCTTAGACAGTGGGCTGGTGGTTCTACCTCTAAGGCTATTTGGGAAGGGCTTGGAAAATCTCATCTATTCTCTAGTGGTCCGTCGCCCTCTGACTCTGCCTAACAGCAGATGCAGAATCTTTGGAGCTTCAGGGCGCTCTAATTTTCGTGGTTCCACACATTCTCATCCATATTCAAGCTCCATATCTCAGAGATTTTCCCTGGGCTACAGACAGAGATTCTCAGGCTCCTGGCATAGCCAGGCTTCCGCCTCCCATTCGGCTCCCTCTGCTCAAACCCCCCCCCCCAAAAAAAAAAAAAAAAAGCCAGAAAAACTAAAAGTGCTCTGCTGCCAGGCCGAGGGAGGTCTTGCTATATATTGGAGGCAGACTCTCATCTCAGAGGCAGACTCTCATCTTCTCCAATCAGTGGATTCTGGACATTATTTGGTCTGGCTACAACCTAGAATATCCCCAGCCTTTGAGAGACTGGTTTGTGGATTCTCCTGTGGGGTGTCCAGACAAGGCAGTCAAAGTGTGAACCATTGTAGAGAGATGGTTGGCTATTAAGGTCATGGAAACAGTGCTGTTACTCCATGTTCTTTATTGTGCCACAGGTGGACTCAGATCGGAGTCCAATCCTGGATCTTACGCACAAATGCATTGTTCAAAGTTCCACGATTTTGCATGATGACAGTGTGGTCTATCATAGTGGCAGTGGCCCTGGGAGAGTTCCTTGCCTCTCTGGCTCTCTGAGGCTTACCTCCATTTTTTCATTTATCAGGAGCACCAGCATTTCCTCTTGTTTCATGTTCTGGGAAATTTTTAGTTCTGCCTTTTGACCTGCCTACAGCGCCTTGTACCTTCAAGGTGATAGTGGTCGTGCCAGATCACTGGAGGAAGATGGGACTGCAGGTGCACCCATTCATGGACTTTTGGCTGTTCAGAGCCCCCTCGTTGGCTGAGGGTCAATGCACGGTGGATCAGGTAGCCAAGGTCCTGGAAGGCCTGGGTTGCACTTTGACCCCAATGCAGTCCCTGGAATATCTAGGGATCTTGATCGACATGGCAGCTGGCCGAGTTTATCTTCCAGAGATACGCAGACAGAAAATGTGCTCTTAGATTCTTACCTTCTGGACAAAGCAGCTACATCTCCTTGAGACTCTTTTCAGGTCCTAGGGTCCATAGCAGCTTCTATGGATGTGGTCCCTTGGGCAAGGGTGCTTATGCGTCCTTTGAGCATGTGCTGCTCTCATGCTGGGCTCCGCAGATGGCAGCGTTGCAAGCAGCTCTTTCTTGGACTCTGGAGGCCTGGGCCAGCATGAATTGGTGGCTTCTTCTGCAATCCCTCTCTAGGGGGCATGCTGCTTTGAATTGCATCTTCGGTGGTTGTGGTGACAGATGCCATGGCAACCATCATCCCATTCAGAGACATAGGGCGCCCTCACTAAGGTAATGGTCAATCATCCGCTTGGAGCGGCAGGCCATTCGCTTTACATTACATTACATTAGTGATTTTTATTCCGCTTGTGCCTTGCGGTTCTAAGCGGATTACAAGTTAGAAGACTGGACATTTCCAGTAGCATTGCAGTACATATAATCAAGAATGCGTTAAGTTACAATTGTTGTTCTGGACTTTTCCAGGATAAATTGGTAGTAGATAGTAGATAGTGATAGGTTGTTTAGACGAATAGAGATAATATTGTCCGGATTCTGTTGTTTAGACGAGTAGAGATAATACTGTCCGGATTCGGGTGTTGCTGGTGGTGGTGTTTGGGTAGTTATGAGAGCATTTTCTAATACTTTTGTGAGGTTATGATGATGGGAAGTGTTTTTTGAAGAGATGAGTTTTGATTTCTTTTCGGAATGCTTTAATGTCTATTGATTTGGTCAGTAGATTGGTGCTGGTAGTATCGATCTTTGCTGCCTGTGTCGCTAAAAGGCTGTCATATAGTTTCTTTCGTCGTGTTCCTTTGAGAGGGGGGTGAGTGAATAGGCTCTGGGTTCTCCTTAATCTGTGAGAGAGGTTACGGTGTAGTCTGTTGTTTAGGTAGCTGGGTGCTGTTCCATGTATTACTTTGTATAGTAGACAGTAGAATTTGAACTGGGATCTTGCTTTTATTGGTAGCCAGTGTGAGTCTAAGTATGCTTTGGTGATGTGGTCATATTTACCTAGTGAGTAGATGATTCTGAGGGCTGTGTTCTGAACTGTCTGTAATTGTTTTATCATGTAATTTGGGCATGATAGGTATAGGCTGTTACAGTAATCTACAATACTCAGTACTAGGGATTGTACTAATATCTTGTATTGATCTTTGTTGAAGAATTTTCTTATTTTTCTTAGGTTACGTATTGTAAAGAATGCTCTTTGGATGATTTTGTGGATTTGAGACTGCATTGTGCAATTTCTGTCTAGTAGGATTCCCAGGATTTTGAGTGTGCTTTGCATTGGGTACTTGATTGTATTTACTTCTAGTTCTGTGAGAGATGGGTTTTTTTCCCTTTCCAGTAGTAGGAATTTAGTTTTTTCCGAGTTCAGTTTTAGTTTATGACTTGACATCCATTTTTCTACCGTTTCCATTATCATTTTCAGGTGGTTTGTGGATAAGGGGTCTTGAATATTAAAGGGGAGGAGGATAGTTATATCATCTGCGTAGCTGAATGATACTGTGTTTAGGGCGTCCAGGGTTATGCCTAGGGATGCTATGAAGAGGTTAAATAATATGGGTGATAATGGTGATCCTTGTGGTACTCCACATGGGTTTGACCATGGGTCGGATATGTGCTCTTTTGATTTGACTTTGTATGTTCGTGTTTTGAGGAAGCTTTGGAACCATTTGTGAACATTACCTGAGATTCCTATTGCGTCTAATATCTGGAGTAGTGTGTGATGGTCAACTAGGTCGAATGCCGCAGAAAGATCGAGTTGAATGAGAAGCAGCTTGTTTCCTTTGCTGAGGTGTTGTCGGGCAATGTCCAATAGTGATACCAGTAGAGTTTCTGTGCTATGGTTGGATCTGAATCCAGATTGTGATGGATGTAGTATGTGATGGTCTTCAAGGTAGTTGGAGAGGTGAAAGTACGAACATCTCTGGAAGGTCCAGCAGTCTGAGTCTTCTTTGAAAATGTGACAGCGGTGGCATTTGTCACTCGCCAGAGAGAACACAGGAGTGCTTCTCTGGCTGAAGAAGGCCACCAGCTCTTTCTCTGGGCGGTGTGTCTTCTCTAGGGCCTTTCGACAATGCATGTGGTGTTCAAGCAGACTTCCTCAGCAGACAGTCCTTGGATCTGGGTGAGTGGGTGCTGTTTCCAGCCATTGTGCAGTGCTGAGGTCAGTCTCACTCTGACCTAATAGCAGTGACAAAGCACTTGAAAGCTGTCCGATTCTTCGGTTGAAGACCTGAGCCTGGAAATGAGGACCTAGACGTGCTGATACAGCTGAAGCCACAGGGTGTTCTAATGTGTGTGTTTCCTCCCTGGCCCATGATAGGTTGGGTCCTTCATCCTTCAGGGAAGGATCATTCTTGTGGTTCCAGATGGGTCTTGCAGACTGTGGTGCGCAGCTCTGGTGTGTAGGTTGAAGCCTTTGGTTGTGGGTTTTTTCTGACCTCTTCTCTCAGGGTCCGGTCGGTATGCTCTTATAGTATAGCTATTGAGTGCAAAGTTTTAGAGCACAAGGGATACTCTCCTGGAGTCCTTTTTACTCTTCTGGTCACACCAACGGTGGAGAGTCTTCCACGCCTTAGCATAGACAGGACTCTCTACCATTGGTGCGATCAGGACAGTGTGGAGTTGTATTTTGCTCCTATTTTCAGTAGTGCTGGCATTTCTCTCAATGGGCCTTGATAAGGGCTTCTCCGTGGCTTCTCTTTGGGTCCAATTAGCTGGGCTCTTGTTTCAGAAACTAAGACCGTAGTCCTTCGCTTGTTTCACCCTAATGTGGCCAGATTTCTGCAAGGTGCTCTTCACATTGGTCCACCAATTAAACTGCCGTTCCCTTCGTGGGACCTTAACTTGGTTTTCTCTGGCTTCCCCAAGGCTCCATTTGAGTCTCTGATGGGCGCTTCTCTCTTGGACCTCACGCTACAGGCAGTTTTTCTGGTCGCTTTTACTTCAGTGAAATGTGTTTCAGAACTCCAGGCTCTGTCTGTTTTTTTTTTTTGGAGAGCCTTTCCTGTGGATCTCGGAGATTGGAATCTCGCTCCGCATAGTTCCTTCGTTCCTTCCGAAGGTGGTGTCAACATTCCATGATGTTCAGGATGCACGTTTTCCTGTTTTCAGCCTCCTGGTTCTGAGAAACAGGACAGCCTTTTGCGGCAGTTGGATGTTCGCAGAGTTGTTCTGCATTATTTAGACGTCACAAATGAGTTTTGCCTTTCTGACCATCTTTTTGTGTTGATTCATTCTTCTAAGCGGAGCACCCCTGCTTTTAAGGCCACCTTTCCAGATGGATTCTTGAGGCCATTTTGTCAGCCTACATTCTTTGCTGTAAATAGTCTCCTGTGTCTGTTAAGATACATTCTACCAGAAGTATGGCCTCCTTATGGGCTAAGGCTAGGGTGATCTCCTCTGAGGAGATTTGTAGGGCAGCTACTTGGTCCACCCTGCACATGTTTGCCAAATTTTAGTGCGAATGTGGCAGAAAGCCAGAGCTCTGCGTTTGGGTCCTCAGTCTTGAAGGTCGGCACAGCCCGCCCTAGATTTTTGGGATTGCTTTTGTATGTCCTACATTTCTAGAATGTCTCACCTATTGCACTGGAAAAGGATTATGTCCTTACCATGATAATATTTTCCAGAGGATGGAAAGATGTTGAGCACAAGGTGGTGGGATGAGGGGAAGGAAGGATGGAAAGATGCTGGTAGATGGTGAGGAGAGGGGTGAGAGGAAGGGAGGATGGAAAGATGCTGGCAGATGGGGAGGTGAAGGGAGGATGCTGGCAGATGAGCAGGCAGGGGTGAGATGGTAGACAGTGGGAAAGAAATAGAAATGTTGGATATGGCAGTGGAAGGGAGAAAGATAATGCTGCATGGGGAGGGAGAGAGGTATTAGCATGGGGTGTGGGTCAGAGGGAGGAAGAGACAGAAGAGGTGGTGGGGAGAATGAGGGACATGTTGGATCTAGGAGCAGAATGGAGTGATGGAAAGATGCCTAGCAAAGGGAGTGAGGCAAGAGTAGAAGAAATGCTGGACTGTTGAAGAGAAGAAGTCAGGCTACAAGAGCGCAGGAGAGAAGAGAAAGGAAGATGTCAGGCTATGAGAGCACAGGAAAGAAGAGAGAGGAAGCAGGTGCTTGACTATAAGAATGGAGGAAGGAAAATGCTGAGAATAGTTGAACCCTGAGGGAGAGGAGAGGATGACAAGGAAACTCATGGTAGATATTACATAGGGTAGAAATATGGTAAGTTGAAGATGAGAGAGCTGAGGAAGGAATGAGATGGGGAATGGGAGAGAAGATGGAAATTTGATAGGTAGCTGAAAAGTGAAAAAGAGATGGGTATAGGAAGAGACAGACTTAGACAACCTCCATTGATAGGCGGTATATAAATAATAAACTTGGAAGAGCTATAAAGGAATGATCAATAAGTCAGACAGGTGTAGTGAGGGAATAGACAGGAGAGAGGAGAAAAATGGATAGCAGCTGCTTGAAGGAGAATTACCAGACGACAGAAAAGCAGAAAAGAGAAACTGGAACCAATTTGATGGAAAAAATGTCTAGACAACAAAGGTAGGAAACCCCCCCCATTTTATTTTAATGTTTTAAATGGAATATGGATAATTAGCAATAATATTGTTTAATATTTGACACACAAACTTGCAGAATTTTGCAGGTTTGCTAAATTTTTGTGCAGAATGTTTTGATTTTTTTTTTTTTTTACACAGAATTCTGCCAGGAGTACTGCCTGCTGGTGGGTAATATAACTGATTGGTCTGGCAGGACTTGAGGAATGAGAGTTATCAGGGAAGGCATAACTACTTATTCTTAGTCTTGCCTTTTTAGTCTCTCTTGACAATTTCTTTTTTGCCTTTACAAGAGTGCAAGGTAACAAATTTGGGAAAGTTAGAGTGGTAGAAAGGCCAGTTTAATTTGTATAGAGTAAAGAACTAGAGATAGAAAGAAAGGTAGTCTGTGTGGAATGAGGTCACTAGGCCAAAACCATAGCTGGCAAGGGTCATGAAAGGAAAAGCAAGACTGAGAATAACCCACACATTCCAAGACAGTTTTGCAGACATGACTGATCTTGTTGTTTGCAAGACATGTATTACATTTATAGAAACTAAATTAAAAGGGTGCTTTCTTTTTTAAAACTTTTATCCAGTTTCTCTGTTGTATCATCCATAGCAGTTTGATGTGGTGATTGCTTGAACTTTGTTGCTATCCTGTCGTTGGTGACAGAACGTTTGAGTGGTTGGTCATGCATAACTATAAAGGAGTGAGGTGGTTAACTATCAGGGCTGTTTGGTGACTTGGTAGGAAATAGTGCTGCCAGATTCATGATTCACTTCAGGTGAATTGATTCGAATCGATTTGTTTGAAGAAAAAACCGACTTCACCGATTCGGAGATCCAGTCGGGCTTTCCCTCTGCTGCCAGAGTCCTTCTTCTAATGTAACTTCTGTTTTTGCGAAATCGGAAATTATATCAGAAGAAAGGACTCTGGCGGCAGAGTGAAAGCCAAACGGACCTCTGTGTGCAAGTGTGCGGATTGGCAGCGGCAGCAAGCATGTTGATTTTCATATTTGTTGGTTTGGCTGGCTCGTTCCCAGAAGCATATCTCCTCTCTCTGCATCTGTCAGTAAGTAAAGGATCTCTCCTACAGTGCTGCTCCCTTCTTTTGCTGAGGCCATATAGGAATAGGGGGAGGGGGAGTGTGGGGCATTTTTCTTTGGGGATGATCTGGGCCTGGGGAAGCTGAGAATCGAAAAGGGGGGCTGGGGAGAAAAGGAGAGATGGTGAATCTGGGGATGAAATTCCAGACCTCCGGAGGAGGGAAGGGAAACAGAAGGGGAGGACAGAGATGGAAGATGGGTGGTTAGCACGAAGAAAGAAGGAGACCCTGGCAAGCGAGTTATCAGAAGACAATTAGAGCCTGGGACCAATATGATCTGAATAATGACCAGACAACAAAAGGTAGAAAAAATTATTTTATTTTCTGTTTTGTGATTACAATATGTCAGATTTGAAATGTGTATCCTGCCAGAGCTGGTGTTTAGACTGTAAACGTGAGCTAGGATTTAACAAAGAGAGGAAAAGTCTTTTTTGTTTGTTTATTTTGTTTACACCACAGCGCCAGTGTGGGCAGGAGAGGGCAAAAGGGGTGAAGAGGCTATAAAATAAACCCAAAAACTATCTCCACAAGTTTACTTTAATAACTTAATTAATTAAATAAATAAATAATTACAAAATACTAAAAGTGCACAACGTGCTTTCCAAGTGCTGTGAAAATATCATAAAGTGCTCAGTCACCAACCAAAAAGTGCATAAGTACCATCAAATTGTACCAGCTTAGGTTGAAATGAGGGACCATCATTGCACTTCAAAGTTCCTCTTACTACCTTCCAAAAAAACAATAAATATACTATACTACAATGTTATAAAATACTTTTGCTACTTAACAGCATTCAAGATTGGAGGTAGATCAATGGCTGTGGTACAGCAAAGAAATCTGTTCATTCAATTCATTATAATGTGGACGCTGTAAACAACGTTGTGCACTTTATTTAGTATTTTTATAATTATTTATTTAGGGCTCCTTTTATCAAGCTGCGTTAGCGCGCGTGGCTTTTAATCACGCACTAACCCCCGCGCGGGCCAAAAAACTACCGCCTGCTTAAGGCAGGTGTTAGCGGCTAGTGCGGCCGGCGGTTTAACGCACGCTATTACGCGTGTTAAACCACTAGCGCGGCTTAATAAAAGGAGCCCTTAATTAAGTTATTGAAGTAAACTTGTGGAGATAGCTTTTGTGATTATCTATTTTTTAACACAAGTACCGTATTTTCACGCATATAACGCGTGCGTTATACACGATTTTACAAACCGTGCATAACCATGCGCGTTATAGGCGTGAGCGCGTTTTACAACTTTTTTTAACATAGTTCCCCCCCCCCCGACGTCCGATTCACCCCGCAGGACCGCTAGCACCCCCACCCCGAAGGACTGCTCGCACCCCCACAGCCCCCCCCCCATCATGGAGAAGCTCCTACCGTTGTCCTGCTGCTTCCACTGCCGGCGGTCCCGGCCCTTCTGTGAGCCCTGCGTCTGCTGCTTCCTCTTCCGGCGGTCCCGGCCCTTCAAGGGCGGGACCACCGGAAGAGGAAGCAGCGCAGGCGCAGGGCTCACAGAAGGGCCGGGACCGCCGGAAGAGGAAGCAGCAGACGCAGGGCTCACAGAAGGGCCGGGACCGCTGGCAGAGGAAGCAGCAGGACAACGGTAGGAGCTTCTCCATGATGGGGGTGGGGGGTGGGGAGGCTGTGGGGGTGCGAGCGGTCCTTCGGGGTGCGAGTGCGAGCGGTCCTTCGGGGTGGGGGTGCGAGCGGTCCTGCGGGGGGGGGTGTGAATCGGACGTCGGGGGGGGGGGGCATCAGGCTTTCAGGGTGGGGACAGGACTTCAAGGGGGAGAGGAGAGTTGGGGTGGCCAGAGGAGAGTCGGGGCGGCATGCGCGGTATACGGGTGTGCGCGGTATATAAAAATTTCTTTACATAAATTTGTGTTCCCCGCGCGCTATACCCGTGTGCGCGTTTACATGGGTGCGCGGTATATGAGTGAAAATACGGTAATTATAATAGTTGCGCCTTAAGTTTATTTAGTAGTATAAAATAAACCCACCAGGATGTTTGAAAAAAACCCCCAAAACCCCACCCAATTAAGCAGGAAAATTGAATCGAAAAATCGATTCAATAGGCTGAATTAAATCAATATTTTTTTTCCCTGAATCGGGCAGCACTAGTAGGAAATAATAAGCATTGTAATGTGGAAGGTTCCTGGTATGAGTTCTGGACTGGGTTTTCTCCATCTTAAGTTGCTGATTCTGAGGAGGCAACATTAACAGCCCCTAGGAAGGAGGCATTTATCATTATCAAAAGCAGTACTTGGTAGCTAGATCTAAAGTCGGTTAAACAGCGTTCCGGATGTTGTCCCGGTGCATGCAGTGACTAGTCCTGGAAGGGTGGGCCTAGTGATGATGTAGGGGGAGCAATCATTTGGTGGCTTTGAAGGAACACTCGAGTTGGGACGACAGGACAGGAAAAAAAAAGACAAAACAAAAAGAAATTATAGCAAAAATAACAGAAAAGGAACAGCTAGAGCAAACTAAATTCTGGAGGGATATTCTGGTGGAGACTTTCTCTTGTTCTAATGTTGTTTTTTTAAAAAAATTGTATTACTACTACTAATCATTTCTATAGCGCTACTAGACATACACAGCACTGAATATGAAAACATAGAAGAGACAGTCCCTGCTCAAAAGAGCTTACAATTTAGTCAAGATAGACAAACTGGATAAGAAGGTGCATCAATACATAATGCTTGGGTGGGGGAATCGCAGAGGGAATAAGTCAGATATTGGTGCTTAAAAAGTGGGTTGAAGTTTGCAATTGAAAGCATCTTCAAAGAAGTGAGCTTATGAGTCTGGATTTGAATACTGCCAGAGACGGAGCTTGATGTAAGCACTTTGAAGCACTTCAAATTTTGTTTAACTTTTTCACTATGGAAGAAATGTATTTGCTGTGCCTTTGCCTCCCCTCTTTTGTCCTTCCCAAAAAGAAAGTATTTTCTTCTTTTTTTGTTGTTTTTTGTATATCTTTATTGAATTTTGAAACTACAATTGTGCAACAAGTAATTCATATACATATCATCGCTATACTTATTTCTTGAGTTCAATCTTGAATTCTGCTGCTGTTTTCCGTTAATGTCTTATGTGCCAGGAGACATGGCTTATTGGTTAAAGTAATGGACTGAGAATCAGGAAAAGCAGAGCTTCTCTTACTGACTTGCCCAAGGTTGCAAGGAGTGTCAATTTTACCATCTGTTGCCTTGGATTCACACTTGGGGTTCCATTTATTAATCAGTTAACATGCATTAATTTGAGTTAAATGCATACTTATTAAAATAAGCCCTGTTGAAAATAATGACCCTTGCATCATTTAATTTGCATTAACGTGTTAGTGTACTAATGTGTTTTAACTGGTTAACACATGGATTAAAATAGACCTTTTAGATGGTAAGCTCTTTAGGGAAATAATTTATCATGTGTTGATACAATCCTCATGGTACAGTGCTGTCTATAGAATAAGTATTGCATTCTCTAATGTAACATATAAGCATAATTTTTCCATATTTCTAGATCGCCTTCCTTATATTGTTCAGTTCAGAACATAAGATTTTTGTTTTATTGTGTAGCTGGCATTTGGGAAAATTCCACTAGTGTCACCTACTGGGATTATACAGTTCAAGCGAAGACTGTTCAGTTTACCATCAGATGATAAATTGAGCTGGTGTGTTGCAAACGTTTTGAAGCTGTGGTACACTAAACTTGGCAATGTGGCTGGAGCGCATCTGGACATCTACGGATGTTGACGCGATGACGTTGCGCGCTTGCGTGGAGGCCCTCCAGCCGTGTGGCCCTGAGCTTGCTAACCTTGGGAGGAGAGTTGCCGGTGCCGGCTGACCGCCTACAGGATGTGCCTTTCGCCGGCTCGCCGCAGCACACAGTTTGCAATACACTGAATTTAAGCCATTGCTGAAACAGTGACCTAATGATATTTCTAATGAGGTTCATCTCACTAAGGGGTCCTTTTATTAAGGCGCGCTAACCAATTTAGTGCGCGCTAAATGCTAAGGCACCCATAGTATATAATGGGCGCCTTAGCATTTAGCGTGTGCTAAATTGATTAGCGCGCCTTAGTTAAAGGACCCCTAAATTTTTATTTATGGTATTCTATTAACAGCTGAGAAAATTGTATAATAGACAACAGATTACTGAGCCATGAAACTTGTTTTTCTCTGCTTTCTCATGGGGGGGAGGAACTCCCCCCCCCCTCCAAAGTTTTAGTTCATGAACATGTTCTTTGTGAGTGGTGTGAACTCTTTCAGCTGGTTCCCTTGATAGGTAATGCTAAAAAATGGAAAGCATCTATCTTGGGGCTCCAATGGCAGCGGAGACGGGCCTCGGTGAGGAGGGGCATTTTGATGTGGTGGGGGGTTTGCGATGGCAGGAAGGAGTTGCCATCCCTCCTGCCTTTTTGTCTTCGGCGGGGCCGTGTTTGTGAGTGTGGGGGCATTTTTGAGGGGTTCAATGAGGGAGGAAGCACCTTGTGGGGGGGGTTATTTTTTTTTTTTAATTTAAATTGAGCAGTTATTTTGCGTGTGTAATACGCGCAAAATATCTGCCTGATTTAAAAAAAAAAGAAAAAAAAGCTGGCAGAAACCCTGACAGCAGTGACAGGAGGCTGCTTCTCCTGTCATTACTGTCAGGGCTCTGCCTTGACTCAATCGCTTTTGAGTTGGAGTTTGTAAATCATTTTCATGCAAATTTGATAGTGAATAAATCACTGTTTTAAAATCAGCCATGAATCGGCCATGAGCGATTGACTCATTATCCTTTAGTGAATCTAGCCCAAAGTGTGCTTTTCCATTTGGATTTTGACTTATAAGGTCTCCCCTTTGAAGACTTAAGGATGAGTTCTTAAAGAAAACCCAACCAAAAAACGAACAGTCTCGTTATTGTTTACTGCTGCAGCAGCAGATTCCAAATATACTAGTCAAAACCACCAAAGTGTAACTAGTGGTCTGAAAGTGGTCATTTTCTTGGCCACCCATCAAACAGTATGATGGTAAAGAATGTTCACTATTTTCCATACATCTTGGTGTTCTCTTTGCCTTTTAAAATGAACTTTGACTGAATATGAAGAGAGCAGTAAGCCGTGCCACCTGCTTCTGCAGTGTACAGAAAAATCTTTTGATAGATTTCAAAGCAAAATATAACTGATGCACAATGCAATGTGCCAAAACAAAATGGTTTACATTTGCTCTTCCTATTTTCTTGTCCATTAACTTTTTTTCTGTCATGCAATCGGCTCCATTTTCTATTACATTCCCAACTGTTGACCATCTCTCAAGTGAAAGTCTGAGGTTTACTAGCTCTTCTATTTCAACAGTATCCTGTGTTGCATTTTTCAAAGGAACTGTGCCCGAGAATGGTTCATTAACATGCTTTATATACAGTATCATGTGTTTTTATGGACTGTAAGTAGACCCATCAAGAAGGGCACTGATTTATTGTGCTTTCTCCAAATACTGTTAATAGTGATGAAGGAGGCACACTTTGTTTTTGCTGTGAAAAGTGGTAAAACCTAGAACCCTTGAATTACACATAAACTTTGTTGGTAAATGGCGCGTGTAAAGTTTAAATTTGCCTGCTTCTGCTTTAAAGCACTACACGAACTTACCCCTAAATACATAACTGACCTTTTCTTCTTCTCAGCCAACAGACACAAGAGAAGCTCACATTCCAATTTCGTTTCCACCCCAGTTCGAGTTTGTAAACTGAAAAAACACCATAAACACCTTCTCTCACACCAAGCAGTATCATGGGGTAAAGACCTAGAACAATTGCTTTGGCCCACTACTTATGGGGAATTTAGGAAACGTCTAAAAACACACTTGTTCCTAAAGCATCTAGACGACTGATCCTCTCTTCTCTCTCCCCTCTATAGCGATTAACTTGTCCTTTTGATCACTCTCTCCTCAACAATGATTTTCCTGTCCTATTAATTCTCTTTCTTCCTCCCCTCTTAAAGTCAATTCAATTTTACCTTTGCTTAATCTTCTGTAAACCGCATAGAACTTCACGGTATTGCGGTATATAAGCTGTTATTATTATTATTAATACTTACTCTTGGCTATATGTGAAGCTGTGTTTAAAAATTAATCATGTGCTGGAATATTTTTTGCTTCCATTTATTTTAAACACAACACCCATTAATGTTTTCTCTGGGTTTGTCCATGTGCTCAAACTTTCCGCGCACTTGATAGGAATTGCTGACTTTATATGAAATATAAACGTTTCTGTTTTGGGAGCCTTAAAAGCATGTGCAGTTTTTGGATTACAGACATGCACACATGGAATCTTTTCAAAATTTTACATTTATCTACTTTGGAATCCTTATCCTACTCTAGCCATGAAGATTCCTTCAGCCAGTGTAGCAGAAATGTTCTGCCTTTCTACAGGTGAGCTTTGAAGTGGTTGAAGTCATCATTGAACTAGCAAGAGGATTCATTAAGGAATTTTTGATTTCAGCTTTTTTTCATCTTGAATGTGTGCCATCTTTTTGTCATTATATTTTCATCCTAATGAGTTCTGTATGCATTTTGTTAAACCTTTATTGACCTCTGATGCTTCAGCGCCCACAGCTGATGTGTGTGTATGTGGGTACCCAAGCATAAGAACATAAGAATTGCCGCTGCTGGGTTCAGACCATTGGTCGATCGTGCCCAGCAGTCCACTCCTGTGACTGCCCTTAGGTCAAAGACCAGTGCCCTAATTGGGTCTAGCCTTACCTGTGTATGTTCTGGTTCAGCAGGAACTTGTCTAACTTTGTCTTGAATCCCTGGAGGGTGTTTTCCCCTATAACAGCCTCCAGAAGAGCGTTCCAGATTTCCACCACTCTCTGGGTGAAGAACTTCCTTACGTTTGTACGGAATCTATCCCCTTTTAACTTTAGAGAGTGCCCTCTCGTTCTCTCTATCTTGGAGGGGGTGAACAACCTGTCTTTATCTACTAAGTCTATTCCCTTCATTATCTTGAATGTTTTGATCATGTCTCCTATTTTTTCAAGGGAGAAGTTTCTCTAAGTGTTTCTAAGTTTCAAGGGAGAAGTTTCTCTAATCTCTCACTGTATGGCAACTCCTCCAGCCCCTTAACCATTTTAGTCGCTCTTCTCTGGACTCTTTTGAGTAGTACAATATCCTCCTTCATGTACAGCGACCAGTGCTGGATGCAGTATTCCAGGTAGGGGTATACCATGGCCTGGTACAGTGGCATGATAACCTTCTCCAATCTGTTTGTGATCCTTTTCTTAATCATTCTTAGCATTCCGTTTGCCCTTTTTGCCGCTGCCGCGCATTGCGCAGACGGCGTCATTGACTTGTCTACCAGTACTCCCAAGTCTCTTTCCATGGAGGGTCTCTCTGAGTACTGCACCGGACATCCTGTATTCGTGTAGGGGTGTTTCCTGTGGTTTGACCCTACCTCACTACTTCCTTCTCACAGCCAGGCAGAGGTTTTTCATTTTTGCTCAGTCTGTTCATCAGCAGTCAAAATTAATTTGCTGGTGAGTGGATGAGCATCTTTTTTTTTTAAACCTGCCACTGAAGGCATATTTCAGCTAAATGCCGCTATCACACCAATAGAAAGATTTTGAACAAAAACATCGTATGCTGTTGTGGTTTCTTTGGTGGTGGTCATCCCAAGATGTTCTGAGACTATATGCTGTTTCATTATATGAAACTATATGAGTTTCATTTTGGGAAGAATGGCCTGGAACAAAGTTCTGTCATTTCTTTTCAGAGTCTGGAGCAGCAGGGGTGCTTTGCTGCGACTTCCCCTGCCTTTTAGGGGGCTTGCACAGAACAGTCATTCTTCTCCCTAATCCAAACTGCTCCTGTTGCTCTGTCCCTAGACTACCTATCCACTCCCCCAGCTCCACAGTTCTACTTCCTTTCTGTTGAGAAATTAAGCACTGTATAAATATATATTTTGTAGTAATAAAATATTGCCTAATTAAGGGCTGGATTCACTTAGCTCACGGATCCTATCCGATCCGTGAGTGATCCGTGGCAGGCCGACCGATTCACTACCTGTCCTTATGCAAATGAACGCGATTGGAGGCACGCCCCACACCGACCCCCATGGATCGCTGCAGAGCGATCCTGATGCATGTGCAGGTTAAAACAAGGGGGAGGGGGGCAAACAGAACATGCTTTAGCCAGAGCCCTGCTGCAGCCAGGAACAGAACATGCTTTTAACCCGTGGGTTAAAACCAGGAGCTCGAAGGACAGCAGAGAGCAGGGTTTTTGCACAAGGGAGATGTTATTTCAGTCGGAAAGGACATGAGCGACTGGTCCTCAGCAGTCGCTTCTTTATTGATCGGCCAGCCCAGTTGGTGTTTCTGAAATTGTTTAGTGAATCTCTGCCTTCCTACATTTGCATGCTATTTCCCCTCATTTGCATGCGCAGATCGGATCGGGAGGAAGGTTAGTGAATTGGGTCTGGGTAGCAAAGTGGTTGCAAACTGGTTGGGACACGATCGGTAAGGTTAGGGAATCTCGGCCTAGGTAAGGAAAGGAAATGCAAGCTAAGTAAATTCTTAAGAGACAGACTTAAGCAAACCATGTTGTTTGTCCAGGCATAATTTTATATTGGTTTTGATTAACTAGAAGAGTGTACATATTGGGACACTGACATTTTGCTGATATGATTTATTTGTGCTAATATGAAGTAGTTGGCACTACTTCTCCCACCTACATATAAACGCGTAAACCCACTTTGGTGTTTTATTTACTCGTGTAATTTAATAGCCAAGAGGTTTGGGTTGTTTTTTGGGTTTTTATTTTTTTTCCCATTTAAAACATGATTGCATCTGAGCATAACTGGCCCTAAAAATGTCCTAAATAAGGATTGAATCTGTGTATTACCATCTGTTCCTCTGTTTCTGTTCTTTTTATCAGCCCACTGACTGCTGGTCTGATTGTGAAGCATCCGTTGTTCTAACTATTTAAAACTGGCTGCCAGGTTTTTAAGATCTGGTGTCATTTTTTTGAGCTGCCGCGAAGATGACAATTTGGAAGTAATCCATTAAGCTTTTGGGACAAACTAACAACATGACCGCGTTCACTTCCCTCAGTCCCGTGCCTCTTATTATCTGGCCTGTTTGTTACTTCAGAGCTGGCAAAAGCAATTGATGTCTTTGAAAGCTTCTGTGTTGGGTAAATCCTGGATAGATTATATTCTTGCGTTTTGCTTTGCATAACTGATACATTTTTGGCACACTTCTGCCTGCGATATTACTGGCATCCAAATCTGACTTGTGCCATCTCTCCAAGAGGTTGATTGCTTAGTGTATGCTGCCAATCACTGTAAAATATCTCCCATTTAATAGTTATTCCTTTTCCTGGGGCTAGTATGTTTTGAACAAGAACTAGGTAAATGTTTTCTTCCTCTTTAAAGGAGTCGATGAGATCTAGAAAGTGAGTTTTATTTACATAAGTCAGAACCTTGATCATTCTGTATTGGATTTTTCCAGATGGCAATGTAAGGATGGGAAGATTGGGAATTTGTCTGTCATATGCTTGTCAGCTTTATCCAACTTTCTTGTTAGCTTCCTCAGACATAAAAGGAAGTGAAATCTGTAAGAGTGATTGCCAGCAAGCAGGCTCGAGGAAAGTGTCTAGAGTAGGGATGCAAGGGATTATGTTGTGCTATCGGAGATCCAAAATATCAGAAGTGACTTTGAGATAGATGCTAAGGAAGTGGTTGGAGATTTCATTCTAAGAGATCCTTAAAAGTTTCCGATTACTCTGGATTTGTAAAAATATGAAAGTTCTTAATATTTCTCCTATTTTTAAAAGAGTAGGTCTCGGGGAATTTGGAGATTTATTTTTAAGCTAGAAAAAGTTTTTTTTTCCGTCTTGACAATGCAAACTAGATTCTTCAAAATGGAATCCCTAGTATAGAGCTTAAACGAACTCAGAATCTTCAGTTTCTGCCAAAATCGATCTATGACCGAGATAGGTTGCTCGGTTTTGGTAGAAACTGAACCCATAAACAAAACTTTCACCTTCCTTCCCCAACCTGACCAAAAAGTTCCCCTGAGTAGAACAGAATCTCCTGTCTGTGCTGGTTCCATTCGCAAAATGGCTGATGGGGATTTCCTGTGGCTGTCTCGGCAGCCATTTCAAACTGAAGTGTGAAGCAGGAACAAATGCGGTTTGTTTGTTTCTTTAATTTTCTATATTATTATCCCAGGGGAGCTCAGAATGGTTTACATGAATTTATTCAGGTACTCAAGCATTTTCCCCTGTCCCGGTGGGCTCACAATCTGTCCCCAAAGAAGTCACTAAATCACCCTAAGTTAGACCTGGGGTGGGATGGGGTGGAGGAGTGAGTTTCAGGTTTTAGCTAAAAATGTGCAAGCAAATTGGCTTATGTTCAATATTATATCCTACCAAATCTTCATAAATCAGAGTTCTAGATGGGTTACAAGCAGCATAATAGAATTAAGTTTGGTTCCCTGTTTAGATTGCCCAGGTAAAAGCACCTAAGAGTACTTGTAAACTTTCACAAGGTTCACTTTTTTTAGTTGGATTCCCAGGAGGTGTTGAGGGAATATAAACTGGTGGTGGGGGTGGGGAGCACAGAATTCAAAAGGTGTTTCAACATTTAGTAGTGAACAGTAAGGGCCTGATTCTATATAGGACACCCGATCTCAGCAGCCGCCTAAGCAGTTTTTGAGAATCTCACATGGACATCCTATATAGAATCGCTCCTGTCCTAACGGACAGATGCCTAACCCCACCTAACCACTCCGATTCTCTAACCAGCATTCATGTTACAGACACTGTTTAGAGATTTGCGTTGCCGCTGAGTTGATCGTGGTAGGAGAATCTCCCTGCCTTGATCAGCTGAGCAGCAGCGGCAGGGAACTCCTGAACCCTGCCGCAAGTTGGCAGGAGCGATGCCCATTCTTTCCTGATGGCGACCCCCCCACCACAACATACCCAGAAGGAGTGTTGCCCAATCCCGCCTACCGAAAACCCTTAAAAAAATCCCGGCAGGTAGAATGCTCACTCATTCCTGCCATCGCCCCCCTCTCAACTTCACCGGCAGGAGGGAAGCCCACCCGGACCCCCCCCTCCCGTACCTTTAATAGGAAGGCCGGCTGGAGGGCCAGCAGGACCACCTCTTTAAAATAGGAGGGGCTTTAGGTGCCTGGGCCAATCGAAATCTTAGTCATTTTGGGATGCATTGATAGTGGCCTGAGACTTCGTTTGGCCAGATACCGAAAGCCCCTCCCTGGGATGCACTGGGAAGGAGGCCTAAAACTCCGATTGGCCCTGGTGCCTAAAGCCCCTCCTATGGGAGACACCTGAGCCTTAAGCCCCTCCCCTGTGCATCCCAGTATGCACCGGGAAGGGGAAGGGCTGCCATTCTGAAGAGGCGAGCCTGCTGGCCAGAGGGAGAAGGCATCCCTCCAGCCGGCCTTCCTGTTAAAGGTCTGGGAGGGTCCGGGTGGGCTTTGGGAGGGGTGCTGGCAGGAGGGAGTGGGCACCCATCATGGCCCTAGGGAGATGCCTAGGACCACCTAAGCCCGTCTAAGGCCACTTCTGGGCAAAATCATACTTAGCCTTGAGAGAGCTTAAGCGTCCTTATATGTCTCCCTCAACCACGACAGATGCCTACAGTGTAGGCAGCCTGCCTCAGGTGGTTGTTTTTAAAAAACGTGCATCTTGATTGACTGGTTAGACAGCAGTAGGATGCTTACCGCCACCTACTGCGGGACTTTGGTGTGATTGTATGTGATGTATTAAGGTGTTCAAACAGGTTGAAAGGGTGATGTTGAAAGGGTGATGGTGAAAGCTAGAAGGATGCTAGTTTGCTTAGGGAGAGATATGGCCAGTAAGTAAAAGGAGGTATTGATGCCTCTGCATAAGATGTTAGTGAGACTTCATTTAGAATATTGTGAACAGTTGTGGAGACCGCATCTTCAAAAAGATATAAAAAAGATGAAGTCGGTTCAGAGGAAGGCTACTAAAATGGTGTATGGTCTTTGTAATAAGGCGTATGGGGACAGACTTAAAGATCTCAATCTGTATACTTTGGAAGAAAGGTGGGACAGGGGAGATATGATAGAGACGTTTAAATACCTACGTAATATAAATGTGCAAGAATCAAGTCTCTTTCATTTGAAAGGAAACTCTGCAATGAGAGGGCATAGGATGAAGTTAAGAGTAGAGAGTTGCGCGGGGACAGAAATCCCACCCGTCCCCGCCAAAGTCCCACCCGTCCCCACCCGTCCCCGTGAGGACTCCCACCCGTCCCCGCGAGGAATCCCTCTGTCCCCGCGAGGAATCCCCTCCATCCCCGCCCGTCCCCGCGAGGAATCCCCTACGTCCCCGCCCCCTAAAACTACAGAAATAGTTATTTCATTTAATTATGCTACTGAATTAAAGGCTCTGGTAGAAACCCATTTAAAAATAAGCAAAAATACTTTATTAATTTGGAAATATTAATTGGGAAGAATACATACTTTGTAAACGGGTTTCTACCAGAGCCTCTAATGTTTATAGATTTTTATCAACACAACTAAATACTACTTTATCCTTAAGCAAAAAAAAAAAAAAAAGAATTTTTTTTCCTACCTTTGTTGCCTGGTTTCTGCTTTCTTCATGTTCTCATTCAATTCCTTCCATCCACTGCCTCTCTTCTCTCTGTGTCTTCCATTTGCTCTGTTACTGTGCCTCTCCCTTTCTCCCCCCTCCCAAATTGGTCTGGCACCCATCTTTTTCCCTCCGCTCCCCCCATAGTCTGGCACCTCTGTCTTCTTCCTTGCCAGCGTCTTCTCCCCATTCCCTCTTCCCCATTTCCTTTCAGTGTCCTTCTCCCCCACCATCTTCCCCATGTCCTTTCAGTGTCCTTCTCCCCCTCTGTCTTCCCCATGTCCTTTCAGCATCCTTCTACCCCCTCTGCCTTCCCCATGTCCTTTCAGCGTCCTTCTCCCCCCTCTGCCTTCCCCATGTCCTTTCAGCGGCCTTCTCCCCCTCTGACTTCCCCATGTCCTTTCAGCGGCCTTCTCCCCCCGTTTTCCCCATGTCCTTTCAGTGGCATTCTCCACCCCTTTGTCTTCCCCAGTGCTTTCAGGGTCCTTCACCCCCCTCTGTCTTCCACATGTGCTTTCAGCATCCTTCCCCCCCTCCTCCCGTTTACCCATGTCCTTTCAGCGTCCTTCTCCACCCCTTTGTCTTCCCCAGTGCTTTCAGTGGCCTTCTCCCCCCTTAAGCGTCTTTTCTTCTCCACTCCACCTTTCCTCCCTCCCTGCCCCTTACCTTTCTGGCGCTTCCGCACCCGATCGACAACAGAACAGGCCCGGTCGGACAAATCTCCCTGTCCTGTAGCCGCGAATCTAAATTACCTTCTTACAGCAGCTGGAGTAGTGAAGCTGCTGTAAGAGGTAATTTAGATTTGCGGCTACAGGGCAGGGAGATTTGTCGGCCGGGCATGTTGTCAGTCGATCGGGGGACCTGACCGGCTGTGCACATTCTCCGGGGCGGACCGCCCCCTCCCCCCTCTTTCGTACGCCATTGCCTTCTTCCTATCTGCCCTGCCGCACACAGCGACCGGAAGTCTTCCTGATGTCAGCGCTGACGTCGGAGGAAGGGAGGGCTTTGCTTAAGCCCTCCCTCCGACGTCAGCGCTGACATCGGGAAGACTTCCGTTCGGCTGTGTGCTGCGAAAGGGCAGGTAAGGAGAAGGAGACTACCCTCGCGGCTCGAGTGCACTGCGATCCAACCCCGCAGGAACCCCGCGACCCTAGGGGGCGTCCCCACGGGATCCCTGCGACCCTAGGGGGCGACCCTAGGGGGCGTCCCCACGGGATCCCCGTGACCCAAAGGGGGAACCCGCGGGATCCCCGCGGGATTCCCGTCATCCCCGTTCCCGTGCAGCTCTCTAGTTAAGAGGTGATAGGCTTCGGAGTAATCTGAGGAAATACTTTTTTACGATGGAAACGGAGACTGTCTGAATTCAAGATGGTCTGGGATAGGCATGTGGGATCTCTCAGAGAGAGAAAGAGATAATGGTTACTGTGGATGGGCAGACTAAATGGGCCATTTGGCCTTTATCTGCCTTCATGTTTCTACAATCGGGATGCCGTTTATAGAATATGATCCTACAGTTTTGTTGTTTAATTTTAAAGATTTGTAATGTTATAAACTGAAACGAACAGGATCCATTTCTTGGTCCCGAAATCGTCCTGCAAACATTCTATCATCTATTACAGACGTCTGGAGGCAATTTCCCTTAGAAAGAAAGATACCAGACAGAGTTCTAAAGGGATAGCCTGTTTTATTATTAGTCTGCATTCATTATATATCTTCAGTGGTATTAGCAGATGACGTAAGTACAGACCATATCTAGTGACAGGATACATAGGCTTCAAAGAAGTAATCAAAAAGGAGCAGGATATGTACTTCATTGTTTAAAGCTAAAAGGTGTAAAAAGCTTCCTTTATCTATCTCAACCGGTACATAGCAGTGGGGGGGGGGGGGGGGGGTCGAGCCTTCATTGTCTGAGAGCTAACTTCGTTAACATAAATTAAATGACCTCTTCCCAAACCATTAAGAGAGTAAACAAAAACATTCTACATTTGATTACTTCCAGCATGGACAGAGACAGAAAACTTATCCATTAAAATGTGTCCTTTCATAGACAGAGACAGAAAACCTATCCTTTCCTTTCAATCCCCTCTTACGACATGAAAATGACGTCATAAATGCACAGCATGAGCGTGGAGGGAGAGATGTCTCTTGAGGAGGGGTTTTAGGGGCTGTAATATCAGTCAAACAGCGCAGGAACAGTCTAAAATTACATAAGCAACAAGAGTGCAGATAATAATAAAGATTATAACAATAAGAAGGTCTTTCACCCACCCCTGCATCCAAATAAAATACAGATCCCAAGGATTAGATAAACCAGAATTACGTTTAAGTTCAGCAGAGAGGTCTTCTAATTTTTTTTAATGGCCATAGTAACCTTACCCGTGGGACCTGCATTGTCAGGAATAAAGGTGCAACAGGATAAAGTATTTTTGACACCCAACAAAGCATTGCTGATTATAATAAATGTAATTAATCCAATCAACATTCTTATTGATAATAATAAGGGACTCAAACCTAGCCTTAACCCGGTCTCGGGCCTTGAATTCATCTGGGACCCCTCTTGGGACCCTTATCTCATCTATGATTAGCTAAAGCGCACTGGCCTATCTACTGGCTGAGTAGTTTAACACGGAGCCGGAGGTCTCCACAGAGCCAGTAAATATCGCCTAAAGCAAAATCTAATGCGGCAACAGTGAAGCATACCTATAATTTCCAAAAAAGAATACTAGGCTGCAGTTAAATTTCCAGTATGCCTCGGACAATAGTTTCTGATTAATACATTAACATATTTTAGCTAATCATGATTTAATCAGGACTACTTGAAACCGTCTTCCTGCCCTCAGGGTCTATCTGCATCCCCATGCCAGAGTCAGATTGATACAATTTCCCATAAGCCTTGGCTGACACCAGCTATGCCAACCAAAATGCTGAACGCCTGCAACAGCTATGCTGACATCTTCCATATTTTTTGAAATGAAAGCAAACATGTGGTACCCTTAGCCAGCTTGCCTCGCTTATGCCTTGCCAATCTCTAATAATATATCAGCACGTCCCCTGTACTGCAGAATCTCCAAGCTATGAAAATAAACAGTTCCCATTATGAGTTCAAACCTCTGTCTTAGGTTGCATAGGTCGTATCTATATCTTACCCGTCGTTGAGCGAATGAACGGTGCATAAGGGATGCAGGAAACTTTCTCAGGAGGCCCAGGCAAAAAGGTACAAAGATGTCATAAGAGAGTATGTAAGTATGGGATATGGGATAATATTATCTCTGACCCTGGTAATGGTAATGCAATAGGCCATGCCAAATTAAAACCAAATTAGAACCAAATTAGCAAGTGTCAGAGAAGATACTGGAAATTCATGTATAACTGCCTTAAAAGCTAGAAGGAACCTTGTGAGAAAAGAAATGTACACGTGTTTCACTCTACAGCAAAGGAGAATCATAACAATACATAGCAAAATTTGTAGAATAGTTAAGATAGGATGAATTAAAACATTAAATACATGGTTTGCAGTGGGCGAATACTCAAAGAAAAGTTCCAAAGCTTGAGACATGAGCATCTCGGAGCAAATTTTGTGCAATCTGTCCATTTTCAAAAGTGATAGTATGATTCACTTCTTTGGAGGTTTTCTTAAGTTGTTCAATAAAGTTCAGCAGCTTATGAAATGTCTCATTGCCCATACCAAGAGGTAGTAGATGTACAGCATATGAAATAAAGCCTGGAATGTCCGTAGAATAGGTTAAATAGGTGGAATTGTATAGCAAGCGTTCTTAGGAAGGTGGCTATATCCGATGAACAGGAAACAATGTGTAAAAGTCTTTGCAGTCAGGGTACAGGAAGATGAATTACAGTCTCTTTAAGCTGGTGAGATGCCTGCTTGGGATGAAATGTGCACAGGATCTGTCAAGTCACTGGAAACTAGTGGGGTTCACCCTTGAGATGAAATGATGTCTGTGCATACAGGAAGGGATTTGAAAAGAGTCCCGATATCATTCAGCAGCTGTACTTCAGTGTGATCCAAATAAGAGATAGAAAACGGGAGAGAAACCATGTTGCCTTTACTGGATGGAGAGAGAGAGAGAGACCAGGTTGCCTGCACTGAATGTGGTAAACTGTGACAACACCAATACATTTACTTGTTATAGTTATGGCAAAAGAGAGATAATATTCAAGTACTTAAGGTTCTCAATCAGACATTCCAAAAAGATATGTTTTTGTGTGCTGCATATAACCATTATGGCAATTCAGAGAGACCATAATTCTGTACTGAAAGTATTTAAAAAATTATGTCAGAAATGTGTACTGAATGGCTCATATCTAGTGAGCACCATAGAATAAACACTGTATAGATATAGAATAAAACCTTTTCTTAAAATATATAACCCCTAACTAAGCTACATTTAGCATATGCAAGTTATAGGGAAAAAAGAACATTGCGCATTTGGGCTAGTAAAAAGTGGGAAAAGAGCTAGCTCTAGAAATGGCCAATATTATGTATCCTGGGGTACCCCTCAAACCAAAACAAGTAGACAAAACACAGACCACATGGCACAGACAAAACACAAAACACATAGCTCTAGGCTTCAAACTATTCTTCCATCGGTCAAGTGTTCAGAGCTGAACTTATCTCTGGAAATAAACACATTGTTATAGAAAAACAAAACAGAGATGAACACATGAGTAAAGTATATGGACAAATAATGCATAGCATAACCATCTCATATTTAGAAAAGCTAATGTCTCTTTGGATCGTCTTTATCTCTGCAGTGACAAAGAGGATCCCTGGAAAACACCAGAAATATCCTAGTGCCAAAACTGGGATGGGCATGCATATATCCGAACCGCTGCTAAGAAAAAGAAAAGAAAAACACATTTTAATTTTGCAACATCCTAATTTCAGCTAAAACAATAGGAAGGAATTTTTTTCCATTCACAAATGTGCCAGCTGTGGCTTTCCAGATTTTATCTTTAATAGTCCTGTTCATGCGTTCGACAATACCGGAACTCTGTGGGTGATATGGGAGATGAAATTTCCACTCAATGCGGAGTGCGATAGCTAAATCTTTGCATACTCTGGCAGTGAAAGCAGGACCATTATCTGAGTTGATGTGTGTGGGACATCCCCACCTAGGGATGATTTTGCGAAGTAAAATGTTCACCATAGTCTGAGCAGTTTCATTTGTAGTGGGGAAAAAACTTCAGGTTATCGGAAGAACATGTCAGCAATAACAAGGGCAGCTGGTATACAGGGTTTCCCCTCTTTGCACCAAAGTCCGTCCGAAGGGCGGCTTTGGGCACCGGCCAGATGGGCATTGATTAAGCCAGTGACCAGGGTCTCCGCAATTAAAACATCCAGTACTTCTAGATGGATTATTACCATCTCAATCGGAGACAGGGGCCCGCCCGCTACGAAACCCGTGACCCCCTCTTCCGCGAGGAGCGGACAGGCGCGGTCCCCAAGTAGGTAGCTGGCCCTGATAATGCAGGATTTCCCGAGGCTTAGAGATCTCAAAGCGTAGGAGAGTGTTGCGTAGTGGTTAGCGCTACAGCCTAAGGAACCTGAGGCTTGGGGGTTCAAACCCCGCACTGCTCCTTTTTCCAATCTGAAATTATGCACGAGAACTAGTGGGCCATTCTGAAATCATTTGTTTGACCAGAATCTGCAAAGGAGAACGGAGGTTAGAAAGGAAAGTCTGAATAAGTAGGGAATCCATATTTGCATGGGCACTAAGACCTGCCTCTTGGGTCCAGGTTTCATTAAACCTCTTCCACACCTATCAAGCTCTGTCTGCAATCCTGATCGAATCACATTGGATTCCTGTTACTCATCGCATTACCTTTAAAATCCTGCTTTTAGTTTTTTAAAACACTGTCTTTGAACGAACCCCAATTCATTAATAACTATTTATTCCCCATAGTATATCACGTTCTTTAAGATCCATTAATCAAAAACTCTTAACAATTCCATCACTGAAAGTTATCGGAACTCGTCATCATGATATCTTCTCTGTAATGGCCCCACAATTATGGAACACCTTACCTCAGCATTTAAGAGAAGAAAATGACCTAAACCATTTTAAAGGCAATCTGAAGAGCTTCCTTTTTAAAGACTCCTTTAATTTATTTATTCCCTATTCCTATTGTTTTCACCATTCATGTCTTCTTTTGTGCTTTATTAATACAATTGTAGTTCTGCCCTTTTTTCCTTATGTATCTGTTAGTTTGTATGTCAATATGTCAAACTCATGTAATTTACTATAAATAAGCATATGTGTACACCTTTTGTTTTTTATTTGTAAATCGCTTAGCAAATTAAGCTATTCAATAAGTTAAAAATAAACTTGAACTTGAATCTCACAAATTTCCATTTTTTTTTCTTGCTCTATCTGTAAAACTGATTCTGGCCCCTGTATTAATTAAAGTTAATTTATCCTGACCCTCTTTGGTAGTATTAACATTGGGGCGGCCGCAAGTGCCCAAAATCAAAGGTGCCACATACCTCAAGCTGAATTCAGAGTCTGACTTCTTTCCCTTATTCTGCGTCTCCAAAATTGAGTCCACAGGAAAGTGATAGGAGTCCGGCAGGGCTGTGAAGGTTTGAGTGACCTTGGTATTTAGATACAGAAAGTCAGGACATCCCTATGCACTAACACTGTTTTTTTTTCTGGCTGTCAAATCACTTTTTACTCTTTCCAATTCTATCTGCATTGTATCTCAATCCTGTTGCAATGCATTATATAAAGGCATCACTAAGAAAGAAAGATAACGCCTCCAAATTATTCAAAATACTGCCATTAAAATCATTTCAACTTAAAAGCTCAAAAATTTGATCATGACACACCACTTTTGATTAACTCCCATTGGCTTCCCATAGATCATCGATTTACTTATAAAATAATGTTACTGATACATAAAACCATAGCTTCCGGTCTACCTGATTTCATCAACAGGTTATTAATCCCCCACAACCTCCATCGCACATTACGTTCTTCTTATCAAAAAGCTGTTATCCATTCCCTCTTTAAGACACATTGGCACCATGCATACTAATATCTTTTCTGTGATACCGTCTGGAACTCAGCACCAAACTATATAAGAGAAAGTTCATCACTTGATAAATTTAAAACTAGCTTGAAGGCCTTTCTTTTTAAAGACGCATTTGAAGTATAATAGTCCTTTTAAGGACTGTAATGGGACTTTGCTCCTTGCTTTTCTTATTCATTTTAATCTTTTCTACAAAGTGCTAGATTATTATTTTTTTTTGTTTCCTCCCTTTTGTTTTGATCCTTCTCTCTTTCTTTTTAATTATAATTAGTTTTGTTTTTAAATATATGCCTTTCTGACTGTCTGTTTTAATAATTACACAAATGTATTTCTACCCTTTTTCATTTTGTTTCGGTAAGTTCCCCAAACAAACCTGAAACCTACTTACAGGGAGCTCTTCTACGTTTAAAAGTTTTAGAAACCATATTCGTTCTGTCCACTGAATATACATTAACATTTTATAACATTTCCAATATTCTTTTATCATTCTTAAAAACTTATTTCAGACAATTTATCTATGTATCAAACAAGCTGCTGAAAAGTTCTCAGCCGGCCTACAAACAGTGCTGAAAACTAGTCAGCCTGCTTGTCACTACAACAAAGAAGAAGGAGGAGCTGCCCTCCCCCTCTTCCCGCCAAAGACTGCCACAGAATCAGAATCAGATCTCCGACTCCAACTCAACCACTTCACCCATACCACACATCCACAACCTGGTTCACTCACATTCAATTCATATTAAGCCCTACAGGGTTCACCACTTTCACCTACCCTATTCAACATTTACATATCCTCTCTAGGACACCCACTGCAAAAACCAAACCTGATCTATTACATATATGCAGACGACATCTCCATCCTAATCCCAGTGAATAGCATAACAAATGAAACCTCAAAATATATTACTCATATAATGACCGAAATAGAACATTGGACAAGCAACTTCAAACTGAAACTTAACACAGAAAAAAACAAAAATCTTCCTTGCAAGCCTAACGGATAAAATTGCCAATTCAACACTACATATAAAAGACCATGATTACCCAATTACCAACACAATAAAAATATTGGGAGTCACATTGGACACACACACCTCACTATGATTGAACACACGAATATAGTGGCAACAAAATGTTTCACGATGCTATGGAGATTAAAGACCATAAAAAAATACTTCGACCCACTATCGTTTAGATCACTAGTGCTTTCTACCCTGGACTATTGTAATATCGTTTATTTGGGTATCATTCAGAACTCAGCTGTCCGCTTGATATATGGATTAAAAAAGAATGACCATGCCACCCCCACCACAAACCACTGCACTGGCTGTCAGTCGAGGCAAGAATATTATTCAAGTTCTCCTGCATATGTTTCAAGCTAGTTTGGGGACTAGCACCTATGTATCTACAAATCCACTTTGCACTCCACAACCCAACAAGACAAACCAGAAACAGCTATCTTTTTTGCATACCCAAGCATAACCAATTGTAAATACAAAACCTTTCTGGACAGAATCTTCATGCTCCAAGCAAATAAACAACAACATTGGCTAGACAGTCACATTAATAAAGCCGAACTGACCTACAATGCCTTTAGAAAACTCATAAAAACTACCCTATTCGACAGATACATCACCTAAACAGAACCTCACTAAGTACTCTTTCTTTTCACAATGCTCTCTGAAATCCTAATTCTTGCTGTTTCTGAATCTCTAAACAAACTGTACATTGTAATTTTTTCCCTTTTTTTAGGAAAGTTGCGATTTTTCTTTACAGGTCCGCTCCGAAATTCTTAGCAAACATTATATTTTGTAATTTTGATTCCTAATAGTCTCTGTACTCTGTACTCCCTCCACATATTGTAAATCGCTGAATGTCCAGCTCTCTTAAATGCAAACCGCCCAGAAGTCGCAAGACTGTGGCGGTACAGAAGAACAAAGTTATTACCATTATTATTATTATTACTGAAGCGAACAAAGTCTCATCTGTCTAGGAGGTGGAGAATCCTAAGTGCCTTTATGACCCATTAGAAAAACAATATCACAATGCAGGAATTTTTTCAATAAAAAAAAAACAATATAACAATGCAGAAATTTTCGCTTACCTTACCTTATAAGCGAGGTACATTAATAATATACAATATAATCTTATACTCTATAAAATCTTATCTAAGCGATAGAAGAGAAAAGCACATGCAAAGAATGGTACAGATGACAGAATGAGCAGACGTAAATCCACAATAGAGACTTTCCAAAAGTCTTCACTTAATTTCATTCTTCCCGAAAGAATGGCAGCTGCTTATTTTCGCGGCGGGAATTTACAGAAAACTCCACATTAATATTTGTCCTTGCCAAAAGAACAGTAACCGCGGCGGGTTTACCAAAAACCCTACAATAAATAAAGGGTTGGAACATGACTCCAATACCTGTGAGTATTAAAGAAGAGAATTCAAATTTCAGAAATACTCACAAAATATTGGTAATGTCAAGTCCATCCCGGACGAGCCCCCAAATTGAAACGAACAGGATCCATTTCTTGGTCCCGAAATCGTCCTGCAAACATTCTATCATCTATTACAGACGTCTGGAGGCAATTCCCCTTAGAAAGAAAGATACCAGACAGAGTTCTAAAGGGATAGCCTGTTTTATTATTAGTCTGCATTCATTATATATCTTCAGTGGTATTAGCAGATGACGTAAGTACAGACCATATCTAGTGACAGGATACATAGGCTTCAAAGAAGTAATCAAAAAGGAGCAGGATATGTACTTCATTGTTTAAAGCTAAAAGGTGTAAAAAGCTTCCTTTATCTATCTCAACCGGTACATAGCAGTGGGGGGGTCGAGCCTTCATTGTCTGAGAGCTAACTTCGTTAACATAAATTAAATGACCTCTTCCCAAACCATTAAGAGAGTAAACAAAAACATTCTACATTTGATTACTTCCAGCATGGACAGAGACAGAAAACTTATCCATTAAAATGTGTCCTTTCATAGACAGAGACAGAAAACCTATCCTTTCCTTTCATAAACCACTTTGGAAATGAAAAGAGGTATATCAAGCCATAATAAACTTGAAACCCTAAATGTATAACTCCTCTGGCTTGCAGTTTTTCAAAGGCACTATGAGCCAGATTTCCTAAACAGTGCCGTTATCAGCAGCCGCCTTCAAAAGCAGCACTGATTGCATGTCAGTCACACAATGGTGATATTTTGAAAATTGCGGCTACATGAAAGGTAGATGCCAGAAATGCAGGCCAGGATTTTTAAGGGCTTACATTTCTGGCACCTACCTTTCACATGAATTGTGTCTCTAAGGAGGCACCTACAGTGGCTTAAGTCCGCAAAGCACTTCCTTAGATGGAACAATGGCACCGTTTATGGAGGCGCCATTAGATGCCTTCAATATATACTGTATTTTTCGCTCCATAAGATGCACCTGACCATAAGATGCACTCTAGATTTAGAGGAGGAAAAGAAGAAAAACATTCAGAACCAAATTGTGTACTAATATATACCAGGAACTGCACCCAGCCCCCCTCACTCCCTGCCAGGCTCTGCACCCTGTCCCCCCTCTGATGGTCTAGTGGTAGGCCGGGACAGGAGAGATCTGTCCCAGCCGACTAACAAGTCCCCCCCCCCCGTACTTTCTAAAATCTCCCCCCCCGTCGTACCTTTTTAAATTCCCCTTATATCCTGGTGGTCCTATGTGTATTGGCAGGAGTGAGCTTTCCACACTCCTGCCTGACACTGCGCCGCTCCCTGAATGGCTGCTGTCAGTTCTTGTGAGTCCCGTGAGAACAGACGGCAGCCATTCAGGAAGTGGCGCTAGCCCAGGCAGGAAAGCTCGCTCCTGCTGATACACCGCTGGACTACCAGGGTATAAGGGGAATTAAAAAAAGAACTATGGTACGGGAGGGTAGGGTTGTAAAAAAGGTACTGGGTATGTGTGTGTGTGTGTAAAAGTTAGTATCTTAGCTGCATGAGATGCACCGATATTTCCACCCACTTTTGGGTGGAAAAAAAGTTTGTCTTATGGAGCGAAAAATACTGTGTGTGTGTATATATATGTTTACAGCTTTTTAGTTGGTTTTTAATCAGCACAAGTGGAACCAATTAAGTTAGGAGGAGATAGGGCGTCTACCACTGCCTAACGGCGCCATTTTGAGAATCTGGGCCTGTAATGAATAGTGCTAATGAAAAGAGCTGCTTCTGCTTTGCCACTATTTATATAATGCCTGGGATTAGCTGGGGTGAAGCCTGGGCAGTAAGGCTGAATTGTGCAAATAGTAGTGATTTTGATGCGCTTAACCAGGGATTCTTAACCTGTTCTCGGAGCCACCTAGCCAGTCGGGATTTTAGGCTATCCTTGCTGGACTATGCATATGGGATGTGCATACACTACCTCTTCTCTATGCCAATCTCTCTCGAGCATATTCATTGTGAATAGCCTGAAAATCTGACTAGCCAGGTGTGCCATGAGGATTATGAAACCCCCTGTACTATACACACAGTTAGGCGGCTTACTTTAGGCAAGTTCTTCTCAATCCAGTCCTCAGGGACCACCTAGCCAGTTGTTTGAGGTTTTTTTTTGTTTTTTTTTAGGACATCCACATAAGAAAGAGAGATTTTCATGTACTGCTGCCTTTGTATGCAAATCTCTTGAGCATATTCATTGTGGATATCCTGAAAAACTGACTGGCCAGGTGATCCTGAGGGCTGATATGTAAACCACTGCTTTAGTGCTTCTATAGGTATAGCTACCAGCAGTCCCTTTATTTACCATATATACTCGCATATAAGTAGAGACCCCCAATTTTCTCTCCCAAAAGGAGGAAAAATGGTTGACTCGAATATAAATCAAGCGGTTTAATGTTCAAGTGCCCTGCCCTGCCAGGATCTGCACCCAGCGCCCCTCCCCCCTTCCCTCCCTCCTCTGTCAGGCTCTGCACCCAGCCCTCTCCCTGCCAGTCACTGCACCCAGCCTCCTTCCCTGCCCTGTTCATCATACTTCTGCCGCTGGAATTCCTGGTGGTCCAGAGGTATAGCTGGCAGGCGCAAGCTTTCCACGCTCCAGCCCTGCTGCTAACCCGGTCGGTCGCTGCTGTGAGTTCAGGCTTTAGCTGCTGAGCGCTTTGGTGCTGCTGCTTGGCGCGCTGAGCGGTTTCCTAACTGGCTTCCGCAAATTCTTGTGAGAATAACACAGATGTTGTGATGGAGAAACTAAGAACACACATGCTATACAAGATCTAAGGACTGTACCGTCTTAGGGATTCTCAGCCCAGTCCTTGGGATAAACCCACAAAAATATACATGAGATGTCTTTGCATGCACTTGCTCATGCAACAGGCCAGGCGTGTCCCAAAGACTGGGCTGAGAACCACATATATTCAACACTACTGAATATGTGCTTTGTTTTTAAACACAATGACTGATATTTAAAAGCAAATACAGTGACCACTGGATTTAAAATATTGACCTAAGTGTATTTACCCTGATTCCATTGCCTGTAGAAATAAGGGGTGTAAAATGTACAGACCTTTTTTTTTTTAATGCCCATGTGCCTTGAAGGATATTTTTAAGCACCTTTGGCATTTACTGTACTCCTGAAAACTGATGAAAAGTTCTGCAGCAGCACAGAAGGGATAATGAAGTTAATTCTAGGGAAGATCGTGTTGATTTATTATTCTAGTTCAGAAAGGATTCTAGCTGTTTGTGTGCCATCCAGATGATTATTGGGCTTTGGTGCAGGGAAAAATTAAATTGCTATAAGTGGTTTTAGAGTACATGGGGGAGGGGAGGGGTTGAAAACAACATTTTTCAAAGCAATAACATTTATATGCCAATTTGAAACCTGCGGTTTTATAGTACAACATACACGTTTTTTTATGCCCTGAGGAACATTTACTTTTGAAGTGCTTATAGGAATGTCCCTGTATGTGTTAATGGGCCGATGCTCAAAACCTAATGCCACAGCTAGAGGTGATTAGCACTGGAATAGTGCTGGTGTTTGGGTGCACAGAGTACAGTATTGGTTTCAATGTTGGTGCTGAAACCATAAATGCAGACCACATTTAAATGCATGCAAATGCAATTAGTATGCTTTAAAAAAAAAAAAAAAAAAATGGGTGGGGGGTAGGTGGGCTGTCCAGCGCCTTTAGTGCCAAAAAATGAATGCCTGGTCTGGGCAGTGTTGAGGGTTGGTTGAAAGAAGAGGTGCCTAAGGACCATCCCAACCACTTTGCCCTGCTGGACAGGCAGCCTGACACAATCCCTTAACTGCTTCTGATCCTGATGGTCCAGTGGACTGCTGACCTTTCCTCCCAGCCCGGCCTGGCCCAACTCCCTATCTGTCACTATCCTGGTGGTCTACTGATGTTCGAACCCTGCTCCATTCACTGGCCTTGGTGGTTTAGTACAGCCCCCACCCCTCTACATACCTTAGTTGTAGGAGGCTGAAGGGTGTAGGCATCTTTCCCTCCTGCCTCTTGACTGCCCTTTCTAAAATGACAGAGCCCCACCCTTGCCCAGTGCATCCTGGGATGCACAGGGTGGAGCCATGTCCTTTCCTCTCTCCCCCACCAAGCCTTGGCCTGGTAAAGTTCACAGTGAAAGGAATGGGGTCATTCTATGGCAAGTGGTCTAAGGCTCCTCATCGCACCATCATGGATTTTGTTGAAACTTTTTGTATGCTGAATTTTACATGACCCAATTGAACTCTGGTAAAGTTTAAGGTCCGACTTGTGGAGATATAGCTCTTTGTTTGATACCATGCCACGACCATGTACAGTATCTCTGCACAGTTTTGCCAACTTTGAGTCAAAATAGCAAACCAGTTACAATATCTGCTTTCAGAAACTATTTTGGTAAATGTGGTGCATAAATTCAATATAATGAATGAATGAATAATAAAAGCAGTCAGAACTTCAGCTTGGAAACCAATAGAAGATACCCACCTTAGGCTTGAGAACCTAGGTAAAGCTGCCTGATCATCGGCTTGGGAACCAGACAGACACCCACTGAAGACTTTGGAACCTCAGTGAAGAAACCAAAACTACAGTCTTGGGAACCTGGTATTGCACAGCTGTCAGGCGTGACCTCTGTGGCGATGAGATTGATGGTTGAAATTTCTTGAATTTGTAGTGGCAATGCCACCATGGACCAAAACAATCAAATATTTTCCTCATAAAAAATGCAAAACCATTTATAACTTGAAGAATTGACCATATTTCGATGTTAATGTATGCCATTACTATAGAAACTTCAATGTTCTTTGACCCTTATTTTCAGGCACTGTTTTGCATACATTGGAAAACAAAACCAACTTTTTCCGAGAGTCTGAAACATGCTCTTTCTAATAGAGTTAGTTTGAAAATGTTTCCAGAATATTCTTTTTTATAAAAGCTGGTTAAAAATACCCAATGTTTGACTTTTTTTTTTTTTTAAAAACACAAATTTTAAATTGAAATTATAATAACTCCTTTCTTAATCAGTGATGCAGCAGAGGGAGGGCCTGTTCAGAGCAATGCCGTTACTGCTTCTTTAGGAGGCCTTGGAGGTACATCAGGTCTGAATGGGGGGTGGGGGGGTGTTGGTCGCTGAATCGGTGAGTCTGGTTTTCTCGGACAATGAATCGATTCAAATCGGGCAGCAGTACTGAAGACTCATCTTGGATGTCTCCCCCTCCCTCACTTAATAACCACCTTAGGCAGAACTTTTCTCGGACCAGCCTCCCCCTCCCCTCCAAGTGTCCTCATTGTACACTCAACACCCCTTGATGTAGTCCTTTATACACATACACACATTACCACTGTACACCCCACACATGCCCTTAGGTATCCCACAGTGACAGACATTATATACACATACTTCTACATAGTACATTTCTACTATGCTCCTGACATACTCAAGCTCCTACTACCATATCACTCACAGCAGGCAACTTCGTGTACCACCTTCTTTCCCCAGTATCTACTCTCAAACACTCTGATTCAGATACTCCCAAGTTTCTAAGTCTTTACCTGTTTCTAGACTGAAACTCTGAAGAGGGACCTACCTCTGGTTCATATTACTTGGGAAACATGGGGCTCATCTTAATATTTCTATCTCGTGCCCATTCAGTCCCACCTATGCCACTGACACTGATACGTGTAAGAAGAAAAATTATTATAACAAAACAAAAAACAGTCGAGAGTAATGCATATTAAGAGGAATAAAAATGGAGATCTTGGAATAAAACTTGTAAAGCTAAGAAATAAACTGCTCTCCACATCAAGTTGCCTAGGTCAGTAGTTCTCAAAGTCTGGCTTGTGGACCCCCACAGCCACTCTTTCAGAATATAGATACATCCCCAAAATGTGCAAATAGCCACAGCAATGTCCCTAACCCCCCTAGACTGTGGAATGAGTAGAAAGGGCTTAGTAACCACAGGTCTGGATGGTACTGTTACTTTAATGCTGTAAAAATATACCTGATTTCTGAGCCTAAGCTCTGCATTTAAGTATGAAGAAGAAAAAAAAAATCAAATTTTCACGTGACATTGAAGCTCTGTTCTGGATGAACATCTGAAATCTGCTAATTGAATAAGTACAAAGAAGGCATTCAAATGCAGTCTTCCCCTTCTATGCCCTTTCCGTACCCTCTCTATCCTACAGTCTCTTTTCTGTTTGTGCTAGGTAGCAAGAATCTAGGTATACATATTTGGGTTAATTTACATTTCTGATATACTGAGGCCCTAAAACCACTACATACATTTGCAAGTGATCTTCTGTATTCCAGATGTCAGCTGCTGCCTTTATTTTATTTCTTGTTGGTACTGAAAGATAATTAAATTTGATGCCAGCAGCGCTGAAGCTAATGCTAGGTGCAGCATGCCGGATCGTCTCGGAACATAAGCCTTTCTCTGTTTCTTCTTGGACTTTGTTGTTGTTAGTTGTAGCAGCTGTAGCAGTTAGCTGGAGGAGGAGGAGGGATCTCTTCCCGGAGCTGAGTGCTGCGTCGCTGCCATGCATTTTGAATTCCACCCTCTCTCTGAAGCTGGCTGAGTCAGTGCAGGACTGTGGACTGCGCTATAGGCAGGCATGGCCCAGCTGAGCATCTTAGACTGCATGATCAACCACAACTGGAGTTTGATCTGCAATCTGTACTGCGCTTGGAACAATCAGGTTGGTGGGTTAAATACATTTGGACTTGCTTTTGAAAGAGAGAATGCATTGCATTTTATTTTTGTGGAGGTGGAAAGATTGTTTAGAGGAGGTGTATATGGCGTTCATTTTGCCTTTTAAGCAATTTACGCTAGTCCTTTGGCGAAGAATGTTTACAATGACCTGTAGTTTGTGTGTGTTCCAAGCAATATGCCACAAATATGTTAGACTTGGAAACATGAAGGCATAGCCCTATTTATAGACTCTATGAACTAGTAATCATGCTTGTTTTATGGATGTGCTATATTTACATGTATTAAGCTCTAAAATCTTCACAATTTAAGGCTAAAAAAGAAATACTTTTGAAAATAGAGATCCGAGAAGTGCTGTAATGTGTTCAGATTTGTCGATTATACAGCCTATACACTTAACCATTTAAAATGCCTGGATGTAAGTTCCCTGTGTCAGATTTTATTGCTGGAATGCCTGATGAGATGGGTTTAAAAAAAATTGCTCTATGTGTTCCTCTTTGGTTAATGTTACTTCTATTTCCCACTCATAGGAGCCTATGAGTGGAATCTAGAACCGAACAATGGCAAATCCATATGACACCATGAAATCATACTTAATTGCAATATTAATGTAAGATGACTATAAAGGACCTTTTCATTCTGCAGGTATATATTTGTTCTTGAGTTTGTGATATATATGAAGGTTTCAAATTAACTGTTTATATCTTACTGTGGCTTATTACATGTTTTATTTTTTAAGTACCTAGCTCTGCATGATTAGACATATTTTTGAAAGTAGCATTTTGGAACTGGTTTTCTTGATGAAAAATCAGCAGGATGAGTTTGATACTGCTATTTAATCTGTCCCTTGTCTTTTTGGGTTGCATGGCTGTGCATTTTTTTCATTTTATAAACATTTTTTCAGAGCTTAAAATGTTTGATATAAATGATTATGTATATAATTGCCCTTGCAGCAAACATATGCAGTGTACTTGTATTATAAATTCACAGTGAAAAGTTCAGGGCCCAGAGTGCTGAAGCAGCTTTTGTATTTTTCTGGCAGCCATTTGGTTGCAATCTTGAAATGTTTGTAAATCAGAAGCTACATGTTAATGTGTATTATGGGCTACTGTCCAAGTAGAAACCAAGAGTGATTGTAGGGAAAAAGGGTGGAGGTTGAATAAAATGATTAGTCAGACATAGCTAGACCTGAGGTTGGTCTTGACATGGGACAGACCAAAAGTCAACAGAGTGAAGGAGACATGAGGTCATAACATAGTAAACATTATTACCAAACCAATGGCCATGGGTTACAAATCAGATATTCAAGTATTTTCCCTATCTGTCCCAGTGGGCTCACAGTCTCTCTAATGTACCTGGGGCAGTGGAGGATTGTGACTTACCCAGGGACACAAGGAGCAGTGCGGAGTTAACTTTGAGCCCACAACCTCAGGGGCTGAGGCTATAGCTCTAACTACTACGCCACACTCTCCTCCGTAGACAAATGACAAAAAAATACCTCCCCCCCCAAAAAAAAAAAAAAGCAGTAGAAATGCAAAACTTTCTCTGACTCAAAACACTGATGTATGGGTTTTTCCTTATTCTGCTTCTGCTATAGTTTTCATAGACATTTTGGCAGATTTTGTATAGGATGCCCGGGACAGGCATCCTATACAGAATTGGGCCTACACCCGCCCAAACTAAACACAGTTCTGTAACTGATGTCCATGTTACAGATGCCAGTTACAGGACCGGGTTAGTTTAGACACGGCTGCTATACTTAATCACGGCAAGGGATCTCCCTGCTGCGATTAGTATAGTTGCCGTAGCTGCGGACACCAGTCTACCCCCCCTTTCCCTAAATGAACTAGCAGGAGGGATGCTCAATCCCTCCTGCCGAAAGACCCCCCACCCACCCTGATGATCGCCCACAGGAGGGTGCCCAACCCCTCCTGCCAGTAGGCCCCCCAACTGACGATTGCGGCAGAAAGGTGCCCAACCCCTCTTGCTGGTAGGCCCCCCACCCTTCCTGAAGATCGGTGGCAGGAGGGTGATCAATCCCTTCTGCTGGACCCCCCCATGAACCCCCCATCCCTGAACCCCCCAACGAAATTCCCCAACCCCCCAAGACCCTCCTGGGCTCACCAAACAAGTTGGCCGGCCTTTATGGGTCCTTGTACTGGCTGGCCGGCAGGCCCGCCACCATCAAATGAGGCAGGCTCGCCTCTCCCCTGCCCAACCCACAGGAGTCTAGGGCTTGATTGGTCCAGGCGCCTAAGGCCCCTCCTATGGGCCCAAAGCTCCTGTGGATTGGGCAGGGGAGGGGCGGGCTGGCCTCATTTGGACAGAGGCGGGCCTGCTGGCAAGCTGGTGCGAGGACCCGTCCGTCCGACCAACTTGCTAGGTGAGCCTGGGGGGGGCTCCGGGGAGGGTTTTTTCCCATTGGAGGTGGTTCGGGGATGGGGGTTGGGGGGTATAGCAGATGGGATTGGGCACCTTTCTGCCGGCAATCTTCGGGAAAGAGTGGGGGGCCTACCAGAAGGAAGAGTTGGGCACCCTCCTGCAGGCAATCATCAGGGGTGGGTGGGGGGTGTCTTTCAGCAGGAGGGATTGGCATCCCTCCTGCCTCGTTCGTTTAGGGGGAGGGGGAGGAGGGAGACTGGCGGCCGCAGTCACGGCTGTTATACTAATCGTGGCAGGGAGATCCCTTGCCGCGATTAAGTATAGCGGCTATGTCTACTTACAATATAAGCTAACATTTTGCTGGCCTACATTGTAAGTGTCTCCTGCTCCACTAGGGAGATGTGTAGGGCCACCTACGTTTGCCTAAGCCTACCGCCTAGCCTTAGGCGGGCTTGCAGGTCTCCATAGGCTCCCGGAGGCGCCTTCAACATAGGCGGCCTGCCTGGGGAGCATTTTTTTAAAAAACGTGCATCCCGATTGGCTGATTAGACAGCTGTAGGATGCCTACAGCTGCCTACAATCGGGACACAGTTTACAGAATCCGGGCCTTTATGTTACTAGGTTTTTAAGTCTTGCTTGACATACAATAATTTTGAGCATATTCTGAAGGCTTGAACTGTAGAGGTTATTTGTTTGTTCTTTCAGAATGTAGTTATTTGTGTCAGTGGGACATAATCTACTCTAAGCTTGGTGATATGGGATTTTGTAGTGTTGTGTTTCTATGTTTCGATTTTAGAATATTGTGTACAATTCTGGATGCCACACCTTCAAAAAGATAAAGAGTCGGTCCAGAGGAAGGCCACTAAAATGCTGTGTGGTCTTCATGATAAGGCGTATGGGGACAGATTTAAAGATCTTAATTTGTATACTTTGGAGGAAAGGCAGGAGAGGGGAGATATGATAGAGACGTTTAAATACTTATGTAATATAAATGTACATGAGTCGAGTCTCTTTCATTTGAAAGGAAACTGCATTGAGAGGATATAGGATGAAATTAAGAGGTGATATGCTCTGGAGTAACCTGAGGAAATGCTTTTTTTACAGAAATGGTGGTAGATGCATGGAACAGTCTCCTTGAAGAGGTGGTGGAAACAGAGATTGTGTCTGAATTCAAGAGGGCCTGGGATAGGCACAAGGGATCTCTCGGAGAGAGAAAGAGATAATGGTTACTGCAGATGGGCAGACTAGATGGTCCATTTGGCCTTTATCTGCTTTTTATGTTTCTATGTTTCTGTGGAAGATGGAGTAGGGAAAGAGACTTATTAATTTTTTGTGTGTTGAACAACATTTTCTCAGGTTTGTAAAATTTGGGTTTCTTTTCATTTCTGTGGGTTTTAAAATGTTTTCAGGCTTGGCTAGAGGAAGGGTAAAATATGTTTTGTGACAAAATATGTAGGCGCCAAAGCCTGAAGCATGTACTTGTATGATGGCCCAAAATAGTAAGATTATGAGGAGAAGAGAGCATTCTAGCATGGATTTCTCTCCTGCTTTTTAAAGAGGTACCTAAAGATTGTCCCACACAGAGTTCTGGGAATTCACCCTTTGCTTGGATTGGCTTACCTGTTGTATCACAGTTGTTGTAAGCAGGGACTGGCCTTGGATGTCCTTAAGTCAGTAGTTTCTGGCACTGAGGAACATTGTTTTGGAGTGCCGTGTTTTGGGATTGCAGACCTCTGAGCTAGAGTATATAATTTTGCTGTACCATCCTTTTCCTAATTAAAATGGTAGGATAGAGGTTTAAACATCTTGGTTTTTAAACAGAGTTTTCCTTATCCTGCTAGACCAGTGAGTTGGACCCCCCACCAACAGAAGGAGGTAGAGATAACATTACTGATATAATGACTGATCCAAGGCATCAAGTTCAAGTCAACTTGACAACTGACTCTGGTTTGCTTACCCTTAAAATTGCAGTCTTTTTAGCATTTGGGTTTCCAGTTCAATTGGTCCTAGTTATTTCTTCTAGTCTACTCCTCTGTGGATCCTGTGCTACTTCCTTCTACTTTTTGCTTGCTTTCTCTTTCCTTAGCAACAGCATTATCTCTTCCTCTCTCTAAGAGATCCCACGTGCCTATCCCAGGCTTTCTTGAATTCAGACACAGTCTCTGTCTCTATCTCTTCTGGGAGACTGTTCCATGCATCTACCACCCTCTCTGTAAAAGAAAGTATTTCCCTAGATTACTCCTGAGCCTATTGCCTCTTAACTTCATCCTATGCCCTCATTCCAGAGCTTTCAAATGAAAGATTCTTGACTCATGCACATTTACAACACGTATGTATGTAAACGTCTCTATCATATCTCCCCTCTCCTGCCTTTCCTCCAAAGTATACATATTGAGATCTTTGTCTCCACACCTTATGACAAAGACCACTGATCATTTTAGTAGCCTTCCTCTGGACCAACTCTATCCTTTTTATATCTTTTTGAAGGTGCGGTCTCCAGAATTGCGCACAATATTCTAAATGAGGTCTCATCAGAGCCTTAAACAGGGACATACCTTCTTTTTCCTACTGGCCATACCTTTCCCTATGTACCCTAGCATCCTTCTAGCTTTTGCTGTTGCCTTTTCAACCTGTTTGCCTACCTTTAGATCATCACATACTATCACACTATCACACCCAAGTCCTGCTCCTCTTTCATGCACAAAGTTCTTCATCCCCTAAATTCTACCGCTCACTTTGGTTTTTTGCAGCCCAAATGCATGACCTTGCATTTCTTAGCATTAAATCTTAGCTGCCAAATTTCAGACCATTCTTCAAACTTCACTAGGTCCTTCCTCATGTTGTTCACTCCATTGGGGGGGGGTCTACTCTATTGCAGATTTTGGTATCATCCTCAAAGAGTACAGTGGAATGTAGTAGATTTACAGGAACATGGAATTAATGCCTTGGTTAACAAAGTGAAAAAATTTGAGAACTATGTATACTAGAAGATTGAATCTTCAAATGATGAATTTTCCTAAGTCTGCTGTAATCTCTCCTTTGAAATTATTGAGAACTTTTTCAGGAGGTACTAGGAATTCCTAAAGAGGCACTTCCCCCTATGTCCTGAATGTATTATCTTCCAGAGAAGAAGAGCCAGGATAAACAGCTGGAAGAGATTTCTGCAGATATTTTAAATCTTATCTGAAGAAGAAGAAAATGTGAATCTACCCTCTTGGTGACATTTGTTTTGCCACTGGATAAAGACTGGGTCTTGAAGCTTTACTTCAGGGACAGGGAGACAATGTTTATGGGTGGTAAGGTTAGATTTTGCCTGATATTTGTGCTGAGACACAGGATATGTGACAGAAGTTTCTGTAGATTACCTTGCAGGTTTTCTGCTTTTGATGTACCTATCTACACTTTGGGATATTTTTAGAGAGTTTACAGCTTTCTTGGAGAATTTCGGATCTTCATCATGCAAGGATTGTTTCTCAGTGATTAGAGGGGTTGTTTTTTATCCCCCAAGGTGTTGTTTCTTAAACTAGACTAGTTACTAAGCTGCAGTAAATCTCAAATTTTACCACAGGTTAGTGATTCTCACAGTGCAAGGATAATGCAACTTATGATCAACCTCAGAAATAGAGAATGACACGGGGAAAAAATTTGTCCCCGTCTCCGCCCCATTCCCGTGAGCTCGGTCCCCATCACTGCCCCGTCCCCGTGAGCTCAGTCCCCGTCCCTGCAAACCTAGAGAGAAAATTGTTCTTTAAGTAGAAGGAGTTAACCAAAGTGGATGGGATTGGGGAAGGGAGGTAGGAAAAGGCAGAGGATATTGATAGGGAAGAGTCAAAAGGGGATAGCAATTCAAATATTCTTAATCTATCCTCTTTCCCAGCATCATCTTCCCACTTTCTCTTCCCCAGCGTCTTCTCCCCCTGTCTCTTCCCCATTTCCCAGTGTCTTCTCCCCTCTCTCTCTTCCCCATTTCCCAGCGTCTTCTCCCCTCTTTCTTCCCCAGTTTCCTTCAGGCTACTTCAGTGTCCTCTCCTCTCCTCTCCATCCCCCCCCCAGGACCCTTCGTGCGGTCCAGCAGCTCCCTCCCGCCGGCCAACCGTGCATATTTCTCCCTCCCTTCCTGTCTCTTCGTGGCAATTATTATAAGGCTATGCATTGTATTGCATCCAGAGCCTTGAAGTCACGTTGCGTTGGTTGCTGGAAAAGTCTCCTCCGATGCAACCGGAAACAGGAAGTTGCGTCAGAGGAGACTTTTTCAGCAGCTACACGTGATGCGACTTCAAGGCTCTGGCTGCAATAAAACGCATAACCTTATAGAAATCACCATGAAGAGAAGGTGAGGGAGGGAGATGCACGGCCTGACGGCCGGTGGGAGAGAGGGGACTGCTGGACCGTGCGTGCTCACTCCTGTAACTGTAGAGACAAGACCATTCACCGCACCATTTTGAACCTGGAGCCACATGGGTTAGAAGCAATTGGGAATCGTTCCAGCCCCATTACACTCCAGAACAGTGTCTCCTGGGGGGGGAGGGGGAGGAGTCCATTGATTGGGGGCTTCAGTGGACTTGGACTGTGGATTTTTAAAGTGCATGTGGGGGAGGGAATGTGCTGCAGTAGAGGGTATGCAGAGTCTGCTCTTGATATGACTATGGCTCTAGCTCCTTTAATATGGTGCCTGAGTGCATCAGGCTGTGAAAGTCAAGCTGCATTATGTGATTTGTAAAGTTGTTTTGCATGTATTCGCTTAATTTGTATCTCAGCATATAGCATGTGGTGACTTACACTAAAATGCATTTTATGGTACTATAATATACATTCCCTAGCAACAGCAGCAGATGAATCCAGAGACCAATGGGATAGCTTGCATCTACCAGCAGGCGGAGATAGAGAAACTGATTAACAGGTGGTCCTATTGGCTGGCACTCCTCCTGTTTATCCAGTATTCTCTATCTCCCAGCAGGAAAAGGTCGCTATTCAACTAGCTCCTGAATTCTGGCTGTGACTGGAACTTTATTTTCTCCTGTTGAGGTTTCTCTTCAGTGAGACTACCATTCTGTTTCTCTTGTTGAGGTTTCTCTTCAGTGAGCTGGCAATGCTATTTCTCCTGTTGAGATTTTCTCCTCAGTGAGACAGGGGTGTCCGGCTGAACGGTGCCGGCTTTAGGGGTTACACCTGTGCCCCCCCAAGTCCCTGCCTCACCCTCCCTCCATTTCTAGAGGGTCTGACTGGACTGCTTCTCTCTCCTTTTTGCAGATTCCAACCTCTTCATCCTTTATCCCACAGCCTTTCCTCATTTGAAGTCCACTCCATCCGCCTATTCACTCCTTTGCCTCTGCGGATAGCGGTCATCTATCCTCCCCCCCCCCCCCCCAACTAGTCCCCTCCTTCCTGTTTCACTGAATTTAACTCCTGGTTTTTGGGCTTTCTTGAGTCGTTATCTCCTTCCCTCATACTTGGGGACTTTAGCTTTCACCCTGATGATCCCACTGACAAGTATGCTGCTAAGTTTCTTGCCTTAACCTCCTCATTTGACCTCCAGCTTTGATCCACAACCCCCACTCACCAGGATGGCCACTGCCTTGACCTTGTCTTTTCCTCCAACTGCTCTCTCTCTAACTTCTCTACCTCATTGCTCCTCATCTCTAATCACTATCTGATATCCTTCACCATTACTCACTCTCCCCCTCCGCCACACCCAGTCACCTCCAAGAAGTTTTGAAATCTTTAGGCCCTTGATCCTTCCACGCTCTCCTCCACTGTTTCACCTCTCCTTGCCTCCACTATGTTATCTAAGTCTGTCCACGAGGCTGTCTCGTCAAGTTTCAAGTTTAATAATAAATTTGATCAATCGCTTAATTTTAATTCTAAGCGATGTACATATTAAAATACAGTGTTAGGGAGACAAAACAGTGCATTACAAAAACAGGGTCTTGCATGGTAATTAACAAACTTAACAAAATTAAACACAAAAGGATAAAGGGGTAGAACTACAAATTATTTGAAAGAAAGCAAGACATTTAAGGAAAAAAAACATAGGGAGGGTAAAGTTAAAAAAGCTTCAATAAAATGATGAGTCGAATTAAAATTGACTAAAATAACTAATTTTCAAATGTGTCTTTGAAAAGAAAACTCTTCAATTTACTTTTAAATTTTTCCAAATTATGTTCTTCTCTCAAATAAATAGGAAGAGTATTCCAGGTTTGAGGTGCTGTAACGGAAAAAATGAATTGTCGCCTTGTATTGATAATTTTGAGGGAGGGAACCGTTAGTAGGTGCTGTTCATTGGTTCTCAATATTCTTTTAGAAGTATATGGGATTAATAATTTATAAATGAAAGCAGGAGTTTTATAAAGTAGAGATTTGAATGTTAGTAGGCATAATTTATATGTTATCCGGTAAGCTACTGGAAGCCAATGTGCTTTTTCAAGAAGAGGTGTTACATGGTCGTATTTCTTGGCTTTTGATATGAGCTTAATAGAGGCGTTCTGAATAATCTGTAGACGTTTGATTTCCTTGTGAGTTACACCCTTAAATAGGGCATTGCAATAGTCAATTTTGGAAATCATCAAAGAGTGAATAAGGATATTAAGAGATTTAGGACAAAGGAATTGTGAGAGTGAACGAATTTGACGGAGTCTGAAAAAGGTTGATTTAATAATACTGCTAATATGATCATGGAAGGTTAATTTATGATCAAAAATGATCCCCAAGATCTTGATATTGCTCACTTGTTGTAAAGGAGAACCCTTAATAGAGATAGGAAAGTTAAGCTTTAGATTGTCTTTCCACGGAAAGAGCATCACATTTGATTTACTAACGTTGAGCGCTAATCTGTTGGTATCCAGCCATTTATGAATTTGTTCTAACTTCTTATTAATTGTAATTGTATCCAGGGGATTGTTAGTATCTAACGGATGTAAAAGTTGGATATCATCAGCATAGGCAAATACGTTAAAACCAATGGATTTACACAATGTCATCGTACAATTCTATCCTCTCCTGTGCTCTGGACACCCTTGCTCCCCCTGTTTCTCGCTCTGTCATGTGTACCAAACCTCAACCGTGGCTCACTCCTAGTGTCCATTACTTATGTTCCTGCACCCGCTGTGCTGAGCGCCTTTGGCTCAAATCTCGCACATGTGCTGACTTTCTTCACTTTAAATTTATGATGACCTCCTTTAATTCTGCACTTACACGGGATCAAGCAAGACTACTACATCCAACTAACTCCCTTTCTTCCAACCCTTCTTCTTGTCTCTTTGCCACGTTTAACTCCCTCAAAGCGCCCCCACTTCCGACCCCTCCTTCTCTCTCCCCCCAGATTATGGCTAATTACGTCCATGACATGGTCTGCAAGATCGCCTTTGAGTTCATTTCAAAGCCACATCCTTCTCCCCTACCTACCATCCACTCTCCTGAACTTCAACTTCACACCTCCCCTTCATCCTTCACCCAAACAACTCAGGAAGCTTCTCCTGTCTGGCCCTGCTTGCTTGTCCCCCCCGTCAATTACTGCTGACTTTTCTGCCTTCTCTATAATCACTGAGGAAGAAACTGCACAACTTCTGTCTTCAGCCAAGCCTACTATATGCTCCTCAGACCCTATTCCCATCCCTCTACTCGACCCCATCTCACATACTGTTATCCCTCCCATATGCCATATTCTCAATCTATCTCTTTCCACTGCAACTGTCCCTGCTGCCTTTAAACATGCAGTGGTTAAGCCGCTTCTCAAAAAACCCTCGCTAGACCCCTCCTGCCCGTCCAATTATTGCCCTGTCTCCCTTCTTCCGTTCCTATCCAAGATACTCGAGCGTGCTATTCTCTGTCGCTGCCTGGACTTCCTTTCAACGCGACAGATTCTCGATCCTCTACAATCTTCCACAGAGACTGCCCTCACTAAGGTCTGCAGTGACTTGTTCATGGCCAGATCTAAGGGCCTTTAATAATAATAATAATAATAATAACAGCTTTATTCTTTTATACCGCCATAACCAAAAGTTCTAGGTGGTTTACACTAAGAAGAGCTGGACAATCAGCGAAATACAATAATATAGTAAAAAATACAAATATTTGTAAAATATAATTTCAATAATAAAATTCACTAAGTAATAAACTTATCGAACAAAGTGGTCTTAATTAATTTCCGAAAACTGCAATAGGATAACATAGCTTGCTGAATACATTTACCTATCTTGATCCTTCTTGACCTGTCTGTTGCCTTTGGTACTGTAAATCACAGCTTACTCCTTGATATTCTGTCTTCGTTTTGATTCCGTGATTCTGTCCTCTCCTGGTTTGCCTCCTACCTTTCCAAACGCACCTTTAGTGTATGTTTTGGTGGGTCCTCTTCTGCTTCTACCCCGTTAGCGGCTGGTGTACCCCAGGGTTCTGTCTTAGGATCTCTTTTCTCTCTTTATACCTCTTCCCTCGGTGCCCTGATTTCCTCCCATGGCTTCCAGTATCACCTTTATGCTGATGACTCCCAGCTCTGCCTCTCTACACCTGAAATTTCACCTAAAGTCCCAGAAAAAGTCTCTGCTTGTTTGGCTGACATTGCTGCCTGGATGGCCTGCTGTCATCTGAAACTAAATATGTCCAAGACTGATCTGCTTCTCTTTCCTCCTAAACCCTCTGCTCCTCCTCCTCCTCCTCCTTTCTCCATCTCTGTAAATAATACTGTCATTGTTCCAGTCTCCTCTGCTTGCAACCTTGGAGTTGTCTTCGATTCTGACAAGCTGCTAAGACTTGTCGCTTCTATCTCTTCAATATCACCAAAATTTGCCCCCTGCCTCTCTGAGCACACTACCCGGACCCTTGTCCAAGCTCTCGTAACCTCACGCTTAGATTACTGCAATCTACTCTTAACTGGTATCCCTCAATGTTGCCTCTTCCCCTTGCAATTTGTGCAAAACTCTGCTGCGTGACTCATCTTCTACCAACCTTGCTATGCTCATATCACCCCTCTCCTTAAGTCACTTCACTGGCTCCCTATCGGCCATCACATACAGTTCAAGATCTTATTGCTGACCTACAAGTGCAGAGTTCTCCCCAGGGCCTTTTAGCCGGGCGCACCGCCCGGCTAATTTAGATGACCGCCCGGCAAAACCTTCTGCTGCAGCCGATGCTCCTTTCCGGGCTGACTCCGCCGAAAATTTTGTTTGATGCCTACCTCTTTTTTTTTTTTTTTTTGCCAGCATGCTTTTACTTGCTTCGGGCCTACCTCGTTGCCGGGTCCTGCCTACTTTCTGTTTTCGCGAAGGCAGGATCCGGCAGCGAGGAAAGTCCGAAGCAAGTAAAAGCAGTAAGTTGTAAGCTTCCCTCCGGGGCTCTAACGTGTGCGTGCCGGCTTCCCTTCTCTTCCCTCCCCACAACGGGACGCAACTTCCGGTTTCGGAGAGAAGAGAAGGGAAGCCGGCACGCTCACAAAAGAACCCAGGAGGGAAGCTTACAACTTACTGCTTTTACTTGCTTCGGGCCTTCCTCGCTGCTGGGTCCTGCCTTTGCGGAAACAGAAAGTAGGCAGGACCTGGCAACGAGGAAGGCCCAAAGCAAGTAAAAGCAGCAAGTTGTAAGCTTCCCTCCATCGCTGACCCAGCGATGGGGAAGCTTACAACTTGCCTAATGACTCTACCGATAGGTTTGTGAACTGGGAGGGATGGGAAGAGAAATGCTGCTGCTGCACCGAATAGGGGAGGGGGAAGAGAAATATTCTGCTGCTGCACCCATTTTGGGGGTAAGGGAAGAGAAATGTTGCTGCTGCACCCAATTTTTTTGGGGGGAGGGGGAAGAGAAAAGCTGGTGCACCCAATTGGGGGGGGGAAAGAGAAAAGCTGCTGCTGCACCCAATTGGGGAGGAGGGATTGGAAGAAAAGTGCTGCAGCAGCACCCAATTGGGGAGGGGGGAGGGGAAGAGAAGTGCTGCAGCAGCACCCAATTGGGGAGAGAGAGGGGAGAAGGAAGACCAGGGAAGGGAAAGGAGAGGCAAGAGACACCAAGACCATGGGAGGGAGGGAAAGGAAAGGAGCTACCAGACCATGGGGGGGAGAGAAATGTCAGTGCATATGGGGGAGGGGGAGGAGGGAGATGCCAGGGCATGGGGGGGGAGAAGGGAAGGAGATAGAGATGCCAGACCATGGGGTGGAGTTGGAAGGAAGGAAGGAAAGGAGAAGAGAGAGATGCCAGAGCATAGGGGAGGGGGTGAAGCTGAAATGAATAATGTACAAAGGAGAGAAAGGGCACAGGATATACAGTTTATTGAAGGGGCATAGAAAGAGGGAAGATGCCATATGGAACAGAGAAAGGGCAGACACTGGATGGAAAGGGCTGAGAGGGTGGACAGAGGATGCAAGGGGCAGAGAGAGGATGGACAGTAGATGGAAGGGGTAGAGAGAGAGGGCAGAGGCTGGGTGGAAGGGAGCGAGGACAAATGCTGAATAGAAAGAAGAGAGCGAAGAGAAGATGATTAAAGCAGAAATGAGAAAAGATAGAAAAAATTTTTTTTTTGTTGCTTTACGTAAAATCAAGTAGTATTGTAACTGTATTAATTAAAGTTTATAAATAGGAAATTGAAATAAGGCAGTTTTTTTGGGACTAAACCCCTTTCCTCAGGTCAGGACAGGATACCATAACAGTAGAGGTGCCCAAATGGTCGATCGCGATCGACCAGTAGATCGCAAAGGCAATGTGAGTCAATTGCGTTGCCTTTGCAATCTTTTTCTTCCTGCCTCCCCAAGCCAGGCCAGGCGCGTACAAGTGCCAGACTCACAAGACTTCACCTCCGACGTCAATTCTGCCTGGCTGGCCTGGAACTTCCTCTCCGACGTTGGAATTGACGTCAGAGGTGAAGTCTTGTGAGTCCGGCGGCCTAGCTCAGGGAAGCAGCAGAGAGAAATTGGCGTGGTGGCTTAGGGGGTAGGGAAAGAATCGGGGAAGTGGAGAAATCGGCGCGATGGCTTGGGGGGGCAGGGGGAGAGAGAAAGAAAGACAGGCAGGGGAGAGAGAGAGAGAGAGAAAGAAAGGCAGAAATAATGAGGGGGCAGGGGGAGAGAGAAACAGGCAGTCAGGGGAGAGAGAGAAAGAAAGAGAGACAGAAAGAAAAGGGAAGTGGCAGAAAGAAAGAAATATTGGATTTACAGTCAGAAGAAGGAAGTGCAACCAGAGACTCATGAAATCACCAGACAAAAAGGTAGGAAAAATGATTTTATTTTCAGTTTAGTGATCAAAATGTGTCCGTTTTGAGAATTTATATCTGCTGTCTATATTTTGTACTATGGCCCCCATTTACTAAGCCGCAATAGCGGTTTTTAGCGCAGGGAGCCTATGAGCATCGAGAGCAGCGCAGGGCATTCAGTGCATCTCCCTGTGCTAAAAAACACTATTGTGATTTAGTAAAAAGGGAGGGGGTATATTTGTCTATTTTTGTATAGTTGTTCCTGAGGTGACATTGCATAAAGTCATCTGCCTTGACCTCTTTGAAAACCCGCGGAATATAAATGATAATTAACATTTTCTCTGCGTACAGTGTGTTTTGTGTTTTTTAAAATTTTATTGTTGGTAGATCATTTTGACTCAGTCATTTTAAAAGTAGCTCACAAACCCAAAAAGTGTGGGCATTCCTGCTGTAGAGCCATTCTTGTAGGACTGGATGAGCTATATTTATCTTTTTTTTTAGTTGTTTAAATTCATGCAGAAATAAATGGCTAGATTGAACCTAAGGACTTCATTAACACCTTTCCCTTTTTTAAACCTCTATACCATTTGAAAGAGGGCAAATATCTACTTATTCCCTTCTAGCATTGGATGCTTCTTAAATTTAGTAAAAATATTCTGGCACAAGTGTCAAAACCTTAAAAAAGGAAGTCATTGAGCATTGGAAAATAATAATAATTAACTAATAAAAATAGTACACATTTAGGGCTCCTTTTACTAAGTTGCGAAAATGGTTTTAGCGTGTGCTTAGCGCGCACAAAATTACCATGCACGCTAGACGCTAATGCCAGCATTGAGCTGGCATTAGTTTTCCCACATAGCGCGAGAGTTTGCGCGTGCTAAAAATGTTAATGCACCTTAGTAAAAGAGGGGGTTAATTTTCCCCACCACCAAATTTCCCCATCCCGCCCCACCCGGCTACTTTTTCATGCCACCCAGCTGGAAAAAATTTCTGGGGAGCTGGGGAAATTTCTGCTGCCCTTCAGTATTTCTCCTCGCTTTTCTCTCCTTATACACCTCCCAGAGAACTCTGTTCCTCAGATAAGTCACTCTTAAAGTTACCCTTCTCCTCCGCCAATTCCAGACTTTGTTCCTTTCATCTAGCTGCCCCTATGCCTGGAATAAATTGTCCGAGTTTGTCCGTCTGGCCCCTTCCCTTGTTTAAAGCAGACTGAAAACCCACCTTTTTGATATAGCTTTCAATCCTTAATCCTACTCCTCTGCCCTCTTACCCAGCCAGCTGATTAACCATTCCCCTTAACTGTATCCATGCCTTGCTTGAGATATTTCGTTCTGGGAGGTGCCAGACACTGAAGTGAATTGCCCAGGATTTCTAATATTGGCAGGCTTTTGAAGCTAATGTATAATTATTTCTTATTTAATCCTTCCTCTCTTTTCCCTTCCATCCCTACATCCATCCTCTGAGGCTCACCAGAAAGTCAGAAACACTGCTTGAACAGGGCCTTAGCCAAACAGACTCAAGCCTCATCTAAAGCAATTTTCAAGCACACCTCGATAGACTGCCTCTACATATTACATCCTATGAACTCCAGAAAAAAAATGCTGTTTGGCACAATGCATATATTATGGTAAGCATTAGCTTTTAATTTGGGAGATTAAGATCATAGTTTACATACCCTGATCAGGAGAAAGAGGAGGGATTTTGGATTTATGTATTTTTTTTTTTTTCATTTGTGGCCCAAGGCAAATTACATTCAGGTACTGTAGATATTTTCTTGTCTCCAGAGGGCTTACAATGGTAGTTTCTGTTTGAGTCAGTGGAGGGTTAAGTGACTTGCCAAAAATCAAAAGGACTTGCCCTGAATTTTGAACGGGTTTCCCTGGTTTTCAGCCCCCTGCACTAACCACTCTAGAAGGAGGTTCATTATTGTTGTTATATGTGCAAAATTTACCTACTTGGGAACATTGTTCCTGAGTACATGCAATGCAGAAGGGTGTTTCTAGTTTCAGTAAACTGAGTTATTACGGTTTATTAAACTACAGTTAGGGCTTGATTCTCTGTCAGGCTTATGTTCGATAGTGCGTCAGGAAACTGGCCAACGCAAAACACAGCGTGTTTGGAATGTAGTAGCTTGTATGAGGTCATGAGTTAAGACCGGTTCCTGAAGAAGCTCCTAGAGACGTGAAACAGAAGCTCTGTTGGACCTCTAGTCTTCATTTCCAGCTCAGTGCTCATTCTATGCACCATAAGTGGAATATTTGGCATAAAAAAAAATTGAAAAGTCAAGATTGTTTTTTTAAAAGACTAATGATAGCTCACATAAAGGTGACTGCACAAATTTAATGTAACATTCAGCACCCATGTGCACTTGAAATCTTTTTCCACCCACAATTGAAACCTCTAAATTCATTAGAAGGTAAAGTAAACAACAACGAATGATTGGATATTATTTGTGGATAGTCTTTGTCAGACTTAGTTGTGAAAAGGATCTTTTGAAAAACATAATTAACAAAGCATGGTAAAACATAATATGACATGGTAAGAACATAAGAATTGTCACTGCTGAGTCAGACCAGTGGTTCATCGTGCCCAGCAGTCCGCTCCCGTGGCAGCCCCTAGGTCAAGGACCTGAGCCCTAACTGAGTCTAGCCTTACCTGTGTACGTTCTGGTCTAGCAGGAACTTGTCTAACTTTGTCTTGAATCCTTGGAGGGTGTTTTCCCACTACGACAGCCTCCAGAAGAGCGTTCCAGTTTTCCACCACTCTCTGGATGAAAAAGAACTTCCTTACATTTGTACGGAATCTATCCCCTTTTAACTTTAGAGAGTGCCCTCTCGCTCTCCCTACCTTGGAGAGAGTGCTCAACCTGTCTTTATCTACTAAGTCTGTTCCCTTCAGTATCTTGAACGTTTCAATCATGTCCCCTCTCAGTCTCCTCTTTTCAAGAGAGAAGAGGCCCAGTTTCTCTAATCTCTCGCTGTACGACAACTCCTCCAGCTCCTTAACCATTTTAGTCGCTCTTCTCTGGACCCTTTCGAGTAGTACCGTGTCCTTCTTCAAGTATGGCGACCAGTGCTGGACGCAATATTCCAGGTAGGATCACACTATGGCCCGGTACAGCGGCATGATAACCTTCTCCGATCTGTTCGTGATCCCCTTCTTAATCATTCCAAGCATTCTGTTCCCCTTTCGCTGCCGCTGCGCATTGCGCAGACGGCTTCATTTGACTTGTTGATCAGTACTCCCAAGTTTCTTTCCTGGGGTGGGGGGGGGGTGAGATATGGCATGGTGAGCATAGTATGGCAAAACATTGCAAGGCAAACATAGTAATAGTGTTTCCTCATATTTTGTCAGACAAAGCAAGGCATGGTTAGAAATCTGTGTTGGCGCACTCTCATAGAAGGTCAGGGGAAGAAGTGTTTTTATTGCCATGTGTGTAGGTAGTTGGTTCCAGAAGTTGTAGGTAGTGTGAGTAAGATCTCTTCCACCATCTGTGGTTTCCCCCCCCTGTACCTGTAACCCTTGATGGTAAGCTTTCAATCCAATATACAGATTCAGAGATGTACAAGAAGTAGACTGAAGGGCTGAAGGATGCTGTAGTTGGTAACAGATCACTCAAAAAAAACAAAACAAAACCTGCTGTGCTCTGCTACCTACTATTTTGGGATGGCAACAGATTCCTGCTTTTTCTCCATTCTCATTTTAAATTAAAGCTAGTGACATCCCAACAAAATGCTCACTGTTAGTAGTAGAATTAAAAGTGTTAAGAAGATCCTCTTGCTGAAGAAACCTAGATATTGACAATCCATCTGCTGTAAACACAGCCTGAGAAGAAATGCATTTGTAGGCTGTGGTTTCACCTGTAGCTGCACTAATTGAATCGGAATGCATTCTCCAATTGTAAAACCTTAGGATTTTGCTAATGTCATCCTGTTAATGGTTCATTACCTTTGGGCCCTATTTGAGGGCTTTCTCAGTTCTATGCTAGTAGCAAAAATCATGTTATCAATGAATCCCTTTTTTTTTTAATGACTTCGGATTATCAATCCTACAAAAATTAGAAATATGAATATGAGAGCCTGAATACCTGAAACTTTTTTTTTTCCTTAAATTCTTTTATTGATAACCTAAATTCTCAAAATACAGCCCCAACCTACTGTTGTATACGTATGATAGATATATATATCTCACACACACACAGGTCTGACTGTGGGTTTTCAACTAATAAAATTTGAACTATACTATCCTGTACAAAAGAGTACACAAGTGATGAGATTATATTAAGAATTCTTACTTGTTCTATTAGCAGAAGTAAGCATAAGTGTTACCTTAAATACCATATTTTTCGCTCCATAAGACTCACCTGACCATAAGACGCACCCTAGATTTAGAGGAGGAAAACGAGAAAAAAAACTATTCTGAACCAAATTCTCCTTGCCAGGCTCTGCACCCAACCCCACACTCCTTGCCAGGCTCTGCACTCTGTCCCCCCACCCTGCAAGGCTCTGTACCCTGCCCCCTCTTGTGGTTTAGTGGTAGGCCGGGACAGGGCAGGTGGGGACAGGGCAGGCAGGGAAGTCTTTCTGTTTCCTGCTCAGCTTTGGAAAATGCATATCTCTAATACCTTTACATTTTTATTTCCTCTTAATTTTTTTTTTAAAGCAATTCACATGTCCAGGACAAGGCCTCTTGCCTCAGCTGTACATTTGTTGTAAATTTAAATTAGAGATCAATTTACTGCAATTCCAGCAGGAGAACCCCCTTCTCTGGTATCTTTCTGCAGGGTACCTTTCTACAGGGCTGGGAAGCCTCCTGATTAATTTCATTCCGGCAGGAGAGCCCCCTTCCCCGATACCTTTCTGCAGGACCCCCTCCCTCCTTCCTCTCTCCCCCGGTACCTTTCTGCAGGACCCCCCCAGTACCTTTCTGCAGGACTCTCCCCCCCCCCAGTACCTTTATGCATTCCTAGTGTCCAGCGCTGCATCGGCAGCCTCCCCTACTGGACGGCCACCCGAGTCCCCATCTGTCGTGGCAGTGAGAGGCAGGTGTGAGCCCCAAGCATGTCTGCCTGCTCCTGCACTGCTGCCCAAATGGTGCCGTCGGCGCAGTCCAGCGCTGCATCGGCAGACTCCCCCGGAAGTGAAAGGCAGGTGCGAGCCCCAAGTGCGCCTGCCTGGTCTCACGCCACTGCTCGAACAGGAGAGTCGGCAGGGATAGGGTGGCAGAGAGCTGGAGAGTCGGCAGCAACTGGTCCTCAGCAGTCACTTCTTTTTGGATCGGCCAGCGCAATCGGTGTTCCTTCTTCTCTTTAATGAATCGCAGCTTTCCTACTTTGCATGCCATTTCCCTTCATTTGCATGTACGGATCGGGTGTAGATTGGATCGGGCAGAAGGTTTGTGAATCGGGTCAGGGTTGGGGAACGCTCGCAAACTGGTCGGGACACGATCGGTGAGCTTAGTGTATCTAGGCTAGGCCTAAGTTCTTTAGTTCTGTGCATGCTTATCTCTTAATTCTTGTTTGTATGTAACATTTGAGAGTGAAGGAGTGGTGTAGCAATGTGTGCATGCTGTGAAGATTGTCACAGACAGGATCTTTCTTGAGTTCTGTCAACATTACAAGGCTGAATGAAATTCCAGTGTGTGTGTGTAGAGTATTGCTTCATAGCTGGGGTTCTTGGGCTGAACCGGGGGGGGGGGGGGGGTGGATTAGTTGCTTTTCAGCTGTTGTGGGAGTTGAGATAACGTGCTTAGAGTATTTAACTTTAAATGCTGGGAATAAAAGTAAGAGTTTCCCTGGCGCAGGTTAAGCCAACAAAAATTTCCAGGCGTTTTGAAATTACTCCATAATCCTATTTAAAAACACACGTATTGTAATGTAGCATTGCAGTTTGGCACCTCAGCAGGGCTCTAACAGGAAACAATGGGTTGTTTTGAAGCAGGGGCACTTGTGTTTTGTTTGCAGCCTGTTCATTTGCTAGTTAAAGCAGAGCTTAATGACTTTGCTGTTTTGTCTTTATTTGTCCTTGAGGAGACACTGGTGATTGGAAGTTTCCTCTTTGTTACCATTGTGAAACTTGGCTAAAGAAACCTCAAAGCCGTAGTTTGACAGGTTATGAGAATTGCTACGCATGAGTATGTTTATTACCGAGTGCAGGTTAAAGGCATTTCTCAACTTTCAATTTCACTGCATTCCATTTCTCAGCAAAAATGCTTTACGTCCACTAATTCTGCCCCTTAGTTGCCAGAGGCATCCTTCCTTCCTAGTCAGATTGGTTAGGAATTTCCTTTGTTTATTTTTGAAATGTCAGTATTTTGATGAGGTGCTATATGCTTTTTTGCTACTTTAATGCTCGGTCTGTTTAGTTCAGGGATCTCAAAGTCCCTCCTTGAGGGCCGAAATCCAGTCAGGTTTTCAGGATTTCCCCAATGAATATGCATTAAAAGCAGTGCATGCACATAGATCTCATGCATATTCATTGGGGAAATCTTGAAAACCCGACTGGATTGCGGCCCCCAGTCGGGACTTTGAGATCCCTGGTTTAGTTGATTTATTGAAATAGATTTTTATCTTATATATACCGTATACCACCATTCAAAATAAGTTATAATGAAAACAACGTAGATAGGCCATTCTGAATCTTACAGGATCACATGCAATCATCGCATCATAGCCATGTATTCTGAATGAAGAGTAGACTTAGGACAGGACTTTTTAAAGAGATTAGATCAGAAAGATAGGTGCATATTCTTTAGTTCAAGTATAACAGTTAATCCTACCTCCACCCCTTCAATTATATTCTCACAAGAATTGACCTTAAAATAAGACCTGATCATTAAATAAGAGTCGCCATACTGACCAAAGGTCTATCAAGGCCAATATCCTGTTTCCAACAGTGGCCAATCCAGGTTACAAGTACTGTACCTGGCAAGATCCCAAAGAGTAGAACAGATTTTATACTGTTTATCCTAGAAATCAGCAATGGATTTTCTCAAGTCCATCTTAATAATGGCTTATGGAGTTTTCTTTTAGGAAATTATCTAAACCTTTTTTTAAACACTGCTAAGATTGCTTTCTCCACATTCTCTGACAGTGAACTCCAGAGTTTATTAGGGAAGTGTTGAACTCTTAGCATCTCTGCTGATATGGAAAACAGAAAGGCAAGGTCTCTTACCTGTTGGTGCATAGCCCAGTTCCCTGGTACACTCATCTAATAACAGATTGGTTGTTTTGTCCATTTTAGAGTCTAGGTATGGAGTTAGAAAAGAGTCAACCCCTTCAATATTGGACTCCATGCTGAGCCCTGAATTTTGTGAGATCCCTGTGTAGCCTGCTCTTGGGTCTTGCTTGCAAGTTGGAACTTTCAGCATTTGAAATCCCTGTTAAAAACTTTTTTGTAAGTTGTTCTAAGCTACAGCTCACATTAAATAAATGCAACAGCTTTCTTTTGTACGAACGGACAGTGAGATCATCTCTAGCTTATGGATTCACAACCACCCCGACACTGAGGAAGAAGTTTGAAACGGGATCATGACGGGAGGGGTGTGCTGCATCAAAAGCTAAGTCATTTATTTGACGAATATAAGAAGTATTTATGAACTATTTAAATATTATAATTAAGAACTGCAAATAAGTTAAAGCACTTAGTGGGTGTGAAAAAGATGCACAAGGATCAATGAAGAATGGAGCCATGTTGTGAGCTATTTGCCACAATGACAATCTGAAGATCTCCAACAAATACAGGGATGACTCAATAATTGCAATTTCTAGCTCTTGGAAGGATTTCATTGTAAATTTGCAGATGATACTAAACTGTTCAAAGTTGTTAAAATGCATGTAGATTGTGAAAAATTGCAGGCAGAACTTAGGAAATTGGGAAGACTGGGTGTCCAAATGGCAGATGAAATGTAATGTGGGCAAATGAAAAGTGATGTACATTGGGAAGAATAACCCAAATCATAGTTACCAGATGCTAGGGTCCACCTTGGGGGTTAGCTCCCAAGAAAAGGATCTGAGTGTCATAGAAACATAGAAATAGATGGCAGATAAGGGCCACGGCCCATATAGTCTGCCCACCCCAATGACCCTCCCCTACCTTTCTCTGTGAATAGATCCCACGTGTCTATCCCATTTGGCCTAAAATCAGGCACGCTGCTGGCCTCAATAACCATTATAGACAGTTCGATGAAACCTGCCCAATGTGCAGTGGCGGTCCAAAAAGCAAACAAGATGCTAGGAATTATTAAAAAAAGGGATGGTTAACAAGACTAAGAATGTTATAATGCCTCTGTATCGCTCCATGGTGCGACCTCACCTGAAATATTGCGGTCAGTTCTGGTCTCCTTATCTCAAGAAAGATATAACGGCACTACAAAAGGCTCAAAGAAGAGCGACCAAGGGGATGGAACCCCTCTTATATTAGGAAAGACTAAAAAGGTTAGGGCTCTTCAGCTTGGAAAAAAGACTGCTGAGGGGAGATATGAATGAAGTCCACAAAATCCTGAGTGGAGTAGAACGGGTACAAGTGGATCAATTTTTCACTCCGTCAAACATTACAAAGACTAGGGGACGACACTCAATGAAATTACAGGGAAATACTTTTAAAACCATTAGGAGGAAATATTTTTTCACTCAGAGAATAGTTAAGCTCTGGAACGCAATGCCAGAGGTTGTGGTAAGAGCAGAGTATAGCTGGTTTTAAGAAGGGTTTGGACAATTTCCTGGCGGGAAAAGTCCATAGTTTGCTATTGAGAAAGACATGGGGGAAGCCACTGCTTGCCCTGGATTGGTAGCATGGAATGTTGCTACTCTTTGGGTTTTGGCCAGGTACTACTGACCTGGATTGGCCACTGTGAGAAAGGGCTGCTGGGCTTGATAGACCAATGGTCTGACCCAGTAAGGCTATTCTTATGTTCTTTTGTAGCCCTGTCAAATGGTTCTAACACCATGACAACTTCTGCCAACAAGGAGTCATCAATTGTACAAAGTTTGGTCAGGAACTGTTTGTTTGCACCTGGTTCAGAAACAGTATTTTATCTTGGAACACCTGCAAGGCCCAATAAGCAAGGTAATCCCCAAATTATCTAGGTAGTACTTCAGTAGTGCTATTCATAGAGGTCGCACATGATGAAAAATAGCCAATCATAAAAACTGCTGTAGCTTTGAGACAAAAACAGATATCAACAAATGGAAACATGTTATAAAAGTGAACAGAGGGAATATATGAAATGAATAATTGAAGGAATATGTCTGGCTTTTGACAGTAATCATGTTTATTGCAGATATGCTGCATACTCCATAATTACACTAAAATATTTTCAGTTTTCAAGATATGTTGTCTCAGAAGATCAGTCACAATATCAATATCAAACCACTGTGAAGGGTCCCAAATTCAAAAGTTATGTAATAGGCACAGACTGTAAAAGTAGGGGTATGAACTTTATAAGGAACAAATAAGTATCTTGCTCTGGCCCCCGCCAGTGCATAGTGAGGGATACAGCATTGTGATCACTGAAGGGAACATCAAGGATGTGGGTACGATGCACCATTGGACAAATGGACTGAGACGGCAGCAAAATATAATCCAATCTAGAATAAGAATGATGCACCCCAGATTAGAATGTAAAATCTACTTCCCCTGGATGATGAGCCCTCCACACATCAATCATGCCCAACTCGCTCATCAGAAAATTCACACCAATCTGTTTATTATCTTCCCTCACCACCCTGGGAGGTTTACAGTCTATCGTAGCGTCACTAGTAATGTTAAAATCCCCTGCCAGAATGGGTTCATAATTGGGCAAGGCCAACAGATTTGCCAACACAGTAGAAAAGAAAGAGTGAGCATATACATTAGGGCCATAGATACTGCACAAGACGACCGATTGGTCCTGAAGGGTGCCAGCCCAGAGCACGAAACAGCCCTGAGGGTCTACAATAGTCTTATGTTGAACTGCCACCACTGCTTTGTTATTGAGGATAGCAACACCCCTCTGCCTGGAATTATAGGAAGAATAAACAGCCTCTCCCACACAATCCCTCACTAATTTGGAGTGTTCACTAGAAGTAAGGTGCATCTCTTGTAGAAAGGCCACCGATACCTTCTCTCTCTTCAGAAAAGACAACACCTTCTTACGTTTGATGGGAGAATGAAGACCATCCACATTAAGGATGATATAAGTCAGGTCAGCCGTAGCCATGAGAACTACAAAGATGAAACAGAAAGGTAGACAGCATAAGGGCAGCCCAGGAGGCCTCCCAGCTGAGCCCCCAGTGAAAGAAAAGAGAAGAAGACTCCCAGTCGCTAAGAGATACCCACCCTCCAGCCCTCCTCACCCCCCTCGAAAACCACCCCAGTCACCAATCCCCCATCACAGACAGCACCCACTACACAGACACATTCCATACTCCCCAGCCACGCCATCCCACGCCCCCCAACCGCTCCCATCAAACCCCCCACTTCCAAACAGACAAGAAGAAGGGACAGAGATAACCAGAAGAAGACCCCAAAAGACACACCATCTAGGACCCACCAGATCCCCACCCTGCCCAGCAAAGAAAACCATATGAGGAAAATCCCCAGCCCCTAACCCCACCCTCCTGCTCCCCCCCAACCACCACTCACACACACAGCCCAAATCCAAATCACAAACAATCCCCACCACTCAGAACCCCCCTGCAACCCACCCAAATCTCTACCCTCCCTCCACCCCCCTACTACAAGGGAAACTACCCACCCCTGAATGTAATGAGAATCAGCATACCACCCCAGAACCCAATACCCCCAATACCAAAAGATAAAAAACATCCCCATATGCCTGGATCCCTCCCCCCCTCCAACCTAACCAATATAACATAGAGAATATAAACAGTGCAAAACAGAAACTACAAGTCAAAATGACATGAGACTCAAGTATTCAAACCTGCCCAAAAACAATACACCATCATATCGGATGGGGTAAGCGGGCCCGTAAAAAGGGCTCTGCAAATGAACATGGTATGGAATCGAGATTATTATGGCCCTCAATCAGTTGTAGGGCTGGTCAAGACAGCACTTAACACACAGCAAGACAACACAAACATTTGGGGCCCAGCTGAAACCCAAATGTGGACACACAGCCTCCGCCATGATAGGAAAGGCACAGAGCCGGCCATGTCCCCCAGAGTTACAGACCGATGAAGTCCCACAGGGTTCAGTCAAAAAAGTCAGAAGGTTCTATTCCCGGTCCCCCACTCACAAGAGAGTAGCCAAGAAACCACAAGAAGCCCCTCAACTGATACCAGATGGACGATCGCCAAGCTGTTCAGGGTGCAGCCTCCTCTCAGCGCTCAGCCAGGAAGGCTTACAGGTCTTCCTTAGTCTCACACAGTGGGGCCCCCATGGCGATATGAATCTGAACCCGAGCGGGGAATAAAACAGTGAATCGCAGACCCCTGTTCCTCAGTTCCGTGCAATATGGGGCCAGCGCCTTGCGTCTCCCCGCAACATCAGCGGAATAATCATTGAAGAGCAGGAGTTTCGCTCCCTCATAGTCCAAGTTTCCAGCCTTACGGAACTGCGCCAAGATTTGGTCCTTCACTGCTGCATTCAGGTATCGGGCGATCACCGGTCTTGGGCGCGCAACATCTGCTCTTGGTGTGCCTATGCAATGTACTCGTTCCACCACGCTGCCTCCAGCATCGAGGTGCAAACCCACGTGGTCAGGCAGCCAGTGCTCCTTGATGTCTCACAGCGCCGAATCCTTAACCCACTCAGGAAGACCGACCAACCGCAAGTTGTTTCTTCGCCCGCGGTTCTCCTGGTCCTCCAGGTGGGAATGCAAAAGCTTACAGGCGGCTTCCAGCTCCTGCACCCGGGTCTCAGTCAGTCCAGCGGCGTCCTCCCTGGCAGAGACACGTTCCATGTGAGTGATTTGGGCGCCCTGCCTTTCAACGCAGTCTTTCATCTCGTCGACTGCCGCCTGAAATCTGGCAAATTTATCATCAATTAATGTCAAGAGATACCTAGTTAGTTCTTTGATGGTCTCCTCCTGCAGCGTGACAGTAGTGTTAGGAGAGACGCCGGCTGCCGTCATTTTGGGAGAGAGCGTGGTTTGTCTCAGTTTAGTTGGCTGCAAAGATTTTGAGGGCATGGCACAAGTCCTGACACCGTTCCAAGGACAATTCGAGCCCACCTCCCTGTGCAACGATCACTAAGCTTGCTGTGGAGCCAAAAAAACAGCCAAGAAAGGGGTAAGCACTGTGGAATTAGCACGGTTAGGCTTGGAAGGGACGGAGCTCAGGCTGGGAGCCTCTGCTCAGCTAGGCTTCATCACATGACCCCAATCTCAAGTTAATGGAGTTCACTGAGCTATTAACACCATATGCACGCACACAGCTTAGAGGGAGCACTAGTGAATCTTCCCAGGATTGGCTGGCCTACCAGAATTACTCCAAGGGCAAAGTGAGACCTCATCCAGGAAGTCTCAAAACCTTTTTCCAGAAGAACATCCAAAGAAATGTGAGATCTTCCAGCCTCAGGTAAGGTCTGTGTTCATGACTCCATAATAAGAGAAATAGCCAACATGGGATTCATGGGGGCAGAAACTGCTGTTATCCATCAGTGCTTGCCTCATATATGAAAAAACTTTCCTGGATGATCCTCAAGTCTTTGGGATAATCAGATGAATCAAAAGTGAAACGGACAACACAAGTCCCATTATATCTGGCATAAAACAAACCAAAAAAACCCCACAAAATGGGATAACACTGAAAAAAAAATTGAGTCTCACCCAAAGTCAGTGTTTGAACAAATGCAGTATTCAAAATGTCATGCAAAAAGGTATACCAATAAGTTTTACATAAACAAACGGACTAAATATAGGGCTCCTTTTACTAAACTGTGGTAGAGTTTTTTTTTGTTTTTTTTTGTGTGGGCTGGCAAGGTAAATGCTCCAACGCTCATTCAATTTCTGAGCGTTGGAGCATTTACCTCACCAGCCCATGGTAAAAAAACTCTACCACAGTTTAGTAAAAGCCAGTGATAATGAGGAGGAAAATAAGACTATAACTAACACAAATAGGATGAAGAAATCTCCGCATAAGTCATAACCAGAGAAAATATATGATCTCATCAACAGTTCAAGATGGAATTCAATTTTTAATTTTTGTTTTTTATTCAGAGAGGAAAAAATCTCAGCAACTCCACAGACTATCTAAAAAGATAAACAAGCCTGTATGAAGTGGGTTCTGTTGTCTTTCATTGATCAAAAACCTCTCTGTTTTTGTAAATTTTTCTATAAAACTTTTACTATTATTTTGGTGCACATAAGTTGCACTTTCTTGAATTTATTGCTTTATCTCAAACAGTCTTCAGGGCCTGTGGTTTAACACAAAACACTTGAAACTTTAAAACCCATGCTGTACCTGTATGCAGTATTTTACCAAAGGGGCTCCAGATTTCAACCTGGACACGCATGAACCATTTGGTTTTATATCCCATCCTCTCAGGAGAGCTCAGAACAGGTTACAAGTTTACATACATATTAAAGTGTATTTATACAAATTGATGAGAAACATGACATGGGAGGACATTGTCTGACAAAGATGGCAAAACATAGTTAACAAAGCATGGTCAAACATAATATGATAAAAACATGGTATGGTGAAACATAGCATGATAGGCAGCAAACAGTATCACAAGGGATCCAACATTTTGAAGGAAAAAAACCATCATGATTGCACATAAGAAAGGGAAGAACCATAAAGATATACTGGTCCATTCAGTATTTCCAGATCCTAACCTTTTTAGTGAACATAAGAACATAAGCAATGCCTCCGCTGGGTGAGACCTGAGGTCCATCGTGCCCAGCAGTCCGCTCACGCGGCGGCCCAACAGGTCCAGGACCTGTGCAGTAATCCTCTATTTATACCCCTCTATCCCCTTTTCCAGCAGGAAATTGTCCAATCCTTTCTTAAACCCCTGTACTGTACCCTGCCCTCTGGAAGCGTATTCCAGGTATCCACCACTCGTTGGGTAAAGAAGAACTTCCTAGCATTCGTTTTGAATCTGTCCCCTTTCAACTTTTCCAAGTGTCCTCTTGTTCTTTTATTTTTCGAAAGTTTGAAGAATCTGTCCCTCTCTACTCTCTCTATGCCCTTCATGATCTTATAAGTCTCTATCATATCCCCTCTAAGTCTCCTCTTCTCCAGGGAAAAGAGTCCCAGTTTCTCCAATCTCTCAGCGTATGAGAGGTTTTCCATCCCTTTTATCAAACGTGTCGCTCTCCTCTGAACCCTCTCAAGTAACGCCATATCCTTCTTAAGGTACGGAGACCAATATTGGATGCAGTATTCCAGTGGTGGTTGCTGCTGAATATTCCTGGATACCTATGCACAAGCAATGTAAATGGCCTGGAGGTCTCCTTGGCATTTAACTCGCTTTGAATATTGAACCCATAACTTATAGCATGGCAGGAAACAGTTCATTCACACCTACTATTGATCTGGTACACATGATTGTACCTGTATGTGTGCCAATGCTGATATATGCTAGTAATTGATAACAGCATAATGGTGCACGGATGCCATTATAGAACTGGCACACCTAACTGGAGGTACCCTGTTATAAAACTATTCCCATTATCCACCGAATTCTACAAGTGGTGTTTTGAAGTGCACATGCAAATTTGAAGGAGTGGCCTAATGGTTAGAGCAGCTGCCTCAGCACCCTGAGGATATGAGTTCAACTCCCACTGCAGTTCCCTGTGACTCTGGGCAAGTTGCTCAACAGTTCATTGCCCCAGGTACAAAATAAGTACCTGTCTAAAATAAGTAAACAGCTTTGATTGTATAAACCACACAGAAAAATTAGTATACAAGTCCCATCCCATTTACCCTTTAATTGAATAATGAGCCAATTAGCACTGATAAGTGGCTCTTTAACATGCAATTATTAGCATTAATTGGTTTTAATTTAAATATATGCATACAAATTTAGGTGTGGGATTTGCGTCTAAAATTTACATGTGGCACCACCAAAATGGTGGGCACCGAAATAGGAGAGTTATGGGTGGATTGGGAGCATTCCTTAAGGTTATGCATACTAATAACTCTGGTCTTCCCCACATATACTTTATTGCATTCACATACTACTACAATAGTTTTGCAAGTGAAATGTTTACTTCTGTATTTTCTCCCATCTGCTGGATTGATGAAAGATTCACTTCATCAGTCAAAATACACGTGCTACACAACCCACACTTATGATGTCCTAAAAGTTTTGTCCAATCATGGTAAGCATTGCTGGACCCAACTTTTAAAAAAAATTTATTTCTGGTAAAAGCGACACGTATCTGATGTTGAAAAATTGGATTTCTGGGAATTGGGATGTTATGCAATTGCACTGCACCAGAAAATTCTTTATTTGTCATTTGGAGCCTGTTGAATTGTCCATAGGTAGGGACAAACTGGATTGCTAGTCAGCCTGCTCCTGGGGACCTGTATGACCAGCCCAGTGTTGTAGACATCTGCAGTGAATATGCATGATTGAGAGACAGAATTGGAAGAGTGAGACGCCCAGAACTGAATTCATGAAGTTCACAATTGATATCATTGTAGAAAGGCTCAGAAATAATTTTGTCCACTCACTAGATGAAATTGACTCAAATTTCAGTGACCTAATTCTAAGAAAACAGTTCAAGTGTTTTGTTTCCAGGACAGCAGACCAGAATTCTGCCTTGCTTAAATACACACCAACTGTGTACGTGCAAAAATTAATACTGTTATGCAATGATAGAAAGTGTGAGAAAGCCATATACTCTCTCACATGTACGTGGAGCTAATGTTTTGTATTTTATGTCCATTTCGGCGTAAGCACTCTGATGCAAGACTCCGTCTGCTCTTTCACAGAGTCAAAAGTATGCACCTTAACAATAAGCTTAGTGTCTGACAGCCCAGATCGAAGAGTGCCAAGGCCGACTGCTAAATTCACTTAACCGTGCATTGTGCTGCTGAGATGCTGTTGGCTTCACATGTTTGTTTTCATTTCATTAGGAGGAGGATATTGCTTTTTCCGGATCCACGCTATGGATCTTTATTACCAGGTAGGAAGGAGGGGGCAAGGGAAGCGGTGGTCTTGTAGTGCAGTCATTGAACTGGAATGCCAGGCTGCAACTTGACTACACAATATTTGTCTACTTATGAGCTTTTTTGTCCACAAGCAGAGGTGGTGTCGCTCAGCCCTTGCACTCACCTAGATTTCCAAAGTGGTATAGTATGTATGTATGTACCACCTTTTTGCTGAATGGAAAAGAGTGGGCAGTAGATGTATTAGGTTAACATAGAAAATGACGGCAGGAAAGGGCCACCGGCCCAACAAGTCTGTCCACTCTAAGGACCCTCCCCCCTAAGTACTTCCTCAAAGTGAACCCACATGCTTATCCCATTTTTTTCTTAAAATCGAGCCCGTTGCTTGCCTCAATTACCTGAAGTGGAAGGTCATTCCAACGATCAACCACCCTTTCTGTGAAGAAATACTTCCTAGTGTCGCTATGAAATCTCCCACCCCTGATTTTCAACGGATGCTCTCTTGGATGTGTATTTTTAAAGTTATTTTTTCCTCTGTGGTGTGTGCTCTGTTATAACTGTAAGGCACAGCTTGAGAATAGGTAAAGCAGAAAAGTCAATTTCACAATTAAGGAAAAGCAATACAAACTGGATTCTTGGGAGTCTACTCATTACGCTTTGCTGGGGCATTATTTCATTTTTTTTAACTTGGGGGAGACTTATACCTGCATTCACTTTGCACTGGTAATTTTAGTGAGAGTGGGAATGGGGAGGAGGAATTATTTGTAATGAGCAAGGTACACATGAAATATTTTTACTGTAGCTACGAGAGAAAGTTGGCTTAATGTTAACTGTTTCAGATATGAAGGTTCCTTTAGTGCTGATTCTAATTCTAAAAAGGTTCTTATTCTTTATTTTTGAATTTGTTTGTGGAAATAGGAAGCCATCATTATGATAGCAGGTTGAAAAAAATAACCTGGTGGTACTCTCTCAAACCTGTCTTCCCTTCCACTCCTCCAGAACCACCAGGTCAAGTTTTCAGGATATCCACAATGAATATGCATGAGATTGATTTGCAATCACTACTTCCATTGTATGCAGATCTAGCTCATAGAAACATGGAAATATGAAAGTAGGTAAAGACCAAGTGGCCTATGCAGTCTGCCCATCCTTGGCATCTACTCTCCCTTCCTCTTCCATAGAGATCCTATGTACTTGTTATCCATATTCGTTGTGAATATCCTAAAAACCTGATCTACCTGTGGTACTAGAGGGCTGCAGTTAACTATTTTCTCCAGTAGGAAGTTCTAAAACAGGGATCTCAAAGTCTCTTCTTGAGGGCCGCAATCCAGTCGGGGTTTCCAGGATTTCCCCAATGAATATGCATTGAAAGCAGTGCATGCACATAGATCTCATGCATATTCATTGGGGAAATCCTGAAAACCTGACTGGATTGCGGCCCTCAAGGAGGGACTTTGAGACCCCTGTTCTAAAATATAAGAGGTTTGATTTTGTCAGAGGATTTGGTGTATAGGGAGAGGGTGCAACATTGGTTAAGCCAGTGGTTCCCAAGCCTGGTCTGTGGCACCCCAGTCAGTCAGGTTTTCAGGATAGCTACAATGAAAATTCATGAGAGATTTGCATTGTGGATATCCTGAAAACCTGACTGACTGGCGTGCCTCCAGGACCAGGTTTGGGCACTGAGTTAAGCCTTGTATAACTCTTGTAACTCTATATTCATGTTGCTTTTTAGCTAGAGGGGAAGTCCCAGATTCACTTTTTTGAACTATAGTTCTTAGGTTGTCCTTTTTTAGTATAAAAAAAGCTGAAATATGATTTGACTAAAGCATTCCTGTCTGAGAGACATAAGGCCATTCATGTAGTATAACCATTATAACCTGCATTTTTCTTAGTATTGCACCATTGAGAATGTGGTATTATGATAATTATTGTGTGTTTTTATTGTAAACTGTTAGTAACTTGCTTAATTGTAAGCGTGTTATAAATTTAAAAAATAAATACTTGGGGAGGGGGAGAGAAATGAATGAGCCTGTATGCACCGATTACCACTTGTTTACATAAGAATGTATTGATATGTTACATCGGTACAGCATCAGGATTTTCCTGGCTTGTGCTTACCACCTTACCCTCTTTCCTCGCCTTTCAAATGAAGTTTGAACAGACTAGAAAAAGCTTATTCCTTCATGCCTTTTTAGATCTCCGGTTTGGGCTTTGTTAAAGGAGGATGCTTGCCATCAGTACAAAATATGAGAAAACCCTTCCTGAATTAGATCTTTGTGTTCTGCCCTTTCTCCCCTGGGTTCCTGTTCAGATCCTGTAGCAGGGCTTGCTATCTGACCTTGGACGTGAACAGCCTGCATTGTTTACTGCCTTTATTTTGTGCTTGGGACATTTGTTGCACCTTTATCCTTCAGGTTTTTTATGTTTCTTTGGAGGAAGTGACTTGACATTAAGAAATACCTTGCAGCACAACATTATTAACCATTGGCCCAAAATACAAAAAAGGCTCTGCTCCTAAATTTAGGTCCTAAGTTAGACGCCTAAGGGCCCTTTTTACAAAGCTGCTGTAGTGAGTCCTGGCATAGCAAATATAATGCAGCCCATGGGAATTGAATGGGCTGCTTCACATTTGTTATGCAGGAAACATTACCACGGCTTTGTAAAAGGGGCCCTAAGTTTGTCTCCTATATTCATTCAAACATTGGAGCCTCATTTTCTTCTGCTGAAAATTCAGCTTGATGTGGGAGTTTGTTATACCCCTATATGTAAGTCTACCTTTATTTCTTTAGGTGACTGAACCTAATTTATAAGCCTAAAGCAGAAAATTGGTTCTAAGCTCCTCCCTTTTTTTTTTCTCTGCCCTAAGTTTGATGCTGTTGCCTCTTACTTTGAGGGTCTTACATTTAGGCACTCAGCCCTTGTAAATTTACAAATAGGGCAATATAGGAAAATTAGGAGCCTAAACCCTTTGAATATGGGCCATCATGTGTACATTTTAACCATTCAAAATGGTAATATACTGTGTCTTTGGTATTGCAGATCAGGGTTTAAATCTTCTTGGGGGTTTATTTGTTGTTGTTTTTTTACATCAACTATCTTGGACAGTAGCTTTACATTACACCTGCTCATCTGGTTATGGTAATTGTTAAACCAATATGTAATTTAATCACAGTAGCTCTTTATATTATATAATTCTTGATTAAATATTGTGAATATCTCAGAACCAACACCCGTGACTGGTGAAATCACCAAACTGGGGTTCATTGGGGGACCATCATTGAAATTCACTGTCCCCTCACCATCCTGTTTATTATTATTAAAAGTTTCAAAATGTGGTTACTTATCTGTGAGTAGGATGGTTAGATCTTGTTATTGTTCCCCAGCGGTGAAGAAATTAACTTGTGTTAATAACGTGTTAAAAACCACTGTTGTGACTCCTCCACAAATTGTCCATGTCCCCCCGACTCGAGTTTCGATGGATATCGTCTTCAGGGAAGGACTCTTATATCAGCTCCCCGTGATCGCTAGGGGCTAACAGATTTTAGCCCCTAGCGATCACGGGGAGCTGATATAAGAGTCCTTCCCTGAAGACGATATCCATCGAAACTCGAGTCGGGGGGACATGGACAATTTGTGGAGGAGTCACAACAGTGGTTTTTAACACGTTATTAACACAAGTTAATTTCTTCACCGCTGGGGAACAATAACAAGATCTAACCATCCTACTCACAGATAAGTAACCACATTTTGAAACTTTTAATAATAATAAACAGGATGGTGAGGGGACAGTGAATTTCAATGATGGTCCCCCAATGAACCCCAGTTTGGTGATTTCACCAGTCACGGGTGTTGGTTCTGAGATATTCACAATATTTAATCAAGAATTATATAATATAAAGAGCTACTGTGATTAAATTACATATTGGTTTAAACTAATATCACAGTATAACAATCATATCTCTCCATATAAAAGTGACTATGGTAATTGTTAACCTTTTCTACACAAAATAGTGCACAGGTTAATATGCTGAAGCCAGAATTTACAACATTCACTTACCTCAGCCATAGGTGCCAGCTCTGTGAGTGCTATGGGTGCTAATATTCTTGCCAGCATTACTCAGACAGAGCTGAAATCTTCAGATGTAGATCTGCAGGGAAAAGCAGGAAGTAAGGCTGCGTATTTGCAGCTACTGCTTCCACTTCCCCCTGCAGGCTTTTGGTCAGACATTCCTTAAAACAGCCAATAAGCTACAAGGAAGATAGGCCCTATAGGTTAGGAGAAACCATTGGTTAGACATTCCTTAGCCAAACCATTTAATGATCGCTACTTCCCAGGTGAGCACCCACTCGAACATTAGAGATACTCTCCCCATTTGTGAGAACCAGATCCAATATCGCTTTTTCCCTCGTGGGTTCCATCACCATTTGTCTTGAGCAGAGCCTCTTGAAAGGTATCCACAATCTCCCTACTTCTTTCCGATTCCGCAGATGAAACTTTCCAGTCCACATCCGGCAGGTTGAAATCTCTCAACAGCAGCACCTCCTCTTTCTTTCCAAACTTTTGGATATCCACAATCAGATCTTCATCAATTTGCTGCGATTGAGTTGGAGGTTTGTAGACTATACCCACCTGCTCCTATCTATCCATCTACTATCCCCCCTCTCTTAGCAATCCAACATACTTATCCCTTATTCCTGAATTCAGATACACTTTATCTCTACCACCTCCATCAGGAGGCCGTTCCAAGCATTTACCACCCTTTCTGTGAAAAAGTATTTTCCGAGGTTACTTCCTTTTTCTGTCCCCTTTCACCTTTGTCCTATGCCCCCTCATTCCATAGTTTCCTTTCAGTTGAAAGATACTCGCCTCATGTGCATTTATGCCACTTAGGTATTTAAACATCTATCATCTCTCTTCTCTCCTAACCTTTGTTGGTAAACTACTTGCAGATATTGTGGAACAGAAAACATCACCAGATCTCTGCTCTAGGAGAGTAAGACAGGAACTTGCCAAGCACATTGTACCTATATTGTAGCTGGACCTTGGTACCATCCTGCTTCTGACCCCCCTTGCTTCTGGTCTGCTTCTGATTTTTGTCATCTTCCTCGGTGCATGAAACAAGCTGGTCTCTGAAAATATAGCTACTAGATAAACAGATTCCCATGCCAAATAATAGAGCAGCTTGTGTCGGTCTGTGTAATCTTCACTTGACTAAAGTTCATGAAAACAAAAAGGAGAGGTCAAATTTAGAACCTGGGTCTGTTCATCTTTCAGAAACTGATCTGACTAGCGCAGTGGTTCTCAACTTTTCTTCTTTGTGGCATACCTGACAGACAATACTCGTATGTGTGATACACTGAACATTAAAATTCACAGCTGACCCACCACCACTACTCCTAAATATTTCATTGTATAGTAACATAGTAGATGATGGCAGATAAAGACCCGAATGGTCCATACAGTCTGCCCTTCTTGATTCAATTTAAATTTTTTTAATTTTTTCTTCTTAGCTATTTCTGGGCAAGAATCCAAACCTCTGCCCAGTACTGTGCTTGGGTTCCAACTGTCGAAATCTCCATCAAAATTCACTCCAGCTCTCTACACTCTCCCAGCCATTGAAGCCCTCCCCAGCCCATATACAGACACAGACCATGCAAGTCTGCCCAGTACTGGTCTTAGTTCAATATCTACTATTATTTTCTGATTCTAGATCCTCTGTGTTCATCCCAGGCTTCTTTGAACTCCGTCACCATTTTCCTCTCCACCTCTCGGGAGCGCATTCCAGGCATCTACTAGCGTCTCCATAAAGTAGAATTTCCTAACATTGCTCTTGAATCTACCACCCCTCAACCTCAAATGATGTCCTCTGGTTTTACCATTTTCCTTTCTCTGGAAAAGATTTTGTTCTACGTTAATATCCTTCAAGTATTTGAATGTCTGAATCATATCTCCCCTGTCCCTCCTTTCCTCTAGAGCAGTAGTCTCAAACTCAAACCCTTTGCAGGACCACATTTTGGATTTGTAGGTATTTGAAGGGCCTCAGAAAAAATAGTTCATGTCTTATTAAAGAAATGACGATTTGCATGAGGTAAAAATCTTTATAGTTTATAAATCTTTCCTTTTGGCTAAGCCTTAATAATAATATTGTCATTTATAGCTAAAGAGACATATGATCAAGAAACTGTTTTTTATTTTACTTTTGTGATTATGATAAACATGCCGAGGGCCTCAAAATAGTACCTGGCGGGCCGCATGTGGCCCCCGGGCCGCGTGTTTGAGCCCACTGCTCTAGGGTATACATATTCAGGCCTTCCAGTCTCTCCTCATACGTCTTCTGGTGCAAGCCTCCTATCATTTTCGTCGCCTTCCTCTGGATCGCTTCATAAATGATGCAAGAGTGTATAAGATGTTTTTAACAGAATTTCCTTTACTTGTTCTATAAACTGTATTACAATTAAAGTTATTAAATTTTAAAACTACTTTGAGAAAAAAAATTAATCTTCCCTTTACTTATCAATGGGAAATCAGGACTGGCTTCAGTTTTGGCTGAAACTGGCATGTGTATTTGGTGGAAGCCTGAAATCTGTGATATGTCCCCTCCCACCTACTGAACAGAAGTTGATTCTCACTCTTGCCCACCTTAGGTGCTCCCTTCTGGCTTATTTTACAATCCCTTGTGGTCTAATGGTGTATTCAAGCAAGAGCAATCCCCAATAGCTCCTGCCCATTGGCTCTTCTCTCAAAATGGCTGCCATGACCTCTAGTGGCAATCTTGCAAGACTACTGCAAGAAGTCACAGCAACCATTTTGAGAGAAGAGTAGACATGGGCAAGAATTGACTGGGGATCACTCTCTCTGAAACACCATTAGACTACCAGATATTGTAAGGTAGTCGGGGGGGGGGGGGAAGGGGGGTTGCTACCTTTTGCATTTTTTTAATGTTGTGTATGTAATGTGATTATAAGTAATGCAGTTATAATATTGTATGATAGTTTATAAAGCTCCAAATAAATGCTTTTCATGCAAATGTTTGGCAAGAATTTTGTAAGGTTGGATGATATGAGTTGTTCAATAATTTATCTACCCAAGTATGAACAGAAGTAGTAGGCATGTTGAAACAAGTCTGCATGTTGTGACATGTCTTAAGGTTATGCACAGTTGCGGCTCAGTGCAAATCTAATATTTCAAGAGAGAGAATGTCAGGAGAGTCCTCGTGCGAATCAAGTAAAACTACTAGATTTAGAGCACCGTTCAGTGATAAAATATCTCTCAAAAGAAGAGAAAAAGCCAAAGGAGATCCATGAACACATGCCTGCGGTTTATGGAGAGTCTGCCCCATCATCCTCCAATATAAAATTTTGGAGCAAACAGTTTTAAGTGGGGTAGAGAGTCCATAGAAGACCCTCACACTGGATGGCCTGTGTAAGAAAGTTGAAGATTTAATTTTGTCAGATAGACAAATTAAGGTTTCCTGAATTGCCTGGTACAGTTTGGAAGATAATTCTTGAAGTTGGGCATGTCCAAGATTAGTGCAAGATGGGTTCCAAGAATGCTGACGCCATGTCAAAAAGCCATGAGGCTCCAGTGCTGACAGGAGAACTTGGAGATGCTCTGTGAAGACCAAGTGAATTCTTTTCATCGTTTGGGGTAGGGGGTCGCCGTGGCCAGGAGGGTTTGGGCTCCCTCCTGGCCCGAACAACTAGCGGGGGGGGGGGGGGGGGCGCGCCAGGGCCAGGAGGACTTGGGCTCCCTCCTGGCCCGAACAACTAGCGGGGGGGGGGGGGGGGGGCGCCAGGGCCAGGAGGACTTGGGCTACCTCCTGGCCCGATATTGTCGGGGAGTTGGGGAGTCGGCAGGGCAAGAGGGCTTGGGCTCCCTTTTGCCCCGATCGTGTCGGGGAGTCGGGGGGCAAGAGGGCTTGAGCTCCCTCTTGCCCCGATCGTGTCGGGGGTGCCGCGGTTGGTTGGGGCAAGAGGGCTTGAGCTCCCGCGGTTGGTTGGGGCAAGAGGGCTTGAGCTCCCTCTTGCCCCGATCGTGTCGGGGGTGCCGCGGTTGGCTGGGGCAAGAGGGCTTGAGCTCCCTCTTGCCCCGATTGTGTCGGGGAGTCGGGGGGGCAAGTGGGCTTGAGCTCCCTCTTGCCCCGATCATGTCGGGGAGTCGGGACCGCCAAGAAGTAGCAGCAGGACACCGGTATAAGCTTGTACATGATGGGGGGGGGTCGGGAAGCTGTGGGGGTGCGAGTGGTCCTTCAGGGTGGGGGTGCGGGTGGGAGTGCGTGCGAGCGGTCCTTCGGGGTGGGGGTGCAAGCGGTCCTGCGGGGGGGGGGGGTGAATCGGACATCGGGGGGGGCATCAGGCTTTCAGGGTGGGGACAGGACTTCAAGGGGGAGAGGAGAGTCGGGGCGGGCGAATGGAGAGTCGGACAGCGACGGGAGAGTCGGGCAGCATGCGCGGTATACGGGTGTGCGCGGTATATAAAAATTTCTGTACATAAATTTGTGTTTTTCGCGCGCTATACCCGTGTGCACGTTTTACACGGGTGCGCGTTATCTACGTGAAAATACGGTACTTGTAGTGATACCGTACATAGTGATGCTGCCATCTAGTGTTTTAAAAGCAAACTGCAAATCTGTATCTGATCTGTACGGTATGTGGAGGATGCTGTTTTCTAACAGATTTGAAAGCTGATTTCAAGTTCAAACTTTACAAGTGTACATTTACCGTGTTACAGACACATTTCCAAAAACGTTAGCTTGCCATGTAAAAGGTAAATAAAAATTGGCATGCAAATCCTTTAAACCAGATTGTTAACTGTAAAATCAAAAATCTAGTTTAAAGGATTTGCATGCCAATTTTTATTTACCTTTTACATGGCAAGCTAACGTTTTTCTCTCCATACTGTTAAGATGGTAACCGCCCATCCCCCTGATTCTCTTGTGCCATTTTGATTCCCCCCTCTGATGCCCTCTGTATCATTTTAAAAGATCAACCCCCCCACCCAGGATACCCTAGTGCCATTTTTTATTCTTTTACCCTTAGGCATGGCCACAAAAAGAAAAAGCTACTCTGGAGTACAAGAGGAGAATCGTGGAAGATTCTTGGGGCCAAAATCTTGCTGCTTTCTGCAAAGAAAAAATGTTGAATATACGATTGCTCCGCAAGTGGTGAGCAGAGTATGGTAAACTAGTTGAACAAGTGGAAAAGGGAAATTCTAACAAACGCAAGTGTGGATCAGGTCGGAAACAAATATTTTCTGAGCTGGAAGATCTGATCTGTGAATGGGTTGTTGACAGGAGAACAAAGACTTTGGTTGTGAATAGGGCTCATATTCAAGAATTTGCCCTTGCAATGGCGCCACAGTTTAACATAGCCTCTGAAAATTTCAAAGCATCACAACACTGGCTGGATAATTTCCTTCAGAGAAGTGAATTGTCTTTAAGAAGATCCACGACATTGTTTAGGCTGGAAGATGCTCAAGTGATTAAGCGAGCACTTGCATTCAAGTCCTTTATTGATGAGATTGACTTCTCTAAATACAAGCTTTCCAACATGATTGCTATGGATGAAACTGCAGTGTTTATGGGCCAATCATCTCAAACAACAATTGAACAGTGGGGTGCCTCCTCAGTGTACATTCCCTCCACTGCTTATGAAAGTGCACGTGTGACCTGTATTTTGGCAATTCGTCTGGATGGCACTAAAGTCCTACCTCTAATAATTTCTAAGGGCAAGAAGGAAAAGATTGAACGTGTTTCAGGAATTTTTGTCCTTGAAACTGAAAAAGCCTGGGCCACACAAGCTGTTATAAGAAAGTGGGTAGATTTAATGCTGCCACTTGTTATGCGAGGCGGTCAAAGAGATCTGCTAGTCTGGGATGCAGCTAGCACTCACCGTGCTAAAGATATGAAGTCATTTCTTCATGAAAGAAAAATAGATCAAATAATGATTCCTGTGGGAATGACGGCCTATCTCCAGACCCTTGATATTGCAATCAACAAGCCATTCAAGGACAATCTGCGCATGGAAATTAATGACTACATTGAAAATAGAATGGAGAGAAATCAGCGTGGAAACTTTGTGAAACCTAAACTGCAAGAGGTTGTGACTTGGGTGAAGAATTCATGGGATAAAATCACTGACAGTTGCATTGAACATGCATTACGAGCAGGCTACCTTGATAAGAAGTACTCATTTGAGGACACTGCTATTGCTAAACATGAGAGATTTGGTCCACTGATTGTGAAAGAAATGGAGTCCCAAGTAATTGACCTGGAACCTCAGGGTGTGAGTTATTATGATGATGTTCCAGAAGATGATGACTTGATTGTCATTGATTAAATGTGTAAATGTATCATACTGTAAACTGTTATACAGTAAATGTTTTTCTGGTTTGTGATACAGTTTTTTCTGGTTTGTGATACAGCTTTTCTGGTTTGTGATGACCTGTACCATATACAAGTAATAAATGTCTTTTTTTCAGCAATAAATGTGTACTGTATTCTTCTTCATGGAAAAATAAGACATCCCCCTGAAAATAAGACCTTGTGCATATTTTGGAGTTTTTAAAAATATAAGACAATGTCATATATTCGGGGAAACAGGGTAAGAATAGCCTTACTGGGTCAGACCAATGGTCCATCAAGCCCAGTAGCTTGTTCTCACGGTGGCCAATCCAGGTTACTAGTACCTGGCCAAAACCCAAAGAGTAGCAACATTCCATGCTATCAATCCAGGGCAAACAGTGGCTTCCCCCGTGTCTTTCTCAATAACAGACTATGGCCTTTTCCTCCAGGAAATTTTCCAAACCTTTCTTAAAACAAGCTACGTTATCCGCTCTTACCAGAACTTCTGGCAATGTGTTCCAGAGCTTAACTATTCTCTGAGTGAAAAAATATTTCCTCCTATTGGTTTTAAAAGTATTTCCCTGTAACTTCATTGAGTGTCCCCCTAGTCTTTGTAATTTTTGATGGCGTGAAAAATTGATCCACTTGTACAAAATGGGGGGAACACTGCTAGGGGTGAGTAACCTTGAAAGGGACCTGGGGGTGATGGTGGACACAACATTAAAACCATCGGCGCAGTGTGCGACAGCCTCAAAGAAAGCAAACAGAATGCTGGGTATCATCAAAAAGGGTATCACAACCAGGACGAAGGAAGTCGTCATGCCACTGTATCGCGCAGTGGTGCGCCCGCACCTGGAGTACTGTGGTCAGTACTGGTCACCGTACCTCAAGAAGAACATGGCGGTACTCGAGGGAGTGCAGAGGAGGGTGACTAAACTGATAAGAGGTATGGAAAATTTTTCATACGCTGACAGGTTAAAAATGCTGGGGCTGTTCTCCCTGGAGAAGAGGAGACTTAGAGGGGACATGATAGAAACCTTCAAAATCCTAAAGGGCATAGAGAAAGTGAATAAGGACAGATTCTTCAAACTGTGGGGAGCCACAAGCACTAGGGGTCACTCGGAGAAATTGAAAGGGGACAGGTTTAGAACAAATGCTAGGAAGTTCTTTTTTACCCAGAGGGTGGTGGACACATGGAACGCGCTTCCGGAGGATGTGATAGGCCAGAACTCTGTACAGGGGTTCAAGGAAGGTTTGGATAGGTTCCTGGAGGATAAGGGGATAGAGGGGTATGGATAGAACTTGAGGTAGATTATAGAAGTGGTCAGAAACCACTTCACAGGTCACGGACCTGATGGGCCGCCGCGGGAGCGGACCGCTGGGCGAGATGGACCTCTGGTCTGACCCAGTGGAGGCAACTTCTTATGTTCTTACCTGTTCTACTCAACTCGGGATTTTGTAGACTTCAATCATATCTTCCCTCAGCTGTATGCTTTCCAAGCTGAAGAGCTCTAACCTTTTTAGTCTTTCCTCATACGAGAAGAGTTAATTCCCTTTATCATCTTGGTCGCTCTTCTTTGAACCTTTTCTAGTGCCACTATATATTTCTTGAGATAAGGAGACCAGAATTGAAAGCAGTACTCTAGGTTAGGTCACACCATGAGCGATAACAGAGGCATTATAACATTCTTGGCCTTGTTAACCATTCCTTTTTTTTTTTTTTTTTAATTCTTTATTCATTTTTTCATCTTTCAACAAGTGTACAATAATCATAGCAACAATTAACAAATCACTTGAAAATCTTATCAGTAATGTCTTTACATAAAATAATAATCCCTCCTCCCCCCTTCCCTCCCACTCTGATATTAATTTTCCATATAACTCTCCAATACCCTCCCACCCCATTCTACTATAAAATGGTGTATCATTCACAGAAAAACATGGTATTTAATCATGACAAAACAATGCTAATGGCTCCCATATTTTAATAAAGTTTCTATAATTTCCATTTTGTACCGCTATTAATCTTTCCATTTTATACAGATGACATAATGAGTTCCACCAAAAATTGAAACTAAGTCTGCTGTGGTCTTTCCAGTTATTAGTAATATGTTGAATGGCAACTCCTGTCATAATCAATAAAAGTTTATTGTTACATGATGATATCTGACTCTTTTTTCTCATAGACATGCCAAATATCACAGTATCATAGTAACATAGTAGATGACGGCAGATAAAGACCCGAATGGTCCATCCAGTCTGCCCAACCTGATTCAATTGAAATTTTTTTTTTTTTTCTTCTTAGCTATTTCTGGGCGAGAATCCAAAGCTTTACCCGGTACTGTGCTTGGGTTCCAACTGCCGAAATCTCTGTTAAGACTTACTCCAGCCCATCTACACCCTCCCAGCCATTGAAGCCCTCCCCTGCCCATCCTCCTCCAAACGGCCATGCACAGACACAGACCGTACAAGTCTGCCCAATAACTGGCCTAGTTCAATCTTTAATATTATTTTCTGATTCTAAATCTTCTGTGTTCATCCCACGCTTCTTTGAACTCAGTCACAGTTTTACTCTCCACCACCTCTCTCGGGAGCGCATTCCAGGCATCCACCACCCTCTCCGTAAAGTAGAATTTCCTAACATTGCCCCTGAATCTACCACCCCTCAACCTCAAATTATGTCCTCTGGTTTTACCATTTTCCTTTCTCTGGAAAAGATTTTGTTCTACGTTAATACCCTTTAAGTATTTGAACGTCTGAATCATATCTCCCCTGTCTCTCCTTTCCTCTAGGGTATACATATTCAGGGCTTCCAGTCTCTCCTCATACGTCTTCTGGCGCAAGCCTCCTATCATTTTCGTCGCCCTCCTCTGGATAACCATTTCTTTTTAAAATAATTCCTAGCATCTTGTTTGCTTTTTTGGCTGCTGCCACACATTGGGCGGAAGGTCTACAATGAAACCCAAATTCTTTTGTTGGGCGCTAACCCCCAAGGTGTACCCTAGCATCCATTAATTGTATTTTGGGCTATTCTTCCCAATGTGCATCACTTTGCATTTTTCCACATTAAATTTCATCTGCCACTTGGACACCCAGTCTTCCAATTTCCAAATGTCTGCCTGCAATTTTTCACGATATGCATGCGTTTTAAGAACTATGAACAAGTTTAGTGTCATCTGAAAATTTAATCACCTTACTTGTTATTCCAATTTCCAGATCATTCATAAATAAGTTAAATAACACTGGTCTCAGTACAGATCCCTGCAGCATTCCACTGTTTATTCTCCTCCATTGAGAAAAATTACCATTTAACTACCCTCTGTTTTCTATCTGATAACCAACTCTTAATCCACAACTGAACTTTGCCACCTGTCCCGTGACTCTCTTTAATTTTCTCAGGAGCCTCTCATGAGAAACTTTGTCAAAAGTTTTCTGAAAATCTATATACACTACATCAACCGGCTCACCTTTAATCCACATGCTTATTCACATCTTCAAAGAAGTCGAGCAAATTGGTGAGGCATGATCTCCTTCGTTTGAACCCATGCTGACTCTGTCTCATTAAATCAGGTTTGTTTACGTGTTCCACAATTTTATTTTTTATAATTGTTTCCACCATTTTGCCCGGCACTGAAATCAGGCTTGCTGGTCTGTAAGTTCCTGGATCTCCCCTGGAACCCTTTTTAAAAATGGCGTAACATTGGTCACCCTCCAATCTTCAGGTAGTACAGACAGGTTACAGATCACTAACAGTAAGTCAGCAATTTCATGTTTGAGTTATTTTAGTACTCTGGGATGTTTACTATCTAGTCCAGGTGATTGATAAATCACTTTAACTTGTCAATTAGGCTTAGTACATCTTTCAGATTCACAGAGATTTCTTTCAGTTTTACAGAGTGGATGTTGCAGAGAAAAAGGGCTCGCTTTTGGGTCTGTGGTGCTATATTGCTAGCAGCAGGCTCTTCTATTCCACTCTAGGCTTGAGGGACTGCTTTGATACATCCTAAAGATTCAGGACTTATGTGCTTTTTGCACTGCAATGGAAGATTTAGGTTCTTACCTTTATTTTAAAAAATTCTTCCCCGCTTAACACCTAAGCGGGTTACAGTAGAAAACATACATATTCATGCCATATTTGAACATCTTACAACATATACATCTTATTCTATATTGCCATATGATATGTGCATCCTATCCTATTCTTCTGTAGATAATGGCTAAAACTAGCATAATACTTTCACATATACTCGCTAAAACTAGCAAATGCTAATAAAATGTTCACCCTTAATGAACCGTAAAATATCATGTTATACAGAGCTAGCAAAAAGCTTTCACAAATAAAAGCATTTTCAATTGCTTCTTAAACAACATTTTCTCTCTGCATAATCTTAAGCATCCTGGCAAAGTGTTCCACAAATGTGGACAAACCGCCAAAATGGCTGTTGCTTTCATCTTGATAATCTTGCCAAAGAAAAGCACATGAGCCCTGAAGCTCATGAGCCCATCAGTGTTCAGAGTAGCCTGCTATTTGGCCGTGTCGGGCAGAGCAAATCAGGGCAGTAGCAGGCTGCGAAGCAGCGTTTTTAGAGTGCTGCGGCCGCTGCTGGAGTCAGGACGTTTGTCGGGACCGCGGGAAGAGAAGAGGAGCGGCGGCAAGGGACTAAGGGAGCCGAAGGTAGGGTCGGATGGGAAGATGAACGGGGGTTTGGGTGTGCTGGGGAGAGGGGCAAAGACGACGACGACCTTTACAATTGGGGCCTTGACTCCCTTAGTTCTGACCGAAGTTAGTTTTAAGTTCTAAGCCACGGCAGCGGCTTCTCTCAGGATCCCTGCCTGCGTCGGAAGCCTTCTCCGACGCAGGTGCAGCTCGTGAGAGGAGCTGTGGCGGCGGCTTAGAACTTAAAACTAACTTCGGTCAGAACATTACCTTGGGTTCCGCGATCGGGTCCTGTTTGGTCTGCCACTGCCTGGAGGAGCTGAAGAGCAGGGAGTCCCGCGTACAGATTCTCTGCCGGCCACTGTTACAGCTAGCCACACATGCGCACTCCTGCGGCCACAGACCTACTGATCATGGAACACGCAGATAGGAGTGCGCATGCGCGGCTAGCGTTTTATTATATAGGATTGGTTAAAAAAAGCTGTACCTGTTTTTATCAGATTTTGAAACACCGATAAGTGATTTAAACATATTAAATGAACTGAAGTTTTTCCTGTGGCTGCAGGGCTTGTATTCTAACTTTGTAATGGAAGGTTAAGCGACTTGACCAGGGTGACGAGAAGCATATTTAGGATTTCAGCTAGGTTTCCCTGGATCTTAGACTGCTATGTTAAAAAGATAGATTGTGATCTGCCTAATAATAAAATACCATGGGATAAAAATCCCAGACCCACTTTATGGTGTACTATACAAATCCGTGAACAGTCTTATAAAGTGTATGACAACAGACTTCAAGATCTCAATATGTATAGTTGGGAAGAAGAGCAGGAGAGGGGAGACATGATAAGACAGGGGTGTCCAATGTCGGTCCTCGAGGGCCGCAGTCCAGTCGGATTTTCAGGATTTCCCCAATGAATATACATGAGGTCTATTTGCATGCACTGCTTTCATTGTATGCTAATAGATCTCATGCATATTCATTGGGGAAATCCTGAAAACCCGACTGGATTGCGGCCCTCGAGGACTGACATTGGACATCCCTGTGATAAGAGATGTTTAAACACCTATGTGGCATAAATACACAGGAGTCAAGTCTTTCAATTGAAAGGAAACCCTGGAATGACGAGGCATAGGCTGAAAGTGAGAGGATAGACTAGGAAGTAACCTGAGGACATCTTCACGGAAAGGGTGGTAAATTTGTGGAATAATCTCCCTGAATTTAATCAAGCTTGAGAGAAATATATATATAAGGTTACCATATGGCTCCAGAGAAAGGAACTCACAAGTAAATTCGGCACACAGTAGTGTTTATTTTCCTAAGGTTTATTTATCAGCAGGAGAAACAAACACAAATTCGCTTGCACCAAAATCTTCATTGGTCTATATTTTTAGCGCACGTAGGAAATTACCGCACGCTACGCGGCTAGAACTAACGCCAGCTCAATGTTGGCGTTAAGGTGTAGCGCATGCAGCAATGTAGCGTGCATTAAAGCCCTAACGCAGCTTAGTAAAAGGAGCCCTCTGTCACTAATTGTACCGCAAAGGGGAATACTACATATGCCCTTTGGGTACATGTGGCATTTGTTTTAGTCAATAATAGAAAATCTGGAGAGGGTGTGTAGCCAGCTTTAGTAGAGATACCCTTTTTTTAAAAAAATTAGTCTGTCTCCTGTCCTCCCTTTCTGTTTTTGGACTGAAAGCAGCAGAAGCAGCACGCTGTGGAGGAGTTAACCCAGCATTGCTCGTCCTGTTCGAAAAAAACTATGTTTACATTTATTAAACAATCTGATGATTTAAGATCATTTGACTCACGGGACATTCATGAGGGAAGCAGTCATACTCAACTGTGAGAGATTTCTGCTGCTGATATCCTTCTGAACTGGGTCAGACAAAAGATTACCGTATTTTCACGTAGATAAAACGTGCACACGGGTATAGCGCGCGGGAAACACAAATTTATGTAAAGAAATTTTTATATACCGCGCTCACGGGTATACCGCGCATGCCGCCCCGACTCTCCTCTGGCTGCCCTGACTCTCCTCTGGCTGCCCCGACTCTCCTTTCACACGCCCCGACTCTCCTCTGGCTGCCCCGACTCTCCTTTCACCCGCCCCGACTCTCCTCTGGCTGCCCCGACTTTCCATTCGCTGCCCCGACTCTCCATTCGCTGCCCCGACTCTCCTCTAGCTGCCCCGACTCTCCTCTGGCTGCCCCGACTCTCCGTTCGCTGCCCCGACTCTCCTCTGGCTGCCCCGACTCTCCGTTCACCCGCCCCGACTTTCCGTTCACTGCTCCGACTCTCCTCTGGCTGCTTTGACTCTCCGTTCACCCGCCCCGACTTTCTGTTCACTGCCCCGACTCTCCTCTGGCTGCCCCGACTCTCCGTTCACCCGCCCCGACTTTCCGTTCACTGCCCCGACTCTCCTCTGGCTGCCCCGACTCTCCTTTCACCCACCCCGACTCTGATTTCACCCGCCCCGACTCTCCGTTCGCTGCCCCGACTCTCCTTTCGCCCGCCCTGCCCTGCTCCCAGCTCTGTAAGCATGCGCAATGCTCTGAGCATGCTTGCCGCTTAGTTTTCTGCGCCGGGTTGTGGGGGCGCGCTTTTGACCTGTCACCAAGGCGGTTTTTCTGACGGTGTGCTTTTCACCACATGGCTGTGGCCCCCCTCTATCTGGCCTTGTAATTTGCCCAGTGAATACTATTTTGACTATACAACAGCATCTCAGCCTTTGGGTAAGCCTATAAAAGATTAATGCTGCATGTAGAGCCCACATTTTAATTTGATCTCTTCAGATTGGTATTCTGCATTTATCTACCTGGTAGTAGAGTTTATCAATTAAATTTAAATTTACCGCCATAATGGCAGGAATGAGACGAAAGTCATATACAGCGGACTTTAAGCTTCAAGTCGTTGCGAAAGCTGAGGAAATAGGCAACTGGGCCGCAGCGAGAGAGTTCGATGTTGGAGAAACATCGGTACGTGAATGGAGAAAAAATAAGAAGGAACTGGAGAAATGCAATCCGCGAAAACGGGCACATCTTGGGGCCAAACCAAAATGGCCTCAACTGGAGGATGACTTGAAACAGTGGATTCTGGCGAGAAGGGAGCAAAATCAATCAGTCTCTACTGTTGCGATTCAGATGAAGGCAAAACTACTTGCCAATGGAAGAGGAATACCCGACTTCAAAGCTGGCTTCACATGGATCTCAAAATTTATGAAAAGGAACGGACTATCAGTTAGAATGAGAACAACTGTTGGCCAGCGACTTCCGGATGACTGGCAGCAAAAATTGATTGATTTCCGTGACTTTGTCGCCAAAGAAATATCTGAACTTAGCATCACTGCAAAGGATGTCATCAACATGGATGAAATTCCAATGGCATTCGACATTCCAGCGACAAGAACCATAGCCCCCACAGGTACTAAATCTGTTGCCATCACCACAGCTGGGCATGAAAGAACGTGTTTTACAGTCGTTCTTGGTTGCTCAGCTAGCGGGGTTAAGTTAAAGCCCATGCTCATTTTCAAAAGGGTCACTATGCCCTGTGAAAAGCTGCCCACCAGTGTGGTTGTGCACTGCAACAAGAAGGGATGGATGGACTGCGACGTAATGAGATTGTGGGTAGATAAATGCTTTAGGGCAAGACAGGGTGGATTCTTTGCAAAAAAATCCTTGTTAATTTTTGATGCCATGGATGCCCACAAAGAAAAAAATGTTCAGGCCTACATTAATTCTACTCGTGCCCACATCGCTGTGATACCTGGAGGCCTGACTTGTAAGCTGCAGCCACTTGACATCGCAGTGAATCATCCATTCAAAACTTTTATTAGAAAGGAGTGGGAGGAGTGGATGCAGAGCGGCATGCACGAGTACACACCCGCGGGGCGGCTGAAGCGGGCAACTTTCACAGAAGTCTGCAAGTGGGTGGCTTCAGCATGGGACAAAATAACACCAGATACCATTCGAAACGGATTTAGAAAAGTGGGCATTGTTTATGAAACCAATGACACTACGGGTACTACCAGTGCAGCGGAAGGAGGCAACAACATGGATATCAGCGATGATGATGACGATGATGACGATATCACTTCGGAAATAAACGAGGATCGTCTGCAGGCCTTGCTCACTTTATTTAATGACGATGATGACAATTCGGATTTTGATGGATTCAAGGATTCAGATGACTGTGATGATGATGACTGAATAAACCTGCAAACTTTATTTATTTACAACTTTACCGTAACTACGGTAACTGTATTTAGATTATTTTGTCCTCGATACTTCGTTTGATCTACCGGTTAATGTTATAGTTTATAAGAATGAACATGTAATTTCTGTTCTTGTTGCTGAATTCATACTCACTAACTCTAGATTAAAAGTTATACGGTTGTTTATAAGAATGAACAGTTTTTTTCTTTTCACGTGTTTGGTTGGAGGGTGTGTGAATGGTGCGTGAGTTCTCCTATGTCTGGTTGAGGTGGATTGAATTACCGGTATTTAGCTGAAGAAATTATGGTAGTTAAACACCCCCCCCCATTCCACACACATTACGGTAATTCTCTTCCATTTTTGTTCCCATTATAAAAAAACACTGATAAGTTTCCAGAAAAAAATACATTAAAATAAGAAGTGAAAACAAAGGCCCCTACAGATGAGAACATAACATAAGAATAGCCTAACTGGGTCAGTCCAATGGTCCATCATGCCCAGTAGCCCATTCTCATGGTAGCCAATCCAGGTCACTAATACCTGGTCAAAACCCAAAGAATAGCAAACATTCCATGTTACGGATCCAGGGCAAGCAGACGCTTCCCCCATGTCTTAATAACAGACTATGGACTTTTCCTCCAGGAATTTGTCCAAACCTTTTTAAAACCAGCAACGCTATCTGCTTTTACCATAACTTAAATCTTTCCTTCCAAACAGAGACCTTGCTAGATGTCAAATACAGAAAGAACTAGGTAACTTCATAAGGACTTAGCTGTGCAGGAAATGTGAATCTCCTCATACACCCACCATATAGTGCAAAAATGTGCAAAGGTCTGTTTTTTTCTTTCGATCACTACATAGCCTAATGCCACACAAATATATTCTTAAGGTCAATGCTAAGGTTAACAAAGTTTCCTTCCTTGGACCACAAGGAGATACTGACAAACCACTAGAAGAGATCCCAAAACAACTACGCAGGCACAACACCACTCAGTGTGTGAACCAGTTCAGTGGAGTGGACTACGGTAACTGGGGGGTGGAAATGGACCCGGAGTTTTCTCAGCAGAATTTCCCAGAACATCTCTTCCTCTCAACACATTGACACGCTGGTGGGTTTATTTTATAGCTTTTTCACTCCCTTCGGTCTGCCTGTCCCCCCTTGAAGTCCTGTCCCCCCTTGAAGGTCTGCCTGTCCCCTCTTGAAGTCCTGTTCCCCCTTGAAGTCCTGTCCCCCCTTGAAGGTCTGCCTGTCCCCCCTTGAAGTCCTGTCCCCCCTTGAAGTCCTGTCCCCATCCTGAAAGCCTGATGCCCCCCCCCGACGCCCGATTCATCATCCGGAAGGATCGCTCGCACCCCCACCGCTCGCACTCCCACCCCGATGGACCACTCGCACTCCCACCCGAAGAACCGCTCGCACCCCCACAGCCTCCCCCCCTCCCCCATGGAGAAGCTGTCTACCTTGTTTCCGGATGCCAGTGAGCCCAGCTGCTTCTTCTGCCGGCGGTCCTGCCCCTTCTCTGAGCCCTGCGCTACGCTGCTTCCTCTTCCGGCGGTCCCGCCCTTTCTCTGACGTCAGAGAAAGGGCGGGACCGCCGGAAGAGGAAGCAGCGCAGCAGGGCTCAGAGAAGGGGCAGGACCGCCGGCAGAGGAAGCAGCTGGGCTCACTGGCATCCGGAAACAAGGTAGACAGCTTCTCCATGGGGGAGGGGGGGAGGCTGTGGGGGTGCGAGCGGTCCTTCGGGTGGGAGTGCGAGCGGTCCATCGGGGTGGGAGTGCGAGCGGTGGGGGTGCGAGCGATCCTTCCGGATGATGAATCGGGCGTCGGGGGGGGCATCAGGCTTTCAGGATGGGGACAGGACTTCAAGGGGGGACAGGACTTCAAGGGGGGACAGGCAGACCTTCAAGGGGGGACAGGACTTCAAGGGGGAACAGGACTTCAAGAGGGGACAGACAGACCTTCAAGGGGGGACAGGACTTCAAGGGGGGACAGGCAGACCGAAGGGAGTGAAAAAGCTATAAAATAAACCCACCAGCGTGTCAATGTGTTGAGAGGAAGAGATGTTCTGGGAAATTCTGCTGAGAAAACTCCGGGTCCATTTCCACCCCCCAGTTACCGTAGTCCACTCCACTGAACTGGTTCACACACTGAGTGGTGTTGTGCCTGCGTAGTTGTTTTGGGATCTCTTCTAGTGGTTTGTCAGTATCTCCTTGTGGTCCAAGGAAGGAAACTTTGTTAACCTTAGCATTGACCTTAAGAATATATTTGTGTGGCATTAGGCTATGTAGTGATCGAAAGAAAAAAACAGACCTTTGCACATTTTTGCACTATATGGTGGGTGTATGAGGAGATTCACATTTCCTGCACAGCTAAGTCCTTATGAAGTTACCTAGTTCTTTCTGTATTTGACATCTAGCAAGGTCTCTGTTTGGAAGGAAAGATTTAAGTTATGGTAAAAGCAGATAGTGTTGCTGGTGGGAGTGCGAGCGGTGGGGGTGCGAGCGGTCCTTTCGGATGATGAATCGGGCGTCGGGCGGGGTGCGAACTATGTAAAAAATTTTTATATAGCGCACTCACACGTATACCGCGCAAGGTTATGCACGGTTTGTAAAAACACGTATAACGCGCGCGTTATATGCGTGAAAATACGGTAATTTAGTCCAACATATGTTTTTTTCTGACAGAGCCAGGCACAGAACTGTCCTTTACTCTTTCAGTAGTTGAGTTTTAGATATGCAGTAAAAGGGAAGGTGATTGGGACTTGTATACCACCTTTTTGTAGTTATAGAACCCAAAGCAGCTTACATATGGGTGGGTTCAAATCCCATTTTGGATTCATGTGAGTTCAAATCCCATGCTGGGCAAGTCACTTAATCTCACATTGCACCGGGTACATTAGATAGAGTGTGAGCCCACCAGGACAGATAGGGAAAAATGCTTGAGTACCTGAATGTAAACCATTTAGGCTAAACTGTATACAGTGGAACTTTAGTTTACGAGCATAATTCATTCCAGAAGCATGCTCGTAAACCAAACTGCTCGTATATCAAAGCGAGTTTCCCCATAGGAAGTAAGGAAAACTTGCTTGATTCGTTCCACGTCCTCCTCCCCCTTCCCCCCCGAGTCTACTGGCGCTGCTCCATCACCCCCCTTACTCAAATCGACATCACACACCCTGCCCGCGAACGCTCCCCCCCCCCCCCCGAGAACCTCATCGCACCCCTGTGCTGGAAGCGGCATCCGCCCGCCCACCCAATACAAGCTCCTTACCCCATCTGCTGCATTCCGGTGCCAGTTAAGGAAAGATCCCGCCTATTGCCTGGGCTGGGCCTTAAGCATCTGTGCATGCTCAAGGCCTTCTGGCTCTCGTTTTCTCCGAGATGCATTATGGTCAAGCAGAAGGCCTAGCTCTATACCTTTGGTTGGACTGATTGATGCCTTTTATTTGATGGTCAAGAGCACAGATGGAGCACGTGTATCAATGGGAGAACCTGAAGAGCATAAAGAATTTGTTAGTCTGGATTTAAGAGTCCTTACCACAGCTGTGGCTATCCAGTTCTCGGGCTCCGATTTTGTCTTGGCTGTGATTTATGATGGTGGAACAATGGCAAAGTGAAGAAGTGAGATTGAATTTGGGATCTGAGATGTCATGTGCTGAGCAGCTTGTTATGCCAGAGGATTGCAGTGAAGTCAGCAGGGAATTGGTGCTGAAAAGAAGGGGAAGAGCGAGCCCAAGCCTAACTTAATATTAGAATACTAGTGTTTAAGCCCGTTACATTAATGGGTGCTAGAATAGATGTCTGTCTGTCTTTCTTTTTTCTCTGTCTCTCTCCCTGCCCTGTCTATTTTCCTTTCTTTCTTGTTCCCTCTCTCCTTGCCCTGTCGATTTTTCCTTTCTTTCTTGTTCTCTCCCTGCCCCATCTATCTTTTTTCCTTTCTTCCTTTCTCTCTCGTTCTCTCCCTGCCCCGTCTTTCTTTCTTTCTGTCTGTCTCCCTGCCCAGACCTTCACTGAAGCTGCTTTCCAGCTCTGCCAGCTAAAAGATCCCTTGCCCTATCCTCAATCCAGCTGTGGCCAGCTGCCCGCACACACCTGCCCAGCTACACAATGGGCAAACGAGCCCCATCTCCCCTCCGAACCCCGTTCACTCACCTTTGGTGCTGGATTGCCGCCTGATGTTTAAATCCGTTACATTAACGGGTGCTAGAATAGATGTCTGTCTTTCTTTCTTTTTTCTCTCTCTCCCTACCCCATCTATCTTTCTTTCTTTCTTTTTCTCTCTCTCCCACTGTCTATCTTTCTCTCTCCCTCCCTGCCCAGAAGCTCACTGAAGACGCCTTCTAGCTGTGCTAGGTAAGGGATCCCGTGCCCTTTTCTCAATTTAGCTATGGCTTCCACTTTCCAGTGGCTATCCCATGTCTTTCTTCTCACAAACCCAGTCCCCAACTCCCAATCAGGCATCTTTTTCCTTCCCCACCCAAATATCAGAAGCAGCGGCAGCAATCCTGACTCGCCAATCCCTCATTCCTTACCCAAAGCAGCAGTGGCAGCCCTGCAAACAGGCTATTTGTGGCCAGCCCCGACAGGGCCTTTCTTCTACAGTATCCAAAGTGATGCGACAGAGGAAAGGCCCTGAAGGGCTTGCCGTGAACAGCTTGTTTACAGCGCTGCCACTACTGCTTTGGGTAAGGAATGGGGGGTTGGCGGGTCAGGACTGTTGCCACTGCGCTGATGCTTCCCTAGTCAGTGGTTCCTCCCTGCTCGGTGGCTTCCCTGCTCAGTGGCTTCTTCTACAGAGTCGCCACCGTGGTGTTTGCCACTTCAAACTCCGTGCCTCCGGATGTGCAGTAGAAGGAGCCAGAAAACCGCCACACACAAAACGCCATAGGCTCCTTCTACTGCGCATGCGGGGCCACGGAGGTAGGGATCACGGAGGTAGGAGTGTGCATGTGCGCTTAGGGTTTTATTATTATTGATGAGGAAACGGGCAGTTCTGGAGCTATAGGTTTGTTGATACTCCAGTTCTTGTTAGCTTGTCTTAAGTCAATTTATACTGGATGTTGTCTGGGGATAGGTTTTTGACTTGAGCATATTTCTTACTTGTCTTTAAAGAAAGCTGAAATGCCAGAATTTGAGTGGAGATTCTCAGATTATGGGTTCACTGACTGTTTCTGCACTTTATTGAGCCCTTGCTTCCAGCTACAATGATGATTACCTTTGTTTTGACTGCTGATAAGAGGTTGGCTATTATCTTGTTCAGGAATTGTAACAAATTATTCTTGAATTGTAAATTTCATATTTTTTCTAGATTTCTACAAAGAAATCCAATATAAAAACGAACAATCTTTTGTTTCATCATCTGGAATATTGCAGCTGGGGGGGGTTTATTTTTTTTTCTTAAATATCTTTACAAATGTATAGTTAATATTACGCCATAAAGTATGTCATCTTATGTTGGCTTGCTTAACTACCTTTATCGCTTATAAAACAGATGTCAGCAGGTGAGGTTCCTTCTCTCTCACCAGCAACACACTGTATCTGCAACTCTCATAGAGAAGTAACCTGTACGTTAGGCCTTTCTTCAGTTTTTCTGGGTGGTAATAGAATTTCCCAAATTTCGGACTTGTAGTGGATGTGGACTTCAGTTGTAGTGGATGTGGACTTCAGTTGTACCAGCATTTGATTTGTCCTTTTTCAGTTATCCTTCTCTTTTTAAGGAGTGAAGCTTTTTTAAAAAAAAATTAATTATGAGTTGTTTAATTTTACTTTACAAATGTTATACACTTGATTTATATTTGGGTCATTGTTTTGATATACTGCCTATCTGTGGGCACAATCAAAGAGGTTTATATGTATTTATATGCAGGTACTTTTTCTGAAAATATAAGTAAAAAATAAGTACCGTATTTGCCGGCGTATAAGACGACTTTTCAGTACCTTAAAATCCTCCCCAAAGTCGGGGGTCGTCTTATACGCCGGGTACTGTTTACATGCCCTTACTTTACATGCCCTAACATCTCCTTCCTTACCTCCTTACGGTGCTTACGGTACTAGTAAACCTGCCGGGACATCAGTGGGGCCATGGTGGGACATCAGTGTGACAAGGGTGCCAGCTCCTTCATCCTGCGCAGCGGGAAGCAGCGGCGCTCTGGCCCCACCCCTTTTCTCTTTACTACGTCTCTCGCACATGCGGCCGTGTGTGGAGTCTAGCCCTTAAGGAAGTTGCGGGGGCGAGCAGGAGGCGTGCCGCTGTGTATGGCTGTGTAGGGCTGGCACTCCTGTCCCATTGATGTCCTGCAATTTTACAGTTTACATTAAAGGCAGTGTGTAATAAAATACATAGTGCAACTATAGTACTGATAAAGTACCGTATGGTATGGTACTATCCATATATGGATAAGGGTGGACCAGACTGCTGCTAGTGAGATGGAGACAGGGAGGGCACCAATCAAATCAGGTTTGTATACAGCCAACCACAGTACGGTACTTCACCATTGTACAGTACAGTATAGAAAATGTCCAGCAGTCAAACCCCTATCAACTCTATTATGGCCCCAGCAAAAAGAACGAAATATGAAGCAAGTTTTAAACTTAAAGTTGTAAACTTTGCCATGGAACATAATAATTGTGCTGCTGCAAGACATTATGGAGTAACTGAAAAGATGGTTCGGGACTGGAAATCAAATGAAAAAGCATTGAAGAGTATGCCAAGGGGTAAGTGTGCATTAAGAAGAGGCACCGCACACTGGCCAGAACTTGAGAAACATGTGGCAGACATGGTGAATGAGCATCGCCAAAACGGTAATGTAGTGACACGAAACAAAATACGATTGTTTGCACTTCAGTGGGCCAAATCTAACCCAGATCACAGCAACAATTTTAAGGCCACTATATCCTGGTGTAGTAGATTCATGGCAAGGCATAATATGGTACTAAGGCAGAAGACAAAAATTGCCCAAAAATTACCTGCAGATCTGGATAACAAAGTGGAGAGTTTCCATCGCTACATAATAAAACTGCGCACTAAACATGGCTACGCATTAAGTAGTATTGGAAATATGGATGAAACTCCAATGAATTTTGATATGATTGGAAATAAAACTGTCCATCAAAAAGGTGAAAAAACTATTTTGATTAAAACAACAGGACATGAGAAGTCCAGTTTTACAGTGGTACTAGCATGCACAGCTGATGGCAACAAACTGAAACCAATGATTATTTTTAAAAGGAAAACAATGCCAAAACTCAAGTTCCCTGCTGGTTGTTTTGTACATGTGAATGAAAAAGGCTGGATGGATGAAGAGGGTGTAAAACTATGGCTGGATAATGTATGGAGCAGACGACCAGGTGGTCTAATTGCAAAACGAAGTCTACTTGTGTGGGATATGTTCAGGGCTCATTTAACTCCCACCACCAAGGAAAGGCTTGCAAGACTAAAGACAGATGTGGCAGTTATTCCTGTAGGATTGACATCATTGGTTCAGCCACTGGATGTGTGCCTAAACAAGCCGTTTAAAGATCGCATTCGAGAACAGTGGAATGAATGGATGGTTAGCGGCGAAAAGTCTTACACAAAAGGAGGAAACATGCGTGCTCCACAGTTGAACGTTTTGTGCCAATTTGTCATAAAAGCCTGGAATGACATTGATGCACAAACAGTAATCAAGTCTTTCAAGAAGTGTGGCATATCAAATTCATTAGATGGTATGGAGGACGACTACTTGTGGAACGATGAAGAGGAAGCTGAGGCCACACCATCTGATACGGAATTACCAGATCCATATGATGACTGCCTTGCAACTGTACCACAAGATGTCATTGATTAACTTTTAGAATCAGATGACGAACAGGAGGCTTTTGAAGGCTTTTAAAGGGAAACTGTCATGCCAGCAAACTTGCTAGGGACTTGCCCGGCACTTGCTCTCTCCCTCTATGTGTTATCTTCCTTCTATCATTGACAGTTTCAGTTTGGTTAACAGTTTAGAAAACAAATAGCATGGCAGCTCCCATGGGTTTATTGTTCTATTCAGCTTTAGTGAATTAAGTTTAATGTTTACCGTACATGTTTGATGATATACAGCCTTGTAACAATTTTCCTGCTAAGTACCTGCATGTCATAAACATTTGAATTAAAATTGTTGAAATAAATTCTGATGTTCTTTTAAGTTTTATTTGTTGTGCAGAAGGTGTGCGGAAGAAGGGGTAGTCTTATACGGCGAGTATATAACAAACTCTATATTTTAACTGTAAAAGTTGGGGGGTCGTCTTATACGCCCAGTCGTCTTATACGCCGGCAAATACGATAATTATGTTTGAATAGCAGATGCAGAAATCAAAATACTTTCACTCCTGCAGTTATACACTGCATAATCTAAATTAAGGGGTTTTTTTTCTGGTGGATGGAGTCTCTCTTGGCAGTTAGCTTTTGCTAAATGGCAGTAGTAAGGCTTTACAAATTTTTTTTATGAAATATGAGAATTGGTTTACCACAGATTACAATATATGCTTCCTCCCTCTATGTACGATGAAATGTTTCACATCATCTTTACAGTACTAATGGAGCAAGATGCTTTTAAAAGCACGTGTGTGTGCTTACCCACTGTAATCATTTTGCTGTGATCATTATTTTTAGACTTGTTGATGTCTTGACAGAAAGGTGAAAGTGCTGTTGAAATGATGCAAGATCCCTGGCTTTACTGTGTTTGAAATATATGGATTAATCTCAAGTTTGTAGTACAGCTCTTCCTGTCTCAGCAGGCATTTTTCTGGGACCTGCAAAACAGATTTTTTTTGGCCATTTATATATTTACTAAAACATTTTTATACATCAAACAGTAATGGTTCCTTCATTAATTTTAATGCTTCATATAGTGATTCTGGATTAGTTCCTACAGTTTTGAGGTTACTGTGTTTCCCCCAAAATAAGCCCTAGTATGATTTTTTGGGGTAGAGAGATCTGGGAGGGACCATATCAAAGTGATTAAATATTTGAACAAGGCAGCATTAAAACAAATGGAATGATGGTTGGATGACTATGAAGAGGTATAATGAGCAAGTAGGAGAGAGAGAATACATTTCTAAACAGTTGTGGAGATTTGACTGAGGAAGCTTGAAATACCTCAGAAATATAAGTGATATAAAAGTTGCAAACATTTAAGTGGAGATGTAGAATATACATTTGTTGTGTGAAACTGTAAGGTGGTAAGTGCAGCAGAAGTACAAAGAGGTATTTCTAAAAAAAAAAAAAAAAAAAGTGGTGGTTAATATTTAATAGTGTGGAGGTAAAAAGTGAAAATGGTAAAGCATGCAGATGATATTTTTATTTTGGTGCCAGTGTCAAAAGATATGATTTATACTCGGGCTAAGATACTACTAGTGTGTATAGGAAAGTTGAAACATTGGGCTAAAGTTAAATGCAAACATCCAGTAGTTTTCCAAATATCCAGTAGTTTTCCAATCTAAAGGTAGAAAGGTCCTCTAAGGTATTGGGGATTATCCTAGGCTCCTCGTTGTCTTGAGGCTCAGGTTGGTTATCTCTTTTAAAAAGTTTTCTTTAAACCAAGACAGTTATGATCTATTCGAACTTATTTTCATGAACAACATTTTAGGTTTCTTGTTCAGTCTGATTTTGTCCCAATTAGATTTTTGTCAAACTAAGGAATAGGATACAACTAGTGCAGAATACAGCTGTTCGAATGATATTTAGACAGGGTAAGTTCACTCAAGTGTCACCTTTGTTCAGAGAGCTTCATTAGTTATCATTCCAAGCACGAATGGCATTTCAAACTTGTTTTATTTTTAAGATTTTTTTATGGACTGGCCTCACCAGGCTTTTCAACTGATATCTTTTCCAATTACATAGAAACATAGAAAAATGATGGCAGAAAAGGGCCAAAGCCCATCAAGTCTGCCCACTCCAGTGACCCTTCCCCCATGAGTTTGCTCACCAACCTCCTGCCCTTACCTCATTAGAGATCCCACATGAATATCCCATTTATTTTTGAAATCTGCCACGCTGTTGGCCTCAATCACCTGCCGTGGGAGTTCATTCCAATGATCGACCACCCTCTCAGTGAAGAAATACTTTCTGGAGTCCCCATGAAATTTCCCTCCCCTGATTTTCAGCGGATGCCCTCTGGTGGACGAAGGTCCCATAAGACGAAAGATATCCTCTTCCACCTCGATACGACCCGTGATATATTTAAATGTCTCAATCATGTCTCCTCTCTCTCTTCGTTCTTCAAGTGAGTACAGCTGCAATTTATTCAGCCTTACTTCATACGGAAGATCCTTGAGCCCCGAGACCATCCTGGTGGCCATCCGCTGAACTGACTCAACTCTCAGCACATCTTTCTGGTAATGTGGTCTCCAGAATTGAACACAATATTCCAAATGAGGTCTCACCATGGACCTGTACAGTGGCATCCTGCTGATAAAACCTCTACAGATACAACCCATCATTTGCCTTGCCTTGGAGGAAGCCTTTTCCACTTGATTGGCAGTTTTCATGTCATCACTAATGATTACTCCTAAATCCCGTTCTTCCGTGGTCCTAACTAAGGTCTCACCATTTAACGTGTAAGTCCTGCACAGATTTCTTTTACCCAGGTGCATCACTTTGCATTTTTTAGCATTGAAGTTGAGCTGCCAAGTCGATGACCATTGTTCTAATAGTAGTAGGTCCTGCGTCATACTGTCAGGCATAGTGCTTTTACCTACTATGTTGCACAGTTTGGCGTCATCGGCGAACAATGATATTTTTCCTCTGAGCCCTTGGGTCATATCACTTATGAATATGTTGAATAGGATTGGACCTAAGACTGGAATTAGATCTAATTCCAGTTGAATGTCTCATAAACTAGATATAGTGGCACCTTCTTTTAAAGGAATTAGACTAAAAAATATCTAGTAAACCCTTTTCTCAGCAGTCTGCGAATTTGGAAGCTTTACATCGGTCCTTTTCACCTAGTATGACAGCTGTTGGTTTTCAGCCTGATAAGAGAGGAAATATCTCCTATCTATATCAGATATTGACTGAAGGTACCTTACCAACATTTTCACAGTTACATACTGTTTATGGTTGGTCTAGATTGGATATATTTTCTTATATGCAGTTGAGATATTTTGTGACTTCTTTGCCTCCATTGGCATTGATTGCTAAAGTACATAATACTCTCTCAGATTTATTTTAGCTAGATGCTCAATTGATTGTATCCCTTAAATATTTTAGACATTCCTTATTGGATCTCTCAACTGCTTTTAGATTTTGATAAGATGGCTCAAGCTTGGAATGCAGAATTGAAGATTCAACTTAAAGGGTCCCATATTCAAAGATTTTTAAAAAAGATTTTGCATGGTCTTCTTTCTGATATTACCTATTTTGAAATGGGTTATAAGTTTCTTTGTAGACTATATATTGCTCCTTGGCATGTTTATAGGGCGACGTTTGCTTCAGTAAGATAATAATAATAATAACTTTATTCTTGTATACCGCAATACCATGGAAGTTCAATGCGGTTAACAATAGAAGAGACTGTACATTTACAGCGATGTTACATATTACAGCGTTGTTACATTTACAGTGATGTTACATATATGGTAATGAAAAGGCATATACTAAAGAAGAGACTGTACATTTACAGCGATCTTGCTCGAAGTGTGGTCACCCTAAAGCAGGGGTGCCCACACTTTTTTGACTCGCGAGTTACTTTTAAAATGACCAAGTCAAAATGATCTACCAACAATAAAATTTTAAAAAAACACAACGCACACTATACGCATAGAATTGTTAATTATCATTCCTATTCCGGGGTTTTTTTCAAAGAGGTCAAAGCAGATGACTCTATGCACTGTCAACTCAGTAACAACCATACAAAAATAGACAAATACCCCCCCTCCCTTTTTACTAAACCACAATAGCAGTTTTTAGCGCAGGGAGCTGCGCTGAATGCCCAGCGCTGCTTTCGACGCTCATAGGCTCCTTGCACTAAAAACCACTATTGCGGTTTAGTAAAAGGGGACCATATTGTAAAATATAGACAGCAAATATAAATTCAGACACATTTTGATCACTAAATTTAAAATAAAATAATTTTTCCTACCTTGTCTGGTGATTTCATGAGTCTCTAGTTGCACTTTCTTCTTCTGACTGTGCATCCAATCTTTCTTTCAGCCTGTATGCTTCCTCTCCTCCACACCTCATTCCCTCCCCCAACTTTTTCTTCCTCTCTCCCTTTCTTTCTTTCTCTCTTCATGCCCCCTTTCTTTTTTTCTGTTTCTCTTCTTTCCTTCTGTCTCCCTGCCTGCCCCCTTTCTTTCTTTCTCCCTGCCCTTCCCCAAGCCACTGCCACTGCCATCGGGGAACAGGACCCAAACTGCCACCAATGGACAACAGGCCCCCAAAGCCGCCGCCGCCGCCGCCGCCGCCCCATGCTCTCCCTGCTTCGGGCCGACCAGCATTCCTCTCCCCGACATCAATTCTGCCGTCAGAGAGGAAGTTCCGCCCAGCCAGGCAGCGATTGGCTGGCCCGAACTTCCTCTCCGACGGCAGAATTGACATCGGGGAGAGGAAGATTGATCGGCCCGATAGATCGCCAAGGCAAAGTGAGTCTCTGTCAATCGCGATTGACCTATTGGGCACCCCTGCCCTAAAGCCACTTTATCTCACAAGTTTTGGACATGTCCTTTGGTGTGCCAATTTTGGGTGGTGTTTTTTCTAAAGTTGAACATATGTGGCACATTAAATGGCATTGTAATAGTTATAGTCTCTTTGGGCTATTTCATTTTAAACATCCTATTCCTAGAAGCCTTAAAGGTTTTCTTTGAAGAGCAATTTTATCAGATCTGAAAGTCATACTTTATCTTTGGATTGGACCCTTGAGCCCAACCTATAGTCATTGGCATTCTAGAATGTTGCATCTTTTGACAATGGAAAGTATGCAATTATTAGAATGAGATAATAGACACGGTCAACAATTACTATTTGGCAGCCTTATTTAGACACTTTTAACACTACATACTTGCAGTCGTATTTAAAATAATATGTCATGATTTGATTCCTTGATTTCTTTTATAATCACAGCTCTGGGATGGGGGTAAAAAAAAGGGGGGGGGGGTGGAATTTGGAATATTTGTTTCTATTGATAATGTTTATTATATAATAGTTATGGGTTTTGGTTTTTTTTTGTAAATCTTTATTCAGTTTAAAACTAACAATAAGTGCAATATAATATACAAACATTTTATACTTTAACAGCACTTAAATTTTATCAAATTATATTTCATATCAAATACATATATCAACCCCCCACCCCCGCTATATACCCAACAATTGCACTCAACTATAATTAAATTAAAAGTATTCCCCGCCCCCGCCCACCTTGGAAGTATATGTTCAAAGGGAAACATAATAATCAATCCTTACAGAATTTTGTTAATGGCTCCCAAACATCCTTAAATTTCCTATAATGCCCCTGCTGTATGGCAATCATATGCTCCATTTTAAAAATGTGGCATAAAGAGTCCTACCAGAAATGATAATTTAACCGGTCCCAGTTCTTCCAGTTCTTCAAAATAAGTTGTATGGCAACCCCTGTCATTATAAAGAAAAGTTTGTTATTGTGAGAAGATATTTGGCTTTTAGCCCTCATTGACATGCCAAATAGCACAGTATCATATGTCAGTGCCACTGGATTTTCCAATAATTTATTCACTTGATCCCCAAATGGAACTCCAAAATTTAAGTATCAAGGGACAATAGAACAGAAGATGATCCAATGACAGATCGAGATGACAGTTCCAGCATCTTGGAACTATCTAATTTCTGTAATCGAACAGGGGTCCAAAAAGCTCTGTAACAAGAAAAACCATATTTGTTTCAGATGCAGATGCCGTACATCTCATCCTCCATATTATATAATAGTTTTGTAAATTTTATTTCTTTATTGCTTTTATTTGTATTTGAAAATCTAATAAAATATGATTATAAATTAAAATCAACACACACCAACAGGCCATGAGGACAGAAACACACAGTACTCATGCATCTTTGTTAGAACCAGCTGACTGATAGCCATAGTAATTTTCTTTGCTTGTCTCCCATCCCCTGCACTCCCTCTTGGTTTAGCCAATCCGTCTCTTTTTTATTTATGTGAGGAGAGAGAAAGGAGTGCAGGGCAAATAAAAAAAGAGGGCACTGAGGATGGGTAGGGAGCTGGCACCACCAGTTATATATCCTGAGATTGGCACCTATGAAGTTTAATCCCCTCATTCAAATTGAATTAGCCAAGCTAAAACAGGAATCTTGTCGGACAAGCTGAACAGAGATGAAACCAGGAGCAGAGGAGAGATAATCATTCAGCATGTGGAGATAGAGAATACTGGTTTGCCAGTGAGCATACCATCCTATATATGACAGAGCTCAACTTGGTGCTCCCTATCGCCGCCTGCTGGTTATTGGACACAACCCACTTGTGTCTGGATTCATCTGCTGTGACTAAAGGAAGGAAAATTATATCGGGTGTGAAATAAAATTTTTCCTTCAGGTGGTCACACTTTCATTTGGTCACAATAATAGGGTCACAGTCACAAGAAGATTGAGAAACATCATATTCGGTGTTGTCACAAACTGAAATATATTCTCAGAAGAATATAAAATGTTAATCTTTTTATTGGACTAAATTTACAAGCTTTTGAAAGTTATATTCTAAACTAAACTAAACCTTAGGTTTATATACCGCACCATCTCCTTAGACACAGAGCTCGGCACAGTTTTCAGGATTTAGGATGAGAAAGGAACTCCAGTGGAGGGTTTAAGGATTAGATGTAAGAGAGTGGGGTCAGTGAAAATAGTCATTGGTAACCTACAGAGTTTCTCAACTTTTTTTTTTTTTTTTTTTTTAAAGACTAAGGTACAGTGAACATGGGAGAGGACTCAGGCCTAAAAAGGGAAGAATTCAAAGTTGTATCTGAGGCTGGTAGGATATAGAGTAAGAGCTGCTGTGTGTATTGTGAACTTTATGCTGTCCATTATTTCCTGTAGTTTGGAGTTGGGGGTGGGGTGGACCTCATACTGTGTGTAGGAAAAGGCTGTGTGTCATTGGTGTGATATGGAAGATCAAGGGCTAGATACACTAAGCAAACCGATTGTGTACCAATCAGTTTGCGACTCCTTTGTGGCCCAATTTCCCTCCGGCCCAATACACTAACCTCTGTCCCGATCATCCTCCGACCCAAGCATGCAAATGAGGGGGAACAGCATTCAAATGTAGGCAGGCAGCGATTCACAAAAAAAAAACTGCAACACCGACTGGGCTGGCCAATCAACAAACAAGCGACTGCTGAGGACCAGTCGCATACGTTGTTTCCAACTGCATCTCCTGTTCTCTCTACCCCGGACTCTCCTGCTCTCTCTGCCCCGAGCGCTGCCCTGCTTCTGCCCCGGCCTTCCCCTGCAGTGTGAGCCCTTGGTTTTAACCCACAGGTTTAAAGCAGTTAAAACCACGGGCTCGTTGGGCTTGCTAAAAAGTTTAAAAAGTTAAAAAAAAAAAATAGTTCGCTGCTCTTTAAGCTTGCGCAGACCATTTACAGATGGTCTTCGCAAGTGTGGGGATCGCTATAAAGTGGTCTGGGTGGTTGGTTGGGGGCGTGATTCCAATTGCCCTCATTTGCATGAGGGCAATTTGTGAATCAGCCCCTCGGACACAGATCGGATCGCTCACGGATCGGATCCGTGCCCTTAGTGAATCTGGGCCTAAGTATTAGGTGGTGGTGCCTTTTTTAAAAAAAAATTTTTTTAATTTTATTACAGCAGGTTTGGTGCCTTCAGATTCAATCATGGCCCACTAGTCTAGAGAGGTCAACTGTACTGTTTAACAATTTGCTTCAATTTGGCAAAATGTTTTGTTGCTAGATTTGTTTCTGAATATGTTTAACATAGACCTTTACTCTTTTCCGCTATATTTCTGATAGGCTTATAACTTAATTTTTTTCCTTGAGTAGAAAGAGTTTATTTAATTGCCCTCGGTAACATCCGATACAACTGTTGTGGCATTTCTTTACTGGCATCTCTCTTCCCCACTTTCTTTTTGAGTGTCTATCTGCCAATATAAAGCCGACATCTCCAAGTTTAATTTCCAGGCGGGAGGAAGGGCCAGTCAAACATAGGCCACAGAAATGCAGATTTTTGTGCTGTTTATTTTTGGAAAGCAGTTTTTTTATTTTGTTTTTAAATTTTAAATATAGTCTGAAGGCAAATGGGAGCTATAAAAAGAAAAATCAGGAATGCTTTCCTTTTTTACAACTTCCAGAGACAACAGTTGTTTTCAGGACACAGCTATGTACCAGGCATTCCACTACAGATATGCCTGCTGTTCACTCTTCAAAGAACATTGCTAGGGTTACACTTTTAAAATAAAAGCCACACCTGTGTTTTGTTTTGGGGTTTTTTAATAATTTTTTTTAATCCATCATGGTATTGAATTGTTTATGGCATTAATTCAGACTTGGTAGCTAGGGCTGTAGGATGCAACTTTAAGTGCAGTATATAGTGGTTTTTTTTCTTTCTTGTTTCCCTTATTCCTCCCTCTATTTAAAAAAAAAAAATCTTTATATTTCATTGTTGGGGGGGGGGGGTACCGAAGGCACTGAAAATACAGCAGAGGAGAGTGCAACTTAAAGACTAATTATTTTTGGTATCGCTGTTACTTCTGTGCTGGTGTGTTTGGTGTGGGGTTTTTTTTCTCCTCGTAGAATCCAGGGAAACAGTTCCTCTGCAGAGAATGTTGTCAGGGTGCAGAGGGTTTAGCAGTAGATCATGTGACGTGACGGTACCGCCAGCCTCTTTTAAGCTTCTTACTTGCTAAATTCAGATGTAATATTGACCCTATGATCTTGTTTGCTTTCTCCTCCCATGCTGCATTCCGATTGTTGTCTCTTGGGTGACAGAATTTGCAGAATGTGAACTGGAATTTATCATGGGGAGAAGGGGGAGGGGAAGGGCTAGAAGCAAAGGTTAAAAGGTCATAACTGTGTTGGTAAAGTGGCTGCTCTGATGCTGTTTGGATGGCCAAGTAAACACATTCTAAATGGTGTTCCCCCACACGCATCTGTGGTATGAACTTGACACCGTATGTGCTGAAAAGAAGTAAATATCATGTGATGTGAAAGCTGAATGTTGCCTAGATAAACAATGTGCTTCATTATGCAAGCACTTCATTTAAATAACACATCAGAATACCCAGTCTTAACCTTAGCTGTCCACAGCTTATTTCTATTCACTTAACTGCTTCATAAATAAATTGTGAAATACCATCTAATAGAACAACTTTGGAGTATGGAGCTTTACTTAGAACCAGCGGTATATAAGAAATAAATTACATTACATTACATTACATTACATCCTGTGCTGCTCATACCAGTGTCACTCCTACACTCCTAATGGCTAAATGTTAAAGATTTGTGGCCTAATTTGTGTCTTATTAAAGCTGCATGTGCTATGTATTAATAGTTGTTTTTTTTTTTAAAGGTGTCAAAACATAAAGATGGGAGGGACCAAAGTGAAGCAGTATCGCCGTCGGAGGAAGAAAACTTCTGTTGGCCTGGTCCAAAGTCAGTAGTGCTGAGAAGGACTTCACAGGGGTTCGGTTTCACACTGAGACACTTCATTGTTTACCCACCGGAGTCAGCCGTTCAGTTTTCTTTTAAGGTAAGCTGTGGATTTAATAAGTAGTGGGGTCCGCAAAAAGAACAAAAGCCAGGGAGATATGGTAGTACAGGTACAAGATCCTTTATCTGAAATCCTTGGGACCAGGCATATTTCGTTTTTGAGCGCTTTTTGGATTTTGGAATGGCAATGTTACATCTGAAAAAGACAGACCATAAAATTGCCACCCTGAGTGGAATCTGCAGCTCTCTGCCATTTTTCTAGCCCTCTGACTTGAATTGCACAGAGAACAGGATACACACGCATTGGTTTCAGCATGTGTCCTGTCAGGGAAATTGGCTACTTCTGGTTCGCATCAAATTTCCGTTTTTAAAATTTTGGATAAAAAAATCTTGTACCTGTCTTGGTCAATTTCTTAACTATTGTTGTTTTCTAGATGGTAAAAGAATTATGGGAAAATAAAGAAACCCAAGTAAGTATGAAAGAGAACACGTGTTACAAAACCAGCCATTGGATGTAAGTTCCAGCACCTTTGTACATTTGGATAATCTTGGAGAGAGCTAGCTAATTTTCCTTGGAGAGCTAGCTAATTTTCCTTACATCTGTTGTCACTGCATTGGTTTTACCTCTTCAGACATTTACGGCCTCTTTTACAAAGCCGTGCTAGTGGCCCCGAAGCCCATAGAGATTTAAAGGGCTTCGGGGGTGTTGCCGTGCGACTTTGTAAAAGAGGCCGTTAGACTTACATAGGCACTCAACATTCCTGATGACAACATCAATTATTTGAATTGTTAGGGAAAACATTATGTTCTTGAACCATTGTATACCTGCTTAGTATTGCAATTATTCTGCAAATGCCTTTTCATCCATACTGTGCTAGTTAACTTGTTATCTGATATATTTAAAAGTGCATGATGACACAGATACAGAAAATGATGACTTTTTTTTAAATAAACAAAATACTAGAGATGAGATCAGTGTAAGGCAGTGGTTCTCAACATTTTTTAAATCAGGATATACTTAACGATCTGACAGAATATGGCTATTCTTATGAATTAAATGTAAACATGATTTCTGTCCACTAAAACCCTATCTCCTCCAAACAGGTGCAGATGAGAACTAGTCTATTTTTCCCTGAAAGTTACAATATATAAAAAAATAATTAATTACTTTTCTGGTACATTTTTACAGCATATCCTGACCACGTCAGAGGTTGACTCTTCCTTCTGCCATGCATCATCTCCTCTTTCTCTCTCTCCAACCCTTCCCTCTTCTCAGCCATTAAGGATCTCTCCTTCATGTGTCTCTCTCCCCTCACCCCCACCAGTGCCTGCTTCTTTTTTCTCCCCCTGCTATTCAATATTCCTTTTCTCCCCTCACTATCCAGCATTGACATCTCTCTCTCTCGCTCTCTCACACACTTCCTTTTCTCGAACATCATACTCACTGTGTCTCTCTCCCTACCATTCAGAATCACCCCATCATCTTGTATTTCTCCATCTCTTTTCTCCCCCTTAGATCAGCACCACGCCATCTCCCTTCCTTTCCCCACTATCCAGCAAGGCCCTGTCTCTCCTCTGCAACCAATCTTTCAGTAGAGAAACATAGAAACATGACAACAGATAAAGGCTGAATGGCCCATCCAGGCTTCCCATCCACAACCTCCGCTGTCTCCTCCTCTCACATAGAGATCCCACATGCCTGTCCCGTGCTATCTTGAATTCAGATACAGTCTTCATCTCCACCACCTCCATTGGAAGACTATTCCATGCATCTACCACCTTTTCTGTGAAGAAGTATTTTCTTACATTACTCCTGACCCCTTCACCTCTTAACTTCATCCTATGCCCTCTCCTTCTGGAGTTTTCCTTTGTTTGAAAAAGACTCGCCTCCTGTATATTAATGCCACAGAGATATTTGAACGTCTTTATCATAACCACTCTTTCCTATCTTTCCTCCAGAGTATACATATTAAGGTCTCTAAGTTTGTCCCCATATGATTTATGACAAGGACCACTAACCAGTTTTGTAGCAGCCCTCAGGACTGACTCCATCCTATTTATATCTTTTTAAAGGTGCAGTCTCCAAAATTACACACGCTATTCCAAATGGGGCCTCACCAGAGACACATACAACAGCATGATTACCTCCCAGCCATTCCTGTGCTTATGCACCCAAGCATCTTCCTGGCTTTGACCGCCACTCTTTTTACCTGTTTTGCCACCCTGATATCATCATCTTCCGTGCACAGAAGTACTTCACCTCCTATATTATACTGTTCTCTCTGGATTTTTGCATCCCACCCTGCGTTTTGTAGCATTAAATCTTAGTTGCCAATTACCAGACCATTCTTCAAACTTCACCAAATCCTGCCTCATGTTATCCACACTCTCTGGGGTGTCTACCATATTGCACAGCTTGGTATCATTTGCAAAAAGACAAACTTTGTCAGACAGTCCTTCTGCAATATCACAAATATGTTAAAAGGACAGATCCCAGCGGCACTCCACTAACATCATCCTTTTCTTCTGAGCAAACTTCATTTACCACTAGCGTTTGTCTCCTTCCACTTAACCAGCTTTTTAATCCAGTTTGTCATTTTAGGCCTATATTGCATGCATTCAGTTTTTTTATCAATGGAAAAAGCGTTGATAAAGTCCAAGTGCGCTATATCTAGTGCCCCTCCTTTATCCAGCTGTTGGTCACCCAGTCAAAGAAATCAATCAGATTCGTTTGACAAGACCTGCCTCTCATAAAAACCGTGCTGCCTCCAGTCCTGCAGTCCATTCAATTCTAGAAATCTCACTTTCCTCTGCTTAATAAGTGTTTCCATTAGTTTACTCACTACCAAGGTCAGACTAACCGGCTTGTAATTCCCAACCTCTTCCTTACTTCCATTCTTGTGCAGAGACCATATCCATCCTTCTCCAGTCCTCTGGAAGCATTAAAAAGATGAGGCAGCAGAACTGCCAGAACCTCTCCGAGTTCCTTGAGTACAACTGATTTACTCAATCACATCACTCCTCGACCTACCATCCATAAATATTCTTATCCACTCCCTAGTCATCTCTCAGAATGACGAAATACTTAGACTTCAAATTTTACAAAACACAGCGGTTAAACTAATCTACAGAGCAGAAAAGTATGATCAAGTCACATTCTAGAGGAAAGATGAGAGAGGGGAAATATGATAGAGACATTTAAATACCTACTTGATGTAAATGCGCATGAGTTGAGTCTCATTTGAAAGACAGCTCTGAAATGAGAGGGCATAGGATGAAGTTCAGAGGTGATAGGCTCCGGAGTAATCCAAGGGAATGCTTTTTTACTGAAAGGGTGGTAGATGGGTGGAACATTGTTCCGGAAGAAGTGGTGGAGACAGAGACTGTTTCTGAATTCAAGAAGGCGTGGGATAGGCACATGAGATCTCTGAGAGAGAAAGAGATAATGGTTACTACAGATGGGCAGACTAGATGGGCCATTTGACCTTTATCTGCCACCATGTTTCTATGTTAGTTATCAGAGGTTTGCTAAAATCCACATAGACTGCATACATCAAATGTCCTTGATCTAGTTCGCTGGTCAACCAGTTGAAGACATCAGATTGTTTTGGCATGGTTTACCTCCAGTAAAGTCATTTTGCCTCAGATTTTGCCCCACTGGATTGTAGGTGGTTCACTTTCTTTTCTTCAGTAGCATCACTGTGAGTTTTCCCATCAGTGAGGGTTTGGCCCATCAGCCTGTAATTTTCATATCTTCCCGGTTACTGTTTTTGTGAAGAGTGATAATGGCTTGCTTTCTCCAATCCCACTGAACCTCTCCCGTTTCTAAAGTTCTCTGAACTCCCTTAATATCCTAGGCTGTGTCCCATATGGCTCCATAGCTTTATGAACAACACACTCTTCTGTGAACGGTGCAGTGACCACTTTATTCCCATATGCACATTTTTTTAATGATTTGTTGGGCTTTTCAATCTGTTATCATAGAAGGTACAACAAATTCTGATTTATATTAGATGGTAACATCTGTCTATCCATGAACTGAAGCTGAGCCAAAAGTGGGTATTAGATGGTAATAAAATACAGTCCATCCTTGGGAGTCAAAATCTCAGCAATGTACATGCCTTGAACTTTGCCACTTGGTACCATATCCCCGGCTATCCCTTTGATTTCTTTGTGAGCTGCTTCTATTTAATTTTTATGGTTATACAGTAAATTACTTACGGCCTCTTTTACAAAGCCGCACGGCAATAGCCCCGAAGCCCTTTAAATCTCTTCGGGGCCATTAGCGCAGCGCAGCCACTAGCGCGGCTTTGTAAAAGAGGCCATTAGTAAAAGCTTTAATTTTAACTCGATTGTCACAAACTTGTGTTTAACATTCTTCATATTGCTGTAGACTGACACATAAGTTGAATTCCATTCTACTTGGATTCTTTGGTATGTGTACTTTGCTTTGTTTTGTGATGTTTCTATTAATACTTTCTCTATGCCTGTGATTGGCTATTCCATGACATTTATTCTGTTTCTTTGATGCAGGGTTTTGTTTTGTTTTTTTAGATGGCTGACATTTTGCTTTCTCTTTTCCTGGTTATGGATGGTTTCTTGCTTACTCTAACCCTTTTTTGTTATTGTTGTTAAAGAAAAGAATTGCTATTGTAATCATCCTTTTGCTGCATTGTCAGCTAACTAAGCAGCTCTTTCCTGTCCATTCATTCAAGTAACCTAGGTCATTGCTTACTCTGTGCTTGCAGATTAAGTTTTTAAGAATAGGGTATTGGGATATTGTCACAGAAGTTTATGGATTACAGACGTTTAAATTCTGGGCTTCAGTGTGGGGCTGAAGCATTGCTGGAAATACCAGTAAAATACTAGTGCCTTTTCTTCCGTTTCTTCTGTTGAGATTCCAGTATACCTCCTTTTTTAAATATATTTTTCTTTTAGTCTGGCTCCACTTTGTGATTCGTAGCTATGCTTTATGTGGAATGGCAGGATATATGGACTGGTTTGTGGTGCTGCTCTGTCAGTAACTATCCTGCATGCTATGCAAGGCTGCATGTCCCTTCTACACTGGAATGTTCTCTCCTGAGGGAATATCTGTGAGATCTATTCTATAGCTGTGTTGTATGATTCAGCACAGTATGAATGTCCTTGTCAAGCTAACTGTCTAGCTGGTTTAAACTCCAGTGAAAAGGTATTGCTGCATTTTTTTCAAGGACACCTTTCCCAATTACAAAAAGTGGATTGTATTATTGTATCTGAACAATACTGTCTGATTGTGGGGGTTTAAAAACCCCCAAAACTTTAGCCCTTTGAAAAACTACATGTTTATCAAATATAATTTTATTGCCAAGATGTGGAAATTTAGTTTTCTCTTCATTAAGCTTAAGGGAATTATTCCTCATAAAAGTACTAATCAGAGACCTACAATCTATTTGAGGTAAAGTATTATGGAAAGTAGAATTTACTGTGAATAAAATGGTGATATCATCTGAATACATGTTCATCTGGAAACCAGCTTTCTCTAGTAACAAACCCAGAGAAGATAACACATTAAATAAAATAGTGAATAGGGGCGACTCCAGAGGGACTGCGCAAATAGGGGTCCATGAGTCCAAAGCTTGTGTATAATCTGGAAAAGAAAAATACACCTTCCTGCTTTATTGGGTCCCAAACGATTTCTAAATTTGGAATGAATGAGTCCAAAGGAAGAGAATATTATTTCTGTGCCGGCTGAAGAAGCTACTGCTGTTAAAAGTGAAATCATTACTTCAACAGTCTCTAAATCCAAGTGCTTAATAAGTGACCTCCACCAGTTCACTGGTGTGACTTTCTTTAAAACAATTATCGGCAAACACATATATCTTGAATGATTCCCTTCCTTAGCTTTGACATTTATTATAGTTAGCACTAGAGATTAGATTATTCCTGGATACCCATGTCATAGCTAACTCCTCTTCTTCAGCACTTAAGTTTAACCCTTGTACTGCATATTAACAATATTTGCAAGAAAATGAGCTGGAGACAGTAAACACATTTGATTTTTAAACACTTGTAATTTAGTTCTGTTATTGTGCAGTTCTGTTTTTTAGTGCTCACCGAGTTCTTTCCAAATTTCTACAGTATCAGCAATAAAACAGTTATTTTTCTGTATTATGTTTAAAGCTTCAGAAGTGGGTTTTGGGATTCTCAACATATTTTCAACATTTCTCTTTGGCTCAATGTCATGTATTTTCTCTCTATTTTGTTCACAAACTGTCATCCGAATAGGCCAGTTCTTATAAACTGCTCAAAACAGTCCGCTACAGAGTTACATCTTGTGTGAACATTAACTTGGTTCCACCCACTCTTTTCAGAGCTACTGCTGCAAAATGATTTTACTGAAGTATTTAGCAATTTTAAAGACATTAGTCTTTATTTCTGGGACACTGGAGTCTTTGACAAAGAGGTGCAGCAAATGAGCACTGCAACCATATCTTATTAGCTTAATATTCCCTTCATGCTCTTCTAAATTTCTCCTCTTCTTGGATACATTTATAGCATTGTCTGTGACTAAACTGTGTACAGTCAAACCTCGGTTTACGAGTGTTTTGCAAGACGTGCAAAACATTTGCAAAATCGGTGCCTCGGAAACCGAGTTTGACTCGATTTACGAGCACCATCCCCCGCGATCTGGCATCCCCCCACTTGCGTTGTCCCCCTCCCGCGATCCTACATCCCCCCTGAGCACCAAAATAACATCCCTTACCCGATTTGGCACCAGCACCAATGCACAGGACATGCTGCTGCCGGTGCCCAAAGATCCTCCCTCTTGGCTGTGCTGGGCTAGGCGGTGCGTCGGAGATCCTCCCTCTTGCCTGTGCTGGGCTGGACTGGGCATTGAGCATTTGCGCATGCTCAGGGCCTTCTGGTCTTGCTCTCTCCGAGATTCTCAGATATGGGGACACATTTTTCCCCATCCCTGCGGGAACTCATTTTCCTGTCCCGTCTCCTTGAGTTCTTTTCCTGCCCCTGCCCCTGCCCCATTCCTGCAAGCTCTGTCCTCATCTGCACAAGCCTGAAACACTTTAAAATCATAAGTGTTTGAGGCTTGTGCGGTTAAGACAAAGCTTACAGCAATGGTGCAGGGACAGTGACAGTGACAAACTCACGGGGATGGGATGGGGAAATTGAGTTCCTGTGGGGATGGGGAAAAATTTGTCCCCTTGTCATTTTCTACTCATTAGTCCTCCAAGCATGCTAAGAAAGGTCCACAGGAGGCAGCTCCTGCTGTGGATGATGAGTTTCCCTCCAAATTTGTTAACATGATGTACCCTGCTTATTTGATGAAAAAAAACCCTGATGCCAGCTGCCCCTCTGCAGGCATCCTCGCCTGCTTTGGACAGGGGGCCTCCCTCCTTCCCAGGACATAGGGATTATGCCCAGCTCTCCCATGGTTGGTAAAGCTAGTGCGCCAACAGTTGCCATGGTCAACCAGGACACCCTGACCATGCCTTTTCTTACGCTGGCTGCCATTACCACCGTGGGGGATGTTGTAGCCCTCACGGATCTCTGAGATCAGGATCTGGGTGGACTCCTGGATCTGGGTGAGGATCCCACAGTACAGAGATTTTTTTTTAAACCCACTCATCTGATTGATTTGATTTTTGAGTCCCTCCAGGAATTAAGCGGAGGTTGCTCTGTCTGTCACCACTGAATGCTCTCTTATAAGTAATGAGAGACTGCAGGCAACCTCTTTTCCTGATCATCCGGACATAGTCAAGATGCTTACAGACATGTGGAAGGTGCCTAATGGCCCCTTGAAATGTGCAGGAGCCATGACCTGGGTCTATCCGATGGCAGATGCCTTTAACCAGCATTTTGCATCTCCAAAAGTTGATTCCTTGGTAGCATAGGTTACTAAATGCACGTCTCTCCCCAGTGATGGGGATGGTGTTGAAAGATGTTAAGGACCACAGAGTGGATTTTATCCTCAAGCATGTCTTTGATTCAGTGACTGCTGGATTCAAGGCAGTGCTGGACTCTTCATTTGTGGCCAGAGCATGTCATTCTAAGCTCTACCACGATCTGGACACTTTTGTGATCTGGGATCTCACATTTCTGATCTCAGAGGTGAACTACATGTCGGATTCCCTGTATGACATGTTAAAAGACTTTGGCAAACTGTCGGCATATTCATTTTCAGTGCAGAGGATGTTGTGGATCCAGCAGTGGTCCGGTGATTCATCCTTGAAGGCCACATTAAGCTGGTTACCTTTTAAGGGGCAGCTTCTGTTTGGCAAGGGTCTAGATGACCTCCTGGCGAGTGTGCAGGACTGCAAGCTGAAATCCTTGCCGGATAACAAGCCCCAAACCTCCTGGGGTCAGGGAACTCTAGCTTTTGTCTCTTCAGATGTTTCCATCAGTACTTTGACGGCTCCTCTGGGCAGCGATCTTCCCAGTCTCCAGAGCAGATGTTTAGTAGTTTCCAGCACCAACTGTTAACAGGGAGCTGTCTGGTAGCGACCTTTAAGAAGTAATTTTGACACCAGGCTTCTTGCTGCTCTGTGAATGGGGGGGGGGGGCGTTCTGCCTTTTGGGCGTAATGGGAAGCCATCACCTCAGGCTGTTGGGTCCTGGAGGTTCTTCAGGACGGTTACAAGCTCGAGTTTCATCACCCCCTGGCAGATTATTTTTTGGATTCCCCTGCGAGTCCTGCGAGAACTGACAGCAGCCAGGCAGGAACGCAGAAAGCATGTTCCTAAGATGCACTAACATTTCCACCCACTTTGGGTGGAAAAAAAGTGCGTCTTATAGAGCAAAAAATACGGTACCTATGTGACATAAATGAGCATGAGTTGAGTCTTTCATTTGAAAGGAAGCTCTGGAATGAGAGGGCATAGGATGAAGTTAAGAGGTGATAGACTCAAGAGTAATCTAAGGAAATACTTTTTTTCATAAAGAGTGGTATTTGTATGGAACAGTGTCCCAGAAGAGATAGTGGAGATGAAAACTGTGTCTGAATTCAAGAAAGTGTGGGATATCTTAGAGAGAGAAAGAGATGATAATAGTTATTGCAGTTGGGCAGACTGAATGGACCATTTGGTCTTTATCTGCCATCAAGAATAGAACCTTGAGGCACAGCACTAGTAACATCCCTTTCCTTAGAGTGATTGATCTCCATTGATCTCTACCCTGTCGCCTTCCACTCAACAAGGTGTTCCTGCCCAAGTCGTATCAGGAGTAGCTGCACCAGTTGATCAGGGGCTTTCTGGACACTCTGATCCCTAAGGCCTGGCAGTATCTCCAGGTCTTGGAGACCATGGTGGTGACAATTGATGTGGTCCTTTGGGCCAGGGTGCATTTGTTCCTATTGTAGGATGCTCCGATTTTGCGCTTGAGTCCGCAAAAAGATCTTTTGCATTCCTCACTACCTTGGACGTCGGTGGCTCAGAGCAGTGTAGCCTGGTGGCTGAGTTCTCTTTCGCTCTCCAAGGATCTCCCCCTCTGGATTACTGAGTGGGTGATCTTAATGACGGATGCCAGCTTCAAGTGCTGTGGTGCTGTGTGCATGCACGCTCCAGTTCAGGCAAGTGTGTCTCTCCGGGCGGAATTGGTTGATCATCGCCTGACGCTTTGGGTGATCCAATTGGCTCTTCTCCTTTTCAAGGCACATCTCCAGCAGCAAGCCATCCGCGTCTTCTCGGACAATGCCTATGTCAATCACCAAGGGGGCACCAGAAGAGCCTCCCTGAGCATGGAGGCCCAGCCTCTTTTTCGATGGGCAGAGAAACGCCTTGTGGCACAAGAAAGCGGACTGGTTTTTCAGGCACCATTGTGAGGCCAGCAGTGAGAGCCTCGACTCTCCAATTCAAACCTGGCTGAGGGAGGGCCTTTTGTATGTCTTTTCTCCATGGCCCATTATAGGACAGCTGTTGAGACAGGGATCAGGTGATTCTCATCGCACCTGACTAGCCAAGACATCCATGGTACACCGACCTGGTGCAGCTGCAGCTCAACCATGGACTCAGACTATCTTGTCTCCTCATACAGGGCCTGATTGCGTTTCAGGATCCAGACTGCTTTGGTCTTACAGCCTGGCTATTGAGTGTGTATCCTTAGTTTGCATGGGCTATTTGTTGGCTGTGATTGCCACCCTTCTCCATAGCAAGAAGAAGTCCACGGTGGCAACCTATGCGACAGCTTAGAGGCGTGGTGCATCCAGAAATTCGAGGATCTGTCTGTTCCATTGGTTCCCTGGATTCTGGAATTCATCCAGGATGGCCTGGCAAATGGCCTAGCTGTGGCTTCTTTCAGGGTACAGCTTGCTGATCTTTTCTATCTAGGCCCCAAACCTCTGAGAAGCTCCTTAGCCTCTCATCCATACGTCGTACGTTTTCCAAGGGGTGTGCTGAGGTTTCAGCTTCTCCTGCGGCTGCCTTGTCCATCATGGCATCTCAACCTGGTCCTTCACTCTTTGGCTCGTTTGCCTTATGAGCCTCTGGAATGTGCATCCTTAATGGATCTCACAGTCAAGTCTGTCTTTCTGGTGGTCATTTCAAGGGGCCCTCCTCCCGCAGGGTTTCTGGGCTTCAGACTCTTTCCTGCCAGGATCCCTTTTTGCGTATCACAGATTCACTGTTCCCTCCTTTCTTCCCAAAGTGGTCTCGGCCTTCTATGTTAATCAGGAGGTCTGGCTTCCTTCCTTTACTTCCTCCAGTTCGAGGGAGCAAGACTGGGTTTTGCAGTCCTTGGATGTGCATAGGATCCTGCTATGGTATTTGGAGGTCACAAACGAGTTTTTTTTGTATGCTTTAGTCCAGTGGTCTCAAACTCATGGCCCGGGGGCCACATGCGGCCCGCCAGGTACTATTTTGAGGCCCTCGGTATGTTTATCATAATTACAAAAGTAAAATAAAACAGTTCCTTGATCATGTGTCTCTAGCTATAAATGGCAATATTATTATTAAGACTTAGACAAAAAGAAAGATTTATAAACTATAAAGAGTTTAACCTCATGCAAAATTGTCATTTCTTTAATAAGACATTAACTATTTTTTCTGTGGCCCTTCAAGTACCTACAAATCCAACATGTAGCCCTGCAAAGGGTTTGAGTTTGAGACCACTGCTTTAGTCTTTCCTCTTACGAGAGGAGTCCCATCCCCTTTATCATCTTGATCGCTCTTCTTTGAACCTTTTCTAATTCTGCTATACAGTATATATATTTCTGAGATACGGTGACCAAAATTTAATACAGTACTCAAGGTGAGTTTGCACCATGGAGCAATACAGCGGGGCAGTCATTTTGAGGATTTCTCTTTTTCTCCTGCTTTTGCACAAGAGTTCTCTCAGCCTCAATCGGGACTTTGGAAGGGGAGCTTTTCTCTGCTATCCATACCTGGTCTGCCTGTGAGAGGATTGTGGGGGTGCTTCAGCTCTTTTGGCTCCAGAATTAAACCCAAATGGTTAAGCAAGCACTGCAGGCATAGGCTGGCTCCTCAGCTAAGTAGTAGAGCACCTAGGGGCCTTAGAGGTTCCTGACTGGTGCATGGGGACCAAGTGCCACAGAGTGGACCAGGGAGGTTCAGACTCCCTTGGACTCTGAAGAGGAGGAGGAGTTAGTCCCATGTGATTCATCTGTTCTGTTGGAAGGACCTTTTTTGTCTCATTGATGCAATCGTGAAGGCCCTTGGGATGCTCAAGGCTCTTGCAGCAGACTCCTCTGAAGGATCCTTTATTGGAGGGCCTTGCGGAGCCCCATGGAATTTTCAGCTTTACAAGATTCTTACCCAAATGATGCTGCCGTAGTAGTAGTCCCTGGATAGAGTTCTTAAGGGGACCAGGTCCCTGGATTGTCTTTATACCTTCATTCCTGAGGACATGGAAAGATACTGGTTCTGATTTGTGTTTGTCACAGCATTCATCAAAAAGACAGTTGGCCCTGTGAAGAAGGCTCGGCTATCCAAGAACATAATGAGAAATGGGTAGAGTAGCAGTTTTGCATTGCCCTTTGCCTTTGGGACATCTGGCATTCAGGCCACCATCTGCTGTGGCTATCTGGCGAGGGCTATGTGGTAGTAGCAGCAGATACCAGGGTCACTGGTTATTTCTTATCTGGAGTCTTGTGGAATTTTTTTTTTAATTTGGTCCATTTTTCCTCCTGTTCAATGACTGCCTCTTTGGTGGTTGGTTCTGGTTGTGGTTATATCATTGGGTTGCAGATGCAGCCATCAAGAAGATTCTCTGTCACTTTCCCTTTAGGGGGTGCTTGCTGTTAGATAAAGGATCTGGGGGAGGCATATCCTCTTCATGTTCCCGAGGTGCAGCAAAGGGGCCTCCATCCCTCCTTGGCTACTAGAATTCGACATTCTGTGCCCCAGGCTTTGGGTTCAAGTAAGTCTTCTAAGCTGGATACCTTTTATGGTCCCAAAAGAGTTGATGATTGCTCCTTCCAGTAGGGCTGGAGAAGCTTAACCTGGTCAAAGAGGATGCACCAGACTCTTGGGTGGTCCTGGTAAGGGAGCAGGTTGGCCACTTTCCTCTACGAATGGGCCTGCATCATCTCAGATCAATGGGTATGTAGGTGGTAGGAAAAGTTTACTCCCTGGATTTACTCACACATTTCCAGACTCCTCCATGTTGTCCTCATTTGACTCAGAGCTAAAGTGATAAGCTGTTGTGTTTACCTTACAACATTTGCTCGCCCTGGGAGTGGTGGAACCTGTTCCGTTAGTGAAGCATGGTCTGGGTCACTATTATATTTATTTCATTATTATATTTATTTCATCCTGGATATATTATATTTTCACTATTATATTTATTTCATCCTGGATATAAAGGGAATGAATGCTTGCTTTTGTGAGCAGCATTTTCAAATGGAAAATTGACAGTCTGAGATTGCCTTGGTTCATCCAGGCAAGTTCTTGACATCTTGGACATCATGGAAGATTATCTGCATATTCCTATTTTGATTCATCTCAAGTGGTGACTCTGCTTGGGTGCTATTTACAGTTTTAGTCCCTGCCTTCTATATTTTCAAGGTGATGGTGGTGATAAGCAGCCCATCTGAGGTACAAGGGCATCTGGGTGCAGGTTAGCAGATCCTCTTCTCAGGACATATCCCTTCTGGATGGATTGGGCTGGGTGGTGAATCATCTGAAGAGTCACCTGCTCCATACCTAGATCACGAAATATCTGGAAGTTCACCTCAGCATGGCTCAGGAGAAGGATTTCTTCTTAGAGGATTGGGCAGTAAAGCTGCACAATCAGAAATGCAGGCTATGCAAACTGCTAACTCCCAAAGTTTGGGACTACCTACAGTTCTTGAGCTTCATGGTGGCTACTCTGGAGGTGGTTCATTGGGCAGAAGCACACATTTGGCCTTTACAGTTAGCTTGGTTGTCCAGGTGGGCCCCAGTTTTTTAGGATTTCGAGGACCTTTTGCCTCTCTCTGCCAAGGTGAAGTCCAGTCTGGATTAGTGGGACAGTTTTGTCTACCACCTCCTGGAGATTTTGCTGGACTCTCTGAAGTGGGTGGTGGCTATCAGCAATGTAAGTTTCCTTGATTGGAGCAAATAGTGCTTTGGCAGAATTGTCAAGGGGATCTGATCCCTGCTGGAGAGGTCATGATCGATAAATCACCTGGAGACTGAAGTGGCCTGTCATGCCTTGATGAATTTCCTTCCCTTGCTTTTGGAAAAAGTAGTCTGAGTGATGATGGACAATACTAGGATGGTGGTCTACGTAAACAAGCAAGGCAGCACCTAGAGCCAGGTGATGGCATTGGAAGCAGGAGTATCTGCTGCTAAGCAGAGAGGCTTCTACAGGCCCTGTCAGTTGTGCATATAATGGGCAAGAATAATATCCAGGTGAATTTCCTGGTGTAGTTGTTGGTAGATGAGTTATTTCCTTTACTTAGGGGACACAATTTTCTTCAGCACGTCCTGGTGGTAATGGAAGATCTGGATCCCTTCTGGCTTACAATTTGACCCTTGAAAGGAAGCATTTAACTAAGCATAGATTTTCACCTAAGTTTATCTCTACCTTGTTTAGGTCCCTGAAGTTTTTTATGTTGCTGGCTAATGTGCAGGTATAGAAGGTTTATGAGACTCGGTGGTGTGGTAAGCAGGCACCATCTCCCTGTGAAGACATGGGATTCCTGAGTTCTTAGGTTTTTTTGCAGCAAGGTGAGTGTCCTTTCTAGTTTTTGCAGCAGAGTTAGGGGGCTTTTCATAGCAGTGCATGAGTAGTTGGTCCAGTTTCTGAAAGGGATTGCTCATTTGCAACCTCTGATGCACTATTTTTCCTTCCTGGAACCTGAATTTGGTCCTTCGCATGGTCTCTAGGGTGCCTTTTGGGCCTTATGGTATGCTTCTCTCAAAGTGGTTTTCGTTGATGTGATCACATTAGCCTGGAGAGTCTTAGAATTGTAGGCTGAGTTTTTTGGGGGGACCCATTCCTCTCCTTTTTGGACAACTTGGTGTCCATCCACACAGTTTTCTTCTTTCTTCTCAAGGTGCTTTCTCTGTTCCATGCGAAACAGTAGGTTTGATAGGGCTCCAATCTTACAGCTTAGAAGCTACACAAGATGGATATCTGGAGGTAATTGCTCTGCTATTTGGAGCGTACAAATGAATTTCAACTGTTGATTATCTCTTGGTTTTCTTCCATTGTCCTCATCAGGGCCAGGTGGCTTTCCAGACCAATATTGTGAGATGGCCATAGAGTCACCTTATGTTTGTAGGAATCAGCTGGTGCTTCTGGGTTTGAAGATCCATTCAACAAGGACTGAAGTGACCTTTTGGGCAGAGACCCAGAAGGTTACCCCCAGAGGAGACTTGTAGAGTGGCAATGTAGTTGTCATTTTGTTCCTTTGTGAAGAATTACAGGTTGGACTTGCTTAGCAGGGCTCACTTGTTCTTTGACAGAGTTCTTTTCTGGGAGACTTTGTCTTCCCCTACCCAGTAGTTCTGCGTGGAGTACATCCTGTTTGTTCAGTACAGTGCAGCCAGATTAAAAGGAAGATGAAACTGTCTTATCTGATAATTTCCTTTCTTTTAGTTGGATTCACTATTCTGAAGCTTGGCATTGGAAGACTAAGGCCTGGGGCTTTCTCCATTAAAATTTCAGGAAAATAAATGAGGTAGAATGTTTCTAAAGCTAATGAAACAATCTATGGATACACAGGGTAGCGAGTGCCACTCTGTGGTGTTATAGTTGCTTGATGATCATTGCAGCTGCTGTGATGGGGCATGGGTGTGCATTACTAAGGGGATCTGCTTTGGCAGATGTAATGTATATTTTTACAGAGCACCAGCAGGTTATACTGGTGAGTTCACTGGAAAAGACTATTTGCCTTTAGGAAGGGATAATAACCATTTGTTCAGACCAGTGCAGCCATCTAAAGTAAAGTAAATTATCAGGTAGAACATGTCACCTCATTTGCTTTACCCATGTTTTGAATTGTATTTCCTAAAATACTCATAACTTTCTGAACTTTGTGGTTGAAAATTTTTATCAATTTTGTTTTTGCTTACTTTTCAGGATGAAGAGAATGGAAATAGAGGAGGTATGCTTTAAATATTTTCAGTATTCATAATTTATATTAAATAATTGTTGTGCTTATAGCCCTTTTATATCCCTCTTTCTCACCTCTTTTCCTCTTAAACCATGACCAGATTTGGCTAATTATAATGTCATAGGAAATAAGGCATTATGCAGTAGATGATGAATGATATGACTATAGAATGTTAAATAATCGCTCTGGATACTTTTTGAAAGTGCATATTTTATGAAAGCCCACACAAGGATTCAGGTACCTATTTTCTATTATCAGTCTCACCACACTTTAGAGCCGATCACAATTCTCTATTTATCTATCTATTTTAGTATTTATACACCGCTTATAGCCTATGCGGTTTACATTCAGGTACTCAATGGAGTGTTAAATGACTTGCTCAGGGTCAGAAGCAGCACTGCTGGGCTTGAACCCGTAACCTCAGGGTGCTGAGGCTGCAGCCCTGGCCACTCCTCCGCTCCTATGATAGACAGCCTTGAAGGGGAGAGGAATAAAGGTTCTGATGTGCATTGGAAAATGCAGTGGCTCCTGTAGTCACGTACTGGTGACTTTATTAGTTTCTAATTTGTTTGACAATGTGAACATCAATTTTATTTACTTTGTTCTGTATAGCCCTAACCACTCCAGTTACAGTGAAAGGACGATAGCAACACAATGGAGACTTGAGAGGGAAGAAGTGATGAATCAAAAGACAGCGTGAAAATGCTAAAGTACAAAAGTGCGGCTCGTGCTAATGTGAGGGAAGATGAGTTTGCAGAAGACACTTAATAGGGAGAATAAAGTCCACTCATGTATCTTGGCACGATTTGCTAGTCTAGGAATTTATGAAACTGAGACAGCCAGCATTGTAATCGTGGAAAAGAATTTTTATGAATTGTTGGTTTAGAGTGTAACCTGCTGTGAGAAAATTTGGCAAGGAGCCAGGAAATAATGATCAGCATTATCTGAAAACTAGCTAATGTTGGACAGAGAGCAGCCTAGCCAACCAGTATATAGAGCCAGAATAGAGGGCAACCTAGAGATGGCATTTGCAAGGCCACGCTCCAGATGGACTCACTTAAGAAATGTCGAGGAAGCAATCTAGGGAATGCAGAAAGGAAGAAACCATGCTGCTTTTTAAACTAGTTGTACGTATCTACATGTAATGTAGTATGCAGGATTCAGAATTCATCTCCAAGATTGTCTAATCTCAGGAACCACATTTATTAATGGGAGCTTGTTTTAGGTTGTTAGAAAAGAAATGGGGAAGAAGCTTTGTGGAGAGCCATAGAAACATTTGGTAGACAGTGCTCCCCTGTGAATTTGCGGTCCGCAATTCGCAGTCCAGGTCATTTCCGATATTTTCCAACCGCGAATGACCGGGCAGGAGAGGGCAACTGGAGCGCCGGTGAGTGAAGGAAATCACTCGCGGTATGCTCCGACCGCCTCTTCCTGCACTAAAGTCGGGCCTCACCAATCAGGAGCTGCTTTGACACGCAGCTCCTGATTGTTGAGGCCCGACTTTAGTACAGGAAGAGGCGGTCGGAGCATACCGCGAGTGATTTCCTTCACTTGTCGGCGCTCTGGCTGCCCTCTCCTGCCTCTCCGGCTGCCCTCTCCTATTCCACCGCTAAAAACCGTATTTGCGTTTTTTTAACATTCGCGGGAGTTCCTGGAACGGAACCCCCGTGAATATCAGGGGAGTACTGTATTGGGCTGAGAAGGCAAATTAATGCCAGCGAGAGATACAAAATGAGTCCTATCTTGAAAGGCTAGGAAAATCATCAAACTCTTACATTTTAAGTAGAGAATGACACGGGGAGCGATCCCCGCAGGGAGCTGCGGCGTGGCTGCGGGTTATGGAGACTCCAAAGCCAAATCGCCGCAGACACGGGGACAAAAGTTTTCACCGCCCGCAAAAACGGTGAAAAGATTTGTCCCCGCAGGCCAATGTACCCCCTTCTAGGAACCGCTATTTACCTGTGTTTCACCGTGTTCGTGACCGGGTGTTTGATGTCTCCGCCATGTTGTCTGTCTCCTCCAACTCTCGATCCAACTTGCACGTTGCTGCATTGATTCCGCCCCCCAATATACTGGCTCCTCATTTGTCAGATCAACCCTTCCTGCCAATAGAACCCGACCCCCCCGACGATCGCCGGCAGGAAGGTGCTCAGCCCTTCATGCCGACAGAACCAGCCCTCCCCAACGATCGCGGCAGAAGTGTACCCATCCCCTCCTGCCTACCCCAACAGCCCCCCCGACGATCGCAGCAGGAGGATATCCAACCCCTCCTGCCAGCTCCCCAACAGCCCCCCTATGATCACTGGTAGGAGGGTGCCCAACCCCTCCTGCCGGCCCCCCCAACGGCCCCCTATATCGCCAATAGGAGGGTGCCCAACCCCTCCTGCCGGCCCCCCCAACGGCCCCCTATATCGCCAATAGGAGGGTGCCCAACCCCTCCTGCCGGACCCTCCCCCAACAAACCCCGCCATCCCGAAACACCACCCTTAGTCTTACTTTCCAAGTTGGACCGGACAGCTCCTCGCTCGTCTGGCCAGCAGGCCTGCCTCCGTCCAAATGAGGCGGGCCCGCCCCTCCCCTCCCCTGCCTAACCCACAGGATCCTAGGGCCTGATTGGCCCAAGCACCTAAGGCCCCTCCTATAGCGGGAGTGGCTTTAGGTGCCTAGACCAATCAGGCCCTAGGATCCTGTGGGTTGGGCAGGGTAGGGGCGGGCCCGCCTCATTTGGCCATACGTGTGAGGAGCCGTCCGGTCCAACTTGGAAAGTAAGACTAAGGGGGTTCCGGGGTGGGAGGGTTCGTTGGGGGGAGGTCCAGCAGGAGGGGTTGGGTACCCTCCTGCCGGCGATCTTAGGGGAGGCCATTGGGAGGACCGGCAGGAGGGGTTGGGTACCCTTCTGCTGCGATTGTCGGGAGGGCCGTTGGGGGGGGTCTACAGGAGGGGTTGGGTGCCCTCCTGCCGTGATCGCTGGGGGGAGGGGAGACTTGCAGCCGTAGCCGCGGTCACTATGCTAATCACGGCAGGGAGATCTTTGCCGCGATTAGGTACAGCGGCCGCGTCTACTTACCATGTAGGCTAACATTGTAAGCATTAAAAGTACATGTCGTGTTTGTTTTTGTATAGTTATTAACTAATATTTAACTAAGTTTTAAAGAATGTTTCCTTTATACGTAAATAAAGAAAAGTATATAAAATCGTACCCGTTTGAGGCTTTTATGTATGCAGCGGTGACGGTGACGGGGCGGTGAATAGGGTTGCAGTGGCGGTGACGGGGTGGCAGTGGCGGTGACGGGGCGGTGAAGGGAATGGCGGTGACGGGGCGGTGCAGAGGATGGTGAGACGGGGACGGGGCGGTGACGGGGACCAATTTTTTCACCGTGTCATTCTCTAATTTTAAGGCATCACACAAAACCAGTATTATTATGACACATAACCATATCATGTCATTTGTAGAGTGTTAGAGATCTTAGTAGATATGGTACATCCTTTTGTTTTATTTCTTTTAATTCTCTACATTATCACAAACAGTGGACTAACAGCCACTTTGCCTTTTCACTTAAAAAACTTGTTAGACTCTGAAGTTCAAACTTATTAATTAGCCATCTTAGTTTAAAGCTAGAGGTTTGGGTTTAATTTCCAGCTCAAGCTGCTTTTGCTTAATATGTAAGCTGTAGTCAAATATTGGCCGCAGTCCCCCAAGAAAAGAATTAACAAAATACCATCTTGACTTGTCAGACAAAGAGAACATTTAGCTTTTTTTTATTATTTTAATTTTATTATTCTTCTAGCTGTAGAAATTTGATTTGATATTTGTTTAATTCCTCATAGCAGCAGAGATTACAGTTCAAAAACGATCACAACTATATAAAACCAATACAATAAAATCCACTTTTAGACATTCAGGAAAACTGCTGCTGTTGTTGATTGTGGGTACTTACAGCCCATATCTATTCTTAAAATTAATTTCAGAGCGGATTAACAGCAAACTGTACAGAACTACATATAACTGTAACAAAATTAAAATTAAAAACTAAAATACTCAACATTGTATTTGTTCTCAAAATTTTTGTTATGATACCAATTGTTTTCAAAAAATGAATATAGGAAAAGCATGATCTAATTTCTGATGGGAGTATATTCCAAAACGTTACCATTTGAAATTTGATAGACTTTTCATGAACACTTTTCAGCTTAATATCTCTAAAAGAGGGGAATAGATACATAGATGTTTGTTGATCTGTAAAGTCGCTCAACAGCATGATTATTGAAGTCAGCTCAATTGGACAGTGACCCTCCAGGTTTTTAAAAACAAGACAATATACTCATAAAATTTATTTGTGCTCTCACTGAGAGCCAGTACAGATCAACCAGCAAAGGGACACATGTTCAAATTTAACTTTAAGCATAATAAACCTAGCTGAATCAACTGTAATCTCTCTAGTTCAGTGGTCTCAAACTCGCGACCCAGGGGCCACATGCGGCCCGCCAGGTACTTACTTGAGGCCCTCGGTATGTTTATCATAATCACAAAAGTAAAATAAAACAGTTTCTTGATCATATGTCTCTTTAACTATAAATTACAATATTTATTATTAAGACTTAGCCAAAAGGAAAGATTTATAAACTATAAAGAGTTTTACCTCAAGCAAAATTGTCATTTCTTTAATAGGACATTAACTATTTTTTCCTGAGGCCCTCAAAGTACCTACAAATTCAAAATGTGACCCTGCAAAGGGTTTGAGTTTGAGACCACTGCTCTAGTTGGTTTTGACTAGGAGTAGAAGCTGAGAGAGGATCTGCTAAGGGGAAGAAAAATTCCATTGGAATATCTTACCTGCTAGCATTCAAACTTGGGAAAAGGTAAAATTTGGGCCTCAGCAGATTATTTCATTGTCATTCTTGTTTTTTTAGTTCAGTACTCTGCTTTTTCAGCAAAGTCAGTTTAGGTAATAGTGTAGCCTTTAGTGTCTCTGTTGGAGTTTATGTAAAAAGTGTTTTAGTCTAGATGAGTATTTTAGGTTGCATTTCAGAGCATTAGATCACAGTAGGGCATAGACAGAAGTTGAGGAAAGTCTTGTTTAGTGTTTAACATTAGTTTAAAATACAGCTAGAAAAAAAAAAGCCCTACAGAATGTATTTCTTTACTTATAGTCTTAATTTATAGCCTATTATTCTAAGTAGGACTACAGGAGAACTCTTTTCTGTATATTATATTTCATTGCCTGCTAAGTATCAAATACTAAATAAAACATAATATAATCCTAAGGCTCTCTATACTAGTCTAATATATTCCTAGTAGCTTAATAAGATTTGATTTAATTAATCAGCTCAATAATAAGATGCAGACAGTAATCCAGCAGCAAGAGGGGTGCTATCCAGTTTTTTGAAGTGTGTCATGTGTATGATTTTCTCCCGGTTGGCGAGAAGTTATATGTGTGTGCTCGCTGCAAAGAGCTTCTAGCTCTCAGAGAACTAATACATTCCCTTGAGACTAGAGTAGCAGACTTGATTTAGTAGATCATTATAAATTGCTTGAATTTTTGGATACTTTAGGAATCCAGGGTAAAGTACTCTCATGGTTTAAAGGATTCTTGGAATCAAGACTTTATCAGGTTAAATTTAAGGATGCTTTTTCAGTAATTTGGAAGAACCCGTGTGGAATCCCGCAGGGCTCCCCACTTTCTCCTACCCTTTTTAATGTGTATCTCCTCTCATTGGGCTATTGGATGAGTAAAATGGGTTTGAGGTTGTTCAGCTATGCTGACGATATTACAATAGTTAATTCCTTGTTGCAATACGTTATCTAACAGTACTCAATTTATTGAGTCTGTGTTAAACATGATGGAATCCTGGATGCAAGACTTCAAGCTGAAACTAAATCAGGGAAAGACTAAATTCTTTTTTGTGTCATCTCAAAGGATTATCTTCAAACCATTAATTAAGATCAATTCAGTATCATTTACAATAAGTTCTACAATTAAAATCTTGGGAGTGGTTCTTGACCAGTGCTTGACCATGAAAAATCAGATAGATGCAGTAGTTCCGAAGGGTTACTATACCTTGTGGAAACTTCGCACTATCAGATCCTACTTCGATACTGCTGCCTTCATGCTTTTAGTCAGACACTACTTTTGAGTATTTTGGATTACTGTAACATTGTATATTTGACAAGCACTAAGAAAAACTTGGCTAGGCTGACTTTGGTTCAAAATCCAGCAGTAAGGATGACTTATAGCTTGAGGATGTACGACCATGTAACTCCTTATTACTGTGGGTTGCATTGGCTCCCAGTTGAGGCACTGATGATTTTTAAGTTAGGTTGTCTATACTATAAAGTCGCATCTGGTGTGGCCCCACTTTATCTTGTTGACAGACTTGTTTTTATGACACATGAGAAGAGTCGAAAATCTCATGCCCTATTTACGTTCCCTTCAGTTAAGGGGTGAAAAGTAGGAAACATCATGGTCACTGTCTTTCTTATCAAGCAGCTCAGTACAATAAAGATTTTCACCCATTATTGATTAGATCTACATCTTATACACATTATAGAAAACTTCTGAAGACTTTTCTTTTTTCCAAATTTTTGACTAACTAATCTCTGTGTATTACATTTTCTTTTTTTGTATTTTCTCATAGCATAATCTTTTGTCTTTTGTTAACCGCATTGAACTTGGGTTATGCGGTCTAGAAATTTGTTATTATATTATGTTATGTTATGGACGAGCTTAGTGAGACAGAGAAGTACATAGAGGAGACCTGCAGGGATGTTGTAGAGAAGTCCCACCTCTGGTAGCCCGTGTGCTGCCTTGGAGGAGAAAGGTCTCCTAGAAGGAGAGCATCATCTTGGTGAAGTAGGAAATAATCCTGTAGCCAGGACCTGCCCATTAGGGATGCAATATCCTCTCGCACAGTGGATGTGTCTCTGGGGGCTTCTCCCCAGGAGGGAAGGGTTAGGACAGCTGTTGTAGTTGGTGATTCGATTATTAGGAATATAGATAGCTGAGTAGCTGGTGGGTGTGAGGATTGCCTGTCACTTTCTTGCCTGGTGCAAAGGTGACGGACCTCATGTGTCACATAGGATTTTAGATAGTGCTGGGGAAGAGCCAACTGTCTTGGTACACGTAGGTATCAGTGACATAGGAAAATATGGGAGGGAGGTTCTGGAAGACAAATTTAGGCTCTTAGATAGAAAGCTGAAATCCAGATCCTCCAGGGTAGCATTTTCAGAAATGCTCCCAGTTCCATGAGCAGCACCCAAGAGGCAGGCAGAGCTCCGAAGTCTCAGTGTGTAGTTGAGATGATAGTGCAGGGATGAGGGATTTAGATTTGTTAGGAATTGGGCAGCCTTCTGGGAAAGGGGCAGCTTGTTCTGAAAGGATGGACTCCACCTTAACTGGGATGGAACCAGGCTGCTGACACTGAAGTTTAAAAAGGAAATAGAGCAGCTTTTAAACTGAGATGCGGGGGAAAGCCAACAGTCACCCAGGAGCAGATGGTTCAGTGTGAGGTATTCTTGAAGGATACTATTGAAACAGAATATTTAGGGAGTCCAAGTAGAGAAGTTTTAATAATGGTGAAAGAAAGCCAGGAGGGTTTGAGAGGAAGGCAGAGTAAAAGACTCAAATTTTCTCTGTCTTCTCAGCAGCCTGTAGTTACAATGGAAAAACACAATTTGAAGTGTCAGTATACAAATGCTAGAAGCATAAAAAATAAAATAGGAGCGTTAAGAGTATATAGCACTGAATGATGAGATAGATATAATAGATATCTCAGAGACCTGGTGGAAGGAGGATAAACAATGGGACACTGTTATTACTTGGTTACAAATTATATCGCAAGGATAGAGTAGACCAAATTGGAGGGGGTAGGTTTGCACTATATGTTAAAGAGTGACTTGAATCAAATAAAATAAACATTCTGCATGACATAAATAGCAGTGTGGAATCCATATGGATAGAAATTCCATGTGTGAGGGGAAGGAAATAAAGGTAGGGTTATACTACCGTCCCCGGGCCAAAATGAGCAGACAAATGAAGAAACGTTTTCAGAGATTAGGTAAGCTGGTGAATTGGGCAACAGTATAATAATGGGTGATTTCAATTACCACAAAACTCATACTCTAAAGCAACTTATTACAATGAACTCCCCTGCACTAATATTAAGCACACAGTAGTATAGAGAATTCAAAAATGCCAATCAACAGTACATGCACACATCAAAATGAACCAAAAAGACATGAAAAAGAAAGAAAGTGGAGAAAAAAACCTCAGTTAGTTTTCATGGGTCCTGTGCTGACGATGTCTGCTTAGCACAAAGTTTATCCCGTGTGTACATCCAGGAGATAACGGGGATTATGGCATAAGCGGCATTGCTTGTTTTGCAGCTAAGTATTTGTTTTTTCTTTGCCTCTGATTGCGCTTTGCTAGAACTGTGCCCTTTGTGGTACTTTGAACTTGCCTTTCAATTTGATAGTTTGCCATTTGAGTAGAAGAAGATACTGCTGACATTCCTCTTTAAAGATGCTTATCAAAATTCAAACTGAGTTCCCAAATAAAAACAGGAAAATAAAAATGCTTTCAGGAAACGATACGCCATTTTTTTCTTTGTTTTATCCTTCCCTTCCTCTCATCCTTTTATTTTTATTTATACAATGTATTTTTAAAAAACTTTCCCTTCCCCTTTCTTTCCTTTTGTCCCATACCCATTGTAATCAAGTCTTTGTTTTGATCTCAATCCCCCTATTTTTATTTAGACATTTTTTTTTTTTTGTTATACATAATTTTAATATTTTAAATAATTTTTTTACTTTTTATTATTGTAAACCGACCAGATACTTGTAATGGTCGGTATATCAAAATATTAATAAACTTGAAACTGATGATTCACTGTCAAGATATGATTTGAGTAAAGTGGAGTTTTTTGAACCCATGAAGCCTAACTGAGGTTTTTTCTCCGCTTTCTTTTTCATGTCCCCCCCTTTTTTTTTTGGTTCATTTTGATGTGTGCATGTGGTGTTTGGTATTTTTGAATTCTCTATACTACTGTGTGCTTAATATTAGTGCAGGGGGGTTCATTGTAATAAGCTGCTTTAAAGTATGAGTTTGAGTATTTAGCGATTTCAATTACCCCAACATTGACTAGTTAAGTATTACATCAGGGAGTGCTAGGGAGATAAATGACTGCTTCTTGGAACAACTGGTCCAGGAACCGACAAGAGGGAAAGCTGTTTTAGACTAAGGAGGTCTTTTACTAAAGATCAGTGCATGTTATTTGCAACAGGGCTTATAGGAATAAAATGGGTTCTGTGGCATATAACATGCTCTGACTTTTAGTAAAAGACCCCCTAAGTTTCTGTTACTGAATAATAAAACCTGATCTTTTTACTGATTGTATTCTTATCCATCAGGCCACATATTCTTCCCTTGTAATTAAGATCTAGGGGTTTATGTGGATCAAACATTATCCCCTGATCCCCATATTAATGCTTTAATTAAAAGCTCATTCATCTTGTACTAAGAAAATTAAGGCAAATTAGGAGATAAGGTTCAGTCCATCTTGTCCTGGTTGAACTGTCATAACCTTAGCAAACTTCTCTATTTCAAGAACCTAGGACTAGATTCACGAATCTGCCAGATCGGGACTGATCCATGCCCGATCTGGGCAGTTCCAATGAATTCTTCAAAGTTGAATATGCAGATGGGGCCCCCATCTATACACCTCTATAGCGATCCCAGCACATGCGCAGATCATCTGTAGATGGTCTATACATGCGCTAGACCTCTGGGCCCAGCAAAGTTGTATTTTGTTTAGTTTTTTTTCTTTTTTTAAACTTTTTTGGAGCCCGTGGTTTTAACCCGCTTAAAACCTGTGGATTAAGACCATGGGCTTGCACTGCGGAGAAGGGTGGACGAATCGGGGCAGGCAGGAGAGTCGAGCAGCGGGAGAGTCGTGGCTGCAGGAGAAAAGACAGCTCCTTAGCCAGGGCAGGCAGGCGATCGTGGTAGGCAGGAGATCTGGAGCAGCGGGAAAGTCAGGGCTGCAGGAGGCTTTTGGGGCAGCATGAGATTGGGGATGGCAGGGCAGAGAGCAGGGAGGAGGCAGAGAGCAGGGAGGTAGAAGGCAGGACAGTCGGAAAGGGCTTGAGCGACTGGTCCTCAGCAGTCGCTTGTTTGTGATCGGCCAGCCCAGTCTGTGTTGCAGGGTTTTGGTTAGTGGATTGCGTCCCTGCCTACTCTGCATGTCATTGTCCTCATTTGGATTGCGCGGATTGGAGGATGGTCGACAGAGAGGTAAGTGAATCAGGCCGAAGGGAAATCAGGTTGCAAAGGGGTTGCAAACCGATCGGTACGCTTTGTGAATCTAGCCCCTAGTATCAAAGAGAATACAAACTGCACCCTTCGACATGGTCTGCTCTTTTGTTCATTACAATAGTGGATCTTGTAACATGTTTGCCTTGTTGCTTTCTTAGACATGTACAAGATCAGTAACATAATTTTCAAGAATTTCACTAAAAATGGTCAGTATCTGTATTTCCTGTGCCTCTTTATCCCTACCCAGGAGCTCATTTTCTCATCCATCTTTTTGTTCTCTTTGCTCCCCTTCCACCTCCTCCAAGCTTTTCTCCTCTCCCCGTCTATAGCCTCTTTCCAATCTTTAACCAGCACCAATGGTTGTTTTGGGCCCTGACAGCAATAGCCCTCCTCTCATTCATAAAGCTGTTAAGTCTGCCTCCAATCAGCAAGATACTTAAGGGATGCAGAAAATCATAGTTCTATCAAAAAATGTGCTACAATGATAATTTCATTCTCATTTATATGGTCTCTCTCATCATAGATCATGAGTTATTTGTTGTACTTCTGAGACTGTATCCAAGGGTAGGTATAGATTTCTTAAGTACCCACGTTTCTAATCTCCTTTGGGAAAAGAGAGAGACCTAAACAACACTACAAACTTGGAAATCTTTCTGTTGAAATATGATGCACAAAATGTAGAATGGGGGTTGCTCCATTTCTTGAATGTGTACAAGAAAAAAATGTCCCCATTTTAGTCCCTGTGCCCCTGGTTAGAAGCAGTGCCCTTCTATGCCAGTCTCTGTGTCTTCGTCTTTCCTACTATACAACTACTGATAAATTGAAAATAATTATTTTCCCACGACGGTTTTCAAATTTTTTTTCCTCCTCATTAAACTATCAATACTTGCTTTTAATTACACTGACAAATAGAAATCCCATTAACAGCAATAAACACAAGTACCGTAATTACTGCAACCATTTCCTTTTGTATAAATTACCGTATTTTCGCGGATATAACGCGCACCATTGTAAAACGCGCACAGGGGTATAGCGCGCAGAAATCACGATGATATGTACAAAAACTTTTCTATACCGCGCTCAGGCATATAACGCGCATGCTGCCCGACTCTCCTCTGGCCACCCCGACTCTCCTTTCGCCCTCCCCGACTCTCATCTGGTTGCCCCGACTCACCCTGACTTTCGGTGCACTGCCCCGACTCTCCTCTGGTTGCCCCGACTCACCGTTCACCCGCCCTGACTTTCGGTGCACTGCCCCGCCTCTCCGTGCCTGTCCCCCTTGAAGTCCTGTCCCCCCTTGAAGGTCTGCCTGTCCCCCCTTGAAGTCCTGTCCCCCTTGAAGGTCTGCCTGTCCCCCTTGAAGATCTGCCTGTCCCCCCTTGAAGTCCTGTCCCCATCCTGAAAGCCTGATGCCCCCCCTCGACGTCCGATTCTTCTCCCCCCTCGGCAGGACCACTCGCACCCCCACCCCGAAGGACCGCCGACTCCCCGACAATATTGGGCCAGGAGGGAGCCCAAATCCTCCTGGCCACGGCGACCCCCTAACCCCACCCCGCACTACATTACGGGCAGGAGGGATCCCATGCCCTCCTGCCCTCGACGCAAACCCCCTCCCCCCAACGACCGCCCCCCCCCCAAGAACCTCCGCCCGTCCCCCAGCCGACCCGCGACCCCCCTGGCCGACCCCCACGACACCCCCACCCGCCTTCCCCGTACTTTGTGTAGTTGGGCCAGAAGGGAGCCCAAACCCTCCTGGCCACGGCGACCCCCTAACCCCACCCCGCACTACATTACGGGCAGGAGGGATCCCAGGCCCTCCTGCCCTCGACGCAAACCCCCCTCCCTCCAACGACCGCCCCCCCCCAAGAACCTCCGACCGACCCGCGACCCCCCTGGCCGACCCCCCCACCCCCCTTCCCCGTACCTTTGGAAGTTGGCCGGACAGACGGGAGCCAAACCCGCCTGTCCGGCAGGCAGCCAATGAAGGAATGAGGCCGGATTGGCCCATCCGTCCTAAAGCTCCGCCTACTGGTGGGGCCTAAGGCGCGTGGGCCAATCAGAATAGGCCCTGGAGCCTTAGGTCCCACCTGGGGGCGCGGCCTGAGACACATGGTCGGGTTTGGCCCATGTGCCTCAGGCCGCGCCCCCAGGTGGGACCTAAGGCTCCAGGGCCTATTCTGATTGGCCCACGCGCCTTAGGCCCCACCAGTAGGCGGAGCTTTAGGACGGATGGGCCAATCCGGCCTCATTCCTTCGTTGGCTGCCTGCCGGACAGGCGGGTTTGGCTCCCGTCTGTCCGGCCAACTTCCAAAGGTACGGGGAAGGGGGGTGGGGGGGTCGGCCAGGGGGGTCGCGGGTCGGTCGGAGGTTCTTGGGGGGGGACGGTCGTTGGAGGGAGGGGGGTTTGCGTCGAGGGCAGGAGGGCCTGGGATCCCTCCTGCCCGTAATGTAGTGCGGGGTGGGGTTAGGGGGTCGCCGTGGCCAGGAGGGTTTGGGCTCCCTTCTGGCCCAACTACACAAAGTACGGGGAAGGCGGGTGGGGGTGTCGTGGGGGTCGGCCAGGGGGGTCGCGGGTCGGCTGAGGGACGGGCGGAGGTTCTTGGGGGGGGGCGGTCGTTGGGGGGAGGGGGTTTGCGTCGAGGGCAGGAGGGCCTGGGATCCCTCCTGCCCGTAATGTAGTGCGGGGTGGGGTTAGGGGGTCGCCGTGGCCAGGAGGGTTTGGGCTCCCTCCTGGCCCGATATTGTTGGGGAGTCGGCGGTCCTTCGGGGTGAGGGTGCGAGTGGTCCTGCCGGGGGGGGATGTATCGGACGTCGGGGAGTCGGCCGGGCAAGAGGGCTTGGGCTCCCTCTTGCTCCGATCGTGGATGCGGGTGCGGGTGGGAGCGCGTGCGAGCGGTCGTTCGGGGTGGGGGTGCGAGCGGTCCTGCTGGGGGGGTGAATCGGGCGTCGGGCGGGGTGGGAACTATGTTTAAAAACTTTTGTATACCGCGCTCAGGCATATAACGCGCGAGGGGTATGCGCGGTACGTAAAATCACGTATAACGCGCGCGTTATATCCGCGAAAATACGGTACTACAAACATTTCCACACATTTCAACTATACAAACAACTTAGGACCTTTCCTTTCCTTCACTTTAAATATACTGGAAATAAAAATGAAATCATCTTATCTCTTTTGAAAAACTGTTTAATAACCTGTACTCTGAACATTTTAATTTTTGTAAACCACTTTGCTGTATTTTTTTAATATTACCTGCGGTGTATCAAGTATTAATAAATAAATGAGCCTTTTGCTTATTAAAATGGGCTCAACGGCTGTAAAGTGAGGATCTGATGGTAAGGAATGAGATGTGTATCGGTGATCAAGTTATAATTAATATGGCTTATGGTCCCCAAGGAATCTCTGCTGAGCCAATGATATGTGATATACAGTGTTACCCCTGAGGGAATTTTGCACATGATGTGGGAAGGCATTGACCCTGAGGGAGACAATGAGGCATCTCTTAGAGCTACAAGTAAAAAGACTTTTTTAGGTGTCTATTAGAACATAAAGTTGTCATACTGGGACAGACCATAGGTCCATCAAGCCCAATATCCTGTTTCTAACAGTGACCAATCCAAGTCGCAAGTATCTGGCAAAAGAAACATTTTATGTTGCTTTTCCTAGAAATTGTAATCTTTCGCTTTCCTTCTTGTTTTGGTCCTGCGTTCACTCCTCAGAGGCAGTGGGATTGTAGAAAATAAGACCATAGACAGATGTAGAAAATAAGACAATAGAAAGGTACTGAAGGGAATAGACTTGGTAGATAAGGACAGGTTGTTCACCCTCTCCAAGGTAGAGAGAACGAGAGGGCACTCTCTAAAGTTAAAAGGGGATAGATTCCATACAAACATAAGGAAGCTCGTCTTCACCCAGAGAGTGGTGGAAAACTGGAACGCTCTCCCGGAGGCTGTTATAGGGGAAAACACCCTCCAGGGATTCAAGACAGTTAGACAAGTTCTTGCTAAACCGGAACGTACGCAGGTAGGACTAGTTTCAGTTAGGGTGCTGGTCTTTGACCAGAGGGCTGCCGCGTGAGTGGACTGCTGGGCACGATGGACCACCGGTCTGACCCAGCAGCGGCAATTCTTATGTTCTTAAGGTCTACAGTATATAGAAATAGGCTTATTACAAAGTAAAGCACTTAGGAACAGAAATGTGTTTCAGAGCTGCTTCTATGTGTGTGTAAGGAAAGGTGTTGGCCCTTCTTCAAATGGCTGAGGAGGGTGTGTGTGTGTGTGTCTGAATGGATATGTCCTGCTATGTATGGATCTGAGGAGGGGTGAGAGAGAGAGCAGAGAGAGTATATTCTGTTATTCTGGGTGAGTCTGTGTTTATATACCTGAATTCTCTCTTTTCCAGCATCTTATGTGTCACAATTTGATGATTCTTGAAATTTCCTAATTACCACGGAGGTGTGAATTCCTTTGAAGACCTGGTCCATGGAACCAAGCTGTCCTTCTATTAATAGAGAATGACATGGGGACACATTTGTCCCAGTCCCCACAGAATCTCAATATCCTCATCCTGTCCACATGAGTTCTGTCCCTGTCTCATTCCTGCAAACTCTTGACTTCAAGCACACAAGCCTCAAACATTTATTATGATTTTAAAGTGTTTGAGGCTTGTGCAGATGAAGACAGAGCAGGGGCTGGGATGGACAGAGATGGGGAAAATTTTGTCTCCCATGTCAGCTGTATTCTTGAGCTTTGGTCCTAACATATGTAAACTATGCCCTAAAAGGGTAGGACATGAAATTTTTTTTTTTGTTTGAAATAATTTTTATTAAACAGAAAAGCACTGAACAGCCAAGGAAAACATTGCATTACAGACAGGACTAGGAGTGAGCAAGGCATCAAAGCAAACAGGGGAGCACCCCCCCAAAGGAGGGGGAAAACCAACCCCACAAGGTCCCAAAAAGGGCAAGTCAATTCAAAAGCCACCCCGACTCAGTCCGCATAAGAAAGAAGCACAAAGTGCATGCAAGCTGAGCAGTACAATTCAACGTTTTGTAATAAACAGAACCCCCAAGAGAAACACATGGAAAGAAACCCCCAACATCCAACTAGCTCACACGCACCGCATCTTCCATACTCCAGTCATACCCCAGTCACACCGACCCGCACACTCACACACCATCAACCATCCAAGCAAGCGAGGAAACAGATATCCCCCCCCGCCCCCCCAGTCCAGTGAAAGTGAATATGGGCAAGACACACATCCAGTCACAGAGAGCCAACCGCCAATACGGTAGCATCCCATAGAGAGCGGTACAGGCGCCGGGACGCTGACAGCGGCTCCGGGCTAATGCGAAGCTCCCAGCGAGCCACCTCAAGTAAGGAGAGCTGCCATCCTAGCACCTTAGGCACATTGACATCCATCCAGAGACGGAGCACTCCACGCTTGGCCACCAACAGAGCGGTATACAGAAAGCGCCAGTGCTCCGAACTAAGGCACTGGTCTAACACCTCTCCCTCACACCCCAGTAGAATAAGTAAATAGGACCACTGAAAAGAAAGCTGCACAACCCGAGCCAAGAAATCCAACACCTCATTCCAATAAGTTTCCAGCTGCGGGCATTCCAATAACATGTGTACAAGGGTGCCACGCATACGCTGACTTTTAACACATAGATCAGATCCCCAAAGGCCCGCCTTCCTGCCCCGTACCCTAGTAAAGTATGTGCGGTGTAGTATTTTCAATTGTATTTCCTGCAGGGAAACGTTCCGCGCCCCTCTAGGGATGCTGGAAAAGCAGGCAACCAACATCTCAACCCCAACCGGCTCCCCCAGCTCCTCAGTCCATTGGGAAGCCAAACCAAGGAGCCGAGGGTCCGGTCGTTCTGCCCGGGCCATCCTATACCAAGTAGAGAGAGAATTCATAGAGGCAGGAAGAGAGAGAAAGATGTGGTCAAACTTCAAGAAACGATAGCCAGTAGGGACGCATTTCCAAGAGGCCTCATAAAAATGACGCAACTGTAAATAAGCAAAGAAAGGCATATCAGGGAGAGACCAGTGACGGCGGAGGTCAGCAAGGGGAGGGAAAGTCCCATCCGCAGATGGCGATGAGTCAACATGCCCCAAACAGAAGCAAGTGCCAAAGCTGGCCTCCAGGCCTCGTGCTCCACCGACACCTGGTGGGAACGCAGGGTTACCCCTAACAAATTGAAAAGCCCAGTGGTCCCGCGATCCCCCCCCATCCGGCGCCGCCAACAGAGCAGCGCACGCCTCAGCGGATCCATCCAAAGAGAATTACAACCCATCCTGGGGCGCCGCCACCTAGGGACTTCAAGACAAGCCAGCGCACAGTGCGGGGCCACCCAAGAATCGAACAATCTCGGAGGAGCAAATCGGTAACCTAGCGTGTAGAGTTCGTGCACCCAGCGCATCAGGGCCGCCACATTATATAACCAGAGATCCGGGAGCGCTAAACCACCCTGGTCTCTGCTCTGCGTGAGTCTCCAAAACCCGACGCGGGCCCTCCGGTTCCGCCAGATAAAAGAACCAACAAAGGACCTGTAGGCCCTCTCCTCGGTCGTTCGCAACCACAGGGGAATCATCTGTAAAGGGTAAAGAATCTTGGGCAACAGAACCATTTTTACTAAGGCAATACGGCCAAAGAGCGACAGGGGGAGGTCCCCCCATCGATGAAAAGCATCCTGAAGCTGGGCAAGGCGATTCACAATGTTGCTTCGATAAACCACGGCCCAATCAGCGCTAAGAAAGATCCCAAGATATTTAAGCTCTCCCACCGCCCACCTAAAAGGGAAAGAGGGCAGAGCTCGCGATGCGCAAGGCAAAGTGACAGGGAGCGCCTCAGACTTACTGAAATTAATACACAGTCCGGAGAAAGCCCCAAAAGAGTCAATGAAGGTAGTTATGCAAGGGATAGAAACCCGGGCATTACCGACAAAGAGCAGCATGTCATCCGCAAACATGGTAATCTTGCATACCTCCGCCCCCACTCGGATGCCCTCTACACCCGGGGCATCTCGTATCTTAGCCGTCAGCGGTTCAAGCGAAAGTATAAACAACGGCGACAAGGGGCACCCCTGCCGGGTCCCTCTCCGCAAAGGAAAAGGAGCCGTGCGCTGGCGGTTAGTAAGGAGCTGAGCGGTAGGAGCCATATACAAACGGACCACCCATTCAAGAAAAGAGCCTGTAATGCCAAAGCGGCGCAAGACCCAGAAAAGGTAAGGCCAAACAACCTTATCGAAGGCTTTTTCTGCGTCTAAACTAGCCAGCAAGTCGTCCCCAGGGCGCCCCTGCCCTCCCTCAAAGCCACCAGTGCCTTGAGAATGTTAGCCGAGGAAAAACGACCAGGCACAAAACCCACCTGGTTAGGATGTACAAGCAGAGGGACAACCTGAGCCAGGCGCTTAGCCAAGATAGCCGTAAGGAGTTTCATATCCTGATTAAGCAGGCATATGGGTCTATAAGAGCCCACCAAGGTGGGATCCTTGCCCGGTTTAGGAAGCACCACGACATGAGCATGGTTCTGCTCCGGGAGAATTCTATCTGAGGCCTGCATATCACCAAACATGGCGCATAAGGCAGGGCCCACATGATGTTGTAAGATCTTATAAAACTCGGGCCCCATGCCGTCCGGTCCTGCAGCCTTAGCTCGTTTCAAACGACCAATGGTCGTGGAGATCTCCCGACAAGTAATAGGGGCATTGAGTAAGTCACAGTGCGCCTCCGAGGCAAATGGAAGGTTCAAGTCTCGAAAGAAAAGGTCACGAGCCTCAGTATCATACACGCCCGCGCTATATAAGTCGCTATAAAAACGTACAAATTGGGTCTGGATAGCCGTCTCCGTCCGATGCGACACATTCGAGGAGTCCTGAATATGGGAAATGCGCGCTGCGCGACGGTGTGGGCGAACCAGGTTGGCCAGGAGCTTCCCCGCCCGGTTGCCCCACCTATAAAGTTGAAACTTGTACACATCAAGATGAGTTAAAGCCCGCGCAGAAAGAATGGCGTCAATTTGTTTACGCAGACGGAGATACGACTGTCGAGCTTCCTCAGAACTGTGCCGCAGATGATATAACCGACATTCCCTCATCTGTTTTGCCAACGACGTGAGTTCAGCATCCCGGAGCTTGCGCTTGCGGATAGAGTAGGCTATTATACAACCGCGGAGATAAGCCTTCGCTGCTTCCCAGAATATGGTGTCCGAGACCTCGGTCCCTTCATTCGTCTGCTTATACTTAGACCATTCCTCGATGAGATAGGTGTGAAATTCCTCATCTAGATACAAGGAGGGATTAAAACGCCAAATGCGATCAACCAGAGAGCCACTTCCCCACTTGAGAGTCAATGTCACAGCAGCATGGTCACTGAAAGAGACATCCAATATGTGGGTGCGCACCGTCCGCCCAATGGAACGAGAGGGGAGTAAAAAGTAGTCCAGACGGGAATGACAGTGGTGAACCCTTGAAAAAAAGGTAAAGTCCACCTCCCCAGGGTGGTAAACCCTCCACACATCCTGGAGGTCCAACTCTCCCAACAGGAAGTTCACCCCCCTACGCTCATTATCCGCTGCCACTGGTCTCGGAGGCTTACAATCAATGGAGGGATCGCTAGTGATGTTGAAGTCCCCGCCCACCAGGAGTTCATAATTCGGTAATGCTATCAAGTGGGCCACTAGGGTAGAGAAGAAAGAGGGAGTGTAGACATTAGGAGCGTAAACATTGCAGAGCACCACAGGTCTATCATTCAAAGTCCCCGCCCAGATGAAAGTCCCGGATAACCCTGTGTGTGACCGCTACCACTGCCTTATGGATGAGAATAGCCACCCCCCTCTGCCTAGATGAATAAGAGGACGCCACTACTTCCCCCACCCAGTCACGCTGCAACTTCTGATGTTCGCAGGCCGTGAGGTGAGTCTCCTGTAGAAAAGCCACAGAGACTTTTTCCTTCTTCAAGAACGACAGGACCTTGGTGCGCTTCACTGGAGAGTTGATGCCTGCCACGTTCAACATAAGACACACCAAGTCAGCCATAGCCATGGGAAGTACCCAGCACAAATGCACCGTCCCAACAAAACATCACAGAATCCCTGAGGGTCTCCCAGCCAAACCCCCAAGAACAAGCAATAGAGCCCCAAACCCTCCACTGAACTAGAGAATCGCCCCCCCACAGCCAAACCCCTCCTCCCCGCCCCATGTCCACATTTCGCAAACATGCACACCCAAGCACACCCCACACAAACAGTCCACAGCCCACCAGACATACAATACCCCATCCGTTCACCCTCCCGCTCCTCCCACCCATGCCCATCCAACACCCCAGCCATCCCCTCCCCCCCACACTAAAAACATATTACTGAAAGCCCCCCCCAACCCCCTCACGCAAAAAGGCCCAGAAAGCCTCAAAAAACCACCCCACCCCCAAAAGCAAACCTCCCAGCACAAGCATGTCCAAAGGCAACAAATAAACAAAGCAAACAAAAACAAGGGGCAAAGTTTGAAATACCAGACACCCTAAGTCCAGAGTCCAGGAGCCCTGTGTGCAAAATAAGAAAACAGCAACCTAGTCCAGGGTTCCGGGTGGGCCTGTCCTGAGCAGGTGTCAAAACTGAAGTAGCAGCAGGTACAGCAGGATATTACACCCCAAAAACAGCCATCAGGGCAGCCATGAACCTAACAGAAAAGAAAAACAATGTTGGCCCAAGAGCCCCAGAGCCCCCCCAAAAGTGAAACACAGGGCAAAGGTTCAAGACTATCCAGCCCCGGGTCCAGTCACCAGAGAGACAGAATCTGAAGAGAGTCTTAGGGACATGAAGCAAATCTTCTCAGGGGTCCGGAGATATAGGCGCCAAAGATCTTATATAAGCCTGCAGCGCCTCCACGTCCTCGCAGGTCTTCGGTCCCCCGGCCTCAAAGACCCGTACCCGTGCAGGATATTGCACCACGAAGCGTAGGCCTCTGTTGCGGAGCTCGGTGCAATAAGGCGCTAGGGCGCGCCGGCGAGCAGCCACTTCAGCGGAGTAGTCGTTGAAAAGTAGGATCTTTACGCCCTCACGCTCCAGCGCGCCCTTTTTTCTGTACAGAGCCATGACCTGGGCCTTGTCAGCAAAGTTCAGATACCTGGCAATAACAGGTCGAGGCCTGCCCGCGCCCTCTCGACGCGGGCCCAGACGATGCACCCTCTCCACCAAGGTGCGCGATCCTTCTGGGGTAAAACCCACCGCGCCAGGCAGCCACCTCTCCACCAACTCACGCAGCTCAGCGTCTCGGATGTTTTCCGCCAGGCCCACCAGTCGAATATTGTTGCGGCGGCCGCGGTTCTCCTGGTCTTCCAGCCGCTCGTGGAGGGTCGCGCACTGAGCCTGCAGGGCCCGAACCTGCGTCTCCAGCGCCCCAGAACGATCCTCCTGGGCAGCTATGCGGGACTCCGCGGTCTGAAGTCACTGACCATGTCGCTCCAGGCAATCCCGCACATCCTCCACAGTTGCCTGGAGCTTAGTGAGCCGTTCATCTATCGCCGCAGAGATGGTCCGGGTCAACTCCTTGACCTCGTCGTCCTGGAGTAGCACTCTCGGCGGGGTCGTAGTTCCGGACGCCATCTTGGGAGCTCCATGCACACGCTGAGCCCAAATTGGCCGCGGGGTCTTAACGGGCATAACTTGACCGAAAACTGCTGCAGAGAGCCGCCGAAGCAGCTGCTAGCTCCCCACAGCGTTCCGCTCCGCCCTGCACCGAAGAAATGAGAAGAGCAAAGCAGGAAGGCTTTAAAAAGCGAAGATTTGAGCGCGAGAGGGTCGGAGCACGAGCAAGGAGCCGCCACTCAGCTCAACGTCATCACGTGACCCCCCAGGGCATGAAATTAATTTTGAATTCCTTTGTAATATCTTTCATACTAGTTTCTTGAAATAGAGAAGTTTTTTTGCAACAGTTGAGAGACCTGGTTTGAAGAATAGCATAATGTTTTCTTCCAAGCTGGAATATTCATACTGGAAATAAAAATCAAATCTCTAATAAAAAAAAAAGGAAAGAAACAATTCCCTCAGAAGTGAATGCTAAACATGGAAGATGCAACGTACCCAACATGTCCATGTTTCACCAAAATGGCTGCCTCTTGTGCAAATGAACACCAGCTGGTTATAAAATCCAAACCACTAAACTGGTAAAAATTGTATTTCTAACCTGGGCTTCCATGTAATGAGTAATGGAAACTTAGTGGGCCAGTTAATTTTCACCCACCTAGAAAATTTACAATTGAGTATCCTCCCTGAATATTGATTGAATTCACTTTATAAATAAAATACCAAAATGTGAAATGTTCTTGTTTTCAAATAAAAACACAAAACAAGCAAAAAAAACAACCCCCCTCAGACATAACATAGAAACATAGAGTATGACGGCAGAATAGGGCCGACAGCCCAACAAGTCTGCCAACTGAAGAACCTTCCCTTCCTCGAGAATCCATCTTATAAGCGTTCCTCTGGAGTGATCCCACCTGTCTGTCCCATCGTCCCTTGGACTCGACTACCTGATGTGGAAGACCATTCCATTGATCAATTACCCTTTCAGTGAAGAAGTATTTCCTGGTGTCCCCATGAAATCTTCCCCCCCCCTGAGTTTTAGCGGATGCCCTCTTGTTGCCGTGGGACCCATAAGAAAAAAGATTTCTTCCTCCACTTCAATGCGGCCCGTGTATTTGAATGTTTCTATCATGTCCCCCCTTTCTCTGCGCTCTTCGAGAGAATATAAGCGCAGCCTGCTCAGACGTTCTTCATATGGGAGATCTTTAAGTCCTGAGACCATCCTAGTGGCCATTCGCTGAATCGACTTCAATCTCTTCACATCTTTTTGATAATGTGGCCTCCAAAACTGAATACAGTACTCCAGGTGAGGTCTCACCATGGATCTGTATAACGGCAGTATGACTTCAGGCTTTCGGCTGATGAAGCTCCTTCTGATGCAACCCAGCATTTGTCTAGCCTTTGTTGAAGCTTTCTCCACCTGTTTGGCAGCTTTCATATCTTCCCGGATGATTACTCCCAAGTCCCGTTCTGCTACAGTTCTTGTTAGGTTTTCACCATTCAGGGTGTATGTTCTGCATGGATTTCCGCTACCAAGGAAGGAAACGGCAATACTTATTCACCTTTCCATGTACTCTGAACTCCCTGCCACTCATAATCTCAAATCCTTCTACTCACTCAGTAGTCCTGACACTTATAACCACCTATTCACTCATTGAGGTCTTCTATGACTTAAAATCAATCACCTACTCATTTTGCTAACCTAGCTCACCCCCACACTCAACACCACTTTAATAACTCACCTAGCATAAATAACATTCATGCATTATCATCGTTCCCCTCCCCCCCGGCCACCATTCATAATCTCAAAACTGACTCGCTTATTTAGCTCCTGACATGGATTGTTCTTCTATACCAGTGTCTTGCAAACTTTCCGGCCGGTGGCCACTAAATCCAGTACCAAGGCCGGAAGCCACCCGGAAGTGCGCGCAGGCCCATCTGGCTGCAACCCGCTTCAGTGGAGGGATCCGGGAGGTGTGGGGAGAGAAGGAGAGATGCAGACCAGGAGGAGAGTCATCTGCGCTGTCTGACTTCCTACAGTCAGCCGGTGTGGATGACTCTCCTCGCCAATGTGTCACGGCACACCTGAAATCTCAGGAGGCATACTGGTGTGCCACGGCACACAGTTTGTGACACACTGTTCTATACACTAAAATACTTGATCCTTCTATGTGGTCACTGAAACTCCTCATAACTACCTTCTGCTTGTCTTAACCGCTCCATCTGCTTACTAACACACAAACCCATTTTCATTCATTTATGTTTGTACAATATTTTAAGAATTATAGAATACTGGGATAATAGTACACACACTTACTAGATCTGGGTTGATCTGTAGTTCTGTAGACAAAAAAACATACACATGATGATCCTTTACTGTTAGGTGATAAGTTTTGCTTTTCTCTAAAAGACCTTTGACCTTCTTGATATGTGTTATTTAGTACTGTATATGATGTCACTGTTCAATGATAGTTGATGAATAATGGCATTCTTTGTTTTCACTTAGAAATATCTTTTGGTATTGCCATGAATGTCATTTGACTGCCTATAATACTTAAAACATCACAGATCCTTACAAATTTGTTTTCTTTTTATATCGTGTCTACTAGGTTAAAAGCAACATTTGCATTTAAGCCTGTGCAAGTTAACTGGTTCCAGCCTGCCTTTGTGTTTGCATGTCTCCTTTATTGAACAATTACAAATTCATAACATGCTTTTCCTGCAAGCTGAAGAGCCATCTAGTGGCAACCTAATTTTCTACAGATGTTTATTCTTAGCTTTTTCCAACAAAAGATACTGCCTTTTCAATGAAATTGTGGTCCTGGACTCTTGGCCCCAAAGACTGTCTGAGATGAGAATACTGAAAGCGTGAATAAAATCAGGGACAGTCTCATGATGTCAAAGAATGCAATCTCAGTGCGTCGGCTATAACCAAGAAAGAAAATGACAGCAGATAAAGGCTATATCTACTATGCCTTCCTCTCTTTTACAGATCCTATATATCCGTCCCAAGCTTTCTTGAATTCAGATAGTCTTTACCTCAACCAGAAGCCGTTCCGTGCATCCACCACCCTTTCCTTGAAGTATTTCCCCTTTAATATTCATCCGATGTCCACTTATTCCAGAGCTTTCTTTCAGTTGAAAGAGACTTATCTCCTGTGCATTTATGTCACAGAGGTATTTAAATGCTTTAGGTAGAGTTGAATGTAAACTTTGGCACTATGTTAAAGTCTATTCAGAATGAAGAAGCTAAACTATATATAATTCAGCAGAGAGAAACTGTCTCACGGCATTAGGTAGAGTTGAAGCAGGTTAGAATGAAATGCGAGTTGGAAGAAGAGTTATGGTTACTTTGGCAACAATTTTGCATTTGTATTTATTGATGTGTTATACAGTTACGATTTAATGTAATAATCCTTGCTGTTTTCACTCTGAGAACATTATCGTTGAAGTGAGTGTTAAGTCTGATAAGTAAGTTTAAGGCATCCCAATATAAATATCATGGCAAAAATGTTGAATTTTTTTGCATGTCCTGCCAAAAGATCAGATAATATCCTATAGGGCAGGGCTTATCAACTCTCATTGAGAATTATAAACTAGTCTACTACTACTTACTACTTATCATTTCTATAATGTTGCTAGACGTAAGCAGCACTGTATAAGTAAGGGACCATCCGTACCCAACAAAATTTACAATCTAATCAAAACAATAAACAGGACAAATAAGGGATTAGAGATTAGCCTGACTTTCAGGATGTGCACATTGGTAGTAATTCTATAACAATAGGCGTGAACGTTTGTGCACCAATTCCACATGTAAATGTAAGAATAATGGCATTTATTCTTTTGCCTCAACCTCCACAAGGAAAAAGCTGCTATCAAGACCACCACTGGGAAACCTCTAACAAGAGGCAAGATAAACACCAACCATTTCTGGAACAAGGCCTCTGAAATACTAGATACCACTTCAACCAGCATCATAGCTTCCATCAACAACTGGAACAACACATTAGAACAAACCCTCAACTCTGTTGTGCCATTACGTTACAAAAACTGTAAATCAACAAAGTCCTCTCCTTGGTTCACAGACCCTAAAAGCAGAAAACCAATCTCCCAGAACACAAATTAGCGTGGAGATCGGCTATCAACAAATATAAATTCCATATTGTTGAGGCTGAAAAAAACACTACACTCTTGAAATGAAGAGCAATAACTTTGGGATACTCATCAGAAATTTCCTTTTCTGTTGAACACAATAAAAAGACATCTGCTATTTACATTTCCCAAAGCTAACGTATTTCAGTCAATAAATTATTATTATTTTTTTTTACTTTTTTCTATCAAGTTGGTTCCAGTTTCTCTTATCTGCTTTCCTGTCTTCTGCAAATTCTTCTTCACAGTTGCTGTCCATTAGTTCCTCCTAACGTGGTCCAGCATTTCTCCCTTCCCTCCCTCCCACAGTACAACATCCACATTCTTTTCTGCCCCAGATCCATTTCCATCTTTTCCCCTCCCCACCCCTGCACAGCATTTCTTCCTCTCTCTCCTCCACCCCCATGTGCAACATGTCTCCCTCTTTCTCACCGTTCACCATCTCTCTTTCTCTCATTCCCTCCCTTGCTGCAAAGGGAGTAGGGAAAGAGAGAGAGAGACAAGGATCCAGAGTGCATCTCTCCCACTCCCTCTACTGCCACATTCATCATTTCTCACTCTCTCATCTCCAGACCATGTGCAGCATCGTTCACCCCTGCCCACCAATCCTATGTCCAACATTTCTCCTATCACCCCTCTCCAGCACAAAGCCATATCTTCCCCTTAATTTCCTCCACCACTATGTCCAACATTCCTCCCTCTTGCATCCTTTTCATTCTGTCCTACTGTTCCCTTTCCAGTACCATATCCAACATTTCTCCCTCTCATCTCTCTTTCCCATGCATCTCTACCTCACTCCTCTCACCACCAAGTCCAACAATTCTTTCCTTCCCTATGCCCCAAAATTCTCTTCTTCCTTTCCCCATGTGCACCATCTCCCTCTCACTTCACACACAAATGCTCAACAATTCTCCCTTTCTATTCCCTCCCCTACCTCGGCATCGTTCTTTCCCTCCCTCCGTCGTCCCATTTGTTCTCTTCCTCCCTCTCAAATTTGTGTTCCCTCCCTCCCTTCTATATCCCAAGTTCGTGCCATCTCCCTCCTTCCTTGCAGCCTTTGTCCCAAGTTCGTGTCACAAGTTCCTGCCCCCTCCCTTCCTCCTTTCTTTCCAGCCTTTGTCCCAGGTTTGTGCCTCCTGCCTCTCTTCTGTCTCCCAATGTGCCCCCACTCCTTTCCTCCTTCCCTTGTCCTAAATCCATGCCCCCTCCTCCATACATTCTTCATTCCAGGGTTTGTCCCAAGTTTGTGCCCCGTACCTCCTTTCTTTGTCCCAATGCACCCCTTCCCTCCTTCGTCCCAAATTCAAGCCCCCTCCATTCTATGTCCCAAGTTCATGCCCCCTCCTTCCTTCTGTGTCCCAGGTTCAAGCACTCCCTCATGTGGTTGTGTACCTATGTTCTGGCTAGCTCTAAGATGTCCCTCTAACATCAGAGGGAAGGCTTCTAGGTCAGCTACGGACAGCGTGTAGGAACCGCTGCCTGTGGCTTTGTGAATAAATAAGTGCAGCTGGAAGGAAGGAGGAGGAGGCCTACTTGTATGTCTGAGCCATGAGACAGGTACACATGGGAGCTCTGCAAGAGGTGTTTCTATCCCTACGGGATTCCCATCGCCCCGTTCCCATTTAGTTCTCTACCTGAGACCTGGTGAAAGCCACCGCTTATCCTGGGGCGTAAGTAACATGAAATCTTGCTGCTACTCTATATCTTTCCAGATCCTTGTGACTTGGATTGGCCATGGTTGAAAACAGAACATTGGGTTAGAAAGACAGAGTATGGCAATTCTTTTTTTTTTTTTTAGGGAGGTAGACAGTCTTCAGTGTGCCAGCCTGAGTAAGCATAACTCTTGAGATGAGAGAGAGGGTGCTGCTGGGAGAGTGGGGGTTAGGATGGGATGGTCAGGCCCCAATGTTTGGAGTCTTTAATGATTGATGCTAAACCAGATATAACTGGTTTAACATTGAAGTATTTAAGCTACCGATGCACAAATTGGCTAATCATGGCCTTTTTCGTGCTTTGTAGCAGCCTCTGATAATTGTTTCAAAATGTATTAAAATAAGCTCATTAATATTAAAATGTGTACTCTAGGCGATGCCCAGACTGTCTGATGATGCACAAAATGAAGCACCGGCCTTTAATGCTCCAAATTTAATGGCAGGTCTGGAGGTGTCAGTAGGATTGATACACATATGTTAGAAGCATGTCTCATGCATGTGTGTCAAAGGCACAGTTCATGCGCATTTGTTAAAAGTAAAAAAAATAAGAAAAAAAAAAAAAAAAGGGCACCATGTTCTTCTGAAGCAGTGTAGAAATAAAGAATATGTATCTTGTATTTTCATATTTGTATAGCTTGCTCTTGTAGATAGTTTTCCGCTCCTTCCTCTCCCTCCATCCAGTGGGATCGATTGACACTTATCAGGTGTGCCTCTGATGCATTACAGTAAGGCATGTCTATGGTTCATGCTCCTGCACATTTAAGTCTCTTTCCATGAACTATTCTGTGCATGTGTCAGTCGCTTTCTCATTTGCATGCAAAGTTTTTGAGCATCGCTTGCTGTTTTGAAATCAGAAAATTTACCAGCGCCACAACGACCCATGGGATTTTAACGTGGACCTTATAGCATCAGGACCTGAGTTAGTAGTGATAAGAGGCATCAGTGGGTTTATGTAGTGAATTTTTTTCAGGTATCAGCAACTTTATAATAAGTTTCTAGAGATTCTACATTTGCATATGCTGTATAATTTCCCCATAGACTGCAGTAGAATAGACTAACTGCTGTTAACTCTGGTCACTAGCAGATTTTTAGACTTAGGCACAGACGGTTAATCAAGCAGTGGCTAGCAAATAGTAAACATGGTATTCAATTAAAAGATTATTGTTACTGCCCTGCTTAAAAATCACCTGTGTATCTCATAAACTTTAAGAGGCATTAAAAAGGATTAATCATTTGAAGGGTTTGGAGGAATTGCCTCCGAAGCTGCTCTTAGCTGTACCCTTCTCCTCTACTGCCAATTCCAGACTTGGCTCCTTTCATCTAGCAGCCCCTTATGCCTGGAATAAACTACCCGAGTTTGGCCACCAAGCCCCTTCCCTTGTTTAAAATCGGACTGAAAACCCATCTTTTTGATAAAGCCTTAAATCCATAACCCTATTCCCCACCAACCCAGCCAGCAGATTAACCATTCCCCTTAACTGTATCCATGACATCCTGTTTGTCTGTCTTGTCTGTTTAGATCAGTGTTCTTCAACCACCGGTCCACGGTGCGATCAATGCGGCATTATCTTCAAGCCAGCTCCCTTTTCCTAACTGATTCAGTGCACAAAGCCATGGGCAGTGGCTCCTACGGGCATCCTGCGCCTGAACCGGAAGCCTTCTCTCTGACGTTGCAACGTCAGAGGGAAGGCTTCCAGATGAGGCACGGGACGTGCAAGGTGCAATTAGTACTATTATGGGGCGGGGTCTGGGGTGGAGATTGGGTAGAGATGGGCATGGTCTGGCCCACGACTTAGCCAAGTGTTCTTCAACTACCAGACCACGGACCGATGCCGGTCCACAGAATAATTCTTTTATTTCTGCCGGTCCATAGGTGTAAAAAGGTTGAAAAACACTGGTTTAGATTGTATGATCTTTTGAGCAGGGATTGTCTTCTTTCTGTCTTTGTACAGCACTGCGTACATCTGGTAGTGCTATAGAGATAATTAATATTGAGTCACTGGAATCAACTCTATATATATACTAGTGTTTAAGCCCGTTACATTAACGGGTGCTAGAATAGATGCATAGAATTTATTTTTCTTTCTGTCTCTCTCCCTCCCACTGTCTTATCTTTCTTTCTTTCTGTCTCTCTCCCTGCCCCCTTTCTTTCTCTTTCTCTCCCTGCCCCTGTCTGTCTCTCTCTTTCTTTTTGTCTCCCTCCCTGCCCTCTGTCTGTCTTTATGTCTTTCTTTCTTTCTTCTATTGGCTCCCGGTGCTATCCATCACCATTTCCTTAGTCCTCTGTACCCTTTTGGCCCTCATCGATCCTTCACTGCATTTATCACCCTTTCAGTCCTGGCTTCATTCCTATCTATCCTCCAAGGCCATTTTTCCTGTCCATATATTCCACCCCCACCCAGCTTCTCTTCCTTTTTTACCCTTTCTCTTGTACCCCGCCCCCATAGTACTGCAACTCTCCCCCTCTTACTTTAACCCTCTTCACCCAACCACACCCCAACACCAGAGCCTGTACCAATTCAAACCCCAACCCCTCCTCCCTGGCCACTGCACTGAATCTTTGGGCAGGCTGCCCTTCCCCAGCCCTTCACCCTGATGGACCCTCCACACACACACACACACACACCTGGTCTGGCCCCCCATTACTTACCTGAGGTGGCAGCAGCAATCCTGACCCTCCAACCCCCCATTCCTTACCCAAAGCAGCAGTGGCAGCGCTGTAAACAGGCTGTTCGCAGCCAGCCCCGACAAGGCCTTTCTCTACTGCATCCGAAGTGATGCGGCAAAGGAAAGGTCCTGCCAGGGCTTGCCGCGAACAGCCTGTTTACTACGCTGCTACTGCTGCTTTGGGTAAGGAATGGAGGGTTGGTGGATCAGGACTGCTGCTACTGTGCTGAAACGCTTCCCTGCTCGGCGGTTCTTCTACTACGCGTGTGGAGGCACGGAGTTTCAAGTGTGCATGCGTGGGTAGGGTTTTATTATTATATATATATATATATATATATATATATATATATATCCTATATAATAAAACGTTAGCGGCGCATGCACTTTTAAAAAAGCGTGATCCCTGCCGCTGTGGTGTGTGATCCGTGGCCGTGTTCCATTTTAGAACCCAGCCAGGGATCACTCTGGCCACTCCCCTCCTCCCGCCCTCACTCAACAACCCAAAGGAAGCTCAACACACCTCCCACCCTCGCTCACCGCTGCTGCTGATCCTCCTCTTCTGGGCAGCCTGCGATCGTGGCCGGCTTTGGCAGGCCTCGCGGGCCACTTTCCGGCCTCAGTGGCATGTTCCCTCTGACGCACGGGATCGCGTCGGGAGGGAGCGTGCTTCCGGGTTGGGGAGCGGCCTTCGAGGTTCGCTGGGGCCGGCCACCACAATCGCGGCCTGCTTTGAAGAGGAGCAGGCCAGAAGATGCCGGGATGGAGGGAGGGTAAGCAGGGGGATCAATACAGGGGGCCAGAAGGAGAGGGAAAGGGGGCTGCTTTTGGGGGAGGGGTGTGCTGAGGGGAGACAGAAGGGGCCATGGAGAGATAGGGAGAGGGAAAGGGGGGCTGCTTTGGGGGGGAGGTGTGCTGGGGACAGACAGTTTTGCTCTGGGGAGAAGACAGAAGGGGCCATGGAGAGACAGGGAGAGGGAAAGAGGGCTGCTTTGGGGGAGGGGTGTGCTGGGGGGAGACAGAAAAGGCCATGGAGAGATAGTGAGAGGGAAAGGGGGCTGCTTTGGGGGGGGGTGTGCTGGGGACAGACAATTTTGCTCTGGGGGGAAGACAGAAGGGGCCATGGAGAGACAGGGAGAGGGAAAGGGGGCTGCTTTGGGGGAGCAGTGTGCTGGGGGAGACAGAATGGTCCCTGGAGAGATAGGGAGAGGGAAAGGAGGCTGCTTTGGGGGGGGAGGTGTGCTGGGGACAGACAGTTTTGCTCTGGGGGGAAGACAGAAGGGGCCATGGAGAGACAGGGAGAGGGAAAGGGGGCTGCTTTGGGGGAGGGGTGTGCTGGGGGGAGACAAAAGGGGCTATGGAGAGATAGGGAGAGGGAAAGGGGCTGCTATGGGGGGGAGGTGTGCTGGGGACAGACAGTTTTGCTCTGGGGGAAGACAGAAGGGGCCATGGAGAGACAGGGAGAGGGAAAGAGGGCTGCTTTGGGGGAGGGGTGTGATGGGGGAGACAGAATGGTCCATGGAGAGATAGTGAGAGGGAAAGGGGGCTGCTTTGGGGGGGAGGTGTGCTGGGGACAGACAATTTTGCTCTGGGGGGAAGACAGAAGGGGCCATGGAGAGACAGGGAGAGGGAAAGGGGGCTGCTTTGGGGGAGCGGTGTGCTGGGGGGAGACAAAAGGGGCTATGGAGAGATAGGGAGAGGGAAAGGGGCTGCTATGGGGGGGGGGAGGTGTGCTGGGGACAGACAGTTTTGCTCTGGGGGGAAGACAGAAGGGGCCATGGAGAGACAGGGAGAGGGATAGGGGGCTGCTTTGGGGGGAGGGGTGTGCTGGGGGCAGACAGCTTTGCTTGGGGGGGAAACAGAAGGACACAGACAGCGGCCAAGGACTTAAAGACCAGTATATATATCTATATATAGATATATAGATAGTAATCAACTTTAGAAATAAGGGGAGTTCAGACAGTGCAAGCCAAAGATATTTTGTGTTTATAGTATTTTTGAATGTTCGGTCTCTTCATGGTGGAGCATAAGATTACCTTTAAAAATATTATTTAACTTAAAGGATAGAAATCTGCCTCTCAAATAGCAAATCTTTTTATTCATAATTGTGAGAGTGTGTACCTGTATAGAAAAATTTCACATAGTGGTTTGAAGGCAAGTGACAGCATTTTAGAATCTGTCAGTTCTAATTCTTTAATGGTTTTCCAGAGGGAAATTCCCAAAAAGGGAGGTTAATGTGCTGCTGTATGCAACCATAGCCACTTCACCAACAGGGGCTCTAGTAGCAGCAGGACCATTTGCTGACTAGTCAAAGCACCTAGGAATTACTTTCCAAACCAGACATTAAAGAAATCTGACAAGGGACCACACACTCTTAGTGAACCTGATACTGCTGCTGAATCCTTATTTCCTTTGCTGACACCATTCCTCTTATTGTGTCTTCAGCAGAGAAGTTGGGAAATTCCATGACACACAAAATGATTCCGTGGCTCCAGTGGACATTGGCAAAGGAAAGTGTGCTGCTGAGTTAAGATGAGCTTTCTCTGCCAGGGAGCTTAGCCTCATTACAATTCATTCTGTTCAAAACCTTGTTCCCACAATGGCTGCAAATTGGTTCAAAGGTCCTCTGATTATAACTGCAGCAATCAGGTCCTCAGAAAGGGTAACACTGGGTTCTTCTTTTCCTATTAGCAAATATAAGGACAAGATGAGGATCGATAGCAGAATATTTAAGGTAGGCTTGTTCAAATTCAGTCCTCACTGGCCACAAACAGGCCAGATTTTCAGGATATCCTTAATGAGTGTTCATGAAAGTGATATGCATACAATGGAAGCAGTGGGCATGCAAATCTCTCTCATGCATATTCATTAGGGATAGCCTGAAAAACTGAGCTGTTTGCATCTCTTGAGGAAAGAACTTGGGCAAGCCTGATGGGCTGCTAAGAGCTCTTTTGTAGCATCCTGTCATCTTCAAGGCTACACCCTTTTGTACCCAATTTTGTAATGAATTTTAAATCATTATTTATCACAGAGTAAATTAAACAAGACATACCAATATTGTACCCTATCTTGATGCTTTTATATTAAGAATATGAGATGCAATATTCTAAGTCAGACCAAGGTCCATTGTGCCCCATGTCCTTCGGGTCACTAGAAAGTATCCAGCCTTTTTGAAAAGCTAATTTTCATGCCTGAATAAGTTAATGAAATAAGATCGTAATTGGGTCTAAAATATGTGTATAATTTTAGTCTTCTGTTATACCATAATTCACAAAGACAGCAATCATCAATCAGGCATAAAATTGTCTGTTATGTTAAATTACAGTAACACAGTTATCTTTTAACTAAGAGAAAATTACTTTATAAGGATATTGAACTTGTTAGCATTTTATTATTTCATATAACTAGAAATTGTCAACTTTTTTTTTTTTTTGCTGTCAAGTTCTGATTCACATTTTATGGTAAAAGAAAACCTTTAGTCAACAATAATTTTTAGGCAACATGAAAAAATGAAGATTAGGTTTCTTAGTTCAAAAAAGTGAGTTTTTGTGAGTTTTGCTGAGAATTCTATAGGAAGGAAACAAGTGTATACAGTAGTATTAATGGCGTGATTCCTTGAAAATATTACCCTTGACTGTGAAGATTAGTATCTCTGTACTTGTGTTGTCATTTTGTATGTTCTGCATAAATCAAGAAATCACACTGAGAAAATTGTTTTGCTTTGGGCCAAACATTTGTCTAGTTATATGGATTTCATTCTTGGTCCAATTTTGTACTTCAGTAAATTGCTATTAGAACCTGTTTTCTTTGCACTGATCTTAAGCCATAAACTCTCTCCTACTGGGAATGCTGAAAGGTGTTGGAGGGTGGTGGTGTTTCGTTTGGGTTTTTAAATTTTTATTTTATGTTGCCAGGGCATAGTTCTACTTCTTATGGGTCTTGTGTTCTTGTACTGTTGGATTTCTGTACACTCTGTGTTGCACTCGCTAATAAAAATTATTATACAAAAAACTACTACTATATATATATATATATATATACCATGATTTTCTGTAACGTCTTTTAATTTGGCCACTGAATTCTTTTCTGCTTTGGATACTCTTGGAGAGTAGCATTAACCTGAATGACTGTATCATGAAAAAATTTATTTGCATTCACCCTTAATTTGTTCTGTCTGCACGTACCTACAGTGTGACAACCCATATTACAATTTTGATAAAAACCTAGCATAACTGCATCCTGATATGCTTTATTTCATAATATGGTGTGCTTTTGGATATTTTAAGAGTTAAATCAGATCAGGAATAAAATGCATTTGAGAGTGAAACAGGATGTTGTTAATGTTCTTGTTTGACAGCCTTCTCAACTACTTAAATTTTCCACTGGTATTGCAGATTTAACTTCCTTCAACATTCTAAATTTGGTTTTCCATTGTTTTACAGACAAACATGGCAAGTAAGGGGTTGGGGAGTTCCTCAGGCATAAATGCCCTACAGTGAATGGGGGTTAGGCGCTAAAAACAACCTCGAAGAAGTGGGCCTTGAGCCTGAATTTGAACACAGCCAGGGATGAAGCTTGACATAGTGGTCTAGTTATAAGGCAAAGCAAGAGAGAGAGAGGACAGATTCTGGAATTGGCATTGGTGGAGAAGGGTACTGATAGGAGAGACTTACCTGATGAGCGGAGTTCCTGGGGAGGAGTATAGGCAGAGAGGAGAGGTATTGAGGCGCTTTGGAGTGAATGCATTTGTAAGTGATTAAGAGGAGTTTGAATTGTATGTGGTAATGGATAGGGAGCCAATGGAGTGATTTGAGGAGAGGGATGATATGAGTTTAGCGACTCTGGCAGAATATAAGTCGTGCAGCAAAATTGTGGACAGATTGAAGGGGAGAGAGTGTTTACGAAGAAGACCCTTGAGAAGTAAGTTGCAGTAGTCAAGGCAAGAGGTGATAAGGGCTTGGATAAGGGTTTTGGTTATGTGCTCTAAGAGGAAGGATTGGATTTTGGTGGCGCTATAGTCAATAAAATGTTTCAGCTGATAGCATCTCCTTTTCAGCAGTAACTTCATGTAAACATTTTCAGGCTAATATTGGATCCATGAGGTCAGTGGTTTACAGAGACGCTGATTGGGCAGAAAGTGACTTATATATTCAATGCTGGGCCTCATCCAGGCACCAAGATTGAATATTTGGATCTTCGGTGGCTGCAAGACTCTTTTCAGATGCTGACCAATTATTCATACTGGCTCCTGGATGAAATTAGCCAGCCTTTTTTGCTGTCCTAACTTTATCCAGGCACTTAACTGGTTAGTGGACTGAAAATCGCCACTAACCAGGCAAATCGCAAGTCCAGCCTGACTGCATGGTGCTGCAGCCGTCTTTGCTGATATTTAGTGACACTGTCTAAGTGCCACTAAATATTAATGGCAGAGCCGTCCATCAGGATTAATCAGGTAAGAGACTTCCTGTCCAGTTAAATATTTTATGTCTGTCCCTTTGGAGGAGAGTGTAATATAGTGGTTAGAGCTATAGCCTCGAAACCCTGAGGTTGTGGGGCTCAAATCCCATGTTGCTCCTTGTGACCCTGGGTAAGTCACTTAATCCTCCACTGCCCCAGGTATAGTAGATAGGTTGTAAGCCCACCAGGACAGATAGGGAAAATGCTTGAAGTATCTGTATGTAAACTTCTTTGAGTGTAGTTGCATAACTACAAAAAGGTAGTATACAAGTTCTAATCCCTTCCCTTTCTTAACTGTTGATCAGTTTCTATCACCCTTCAGGAAGTGTAGCCCATTCTATCACATAGAACTGTTTTAACTCTGTGACGTTTGAGGTCTTCTTCATAAGTAACTCACTTCATATCTTACAACGTTTAGTTTGGTACTTTTACCTGGTCAATTGGGGAAAAAAGACAATTGGAAAAACCCCACCCTTTTCTGACAATTTATAGAGTTGTCATTTTGCTGCAAACCTACTTTTGCTTAACTTCAGCTCAAGGGTGGATTATCTGATGTTCTCTCAACAACTTTAAATCTAATCTCAAAATGTTTCTTTTCAGAGATGCTTATGAAATCTATACCTAGTTCTCTTTATTAAAAATCCTCAGACATGCGCTTCCAGAGGAGGTGGTAGAGCAGAGTACGATTTTGGGTTTCAAAATGGGATTGGACGAGTTCCTGAAGGAAAAGGGGATTGAGGGGTACAATTAGATGGTTATTATATAGTACAAAACGCTTTAGAGTAATAGATCACTTACAGGTCATTGATCTGCGGGGCCGCTGAGGGAGCGGACTGCTGGGCATGATGGACCTATGGTCTGACTCGGCAGAGGCAATGCTTATGTTCTTATTAGGCCTAGCATTAAATATTACCTCTACTCCTTTTGTATTTCGCCTCCCCTTTCTTTTATGTTAAGCAACGTATCCTCCCCATTTGCCCTTACGTATATTGTTGTGTCTGTACTGTTGTTGTGATTTGTTCCCCTCTATTTTATATTTTTTAAACGTTTTTTTAAATACTTTGTATAAAGTGTAAACCGCTTTACATATAAAAGCGGTATATCAAGACCTAAATAAACTTGAAACAGAATTATTGTGTACATCCAGGACTTGATGCAACAATCGCCCCATGATACTAACACCATCTAACTTGACAGCTGGGATGAGGTTCTTTGGAAACAGTTGATTAACTTGAAGAAAAACATTTATTATGACTGAAAATCTTATTGGCCATCCAGATGTTTGGTAAATCTGAGCTAGGCAGCATTATCCTTACCTTTCAAAGAGCAGTGCTTTCTTCTTTATCCTTCCATGATCATCATTTCCATTCACTGGTTCCCTTTGGCTGACAAATGTATTCTGTTCGTTGCAGTAACAGACTCCTGCAGATTTTTAGATGTTTGTCAGGGTTTCTTCATGATTTTTGTGGATGATTTTCCTGTTTGATCTTGGGATGAGCTTGGCAGGACATCTGTCATAGATACGCTAAACCCTCACCAGCCTTGGGGCAAGTTTCTGTGCCAAGTTTGAAATCTTTTGCGAACGTGCTTCCATTTCTACAGGTCAGCAAAGTAGGCAAAAAAATTCACGAATGAAAATTTTTGGCACAGTTTGGGCTCCATACTGCTGCTGGTAGGTAAGTCAGCTGAGGGTACAACTTTACCAGCAGACATGTACCATGAGGTACTTCCAAGATTTGCTATACGAGACTTTACAGTCAAGTGAAGCTGAAGATATGACCATCCCAAAAATATGGCTTTATGCATTTATGCAAATTTTCACTGTTTTTCAGATTCAAATATCAAGTTTCAAGTTTATTAAAAAGTTTGTTATACCGCTTATACAAATTTCTAGGCGGTGTACAGCAATAATAAAAAGGGGAAATCATTAAAAATAACACAAACAAAAAAACCACTGAAGACTGAAAAGTAAACTCCACACAATTAGGGAAAAGGGAAGAACTACAATGTTTAAAATAAAGCACACTTAAGGGGAAAAACCAGTAGGAAGGGAAAGACTAACAATTGTTTAGTCCTAAAAAGGACAGTTTTATCCGAAAGCATCTTCAAATAAGAAAGTTTTGAGTTTAGCTTTAAATTGTTTAAGAAAGGGTTCCATCTGCAAATGGGAAGGCAATGAGTTCCAAAGGGTAGGAGCAGTAACAGCAAAATTATTGGATCTCAAAGTGTTGATCGATTTGAGAGATGGAACAATTAAAAGATTCTGCGATGTGGAACGAAGAGATCTAGCTGGGTGATAAGGAGTAAGAAGTTGGTCAATAAATGCTGGTTGATTGAGTGATTTAGTAGTAAAAGTTAATAACAAGATTTTATAGTTAATTCGATGTTCAACCGGTAACCAGTGAGCATCAATTAAAAGAGGTGAAACATGATCATATTTTCTAGCACCATATATAATTTTAATATCTGTAATGTGTAGTTTTTTGATGGGGTTAAAAAAAAATCATTTGAAAGAACATGTTTTTTTGCTACAGAAGCTATCCTGTCTCATGTTGGACCCGATCTTTCTATGATGAGAATTTATGGTTAGCAGGATTGATAAGGCACACAGTTCCTTCTACTTCCCCAAGAGTTGCCTGAATCTTTTGAGCTTTGGAAGTAGAGAGCAGGAAGGACCAAAAATAGTCAGAATTTTACACTAAGTTCTGTCCCAGGTCTGTCAGATGATGTCATTTTGCTGTCTGTGGGAAAACCTTCGGACTGGTTCGTCTGAAGTTGTTTTGTCATGTTGGCAGGACAAGGTAGATAGAGGGAATTGCAATAGTCCAGTAGACCTAAGACTAGGGATTGGACAATTAGCCTAAATTGTGCTGGGTCAAAGAATTTTCTTATTTTACGTAGATTTCTCATAATTAAAAAAGCTTTCTGGGATGTTTTATTAATTTGGGACTGCATTGTGCAGCATCTGTCTATCGTTACTCCTAGGAGTTTGAGTTCGGGCTGTAATAACAGAAATAAGAAAAAGCCATGTAATAATCAAATAAGTTTTGATTATTACATGCCTGGGGAGAGCCGATACATGCCATCAAAATTTTAGTGCTCTCCAAAGGGAGAAATCATTGACAACTAGAGTTATACCCTTTGTGGTATCATTTGTAATAATTAAAATACAACGGCACAGTTATCACATGGACTTCCTTTCCAAGAATGCCTTATATCAGTTTTATATTTAAATCATTAATTTTAGAATGGAATCTCTCTCCCAAATCCTATTATCCAGAGGTTTACCAGTTAGCCAAAGTGGTGTGCTTGTATTAATCTGCTTCAATCTGTGGAAATATTTCCATAAGTTGGCCAAAGAAAATGCACATGGCGTCACACATTAACAGATGATGATTTACCATTTAGCAAAATGATTATTCATCGAATTGTATCCTAAAGCAAGATCTTTTGTTTTTGAAAGCATGAAATGTTAGTACTGCATTTCAAGTGAGTGTTTTTACTCTGCAGGGAGGCAACGGAACAGATTGGAGCCAATGGATACCATCTTTGTTAAACAGGTTAAGGAAGGAGGACCTGCATTTGAAGCTGGACTATGCACAGGTACTGTTGCTCTCTGTTGTACTAAACTATAATGTAACTAGCGTGGATGTAAGGTTATGATTTTTTTCATGCTAATACAATAACATTTTAAGTAAGTATCTTTTATGTTCTTGGTGGGGGAACTTCAAAAATCTTAAGCTTAAGAATTCTTATTTCCGAATTTCATTGATCTGTTTTGCAATACTTGTAAGTATGTTGTCCTTAGTGTAACAGATGATTTCCTCTGATGGACTGGTAGAGCTGATCCAGTGGGAAGTGAAAATTGGATTTTTGAACTGTCATTCAGTCACATTCAGTCAGTTTTTTTGTTAATGCTGCTCAAGGTGGAATATTGTATTGTCACAGGCATTGCTTCTTGATGAGTTTGATTATTTGTATGTTTAATAGGATGCTTTTATTTTGTAAACTGTTATGTGTATGTTTTGTTTTGGATGTTTTGTTGTAATCCGCATAGAATTGTGGGATATGCGGACAATAAATTTTTTAAATAAATATAAGAGAAAAGATACAGTCTCAGAGGAAACTGGATATGTGCACAGTGCAAATTTTATGACTGGATGCAGTTTCTGAATTACAGGCTGGCTTGATCTAAGTTATCAGGGTTGTACCAGAGGCAGGTCACAGTGGATAAATCTGATCAATTTCTTTTGACACGATGACTAGAGAGTTTTATCAGGGGAGAGTGATAAATATGGGGTATTTGGATTTCAGCAAGGTTTTTAGGATGTTTTTGCAAGATTGATCTATAAGTAAACTGAGTATGCTTTGCATTGGCCCTACAGTGACTAGCTGGGTTAAACTAGTTATCTAGAGGTAACATAAAGTACTGGTAAGCGAAGATTACACCACATAAGGGATGTTGCCAGTGGGCTGCCATAATTCTGATTCTTTATAGCCTTTTTAAAAAAATGTTCTATATCTTAGAAAGTCTATTGGGGAAAGTTTTTAATTTTTGCAGATGATGCGAAGATCTGCAACAAGGTGTGTCCCTGGTACCCCCCCTCACACTGGTTGAAGGTGTTGTGGACCTAATTATGGTAGAACGGGGAGTTGCTGTGCTTGTCCGCCTACTAGTGCTGGCCAATTTGCCGATTTGAATCGATTCACTTAAAAAAAAAAAGTAAAAAATTGGGCCTCTTAAGTAGCAGCAGTGGTGGCAGTAACCAGCTTGGCAGATGCAGCACAGTAAACAGGTTTCTCCTGGCCTGCCCTGCTGGGGCCTTCCCTCTTCCACGACACTGATGACTGCAGAAGAAACCCTGGCGGGCAGGCTGTGAGAATTCTGGTCACTGCTGCTACTTTAGGAGGCCCGAAGGGGGGGGGGGGGTTGGTCAGGAGGTGCTGCACAGGGGAGTAGGAGGGATGGAAAGCTGCTGCACGGGGAGGGGGGGGTGCTCGAGAGAAGAAGAATTGGAGATGGAATGGAGGAGAGGAAGGGAGAGAGATGCAACAGAGGTAGAAAGGGGTGAGAGAGATATCATGCATATGGTGGAGGCTAGGGAGACATGAATTTAGAAGAGAGAGAGAGAAATGTTGGATATAGGGTAGAGGGCAGGGAGAGATGGTTCATAGGGAGAAAGAAATGGTGCACATGATAATGGAGGGGAAGAAGGGAGAGATGTTGCATGAAGGGGAATAGAGAGGTTTGATCCAGGGCTCAAGGCAGGGAGAGAGATGGTAGACAGTGGGAAAGAAACAGAAATGTTGAATATGGCAGTGAAAGGGACAGCACAGAGATGGAATATGGATGGTGAGCACATAGAAAGAAGAAAATGTCAAATGGGTAGGAGACCCTGGCGAGCGAGTTAACAGAAGACAAACAGAAACCAGAGCCTGGGACCAACATGATTTGAATAATAAAATGACAAGACAACAAAAGGTAGAAAAAAATAATAATTTTATTTTCTATTTTGGGATTGCAATATGTCAGATTTGAAATGTGTATCCTGCCAGAGCTGGTGTTAGACAGCGAGCCTGAGCTAGGACCTAACAGAGAGAGGAAGAGTCTATTTTGTTTACACTACAGCACTGGCATAGAGCTGGAGAGGGCAAAGAGGGCTGGGGCGGATGAAGAGGCTACAAAATAAACTCGCCAGGATGTTTGGGGGGGTGGGAAAACCACCCTATTGGGTGGGCAAAGTGAATCTGATCTAAAAATCAGTTCAGTAGGCCAAATTGAATCGAAAATTACTGCCTGCATTGTTCATGTGTGTTCATTCCTGGGCAGTTAAGTTTACTTGTGCATGACTCTTAGAAAATTACTGTCATGCTAACTTTCTTAAAGCTTAAGTCAGTAGCCTTGAGCAAAGTTCAAGAAAATAGCTGTTTTGTTTCCAATGCTGTTGAAGTTCAGAAGGAGTTGAGTGAGACCTTGGAAAAAGAGCTAGGAAATTATAGATAAACTAGTTTTTTAGCCCGTTACATTAACGGGTGCTAGAATAGATGTGTAGACTTAGGCATTTCTTTCTGTCTGTCTGTCTGTCTTTTTTTCTTTCTGTCTCTCTCCCCCTGTCTGTCTTCCCTTCTCCCTTTCTTTTACCTCCCCCTGTCCAGCAGCACCCCTTCCCTGCTCCCCTGTCCATCAGTAGCCCTTCTCCCTTCCTTTTACCTCCCCCTTGTCCAGCAGTACCCCTTCCCTGTCCCCCCCACCATGTCCAGCAGCACCCTTTCTACTTTCCTTTCATCTCCTCCCTGTCCAGCAATACCCCTTCCCTGCTCGCGTGGTAGCTGCAGTGGTGCCCTTTCCCGGCTCAGTTTGCCGACTGTTATTCCCCCTCTACGCGGTTGATTCCGAGAACAGCTGGAGGCTGTGGCCGTCTGAGCTGTCGGAAGGGGGAGGAAGCGGCCCTTACGGGCATTGGGCCAAGTCAGCCATAGGTCAGTTTCTGGGTGGCAGGGGACCGGCATCTGCAATGCCTCTTCCTTTGCCTCTGTTGCAGGTGTGAAGCTCCTGTTCCGCCCTTCCCTTCCTGAAATGAAATGGAGACCACGGGTACTGTGATGCTTTGGGCTGGAGATTGAACCTGGATCTAGCTTTTTCTATTGAGGTATTGGGCTCTAGAACTGTGTTTTGACTCCTTGTGTCCTAAGGCAGGAACGTCGCAGTAGTACCCCTTCTCCCTTACTTGCTCCCTGTCCAGCATCCACTAGGCTGGGCAGCCTCGGGGCTTTTGCTAGGCCAGCCCGCCTCGCAATATCGAAGTAGGCTGGCCTAGCAAATGCCCCACAGCTGCTGCCGCTGCTGGTCCATCAGATGTCAGCCGGCGTCGGAGATGGGGGCAGGAACATTGCTGGGGAAAACGCAAACCACCTCAGGCTCTTACTGCGCATGCGACACCACAGAGGCACAAATCATGGAGGCAGGGATCACGCCTATTGAAGTGCGCATGCGTGCTTAGGGTTTTATTATAGCAGATTACAGGCAGTTAAAGAATGGAACAAGTACTGCCATTGGCTCATTTTCTTAACAGTATTCTCGGTACCAGAGCCAGTTCTTACAGAGGCATTGGCTATGACATGGGCATCTAGCAGCCATCTGTCCATAATGTTTATGTAGTATTTGTTTTATAGGTATTTGTGATGATGGAGTTGTATTAAATATTGCGTTTTTGGAAATGGCCCTAAGCCCAGTTGGATGGGAAGTTAAAAATTGAGTTAAAATAAATATAACCAAGATAAATTCAGGGCACAGCAGTGGTGTACCAGGAGGTCATGGCCCCTGGACATCAGTCTGAGTGATTGTTAGAGCTTCAAAAACAAAAAGTATGAGGTCTTTATGTAGCATATGTATAGTGAGTGCAGAATTGTAAACATTGGCCCCTGTGTGATAGAGACCTAAGGTGCGCCATAGGGTCTAAGGATGAGCCGTTTAAAAGAAATGCATGTTTTATAGCCAGTCTCCACAAATACCTTGTGCCAGTTTGCTATTATGTTTGGAATTTGGATTTTGTGCCCCTGAATTGGCTACTGCCACTCTTGAAGAAATGAATATTCTACCTCTGTACACGCTGCAGTTCTTCCCAGCACCACACATGCTTAAACCTAATGAGATCCATGCACACACAGTTAAATCAGTGCACCTTTCTTCAGGGGAACTGGCAATTTTGGGCAGCAATAGGAAGAAGAGGGTTGATGAAATAATCTGGCTGTCTTGCTCAGGGGATGCCTTGAGGTAGTAGAGGGGTTGGGACATGGTTGGCCAACTGATGGGATGTGGGAATAATGTAAGGGATGGCTGACCTAGGAGGGGGGTTGGGGAGACTGGGTAATTGCTTCATGTATCCCTAAGCCATAGTGATACTTTGTGCAACAAAGGCTGTTAATAGCTTGCTCACTATGGGTGGTGGGGGGGAAAGGAGGTGCCAATGCCTTCTGTTGGTACTGCGCAAATGACATGTCAAGGGCTAGATTTATCATGCTTTCTTTCCCCATAAATACAGAATGGAGTCCTAGTTTTAGTAAATTAAGGCCCATATTCACTAAAGATAGAGTCAATCGTGATTAATTCACTATCTTTTTTTGCATGCAAACTCCCGAATCAAAGATATTGAGTCGGGGCAGAGCCCTGACAGTAGTGACTGGAAAAGCATCACTGATGTCAGGGCTTCTAATGGTTTTTTTTTAAAATCGGGCAGATATTTTGCTTGTATTACACACCCAAAATAACTGCTCGATTAAAAAAAGAAAAAAAAGCTCCCTCCCTCCCCGAAGCTAAATTACCGCCGCCGATGCCTGCCGTTACTGCAGCCAACAGAATGGCAGGAGGGATCCTGACTTCCTTTTGACATCAGCGCTTTCCCCTTCCCCCAAAAACACCAACCCCCCTCTCCGGTACCTGTAAAGTTGGGAGCAGAAGGGGTGTTCAGTCCCTCCTGCTCCGTAGGCCTCCATTCAGTGGTGGGAGCAGGAGGAACCACAAAGTCCTCCTGCTTCTTCTCCTCCGCCCTGCCCAACGTGAATGCGGGCCTTAGGCCCCAGCCCGGTGCATAATGTGATGCATGGGGAGGAGGTCTAATGACCAATTAGGGACTTCTTTCGGCTCAACCCTAAGGAAGTCCCTGATTGGCTCAGGCGCCTTAGGCTCCTCCCAAGGGCCCATTAAGGGCCTTAAGCCCCTCCCCATGCATCACATGATGCACTGGGGTGGGGCCTAAGGCCCACATTCGTGTCGGTCAGGGTAGAGGAGAAGGAGCAGGAGGACTTTGGATGGAGGCCTACGAAGCAAGAGGGACTGATCACCCCTCCTGCTCCCAACTTTACAGGTATAAGAGTGGGGGTTTGCATTTTTTTTTTTTTGGGGGGGGAAGCACCGGGTGGGGCGCATTTGTCGGGGGGGGGGGGGTGGCAGCGTGTTTTTTGACAGGCCTGTCTTTTATTATTATTTTTTTTAAGGGGCAGATATTTTGTGTGTGTAATGCACGCAAAATATTTGTGGCATGGGAAAAAAAATGAATAAAAAAGACAGGTAGGCCTGTCAAAAAACTGGCAGACCTGTTAGTGTAACAGTTACCGATAGGTCTGCAGCAGTCAGATTTTAGGATAGTAAAACCCGATTCAAAATAGCTAAGCAATTGTTAGTGAATCAGTCACTTGGCTATTTTGCATGAGGTTTTACTAATTTGCATGGGAGGATCGGAGCGGAGAATGAACAGGCAGCAGTTTAGTGAATCTGGTTGGGGTCGGGGAACGAACACAAAAGCAGTAAAACTGGTTTTGCGATCGTTGGTACAGGATCGGAAGGTTTAGTGAATCTAGCCCTAAGTCCTAAAGCAGCTGCAGTATACCTGGGCATGGTTGTGGGATGGGGGAATTCTGACAGCTGTTTGATAGGCTGGCTCTTAGATAAAATTTCTCAAAGCCTGCTTTATAATGTGTATGTAGTCTACACCTGCTTAACTACTAGAAAGATATTAAGTCCTGCTGAATATGTATTAAAGTTGTATAAAAAATGCAGTAGAAATTTTCTAGTAATCTTCCCACCTAGTGATTTGAAATCATGGTTTTAAATGGATATGATTTACATTGGTTTATGGAGTATTAATTGTAAGCTTTGGTAGCATCATGTATCCTGATTTTGGGAGGCCCTCCATGTTATACAGAGCTCTCTTAGGTCATGCTTCCTACCTGTTGGCATGGAGTCTGTAATAAAGATAGTGAAGTGAGTGAAACAGCTTATAGAGAAGTTTTATTTGATCCTTTATTGCCCCCTGCTGGATTGGTAAGGTCTACACAGTAGTTTCTTTTAAAGAATTTTTTGAACATCCTACCACATTTAGCAAACTTAGGCCCCGATGTTCTAAACTTACCATCTTGTGAGTCGTCTTAGTGCCGGTAAATTTTCCGTTAAAAAAAGAGCTCCACGGAAATTCCATCAGATCAATCATTTGAGAAAGTGACTGACATAAGCACAGAATAGTTCATGGAAAGAGGCATAAATGTGCGCATGTACCAGGAATTCTATGTCACAGGCATGCATGAGCGTTAATCATTGGCCTGCCGTATTGTAGCGCATCATGGGTGCACGTCATAAGCATTTGTCATAAGCGTATATCACATGCATCGATAGCTGAGAGCTTCATGTCAAGATGTTTATAATTCAATCAGTATAACACTGGAAATGACAATAGATGCTAGTCTGGAACTCTAAAGCCCGGAATGAAATCAATTAAAAAAATTATATGTAAAAATTGTATTCCTTTTGCTTGCTAGATTCCTGTCCCCCTGCTCTGATGACATTTCAGAAATATCTTTTGATTGGCTAACTTGTTTGTTGGTAAAAGGCAAGTTTCCCAAAGAAAAAGGGCATTATAATAATTACACCTATTAAAATCCCTAAAGAATCTATCACCCAGGTCTCTACATAGTAACATAGTAGATGACGGCAGATAAAGACCCAAATGGTCCATCCAGTCTGCCCAACCTGATTCAATTTAAATTTTTTAATTTTTTCTTCTTAGCTATTTCTGGGCAAGAATCCAAAACTTTACCCTGTACTGTGCTTGGGTTCCACTGCTAAAATCTCTGTTAAGACTTACTCCAGCCCATCTACACCCTCCCAGCCATTGAAGCCCTCCCCAGCCCATCCTCTACCAAACGGCCATATACAGACACAGACCGTGCAAGTCTGCCCAGTACTGGCATTATTATCTAATTATATGCCTGTTGCATCTTTTCTGTTATTTGTAAAATTGATGGAAGAACTTGTCTATTTACAGCTTTTGGATTATTTGGAACAATTCCCAATTTTACATACGTCAGAATCAGGCTTTCACCATCTTCATAGTACAAAGACATTAATTGCCTCATTTTTGAACTATCTGTATGATTTATTTAGTAAGGGAGCAGAAGCATTGATTATGCAATTCAGTCTAAGTAGTTCTTTTGATTTAGTTGATTATAATGTTAATTTTCTGGATGCTATAGGTATCTCTGGTAAAGTGTAATTATGGTTTTAGGATATTTTAAAATCACATATTTATCAAGTTAGTTTTAATGGGGTTTTGTCAGATATTTGGAGCAATCCCTGTGGAGTTCCCCAGGGATCCCCTCCTTCCCCAGGCCTTTTTCAATATTTATCTTGCATCCTTGGGTTAAAAACTATCAAATCTTGCTATAAAAATTTTCAGTTTCGCCGACAACATAACTATAGTAATTTCTGTCTTTTCCAAATTTTCTTCGGCTTCTGCTGATTTTGAAGGTTATTCAGATTATAAATCATTGGATGGATGATGTATTTTAAACTAAAGCTTAATTTGGGAGGTATGTCGGTTTCGCGGTGGGAAGGTTGGCGGGGTTCGGATGGGAGGGAGAGATGGAAAGATGCGCAGGTGGATGGGGGAACTCGGGGACATTCGGAAGGGCTTCAGGGGCGATCTAACTAGGGCTTATTTTCAGGGTAGGGCTTATTTTTGGGGAAACACGGTAGTAATATGTAGGTATGATGACTAAGTGTACGTAAAATTGCTCAATGACATTCTAAATGGTTGCTGAGAAAATAGCAAAAACTAGCGAATTACTTTTTTTTACCTCACCCTATAGTTAGACATTCTTATTTCTATTACTGATATAAAAAATGTTTATTTGTTTTTATGATAGGCCTATTACTCTATGATTTTTATAGTAATGTATTTTGTTTTGAAGTGTTGCTCATTTTTGAAAATATTAATAAATTACAATAAAGAAGCAATAGGCAGAGATTTAAGAGGTGGTGAAAATAGTATTGGAAAATGAGGGGTATGTATTAGTGCGTGTTTAACTCTAATTAGCAGATGGTGAAACAGCTGCTTTACGTAACTTGATGTCGAACGAGAGCAACAGTGCCAAGTAACAGGCATTTGGAGATGCAGAGCTCCCATGTTGCTTCTGAGCAACCATGTTAAATAAAGGGTTAAGTAATATAAAGGACCAAAGAAAATTATGGATGAGGAAGTATCCTGTGGGCATTCCAGCTTGTATAGCAGCTAACAACTGAGATATATACTTAGCTGTGGAAAAATGAGCAGATTGGATGGGTTAATTGGTTTTGATCTACTATGGAAGAATGTAAATAGCCAGCCATATAACAGGATGAAAGGTATTACCTTTTTCCCTAAAACTTACTGTTATTGTTTCATACTTGCCCTTTCAGGTGACCGAATTATAAAAGTCAATGGCGAAAGTGTAATTGGAAAGACATATTCTCAAGTAATCGCTTTAATTCAAAACAGGTAAGAGAATATTTTTGACAATAGTATATCCAGTTGCGTGCAAAAATGTGGGCCCTATGATCAACGTGTAAGTTTTCGTAAATTCATAAGTGAGCAGAAGTGGACACACCGTCTTCCTGCAAATTTAAATAAATTATGATTTATTTGCTGATTTTAGGTGCAGAAGTTTGCACTTGCTTTATGTTGTTTTATTACTTCGTCAAAAAAGTTAACTCGTTAAGCCTTCAATTAGGTGAAGCAATTCCACAGTGCAAGTTCTTGCAGATCTTCTTCGTCAGTAGTATACTGTTAAACGTGGCACAACTTTCTGTGCAGATGATGACATTATTAAATTGTCATTGCTCTCTGCCTCCAGGTGTATGTTGAGGAATAAGTAAGAACTGATTTCACCTTAAAGCTAGGCATCATCTGAAATATTCGTATGTACGGCAGTCTCCATATGCTATCTCTAACATAGCTATTCACCTGTTTTGATCATCACACTCTATATCTGATCCATAATTCAATTACATTTTTTTTGCAGTAAAAGTACTCGGATATCAAAATTCCTGCTTTGTTCTAAAATGGGATAGTCTCAATGGGGCAAGCCAAGGTTGTTACTATTATTAAAACATACAGCTCTGATATTTCTAAATTAATCTTGTAATCTGAAAGAGACGCAAACTTTTCTTCTAACTTTTTGTATAGCAAGACATGAAAAATCCTGTTCAAAACTAATACAATATTATTGGCATAAGGTGTAATTTTTTGTGAATTTTTAGTGCCGGGAATTCTGTATTACTGCTTGATAGCCATTGGCAATGTTTCTAGATTTTCTGTAAATAAGGTAAAGGAATGTTCTAGACCAGGGCTATTCAACGTTGGTCCTCGAGGGCCGCAATCCAGTTGGCTTTTCAGGATTTCCCCGACGAGATCTATTTGCAGGCACTGCTTCCATTGTATGCAGACAGATCTCATCCCTATTCATTTCGGAAATCCTGAAAACCTGATCTGGCGAGGGCCGAGGTTGGACACCCCTGGTCTAGACAAAATGTCATGGGACAATCTATCACATTAACAGAAATGAGTACAGTCTGGTTTCTATCTAGATTAATAATTCTTTTTGAAACCATAATGCTCAAGTACTCAATAACAAAGACCACTGTAATTTCTTATCTAAAAACAGAACTGGCAAGATCTGAAAATAAGTAAAACAGATTTTATACAACTTATTTCAGGACTAAGTAGTGCACTAGTTTTGCAGTTTTCCACTATATATTAGTGAGTTTATTTCTCCATTGTGTGTGTTACATTTGACCGGGCAGGAGAGGGCAGCCGGAGTGCCGGCGAGTGAAGGAAATCACTAGCAGTATGCTCCGACCGCCTCTTCCTGCACTAAAGTTGGGCTTCACTAATCAAGAGCTGCTTTGACACCAAAAAACCTCAAATTGGAGGTGCTCCAGTAAACTTATATTGCTGGGTATAACTGCATTTATATTTCTACCCTCTTATGCTAGGCTATTCCAAAGGGTTGGGGAGACCTCAGAAGTCACGGGCCGAACGTTGCACCAGAGCTATGGGTGGGAGCCAAGGAACCTCAGCAGCCCCCCTCCAAACTTCTGTCATTGGCCACAATACCCCTCCCTTATACTTTTTTCTTTATATTTTTACTTATTTCCTTTAAGGATATACTCTTAAATATCTTTTTCTTTTGAATCTTTTTCATTTAAATCTTCACCCACTGACACATTCTATAACAAATATACAAAAGCAAGCTGATAATTGCTTATCTTATCTTTTGATCGTGTGTTGCTTGCTCAGGTCTCTCCACTTCCTTCACACCGTCTTAGTGCAGGTTAAAAAAGACAGCGGGAAATCCTCCCAAATGTAGGTCTACCGATGTTGACCAGCATTTCAAGAGAAGCTCATTTCATCAGGGCTCTGAAGTGTTCTGGATGCTAATCCTCTTACAGGATAGAAAGTTTGGAGGGGGGCTGCTGAGGTTCCTTGGCTTCCACCCATAGCTCCGGTGCAATGTTCGGCCCGTGGCTTCTGAGGCCTCCCCAACCCTTTGGAATAGCCTAGCACACTGTTCTTCAACTGCCAGTCCGCAGGAAATTTCTGCCAGTTTGTGCAGGGCCGGCAAGATTAAGGTGACCATAGGTCCATTTTCAGACCTCTTGTCCCGTTGTCCCCACACAAAGCCTCCCTCCTTCCTTTTCCCAGGTCCCCTTCTCTTACTGCCCTGCCGCTGCTGCTAAAGCCGACAGGAAGTCTTCTTTTCGACATCAATTCTGACATCGGAGAGGACGTTCTGGGCCAGCCAATTGCTGCCTGGCTGGCCCAGAGCGTCCTCTCCAACGTCAGAATTGACGTTGGAAAGAAGACTTCCTGTCGGCTTTAGCAGCAGCAGCAGGGGGTGGTAAGAGCAGGGGAAAGGAAGGAGGGAGGCTTTTTTTTTTTTGCGTGACAGGGAGGGAAGGAGGTAGGCAGGCAAGCAGACTGGCTTTGGCCAGGGAGGGAGAGAGGTAGACAGGCAGGCTGGCTTCGGGGGTGGGGTGGGACAAAGTGTGGAAGGCAGTGAGAGGGCATAGGAAGGAGGCACTGGGGGCACTAAAGACAGGAAGGGGAACTAAGGACATGGGAAGGAGGCACTGGGGGCACTAAAGACAGGAAGGGGAACTAAGGACATGGGAAGGAGGCACTGGGGGCACTAAAGACAGGAAGGGGCACTAAGGACATGGGAAGGAGGCACTGGGGGCACTAAGGACATAGGGAGGGAATAGAAAAGGACAATTCTTGGACCTGAGTGCAGAAAGAAAGAAATGAAAGAAAGGATACACAGACAGAAGGAAACGCAACCAGAGACTCATGAAATCACCAGACAGCAAAGGTAGGAAAAATGATTTTATTTTCAATTTAGTGATCAAAACGTGTCAATTTTGAGAATTTATATCTGCTGTCTATATTTTGCACTATATTTGTCTGTTTTTCTATAGTTACTGAGGTGACCGAGCTCGCGAAGATGGGGCGGAAACAGAGTTTTAAAATTTTAGTCCTAGTAGTTTGCTGGTCCACAAAATAATTCTTTTATTTCTGCCGGTCCACGGGTGTAAAAAGGTTGAAAAACACTGGCCTAGCATAAGAGGATAGAGATGTAAAAGCAGTTATACCCAGCAATATAAGTTTACTGGAGTGTTTGAATATTTTGAGTGTTACATTTCTTAGACATACATGACAAAAATATATAGAATTCTTAAATAAGATACATTCAATGTGCATATAAAATCTTATTTTAGATTATTGTAAGCTGCTTTGGATTTTTTGTTTCTAACCATATCAACAATATGCTAATCAAAGAACACTACACTACCACAGATGGCTCCATTTTCACTGAGCTTATTTGGGGAATAGTGATGATAATTTTTTGTGTGTTCTGTCTTTCTCAGTACTAGGAATGCAAAGGTATGGTTAGCTGGCAACAGATGGATGTTATCCTCTGTTCACTCATGTTGCATTATTTTGTATAAGCTTGGTGCTGAAAATACTTCCTCCTCAGGCATTGTTGTTGTGTCATTGAAAATAGTATGAGCTTTTCTGTGGTCTTTTGTGGATTACTATTGTGGCTTATTTTAAGTATAATGTTGATATAGTCAAGAATAGCAACAAAGGAGCATCCAAAATGAAAACCAAAAACTGTGGAGTCAATGTTTTTGGTAAAAAATGTGAGAATCCCTCCTGCCTTTTTTTTCTGGGAGGGGGAGGGTAGGGAATGATTTGGCGGGGGGAGAGAGCTCTATTGGCAGGAGGGGAGTGGGCTTCCCTCCTGCCAATTTTCTTTCGTAGGGGGGGGGTTGGCATGGCAGGAAGGGAGTGGGCTTTCCTCTTGCCGTTTTTACCGCTGCGTGCAGGGAGGGTTGGGGTCGGTTTGCGGTGCTGGTTCATGGGGAGGGGATGCTTTTTTAAAGAGGGAGACATTGTGCGTGTGTAACACACGCAGCATCTGTGCCCATTAAAAACAACAGCAACAAAGTTTCCTGCCCTGAACAGCTGAGTGGCAAGAGGCTGCTTTTGGTGCTTCCCCTGCCTCTCAGCTGTTGGGGCTTTCCTTACCGGCTTTGCGCATGTGTGAGAGTCACTCTGACAGTGCTCAGTCGGAGGGCGAGTTGGGGATTACAACAAACATCTGCATGAATCATTTAGTGCATGAATAGCGCTTTTGAATTGGCCAAAAAAATCTGATTGGAGAGACCCACACGGTCTTTCCGATCCTCTTTAGTGCATCTATCCCAGTTTTGCATGAGGTAAAACTCTTTATAGTTTATAAATCTTTCCTTTTGGCTAAGCCTTAATAATAATATTGTAATTAATAGCTAAAGAGACATATCAAGAAACTGTTTTATTTTACTTTTGTGATTATGATAAACATACAGAGGGCCTCAAAATAGTACTTGGCGGGCCGTATGTGGCCCCCAGGCTGTGAGTTGTAGACCACTGATCTAGCCCATTGTGCAGACTCTCTAAGCCAGCTGACAAGTTTGATCATTGCAGTCTCTCTGAGGGAGCTAGATTTAGAGGCTCCACAAGCTGGCTTGACACATACCGAGATCACTTTGATTCTAATGGAACATTGGGAAATGCCAGAGGGGCCCTTGCATGGGGCTAAGGTGATGACTACCGTATTTTCACGCATATAACGCGCGCGTTATACGCGTTTTTACCTACCGCGCATACCCCTCGCGCGTTATATGCGTGAGCGCGGTATACAAAAGTTTTAAAACATAGTTCCCACCCCGCCCGACGCCCGATTCACCCCCCCAGCAGGACCGCTCGCACCCCCACCCCGAACGACCGCTCGCACGCGCTCCCACCCGCACCCGCATCCACGATCGGAGCAAGAGGGAGCCCAAGCCCTCTTGCCCGGCCGACTCCCCGACGTCCGATACATCCCCCCCCCGGCAGGACCACTCGCACCCCCACCCCGAAGGACCGCCGACTTCCCGACAATATCGGGCCAGAAGGGAGCCCAAACCCTCCTGGCCAGACCGCTCGCACCCCCACCCCGAACGACCGCTCGCACGCGCTCCCACCCGCACCCGCATCCACGATCGGAGCAAGAGGGAGCCCAAGCCCTCTTGCCCGGCCGACTCCCCGACGTCCGATACACCCCCCCCCCCCGGCAGGACCACTCGCACCCCCACCCCGAAGGACCGCCGACTTCCCGACAATATCGGGCCAGAAGGGAGCCCAAACCCTCCTGGCCACGGCGACCCCCTAACCCCACCCCGCACTACATTACGGGCAGGAGGGATCCCAGGCCCTCCTGCCCTCGACGCAAACCCCCCTCCCTCCAACGACCGCCCCCCCCAAGAACCTCCGACCGCCCCCCAGCCGACCCGCGATCCCCCTGGCGACCCCCACGACCCCCCCACCCCCCTTCCCCGTACCTTTGGTAGTTGGGCCAGAAGGGAGCCCAAACCCTCCTGGCCACGGCGACCCCCTAACCCCACCCCGCACTACATTACGGGCAGGAGGGATCCCAGGCCCTCCTGCCCTCGACGCAAACCCCCCTCCCCCCCAACGACCGCCCCCCCCAAGACCCTCCGCCCGCCCCCCAGCCGACCCGCGATCCCCCTGGCGACCCCCACGACCTCCCCACCCCCCTTCCCCGTACCTTTGGTAGTTGGCCGGACAGACAGGAGCCAAACCCGCCTGTCCGGCAGGCAGCCAACGAAGGAATGAGGCCGGATTGGCCCATCCATCCTAAAGCTCCGCCTACTGGTGGGGCCTAAGGCGCGTGGGCCAATCAGAATAGGCCCTGGAGCCTTAGGTCCCACCTGGGGGCGCGGCCTGAGGCACATGGGCCCAACCCGACCATGTGCCTCAGGCCACGCCCCCAGGTGGGACCTAAGGCTCCAGGGCCTATTCTGATTGGCCCACGCGCCTTAGGCCCCACCAGTAGGCGGAGCTTTAGGATGGATGGGCCAATCCGGCCTCATTCCTTCGTTGGCTGCCTGCCGGACAGGCGGGTTTGGCTCCCGTCTGTCCGGCCAACTACCAAAGGTACGGGGAAGGGGGGTGGGGGGGTCGTGGGGGTCGCCAGGGGGGTCGCGGGTCGGCTGGGGGGGCGGTCGGAGGTTCTTGGGGGGGGCGGTCGTTGGGGGGGAGGGGGGTTTGCGTCGAGGGCAGGAGGGCCTGGGATCCCTCCTGCCCGTAATGTAGTGCGGGGTGGGGTTAGGGGGTCGCCGTGGCCAGGAGGGTTTGGGCTCCCTTCTGGCCCAACTACCAAAGGTACGGGGAAGGGGGGTGGGGGGGTCGTGGGGGTCGCCAGGGGGGTCGCGGGTCGGCTGGGGGGCGGTCGGAGGTTCTTGGGGGGGGGCGGTCGTTGGGGGGGGGGGGGTTTGCGTCGAGGGCAGGAGGGCCTGGGATCCCTCCTGCCCGTAATGTAGTGCGGGGTGGGGTTAGGGGGTCGCCGTGGCCAGGAGGATTTGGGCTCCCTCCTGGCCCGATATTGTTGGGGAGTCGGCGGTCCTTCGGGGGGGAGGGATGTATCGGACGTCGGGGGGGGCATCAGGCTTTCAGGATGGGGACAGACCTTCAAGGGGGGACAGTGCACGGAAGTCAGGGGGGGTGAACGGAGAGTCGGGACAGCGCACGGAAAGTCAGGGCGGGCGAAAGGAGCGTCGGGCAGCATGCGCGGTATACCCGTGAGCGCGGTATACCAAAGTTTTTGTACATATCATCGTGATTTCTGCGCGCTATACCCGTGTGCGCGTTTTATACGGGTGCGCGTTATTTGCGTGAAAATACGGTAAGCTCTGTCCTATGGCTCCTGATTTCCAGCAGCTGTTTACAACCTAAGTTGGATTCAACTTTGAGGCACAGGCCTCAAAGTGCAATTCTTTTCCCAGTGAAGGCAGTGTGGTTCTGAAGAATGCCCAGGACTGAAGACTGGATCTGATTCTCAAAAAGGCAATTTGAAGCCTTGGCTTTGGGTCTTAAGGCTGCAGCAGCAGCTTCTTCATGATACGCGCCTGCCATAAACTACTCCTGATCAGTTTTCAGTGACGCCTGCTTGGCTGAGGACAGAAGTTGTGCGGTTTCTTCCTCTGTGATTTCAGAGAAGGAAGAAAAGACCTTCACGTTGTTTCTTCACAGTGGTCTATAACATAAACAATATTAATCCCATAGACCCCCCCTCCAACCCCTCCCAAAGAAAGCTCCATTATTACTTGTTCAAAATCAGGTTATGAGCCCTATGTAATAGTCCTTCCCATATTGGGGACCAAGTTTCTTGATGTCTTCGTTTTTTAGGAATGCCTCTTTTAGCTTTCATATATTCCATTTCAATCAAGTAAACAATTTCTCCATAAAGTAAAAGTAGGGCCTCAGATTGCCACCAACCAGAGAGTAGAGAGTTGCGCGGGGACAGAAATCCCACCCGTCCCCATGAGGAATCCCACCAGTCCCCACCCGTCCCTGCGAGGAATCCCTCCGCCCCCGCCAAAATCCCACCCGCCCCGTGAGGAATCCTCTCCGTCCCCGCCCGTCCCTATAAACTTCAGAAATAGTTATTTCATTTAATTATGCTACTGAATTAAAGACTCTGGTAGAGACCCATTTACAAATAAGCAAAGAGACTTTATTAATTGGGAAGAATACATACTTTGTAAATGGTTTTCTACCAGAGTCTCTAATGTAAATATAAAATATAAATACTCAGCTGATGAGAACCCCCAAGCTGTCAGTTGAGGACTTCCTTTGCAGTTGGCCGGGGGTCCTTTTTGCCAAGCTTGGCAGGCAGCAGTAGCGTCCCTGAGTCACAGATGCTGGCACCTCAGTGGCTCATGGATGTTGCCAGCGACTGCTGTGTTTGGTGGAGGGGAGTTCTGGCCGTCTCTAGAGGAGGTCCTCTGCTGGCGGTGCTTGGGGATCCCCACCAGTCACAGTAAGGGTCAGCAAGTACTTCAACACTGTAGAAATAAAACCAGAAATGCATTTCCTTTTCTTTTTAACACAATACAAAGACATCTGTAATATATACATTTCCCAAAGCTAACATATTTTAGTCAATAAATTCTGTTTTTTACCTTTGTTGTCTGGAGACTTATTTTTCCATAAAGTTGGTCCCAGTTTCTTTTTCCACTTTCCCATCTTCTGCAAATTTTTCTGTTGCTGTCCATTGGTTCCTCCTACCCTGGTCCAGCATTTATCCCTTACTCATCTTTCGTGCCTGTCCACCAGTCCCATGCCCAACATTTCTCTTTCTATCACCCCTCTCCAGCACCATGCCACATCTCTCCTTCCATTCCCTTCACCACTATATCCAACATTCCTCCCTCTTGCATCCATTTCAATATGTCCCACTGTTCCCTTTCCACCACAATATTTCTCCCTCTCATCTGTACCTCACTCCCTCCCTGTGACCAAAAATTTTCTTTTCTTCCATTTCCGTGTACACAACCATCTCTTTCCTTCCCTTCCTCTCTCTCAAGTCCATGCCTTCTGTGTCCAAAAATGCACTGCCTCCCACACCTCAATATCTCTTTCCCTCCCTTCTTCCATCCTCTTTCCCAAGTTCATGCCTTGTGTCCAAAAACGCACTCCCTCCCCACCTCAGCATCTCTTTCCCTCCCTTCCTCCATCCTCTTTCCCAAATTCATGCCTTGTGTCCAAAAATGCACTCCCTCCCCCACCTCAGCATCTCTTTCCCAAGTTCATGCCTTGTGTCCAAAAACGCACTCCCTCCCCCACCTCAGCATCTCTTTCCCTCCCTTCCTCCATCCTCTTTCCCAAGTTCATGCCTTGTGTCCAAAAACGCACTCCCTCCCCCCTTTTGTGTTCCGCCTCCCAGCCCTCATCTGCAGGCAAATTACCAGCAAAATGGAGCTCGAGCTGTGAGGCTCGTCTCCTATTTCCTGCTTGCACTGCCCCAGCACAGATAGCCAACCGGAAGTCTAACCCAATGTCAGCGCTGACGTCGGAGGGAGGGAGGGCTTTGCTTAAGCCCTCCCTCCAACGTCAGCACTGACATCATGGAAGACTTCCGGTCGGCTGCGTGCTGCGGCAGGGCAGGTAGGAAAAAGAAGATGAGCCTCATGGCTCGAGTTGCATCGAACCCCGCAGGATCCCTGCGACCCTAGGGGGCATCCCAATGGGATCCCCGTGACCCGAAGGGGGAACCCGCAGGATACCCGCGGATCCCACGGGATTTCTGTTGTCCCCGTTCCCATGGCTGCTTGATGAAACCGCGGCTGCTGCCGCTGCTGTTCCAAGGGTGAGAAGAAGAGGCATCCCGGCAGCGTGGTCAGAAAGCAGAAAGTCAGCCAGCATCGGAGATTGGGGCAGGAAATCAGCTGAGGCAGACACTGCGCATGCGCGGCACGGAGTCACGGAGATTGAAGTGCGCATGCACGCTAAGGGTTTTATTATAGCGGATACAATTGGGGCCAAATAGAGAATGACATGAGGACAAATTTGTCCCCGTCCCCAAAGTAAATCAATTTCCCCCATCCTGTTCCCACAAATTTTGTCGCTGCCCCTATCCCTGCCCCATTCCTGTAAACTCTACCTTACCTGTACAAGCCTCAAATACTTATAATTTTAAAGTGTTTGAGGCTTGTGCAGATGAGGATGGTGCTTGCAGGAATGGGGCAGGAAAAGAACTTGCAGGAATGGGATGGGAAAATGAGTTCCCGTGGGGATGGGGAAAAATTTGTCCCCGTGTCATTTTCTAGTGGCCCGGTCTTTAGCGTGCTTTTTACACCCCACACACACACATCCCAGACCCCATACACACCCCACAACATACCCCTCCAACCCCCCACACACCACACACACACATACACACCCCCACCACAACACATACCCCACCCCACCCCCCACACCACCCCCCACACCCTACACCCCCCATATACACCCCACCAGACACTTCACACACATCCACTACCTCCATGCACCCCACATATCCCCCACACCCCACACACACACACACCATACACACCACACACACCCACACACCACACCACACACACACTCTCCCCACACACCCCACGCATACCCACTGCACCTGCACAAGCGCACATCCACCCACCACACACTATAGAATTACTCCTGTGGAACTCTCTGAGCAGCTGATATAACGTTTTCGGCAGTGTTTGTGCAACTGCTTATTTTGTGTGTGTTGTGGCTGTTCTTCCTCTTACATTGTCCTTTCTATGTACTAGTTTGGAAATATAGGACATCCTCAATTCGCTATAAATCATTTATAACAGATTAAAACAGAGTGCTGAAATTGCAAAGGAAAATGAGTAATGTTAGAGAAATTAATGTGTAATAGAAAACTTGATGAGCTCTCTGTGTTCTAGAGGCAAAGTCCCATACTTACAGGCCTGTTTACTAAACTGTAGTAAATTTTTGTATTTACTGCATTTTAACTTAACAGATTAATATGTGATAACTGCAAATGTTGTGTACTAATTGCAAAAATAAATTATCACCTCCTTTTGAGGAGGTGGTGTGAGGGGTGTTCAATAATTTATGTACCTGAATATGAAAAGAAGTATCAAGCAATATTTCTGATGCTTACTTCTGCATATTATATACTGACGTGTTCAGAATTTGATGCTTTATCACACTTCACATTTTAAATTGATTTAGGACTTCAAATTTATTACTTGTAACGCATAAACTGCGGAATGTCAAAAATATCGATATTTCACATCAAAACCAGATCGAAACAATCCAATCGGATCACTCCATTTTCAACCAATGGTGTTTGTTTTGAGGAACCAATCACAGCGCAGCATTCATGCGCATATATGGCGAAGCGGGAATATCAGTTTTCATAACTGTCTGCTACTCCAGTGACAGCATAATCGCAACATGGGAAAAGTTAGAAATCTTTCAAAAGAAGAACGTGTGACTTTGGTTGTACTTAATGAAGAAGGCTATTCAAGCCGGCAAATTGCAGCCAGGGTGAAGTGCAATCAAAGTACAGTCATAACGCTTGCTTAGTAAGAAAAAAGAGACAGGAAATGTGACTGACAGGGCTCAAAGTGGAAGACCACGCAAATCCACTGTGCGATAGGACAGGGTTGTTCACCAGATCTCAGTGGCAGATCGCAAACTTACATTACCAGAATTGTCAGCCAAGTGGCAAGAAATGTATTCAGTGAACGTATCTGCCTCAACAGTATGTCGGCGGTGCCTGGAGTTTGGCCTACGTGGCTGTAGAACAAGAAGAAAACATAGAAACATAGAGTATGACGGAAGAAACGGGCTGACGGACCATCAAGTCTGCCCACTCAAGAACCCTCCCTCCTCGAGAAATCGTCTTTTAAGCATTCCTCTGGAGCGATCCCACCTGATGGTCCCATCGTCCCTTGAAGTCGAGCGTTGTACTGGCCTCAACTACCTGGCATGGAAGACCATTCCATTTATCAATTACCCTTTCAGTGAAGAAGTATTTCCTGGTGTCCCCATGAACTCTTCTCCCCCCCTGAGTTTTAGCGGGTGCCCTCTTGTCGCCATGGGACCTGTAAGATAAAAGATTTCTTCTTCCACTTCAATGCGGCCCATGATGTATTTGAATGTTTCTATCATGTCTCCCCTTTCTCTGCGCTCTTCGAGAGAATATAACCGTAGCCTGTTCATACGTTTTTCATATGGGAGATCTTTGAGTCCTGAGACCATCCTAGTGGCCATTCGCTGAATCGACTCCATTCTCTTCACATCCTTTTGATAATGTGGCCTCCAAAACTGAACACAGTACTCCAGGTGAGGTCTCACCATGGATCTGTATAATGGTAGTATAACTTCAGGCTTTCGGCTGATAAAGCTTCTTCCAATGCATCCCAGCATTTGTCTAGCCTTTGCTGAAGCTTTCTCCACCTGATTGGCAACTTTCACATCTTCCCGGATGATTACTCCCAAGTCCCGTTCTGCTGCAGTTCTTGTTAGGTTTTCACCATTCAGGGTGTACATTCTGCATGGATTTCCGCTACCAAGGTGCATTACCTTACATTTCTTGGCATTAAAATTAAGCTGCCAAGTACTGGACCACTGTTCTAGTAAAAGCAGGTCCTGTTCTATCGTGTCGGGCATGGTTGCGCCATCAAGTTCTGCTGCGCCACCCACAACGTTGCATGGTTTAGCGTCATCAGCAAATAATGTAATTTTGCCTCGAAGTCCCTGAGGCAGATCCCTTACAAAGATATTGAATAATATCGGGCCCAAGACCGAGCCCTGCGGTACACCACTGGTCACTTCCGCTGTTTTGAGGAAGTACCGTTTACCATCACCTTTTGAAATCTGCCGCTAAGCCAGTCTTCTACCCATGTCGTTAGTGTTTCTCCAAGGCCCATTGTGTTCATCTTGTTCAGTAACCTCCGGTGTGGGACACTATCAAAAGCCTTACTGAAGTCCAAATACACGATGTCCAGGGACTCTCCCTTATCCAGTTTTTTTGTTACCCAGTCAAAGAAATTTATCAGATTGGATTGACAAGACCTTCCCTTTGTAAAGCCATGCTAGTGGGGATCCCTTAGTCTTTCGTCATCCAGAAACGTGTCCAGTCTGTTTTTGATCAACGTTTCCATAAGTTTACATACTATTAATGTGAGACTCACTGGTCTGTTATTTTCAGCCTCTGACTGCATCCCTTTTTGTGGAGCGGAATAACATTGGCAGTTTTCCAGTCCAAGAGCTTTGGTAACAGCGATACAAAGAAAGCGACAGGTTGAGTGGGCCAGAAAGTACAGCAAGTGGACTCCAGAGGTGTGGGAAAACATTCTCTTCAGCGATGAGAGTACTTTCTGTGTGTTAGGAGGCCAGTGCAACCCGTTTGTAAGACGATTTAAGAATGAGGCTTTCAAACCACAGTGCCTGTACTTGACTGTAAAGTATCCGACAGAAATCATAGTCTGGGGCTGTATATCAGCCAATGGCATTGGACTCTTTCAGGTGATTGAAGGCATGATGAATGGTGCCAAATATCTCTCCACTTTGCAAAATATAATGGTTCCGTCTGCAAGGAGTCTTATCCAAGGTGACTTCCACTTCTAGGATAACAGCGGGCAAAGATGGTGACAAAGTGGATGACATTGAGCCATATTCAGCAACTGGAATGGCCAGGGCAGTTACCAGATCTCAATCCAATTGAGAATTTGTGGAATAATCTTGCTGTCAAGGTGTTCAGAAAACACCCAAAAACAAAGGTTGAGTTGATTGACGTACTGATTAATGCTTGGCACCATGTTGTATAGCCAGATGAACTTTGAAAATTGGTTCACTCCATGCCTCAATGCTGCAAGCTTATTATCAAGAACAAAGGCTGGCCCATATGTTATTAGAATAGCAGAAAACAACCAGCCCTTTTCAGGGCTACCTCCTCTTGAAATGGGGTAACAGTTGAAATATAAATAAACTTAGTATGTATTGAAATAGCTAATGTAATCCATTTACAAAATATCGACATTTTTCGACATTCTGCAGTTTATGCGTTACAAGTCTTTTTTTTTTTTTAATCTTTATTGATTTTTAATCTAAAACAGTGTCGTCATACAAATGATCAAAACAATAGGTATTACATACATTACACTAATCTTTGTACAAGTAACATATATCTTTCAAGATTTTAAGTAATCCTTCATATAATAATAACCTAATATAACATATCATATAATATATAAATAAAGAATAAAGTTAACCAAATGTCCCCATTAATATTTATTCCCCTCCCTCCAACCCCCTACCCCTATGGATGTGTAAAGGTAAATGAACAAAGGAAAGATAAGATAAATATAAATTATTATAATTTTACAAGTTTTAAATCTGAAGTCCTAAGTCAATTTAAAATGTGCAGGGTGATAGAGCATACAATTCTGAACACATCAGTATATTCAATCTGTAACATTTTTAATCATTGTAAACCGCATAGAACTTCATGGTCCTGCGGTATATAAACTGTTATTATTATTATATAATATGCAGCAGTAGGCGTCAGAAATATTGCTGTGATCCAGCAAAAAAGACGAAATAATGTATTACTCAGAGGTGATGCAAAACTTTTGCACTACTCTGTATATGGGTGAATAAAAATCACTATGAAATTGATATACTTAATGTCATAACTGCTGTTCAGACTGAAAATCACATTTTTCAAAATTTACATGCGCTGCATTTATCTGATTTCAGCGACTCCATATTGGAACTTAGCGTCATGCCGAAAGATGAAGACATTCTTCAATTGGTATGTTGCATTTCAGTATTTTTTTCTGAACATGACAAACTTCCTATATGTTCAGTGTTTAGTGTAAACTTTTATTTAGATTACAAAATTTAGTAACAGAAAAATCAAGACTTTTTCTTTTTTCCTTTTCTCCACACACGTGTGCAGTGAGGTTGGAAAGAATTCCATGAACCATGCTGTATTTGCTATGCCTGTTTGTTGAATTCCCCCAACTCCCGTGACTCTGAAATACTTAACTTAATGTTCAAGACTGCCCTGTATCTTTTGTAAAGTCAAATGGAAGAGTGGTTCACCGCTATGTTATAGGACTTGAAAGAAGCAAGTTGTCACAATAACCAAAGATTTCAGTGAGAAAGCAAGTAAAAAAAATATAATATTATTATGTACTAACAGGTATCCTATATAATAAAACCCTAGCCGCGCATGCGCACTCAACTGCATGCTTCCGTGATCTCTGATCTGTGAGGTATAGGTCTGTGGCCGGAGGAGTGCGCATGCGCGAGTCCCCAGTCTTACTGCTTCCCAGCCACCAGCGTTGGACTCCCTGCTCTCCAGATCGCGGTGTCGGCTCCTCTCATGAGCCGCACCAGTGTCGGAGAAGGCTTCCGACGCTGGCGGGGATCGAGAAGAGCCCTGCAACACTTGCCCAGAGCAGGCCAGACCGCGGGCCAGGCAGGGAAGCGCCGAAAGAGACTCCAACTGCGAGCCGCTCAGTGGGACCAGGCAGGCAGCCACGCAAGGGAGGGAAACAGAAACAAAAAAGGGTATGTGCAGGGAGAAGCTGGGCCTGCCTGTGGGAAACACGATAAGGGAAGGGGGGGCCCTTGGAGCAGGCTACACCGTGGGAGGGAAGGGGGAGGGCCACATCGTGCTAAGAGTAGGGAAGGGGGGTGGGGGAAAATACTGATACTGCTGCAAAGGGACTTGGAGGGGAAGGGAAATACCTTGAGGAAAGACACAGGGGCAGGGAGAGGGACAAAAAGACAGAGAAAGGGGGCCAGGGAGAGAGAGAGACAGTGGGAGGGAGAGAGACAGAAAGACAGACATACATATATTCTAGCACCCGTTTATGTAACGGGCTTAATGACTAGTAGAGTATAATAACTGTACACATGATCCACAGCACATTTCTGCACCACTCTGCTGGGGGAACCCTGTTACTACCGTGTTCCCCCTAAAATAAGCTCTGGCATGATTTTCGGGGTAGGTCTTAATATAAGCCCTACCCTCGAAAATAAGCCCTAGTCGCAGCAGCAGTAGCAGCGCTCCCCCCCCCCCCCCCGCCGATCCATCTCTCCCTCCCATCCAAACAGCGAGACAGAAATAAATATATCTTATAACAAACTGGCAGTGTCAGCAGCAATCTAGACAGGCTGCTTCATGGCCTGGGCCATTCCTCTGCTGCGTTGCTGATGACATCATCAGTGATGCGGCAGAGGAATGGCCCAGGCCGCGAAGCAGTCTGTCTAGATTGCTGCCGACGCTGTCGGTTTGTTATAAGGTACATTTATTTCTGTCTTACAGTTCAGATGGGAGGGAGAGATGGGTCGGTGGGGGCACGGGGCAGGGATAGAAAGCAGTGTCTTATTTTCGGGGAAACACAGTAGCTGAAAAGTTGATTTATGAAATTCCAGTGCACCTTTTCTAAGGTTTTTTCAAGAACTTTTCTTTATTAACCATCCAGATCTACTGTTTTGCCAACCAGGCACAAGCCTGTCTCATTGTGTTGGGCTAGTCATGGGAGCAAGTGATTTTAGATTTGTATTAATAAGAATTTGGGCTCAAAAACAACAGGTAGACCAAATGAGGATGAATAAGTTTATTGAAACTGCTCCCAGGAACAGCAGCCAATGCATTTCACCTGTGCAGCTTCTTCAGGGACATATAAAGAAGATGTTCAGCAAGAAGCTTATAGAGTCCTGGACACTCACAAACAAACCCAGGACTCTATAAGCTTCTTGCTGAACATCTTCTTTATATGCCCCTGAAGAAACCACACAGGTGAAACGCATTGGTCGCTGCTCCTGGGAGCAGTTTCAATAAACTAACTTATCCTCATTTGGTCTACCTATTTTGTGCTCCACATTGGATTCTCTAGTGCAATGGTTCCCAACCCTGTCCTGGAGGACCTCCAGGCCAGTCGGGTTTTCAGGATAGCCCAATGAATATGCATGGAGCAGATTTGCATGCCTGGCACCTCCGTTATATGCAGATCTCTCTCATGCATATTCATTAGGGCTATCCTGAAAACCCGACTGGCCTGGTGGTCCTCCAGGACAGGGTTGGGAACCACTGATCTAGTGGACCATCTGCCTTTGCTGTTTCCTCACACCTTTAATGAGAGTTGGGCCTATGGAAACCATAGTACATATTATCCCTTCCCAGTTTGTATAGCACCATAATACTTGGTATTCATTAATGAAAGGATTACCCATGTTCCCAGTAATAATGTCATAATCCTAGCCAACAGAAGTGATATCTGATCTAAAAAACAAATAAACCAAAACCTAGTCGGGTAACCACTGATAACTTTCCTTAGACAAGTCCTAGATAATCATTGCTACTTTATTTCTGTTTCTGGAATCCAGTGGATAACAGAACCCACTAGAGACAGTTTTTGTCAGACAAATCTGATCAATTTCTTTTAACTGGGTGATCAGAGAATTGGATAGAGGGAGAGTGCTAGATGTGGTGTATTTAGATTTTAGGAAAGCCTTTGACAGTGTTCCACAGAGGCATCTAATAAATAAATTGAGTGTCATTGGTATGGGCCCCTTATGTTTGTGTGTTTATTTTGTTTTATAAACTTATGTATGCAATACCATGTAAACCGTTTAGACCTTAGACGGTAGAGAAATTTTTAAAATAAATAAAGTGACAGACTGAGTCAGGAATAGAAGACGACAGAGGGTAGTGGTCATTGGAGATCGCTGTGAGGAAAAGGATGTTACCGGTGGTGTGCCTCAATTCTTGGCCCTGTTCTTCTCAACGTTTTTATAAGCGATATTGCTGAAGGGCTGTTAGGTAAGATCTGCCTCTTTGCGGATGAAACCAAAATCTTTAATAGAGTAGACACCCCGACGGTGTGGAAAACGTGAGGAAGGGCATAGTGAAGCTTGAGGAAATTTGGCAGCTAAGATTTAAAGCTAAGAAATGCAAAGTCATGCATTTGGGCTGCAGAAACCCAAGGGAACGGTACAGTTTAAGGAGTGTGTTGGGAGTAAGTGGCGCAGTGGTTAGAGCTACAGCCTCAACATCCTGAGGTTGTGGGTTCAAATCCCTCGCTGCTCCTTGTGATTCTGGGCAAGTCACTTAATCCCCTCAATGCCCCAGGTACACTAGATAGAGTTTGAGCCCACCGGGACAGATAGGGAAATATGATAAAGTACCTTATTGTAAAACCACTTAGAATATAAGTGGTATATAAATTAAATAAATGTAAAAAGAACTTTGTGCATGAAAGAGGAGCGGGGCTTGGGTGTGATAGAATGTGATGATCTTAAGGTGCCCAAACAAGTTGAAAAGGCAAAAGCTGGAAGGATGCTAAGGTGCATAGGGAGAAGTATGACCAGTAGGAAAAGGGATGTATTGATGCTCTTGTATAAGACTATGAGACCTCATTTAGAATATTGTGTACAATTCTGGAGACTACACCTTCAAAAGGATAAAAAGAGGATGAAGTCTGTCCAAAGGAAGGCAACTAAAATGGTTAATGGTCTATGTCATAAGGTGTATGGGGGATAACTTATGACCTAGACAGGAGAGGGAAGATATGATAGAGACCTAAGTGGCATAAATACACGAGGTAAGTCTCTTTCAATTGAAAGAAAATTCCAGAGTGAGAGGGCATAGAATGAAGTTAAGAGGAGTAATATAAGGAAATACTTTTTTAAAACCAGAAATGGTAGTAGATGCATGGAATAGTCTCCCAGTAGATGTGGTGGAGACAGAGACTGAGTCTGAATTCAAGAAGGTGTGAGACAGGCATTTGGGATCTCTTAGGGAGAGGAGGAGATAGTGGATGCTGCGGATAGGCAGACTGGATGGGCCATTTGGCCTTTATCTGCTTTTATAATTGCCCTATCCCAAGATTCTTGTGTAGTGCTCTCTAACTTGGGCAACTGTAGAATTTAGAATTTAATGGTGGAACCCTTTATCTGCTGATCACATGTATATAATTTTTGGTAAAAGTTTAGAAAGTGCATTTGTATATCTCCCTCCTTGTGCAGGAATTCTCCCTTTTCTCCTCTAATTGCTAGGATGGTGTTCCTCAGTTGTTGTCTCTTCAGTATCCTAGCCAAAATCCATATCTCTCCCCCCCCAATTCATAATAGCTTGATGGGTGAGTCTCAGTTGATATTCTATGTTTTCTAAGTGTGCATTTTGTAATTCTGCTCTCTTTTGATCTAATAGCCATACGTTGAGGTAGGTGCACAAAACTCCAGTGCTGTAGAGGAGCAGCACTAGAGAAACGCTGAACTGCTTTCAGCAACCAGTGCATAGCACTAACAGCAGGCAAATTATACACACGCTGTTACTGTTGAGCTATGCACTGGTTGCTGAAAGCAGTTCAGCGTTTCTCTAGTGCTGCTCCTCTACAGCACTGGAGTTTTGTGCACCTACCTCAACGTATGGCTATTAGATCAAAAGAGAGCAGAATTACAAAATGCACACTTAGAAAACATAGAATATCAACTGAGCTCATCCATCAAGCTATTATGAATTGGGGGGGGGGGAGAGATATGGATTTTGGCTAGGATACTGAAGAGACAACAACTGAGGAACACCATCCTAGCAATTAGAGGAGCTGTCCTTAGCTGGATGACACTCAGCCTACTCCATTCTGCCTCAGGACCCATCTCTTCAAAATGGCAGTGCCCGCTTCCTGCCAGTGCATCCTAGGATGCACTAAGAGGGGGTCTAACACCATATAAGGAGTGTTGCTCCTTATATGGTGTTTAGCCCTCTTCAGTATAAGGCAGTATAAGGCAGAAAGGATGCCTACTCCATTCTGCTGTGCTATAGAAAAGGTAGAGTGGGGGGAGGGGGACCTGGACTTGGATATCTGTTTGGGATGAGGGAATGGATGCCTGGCTTGGAGGGGAGTTGTCTGACTGGGGGCTTGGCCTGCCCCACTACACCCCAGACCACCATGTTATTTGTTTGAATAGGGATTGGGATGGGGGGGGTCCATTTGACCACCAGGGATTATTTTTGGTTTGTTTGGCTTTGAGGAGGAAATCGGGTTGGGATGAACCAGGACATGACGTTAGAAGGGTACCAAAGCCGGTGTGAACAGATGGAAGATGCTGCTCACGTCATTGGACATTCAAAACCTGGGAGGGGGTTCTCAAGCAGTGGGGAAGAGTGGGGGATGCACAGCACATCGAGGCAGGGAAGGAGGGGCTCACGGTGTGGAGATGTCGGGTGCCACCGCCCCTGGTGCTAACCTCCCTCGTTACGCCACTGGCTGTACCTATATGTATATCAACACCATCACATTATTGACATTTAAGCGCATATGTGCAGGTATTCTGGGAATTTTTCTCACCATTAACTTCTGTTATATTCCTTAGATCCAAACAGCATATCATATCTCTTTACTGTGTGGATATTTCTGTGGTGGGAAGGACTAGTCACAGGAGAAAGCAGTTTTTGTGCTTAGTAGTTCACAGTCCCTGAAACTATACTAACTTTCAGGTCTTCACTACTGTAGGACTCAACGTTGACTGGAAGAGAAATTCTCTATTTTGCCACTGTTCATTTGTTCAGATCTTTTTTAATAATTGATTAGCCTCCTGTAATTTGGCTGGTATGCTGTAGCCAGTGGTTTTGTATTTATATTGGAAAGTGTTGTCACTAAATATTATAATGGATCTTTAATTTAGTTTTATTGTGGTCTGACAATAAAATGTATCTACCTGTTCAGTGTTACCACACAGTTTGCAGCCCTTCAGAAAGATTTAATAATAGGTTATGTAATAGGAAAAGAGCGTGGCTGACTGCTGAGGGTGTATTCTTATCATGACATGTAAAATAAGACCTTACTTTCTAGGCTGTTTAGAAGAAATCATGTGGTGGTGAAGAGCTTAAAATAAAATTAACCGTGTTGCCATGTTTGATTTCGTACTGCCCCTGAGTTTGTACCACTGAGACATATTTAAGTTACAAATCATAAAACATTCAGTATGAAGGAATTTTAAAAGGGTTTTTTGATGCTGTTTTTATTGTATTTGATGATATTTGCATCAATAAAAACTGTTTGAATCTAAAAGGGTTTAAGTGTAAGGGTCTATCCTTATTTTGGCATAGGAACTTGGCAGTATGTTAGTTTATTAAATAGCACCAGATCTCAATTAACATTTGCTTGGGGTCTTTCCCTCCTTTGTTCCAAGCTGTTTCATGGCTTAAGTAGGAACCTCCCAGCAGCGGCAGTTCTTATGTGTGAACATTCCACTTTAAGAACATAAGAGTAACCATACTGGGGAAGACCGATGGGCCACCTAGCCCAGTATCCTGCTTCCAGCAGTGACCAATCTAGGTCACAACTACCTGGCAGAATCTCAAATAGTAGCAAGCAGCAAAACATTTCCTTCTTTTAATGTTTATTTATTTATTTTTTTTTTTTGGGGGGGGGGTTCCTTTCTGTTTTCAAGATGGCTAGTGACAAGCCTACGTGGCACTGGCCTTATTTCTTCAAAGTTGGGTTTGACATCTCAGCACTTCTTGGCATGACCCATCAACACACATGCAGCCATTTAAATTTTGTTTTTTTTTTACATCCATTTTATGATTTTCTGTGTTCATCCCATGCCTTTTTAAATTCCATGTGCAATTTTTGTCTCTATCACCTTCCTTAGGAGGGCATCCTTGGCATTGCCCACCCTCTCCATGAAAAAGAATTTCTTGACATTACTCCTATGTCTGCCACCCCTCAACCTCAATTCACGTCCTCTAGTATTACTATTTCCCTTTCTCTGGAAAAGGTTTGTTTCCATATTAATACCTTTCAAGTATTTAAATGTCTTTTTAGTGCAATAGGTGAGACATTCTAGACCAGGGCTGCCCAAGTCCGGTCCTCGAGATCTACTTGGCAGGCCAGGTTTTCAGGATATCCACAATGAACATGCAAGAAGGCAGTGCAGGGAAATTTTTCTCATGCATATTCATTGTGGATATCCTGAAAAACTGTCCTGCCAGTAGATCTCGAGAACTGGACTCCCTGTTCTAGACAATAGGGTTATTTCCCCATTCTTGCATGTTCTGCAGAAGTAATCCACTCCAGATTTTTCACTCTGCCTCTGTAGTACTTCACTGATGGGTTTAGCGCCCTTCGCAGTCTTTCCTTTTTCAAGCATGTCTGCATGTGTTCTGTTCTCCCCATTTTATTGTTTTAAATTCCATTTAATCTCATCCTCTTTTTGGGTAATTTCATGTTTGAAGCAATTTTAGAGCTCTGCCTGCTTGAGAATTCACAGACTTTGGTCTGTAGCTGACAGGCCGATCCCTTTTCGGGTACCTGTTAGACAGTCTGAATAGTTTTCCTTGAAGCTCAGGGTTGTCCCTGAAGTAGTCTCACCTTCTGTTAAGCAGGAATCAAGCGCAGACTGTTAGGCATGCTTAGGGGGCTCAGTGGTATTCCACAGTGTGCCAGCTGTGTTTTCGCACCTCCACCCGTCCTGTTGCACATCTGGTGGTCTGCTGGGGTGAAGGCATAGTCAGACAGTGGAGTCTGATTGGCAGCCTGAAGATCAGCTTTGTGAGAGCATTTCCAGCATTGTGGCAGTGGATTCTTCTATAGCTACTGAGAAAGAGCTGTGTGCACGTGAAGTCCAGTGTATCAGGTCACAGTGAGTACAAGGAGTTTGTGAGAAACATCGGGGAAAGTTTAAAAAGTGGGATTTTCTGAGTTTTTGCATGTTCCTTTGTGTTCCCCCTCTTGAAAAATCCTAAAATCGCCATTTTTGGACTTTGGGAAGTGTGAAAAATATCATGTTTTTTGTGCAAATTTGGTGCCGGCAGCCATCTTGGATTTTTAATTATCTTTTTTTTTCTTCTTCTTCTTCTCCCTGCTTCTTCAAAACTTTGATTTTTGCCTGGAGTCCTTGGGGATCTCCTCTTTTGAATTCATGCCAGGATTGTGCAAATTTAGTGCTTTTAGAGCGTCCTTGTGCTGTGTGGTGCAGCTGGGGGGGGGGGGGGAAGGGGCTGTAGCGACTTGAAGCATTTTCTCTGCTACTGCTTCCCGCTGAGGATAACACTTTATCCCAGGACAAGCAGGCAGCATATTCTCACATATGGGTGACCTCAACCACAGAGCCCTAATGTGGACAACTTCATAAGCAGACTTGCTTGAAGAACTTTTAGAAAGTTTGCGACTGCCGCACTGTGCATGCACGAGTGCCTTCCCGCCTGACAAGGGTGTGGTTCTCCTCAGCATCTCCTCAGTTCTAAGTTTTCCATGGAGCTGAGAAGCCTTCATTTCAAGCCACTGCACGAGAGTTAATTCTACTCGTGCCTTCTCTCACAGTGGCTCGTGTATTTTTTTCTTATTTACAGGGTCGCTGTATTACACGTGTTAAAAAAAAAAAGTCTTTAATTTTTTCGGTCGTGTCATGGTGGGATCTGTTCAGCGGCCTCAGCCTGTGGACTTCGATTTACCTGCGGCCGTATTTCATTCCATGTGCTGGCCAGTCCATCACAGATCGTCGGTGTCAGATAAATCTGTTGGAACTCTGAGTGATTTTCAATGCTCTCAAAGCTTTTCAGCAACTTCTTCACGATCAGGTAGTCCTCATTTGTGCAGACAATCAAGTAGCCATGTACTATGTCAACAAGCAGGGAGAAACAGTATCTCTTCCTCTGTGCGAAGAAGCGAAGAAGGTTTGGAATTGGGTGATTTTTCACACCATCTTTCTGAAAGCAGTCTACATTCAAGGAGAGAAATACTTTCTTGCGGACAAATTGAGTTGTCGTCTACAACCTCATGAATAGACACTCAATTCATTACTTCTAAATCACATTTTTTCTCAGTCTCAAATCGATCTGTTTGCGTCTCCCCACAACAACAAACTGCCTCAGTTTTGCTCCAGGATCTACTCTCCTCACCGCCTGGAGGCAGATGCTTTTCTCCTGGAATGGATGAACCAATTCCTGTATGCGTTTCCTCCATTCCCTCCAATTCTCAAGACACTCATCAAACTCAAACAAGAACATGCCACCATGATTCTGATAGCTCCTCGGTGGCCCAGACAACCTTGGTTCTCCCTTCTACTTCAACTCAGCAGCAGGGAGCCACTACTTCTACCATTTTTTCATCTCTGCTTACACAGAGTAAGGGATCTCTGCTTCATCCCAACCTGCAGTCTCTGCACCTGACAGCTTGGTACCTTTCAACGTAACTACCAATCTACAGTTCTCTCAATCTGTTCAGGACATTTTAGAGGCTTCCAGGAAGCCTGCCACTAGGCAATGTTACAACCAGAAATGGACTAGGTTTTTTGCTTGATGTGCTCTTCATCACAAGGAGCCTCAGTCCTTGTCTTCAGTTCTGGATTACCTGTTTCATTTATCACAATCGGGCCTCAAATCAACCTCTTTTAGAGTCCATCTCAGTGCAATTGCTTCTTTCCATCAGCCTTTGGAAGGGAAACCTTTATCTGCTCATTGTGTGGTTTCCAGATTTATGAAAGGACTTTTCAATGTCAATCCACCTCTCAAACTGCCTCAATGTGGTTCTTGCTAAATTGATGAAGCCTCCATTTGAACCAATGTCCACAGCTCATCTGAAATATCTCACTTGGAAAGTGGTTTTTCTCATTGCTCTCACGTCTGCTCACAGTCAGTGAGCTACAAGCTTTAGAAGCAGACCCACCTTTCACAGTATTCCATCACGACAAGGTGTTCCTCCATACTCATCCAAAATTCTTACCAAAAGTTGTTCCAGAATTTTATCTCAATCAATCCATTGTACTTCCAGTGTTTTTTCCAAAGCCTCATTCTCACCCAGGAGAAACAGCTCTTCATACTCTGGACTGCAAGCGTGCTTTGGCTTTCTACTTACAAAGGACTAAGCCGCAGAGATCTTCTCCTCAACTTTTTGTCTCCTTCGATTCAAACAAGTTGGGACATCTAGTTTCCAAGAGAACCATCTCTAACTGGTTGGCTGCTTGCATCTCTTTCTGCTATGCTAAAGGGTCGAGTCACAGTCCATAGTTTAGAGCCATGGTGGAATCTGTAGCTTTCCTTAGATCTACTCCTATTGAGGAAATCTGCAAAGCTGCCACTTTGGTCCTCGGTTCATACCTTCACTAGTCAGGAAGGCCAAACTCCGAATGGAGGAGAACCTTGCGAAGAACATCAAGAAGGGCGATAAATCTTTCTTCTGGTATATTAGTGACAGAAAAAGAAACACAGATGGGATAGTACGCCTTAGGAAACCCGATGGGAACTATGTAGAATCGGACTCCGACAAAGCCAAAATTTTAAATTTAAACTTCTGCTCGGTCTTCACTTGTGAGGCACCGGGATCCGGCCCTCAGCTGCCGACGAGGGAAATCTGATTGTAAAAACCACTTAGATAACCTTGATAGGCGGTATATAAAATCCTAATGAACTTGATTGCACAAAATGGGACATATATTAAAATAGCATGCGAATAAAATAACCCACCTATGTGGATAACTTCCCCCCTTATTCTCTATATAAATTCTTATCTGCCTTTATAGTTACTGATTTGATATAATATTTGATCTGTTTGCTCTGTAAAGTGATATATTTTGGTGTATGTGATTAATATACAGTATTTGCAGTATTGTAATACTCCCCAGGTCTTTTACTGGAGCAGGGCAATCTATAGATAAAAAAAAATGTACTGTAATGTAATAATGTGAAGATCCTCAGAAGGGTTGACTCATGTTATGTTAGAAAATAGTCCTTCAAAGAAGTATGCTGAGACAAGAACAAGAGCCATTTTGGTAGCTGGGGTGACTATGGAACAGTTTAATTGGACAACTGAGATTGATGAACAATATTCAGTACTTTAAGAAACTTTTAAAAAACAATCTTCTTTATGAAAGCTTTTTTTTTAAATAGATGAACAGTTTTTAGGAAAATAAGGATATAGGATGAAATCCTCTGTGATAGTATCATCTAATGTTATTATATTTTATGTATGTATTTTGTAACCCATTTAGGTTTTAGGTGGGATATAAGTGTGCCATCCAACAGTGGTATTGGAGGCAAGACTAAACATTCGTGGAATAGGCACAAAGGATTCGTAAGGCTGGTAAAATCATCTAGTTTGCTCAATTTGTGTCTGTTCACAAATGCTGCCACTATTTCAACTTTTATCTGCTATTATTCCAAGTTCCTTCCTCTGGTCTTCAAGAGCTATTAACCAGTCTGGATTTCTGAATGTATATATACACAATGAACATTCATGACAGCTATATTCATTCATGAATTCTGACTATTCTAGTTAATCTGAAAATCAGACTGCTTTTTCATTTCTTGAGAACTGGATTTGCACACCCTTGTAGAAAGAAATGGTGCAGTAGATTTCTTTTTATAGGTCATCTTTCTGCTTGAAAGTGTGTGAGGTAAATAGGCAGGATCTTCACCTCTTTATTTCTATTCATATTGTTCTAATAAATAGTGAACGATATATAATGGTCGGCATGCGACTCTTTAAATCCTGTTCGTTTTCAGAAATATACCTTGGCATGTTTAGAGAGCAGGGAGACCACTATTATGTGTTCATGGATTACAGCTGCAAATGTTGATATGCAAGAAATAGAAATCATTTAAATTACTATTGTACAGTAAAGACTAAAGCATATATTACTATAGCAACAACATGTTTCTAAAACTGATGAAAAAAAACATAGTTATTTTTCCCTGTTTTTTTGGCTCATCATTAATACAGTCAAAATCTGTCTCCTTAAAATGCCTCATTTAGATATTCCAGACTAGGGCTGGTCTTTTCAGCTGCTCTGCAGGAAATATCCATTTACCTTGCCCTGCTCCTGATCTCGCTTTCAGGTGGCTCTGTTAGAAAACAAAGAATAAGTAGTTTGTTGTAAAACGGCTTCCACTCCCATAACGTGGCTTGGTCTGTAGGCAGTAATTTCCCATTGATTTTAATATGAAATAAGATGATGACTTAATCACAAAAGAATCCTTCATGTTAGCAGTTTAGGAAGATACTGACCTTTTTCAATTTTTCATAATTGCTAATTAAATTGGTCAGTGCTTTTCTTCCTCTCCCACCTCTTTAATCATAATGTATTTTAGTTGTCTTTTCTTTTTTTTAATCTCTGGATATCTATATTGTTTGTGACAGTACAGCACATCCATGTAGCAGCTTTGTACCTCTTCTGGAGGGATTGCTCTGTAGTCACGTGTGGGTGCTTATATTGTGTTGAATTAACAGGAGTGTGTGCAGTTACTGAAAGTATTGAAAATGACATGTAAATGAGAAACAGTTATTTAATAAGGTAAATCCAAGTAAATCTGAAAGCATAAGAAAATTAATATTTGTCAGCAGCAGCAGATGAAGCTGGAGATGACTGGGTTATGACCAGCAGGCAGAGATAGAGTGAACCAAACTGAGCTCTGTCTTATAGGATGCTAAGCTCCTTGATCAGCCAGTATCCTCTGTCACCAGCAGGAGAATGGATGGTTTCTCCAGTGCTCCTGGTTTCATCTTATGCTCAGCTCCTGTTTTAATGTTCTAACTCAGTCGAGCTTGAGAGTGTAGGATTGTTATTTGGGTTCTTACAGAGAGCAGCATCTGTGCAGCACAGATTCACAACACTATTGCTTCAAGGTCTCTTTCCTGAAACCGGTTTAGTGACCGTGTTAAAGGCAACCTTAAGTTTTGAGAATCTGGTCCTGTGTCTGAATTCAAGAAAGTGTGGGACAGGCACATGTTACATTACATTACATTACATTAGGGACTTCTATTCCGCCTATACCTTGCAGTTCAAGGCGGATTACAAAAGAGCTAACTGGACATTTCCAGTGAAGTTACAACAGTATTGGTTGGGTTGTTTTTTTTGGTTACAAGGGAGGAGAGATAGCTGGATTAATTCCGGAAGAACTTGCAAATTGGATATTAAATTGACTGTACGTTACTGTGTGTTATAACAAATGGATTACAGTTAGAGTACAAATAAGATTACATTACATTTCAGGGATCTGAATACTTGGTTGGTGTTTTGGGGAGGAAGAGATTATTTAAGTGGAGGTTTTGGGGGAGAATTTATCTAGGAGGAGGGGGAAGGGTTGGGTTAAGATATCTGGATAAAATTTTTGAAAAGTAAAGTTTTGATTTCTTTTCGAAAAGTTTTGAAGTCGCCCGTTGCCGTCAACAGGTTGGAGATGGAGTGGTTAAGTTTTGCTGCTTGCGTCGCCAGAAGGTTATCAAACATCTTTTTGCGCTGAGTGCCCTTGAGTGGAGGGAAGGCAAAAGGGTTCGGAGTTCTTCTTTGTCTTGAGGTGAGGATCTGGTTTAGGCGGTTGTTTAGATAGGGGGAGGCGGAGTCGTTTAATGCTTTGAATAATAGACAGTAGAATTTGAATTGAATTCGTGCTTGCATAGGTAGCCAGTGAGAGTCTAGGAAGGCAGTTGTAATATGATCATATTTTCTCAGGGAGTAGATCAGTCTGAGGGCAGTGTTTTGTATAGTCTGAAGTTGTTTTATCATGTTGGCAGGACAAGGTAGATAGAGGGAATTGCAATAGTCCAGTAGACCTAAGACATGTGATCTCTTAGAGAGAGAAGGAGATAGTGGATCTTGTGTATGGGCAGACTGGATGGGCCGTTTGACTTTATCTGCCATCATGTTTCTCTGTTGTTCTTTTCAGGGTATCCACTTTGTTGGAAATCTTTATGTCATCTATAAAACGGCAAGCTTTTCCTTCTAATCCTTTGGCAGTGTCGTTCATAAATAAATTAAATAGAATCGGCCCTAGATTAACTAGAATGGGACAAACATGATCTCTTTGGAATAGGAAAGGATAGTAGATGGAATGGTTGGGCAGACTAAAAAGGCTATATATATCTGCCATCATTTTTTCTGTTTCTATGTATTAGAAATTTTTAATCCTTTTTAGTGCATAGCTCTCAGTCATGACATTACTGAAGTCATTGCAGCATTATTAAGGATTTATCAACCAATTAGAGCTTTTAGACTTGTTAATCATCGTCTCTTAGATGTATGAAATTACCAGCATGCACATTTGTGTGCAAGTCAGGAGAGGGTTTTCTCAGTAGCAACACCAATACCATTACAATTACCATTACATTTATATCAAATTTCTCAGAGTTCAGAAAATGTCTTAAAATGCTTTTGTTTCAGCTTGATGATGCAGTGATATATTAATTAGTAGATACCAGTTCAGTAATATAATAAGATTATGATTTTAAATATGTTCAGTTTATTTTATGCAGAGATTTTGAGTTTATTTGGTTATGTATGTTGTAACATTCTATAATTAATAGATATAGCAGGCTTTAATTTTTAAATAATAACCATGATAATAAAAATAACTGATACCAGAGGCCGATGGCCTTCCAGCCTAGCTGGTCCTGTCCTGGAATAATACACTCCACGGATAATAGACTTGAATAGGGAAGTGCTACCTCCCATGAAGCATGTACTAGCAAATGACATGGGAACACATTTTTCACCATCCCCGCGGGAACTCATTTTCCCGTCCCATCAAGTTATTTTCCTGTCTCTGCCCCATTCCTGCAAGCTCTGTCCTCATCTGCACAAACCTCAAACACAGGAATGGGACATGGATAGTAAAAAAAACTTGCGGGATGGGATGGGGAAATTGAGTTCCTGCGGGGAAAGGGAAAAATTTGTCCTCAACAGGAGAAATATAAATGTCAGCTTACTGAAGAGAAAACCTCAACAGGAGAAAACAATGTTCCAGACACAGCCAGAATCCAGGAGCTAGTTGAATAGTGACCATCACCTACTGGGAGATAGAGCATACTGGAGATACAGGAGGCGTGCCAGCCAATAGGACCACCTGTTAATCAGTTTCTCTATCTCTGCCTGCTGGAAGATGTGTACTATCCCACTAATCTCTGGATTCATCTGCTGCGTCTAAAGGAAAGAAAATTAACAAGAACATAATCTTTCCATGTCATTCTCTAGCATGTTTTAGGTCTACCTATGAGAATTCATACCTGGTAAAAAAATATCTAGAGACCTTGGTGGCTACATGAGACCTTGGGGGCTACATGAGGATGTACAGTGCTCCCCCGCGAATTTACAGTCTGCGATTTGCGGCCCTGGTCATTCGCTGTATTTTCTGACCGCGAATGACTGAGCAGGAGAGGGCAGCTGGAGCGTTGGCGAGTGAAGGAAATCACTCGCGGTATGCTCCGAACACCTCTTCCTGTACTTCCTGTAGGCAACCGCACAACAGATGAAAGCACAGTGCCCGACAAAAGCTCAATGCTCGACAGTATGACACAGGACCTACTCCTGCTGGAGCATTGGTCAAAGACTTGGCAACTAAGTTTCAATGCCAAAAAATGCAAGGTCATGCACCTTGGCAGCAAAAATCCATGCAGGACTTACACCCTAAATGGTGAGATTCTAGCAAGGACTGTAGCAGAACGTGACTTGGGGGTGATCATTAGTGAAGACATGAAGACTGCCAATCAAGTGGAGAAAGCTTCATCCAGGGCTAGACAAATCATGGGCTGTATCCGTAGAAGTTTTGTCAGCCGTAAGCCCGAGGTCATAATGGCGTTGTACAGATCCATGGTGAGACCCCATCTGGAATACTATGTACAATTCTGGAGGCCGCATTATCAAAAAGATGTGCAGAGAGTTGAGTCGGTTCAGCGAATGGCCACCAGGATGGTCTCAGGTCTCAAGGATCTCCCATATGAGGAACGACTGGGTAAGTTGCAGCTGTACTCACTCGAGGAACGCAGAGAGAGGGGAGACATGATCGAGACATTCAAAAATGTCATAGGCCGTATCGAGGTGGAAGAGGATCTCTTTTTCCTTAAAGGACCCATGGCAACAAGAGGGCATCCGATGAAAATCAGGGGTGGGAAATTTCATGGCAACACCAGAAAATATTTCTTCACCGAAAGGGTGGTTGATCTCTGGAATAATCTTCCACAACAGATAATTGAGGCCAGCAGCGTGCCAGATTTTAAGAAAAGATGGGATTGGCATGTGGGATCTCTTCATGGAGGTAGTTAGGGGATGGGCCATTAGTGTGGACAGACTAGATGGGCCGTGGCCCTTTTCTACCGTCATGTTCCATGTTTCTAAAGCCGGGTCTCACCAATCAGGAGCTGCTTTGACACGCAGCTCCTGATTGGTGAGGCCCAACTTTAGCACAGGAAGAGGGGTCGGAGCATACCATGAGTGATTTCCTTCACTCGCCAGCGCTCTGGCTGCCCCCTCCAGCTTCCCCTGTTAATAACCATATTCGTGGGTTTTCAACATTCGCGGGGGTTCCTGGAATGGAAACCCCCATGAATATCGGGGGAGTACTGTATACCAGTTGCTTGTAAATAGAAGAATCTTTGAAAATTGAGTTTTCTTCTCTAATATTGGGTATTGTCATTGATTCATCTCTTAAATTTAAGGATCAACTAAATTCTCTTGTTAAAAAGTGTTTCTTCAGTCTCAGTATCCTGAGAAGAGTGAGTGCTCTTTCATCAACAACACTTTTCGGTATTGGTTCAGTCAATTATCTTGTCAATGTATCTGGGTCTTTCAAAGGTAAGTTTGCAGAGGCTTCAGTTGATACAGAATACAGCTAAGCTTATTTTCGGTAAGAATAGATTTGATCATGTAACCCCATTGCTTAAGAAATTGCATTGGCTTCCAGTGTACCTTAGAATCCAATTCAAGTGTGTTTGTATTGCATTTAAGATTCTATTCGGCATCTTTATCACCCTGGTCCCTCTAGACAGGAATGTTCATAGATCTCATTTTGCTAGAAGCACTAAAAAATTAAAACGTACATTTCCTTCCCTTAGGGGTAAAAACAGATCTTTCAAGAGATTCAGTCATTCTTTCGTCTTCAAACTGAGTTCTGGAATGAGTTACCACTTACACTGAGAAGTTTAGGCCCCTTCGTCGTATTCCGGAAAGCTCTGAAAACTTTTTTTGTTTTCCAAACATTTTGGAAATTAAGTCATTTCAGCTACATTCTTATGTTTAAATATTATGTCTACTTTAATGTTAACTGAGTTGAGCTCCTTCTGGTTGAAGACCCGGTCCATAAAACTAAGTTTTAGTTTAGTTTATATTTGTAAATCAAGAAAACAATTTTAAATGGAATTCTTTTTCTACAGGGAAACTATGGAGTTCTTTCATTAGAGAACTTGTGTGATCAAAATTTATTTTAGCATTGATCCAGTTTGCTGCTGTGCTGTGAATCAACCGAAGAGCACTTAAGCATATTGGTCATGAGATTTGAACTTGGAGCTGAAGGTTCTAGCTGTGACACCTTTTGGCCCTCCTAAGTATGCATCAGTCATGGAATGTGGTTTTTTTCCACAGCTATTCAGCTTGGCAGGTTTTCGAGTTGCAAGTTCTTTGCTGAAGGTAACATAGAAACATAGAAAATGATGGCAGATAAGGGCCATAGCCCATAAAGTCTGCCCACTCTACTGACCCACCCCCCTTAGTCTGCTCTCTTAGAGATCCCGCTCCCAATGACTCATCCCTAACTCCACCCTCTTAGGGATCTCACATGGGCATCCCATCTACTCTTAAAATCAAGCAGCTGTTGGCCTCGATTACCTGCACTGGAAGATCGTTCCAATGATCATCCATTCTTTCGATGAAGAAATACTTCCTGGTGTCACCATGAAATTTCCCACCCCTGAGTTTGAGCGGATGCCCTCTTGTGGCTGAGGGTCCCTTGAGAAGGAAAATATCTTCTTTCACCTCGATACGTCCGGTGATATATTTAAACATCTCAATCATGTCTCCCCTCTCCCTACGTTCTTCGAGAGAGTAGAGCCGCAATTTGTGCAGCCTCTCTTTGTATGAGAGATCCTTGAGCCCCGGGACCATCCTGGTGGCCATCCGTTGAACTGACTCTGCTCTCAGCACATCTTTACGGTAATGTGGCCTCCAGAATTGCACACAGTATTCCATATGTGGTCTCACCATGGTTCTGTACAATGGCATGATGACTTCAGGTTTCCAGCTGATGAAACTTCTGCGGATACAACCCAACATCTGTCTTGCCTTAGATGAAGCCTTCTCCACTTGATTGACAGCTTTCATATCTGCACTGATGGTCACTCCCAAATCTCGTTCTGTTGTAGTACTAGCTAAGGTCTCACCATTTAAGGTGTAAGTTCTGCACGGATTTCTGCTGCCAAGATGCATGACCTTACATTTCTTGGCGTTGAAGCCCAGCTGCCAGGTCGATGACCAAAGTTCCAACAAAAGCAGGTCCTGCGTCATACTATCGTGTAAATATATACAGTAGATTTGTATGTGGTGTTTTTGGAGGAAAAGATGGCAACTATTTCCGTCTTTCTGCTCCTATTAAATAAGGAACAGAGAATGAGCTTCTCTTATTGAATGCTCACAGAATACTCTTATTTTATCTAAAGGTGACTAAAAAGTTCAGGAAATTGCCTAAGTTTTTTTTTTTTTCCTCTTCACAGGCCTTTGCAAGTGAGACAACTTGTAAAATGTTGTTGTGTAAAGTGGGAAGGCCATTGATTTGGTCTACACTAGCAAGGGCTTGTAAGTTCTCATATGCCTCTGTGCTCATTCGACTAGGGCACAGACAGTGTCCTGTGCAGATTGCAGAACAGTATCACTGGGAAATATTTGTAAAACAGCGGCGAGTTGGGGTAAAGAGCAGGGCTGTGAGAGGCGAGTCGGGGCAGAGAGCAGAGCGGCGAGTCGGGGCAGCATTTGAGGCAAGTCAGGGCAGAGAGCAGGGCAGTCGGAAAGAACCTGAGTGATTGGTCCTCAGCAATTGCTTATTTTTGGATTGGCCATCCCAGTCGGTGTCCCTCATTTTTTTAGTGAATCGTTGCCTGCCTGTATTTGCATGCGCGGATCAGATCTGGAGTAAGGTTAGTGAATCGGGTCGGGGTTGCTAAGTGATCGCAAAGTGGTCGGGACACGATCGGTGTCCTTAGTGAATCTAGCCCTTAGAGTCTCAAGCACGTGTGGCTTATGGACAGGTTCAAAATAATTGAGGTTGGAAAAAGCCTCAGAATCCTTCCCATACCATATCAACTAAATGTAGGTAAGTTTTAGGGGTAGGTAAACCTCATTGGCACAAAAAACTTCCTCAGTTGAATCCTGTGTTAAAGCCTTGTGCAATGCAAAAGACATCACTTACTAGATATTACATGAAATCTGTGTGATACTCATCGTTTGCTGTAGCGGGAGGAATCTAGGGGTTTGAACTAGAGAGTGGAATGGTGCCAGTTTATTAGATCACTCGTTTCGATTCAAGGTCTTCAAATGAATGGACTTTAACTATTTTTTTCCATATATCTGTTTTGTGATTGACTATTTTTATCAATGACATTTATTCAATTTTAAGGGCGCACGCAGAGGAATTTAAGTATTTAATTTGAAAGAAATCCGATTAGTTGGGTTTTTCAAATAAGTGGGATTTATTAGCTTGCCCCGCATATTTGCCCCATGATTTGATATTTTCATTAATGACCTCGGTTCAGTTTTTGAGCAAGGGCTCAAATTCAGGGGCGGAGCTTTACCACAGCCATCTTTGAGAAGTCAACGGGAGGCGGTGAAGGTCAAGCTCATTATAAGGCATTTTTTATGAAGAGAATTTACTATCTTTTGATATTAAAACCTTTGAGGAAAAGGTCTCATGCAATTTTTGGTCTTTAGGAGTTGATGGACAGTTCCACATCCTAAAGCAACCGGCTCAGGCAAAACGCTGGCCATCATCGATGTGTATTTTTCTCTCAGATGAGTATCACACAGATTTCATATAATACCGTGTTTCCTTGAAAATAAGACAATGTCTTATGTTCATTTGGGGCTCAAAAAAGGCACTAGATCTTATTTTCAGGTAGGGCTTATTTTTTTCATGTACATGATCATCTTTCTCTTCCTCTCCTTCACCTCAATTCTTCCTCTTTCCTTTCCCCCACATGTGCAACATCTTTCCTTCCCTCTCACCCATCCCCTTGTGCTTTCCCTCTACAGCATGTTTCTATCCCTCCCATCCCCCTATGTAGCAGAACCCTTTGCCCAGCTTCCATCCCTCCCATCCCTCATGCAGAAGAACCCTTGAGCAACCGCCACCACGCAACTGAACCCCCGCTGACCCTCCATCCTTCCCTCCCAACCGATCTTCGCCGACTGCGACCATAAATACCTTCCGGCAGAGGAGCGTCGGGCCAGAAGCACTCACAGGCTGCTTCGCGGCCTTCTCGCTGGGGAATTTCCCTCTGCCACGTCACTGATGATGTCAACAGTAACGCAGCACACAGAAGGCCCCAGAGAGAAGGCCGCAAAGCAGCCTGTGTGTGCTGCTGGCCCGATGCTCCTCTGCCAGAAGGTATTTAAGGTTGTGGTTGGCAGGGATCGGTTGGGAGGTAAGGATGGAGGGTCAGCAGGGGTTCGGCTGGGAGGTGGGTCGGGGGGATGCGTGGCTGCCTATGACTAGGGCTTATTTTTGGGGTAGGTCTTATCTTCGGGTAAACACAGTATATAGTAATTGATGTCTCTTGCATTGCACAAGGCTTTAACACAGGATTCAACTGAGGAGTTTTTACTTACCCCTAAAACTTACCTACTCTTACGGCCTCATTTACAAAGTCGCGCTAACGGCCCCGAAGCCCATAGAGATTTAAAGGGCTTCGGGGCTGTTGCTGCGCGGCAGCCGCTAACGCGACTTTGTAAAAGAGGCTGTTAGTTGATATGGTATGGGAGGGGTTCTGAGGCTTTGTCCTACCTTATTTATTTTGAACCTTTATGAATCATTAACATCTTTGTCTTCAAGGTGGGCTGTAGACATTGACTGTTTTGCGTAGTTTACAATAAGTGTGCTTAAGGCTAATAGGGGCATTTATTTTGTAGTTTGATATTGTGTCCTTACTTGGGTTGGGTGCTATATTTTTTTAATTATTCATTCATTTATTACGTACACCACATGGGTCACATCCCAAAGTCAGGTGGTTCATAGGTTGGATGCCCCAATATATAAGAAGTAAGATATCATCTATTACCTGAGGTGAAAATAAGGCTACCTATCAGAAGCAGAAACGTAGTGCAAATAAGAAGGAACCAAGAGGTTAATTGAAAGCCAGTAAAAACAGGTGTTTATACCTTATTTAACCCCCCCCCCCTTCCATCATTACTTAGCTCTCTTTTTTTTCTCTCTCTCTCTTCCGTAGATAAAATCATCTTTCTCTTTTGCACTGGAAAGCCCTTTACTTTTGCTCTAAGTTGATTGCCAGGACACCTGCAACCAGTGATCCTGAAGTGGAATGTCCTAGAATTAAGCGATCCAGCCTAATTATAATCAAAGCACTAATTTCTACATGATAGATCCAGACCATTTTAAAAGAAAAAGCTTTGATGTTCTGAATATAATTGGACAAGGATTTTTTTTTTTTTGTAAGAAACTCTTTCCATGTCTTTGTGAAGAGCTTAATGGGTGACTTTTCACTCAGAGCCTCAAAACTAGCTTGCAGATCAGTCAGAACTACAGGAAGAATATAATAACACATGTTTAAACTAATTTCATGAGTTTGATCCAGAGACTTACCCCCCCCAATAAAAATTATACCAAGCAATCTATAACTGATATAAAGAATAAAACACAAATTAACAATGCAACAAGCCACTTATATTAAAATTCAAAAGAGCATATAATAAAATCATAAGCACAAATAGGCAAAATATTCCTTGATATTACAGATTTTATTGGGAAAAAGCTTCCTTAAATAACCAGGCTGTGCAAGCCTTCAAGAGCAAGATAGCATAAAACCTGATCTGAGTTCCTTGGGAACTTTATTCCACAGGTCAGGGGCACATCAGTATATAATTGAATATAAGCTGACCTGAATATAAACTGAGATAACCTTTTCCCCCCCAAAAAGGAGAAAAAAGGTTGACTCGAATATAAACCAGGCGTTAATATTAATATACTCTTCCCTGCTAGGTGCTACACCCTGTCCCCCCTCCCTCCCTGCCAGGCACTGCACACAGCCCCCCATCCTCCCTTCCTGTCCTGCCAGCCTCTGCACCTAGCCCCCTCCCTCCCTGCCCGGTTCGGCTCTGCACCCTATCCCTTCCTCCCTGATGTCTTGCAGGCCTCTGCTGGTCCTTCCTAAGATGCGGTGGGCCAGGACAGGAGAGATCCCTCCCACCTCATCTCCTGGCTGATTTGAAAAACTTTTACCCAGCTTCCCGCCTCCCCCACATACCTTTAAAATCCATGGTGGCCCAGCGGTGGGCCAGGACAGGAGGGATCCCTCCCACCTACTGTCCCGGCTGGCTGTGCCTTCATTTATCTCCCTCCTTCCTCCTCCATGTACCTTTTACAATCCCCAGTAGTCCAGCAGTGAGCAGGAGTGGCCTTTGCGCACTCCTGCCCTGTGGAGAACCTCTAACAATTAGCTGCCGTGAGTTCTCGCGAGGCCTGTGAGAACTTGTGGCAGCCAATCACTAGCGCAAAGGCTGCTTCTGCTCCGGTTCACCGCTGGACCAACAGGGATTGTAAAAAGTACGTGGAGGAGGAGGGAGGGAGATAAATGAAGGCACAGTTAGCTGGGACAGTAGGCGGGAGGGATCCTTCTGTCCTGGTCCACCATTGGGCCACCAGGGATTTTAAATGTATGCAGGGGAGGCAGGAGACTTGGTAAAAGTTTTTCGAGTCGGCTGGGACAGGAGGTGGGAGGGATCCCTCCTTTTCCAGCCCAGTTCTGGCCCACCAGGTCTTTGGCAGGCCCTGCGGAGGCCTGCAACAGGTCCGGGAGGAGGGTGAATGCACACTGACTCAAATCTTGGCTTATATTTGAGTATATACGGTAAATGGAAAATGCCCGTTTCCAGTTATCAGAGTGCCTCACTCTAGGAGGGAACCCTGGAAGGATCTCAGTGCTTCTAAAGCAGGACTTTTGGGCACTGCCTTTTGGACTCAGCCATTTAGGCATCTATGCACGTTGGCATCAGATGTTTGGGCACCCAAACTGTGGCATGTAAAAATTCTTTACTTCCTATCTTCCTGCTGTGCACTGACCTCCAAAGTCCAGGGGAAAGCTGGGTTTTTGTCTGCTTCTTGCTGCGCGGTTTTTGATGCTGAAGGGAGAGCTGCCCCTGGCGGTGCCTGTCGAGGAGGGCAGCTGCTCTCCCTTGGATTTTGGAGGCTAGTGCAGGGCAGGGAGAAGTAGGCAAAGAACTTTTATATGCTGCTATTTGAATGCTGAAACAGTGGCTCCTAAAAGTTGTGGATGCCTAAAGAGCAATGCCCAAAAGTCATGCTTTCTCTCTGCTCTCTCTATCCCCCCTCCCCCCAATGCTTCTGTAGGTTCATACAGTGCATTAAAAGTAAGTCCAAGCTTTAAACTTAACAGGATACAAAATTGGCAGCTAGTGCAACATGTTCAGAGCAGGTGATACTGGGTCAGATGATTTAAGGGTCAGCTAAATTCTAGCCGCAGATTTGGCCTGCTTACAAGACACAATAGTCAATATAACTTTATTACAAACATATGATTAATAATAGCAAGATTCTCCTTGTGCAGATAAGGCTGCAGGTTCCATACCATCCTCCAACTGAAAATTGTTGATTTAACAACATAATCAATATGAGATTGCAAGGTGAACTTTGGATCCAAAGTCACTACAGAGATCACTCAGAACAAGCCCCTTCATAGACAAGGGAGCATCTAAAGTCATTTTTGAACATTGGAGCCACTAAGCAATTTATTATCATTCATCTGTACTTTTCCTGCCAAGCATACAGCTGTCTGAGCACCATCTCAGGCAATACTCAACGCTTTAAAATTCTGGCCATCATTGACTTATAACAAATGCAAGATAATCCCTGACTATCTGCACATTGTAACTCGCTGAATGTCCAGCTCTCTTGATTGTAAACCGCCTAGAAGTTGCAAGATTGTGGCGGTATAGAAGAATAAAGTTATTATTATTATTATTGCCTTACCACTCCCCTTAACGGCTGTAAATAAAGATGAAATAAGACGGGAGACATAATAGATCCATGTAGAACCCCTATACAGGATCCTTCTCACATACATACAAGATGTCAATAACAAACATTCACTGAGGTGTTGATGAAAAAAAAAAAGACTCAAGCCAGGCATTCTGGCACCAGACAGACCTTAGCAAATCTCATGGTCTATACTACTAAACTAAACTAAACCTTAAGTTTATATACCGCATCCTCTCCATAATTATAGAGCTCGGCATGGTTTACAAGAGCTTAATATAGGAAGAACAGCATAATGAGGTTGGAGGTTGAGTATAGGGGGGAATGTCAACTGCAGAAAGATCCAACAAGATCAATAAAGAATCATCACCATAGTCCAAACTTCTTCACATATCTGTAAATATCATCAAAACATTCTCTATCCTATGTCTGGATGAAAGCCCATTGATGACAATGTTGAAACATGTGGCCTAACATGAAATGCCATAAATGCAAGCAAAAAGTAACACTTGTATATTTTAAATATGCTACTACTATTTATCATTTCTAAAGTACTGAAAGGCGTACACAATGCTGTACATGTGTACTTAATATGTAAGAACATAAGAATTGCCGCTGCTGGGTCCGCTCCCGCGGCGGCTGCTAGGTCAAAAACCAGTGCCCTTCTCAGAAGAACTTACAATCTAATTTAGACAGATATGCAGGAGTTTCTCACAGAGTGAAAAAAGTTGGGCATAGGTATCTTATGGTGAGTAGGAGTTAGGAGTTAAAAGCAACCTAAAAAAAATGAGCTTTTAGCTTAGATTTGAATACTGCTAGAGATGGAGCTTGATATAATGACTCAGGCAGTCTGTTCCAGGCATACAGCGCAGCAAGATAGAAGGGACGGAGTCTGGAGTTGGCAGTGGGGGAGAATAGTACAGATAATAGTAATTCAAATGCTTGGTAGCAATCTTACTATAACAGACTTGTTTCTTAAGTAACTTATTGCAAGTCTGCTACTTTTACTTTTTTACAGTACATAATAACATAAGAAGTTGCCTCCACTGGGTCAGACCAGAGGTCCATCGTGCTCAGCGGTCCACTCCCGCGGCGGCCCATCAGGCCCATGACCTGTGAAGTGGTTTCTGACTATTCCTATAACCTGCCTCTACATCTGTCTGTACCCCTCAATCCCCTTATCCTTTAGGAACCTATCTAAACCCTCCTTGAACCACTGTAGCGTGCTCTGGCCTATCACAACCTCTGGGAGCGCGTTCTATGTGTCCACCACCCTCTGAGTAAAAAAGAACTTCCTAGCATTTGTTCTAAAGCTGTCCTTTTTCAATTTCTCTGAATGCCCCCTTGTACTTGTGGCTCCCCACAGTCTGAAGAATCTGTTCCTGTCTACCTTCTCTATGCCCTTCAGGATTTTGAAGGTAAGCGTATAAATTAATCAAGTTGCCTCCTTAGTTAGATACATCTGATTATGCCACACACATTTTTGTTCTAAATAACTTTCTTAATATTATTTTTCTTCATTTTGTGGGATAAGCAAACCTAAGGGCCTTAAGCCAGATTTTGGGGATATCTATGATGAATTTAGATAAGATTCTCATGCTGTGCCTGCATTGTATATAATAGTGGATAGCATAGATTGTTTTAAGAAGGGTTTGGACAATTTCCTAGAGGGTAAGGTTAAATGGTCATTTTTCTCAATGGAGGAGAGTAAACAGAGGAGTGCCGCAAGGGCCTGTACTGGGACCGGTGCTATTTAATTATTTATAAATGATCTGGAAATTGGAACGATGAGTGAGGTGATTAAATTTGCAGATGACACTAAACTGTTCAAAGTTGTTAAAACACATGTGTATTGTGAAAAATTGCAGGCGGACCGTAGGAAATTGGAAGACTGGGCATCCAAATGGCAGATTAAATTTAATGTGGACAAATGCAAAGTGATGCACATTGGGAAGAATAACCTGAATCACAGTTACCGGATGCTAGGGTCCACTTTGGGGGTTAGCGCCAAGAAAAGGATCTGGGTATCATCGTAGACAATACGTTGAAACCTTCTGCTCAATGTGCGGTGGCGGCCAAAAAAGCAAACAGGATGCTAGGAATTATTCAAAAGGGATGTTTAACAAGACTAAGAATGTTATAATGCCCCTGTATCGCTTCATGGTGTGACCTCATCTGGAATATTGCGTTATATTCTGGTTTCCTTATCTCAAGAAAAGGTTCAAGAAGAGCAACCAAGATGGTAAAAAGGATGGAACTCCTCTCATAAGACTAAAATGATTAGGGCTCTTCAGCTTGGAAAAGAGACGGCTGAGGGGTGATATGATTGAAGTCTACAAAATCTTGAGTGGAGTAGAACGGGTACAAGTGGATCGATTTTTCACTCCGTCAAAAATTACAAAGACTAGGTGGACACTCGATGAAGTTACAGGGAACATAAGAAGTTGCCTCCACTGGGTCAGACCAGAGGTCCATCGCGCCCAGCGGTCCGCTCCCATGGCGGCCCATCAGATCCATGACCTGTAAGGTGACCGGCGTCTAAGCCCTTTTAATCCCCTTGTCCTTCCCTGTAAGCCCTTTCATAACTTATCTCTACCTCTATCTGTATCCCTCAACCCCCGTGTCCTTCAGGAATTTATCCAATCCTTCCTTGAAGCCCGGTAGGGTACTCTGTCCTATTACAGTCTCTGGAAGCGCATTCCAGGTGTCCACCACCCTTTGAGTGAAAAAGAATTTCCTAGCATTGGTTCTAAACCTGTCCCCTTTCAATTTCTCCGAGTGCCCCCTTGTTCTTGTGGTTCCCAATAGGCTGAAGAATCTGTCCCTTTCCACCTTCTCTATACCTTTCATGATCTTGAAAGTCTCTATCATGTCTCCTCTGAGTCTCTGCTTTTCCAGGGAGAAGAGCCCCAGCCTTTCCAACCTGTCTGCTTAAGAAAGGTTCTCCATCCCTTTTACCATTTTCGTCGCTCTCCTCTGAACCCTCTCAAGCATTGCCATGTCCTTCTTGAGGTATGGTGACCAAAATTGGACACAGTACTCCAGATGCGGGCGCACCATCGCTCGATACAGCGGCATGATGACTTCCTTCGTCCTGGTCGTAATTCCCCTCTTAATAATACCCAACATTCTGTTCGCTTTCTTTGAGGCTGCTGCACATTGTGCAGTTGATTTCATTGTTGCATCAACCAGCACACCCAAGTCTTTTTCAAGGTTACTTTCCCCTAGCACTGATCCCCCCATTTTGTAACTGAACATCGGGTTCTTCTTCCCTATATGCATGACTTTGCATTTCTCTATATTGAAGTTCATTTGCCATTTATTTGCCCACACTTCCAGTTTGTTTAGGTCCCTTTGTAGGTCTTCACATTCTTCCGCCGTTCTAACCTTGCTACAGAGTTTGGTGTCATCCGCAAACTTTATAACTTCACACTTCGTCCCCTTTTCCAGGTCATTTATGAATACATTGAACAGTAGCGGTCCAAGCACTGACCCCTGCGGAACACCGCTCGTGACCCTTCTCCAGTCTGAGTAGTGGCCCTTCACTTCAACCCTTTGATTCCTGCCTGCCAATCAGTATTTAATCCATCTGTATACGTCCCCTTCCACCCCGTGGTTCCACAATTTTCTAAGTAGCCGCTCATGAGGTACTTTGTCAAAGGCTTTTTGGAAGTCAAGATAAACGATGTCTGTGGGCTCCCCTTTGTCCATCTGGCTGTTTATCCCTTCAAAGAAGTGCAGTAAGTTTGTTTGGCATGATCTTCCATTGCAGAAGCCATGTTGGCTCACTTTCAGTTGTCCATTTTTCTCTATTTGCTCACTGATGCTGTCTTTTATCAGTGCTTCTACCATCTTGCCCGGGACTGAAGTCAAGCTTACTGGCCTGTAGTTCCCCGGGTCGCCCCTCGCTCCCTTTTTGAAGATAGGTGTGACATTCGCTATTTTCCAGTCCTCTGGAATCTCCCCAGTTTTCAAGGATAGGTTACAAATGTGTCAGAGTATTTCCGCTATTTTGTTCCTCAGTTCTTTTAGTACCCTTGGGTGGATTCCATCTGGGCCTGGTGATTTGTCGCTCTTCAATCTATCTATCTAAAACCAATAGGAGGAAATTTTTTTTCACTTGGAGAATAGTTAAGTTCTGGAACGCATTGTCAGAGGAAAAGTCCATAGTCTGTTATTGAGAAAGACATGAGAAAAGCCATTGCTTGTCCAGTCGATAGCATGGAATGTTGCTACTCTTTGGGTTTTGGCCAGGTACTAGTGACCTGGATTGGCCACCGTGAGAATGGGCTACTGGGCTTGATGGACCTCTGGTCTGACCCAGTAAGGCTATTCTTATGTTATGTTATATTCTGCCCCCCCCCAGGGTAATATGAACCATTGATTCAGAAAATGTATGGTAGTTTTCAGTAAACAAACTGAACCCTTACAGGGAGCGTCGAGTAAATTTGAGAGCCTGGGATCATACTTCTACATACCTTGGGCTCAGATGGTGCGGTGAATGGCCTTGTCCCCAAAGTAATGGATCTGCTGCCAGTCACCTCCCCACCCCTCCCGGTCAGCAGCTCCCTTCTCTCCCTATTGCGGGTCCAACTGCCCCCCTCCCTCCCTCGTGATCATGGATGCGCAGACCATCTTCAGGGAAAGTAGATGTGCATGCATCAGGATGGCACACTAGTGATCCATGCGGTCGGAGGGGGGCGTTCCGCCGATCGCCCTCATTTTCATTTTTTTGTGTTGTGAATTGGTTGGGCACGGAAAGGAGGTAAGTGAATCTAGACCGTAGTGGAATGATGCTAGTGAACACAGGAGGAGGGGATCATAGAATGGTGAGATGATGAAGGCAGGGATATGGGCACAGGGGAAATACTAGAAAGGAACATATAGGAGACAGAGAGAAGGTAGATGCTGAACATGGGGAACAATACATACACAGAGATAGAAGATGGATGGTGAGCATGGAGAAAGAAGAAATGTTAAATGGTCAGGAGACCCTGACAAGTGAGTTAAGAAAAGACAAAAGAAAACAGAGACCAGTGCCTGAGACCAACATGATTTGAAGAATAAAATGATGAGACAACAAAAGGTAGAAAAAAAATTTTTTATTTTCTATTTTGTGATTAGAATATATCAGATTTGAAATATGTATCCTGCTAGAGCTGGTGTTAGACATAACTGGGGACTCAAAGCCCAGGCTGTGCTTCTTAAGCTTCCAGATGGCTTAGGGCTCTCTCTGATCATGGGGCAGTTGCCTTAGTTGCACTACCCTAACACTGTTCCTGTTGTGTGACTGCGGTATTCTGTTAGCATGATTTTTCTGTGTAGCATTCTGTAATAATTTGGCTTATTCAGTTTTCTCAATATGGGAGACAGGAGTTTTGTTGATCTTTGCTCTGTATTATTTGTGTTTATAAAATGACAATTACAGTATACAGAATATTGTTTCTTTTTATACTTTAATAAAATAAGTTCAGTATAAAATTGTAACTTTTTGAGGCTTGTGCGGATGGGATCAGATGGCTTGCGGGGATGGGGTGGGCGTTGTTCTCTAGTTGACACCATTTGAGGCCTCCCAGACCTTTCTGCATCTTCGGTCTCAAAATCTCCACGCTGAAGGTTCACATACCACTTCTTCACTGTGAATATGATGGGCATTTTATCACTCAATGTTTATATCATACATTCATGGATTTCCTTTGGAGTTTTCTTCTGTAGGATTAGGAATTTCATGGTGGGAACTTGCAGCAGCCATTTTAGATAGCGGCTCTGCCCAGTACAGGAGCATAGGAAGATAACTCCTGCTCCAGTTCACTGCTGGACCACCAGGGCTTTCAAGGTAGGCTTTTTAGAGGTCTGGGAGGGGAGGTTCATAGACAACAACGCGGAAGACAAAGGCGCGCGCTGACAACTGAGCGCAAGATGGAGGTGCGCGCCGAAGAAAATTACTGTTTTTAGGGGCTCCGACGGGGGGTTTTGTTGGGGAGCACCCCCAGTTTACTTAATACAAATCACGCTGGCGTTGTGGGGGGTTTGGGGGGTTGTAACCCCCCACATTTTACTGTAAACTTAACTTTTTCCCTAAAAACAGGGAAAAAGTGAAGTTTTCAGTAAAATGTGGGGGGTTACAACCCCCCAAACCCCCCACAACGCGGCGCGATCTGTATTGAGTAAAGTGGGGGGGTTCCCCCCACACACCCCCGTCAGAGCCCTAAAAACAGTAATTTTCTTCGGCGCGCACCTCCGCGCTGCGCTCAATTGTCTGCTCGCGCCTTTGTCCCGGCGCGCTTTTGACCTGACACCGGGAGGGGAATGTTACAGAGTTGGGCGGGACAGGAGGTGAGAGGGATCCCTTCTGTCCTAGCTCATTGCTGGACCACCAGGGCGTATGGCAGGCCTGGAGAGAGGCTGGCAAGGCATCAGGGGAGGGAAGGAGGTAGAACTGGGTGCAGAGCCAGGGAAGGAGGAGGGGATTGCTATTTTTTTCCTTATAAAGTTACCTGGAATACAAAGTAGTTGTTAGGTGCCATCGACTCATATTCTTGTCCTAGCAACTTGATGAAGATCATCAAGTTTTCATGGCAGAATACAGAAGTAGATTGCTGAGCTTTTCTTCTGCGCAGTATAAATTTGATGTTGTCACATCAAATGTGATCCTCCACCCCCAACACCGCCCATCTACTGCTGCCCAGATGGGTGGTCCATAGTTAGCCTGATGTCTGTGCTGAAACCTGTCCACCTTGGGAGGGCTTGCTGGTAGAAAACCTACCAACAGCATAGCTTTCAGCTTCTCAATTTTGCACAAGCCCCAATGGCAAAACAAGTCCATGTATCATGACTGGTAAAAAGCAGTTATCTAATAAAAAAAACAATAAATCTTACTCCTGGCAGAATTCTGCACAAAATTTTAAAAATTCAGCAAAGTTTGTATGTAGTGTTTTGTGTAGAATTCTCTTATCCTGAGGCCAGAAATTCTTTCCTTTCTCAGGTTCCAGCCTCCTCAGTTCCCTCTGTCACTCCAAATTCAATTCTGTCTCCCTCTAAATCCCGCCTCTCTCTCACTTTGGCCCTTATAATCTGGCATCTCTCCCTCTCTTCACTGGTTAAGAAGCTCTTCCTTCCTTTCCATCTCCTTTCTGGTCTTGGTCACTCTCTCTTCCTCTCTCTACCCCCTACCCCCTACCCCCACTTGCGGGTCCAGCATCCATGTCTCCTCACACCATCCACCACCTCTCTTGCTTGTATCCTGAATCTCCTCCCTACTCCTCTTGGTCTGTCCTCTCTCTCTCTCCCTCAGACCTAACTTGTCTGTTTTCTGTCTTGACTCTACAGCCAAGCATCTCTTCCTTCTCACCCCCTTTCCCCTCTACTTATAGATCCAACATCCATGTCTTCTCTCCTCTCCTCCTTCCCCTGCAGGTTTAGCATCCATGTCCCCTCCTCTCTTCCCCCCTCCCCCTCATTTGCAGTGCAGCATCTATGACCTCTCCTCTCTCCTCCTTCCCCTGCAGGTCTAGCATCCATGTCCTTTTCTCTCTCCCCCACTACTTGCAGTCCAAGATCCATGTCTCCTCCTCTCCCCCTCCTCACTTGCAATCCTGGATCCATGTCCTCTCCTCTCACCCTCCCCCACCATGACCCTATCATCTTTGTTCTCTCTTTCCCTCCCTCCCCCAACTGTGGTCTAGCATCCATGTCCCTATCCCCCTCCCCCTCTCTTCCTCTTCTTCCCCCCCCCCATGCGGGTCTATCCTCTTCCTCCACCTTCCCATGAGATCAGACATACCTGCAGGCCTCCTAGAGCAGCAGTGGTGGCAGTTGACTGGCAGAAGTAGCGCTGTGAATAGGCTGCTTGTGGCCGGCCCTGTCAGGACCTTCCCTCTGCCATGTCATCTATCTACAGGAAATGATGCGGCAGAGGGAAGGCCCTATCGGGGCAGGCTGCAAGCAGCCTGTTCACAGCGCTGCTTCTGCTGGCCAACTGCTGCTGCTTTGAGAGGCCCACGGGCTGTCTGATCTCATGGGGTAGGGGGAGTCAGTCGGAGGAAGAGAGGCCAGACCCGTGTGGGGGAGAAAGAGAACAGGAGATTTGCACAGAATTCTGCACAGCATGTGCAAAATTCTGCATTGCACAGAATTCCACCAGGAGTAAAAATTACCCAGTGCAACTTCCTTTAATTTCTGAACCCACCCTACTTAACTCATAACCAAGGCTACTTTATTACTTGTACAACAATTTTTTTTCCCAATGTTTAGAAAGATATATAGCGTGTAAACATTTTATCCTAGCTGATCTCTGTGTAGCATTCATGAGAGAGGTTTTCATATAAAGCAATGATTCTCCTCAGTCTTGAGGAATACCTAACTTGTCTGATTTTCCAGAGAACTACAATGAATATGCATGAGGTAGATTTACATAGACTGGGTCTCAAGGGTATGCAAATATGCCCTAGGGATAATCTGAAAACCAGTGGAAACAGTGAGAGCGAGCAAAAATTTGTCAGAATCATCTGATTAGCTGTGTTGAAATGCATAGCTTCCATTGTGCAGTTCTTATGTCTGCTACATTCAGACTTGGGTGCTGATGTTAGTTGAGGGGTGTTTATTTCCATTAAGACAAGTAAAAGATGACGGTGCTTAAACTGGTACAGAAAACAGTTATCTTTATAGCTAAACTGTACTTTGAGACTTTGGATATTGACACCTGTTTGTAGACCTGTACAGTTAACTAATAATAAAATTACCCAAAGTAATTTTTTTTATAATTCCCAAGGCTGGTTAAGAATCCTGGCTTCATACAAAGTAGTTATGCCATAGAATGCATCATTGTTGGGTCATGTCAAGAGTTACAGAGATTCTACCAGGTGTGTGGTGTTACCCCTATGAACGTGAGTGTATAAATGTTTATCCACTATACTGGGGAAAAAGTTTTAAGGGATTGGGACTTGATATACTGCCTTTCTGTGGTTACAATCAAAGTGGTTTACATAATAAGTTAGTTAGGTGCCATTAACTTGTGTTCAAATCCTAGCAAATTGATGAATTATAGATCTAAAAAGAAATTGGTTTTATCCTATTCCGGTAAGATCCTCCTGAATCATCCCCATGGTTGTTTTCAATGTGTCTAGCCATCTGGTTGCAGGCCATCCTGTTTGTCTAGTTCCTACAATCTTCCCAAACATGTCCTTCTCCAATGATCTTTCTCTTTGGGCAGTGTGACCAAAATAAGACAGTCGTAACTTCATCATTTGGGCTTCGAGTGACATAGCCGGTTTGATCTCTTCCAGAATCGATTTGTTAGTTCTGGTGGTCCATGACACGCATAAAATTCTTCTTCAGCACCAAAGCTCAAATGAGTCGATCTTCTTTCTGTCTTGTTTCCGTAGTATCCAGTTTTCGCATCTGTAATTGACCACTGAGAAAATGAGTGCATGGGCAAGTCTGATCTTCATTTGGATTATTTCCTTGCCTTTGAATATTTTGTTGACAGCCTTCATTGAAGAGCAACCAAGTGCTATTCTGCAGAGTATTTCTTCCCTGCTAGTTGCTTCTTTGTTTATGGAAAAGCCCAGGAGATTGAAATCCTTTACAACTTCTATTCTATCAACTTCAAGCTCAAAATCTTCATCATTTTCCGTGTTCATGATCTTTGTCTTGTTTATGTTCAGTTCTAATCCCATGTTATAACTTTCAGCTTTGACTTTTCTCAGAAGATACAGAATGTCTTTGCTGCTGGTAATGAGTGTTGTATCATCTTCATAGCTCAGGTTGTTTATATTTCGACTACCAACTCTATATATTATATACAAGTACTTATTTTGTACCTGGAGCAATGGAGGGTTATGTGACTTGCCCAGAGTCACAAGAAGCTGCAGTTCCCCTCATTCTCAGGCCACTGCATTAACCATTAAGGCAGCTACTCCACTCTTTCCACCTCAAAGAAATGAAGCCTCATAAAATTTCACTGCAGCGATGGACCCCACTATCCCCAGATCTACCATCTCTCCTTTTCTCAACTACCCTTTCATCCAGTATCTCTCCTTCCTTCCCCACCACCCCAGGGTCCACCATCTCTCCCTTTCTCTTCCCAATTATCCTCCTATCCAGTATATCCCCCCTCCACACCATTGCTTATGTCCAACTTCTCTCCCTTTTTGTTCCTTCCCTCCCCCCTCAGTCTAGCATTTGCATATCTCTTTGGACCTCCCCTTCCCTCCCTCCATGTACTTCTACACCAGCCTTCCTTCCCCCCCCAAAGGCCTGCATGTTTTACCCCATCTTTCTAGCGTCCTCTGGTTTCCTGGTCTCACCTTCAAAGTAGCCTGCAGAGGATCGCCTGTCGGCTGCAGCGATCCTAGCAGGCTGCCATTGGCCTCCGCAACACGTTCCCTCTGCTGCGGTCCCGCCCTCCTCTGACATACGGGACTGCGGCAGAGGGAACGTGCTGCGGAGGCCGACAGAGCCTGCTATGATCCCTACAGCCGACTGCCGATCCTCTGCAGTCTGCTTTGAAGGTGAGACCAGGAAGCCGGAAGAGAGATGGTGGACGATGGGATGGAGAGAGGTAAGGAACAGAGGGTATTTTCTCACGGGCCAAATCTACAGTGCAGGCCAGATTTGGCCCACGGGCCAGAGTTTGACACCCCTGCTCTACATGATTGTTACTCTGATAGTCTACAAATTATTTTTAAATCTGAGGTACTGGATAAAGAGTTGAACATCTGTTAATTTAAAACATTCTCCTGCTTCACAATAGACAACATACCCTTCTGACTCTTTTTTGGCATAAAATTAGTGGGGAACATTTTTCCTGTGAGTTTGTTGGTGAGGAATAGCCAGTGACCATCTCCTCATCTACTGAGGCAAGGTTCTCTAATATCGCCGGTAAAATTTGACAGGCCGCTGTAGTGGCTGTAAATCTAACGAATTGAAAAAGACAAGCCATTCTCAAAGAACCACACAAGCAAATGAGGTTTGTGGAGGGTTGCCAAATTTACATGAGATCAGTTGTTGGTGATAAGAGATCAGCAGATGCGCAGAATAGTCCATGGAAGAGGCATGGGTGGCTAGAAGGGGCGGAGAACTACTAGCAAACGCTACATCATCATGTCAATCATAGGCATGCCAGTGCTATTGGATCGAAGGGAGGGGAGATGCAGTCAGCTTTAAATAAGTGCATATAAGACATGCCTTTAATACATGTGCTCGAGAAGTGTGCTTTTGAGATTTTTTTTTCCCATCTATTTTTTCCCATCTATTTTTCCCATTTTTTTTTCCCGCTATAATTTATGTGAATAGTGTGGTGGTGGGGTTTTAAATTTTTATCATGAGCCATAGCCAGAAACATGTGCCCGAGATGCACTTTTCACAGTACTAAACTAAACTAAACTTTAAGTTTGTTTACCCCATCATCTCCATAAAGATAGAGCTCAGCACGGTTTACAGGCAAATTCAATGAGGGAAGGACATAATAAGAAATTAGAGGTTATGAAGAGGATAGCTAGCTTTACATTTTAAATAGATAGCTTTACGTTTTGGAGAAAAGCCAGGTTTTCAGATGCTTTCGGAATAATTGGAATGAGCCTAGGTTCAGCAGCAGGGCAGGGAGGTTGTTCCAAAGCTCAGTGAATTTTAAGAAAAGGGATTTCCCTAATTTACCTGCATACATGACGCCTTTTAACGAGGGGAAAGATAGTTTGAGTTTGTGGGCGGATCTGGTAGTGTCAGGTCTCAAAGAATTCCAGGATAGTGGAATTAGGGGAGGAAGAATGCCATGTAGGATCTTGAATATTAGGCAGGTACATTTAAAGTGAATCCTAGAAATCACTGGAAGCCAATGAAGTTTTGACAGAAGCGGGGAAACATGATCGAATTTGCTTTTTGCGAAGATCAACCTAGCCGCAGTGTTCTGGATCTGCTGAAGTCTTTGAAGATTTTTATTGGTTAGACTTAGATAGAATTACAACAGTCCAGTCTGGAAAGAATGATTGATTGTACAAGGACAGCAAAATGTTGTTGGTGGAAGCAGGATCTCACTTTCCTCAAATGTGAAGACTAAAAAAAAACATTTTTTTACCAGAGAGTTGAGATCATTAAAGAAAAGTGTAGAGTCAATATGATGCCCAAAACTTTGCTTGAGTATTCGATCTGCAGTGTGGGACCAGAAGGTAGTGGAATGAGCATGGGTAACTGATCTAATTTAGGGCCAAGCCAGAGTAGTTTTGTTTTGGACTCATTCAGCTTCATTTGTACAGTGAAGGCCCAGGATTGGAGTTTCGTTATGCAAGCTGTTATATTTTCAGTGAGGTAGGTGAGGTTCAAATCTACCTCAAGAAGGACAAGGATGTCATCTGCATATGTAAATAGAGTTTCAAAGGGAGATAGATGGAAGAATTTCAAAGAAGACATATAAATGTTGAAAAGAATAGGGGACAGGGGTGATCCCTGGGGAACACTACATAGCGGTCTCCAGGGAGAAGACATGGTTCCATTCATGTTAACAGTGTAAGAGCGGGATTGTAAAAATTTCGAGAACCAATCTAAGACTGTGGAATCAATGCCTATCTCAGAAAGTTGGTAAATTAGGATATTGTGGTGGACAACATCAAAGGCCGCAGATAGATCGAATTGTAGTAGGATAGCAAACTTATTATGAGGTTGAAGTTGCACCCCCAGGCCAGCCAGTAATTTTTGGTTGTTAAAAGCCAGCGCTTCGTTTCACTGGTTTAAAAAAAAGTGATGCTTTTCTCACTTATTCCCTGCTGAAGATTCTCCTGGCAGTGTGTCAGTAAGCCACTTTCTCAGTGTATGTGCTCTTCTCAACTTGCGTTATGGTTGGTTTGTCCATAAGACTTTTGCTTAGCTCATGCAATTTATGAACTAAGAAGAAGTTTGACAGATGCACCACGAGATTATCATGAGGAGGTATGGCATTCTTAGTATCCTTAGTATCTGGGTTAGTAAGAATGAAAATTGTGACTCATTCTAAAAGTCTTTAATGTATTTTAAGCAGCAATTCTAAATAGGTCAAATAAAATTTATCATCTTCAAACTTTTTTCAGTTGTATGTATACTGGTACTAATTAATATTATATTCCACTAATATTTAAAAATACTCCTTATGTTTAAACAAGCCACTGGATCTTTTCCAAATTGCTTTTTGGTCTGCCTTTCCTTTTCTCAACCACCTCTTTGCTTTTAGCAGATTCATTCAGAAGAATTACTCAGTTGTCTTTTGAATATTGCTGAGGAAGAAAGAATGAATGAGAAATTTCTAAGTGGTTTCTGCAATTAACTAGTAGTCATCTGTTTAAGATTAACTGGAGATGCTGTGCTTCTCACCCCTCCACACACCCAGTTCAAAAACAGAACTCTTTCTCATACTGCTTTACCCAGCTTGAGGACTCATCTCTCTACCCATCTGGATACTGCAAGAACTCCAGCCCTAACCCATCTCTTCCTCATTTCCTCCTCATACCTCTAAATTTAGCTCCAGCCTTATCTCACTTCTCTTTGGCCTCATCTCACTGCTCTTTGGCCAAACCAGTCATCTACCTGCTTCCAGCCATGTGAGTTTGAAGGAAATGTGTGTGCCAGTGTTATCAATCGCCAGGCCAATTGTCTTTCCACTTCTAATGCTATTGCCTTACAGCTTTGTAGAGTACTCGCGTTTGATGGTTCACAGTGCCTCTCAATAACTGCCACTTCAACAGCACAGGTCCCCAAGATCCCCAAAAGACTCAACCAAGTGCCTTAAGAATATTTATAGATAGGTCTATATCAGGGATCTCAAAGTCCCTCCTTGAGGGCCGCAATCCAGTCGGGTTTTCAGGATTTCCCCAATGAATATGCATTGAAAGCAGTGCATGCACATAGATCTCATGCATATTCATTAGGGAAATCCTGAAAACCCGACTGGATTGCGGCCCTCAAGGAGGGACTTTGATACCCCTGGTCTATATATACCTTAAGGTCTCTCAAACCAGTCCTTGAGACACACCTAGGTAGTCTGGTTTTCAGATATCGCCAAAGAATATGCATGTGAGATTTCCTTGTTCAGTGTCTAGGGTGTGCAGAACTCTTCCACGCGTATTCTTTGAAGATATCTTGAAAGCCTAAGTTCCTGAATGTGTCCTGAGGACTGGATTGAGAACTCCTAATCTACTTATATATATATACATGAATATATCTATACAAGTATGAGGGATCTTCAAAAAGTTTCTGCAATTTTATTTTATTTTTTTGAAAATACTGTTTCCTGGGATTCAAAAAAATAAATAAATTAGGTTATATACACGCTCGTCAGAAATATTTCATAGAGTTGGATATCATTCAGCTGTTACCTGCTGTCATTTAAAAAGGCAAGAATTTGCAAGTGATTTCTTTCTATGATTAGATGTTATCTTATAGGTCATTAAGAAAAATGGGATGAAGGCGTTATCGTAAATGAAGTGTAGTAACTTTAGTTTTAGTCTGCTTGTCATTCAGTGCAGAATGCACTAGAGCTTCCTTAGTAAAATTAAAGGTGATATGGCCCTGTTAGTCGTATGATAAGGACACAGATTTCCTCCTTAAAAGAACAACAACAGAGCAGAATAAAAGGCTTCACATGAGTTTTAAATGTCAGTTTATTGACACAAAATGTGACATTTCTGTGGATAGTTTGTTCTAAGCGGTGATGAACTGTGACAAAAAAAATACATGCATGCATATATGCTGTCAGTCTATTTGTATAGCATAAAGGTGAGTTTTACTATAGTCTATGTGCCAAAATAACACATATTCATATCTGTAGTAGCAAGACTGGGAGAGTCTGTAGCTTATTAATATTTTGTTAAAGTAACATTTCAGTGTTGAAAATATTCACAGGGGAAAGGCTATTACTTTAGCAGTGGCAGATTGCTAATTTCAAATGCCTGATGAGAAAGCAACTGCAGTCAACCGATGGCTTTTGCTCATGGTCAGATTTATCTGGGTGGGCTGCACTGTTTCAAATGCATAATCGAGTATTCGTTTCGTCATCTGGAAAGCGGGGATGGTAGGGAGCTCCGGGGAGATGGGCGAGAGAGAGAGAGAGCAGCCTTGCTCCATTGAAAAGGGAAGCTTCTGAGCACAGACTTGAATGATTCCATGTAGCTGCTGAGATGCGCCAAGTCAACCTGACACAAATGCGTTTTGGTTTCCTGAAGGGTATAGAATAAGTGCAGGTGGGAATGCAGAAGGGTGAGATGCCATGCTCACAAGGCTGCTGAAGTTATTTTCTTTTACGCTCCACTGCTTTATTGTTACTGCTTTTGGTACCTTCCAGAAAAAAAAAAAATCTGATGTATTTTTAGCTTGCTGTATCCAGCATCAATATGACAACATAATTCTGCCTTTACATCAGTAAGCGGCTTTTATCATGCTTTCCTGCTTTCTGCCAGCTGCAGTTTCCGAGGGATGTCACAGCACTGGTAAGAAATGCACAGTAGCCATGTCGCTGATATGTGATGCTTTTCCATTTCTTGTATCTCCCCCCCCCCCCCTTTCCCCTAAAAGGAATGTTTTTGTGTGTTTAAGCATCCAGGCTGTTAACTGCAAGTTGTGTAAAATGAGCTAGATGTGCTGATTTTTTATTTATTTTTTATTTTTTACTCCATCCTTCAGTGCTGACCCTGTTGATTGTGCAATGTATGCTGCTTGTATTGCCTCTTTTCTTAATCTAGTATTTTTGTCAAAATATATTCTGCCCTGACCCAATACTGCACACATAACACCACTGCGGTAATGTTCTAAGAGCCTCGCCCTCCCCTGTAGCACTTTGCTCTCAGTCCTTCATTTATGGCTGCACTTGGGCGTTTACAATCTAATGCAAAGACAGGGCTCAAGCATTGATCATTCTGCATAAAGCATGTTATGATTTGAGCAGGAAACGCTGTAATACGAAACCACACCTGAGCTGTATAAAACACACTCTGGGAAGGCATTTCCATTTTGAACTGTGGTTGGCAAGCACGATCAGCTGTTGCTTTAATTGCATTTTAACAGGGCTGGCTAATGTTCACGTTTTTAGATTAATATGGAATCGTGAACAGATTTCCTGCTCTTCATGTTCATTCTGTTTACAATGATTGCTGAAGTCTCTCTCCATACACAAGGGAGATGGACGAAACATGCAAAATTTAGTTTAACCGTATTTGTAAGGAGCCGGACTATTAAACGAAAGGTAAGCTCCAGGTTGTCAAGCATTTGAATATGAGTTTTTAGTGACTGTTTATGCTCTATCAAAAAAGATGGGTTAGCAAGCCCTGTGTGTGTGTGTGTGTGTGTGTGTGTGTGTGTGGGCAGTTTCATTACACATCAGATTGTATGGATCATTCACTTATTCTATGTGCTTTATGGGCTCTGCATAATATATTTAAAGTGGTGGGTTTCTCAACATTTATGTGACATGATGCCTCAACAGTCAGAATGTGCATGTGTGTTTTATTAGCTTCCCTCTATAAAGCCATTTCTTTATACTGTTTTATAGTATGAAATTGGAGATCTGGAGCTAACAGTTAACCTGCATGCTATTGGCAGTGGCTAGTTTCTGAGCAATTCTGCTTTCCAGTGTCAGCAGTAGAAAGAAAGACATGCAGCATGTTGAATGTGACAAAAGAGATGCTATTTCCAGTTTTCTGCACGCAAGTTCTGTTAAATTTGTCACTTTACCCTATTGATGTGGCAGAATTTAAATTTTAGTTTTGTTGCCTTTCCATATATGGAGTAAAATGAATGCAAAGGTTACAGCAGGAAGGCTGTATTGCTTGCTAGTTAATGTATTCTTTTCAATCTTTCACAGGCGTATTCCCAGGATGCTTACCTGAAAGGCAATGAAGCCTATAGTGGCAATGCACGTAATATACCCGAACCACCACCTATATGTTACCCACGAATGCAGTCCACACCTTCAGCTATGGCCCAGCCTGTTGAAATTCCGCCTCCAGACTCTTCCTTGGGTAAACAGCATGCCAGCAGACCAGTGCGGACAGCAATGCAACCAGACCGGAACTATAGAATGGAAATTCAAGTGCCTCCCTCACCAACAGATATTGTTAAATCAAATACAGCTGTATGTGTTTGTAATGAAACTGTAAAAACTGTTATTTTGCCTTCTGAGAAGGTTGTAGATCTTTCGTCAAGCAGAATCAGTCGGGCAGGTCCGTCACACAGAACAGAGGAAGTAAGGTATGGCTTAACAGATCCAAATATTTTAAAAGCAAAAACGAAAGCAGTATCACCACCTTCCTCTGTACCCTCAGTCACCTTAATTCAAACAACCCCACCTATGAAATCAGTGGACACTATGACAGCCACACCTGTAAGTTATGGAGGACATTTGGAAGGGAATTTGAATACTAGGACACCTGCTCAATTCTCAGATTCTCCCTTAGCCAATAATCATTGTTCTTCACCAAATTCACAGCAGCACATTGACTGGAAAAATTACAAAACATACAAAGAGTACATTGATAACAGACGTATGCACATGTATGGTTGCCGAACAATACAGGAAAGACTAGATAGCTTAAGAGCAGCATCTCAGAAACAAGATTATAATCAAGTGATGCCAAATCATGCTGCTGTGCAAATAAGGCGACGAAGCACCTCCCATGACCGAGCTCCACAGCCTGTTCAGATCAGACAACGGAGTGCTTCCCAGGAGAGACTTGAGGATCCCATACTGTTGAAAAAATGGCCAAGAAGCGCGTCACAAGATGCATTAACAACCCCACCAATTGGCTCTAGAAACCATAGAACAGGCTCTTGGGATTATCTTGGAAGGCAAGGTGAGATGCTAGAGAATGTTATAACTAATATTTCTGATGCCGATGGAGATGGAGGAGAGACTTACAAGTGGACTGGATTTAGCGAACAGGATGATCGACGAGGCATTCATGAAAGGTATAGGCAGCATTCTTTGCATATGCCTCTTCGATCTCCAAATTTTTCAATGGCATCAAGTGGTTATTGTTCAGATAGTAGAAAAGTAGATCCTAGAGTATTCAGCTCTGGACCTTCATTCCAAAAAACGACCCCAGACTTAAAACCCATGCAGCCTATCAGGAATTTCCCAACTGCTTGTGAAAATATACAACCAAGATCCATATTACAAGAGAGGTCATCTCACTTTATTGGCTCTCCAGGTAGCTCTTTGAAAAGCTCTACTCCTTATGCAACAAAACCATCTGTTCCCCTCAGACAGAGCTTAGATGATAATGCCATCAAAGACCAAAGAACACTACATCGTTTGCACAATAGTAGTCAGTTCAAACAGTCAAGAGCACGAGCAGAAAGTGTTCCAGACTACCAGACGGAAAACAGCACAAACAACGTAGACCCCAGCGCTTGTTCACCTGCAGCATCTACCAGACACATCCAACTGAGTAGCAAGAGTTCATCTACCTCCGATAATTCAGATGTGTCAATTAAACAAAAGATTAGAGATTTTGAAAAGATAAATGCACACGAGCCTGAGATCGAACTGTTAGATGTTATAGATTCAAAGGATACAGTTATTTTGAGGGATAAGTCACCATGTGGTCACCAAACACCACAACCATTAAGGCACCAATCCTATATCATGGCAGTAAATGAGCAGGAAACTGTATCGGACACTACCTGTTGGTTGCCCAACGATGCACGTCGGGAGATGAACATTAGGCGAATTGAGCAAAGGAAAGCTTCAGGATCCAGCCCAACGGGGGACTCCTTGGCATCTATTCCTTTTATAGGTAAGCAAAACCAATTGTCTTGGTTTACCTTATATTTTTTTAATGTGTTGTATGTCTTTAACTGTATTTACTATGTGTAGACTGAGGCTCTGATGAAAGGAAGCATAGCAATAGGTCAGCTAGGATATCAATTTTCCTGTAACAATTGAAATTAATATATTTTTCACAGTCAACTGAGGATTTGCTCTTGATCATCTGTTGAAATAAAATTTCATTGAAATGCTGCTCAGGAGAACTCTACAGTCTAATTACCCTTTGAAATTTGAGGTGTTAACCTACTGGACTGACAGTGAGTCCAGTCTTGCTGTTAAGGTATATCTGTTTTCGAGCAGTATGGTGGTTCTAATCTTTGATGTCACAATATTTATTATGGGATGTTAAGTGGACATATCTTGGACACTCTTATTTTGATACACCCTCTCTCCTAAGGGATATCTTTTGAATTTGTTAAGTGAGAGTAGACAGACAACTTCATAAACTTTTTTGTTTTTTAATGGTATACTAAGAAAAAAATTTAGAAAATAACTGTGCATTTCATCTACCTGGGCCTTAAAAGTGAGTCTTTAGTCCCTTGGTTTGGAAATTTGTCCAACTTAAGCAGGGTTTTTCTTCAGTAGGGCAACAGTGGGTGAATATTTGGTTTGGCTACATTTATCTAGATGTGATTTTATCTTAGCATTTACTGGCAGGCTAACCTCCAGTTGGGCCATAAAAGCCAATACAGTATTTTTGATTAGCAAATGATGAGAGAAAGCTGATTACATTACATTAGAGATTTCTGTTCCGCCATGGGAAGAGCAATTTCACACACATTCAGTATGGCATTGTAAATATGTTTTCTGGAATTATTTGTGACTTCTGTTGAGATTTGGTTTTGTTTTGATAGTAACAAACATCATTCTTGGCCTGCACTGCAATATTCTTCTATATCCATATAATAAGCTCTTCTTTTTGTATCTGTAGTGTAAGTATTTAAATGCTGCACATTTATAATTATGAATATTTAAGCTAGTGTAGCAAATAGATCTTATTTCTGAAACATCTAAATGTGTTGTTTGTCTTAGCCCATACATACATACATACATATATATATACATACATACTGTATTTTTATTTTATTTTATTTTTTTAAATACTGCTTGGTTATTTATCTACAACTACATATATCTGGTAAAGGAGCAAGATTGTGGAAGAAAGTAGCATTTTGCAAAAGTGGATGCAAGCAGAACCACCATAATGGTGTATCTGATTCCATGATTTAATGCTATTTGAATTGAGAGGGGCAAATTTCACTTTTAAGCGCAGAAAATTATTTTGTATATATGGGAAGCTTATATTCAATTTTTAGCTCCTAAAGTACATAGTTTTTAATTTTAAATTCATTACATTTATAATTGAATTTGAGATTTGTTGCTGGGCGTTTACATTTATTTATATTTATTATACCGCAAGTTCTGTATTGTACAGGTCTAAACGGTTTACAGTCTAAGAGATTTGATAGAGTAGGAAAAGAACACTGATTTGAAGATAGAAAAGTAGCAGGAAATGGACGTCAGCCTCCTGGTATTTTTTATTTTTTTTATTTTTACAGTGGGCTGGGTGAGTTTATGGAGGGGGATATATAGTTTTGGGGAAAAGTTAATCGTTCTCTGTTATCTTGGAGGTGTATTACTTCTGTTTTATTGTTATTACTTTTTCTATTATTTATCCTTTTTGAATAAAAAATATTGAATATAAAAAATTGTCTTATACTAATGAACTTGTTAAAGTGGTATAACTAACTTGCAATTCTGTGTATGAAGTTTCTTTTCATTTATATCTAAATTGTGTACGTAAATCCATCAAAAGTGTGACTAGTTGGATATATCTTAATCTCAAGAACTGTAGATTATATAGTGCAATAAACATTAGAAGGGTTCATTTTGATTAAGGATTGCATAAAATGGCCTGTGCTTAATTTAATCTTAAACATCTGATAAAAGATGATCAAGACCCAACTTTTCTGAAAAATGAAATTAAAGGGTAAGAGCTTTAAGCCAGGAGTTTTTTTGTGAGAGGGAATGTAAGTTTTATAGTTTTACTTTTGCCTAATATGCAGTAAACCTTCATGGTTTGTCTACATATAATCAGACCTTGGCCTTTGCAATCTATCTATTTGAATAAGACTTACTATAAGAAAAAACTTTAAAATAAAAGTGAAAAGTGTTAACTCTTTGATAAAAGGATAGCCTATGCATCATCCACAAGTGTTTCTAACAGATGATCTATCCAAACTAAAGTGTCTAGCAAAAAGGCATGGAACATAATAAGATTTGTTAAACTCATAAGCCAAGAGAAAGAGAGATCAACCCTCCCCCCCCCCACCTCCTACAAAAGTTAATAAGGTACCAGATGTAATTCGTTCAAGAGTACTGTGGGAAAAGAACAGGAATGAACAGTGCTTTTTTACTCCATAAAGAAAGGTGCAGGACTATATATCCAGGGTGCTGGGTTATCCTTGGATGGTGGTGGTGGCCGCCCATGAAATCTCACCTCCTGCAACTCGCCACAGAACTTAGGTAAAGGCAATATTATAGAATTCCTAGAACACCAATACATAACTTGTGGGGAAGAAGGAGCAAACTAGGTTGCTATAGATTTTGCAAAAAAACTGCATAGTATATGGTAGCCAAAAACCTCTTATACATATATACCAAATATAAAATAATTAACCATAAATTAGAAATGTGCAGATAAAAACAGAACTCGATGTCTAAGAAACCATACCTTCCATTTAATGTAGTCATGCACACACAAAAGCACATTTCTTTTTGTACCGTGCAAAATGCAAAATTATTAGGGATACTAAACATTCACATTCCCAAAGGTGACAAGTTTGAATTGTTGGACCAAAATTAAAATGTGGTTTTCTACCCTTTACAAGGGTAGAAGTACACCTTTATGGCTTGGGGGGCGGGGTAGGAGTTCAAACATACTTGTCCTTACTTCTAAGCTTCCTAGTTACCAGTGCCGTATGGGGCAAAATATTGAATGAGTCAGGACCGCATTAGCCAACCTCATGTTGGTACCTATTTGTTGTTTAGACATTTTGGAGCAGATTTTGTAAAAGACGTCTAGCTTTAGTTGTCCACAATGTGAACATCCATCAACTTAGGCATCCAAATAAAGTGGATAATAAGCCTAATTAGTGACTTCAACAAGCGATAATTGAAAGTTAGACGTTGAAAGGCTGGGCGCGATTCACAAAATAGGTGTCCACAATTTCATGAATGCCCATTGGAAAAAGCTTCACTTAATGGGATATGCATGGGCTTGGCTTTGATATAGATGTTCATTTACAGAATCGTATGCCACTCAGCATCCTAACGCATCTACCTAATGCTTAAAATGTAGGCGTTGCAAAAGGAGGTCTACTTTTGAGTGTGAGTTAGGCGAGTTAGGTGGATGCGACTTAGGTGTTACTTGGGCATGCCAGAGGCATGTGCATTTAGGTGATCAGGGCTTCTAGTTTTGGGGGTTTAGAGGACTCCAGTTTGATATTAAGGTCAAAAGATGTTTAATAATGCATTACTTAAGCAAAGCACACAAAAAAAAATATTGCATACTAAACCTTCTATTTTGGGGGGTAAAGAGGACTTGTTTTGATAATAGAAAAAGATGTTTAATGATGCATTACTCAAGCAAAGCACATGAAATATATATACCATACTAAACCTCATTCCCAAAAGGCTAAGAAAATAAGAAGAGAATCCCTACTCACAACGGCTGTGGTTCAAAGCAAGTGGACATGTCTGATGCATAAACATTGTGACATCATCAACATGCACCTAGATGGCAGATTGTCACTAAAAAATAATAAGAGCCCCTGCCTAAATGAAAGCTCCTGTAGCTCAGTGGTTAAAGGCACTTCTTTAAATCCCCCTAACCCCCCCCCCCCAGTACCTTAACAGCTTCTTTTTGATCTCATAAAAGAGTATGGGTTGTGGACTTTGCCATTTACATTTGCACTCTCGTTTCCAGGATCCAGAGGGAAACTTATTATTACCCTGAGATGGCTATGATCTCCTAAGGTATCATCTCACATGGCAGAAACCCCTGCCTAAAAGAAACCTCCTGTGGCTCAGTGGTTAAATGCACTTCTATCTTTCCAACATGGTGGGTTCAAATCCCAAGTATGGTCAGGAACTCCAGCATATACTCTTATGTGACAATCTGCCATCTAGGTGCATATTGATGATGTCATAATGATGTCTAGATTGTGCATCAGACATGTCTTCTTGCTCTGAACCACAGCTGTTGTTAGGGATTCTCTTCTCTCTTCTTATTTTCTTTACCTCCCCCCCAAAAATAGAAGGTTTAGTATGTAAGATATATATATATTTTTTCATGTACTTTGTTTAAGTAATGCATTATTAAACATCTTTTGACCTTAATATCAAACTGGAGTCCTCTATACCCCCCAAAATAGAAGCCCCGTTCACCTATATGTGGACGCCTCCAGCACACCTAAGTGATGCCTAATTTGCAAACCTAACTCCTGCCTAACTAACACCCAAAAGTAGACCTGGTTTTGCAAAGGAGTCCTCTTTATACCCCAAAATAAAAGATTTATTATTCTCTCTCTCTCTATCTCTCTATCTATACACACACACACACACAGTCAAACCTCGGTTTGCGAGTGTTTTGCAAGACGAGCAAAACAGTCTCGCAAATCATGACTCGCAAACTGAGCGTTGACTCGATTTGCGAGCACCCCCCCTGCTCAAACCGGCATTGCACCCCCCCTGCTCAACAGGCATCACTCCCGCCCCCCCCCCCCAAGAACCAGCATCGCACCCCTCGCCCGCCCAAACAAGCCCCTTACCCCATCTGGCACCAGCACGCAGCACCAACCAATAGGACTGCTGGTGCCAGTCAATGAAGATCCTGCCTCTTGCTTGGGCTGGGCCTTGAGCATCTGCGCATGCTCAAGGCCTTCTGGCTCTCATTCTCTCCTTTATTGGGTTAAAATTTAATTTTAAACTAATTTGAAACTTAATTTTCATGGTGGTAGATCACTGGCACTTTTGGCTGGAAAAAGTAGGTCATGACCAGTGTTCCCTCTAAGCGGGCGGGTGTTGTGAGCAAACTTTTTTCACCGTGAGCCAAAAATATCGGGCGCCAGCAAGTTATGAGCCAACTCGCCCGATTCTCCTCTCGCCGCCCTGCCATCTGCCGTACGCCTCTTCCGATTGTGCGCTGTGACGAGAAACGTGTGCGCTGCGATGTAATATTTTGTGCGCCAGCGCAGCTTAGCGGGAACACTGGTTCAAATGGTTTTATTTATTTCCCCAAATTTATTTTTGTTATACGCATTGAAAATATTTGATATTGCGTTTAAATCAAAATCTCAATAAACTTGAAACGAGTGCCCGTGAGATTGTGGGAGGGTTAAATACTCAAAACTTAGAAGTTTTTGCTACGCCAGCTTTCTGGTATCTTTACATACAGTGGCGTACCTAGCATATGTAACATCCGGGGCCCATCATTTTTTGGCACCCCCCCCCATCTGTAAGAAAAACATGATTTTTAGTAACAAACCACACGTCACACATGAGTACCTAGGAAAAGGCAGCATCTTACATATTGCAGTGAGCAGTACATCAATACACCCATTGTAAAACTAAACAAGCCAGACCAGCACAGATCAATCCTACACCGTCAATCCTAACAGAAAACACACAGAACACAGAAAACACCTTCGCCTAGTAAGGAATATGTAATCACAAACTAACCCCTCCCTCTTTTACAAAACTGTAGTGTGGATTTTAGCTACGGAGGTAACAGCTCTGATGCTCATAAAATTCTGAGCATCAGAGCTGCTACCACCAAGGCTGGTGCTAAAAACGCTTCACAGTTTTGTAAAAGGGGGGATAAAATAAAAATACATAGACAAAGGTTAAACTGAACCAGCAAGAAGCTGGACTCTGCATACAATGCTTCACAGAAACAGTGACACATGTCTCCTAAAGCAATAAATAAATAGAAATTTTTTTCTACCTTTGTCTTCTGTGGTTTCTCCTTTCCTCATCTTCTTGTAACTCTCTTCCTTCCATCCACTGTCTGCCGTCTCTCTTCCCCTATATGGCATCTTCTCTCCTTCTATGCCCCTTCCAGAAACTGTATGCCTCCCCCTTCCATCTCTCCTTTCACCCCATTGGTCTGGCATCTCTCTCCTCGCCTTCCCTCTCCCACACCTCTCCTCATAGTCTGGTATCTCCCCTTCCCTGATTCTCTGGCATCTCTCTCCTTTCCTTTTCTTCCATCTTTCGCTCCCCCTCCATGCTCTCACATCTCCCCCTTCCTTTTCCCTTAGACTGGCATACCTTCCTCCTACGCTCCAAGCCCTGGCATCTCCTTTAATTCCCTCCCTCATCTTCCTTCTCCCTCCAGCTGGGTACCGCAACACTCTTCCCTGCAGCTCTGCACTTCCCCACAATTGCCATGCTTCGGTTCCTCTTCTTCCTTCCTTCCTCCCCCCCCCCCCCCGCGGGACCCTGCGGCACCATCAACTCTTACTCCCTCTAATGTCGGCCCTGCAGCTCCAGACTTCCTCGCACCTTCTCCCCTCCCCCTTTGGATCGCTATTATTTTAAATGTTATAGCCGCGGAGCTGTATCCATCAGTGGAGATGTCTAACCTCGGCCTGCCCCGGAACTCTTACTGCAACAGTGACTTCCTGTTCCTGCCTAGACGGGCGGCTGCTGCAGTAAGAGTTCCGGGGCAGGCCGAGGTTAGACATCTCCACTGATGGATACAGCTCCGCGGCTATAACATTTAAAATAATAGCGATCCAAAGGGGGAGGGGAGAAGGTGCGAGGAAGTCTGGAGCTGCAGGGCCGACATTAGAGGGAATAAGAGTTGATGGTGCCGCAGGGTCCCGCGGGGGGGGGGGGGAGGAAGGAAGGAAGAAGAGGAACCGAAGCATGGCAATTGTGGGGAAGTGCAGAGCTGCAGGAGCTGTTATAGCCGCGGAGCTGTATCCATCAGTGGAGATGTCTAACCTTGGCCTGCCCCGGAACTCTTACTGCAGCAGCCGCCCGTCTAGGCAGGAACAGGAAGTCACTGTTGCAGTAAGAGTTCCGGGGCAGGCCGAGGTTAGACATCTCCACTGATGGATACAGCTCCGCGGCTATAACATTTAAAATAATAGCGATCCAAAGGGGGAGGGGAGAAGGTGCGAGGAAGTCTGGAGCTGCAGGGCCGACATTAGAGGGAGTAAGAGTTGATGGTGCCGCAGGGTCCCGCGGGGGGGGAGGAAGGAAGGAAGAAGAGGAACCGAAGCATGGCAATTGTGGGGAAGTGCAATCCCCCCAATGCGTCCCCTTACCTTACCTCCCCTTACCTTTGCGACGCGTGTGTGCGCTGTGAAGAGAAACTTGTGCGCTGCGATGTAATATTTTGTGCGCGAACGCAGGCCAGCGCAGCTTAGCGGGAACACTGGTCATGACCTGTTTGAAGTTGGACATGTCTGCTATAAGAGATGGTGAAGGTACTTCTGGTTTTCCCGTGCACCCTGTATTGTAATGTATTCAGTAAACTATTTTCAGACACATATATTTTTATTCTCATCATCTTGTTGTTTCTTGTTTCCTCATCCTGATCTAATCATTAAAAAAAAAAAATCTTGTCCCTGTTTGTTCATTGCTCCTCTGATGTTTTTCTTATCTTACCCATTCTATTCTCTGACTTTTTTCTGTCCTGTTTGACCCTTTATTTTCTTGCATATCTCATTTCCACACCCTATTTTCTTTTTAACTTTTGACTTCTATCTTATGGTATTTACTACAACCTTCCATTTTTGTTCTCCTCCAATTTCTTACATGTTCTTCCCTCTTTCTAATACACCTCACTCCCCTCTTAACATACATGCACATATTCCCCCCCCCACACACACACATACACACCTTGTTGTCCTCCACCTCACAATACTTCTGTCTTATTATCTTTTTTCTACTTCCTTTCTTCTTTTTCCTTCATACCTCTATTTTTCACCCCTTCTTCAATTATCTATTTTTCACATCCTTCCTTCTACCATTTCTTCTCCCTCTCTAACTCACATTATTCTCATGTATTTCCTCACCCCTGCTATCTTTCCTTCTTCATTGCTTCATTCTCCTTCCTTCCTATCTCACCCAAGCTCTGTTGAACAATAGTAGCAGGGAGGGGGGACAGGATGGCGAGCTTGGGAGGGAGGGAGTGAAAGGGGCTGTGTGCAGTGTCTGGCAGGGAGGGGACTGGATGCAGAGCCTGACAGAGGAGGGAGGGAAGGGGGGCTGGGTGCAGAGTCTGACAGGGGAGGGAGGGGGCACTTGGTCTAGATCCTGGCAGTGCACTTGAATATTAAGCCGCCTGACTTATATTCGAGTCAACCATTTTTCCTCCTTTTTAGGGGAAAACTGGGGGGTCTCAACTTATATTTGGATTGACTTATATTTGAGTAGATACGGTTTGTTAAATATCTCTAAAACCAATATAATGCTGCTCTCAAAAGATTTGGTTTTTGATTCTCAAATCTCAGTAAACGTATTGGGTATAGACATGACTGTCTCTGGTGAAGTACATTACCTAGGTGTGAGCTGGATTCGCAATTAACATTTTTAAACAAATGTACAACTGTGATAAAAACTTATTTTAAGTTACGATTGTTAAGCAATCTAAAGAAATATCTTTCAAGAAGTGATTGTAAGCAAGTTCTTCAAGCAGCAATGTTATCAAGCTTAGACTACTGTAAAATGGTATTTTTAGGTATATCTACCTCTGTCATGCATGCATTTCAAGCTAGAATTCTATTATTCGTGCTTTATTCAGAATAAAGAAACAAGATCATGTTTTGATATATTATGTCACGCTTTATTGGTTGAAAATGGAGTCTAGAATTAAATATAAGTTGTTGCTAATGGTCTATTTGAGTATGCATCAATTGGCTCCTAAGTATTTGCAGGACTCTATTTGACCTCATGCACCTCCCTGTGCATTGCGTTCTACAGGACACTCTGATTTAATCATTCCACCACAAAAGAATTTGCACTTGGAAGCAATACGGACTAGTGTCTTCCCTAGTAGAGAATGACACTGTGACAAAATCCATCACCGTTCCCGTCCCCGCGGATAACCGTGGGAAATAATCCCATTTCATTTTTTAGTGTCTTATTTCAGCCTCAGTCCTTCTACACCAGCATTCTTCAAAGCAAAGCTTGTGGGTCAGTGGCTGTGCTTATGTGAATCAAGGATAATGAAGCCATTGTGACATCACTGATGTGATTGGTTCTTAGGCACTGGTGGAATGAGGCATTATGACATCACAATATCTGCTCTGGATACCAGAGACTGTCATTCTGTAGTGTCTGTTTCAACCTCAGTCCTTCTACACCAGCATTCTTCAAAGCAAAGCTTGAGGGTCAGTGGTTGTGGCCATTCATACTCTGATTCTTCCCTCTCTCCTTAAAGAATGACATGAAGATTGTTTACCGCGGTTATCCGCGGGGACGGGAACAGTGATGAATTTTATCACCGTGTCATTTTCTATTCCCTAGTACAGGTCCCACAGAATGTCTGTCATAATTAGATTGAAAGCTCTTCTGAGCAGGGACCAGCTCTTGCATGTAAAATGTACAGTGCTGTGTGCGTCTGGTAACGCTATAGATATAATAAATTGTTGTTGTTGAAATAAACTCCCAGTTTGCATCAGGCAGCAGAAGGACTTATGTACATTTAAAAGACTGTTGTAGCGTCATTTGTTTTGTATGATGAAATGTGGTCAATGATGGGGTTTTTAATAATGGATAACTGTAATATTTTTATATTTGTTGTTTGTATATTTATTATGTTTATAATATTGCAATCCGCCTTGTCGAAGGTGGACTGTAGATAATAAACTATAAACTTGTATGTACTGCCTGGGGGGGGAAAAGCCCTGGAAATTGCTTAAAGCACTAGGCATAATGCTGTAAAAACTGTTTAGGTTAGGGCAGATGCCTTAGCATTGACAAAGGGTTTATGTACAGTAGTCTTCAAATTTGAAAAGGTAGATTATAAATAGAAATCAAGCATATGGAGACAGCTGGGTGAAGGCCAATTCAAGGGAAAGTTCTGTAAGCCAAAAAAAAAAAAATCTATATGAGGTATATGTTTTTCTTGGACTACTTTTAATACATTTCTTGGACAGCTCTGAAAAGTGCTGTGCTTGCAGTTATATGCTTCTCCCAGCTTGACTATATATGAAATTTGTAGTGTTAATAAGAAATGCTTTGTTAGTCCAATAAAAAGGTATTGCTGTGTGTGTGAATATAATATTTATTTTTTCCTGTTTTCTTGATGTACTGTATATTTTCATACAATCCAGTGACCTCATATAACAGCCACATTACTTTGTTCAGGGAAAACACTGGAAACTGAGGATGATTGTATGTGTATATATATATATATATATATATATATATATATATATATATATATATATATATATACTTGTAAGGTTAGGGGACTGATTAGTAGAATGAGTTTTGTTTAAACACTATTTCTTTGGGGGGTGGGAACACTACAGATTTTCAATAGGGGAAAGATGATTTAACAAAGTTTTTAGATTTTGCCACTACTTTTGATATGAAAGATATGATTTGATATGAAAGATTGATAACTAGAATATGGAAGACTGGTGTTTTAGCCCATTACATTCATTACAGTAACGGGTGCTAGAATAGCCCCACCCATGCCCCGCCTCTATCATGCCCGGACCCTGCCTCCCACTGATCCCAGTCCCACCACCTCACCTTTCACCATTTCCTTTATACCCTTTTGGCCCTCCTGACAGGGTCTTTATTTACCCGAGGCGGCAGTAGCAGTCCAGACGTACCAACCTTTCCTTCCTCAGTGCCCCAAAGCAGCAGTGGTCCTACCATTTCCATCTCTCTCTTTCTCCCTTTCCCCCCTCTACCATCTCTCTCTGACCCTGTTTCACCCCTTTTGCCATCTTTCCCTTTCCTGTCCCCCTCTGTCCTTCCCAAAGACCATCTCTCTCTCCTGCCCCCTCCACACTCCCTGAAGTCTATTTCTCCCTATCCCCTACCATCTCTCCTGGTCCCCCTAGTAGCCCCTCTGCCCTTCTCATCCATCTGTCTCTGTCTCTCTCTCCTCACCTCCCGCCGAGGAGCACTCGCAGCTCCTCCTCGTCCTCCTCCAGCCAGGTTTCAGCCATCTTCTGCCGCGGCCTTCAGCCACCGCTGTGGCCGACATCCGCCTTGGGGGATTCTCGCGCATGCGCACTCCTACCTGCGGTGCCCTACAGCGCACGGAAAACAGGAGCACACAGGTGGGAGTGCGCATGCGCGCTTAGGGCTTTATTATATTAGATGGGAGGAAGCAGTGCAAATTGTGAATTTTTAAGGCTAGCCAAATGAAGAAGCCTGCATTAATGAACGGTATGTATTCCAAATGGGAGATGGAGTCGTGTGAGGATCCATGGGGTTGGATCCTCGGCTATGGGTAACTATTATTAGCTTTTAATGGGGTAAACCATAAACTGTTGTGTCATCCTCGTGCATGTGACACCAGATTTACTTTGTGGTAAGTATTCTTTATGTCAATGGAAAGAGAAAGTGGTAGATGAGAATGAATATGGGACATATATAAAGTAATAGGGAGGTATATTATGAGTAAGCAGAAACCACTAACACCGTTATTTCACATTAGCTGATAGTGATTGAGAAAACCAAGCAGTAGCAGCCACAGCTGAAAACATATTGAAATAAAGCTAAACTAGGGTGGAAGCAAAGGATAAGGATATTTTTGAAGAGCCCATGTCCAGAGAGTTGGGCCATCACTAGATGAGTAGTATCAGATTATTTAAGGTTTTTTTTCTCTGAAAGGAAATAATTTGTGATTATTTTTTTTTTTTTGCAGTAGGAGAGAGTGGGCATCTCTCCATGGACCAATTGTTGTTTTTTTTAGTCGCCATTTTAAAAATGGCTCGGCATTTTTTAAGAATCCACCGGAGGGCTCATTTCAGTGCTGAAGATCCCATTTGCCTATCCTTGTCAGAGACTGCTAGAAACCTCGTTAAAGACGGAGATAATCCGTTTTGATAATCCGCTGCTAAACTGCGTACAGGCTAAACCGCCGGAAAACAGTTTAGCGACGGCTTTAACTTTTGAGAATCTTGCTGTGAGTGAAAGATAAAGAAAAGTATAGATGCTAACTAATTGTTGCTTTTTGGATGTTTTGTTGGCTTTAAATACTAGCAGTTTCTCATGTACTTGGTAAAGCTCTAGCAGTTTGGGTTTTTTTTTTCTTAACAGGTTATGTGGTATACATGTGTGAAAATAAGTCAGCATAGAAAACTGGAGCAGGCAAATTTTGTGCTTTAGTGCTTGCGGATATCATGGTCCTGTATATTTATTCTTTTCTCTGACTTTTACCGCAACATTATATGCCACTTAAGGAATAGAGAGGGATGTATACTTTTAGAGTCTGCAAATACATTTCATAGTTTGCAGCTGACTAGACCCAGGACTGGCTCAATGGACTGGCGCCCTGAACTAGCTTTTATATGCCCCTCCCCCGTGCTTCTAATCTGTCTTCAAGCTTGTTTTTACACCTAGATGTCAGAAGAAATTTACACACACTGCCTGCAACCAGCCCCAGAGGCTTCCCTCTGTTGCATGCTACCCTGCCAGAAACAATGGCATCAGATAGCACAGAATAATAGAGGGAAGGATCCAGGCAGTGGCGTAACGAGGATAGGAGATTCCCAGGGTGGTGGTGCCCTCCTCTCTGTCTGCCACTGCTTCCACACCCTCATGCCATACTCATGTCCTCGTTTTCTCCCCTTCCCCCATACCTCTTTAAATTCTTTGCCAGTTCGAGCAACTTCTCTGGCCTGCTGATTGCACCGGTGTTGGCTTGCCCTCTGACATCACTTCCTGGCCCTCTGACCTGGAAGTGATTTCAGAGGGGAGCCAGGACGGTGTGAACAGCAGACCGGAGAAATTGATCGTGCTGATGAAGATTTAAAGAGGTACTGGGGGGAAGGGGGACGTGAACATGGCATGGGAGGGGACAGAGAGGTGTCTGCGCACTCATCAAGAGGGCGCCCCCCTACTACGCCACTGGATCTAGGGCTGGCTACAGGTAGCATGTTTGAATTGCTCCTATTGCAGCAACCTTTAGATGTAAAGACAAGTTTAAAGGCAAACGGGTGGGGGTAAAGAGGGAGATATAGATATACTGGGCCATAGGGTGCCTAGGGGGAATAATAATTTTTGCACTCTTTAGCACTGGCACCCTAAGCCAGTGTCTCACCTGGTCCATACATTAAGCTGGCATGAAGGACTCCATTCGGATCCCATTTATTGTCCAGTTTGCCACATCTAAAGCTCAAACTTTGAATCATGTTCCTTCTATTTACTGGCTTTCTCCAAATAGCTGTGTACCTCTGCTTCTTTTCTGGAGTAACAAAGGGAACCTGATGGCTTATCTACACTAAGATGGTTGAAGTGGATGTTGTTTTTATAGGAAAAGCTTGATCGAAGGGGATTTAATTATATTTTGTGAGCATGCATTTTGATTCATTAACTGATCTTATCTGAACTGGACTGCCATTTACATCCTGGCAAGTCTCCCAGCTCCATCAATTCATCTGCTGCAGCATGTACAAAATATAAACCTCTTCATTTACCTTGCTTCTTATGTAGCACCTCTTTTTAATCATGCTGTTGACGTCCTGCAAACTGTAGAATTTGCTTTGCATTCTATCTCCTGACTCTTCAGGTCATGGGAACATGCCTTTTTACATTAAACTCCTTTGACGAGATGATCCTGGCTCCATGTAACATGTTTTATCCCTGTTCACAGCATCACATCACTGAAATTGCCTTTTTCCACATATTCAGACCATCTGCTGTACTAAACATATGGTTAACATAAATGGATCTGCTTCATTCATTGTTAGCCAGTGTCTCTAAAGTGCTGTGATGAATCATATGATATAAAATGCTAAAATGAATGAATATGTGTAGACAATCCAGGAGTTTTTGAATGAGGGCCTTTCTGTTTGAAGAACAAGAAATAAAACAGGGTATAGAGGTCTTCTCAGTAGAAATGGATATTATCAGCTTTAGAAAGTGATAGGATTGAGACCTTTTGGTCTGTGTTTTAAAAGAAAATTGGTCAAGGACTTGAGGAAGTCGCATCAGTAGATGTGATGAAGGTATGAACCAAATCAATGCTTTTATTCTTTAGATTGATGATAGAAATGATATTTTTAAAACATAGCATTATGGAATCTTAATTTTACTTTGTTTTCTAATTACATTACATGACATTGTTTATGTAACGCAGAACCTTACAGTTAGTTCTATGCGGTTTACAACGAGAAGAATCTGAGACAGTCTCAGGAAGTACAAATTAACAAATTGTCCAATTCTAATTTTGTAAAAATTTGTCAAAGAGATGTGTTTTCAGAAGTTTTCTAAAATGTGTACAAGACAGAGGGGTCCTTTTACAAAGGCACGGTAGCGGTTTAACGCACGTTAAACCACCTGCCGCGCTGGTACCTAACGCCTCCATTGACGAGGCGTTGGAATTTTAGGCTGTGATGAAATGTCCGACGCGCTAACCCCCTTAGCGCGCCTTGATAAAAGGAGCCCATAGTATTGACTAATAGCTGGCTGAATTCTTTGTCTCTGATTGCAGTCTGAAAAGGAGGAGTGTGTGGCGCAGTGGTTGGAGCTACAGCCTCGGCACCCTGGGGTTGTGGGTTCAAACCCCGTGCTGCTCCTTGTGACCCTGGGCAAGTCACTCAGTCCTCCATAGCCTCAGGTACGATAGATTGTGACAGGTAGGGAAACATACTTGAGTACCTGATTGTAAAACCGCTTAGATAATCTTGATAGGCGGTATATAAAAAAACTAATAAACTTGAAAAGAGAGTAGCCTATCGAAATAGATTTACTTTCTAGTTGGAAAGACGCCTGGTGGTATTATACAAGATGCACTAGACTGTAGCACAGGAATGGGTAGTCTTAAACCTTAGTTGGACTCATCTCATAAATCAGTCTTTTAGCAAAAGATCAAAAAAGAAATATGATTAATTTTAACCAGGATATTATTTATTTATTTATTTATTTATTCAATTTTCTATACCGTTCAGGCCGAAGTCAGGCTGCTAAATGTTCCAGTCAAACTTGATCAGATAGAACTCAATATCGATGTCATCTTTGCCCAGAGATAACTTTCTCTAGGCAAAATTCTAAGCAAAATTTTTTTGATCTACAGGATAGGAAATCCAGAAAGTAAAATTTGTCCAAGTACAGTAACTACCAAATTTACTTGACAGATCTTTCTAAAATTTGTCCAAGTACGGTAACTACCAAATTTACTTGACAGATCTTTCTAATATTAGCCCTGCTGAGAAAAAAGAAGAAACAGATTTTAATACTTTGGGGCTATGATTCTAGGAGAATCTGCTACTGCGAATAGATATCCAAAAAAGAATGAGGTAATTAAAAATATTAAAACAATAGAAGATCATTTAGAATGTAGAATAGTTCTAGTTTCTCAAGGCACTGTTTGTTATTTTCTCTCAGATTACTGCTGATACAGAATAGGTAAATATAGAAACATAGAAATATGACGACAGATAAAAAGGCCAAATGGCCCATCTAGTCTGCCCATTCGCAGTAACCATTATCTCTTTCTCTCTCTGAGAGATCCCACGTGCCTATCCCAGGCCCTCTTGAATTCAGACACAGTCTCTGTTTCCACCACCTCCTCCAGGAGACTGTTCCACATAATCTACCACCCTTTCTCTAAAAAAGTATTTCCTCAGATTACTCCGGAGCCTGTCACCTCTTAACTTCATCCTATAGTATGTGCCTCTCATTGCAGAGTTTCTTTCAAATGAAAGAGACTCGACTCATGCACATTTATATTACATAGGTATTTAAACGTCTCTTTCATATGTCCTGTCTCCCGCATTTCCTCCAAAGTATACAGATTGAGATCTTTAAGTCTGTCCCCATACGCCTTATCACAAAGACCACGCACCATTTTAGTAGCCTTTTTCTGGACCGACTCCATCCTTTTTATATCTTTTTGAAGGTACGCCTCCAGAATTGTACACAGTATTCTAAATGAGGTCCCACCAGAGTCAATACCTCCTTTTTCCTGCTGGCATCCTTCTAGCTTTCGCCGTCATCTTTTCAACCTGTTTGGCCACCTTAAGATCATCACATACAATCATACCCAAGTCCCGCTTTTCTGTCATACACTTAAATTCTTCACCCCCTAAACTGTACCGTTCCCTCTGGATTTTGCAGCCCAAATGCATGACCTTGCATTTCTTAGCATTACATTTTAGTTACTAAATTTTAGACCATTCTTCAAGCTTTGCCAGGTCTTTCTTCATGTTATTCACACAGATTTTGGTATCATCCGCAACCTTTCAGCAATATTTATAAAAAGAACAGGCCCAAGAACAGAACATTGAGGCACACCACTGGTAACATTCCTTTTCTCAGAGCGATCTCCATTGATCACTACTACCCTCTGATGCTTGCACTTTCACCCTTATAAGCTGCAATTGGTGCAGAAGTTACAACCTTTAGACAATGCAACACAACAAAATGACCACCCGACATTACTGTTTGTGACTTTTTCCTTTGGGGGTATGTGAAAGACAGAGTTTACATACCTCCACTATCCGCAACTATGAATGATCTGCAGGAAAGCATCACTGAAGCTATAAACATGATCACGCCGGATATGCTTTGAAGAGTCTGATCTGAACTCGATTATCGCATCAATGTTTGCCAAGTAACAGGTGGGACGCACATCAAGTGTTTGTAATGAACAGATACAATATGAAACTTTGAGTTGATGAAACTGTAGCCTCAAAGGTGAAAGAATATTCCAATAAATTTTGGTTTTGTAAGCATTTAAAATCAAGGAGTGTTTTTGTGGGCACCCTGTAATGGATTTTTTATTCATCATTTCACATTTGGGGACTCACGCAATATATTGGACCAGAATTGGATTATATATGAAATGTTGCAAAAATTCAGGAGGCCAAATTTTTCAGATATTTTTCAGACTATATTTTATTCATATCATCGAAACAAAGGTTTTGTTTAGAGCCTAGCTGTATTTACATTGAGGCTAATATTGACTGATGGTGGGAACACAATGTTGCAATGATGGTTCCCTTCAATTCATGATCCTATCATTGTTTATGACCTGGGTAGAGGAGTACTGAGCACATTGGATAAACAACTCCAATTAGTTTATAAATACATTTTTATTTTACGTTTATATATACCGTATTTTCGCGGATATAACGCGCACCATTGTAAAACGCGCACAGGGGTATAGCGCGCAGAAATCACGATGATATGTACAAAAACTTTTCTATACCGCGCTCAGGCATATAACGCGCATGCTGCCCGACTCTCCTCTGGCCACCCCGACTCTCCTTTCGCTCTCCCCGACTCTCCTCTGGCCACCCCGACTCTCCTTTCGCCCTCCCCGACTCTCCTCTGGTTGCCCCGACTCACCCTGACTTTCGGTGCACTGCCCCGACTCTCCTCTGGTTGCCCCGACTCACCGTTCACCCGCCCTGACTTTCGGTGCACTGCCCCGCCTCTCCGTGCCTGTCCCCCTTGAAGTCCTGTCCCCCCTTGAAGATCTGCCTGTCCCCCCTTGAAGTCCTGTCCCCATCCTGAAAGCCTGATGCCCCCCCTCGACGTCCGATTCTTCTCCCCCCTCGGCAGGACCACTCGCACCCCCACCCCGAAGGACCGCCGACTCCCCGACCATATTGGGCCCGGAGGGAGCCCAAATCCTCCTGGCCCCGGCGACCCCCTAACCCCACCCCGCACTACATTACGGGCAGGAGGGATCCCAGGCCCTCCTGCCCTCGACGCAAACCCCCTCCCCCCAACGACCGCCCCCCCCAAGAACCTCCGCCCGTCCCCCAGCCGACCCGCGACCCCCCTGGCCGACCCCCACGACACCCCCACCCGCCTTCCCCGTACTTTGTGTAGTTGGGCCAGAAGGGAGCCCAAACCCTCCTGGCCACGGCGACCCCCTAACCCCACCCTGCACTACATTACGGGCAGGAGGGATCCCAGGCCCTCCTGCCCTCGACGCAAACCCCCCTCCCTCCAACGCCCGCCCCCCCCCCAAGAACCTCCGACCGACCCGCGACCCCCATGGCCGACCCCCCCACCCCCCTTCCCCGTACCTTTGGAAGTTGGCCGGACAGACGGGAGCCAAACCCGCCTGTCCGGCAGGCAGCCAACGAAGGAATGAGGCCGGATTGGCCCATCCGTCCTAAAGCTCCGCCTACTGGTGGGGCCTAAGGCGCGTGGGCCAATCAGAATAGGCCCTGGAGCCTTAGGTCCCACCTGGGGGCGCGGCCTGAGGCACATGGGCCAAACCCGACCATGTGTCTCAGGCCGCGCCCCCAGGTGGGACCTAAGGCTCCAGGGCCTATTCTGATTGTCCCACGCGCCTTAGGCCCCACCAGTAGGCGGAGCTTTAGGACGGATGGGCCAATCCGGCCTCATTCCTTCGTTGGCTGCCTGCCGGACAGGCGGGTTTGGCTCCCGTCTGTCCGGCCAACTTCCAAAGGTACGGGGAAGGGGGGTGGGGGGGTCGGCCAGGGGGGTCGCGGGTCGGTCGGAGGGTCTTGGGGGGGGCGGTCGTTGGAGGGAGGGGGGTTTGCGTCGAGGGCAGGAGGGCCTGGGATCCCTCCTGCCCGTAATGTAGTGCGGGGTGGGGTTAGGGGGTCGCCGTGGCCAGGAGGGTTTGGGCTCCCTTCTGGCCCAACTACACAAAGTACGGGGAAGGCGGGTGGGGGTGTCGTGGGGGTCGGCCAGGGGGGTCGCGGGTCGGCTGGGGGACGGGCGGAGGTTCTTGGGGGGGGCGGTCGTTGGGGGGAGGGGGTTTGCGTCGAGGGCAGGAGGGCCTGGGATCCCTCCTGCCCGTAATGTAGTGCGGGGTGGGGTTAGGGGGTCGCCGTGGCCAGGAGGATTTGGGCTCCCTCCTGGCCCAATATTGTCGGGGAGTCGGCGGTCCTTCGGGGTGGGGGTGCGAGTGGTCCTGCCGAGGGGGGAGAAGAATCGGACGTCGGGGAGTCGGCCGGGCAAGAGGGCTTGGGCTCCCTCTTGCTCCGATCGTGGATGCGGGTGCGGGTGGGAGCGCGTGCGAGCGGTCGTTCGGAGTGGGGGTGCGAGCGGTCCTGCTGGGGGGGTGAATCGGGCGTCGGGCGGGGTGGGAACTATGTTTAAAAACTTTTGTATACCGCGCTCAGGCATATAACGCGCGAGGGGTATGCGCGGTACGTAAAATCACGTATAACGCGCGCGTTATATCCGCGAAAATACGGTAATTTAAAAAATCAAGTAGAGCATTGAATTTATGATATTTGAAAGTGAATGCTGTTTTTCATTTGATTTCCCAATTTATTGAGGTGTTCTTTTGAAATGACATAAGAATTTCGTATGTCGGTTGTAACCTGAAGCGACAGGAAAAATCTGAAGTCTTCAGTTTTAATGTTGTCATTGATAGTGCGTCACCATTGCACAAACAGTTCAAGGTGCACCCTATTGAATAATAGGTTACACTATTGACAATCTAGGTCCCGAAAAGATAATGTTTGCTCTGTACTCCCCTGAAGAAACAAAAATAATAGGAGACAGTCATTTGGCTTATCCAGTTGACCATCCATGTCATACTTTTTGAATTTGGATACTGCCACTCTTCCTTTACTACCTCCACTAGGAAGTTATCTCATGCCCTCACCTTTGTTTTTTTGGTCTGTCTCTTGTCAGTTATTACAAGGTTTTTGTTGTTGTTGTTTAAGCAGAGTGTATCTTATGACTGATGTTAAATGAAATGTAGGAGTGAGCAGACGAATGAGTAAGAAGCGAGAGGGATGGGAACAGAAGATGGTAAATGAGGAGGGATAGAGGAAAAGCAGGAGTTGATAGCAGTGGTGGGAGAAGAGAGAGGTGCAGGAATGAGGAAGAATTGGGATAAGGGAGGAGGTGGGTGGCAGATGATGTAGTGGGAAGGAGAGCAATCTGTAGTCACCAGCAGCAGTAAATGAGGTACAGCCAGGACTAAGCCACCAGAGAACAACGCATCTAGGACATGTTTTCATGTGCTGATATGCTACATCTAAAAAAAGTACCATATGCCGTTTGGAAAGAAAAGTTGTCCATCATACAATTCAGTTTGTGAGGGGAGACTGGTGGGCAGTACTAGTTTTTTTAATTTATATCTTGGTATTCAGTTGTGGATGTCTTAATTAGACGAGGGCTGCTAGCTGTTGATTTAGGTAAACATAAAATGTTGTCAAAGGAAGAAGAAAAAATGACCCCTTGAATGAACTCATGCAGACATTATGTGCACATTCTGATATAATTTAAGGAAGATTACATTTTGCCTTATGCAAGGAAGACAGAATTGACCTGCTTGCTATCTGTAAAGGACAGTGATTAAGGGGATCCTTCATGTAGCAGCAGGCATTAGCATGAGTTCATTCCCCAAGCTGATGGATGTTCTAAGATTGAATGTGTGTGAGCCGTTTAACAATCTTTTCTGTTGGTGCATCGTACAAAGCTGCTGCCTAGGTTCCACGTCATTTACTCCCTCCAAAGAAATGTTCCCCATACGTCTGGAAATTGCTTAGTAATGTAGTTCATTTAGTGAAAGTATTTTAAGAGGGCGATACACTCTCATACCATAGTATTATATACATGCATGGTAAGAACAGCAACATTTGCCACTTTGCTTTCCATTAACTAAGAGAATGCACAGTTTTCTATATTTTTTAACATCATTTCAGGAATCATCTAACTAGACAATAGCTTCCTGATTCAGTGGTAAACTAGATCTTTTAGTACTTGAATACCTTTTCCTTCACTTTATCTTCCCACTCTGCTTCCTCTTTTGGTTCTATGCAAGTTGTAATACAATTCATTGAGCCGGCCTAAGAATTGTCCCAAAGATGGTGAAGAAAGTGAGCCTAAGAGACTTCTCCACAAACGTGTGAACTTTTTTTTAAATTCTGCTATTAGTTAAGTATTTATACTACACCATTTATTCAATGGAAGCTCCACACACAATTCATGGAACCTAGGGTTAGAAGTACATTATGTCCTCATGTTCTGCAGAGGTCACCTAACTTTTGTGGTTTCTCTTGTTTCAGTGGGTCCATGAACATGCCTACCATAGCCTATATCTGCAGTAGGAATGTTTATCTTTATCTGTAGCATTTGTGCTTTTGATGCCATTAACGCCTAATCCTAGTGCTTAAGTTAAGGGCAGGCATCATTTTCAATGATATATAGTAATTTAAAACTAAAACAGAGTAAAAAAAAAATATATATAAAAAAGCACGTTTGATCCCATGAAGATCGGGTTCGGTGACCTCTGTCACATGAACCTTTGGGTAATTTAACCCTCTGAGGATCGGGTATATCCTGAATTGAGGATTGCTTCAAATGTGATTCTACAATATAATACTGGAAGTTTGGTTTGCTGTATAAGATAAGATTTGATTCCAGTGTAAGGTATAGCCACTATAATATTTGACTTTTGAGTGTGGTTGTAAAACTACAAAAAGACAGTATACAAGTTCCAATCCCTTTTCCTTCCAAATAAAATTATTAAATTTATTTATTTATATAATTTATCTATTTATATGATGGACCCATTCCTCCTCAAAGGCTCTTTTAAAGTAAGATCTAGCACTTTAGGTATAAGGTTCTCAATAAATTTGATGATATCTGTACCTTCTTGACCCTCGAGGACTCCTAATATACGAAGATTATTCCATCTTGCATGGTTGCTAGCATCTTCAAGGTCCTACTCCAATATAGATTTTTTTTTACATATTTTTGTAATGATTTTATGTTTTCCTCCGCCACAATTGTTTTCATCTCAAGGACTGTGAGTTTAGATTTAAATTGCTGAATCCTCTGTAGTAAGGTTAGTAAGTTTTTTGTTAAGATCCGAGATGTCTTCCCTGGTGTCATTCATTATTTCACTGCCGCTCTAACCATTAGGTTGTTTGTTTACACAAGACTTGGTAAGAATACGCTAATTTGTTCTTACCCCACAGAAATGAACTGCAATTCACAAGCTTTTCATCTGATTTTATTTTAATCCTACTATGTGAATTGGTTGCATAGTAGCATGTACTGTATACTTCTCTGAATCGGAAAAAACATACTCATTTAGATTGCTGTTCATCCCTTCCTCCACCAAATATTTCTTTAAAATTTAGTGTGGATCAGGTACAGAACCAAAAATTATTAGAGAACAGAACTGGACTCTCGTATTGAAGGCCAGCTAGCAGTTCAGGTTTTCAGGATATACCCAATAAATGTATCCCTTCTACCATGGTATACAAATATCTCTCTCATGTGTGTCCATTAGGAGTAGTCTAAAGACCTTTACTTTTTTGTGACCTTTCAGGATTAGGACTTTCCATTACCTATGGAAAAGAAGAGGAAAGATTGTGTAGTAGATACAAGTTCAGTAAGTGTCTCAAAGCCTGGTGTGAACACAAATATTTTAAATACATAGCTGGATGGAGCATATTTATTGAAAGACAAAAGGCTCTACTGTAATAGATGAGCTACATCTTTTTGTAGCAGAAAAAAGGCTCCTTGGGGAGAAATTCAATCAGTATGTTTCTAGGACTTAGGAGTTCATTTAACAAGCTGCAGGCAGAGTTGGCCTTAACACCTTTTCCTTGGGCTTTTCCATACTTAAAGCGATTTTTCCTAGATTTGGAAAATGGCTGTGAGGTGGTTGGGGTTTTTTTTTGTTTGTTTGTTTGTTTTTGTTTGCTTTAATGTTTTGAATTAATGAACATAAGAATAGCCTTACTGGGTCAAACCAGTGGTCCATCAAGCCCATTAGCCTATTCTCACAGTGGCCAATCTAGGTCACTAGTACCTGGCCAAAACCCAAGAAGTAGCAATATTCCATGCTCCGATACAGCAATATTCCATGCACTAGTGTTCCACAGAATAAACCAAAAACTAGGGGAGGAACCACTGTAAAATCTTTGTCAGAAACACAATACTATCAGTGTCTCAAAAACATTACATTTAAATCAAGAAGTTTGGTTTTCTTTATCTTTTGTAGTGTATATTCTTAAGTAAAATACTATAAACAAGTAGATTAATAGGAGGAAAAAGACCTCAGGCGCCCATGGTTATAATACTCTTTCATTTGACCTCTTACATGCTGGCTATAATCATTGGTCAAAAAATCCTGACTCTTATCATATTCAAACAATTACACATTTATTTTTTTAAGTACTAAATCCTTATTACTGGGGAAGAGGTGTGTGTCTAAGGCTCAGATTGGCCTAGGTTGCTTAAGGCCCTTCCTATGGGCGGGATCTTAGACATCTGGGCCAATCAGAGTCATAGGCCTTTCCCCGGATGCACCGGGGAGGGGGGAGGTAGAATCGGGGATTATGCGTGCATGGTGGGAGATAGTGGGCATCTCTCCCATTGTCAGGGGTGGGCGTCCCGAGGTTGTGCGGGAAAGAGTGGGCATCTCTCCTGCAGCCAGGGGTGAATGTTCGGAGGTTGTGCGAGCATGGCAGGAGAGAGTGGGCATCTCTCCTGCTGCAGTCTTTGAATTGTTTGTTTGTTTTTTATGCAGGTGCATTCTGTGCATGTGCAGATCACTACCACCAGCAACTCATCTCAAGTAAATTTAGCGAACCTCATTTGCATGACTCATCTTTTTGAAATCGTTACAATAGCGACCTCGGTATAAGCCTGTCGGATTTTACTGTGAAGTTTTGAGAATCTTCCTCTGAGTTATTTTCCCCAGGCTCTGTTATCACGTCACTCTTCAGACAACTGTATCAGATTGGGACATAGTCATATTCTTTTAGTGTTGGGAAAAAATTTATTATGTTGAAATATATTTATTAAATATCAAATTGCATGCATACAAAGGTGACAGAATAAAACAGTTTTCTTATAAATTCGCACATTATAATCCCCACCCCACCCCCTCCCCCCACCTTCCCTGAATCGTGAGCTCGCAATACAATCACAACTACAAATCAGACATTCAAAAGTCTACTCCGGGCGTGAGGAGTAAGTCCATCCAAAAGTGTTCCCAAATTGCCTGAAAGCGACGTTCCGGACCCCCATCAAGAGCTGCAAAGTGTTTACATTCCAGAGAGGCTTGAATGATCATCAAGGATCTCCAATGACTATAGGTCGGAGAGTCAGTTGACACCCAATTTGTCAAAATGGCTTTTTTGCCCAGCAACATCACTCTAGCTATAAAACCCGACAATCCTCTAGGTTTAGGAGACGTTATCGGTTAAAATCCAAAAAGTGCTCTAGGTGTAGGCCGCCACCGTCTGCCCCATAATGAGGTCATATAATGTCCCAAACAAGTCCAAAAGTGCATGATATGTGAGCAGGACCAAAACATATGGCCCAGTGTAGCCTGAGCCCGCGCAAATTTGGGACAGTTATGCACTAGAGTAATTCTCATCCGGAATGTTCTCATAGGTGGGATATACAGCCGGAGTAGGAACTTAAGCTGACGTTCCCAATGGAGTACAGTGGTGCCTCGCATAACGGACGCCTCGCACAGCGAACGCTGCGCACAACGAACTTTATGTCTTGATTCGTACAACGAACTTCGTTTCACACAACGAAGTCGCCCGAGCTGCATCCTTCCGCGCAGGCACTGCGCTTAACTGCCCTCTCTCCGCCTGGCTCCCTCTTGCCCCCCCCCCCGACTCCCCGACACGATCGGGGCAAGAGGGAGCCCAAGCCCTCTTGCCCCCCCGACTCCCCGACACGATCGGGGCAAGAGGGAGCCCAAGCCCTCTTGCCCCCCCGACTCCCCGACACGATCGGGGCAAGAGGGAGCCCAAGCCCTCTTGCCCCCCCGACTCCCCGACACGATCGGGCCAGGAGGGAGCCCAAGTCCTCCTGGCCACGGTGACCCCCTAACCCCACCCTGCACTACATTACGGGCAGGAGGGATCCCAGGCCCTCCTGCCCTCGACGCAAACCCCCCCTCCCCCCAACGACTGCCCCCCCCCCAAGAACCTCCGACCGCCCCCCAGCCGACCCGCGACCCCCCTGGCCGACCCCCACGACACCCCCAACCCCCTTCCCCGTACCTTTCTGTAGTTGGCCGGACAGACGGGAGCCAAACCCGCCTGTCCGGCAGGCAGCCAACGACGGAATGAGGCCGGATTGGCCCATCCGTCCCAAAGCTCCGCCTACTGGTGGGGCCTAAGGCGCCTGGGCCAATCAGAATAGGCCCGGGAGCCTTAGGTCCCTCCTGGGGGCGGGGCCTGAGGCACATGGGCCCAACCCGACCATGTGCCTCAGGCCCTGCCCCCAGGAGGGACCTAAGGCTCCCGGGCCTATTCTGATTGGCCCAGGCGCCTTAGGCCCCACCAGTAGGCGGAGCTTTGGGACGGATGGGCCAATCCGGCCTCATTCCGTCGTTGGCTGCCTGCCGGACAGGGTTTGGCTCCCGTCTGTCCGGCCAACTACAGAAAGGTACGGGGAAGGGGGTTGGGGGTGTCGTGGGGGTCGGCCAGGGGGGTCGCGGGTCGGCTGGGGGGGCGGTCGGAGGTTCTTGGGGGGGGCGGTCGTTGGGGGGAGGGGGGGTTTGCGTCGAGGGCAGGAGGGCCTGGGATCCCTCCTGCCCGTAATGTAGTGCAGGGTGGGGTTAGGGGGTCGCCGTGGCCAGGAGGACTTGGGCTCCCTCCTGGCCCGATATTGTCGGGGAGTTGGGGAATCGGCGGGGCAAGAGGGCTTGGGCTCCCTCTTGCCCCGATCGTGTCGGGGAGTCGGGGGGGCAAGAGGGCTTGGGCTCCCTCTTGCCCCGATCGTGTCGGGGAGTCGGGGGGGCAAGAGGGCTTGGGCTCCCTCTTGCCCCGATCGTGTCGGGGAGTCGGGGGGCAAGAGGGCTTGGGCTCCCTCTTGCCCCGATCGTGTCGGGGAGTCGGGGGGGGGGGGCAAGAGGGCTTGGGCTCCCTCTTGCCCCGATCGTGTCGGGGAGTCGGGGGGCAAGAGGGCTTGGGCTCCCTCTTGCCCCGATCGTGTCGGGGAGTCGGGGGGGCAAGAGGGCTTGAGCTCCCTCTTGCCCCGATCGTGTCGGGGGGGCCAGGGACCACACGGAGTCACCCACCGTACCACCCGAGTCGGGTAAGCGCAGGTATCGGTGGGTGGCTTATTTGCGGGGGGGGTGCCTTATTTTACATTTTTTTCTAAAAAGGGGGGGCTGTCTTATTTGATGGCCCTGCCTTATCATCGGGGAAACACGGTAGAAAAAAAAAAAAAATGAACAGTTAAGTCCCAGTTTTTGCCGCTGAGACTCTGCCCTCTCTCACTGTAAAATTAGACTCTACTTAGTCTGTCTTTAAATTTAAAAAATGTGTGTTGTTTTAAAAAACAATTATGTTTTTAGATGTATCTAAATAAAAATAATAACCAAAAATTTATCTTTTTTTATGTCATCTTAGCATATTTTATGCTGCAGAACGAATTATTTTTTTTTACATGTATTCTTATGGGAAAACGCGTTTCACATAACGAACGTTTCGCATAACAAACTTGCTCCTGGAACCAATTAAGTTCGTTGTGTGAGGCACCACTGTACATTAGAAGACAACTTTCGCAAATTCTTCAAGTCCTGTTGCACCTGTAATGCCGTAAGCGCACACTGCAAGTCCTCCGACCAAGTGGCTGCTAAAATCTCCAAATTGATGCCCGGTTGCGTGTCACGGAGTCCCACATGATGAAATCGTAAGGGAATCTGTTTGCTGAGCAGAAAAACTGAACATCTCAGAAAGCGCTTCCCGGCAGTCCTCTGTTAAGAGGCACGCCGGCAATGATTGTACATAATGGTGGATTTGCCAATAAGCAAACAAATCCACCTCCAGAAGTCCAAAGGTTTGTTGCAAGGAACGAAAGGAGGCGAGAGTCCCCTCCTCCGTATACAATTGGAAAAGATATTGTAATCCTTGGGATGCCCACCTCCGAAAAGGGGAGTTCTGGAATCCTGGAGCAAAATCACAATTACCCTGTATCGGAAGGTAGGGAGAAATCGCTGAGGACAATTTTAAGCAACCACGTCCGCCTCGCAGGGGCAAATATTGGATTTTTTGCCACCATGGTGCGGAGAGCCAAGGCAGAAACATGTAACAAGTAGCTAGGGAATAAACACCGACAATTCTATCCGGGTGGCAGAGAAATAAGATGTACCTCGAATTCGAAACCAATCATTAATGTGTCTCATCTGGCAGGCCAAGGCATACCAACGAATATTCAGGGAAAAATTCATTAAAGTACACTCTAAAGTGATGATAAATTTTCTGCCTAAAGAAGCAAGTCAGAGAGAAGCCACCTAAATATGTGTTGAGCTGCTCAGGTATCGGCTTTGACTTGGTGCTCGTTGAAAGAAAACTAAATTGAGCAGCCTTAGCAGATCAAAAGGTAGTCCTTCAGGAGCAGGAAAATAAAATGACAGAGAATTGGACTGTTTTCAGACTGCTCAGTCATGTACCTACATAATATATGGGAAAACTACATGTACTTCAGAACCCAGTCATCGTGAGGAAATGTACTTTGTGATACCGGTCATATGGAAGGTTTGAAGAGAGGGGGAGATACTGCATTGTGTTTTGGAGAGGGGTAAGAGGGAGATGAGAAACGCATTGTGCGTCCCTGCCTCCCTTGCCCCCTGTGTGGCCACACCTGCTACACGTAACCTTGCTTCAGCTTCTAGTATCTGGTATAACATCAAACTGAGATTGCTGACATGTTGCTTGATTTGATACACCACGTATCATCCTGGGCATAGAAGCCAATTTTCAGAATGATTAGGGGTGCTGAATGAAACCCAGTAACCTCCCTCCCCCTTCCACCACCAAAAAAAATAAATGTTTTATGAAATAAGTCATCCATCTCATCTCAAAAGGATATTAATGGTGAGAAAAATTACATTACATATCAAATATACCCACCACTATTACTGTTTTCAATTTTATTTAAATATAGTGCTTTTGAATTCACTTTTAAGTTCAACTGATCAAACTCTCATACATGGAACAGTGGCATCGCTAGGACTGAATGGGCCCCAGGCAGAAAAATTGAGGTGGGCCCTTTAAAATACCATCATCCCTTAAGTGGGGAGAGAGTCACATTTCAAATTGGCATATGTTAATTAGGAAGAAAATACTTTTTCTGCCTTTGTTGTCTGAGCAACTCTTCCATCCTAGTATCTCTTTCTCATGCTTTCTTTTCTCTCTCCAGGGTCTCTCTCTCTCTCTATGTCCGCTATTCATCTTTCCTGTGTGTCACTATCCACTCTGTCCAGTATCTCCTCTCTCTGTCCCTGTCCCTATCCTTCCCCCCCCACCCATGCTCAATATCTCTCCTTTGTGTTCCTTCCTTCTGCACTTTCAACCTTCTGTAGTGTGGTATGTCTCTCTACCTCCCTCTATTGGTCCAGTGCTTCTAGCCCTCTCTCCTCTGGACCAGTCTTTCTTCTCTTCCACTTTAGTCCAGATTTTTCTTTCCATCTGTTCTCTACCCTCTATCTTCTTCATTCTCTTGGTCCAAGACACTCTCTCTCATCTGTTCTCTACCCCCCCCCCAACATATCTTCCATCTGTGCTCCCATCAGCCAAGGTCCAGCATTACTCCCCCCACTTTTCCCATTTCCTTCTGCTTCCCCAGCGTTTCTCCTGTCCTCCATTTTCATCTCTCTCTCCCACCCCCCACGTCTCTCTGGCTTCTCTCTGGTGGTGCAGCAGGTGACCAGCAAGAGGTAGCCTTGAAAACTTGCTGTCTCCAGCTGGCGGGGTCTTTCCTCTGCTGTGTTCCACCCACTGGAAGTTGCATCAGAGACTGGACACAACAGAGAAACGATCCTGCCAGCTGGAGATGGACAGTTTTCAGGGCTTCTGCTACCAGTTACCCCTGCAACACCAGGGAAAAGCCAGAGAGATGGAGGGGTGGGGGTGGCCAGGTGGAGCAATGCCAAGCCAGTCATGGAAGGGGTGAAGATGAGAGGGATAGAGGAAAGTAGGGATGCCAGACCTGAAAACGGAAGAAGCTTCAGGCGACCCTGGGTATTTTGCTTTGCCCTGACATGGAAGCATGTATTGGGGGAAGAAAAAACCTCAAAGACAAACCATGCATATTTCATGCCTACATCAGATCAGGCAGTGCTCATTTTTTGTGACCAGTATGATTAGACTCCAGAGTCCCTTTGCTACCCACATAAGAATAGCCTTACTGGGTCAGACCAATTGTTCATCAAGCCCAGTAGCCTGTTCTCATGGTGGCCAATCCAGGTCCCTAGTAACTGGCCAAAACTGAAGGAGTAGCAGCATTCCATGCTACCGATCCAGGGCAAGCAGAGGCTTCCCCCATGTCTCAATAACAGACTATGGACTTTTCCTCCAGGAATTTGTCCGGACTTTTCTTAAAACCAGCTACGCTATCTGCTTTTACCATAACCTCTGGCAACGTATTCCAGATCTTAACTATCCTCTGAGTAAAAAAATATTTTCTCCTATTGGTTTTGAAGTATTTCCCTGCAGTTTCATAGAGTGTCCCCTAGTCTTTGTAATTTTTAACGGAGTGAAAAATTGATCTACTATCACCCGGTTATGTCTACTCCCCCCATCAGTCAGAATGAACAACTTTTCCAATATAATTTTTACTGCTCACCAGCAAGCAAAAGAAAAATTAGAAGTATTTAAACATAAAAATCAACAAATAGGTCAAATATGCCCCCAAACAAGGTAATAATTAATCTAATATACAAAAGATTACACACACCAGTTATAAAAATTTGGTTATCTTTGGTTATCTTACTGGCAAACGGTAATCACTTCTTTCTTTAAAAAGGCTATTCTTATGTTCTTATTATCATCATCAGAAAAGCACAAGTTTTCAACATACAGTGCAGCAGTGAGACGACTTCTCTTTCTCCATTGGCTTCCTCATTCTGATGATTTTGCATGCCTCATTCTCAGTTCAGGACAGATTGCTAATGCTGCTTAGATCTCTTCCTCAATCAGAAGAACTGCTGCTGTCTGTCAGCACAGCCCAAAAGAAAAAAAGCGCTTTCAAAATTTGTTGTCACTATTTTTTGAAGTTTTCAAATTTTGAAAGTGCTTTGCGATTGCTTCATGTGCTGGCAACACAAAAACCGAGCCCAGCATGATGCTAAATGTGATCTGAACCTAAATCCAAAGGAAGACTGCTAACACAGGTATTTCCTTGACAAAGTAAGGGTTTGCTCAGGTGGAAACTGGATTCATAATTTAAGGAGATTGTGATGGATCGGGCCCAAATACTGAAAGTGCTTGAGAACCCACAGAGCTGGTATCTATGACCTTTTGTATCAACCTTATTAAAAAAAATTAATGACAAGCAGATACACAATAAGTCAGGGGTCCCCAAAGTCCCTCCTTGAGGGCCGAATTCAGTCAGGTTTTCAGGCTTTCCCCAATGAATATGCAGTTAAAGCAGTGCATGCATATAGATCTCATGCATATTCATTGGGGAAATCCTGAAAACCCGACTGGATTCGGCCCTCAAGGAGGGACTTTGGGGACCCCTGCAATAAGTAGTCAATTTAGAGCAGTGGTTCCCAACCCTGTCCTGGAGGACCACCAGGCTAGTCGGGTTTTCAGGATAGCTCTAATGAATATGCATGAGAGAGATCAGCATGTAATGGAGGTGCCAGACATGCAAATCTGCTCCATGCATATTCATTAGGGCTATCCTGAAAACCCGACTGGCCTGGTGATCCTCTAAAACAGGATTGGGAACCACTGATTTAGAGAGCCTTAAAGTGTAGAGAGGGCTTTTGCAGCATTGCGTCCATAGCCTCCCTACCATAACTTCTCAGATTTATCATACTGTGGAGGAGTTAGGAAAAAGAGGTAATATTTACATGCCGTCTCTTAGTCACTCTTGAACCTTTTAAAGGAGGTTTCCAGTTTAAGGTCAATTGTAAAATCTTTCCAGAAGGAAGGGAACACAGTTTTTAAAAGCCAAATTCCTCGTGGATTGCAATAATCTAATTTTTTGTCACTAATACTGTAGATTTTGTAGTGTGATATAATTTTACAAAAGTCACATGCAATAAGAGAACTCTTGGGGGAAAAAGATGGAACCAGAGAAGTAGATAAAGTATGTATGGGTCAGGACCTTAAAAAAAAAAAAAAAAAAGCCCCGAATGCCACAGAAAGCCAGGTTCCCCCTTTAATTTATATTATAAACATAAATAATGACTGACACACACACAGTTTTGTTGCTCAGTTGTTTTATCAATAATTTTGACCTCTGTTCATGAAAGCGGTCTAACCCATGCTAAATAACATGTTTTTTGTTAACTTTATTGCAAGTTAATTTAGCCTTTGTTTGTGGATACAGATACTAATTAGCATATGATAGTCATATGGGCTTTATGTTTACTCATGAGCAGGAAAATGCAATTTACGTTTATTAATGAAGAAACTTTTTTTTTTGGGGGGGGTTCTATTATCCATATGGCTATTGGAATTTGTCTATTTCATAGTAATTACAATACCTCAGCTTGTAGGAAATAAGAAAGTCTATTATAATGTGTATGTTTTTCTCAGAAATTATGAATTAGCAGGAATTGCTCATGTTATCCCATTAAGGGGCTTCTGTTATAAATTTAGATCTAATAAGAATAGCCGTACTGGGTCAGACCAATGGTCCATCTAGCCAGTATCCTGTTTCCAACAATGCCCAATCCAGGTCACGAGTACATGGCAGAAATCCAAATAGTAGGAACAGTACATGCTACTGATCCCTGGGCAAGCAGTGGCTTCCCCCATGTTAGTTTCAATAGCTCACTATAGACTTTTCCTCTTGAAACTTGTCAAAACCTTTTTTTAATGTATTAGCTATGAGACCAATATGTTAAAAAAAAATCAAAAACAAAACTGAACAAAGTTAAGCACCTGTTTCCAACTCATCTTAGGATCTTTTCAGCTGAAAAATTTATTTTAGGATCTTAAGATATAGGATATAGTCAAATATATTTTATTGAGCAAACAAGAATGCAACAGTACATGCAACAAAATTCAAAACCAGCTCAACAAATTTCGAAATGACCCCAAAAGAACCCCCCCTTCCCAACTCAAACCCTCTCCTCCCACATTCCCACCCCCTGGTCCTCCTTCCAAAACACAGTATCTAAGGATTGAACGAGAAGTATAGGATATAATGTAGACCTACTATTCATTTGCCTGGATTTACAATCCCAAATTAGGTACCTAGTACTGATAATTGGTGTTAAGAGCCAAATATTTTTCTCTCCTTAAATTTAGATTCTAGAATGGGGCCAGTTTAGGAGCCTAACTCTCAAAACTAGGAGCCTAAACCCTTGGAATATTTGACTCTGAGAAACTGATTCACCTATTTTGAGGCTGGAAAAGGGCTGAGGCAGATAGCTATTTAGGAATGCTGGTAGACAAGAACGCTTTCCTGTCAAAGTTGGATCATAGAATGCACAGGAGACCAACTAGTGTGAAAATGGGCTTGTCATAAAACATTTTGTCTTCTTCCAAATCATGGAATGCATTAGCTTTTCATTTCCCTCTGGTCTGCTGGAATTGATCTTCTATAAGTGTTCTTCATTGCCAGGCCCATAAGCAAGTGGCAACTCTTGAACTCCAATTACAGCTTCCTGATTGATATTCCAGTTTGTATGCCAAGTAGAAATACCAACATTTAAGAGTAAAGCCATCCACCTGCCCCTCCCCTCTGCAACCAACAATCCACATCAAAAGGACATAAGTATTGCCGTACAACAGACTAAAGGTTCATCAAGCACAGTATCCTGTTTTTAAAAGTGGCCAGTCCAGGCTCCTGGCAAGATCCTAAGAGAGTAAAACAAGTTTTATATTGCTTATCACAGTGGATTTTCTAAAGGTCATCTTAAAAATGGTTTCTGGACTTTTAGGAAATTGTCCAAACCATTTTAAACCCTGTTAAGCTAACTGATTTTAGCATTTTCTCTGGGAACAAGTTAAGTGAAGAAATATTTTCTCCAATTTGTTTTAAATTTACTACTAAACTTTAATTTTGGAAAGTTTAATCAAATTCTACTCCACTCAGCATTTTGTAAACCTCTATCAAATCTCACTCAGCCATCTCATCTCCAACCTGAAGAGCCCTAGCCATTTTAGCCTTGCCTCAAAGGGAAGTCATCCCACTGTCTTTAGCATTTGTTGCCCTCCTCTGAACCTTTCTTAATGCCACTATATCTTTTTGGAGATGCAATTCCACACAATATTCACCATGGGGGTGATACAAAAGCATTATAATAATCTCATTATCTTTTCCTAATAATTCTGCATTTTCTTTCTTATCAAGACATTCAGATTGGAGCCTGAATTGGGGCATGCCCTACTCACAGGCCCTGTTTTATGTATGGAGGCTAGGAGTTCAGGAGGACAATGTAGCATTGTGTGTATTGTGGTCATCAGAACATGTACACTGACAATGTACTGCTGCTGCTGCTGCCTTAGCAATAGTTAGGCCAATCCCTGCTTTAATGCAGGAAAGAGGAAGGCAGAGTTTGCCATTGGCTGCTCAGCATAAAACTAGCAGTCACATAACCAGTTTTGTTTGTTTCATCCTGGCTCCCAATGAAAGCTGGTCTTTTTCACAACTGAATAAACAAATTGACCAATGAACATCTGGCCTGCCATATTAGGATTGTGATGGCAAAAAATTAGCCACCATGAAATTTCTGTTCAAGCATAGCAAGATTATTTTCTCCTGATGCAGCTGTAAGTTACGGTGAAACAAGGTTCCTTGGGAGTTTCTGGATGCCAGTGAAGGATTGTTTGAAGAAAGTAAAGAATTCTGCAGTCTCTGACATCTCAAATAAGTGTCCTACTTGTGCACATGGGCAGCTGTCTGTTTTTGCTTTGTGACCTTTAGAGACATTATAAGTGGAGTTTTATTTGCCTGTGATAATAACAGGGCAGCTTTGTTTTACTTGATGTAAATTGCTGCTGACAGACATTTGAGGCATTTTTCTCCACAAAAAGGTTGTGTTCTAGGATCACTAGCAACATGCCATCAATGAGACACGTATTATAAATTTGTCTTAAAAAATTAGGGTTACCAAATTTGGGAAGACATAAAAAGAGAACACTTGACCCTGTCCCCGGCCCTGCTCTGCCCATGCCCACCCCTCCCACTTTCCCCCATTTCCTTAGTCCTTCCCATCCTCTGTACCCTTTTAGCCCTCATCTACCCTCCACTGCATCTTGTCACCCTTTCAGTCCCAGCTCCGTCTCCTTGCTTCCCGTGCCTCCAAGACCATTCTTCTATCTCTATCCCCATATTCACCACCTTCCTTCCTTACTCTTTCTCCTGTACCCCCACCCCAAGATCAGTAGCTATCTCTTCTCTCCCTTGCCCACTTCCCATGGAAATGCATCTCTCTCCCTCTCTCTGGATCTACCATCTTTCCCAATCTCCCCCCATCCCAGCATCTGCCTCTCTGCTACTCCATTCCTCAAAAGCTCCCCGTGGTAGCATCTCTCCTTGCCACGTAGCTATGGGTGTGTCTCTCTTCTTGAACCCCCCCCCCCCCACACACACACAGGTGCTTCTGTCTGTGTGTGTGTCTTTCTCCTTCCACCCTCCACCAGAGAGATCTGGATGACCTGTTTCTCCAACTCCCAACTCCCCCATCTACCTCCTCCCTGGCTGCTGCATTGAATCTTCAGGCCTGCCCCAGAAGCTATTTCTCTGCAAGTCCTGCCTACACAGGAACAGGAAGTTGCTGCAGAGAAGTGACTTCCTGGGCAGTTGCTGCTACCACCGGCTACCTGAAAATTCAAAGCAGCAGCCGGGGAGGAAGCAGGTGGGGGAGTCGGGAAAGCTATGATTTCTGCTCATGAGAATCTCGGAGAGGGTGAGAGCCAGAAGGCCTTAAGCATGTGCAGATGCTCAACGCCCCACAGCAGCCCAGCATAGAACATCAGCGGCAGGCTCTTTCAGCACCAGCATATGTATGGTAAGCACAGTGTCGGTCAGTTGGGAGGAGGTGGACAGCAGCACTGATCATCTTGGTTGCGAAGGAAAGGAGCAGCGCCGGTGGCCTTGGGGAAGAGGGGATTTGCAGTGGAAGCGAGCAGCACCCTTTGGCACCTGCTGTCCTGTGGGTTGGTGCATGCTGTTTGACGGTGGCTAGTGGCCTTGGGGGGTTGGGTGGGGGGGTCAGAGTGGAGGACAGCAGTGGGAGAAGTGTTGGGACCACAAGAAGACAGAAGAAGGGATATGGGTCGGAAGGAGGAGAGATGTATTAAGTCATGGAAGTTGACTGCAACATAGGCCAATTTTGGGGATTTGGAACAAATCATCTCAGTTTCCGTTACTTCCTATGGGGGAACTTGCTTTGATATACGAGCGCTTTGGCTTACAAGCATGCTTCTGGAATGAATTATACTCACACACCAAGGTATCACTGTACTTTCTTGACTATTTCACCATTAATAGGGATTTCTTGGCAATGTTATGCACAGTAGTACCAGGAATGTTGAGCAGTGTAGCTGATAGTGAGTTTAGGTGTCACTTGCCAAATAGGAAGGTGATGGGAGACAGTTGAATGGGAAGTAGTTGGAGAAGTAGCCCACACCCTCCTGAAGACATATGCAGTAGGTGCCAGTGGCTAAGATTGGAAAATGGCAGATGGAGAAGCCACAGGCATATAAGTATTCAGCATTTGATGAATCTTTTCTGCTAAATGGGGTTGTTGTTGTTTTTTTTTTTATGGTGTATAGATTTATTGAGCAAGCATTGTTTTAGTTATACAAGTCATTTTGTAAAATTGTACTTTTTCTCAGTGGAGTGATCCAGGGATCTGGACTGGGACCGGTGCTATTGAACATATTTATAAATGATTTTGAAATGGGAATAAGTGAGGGAGATTAAATTTGCAGATGACACAAAACTATTCAAAGTTGAGAAAAATTGCAAGTAGGCCTAGAAAATTGAAAGACTAGGCATTCAAATTGCAGGTAAAATTTAATGTGGACAAATGCAAAGTGATGCACATTGGAGAAAAAATAATCCACATCTTAGTTACCTGATGTTAGGATCCACCTTGGGAGTCAGCACCCAAAAAAGATTAAAGATTCAGGTTAGAGAATGATACTATGATCCCACCCCGTGGGTAACCGCAGGAACGAGTAAAGTCGATATCTGTTTACCATTGGCATGGGAACAAAGCTTTTCACCGCTAGGCGGAGCAGTAAAAGGCTTTCTTCCCACGGGGAAACCCACCCACCACAGCTCCCCAATATTCCACCAGCCCTCTCCCCATCGTGAGTCCGGCAGCTCCAGGCCCTACCCTTCACTCATGGGTCTGAAGGCTCCTCCCCCCCTCCCCCCCTACTCGCAGGTCCAGCGGCTCCAGCCAGCTTCCCTCCATCCCTGCTGCTAGCCCTCCCAAAAAAACGCGAATAACCAAATTTGCGGATTCGGAGGGAGAAGTGTAATGGGCATGGAGAGGAGACTAGGGACAGGGACACAAAGAGAGATGCTGCTTGAGAATGGTACATGGTCAGAAAGGGGCAATGCCAGACATGAGACGAGGGTATATGGACACAGAAGGAAAGTGCTAGATGTAGGAGAGAATAGGAACACAGAAGGGAGATGAGGAATGCAGGATGTAGAATTTTATATAAGGGACATCTACTAGCTAGACCTTTCAAAGTCTCAAATGGTTCTTTGACTTTAATTAAAGAATAGAAACTCATTCTGGATTTCCAATTAAAGCAGCGTGATATAACCTTTTTGCATGTTTCATCTGCAATGTCTCTCAGCTACAGTGATAGATTTGCTGCACTTTTTTCCTGCCTACCGTATTTTCACGCATATAACGCGCGCGTTATACGTGTTTTTACCTACCGCGCATACCCCTCGCGCGTTATATGCGTGAGCGCGGTATACAAAAGTTTTAAAACATAGTTCCCACCCCGCCCGACGCCCGATTCACCCCCCCCAGCAGGACCACTCGCACCCCCACCCCGAACGACCACTCGCACGCGCTCCCACCCGCACCCGCATCCACGATCGGAGCAAGAGGGAGCCCAAGCCCTCTTGCCCGGCCGACTCCCCGACGTCCGATACATCCCCCCCCCGGCAGGACCACTCGCACCCCCACCCCGAACGACCGCTCGCACGCGCTCCCACCCGCACCCGCATCCACAATCGGAGCAAGAGGGAGCCCAAGCCCTCTTGCCCGGCCGACTCCACGACGTCCGATACATCCCCCCCCCGGCAGGACCACTCGCACCCCCACCCCGAAGGACCGCCGACTTCCCGACAATATCGGGCCAGAAGGGAGCCCAAACCCTCCTGGCCACGGCGACCCCCTAACCCCACCCCGCACTACATTACGGGCAGGAGGGATCCCAGGCCCTCCTGCCCTCGACGCAAACCCCCCTCCCCCCCAACGACCGTCCCCCCCCCAAGAACCTCCGACCGCCCCCCAGCCGACCCGCGATCCCCCTGGCGACCCCCCCACCCCTCTTCCCCGTACCTTTGGTAGTTGGCCGGACAGACGGGAGCCAAACCCGCCTGTCCGGCAGGCAGCCAACGAAGGAATGAGGCCGGATTGGCCCATCCATCCTAAAGCTCCGCCTACTGGTGGGGCCTAAGGCGCGTGGGCCAATCAGAATAGGCCCTGGAGCCTTAGGTCCCACCTGGGGGCGCGGCCTGAGGCACATGGGCCCAACCCGACCATGTGCCTCAGGCCGCGCCCCCAGGTGGGACCTAAGGCTCCAGGGCCTATTCTGATTGGCCCACGCGCCTTAGGCCCCACCAGTAGGCGGAGCTTTAGGATGGATGGGCCAATCCGGCCTCATTCCTTCGTTGGCTGCCTGCCGGACAGGCGGGTTTGGCTCCCGTCTGTCCGGCCAACTACCAAAGGTACGGGGAAGGGGGGTGGGGGGGTCGTGGGGGTCGCCAGGGGGGGTCGCGGGTCGGCTGAGGGGGCGGTCGGAGGTTCTTGGGGGGGGCGGTCGTTGGGGGGGAGGGGGGTTTGCGTCGAGGGCAGGAGGGCCTGGGATCCCTCCTGCCCGTAATGTAGTGCGGGGTGGGGTTAGGGGGTCGCCGTGGCCAGGAGGGTTTGGGCTCCCTTCTGGCCCAACTACCAAAGGTACGGGGAAGGGGGGTGGGGGGGTCGTGGGGGTCGCCAGGGTGGTCGCGGGTCGGCTGGGGGGGCGGTCGTTGGGGGGAGGGGGGTTTGCGTCGAGGGCAGGAGGGCCTGGGATCCCTCCTGCCCGTAATGTAGTGCGGGGTGGGGTTAGGGGGTCGCCGTGGCCAGGAGGATTTGGGCTCCCTCCTGGCCCGATATTGTTGGGGAATCGGCGGTCCTTCGGGGGGAGGGATGTATCGGACGTCGGGGGGGGGGCATCAGGCTTTCAGGATGGGGACAGACCTTCAAGGGGGGACAGTGCACGGAAGTCAGGGGGGGTGAACGGAGAGTCGGGACAGCGCACGGAAAGTCAGGGCGGGCGAAAGGAACGTCGGGCAGCATGCGCGGTATACCCGTGAGCGCGGTATACCAAAGTTTTTGTACATATCAGCGTGATTTCTGCGCGCTATACCCGTGTGCGCGTTTTATACGGGTGCGCGTTATTTGCGTGAAAATACGGTATTCTTCATTTTATCATCCTCAGATCTTCTATAATTTTAATGACAAGGTAATAAAAGTAACCTGTGATCTCAACTGGGGCTGATACTGTTTCATAGCTGTTTTGTTATGAATTCATGCATTCCTGTTCAAACAGCATATGATTCCTTACGGAATGGTTGTATACCCCAACTCACGAGTTGGATTGTGGAAGGCATCAATCATTTTTATCAATTTTGCTTCCTTGTCTCCCTAGGTGTTGCCCTCTCTCTCCAGTCTTGACGTCTACAAATGAGTAGAGAAGGTGTCGTCTCTTCTGCTCTGCACTAGATTTATTATTTTGGGGTATTAATCTGATCTTGTCAAGGTTTCCCTGTCCTAAGAGGTTCGCAGTAATCCTGGGACAGCTCTGCCTGGGAGAAGGGTCAGATGTTGGAGTCTGTAGCCAGAGCTTGGAAATAGGTTCCCTGGGAAATGTACTCGTCCCTGCGGAGTCAGGTGCTTGAGCGCAATCTGTTTAGGTCTCACGGCTGGCTGGGAGGTTTGGTGGAGGTCGGCTGCATTCCTCCCCCCCCCCTGGCATCTCCGAAAAATCATGTGGGAGCAAGGGTTTCAGGTTTTGGAGCCTGAATAAAAAGCTGCCTGAAGAGACAAACCCTGGAGCCACCTTGGCTTGTCTGAAGCAGAAATTCCTTCTCCATTTCTAGCTACAGTGAGAGACCAATGCAGGCATAGCACATGGCAGTTATTGTCTATGGGGAAAAATCAGAGTGGGTCAAAAATTGGCAAAACTAAGGTTTTCTGGAGTTCTCCCAAGGCCCCCCCCCCCCCGCCCCCACATCTAAAATCCTATTTTCAGCATTTTTGAACTTTTAGTTTTGCTCCCAAGGGCTGTTTTAGTGCCAAAATGCAACCACTGCAGCCATCTTGAATTTAAAAGACTCTGCCTCCAAAATACTTTGATTTTGGTTTAAATAAACTGTAATGGACTCCTCAGGTGGTTTTACTCAAATATTTTGCCCACTCTTGGTCCTCTTCTTGGACTCTCCAGTGGGAAGACTGGAGAAGACTGCCAATGTCAGTGACAGGACAAAGGCTGTTACAAATTGGAGCCATAGAGTTGGTTCCAGGCACAAACTCAGGCTCAGGGAGATACTCTGTATACTTCATCATGCCCAAGAAACACTCAGATAATAGGAGGCCAGTCTTAGATTTCAAGGCAGTAAATGTGGCGTTGAAAGTTCCCAGATGTGGCTGGAAACTGAGATCAGTCATTGCTTCGGTGGCTCTGGGCAAATTTTTGGCCTCACTGGATCTGACAGAGGCTTACTTGCATATTCCCAGATCACAGAAAATCTCTCAGGTTTCATGTGCTAGAGAAACACTTTCAGTTGTGATGCTGCCTTTCGGGTTGGCCATTGCGCCATACACCTTCACCAAAGTAATGGTGGTGGCAGCAGCCCACCTGTGGAAAACAGGAATCCAGGTTCATCCTTACTTGGACGATTGGCTGATCAGAGTATTGTCCTTGCTGTTTTCTGGTTAAACAACTTTGAGAATCCAAAGAGCTAAGGGTGTTACAGGGCTCCTCTGACATTCCCATGCTGAAATAAGCTTTAATCTGGATGCATATGCGAGCACTTGAAGAAGGACACAATACTACTCAAAAGGGTCCAGAGAAGAGCGACTAAAATGGTTAAGGGGCTGGAGGAGTTGTCATACAGTGAGAGATTAGAGAAACTGGGCCTCTTCTCCCTTGAAAAGAGGAGACTGAGAGGGGACATGATTGAAACGTTCAAGATAATGAAGGGAATAGACTTAGTAGATAAAGACAGGTTGTTCACCCTCTCCAAGGAAGAGAGAACGAGAGGGCACTCTCTAAAGTTAAAAGGGGAAAGATTCCGTACAAACGTAAGGAAGTTCTTCTTCACCCAGAGAGTGGTGGAAAGCTGGAACGCTCTTCCGGAGTCTGTTATAGGGGAAAACACCCTCCAGGGATTCAAGACAAAGTTAGACAAGCTCCTGCTAAACAGGAATGTACGCAGGTAGGGCTGGTCTCAGGGCACTGGTCTTTGACCTAAGGGCCACCGCAGGAGCGGACTGCTGGGCACGATAGACCACTGGTCTGACCCAGCAGCGGCAATTCTTATGTTCTTAAAATCATTGGTCAGGATATCCGTTCAGATCGTTGATTAAATACTGTGAATTGTATATGCTGTACATGGGCCATCTATGATGCCTATGACACATGTTCCGACTAAAGCTAGTTGGTTATTCTGGCATTTTCAGTTAGTGGTACACAGACAGGAATGTAATGTAGAATGGATGATCATGCAGCAGCAGCTGGAGTCACTGGAACTGCAGTTTAGGAGCCTGAGTGGATTTATTTATAGAAATCCTTGTTTCACATTACAAAAGAGACAATTGTACCAGGGCTGAACGCTCTGGCACTAGAATAATTGTAGGCTAAGCACTCCCAGTCCACAGAAGAGAATGTAAAAAGTGTTTGTTTAAAAATGTGCATGTCCTGTAAAGCAGATTATAATATGTACTGGTTTTGAATACAGTCAAACCTCGGTTTACGAGTGCACCAGTTTGCGAGTGTTTTGCAAGACGAGCAAAACATTCGCAAAATTGGAACCTTGGAAACCGAGTTTGACTCGGTTTATGAGCGCCACCCCCCATCCCACGATCCGGCATCCCCCCCCCCGCTTGTGTCGTTCCTCTCCCCCCGTGATCCTACATCCCCCCCAAGCACCGCATCGACATCGCTTACCCCAATTGGGCACTGGCACCAGCACCAATGCACAGGAGGTGCCAGTGCCCGAAGATCCTCCCTCTTCTGGCATGGGCTGGGCTGGGCGGTGCGACGGAGATCATCCCTCTTCCCTGTGCTGGGCTGGACTGGGCTTTGAGCATTTGCGCATGCTCAAAGCCTTCTGGTCTTGCTCTCTCCTAGATTCTGAATCTGAGAATCTCAGAGAGAGCGAGACCAGAAGGCTTTGAGCATGTGCAAATGCTCAAAGCCCAGTCCAGCTCAGCACAGGGAAGAAGGAAGATCTTCAGGCACCGGCACTTCCTGTGCATTGGTGCTGGTGCCGGTGGCCAATCGGGGTAAGCGATGTTGTTGCGGTGCTCGGGGGGGATGTAGGGTCGCAGGGAGGGGGCGACACGAGCGGGGGGGAAGGATGCCAGTTTGCAGGGGGGATGCCGGATCGTGGAAGGGGGGGTATGGAGCAGCGCCGGTAGCCTCGGGGGGGAGGAGGAGGAGGAGGTGGAACGAATCAAAGCGAGTTTCCCTTACTTCCTATGGGGAAACTCGCTTTGATATACGAGCAATTTGGTTTAGGAGCATACTTCTGGAACGAATTATGCTCGTAAACCAAGGTTCCACTGTATTTCTTTTTTGAAAAGAGCAATTAAGGTATGGTCTTACTCTACTGTAGAATAGGTCACTATTGCTGCCGCTGCAGCTTTTTAAAAGTATTAAACATTGTGAGGATGCATTTAACAGTTTCTGATGAAATTAATCTGCAGGAATCTATATATATTAGAAGGATTTTTTTCTTTGGGACAACTACTAATATCGTAGATATTTTGTCATTCAAATAATAATACTTTTTTAATGATAGAGACCAGCCTTTTGGTTTATTCTTCAGAAAGTTTTAACATTTTAAGTAGCATAGACTGGCCTAGGATTTAGAGAGCGAAAAATACTGGCCAGATAAATAATTTGTGAAGGTGTCAGAAGAATTTGATGGTGCAAGTAATGGTCAGCTTGGTCTATTTTGAACAGAGCTAAATCATTTGAAAGCACCAGATAGCAGCACATACAGTTATGACAACACAAAGTAGAGGATAAAGCACCGTTTGTGAGCATTCACAAATCTCAATAGGCTATTGAGAAGCTTTGTGTGCTAAATTCACTGTACCTAGAAAGTATACCCACATCAGATCTAAGATGCTCACCCTCTCTCAGCGCCTCTCTAGAGTACTGTATTTTTATAATCTGATATTTAACGATGGGGACATTTAGAAGATCATTTTTCAGTCAGTGGAGATACTTGAGCATTTCTGGGAAAATGCAGGATGACCCTTGTGACTCTAGAACCAGGGAGATGTTGGATATGTATGGACTGCCATGGCTTATATGAGCAGTTAATTCCTGATGCAGCTGGTAGGTATTGGTGCTGATAACGTTACCTCTGTAACTGCAAATATTTGGGGGCTTTTTATCAGATGCTTGGATGTGCTTTTGGTAGCTGGATGCTTTTTGTTTTTTTAATGATTATTTTTCTCAGTATTGAATGTATACCTGCATGCTGTCCAATGAGGATTGGTTCATATCAGGTCAGCTTACAAAATTTGTGTGTGCAAATATACAGTATGTATAGTGTTTTTTTTTTATAGCTAGATAAAATTATTGATATTTAGTACAGAGTCTTGGACTGCTAACAATTTTTTATTTCTTAGGGGGCTGTTTTCTATAAAGGTTAAAAGCAGAATGGAATAATTCTCAGCTTTCTATAAATAACATTTATTGTGACTTAACATTAAAAAGGGAACTAATGAAACAGACATTTGTCTATTTATTACAGTGGTTGGGTACTAAATGTGCTCATTTACTTCTGTTCCCAGCTTCATACTTAGAAAAGCAGCCATAAAAATTGTTTGGTGTCATGATGTGCCCAGTGAACTCGTTCCAGTAACTTTACAAATGAAGAAATAAACCATTTAATAGCTGTACACATGCAAGAAAAGATCACAGGCACTGGGGTGCCTGGACCTGAGAGGAACTGTTACAGCTGGAAGGAAGAGAAGCAAGAGCTAGACCAAGCTTGAGTAAAGACTCTGCAGGCATGGCAGGGAGGAGAGGGTCTGGCTGTTCAAAATGGTAGGGAAAAGTGGAGAGATAGAAGCAGTCTTTTGAATTTCACCCTGCCATTTTAGGCCGATGATCCCAGTGGCAATAGTAAATCAGGCATTTGGTCCCTTCGCGGTAGCTAATGAAGAAAAGTCCTGGTGCGTTATGTTGATCCATGTTAGGCCGCAGTACTCAGCTATGGACAGTCTTTGCCAGAAATCAGGCACTTAAGTTTATAGTTTATAGTTTATTCAATTTTTGATTAAACGCCTTTTCGTTACTACAAAGCGTTGTACAGAATAAAAAATATTTACATTTAACAAAAATGACGAAAAGTATTTACATTTATCTAAAATGACAATTAAACATACTTTCTTATAGTAAAAATACAAGACAACAGACCGTACAAACTGGGTAAATGTTGACCCTTAGGCCATTAAACATAAGGAAAAGGGGGAAGAAATACACTTGAAATAGAAAAGTGAGAAACATATAAGGGAAGAACACTTAGGAACTGGGGAGCAGTAAAATTAATAGTTAAGAAAAAGAAGTTCAATTAAAAGCATCATTAAAAAGAAAGCACTTTAAGTCTTTTTCTTTGTAGCTTAGTCTTCTCTATGTGGGAGAACCCATCCCTCCTCTGGATACTCTGTAAATAGAAGTCCTCTACAAATGTCAAAAAGATGATTCTACCAAAAATCATAGCCATCTTCATCATATTTGAATGTGGGCCTCATATTTGTATAGGCCATAGTCCAGTCAACTATTGCATTTACATGTTCATATTGGCTCTGATAGCAACCCAATAAATTTCATTGTGTTATTTTATAGACATACATTTGTATTTCCTTATAAATCTTGCATTTAATAACATTCTCATCTCCCATTCTCACATACACATATCTTCAGGTTGACTTGCAATTTTGCTTCTATAAACACATCTAATATCGGACCAGTGTCATGCTATAAATTACATTTCCCACAAATACATTTCTTCTCTCTGTCCTTAACCTCGCTTGTTTTCAGGAAAAGCTCCTAAAATTGCTGTCTCTTATTATTATTAAGGGCGAAGTAGCTTCTGTTTAAAATCTGTGTATCCAGTTAGTACATGCAAACCCGCTAGTTGAATAACACTTCCCCATACATGACGTGGCCCCTCTCGAGAAAACAACAACAAAAAAAAGAATAAAAATGCAATTAGCACATGCTGACAGGCAAATTACTGCAAAACTTGTTGCGTGAAGCCTTTGCTTAGTTATAACTGACATTTGATTTATGGCAACTTTGTTGGATCATTGTTTTAATTATGTATGTATGATTGATCTCCGCTCTGGACAAGGGCGGGCTATAAATAATAAACTATAAAGCATTTTCATGCATTGTTATTAGCATTTTTTGTCCTTGTTAAGCATACCTTAACACGATGCAGTTTAGTAAAGGGATCCCAAAATTTGGGGGAATTTTTCAAATTGTATTTATTTGGTTATACTTTTTTTTAGCTGTAGCTCAAAGTTAGTTTTATTTGTCTCTGGGTTTATAGTTTGTACCTGAAGCAATGGAGGGTTAAGTGACTTGCCCAAGGTCACAAGGGGCCATGATGGGATTTGAACCCTTGCTTCCCTGGTTCTCAACCTGCTGCTTTAACCATGAGGCTGCTTCTTCCTGATTTATGGGCACTTTAGGAAGGGGGTGATGTGGTCTCAAGGGTTTGTACACTGCAACAACTTGCTGTTGATCTTATAAAACGTCACAACTTCCTAAGGCTTAAGATTTTCTCTAGGACTCATACCGCTACTGGAACCCTGCTCCCTGCTTCAACCCCATTAATATGAACTTTGTTTTCAAATAAGCGGATCCTGATGTGGCCGTATGAGACTTTGTAAATTAAGTGAGGCTACATGTTTAACATTATTACTGAAGTGTCAAGGCCTGACCCTTGCTTCTTGGTTCATATTTCTGCACCAGAACCCTTCTGTGCTTAAAAATATTGTGTTCCATTAATATTTGACTTTAAATTCTTATAACCTCTAATTACTAACACAATTCCGGCTTTGTGGGTGTTCTTGTTTTTGTTATCCCAGAGAAACAGGAGATGATTATTTCCCAAAGCCCAGAAAGTAGCAAACAAACAGCAAAGGAAGGAAGACTCTGGGCTCAAATGTCTTTTATTGATATAACTTGACTCGACACGACCGTGTTTCGGCCCCAACAGGGCTTGCCTCAGGAGTCTATCAGCTGGTTGATGTATTGTCTGCTATCTTCTTATAAGTATCGTATATCACTGTGTGAAACGTAGGAATTGGCTCTGCGAGCAGGCGTAGCGATTCAAAATAGAAAGGCTGGCCTCTTATCCAAGTACACAATTTTCCTCCAAACGAGTAGTGATATACAATACTTATAAGAAGACAGCCTGCTGATAGACTCCTGAGGCAGACCCTGTTGGGGCCGAAACATGGTCGTGTCGAGTCAAGTTATATCAATAAAAGACATTTGAGCACCAGAGTCTTCCTTCCTTCACCTCATTGTTTGCTTGTTTTTGTTATCCCAGGCTTTTTAACATCTTAACGTGCTGCTTATTTCCTTTTTCACAGATGAGCCAGCTAGTCCTAGCATTGACCATGAGATTGCTCACATTCCTGCTTCTGCTGTCATTTCTACATCTACATCCCGAGCACCTACTATTACAACAGTTCCTCCCAGTCCCACTTCTCCAGTCCCTTTACTTCGACGCCAGCTGTCACATGACCATGGTAAGTGGAAATAAAGTTGTCTTTTTTTTGTTTTCAAATATACGGAATGCTTTCAAATCAACAGCTGTATAGTGTATGAATGCTGTCTTTTGCCTTGATACATCTGTGGAACTCAGTCTTGGTCATCCAGTAAATCAAGACAAAAAAGTATTCAATTTTTTATGAGCCATAGGTTGGATATCGCTTAATCGTACCAGCATTATTATGGATTGCATGTTTGCTTATTTCTAGATTGTTAAACATGCTATATCTTAAATGTTTGCAAATTTTCATTGTTAACCTATATTGTCTCTGAGCGAAGCAGTTTACTGTACTCACAATTGTGGGTGACCTCATTCTGATGTTAGCAATATGCATCCAATTTCCACAACTTCCAGAAGTTTCATACCGTGATCTCTGTGAGCCTACATCAGGGGTAGGCAATTCCGGTCCTCGAGAGCCGGAACCAGGTCAGGTTTTCAGGATATCCACAATAAATATGCATGAGATAGATTTGCATCTCAAGGAGGCAGTGCATGCAAATCCATCTCATACATATTCATGGTGGATATCCTCAGGGCAGGATTAATTCTTTGAGGGCCCCTAGGCACCCAAGTACGCTGGGCCCCCCCGGCCCTGCCCCACCCATGTCCCACCCCCACCCCATCCATGCCCCACCCCATTTATCTGTTTTCTTATTTACTTCTTTATTTCCACTTGTATTTCTTTTTTTTTTTTTTTAATTCAAAGCAAACAAAAATTAGCATACTATGCAACCCTCAAACATCTCTGAACAAAACTCCCCTTTCTTTCCCTTCCCACCTACTTGCCCAGGACTTTAACTCTAAACCCTTTCCATACATATATAAAAGTGTTCAAAGCATTGTAAAGCAGTAATACTATCCGAAACATAAGTCTATATTAATAACCAAGTTTGCAACTCCTCTTAACTGCCTCACTCTATGTTGTCCAACTGTAACCCATATGTATGCATATATATGGATAACTACTCTAGTATGTTCCATTCCATGTATGTTAATTTGTAACAAAAGAACAAGGCAAGCGGTCCACTAAAGAATCCAACGTGGAACAAAAGAAGATAGGCAGCCAATAAAGAGATTCAAATCAAGTATATTCAAGGTGCTCCCAGGAACTATGCCTGATGCATTTTGCCAAACAAGGCTGGTCAATTTTAACAGAAAACCATGTCTTTCATACACACAGGACACAGACTAGAGAATGACACGGTGAAAAAATTGGTCCCCGTCACCGCCCCGTCCCCGTCTCACCATCCTCTGCACCGCCCCGTCACCGCCATTCCCTTCACCGCCCCGTCACCGCCACTGCCACCCCATTCACCGCCCCGTCACCGCCACTGCAACCCCATTCACCGCCCCGTCACCGTCACCGCTGCATACATAAAAGCCTCAAACGGGTACGATTTTATATACTTTTCTTTATTTACGTATAAAGGAAACATTCTTTAAAACTTTAAAACTTAATTAAATATTAGTTAATAACTATACAAAAACAAACACGACATGTACTTTTAATGCTTACAATGTTAGCCTACATGGTAAGTAGACGCGGCCGCTGTACCTAATCGCGGCAAAGATCTCCCTGCCGTGATTAGCATAGTGACCGCGGCTACGGCTGCAAGTCTCCCCTCCCCCCAGCGATCACGACAGGAGGGCACCCAACCCCTCCTGTATGCTTCTCCTCTGATCCTCCTTCCCTCAACCAAGCATCTCTCTCTCTCCCTCCATGAGTCCAACTTTTCACTCTCTGCGCTCTCCCCCTTCCCCAGTGTAACATTTCTCCTTCCCTCCTTTCTGTCCTCCCCATCCATCTTGCCCTCTCCATGAGTCCAACACTTTCTGCCTCCTGCACACTTTCTCTCTCTGTCCTTGCCTCTTCCCTCAGTGGTATCCCTCCTTCGCACCCCACAACCCAACATGCTCTCTCCCCATGCACCATCTCACCTTCCCCTCCAGTGTGTAGCACCTTTCCTTTCCCTCCTTTTCTGCCAGGTTCAGCAGTACCTCTTCTCCCTTCCTTTTACTTCCCCCTTGTCCAGCAGTACCCCTTCTCCCTTCCCTGTTCCCATTGTCCAGCAGTACCCCTTCCCTCCTGTCCAACAGTATCCTTTCTCCCTTCCTTCTTCCCCTCCTCCCCTTGTCCAGCAGTACCTGGTGTACACTGGGCAGGAAGAGAAGCTCCGGCATCAGCGTCAGCTGACTAGCAACTTCCTGCAGCTGCATCTTTTGCTGGGACTCCTGTCTTCGTGTATCCGGCAGATATGCGAAGGCAGGTGTCCCATACGATGGGGGGTTGCTAGTCAGCTGACGCTGGAGATTCTCTTCTTTCCCAGTGTGCAAGATTGCGCCAGCGTCAGCTGATTTGCAACTGCCTGCTGCCGTCGCGTATGCCGGGACTTCTGCCTTCGCGTATCCGGCAGATACACGAAGGCAGGAGTCCCAGCATACGCGACGGCAGCAGGCAGTTGCTCAGATTTCGGGATCAGGTTGCCCAGTTGCAGTTGCCCAGATTGCGAGTTCGGGTACTAGACTGTGTATTCCTGTAGACCCCCCCCCAACGGCCCTCCCGACAATCGCAGCAGAAGGGTACCCAACCCCTCCTGCTGGACCCCCCTCCCAACGAACCCTCCCACCCCGGAACCCCCTTAGTCTTACTTTCCAAGTTGGACCGGACGGCTCCTCACACGTATGGCCAGCAGGCTTGCCTCCGTCCAAATGAGGCGGGCCCGCCCCTACCCTGCCCAACCCACAGGATCCTAGGGCCTGATTGGTCTAGGCACCTAAAGCCACTCCCGCTATAGGAGGGGCCTTAGGTGCTTGGGCCAATCAGGCCCTAGGATCCTGTGGGTTAGGCAGGGGAGGGGAGGGGCGGGCCCGCCTCATTTGGACGGAGGCAGGCCTGCTGGCCAGACGAGCGAGGAGCTGTCCGGTCCAACTTGGAAAGTAAGACTAAGGGTGGTGTTTCGGGATGGCGGGGTTTGTTGGGGGAGGGTCCGGCAGGAGGGGTTGGGCACCCTCCTATTGGCGATATAGGGGGCCATTGGGGGGGCCGGCAGGAGGGGTTGGGCACCCTCCTATCAGTGATCATAGGGGGGCTGTTGGGGAGCTGGCAGGAGGGGTTGGATATCCTCCTGCCGGCGATCGTCGGGGGGGGGGGGGGGGCGAGTTCTATTGGCAGGAAGGGTTGATCTGACAAATGCAAGTTGGATCGAGAGTAAATGCGGCAACGTGCGAGTTGGATCGAAAGTTGGAGGAGACAGACAACATGGCGGAGACATCTAACACCCGGTCACGAACACGGTGAAACACAGGTAAATAGCGGTTCCTAGAAGGGGGGACATTGGCCTGCGGGGACAAATCTATTCACCGTTTTTGCGGGCGGTGAAAGGATTTGTCCCTGCGTCTGCGGCGATTTGCTAATGAGGTCACCATAACCCGCAGCCAAACCGCAGCCACGCAGCGGTTCGCTGCGGGGATCGCTCCCCGTGTCATTCTCTACACAGAACCACCCTCATCCAGTATGGAATAAGTAATCACAAACTAAACTCCCTACCCCCTTTTTACAAAAGCACGGACGAGGTTTTTAGCACTGTCTGGTGGGCTGAATGTTCTGTGCTGTTCTGACGATCATAGGAATTCTGTGACCATCGGAGCATTGCAAAGCATTCAGCATACTGCCTTGTGTTATAAACTGAAGGAACGGTACAGTTTAGGGGTGAAGAAACAGTGGTTCATATCCCCCAATACTGAACAAAATATAAAGATAGCATATGTAAATTTGAAAAAAAGAGAAATAACAAATCACTTTACAAATTAACAAATAAAAATAAAACAAAAAATGGAAAATAAGATACCATTTTATTGGACTAATACATTTTTAATTAGCTTTCAGAGGTCAAACCCTCTTTCCTTAGGTCAGTAAAGTATACTACTGTTACAGTATCCTGTCCTGACCTGAGGAAGGAGAATTTGGTCTCTGAAAGTTAGCCAAAAATATATTAAAATTAGTCCAATAAAAGGATCACCATTTCTATTTCTAAACATTTATCAACACAGCTAAAATACTACTTTATCCTAAAGCAATAAAATAAAAAATAGACTTTTTTTTCTACCTCTGTCATGTGGTTTCTGCTTCCCTCATCTTCTTGTCATTCGCTTCCTTCTATGTAGTGTCTGCCCTTTCCAGAAAATCTCTACCTCCCTCTGCCATTTCTCCTTCTGCTCCCCCCGCCTCTCTTTGGTCTAGCATCCATCATCTTCCCTCTGTTCCCCCCATGGTCTGGCATATCTCTCATTCCATCTCTCCTTCTCTCCCCCCCCTGTGGTTTTTAGTGTCTCTCTCTTCTCATTTCCTCCACTCAGATCTGATATGTCTCCCCCGTTTCTGGGAATTCTCTTCTCTCTTCCCTTTTCTTCTCTGTTCTTCCTTCTCTATTTCCTGCCTCCATCTAAATTAAATTCTTTCTTACTATTCAGTCCTCAGTTTCCCTCTTTTCACTGTGTCTACTCACAGCTTGCCACCCCTTTCCTTCATCCCTCCTCTATCTCACTAACTCTGTCTTCCCCCATTCAGCATGTGGGAAAGCAGCAGCAGTGGTGAGGAGGTGAGGGTCCCTCACCTCCTCACCACTGCTGCTTTCCCATATGCGCCTGAAGCTGACGGCACAAGTTCTCCCTGCTTCCATCATCTGCCCCCTTCTCTCTCTCTCTCTACCCCAGGCAATTCCATCAGTTATCCTGCCCCCCATCAGTGAATTGCCTGGGGTTGAGGGAGAGAGAGAAGAGAGCAGATGATGGAAGTGGGAAGAACTTGTTCCGTCAGTGTCAGGCGCATATGGGAAAGCAGCAGCGGTGAGGAGCTAGAGGTTATCTTCCTCTCATTCATGTCCTTGCCACCACTGTCCCTTGTGCGGTCCCACAATTTCCAGTATATCCCCTCCCTCCATTCTTGTAGCCCAGAATCTCCTCTCCTGACATCTCCCTGTCCTTTTTCCTTCACTATCTTCCTATCCCATCTCTATTAGCTTCTGTCCCTCTCCCCATGATCAATCATCTCACCACCTCTCTCTTCCCTCCCCCTCAGGGTCAAAGATTGCTTCCGCTCTCTTTCCTGTTGTTCTCTCCCCCCTGTCACCCTATGATCTAGCACCCCTCCTGCCCTTGTCCAACATTTCCCCCTTCTCTCCCTCCCTCTCATCCCCTGCTCCAACATAATGTATTTCTACTGCCCTTCCATCTTCCCCCTCCCCACTCATTTACTGCTTTCTCCTGCCTCTGCCCGCCCCCCTCCCCCACACTGATCGGCAACACCGGGGCCCCCCCTCTCGATCAATGAAACAGGGCCCCCTGCCCCCCCTTCAGTCGGCGAAACAGGGCCCCCCCCTCGATCGGCAAAACAGGGCCAGCGACTGCTTTCTCCCACCGCTGCCGAAGCCTGTAAATAACTTTAACATACGCCGCAGGGCTCTAACAGTGCACATGCTGCCGACGGCTCCCTTTCTCCCCCCTCATGACGTAATTTCCCATTTGGTTGATGGAGGAGGAGGAGGAGGGAAGCCGGTAGCGTCACGCGCACTGTTAGAGCCTTGCGATGTGTGTTAAAATTATTTACAGGCTTCGGCAGCAGCAGGAGAAAGCAGTCGCCGGCCCTGATTTGCCGATCGAGGGGGGGGGTGTTACCGATCGCTGCGGGGGGCCGGACTGTCACGGTCTGAATTTTTTTTATTTTTAGTGGTCTCCTTCAATGGGCCCCCCTAACCATTTTGGGCCCTAGGCACGTGCCTACTTGGCCTAGTGGTTAATCCAGCCCTGGATATCCTGAAAACCTGACCTGGCTCTGGCTCTCGAGGACCGGAATTGCCTACCCCTGGCCTACATGATAATTCTCTTACTTCTTACTCTGATTTCCTTCCAGTAACAGCTAAGGCTACTGCACTTGAGATGCAGGTCAGTGGGGAGTCCAAAGTGCACCTTTATGGCCTCCACACTTACTTGAATCCCTAAAAGCAGGGCTTAATGTGTGATAGAGCAGCCTGGAATGTAGTTCTACTGCTTTTTAGATTCCAGAGTAGCAGGGGTTTTCTACTTTAGCCATATGTACCAACATTTCAAAATGACTGGTGGTGCCAAATGCTATATAAATAGACCTCTCTAGATTCAGTAAGGTCTTGCTCTGTCTCCTCGCAAGATCGTGGGAACTCGTGACAACCATTTTTGATTGTGGCTTTAACGGGGCAGGAGCCCCGCTTCACCTTTAGACTACCAGAGCTTTAAGATTAGGTGGGAGGGGTCCGGGAGACAGGAATGGGTGGGAGTTTAAAGTTTGAGGAACCCTAAAGTTATTTGTGAATACATGGTATTTGTGAGGGGGCTGCACTCCTCACCCCTACAAATATGGAGGGGAGAGTGTACTGAGCAAAAGTGTGCATACTAATTTGCCTAATTCTAAAACTTAATGCCTAGCTTGTTACCTAATCATTTTTCCCCACTTCTTCATGTGACTTAAAGATTGACAATGATATTTTCTTATATAGTCTAGTTAGGTTTTTTTTGTCTAAGGAGTTCTTAAATATAGTTGTAGTCACCAACTTACAGGAAGACTTCGTCACCACGGTGTCAAGATAAGTGACAGATGAAGTGTCCACTGCAGCCGTAAACTTCAAATGGATATCCAAAGAATTGAGCCACTGTAAAAACTCATGAAATTTTCCTAGGGTGTCAGTCCAAATAAGGAAAACATCATCTATATATCACAACCAGATAGCACTATGCGCCATCCAAGCTGAAGGATAAAGATGTTTCTCCTCAAAGTCAGTTACATACAAGTTGGCGACACTAGGTGCCGTCGCTGTCCCCATTGTGACCCCCATGAGTTTGGAGGTAAAAGTCACCTTGTACCTCAAAAAATTTTTTTTTGCAAAACTAGGGAAGATAACACCATCAAGAAAGATTTAATAATATGGGTGTCATCAGGTAACGTTGATAAGGTGGCATCTACAATCCTCGGAGCTTCTAATTGCAGGATGTTACTATACAAAGCCTCAAGATCCATAGTAATCAACAAATCAGTTTGAGAGACAACTAGAGGTTCAATAAGGTTAAGAAAATGGGTGGTATCCAAAACAAAAGATTTAGCCTTAGCCACTTGAGTTTTCTAGAAATGATCCACCATTTTGGACAAAGGCTCCAAAATGGTGCCCCTAAGAGAGACGATGGGTCTTCCCGGGGAATTGGAGAGAGTTTTATGTATTTTGATGACAGTGTAGAAAGATGGAGTATGACTGGAGGTTTGGGTCAAAAATTTGGCCTCTCCTTTAGTGATGATGTTATCTTCACGTGCAGATTGAACCATCTGCATAATGGTGGCTCGTAATTGAGGGGAAGGGCTGTTGTCGAGCTTGGTATACCAAGCTGCATTGGAAATATGAGACTGAATCTGCGCGAGATACTGAGTTTTAGATAAAACCACTACTGCTCCGCCCTTGTCAGCGGGCTTGATGACGAGATTGGGATCAGACCGCAATGTGTTTAGAGCATTATATTGAGCCCGGGTAAGGTTGGAATAATTATTAGTGTTAGGGGACTTATTCATTTGTTCAATATCCCTTAAAACCAGATCCCGAAACACCCTGACATGGCTTACCAGATCTTTACAAATTAAACTGTTTTTTTGTTGATAAGGAACCCAATAGGGATGATTCCCTTTTTCATGCAAAATCCCATTGGGTTCCTCCTGAGTTATTGGTGTTTCAGGATCTGGTTTTAAGAGATATTGAATAATTGAATAAGTCCCCTAACTCTAATAATTATTCCCATCTTCTGAAGATTCTTATCCTACATGCTTTAAGAGGTTCCAGCAGTGGATCCAGGCCTCACCTAGCAACTTCCCATTCACCAGGTTGACTAACTAATTTAAGTGCGAAATTTGAAAAACAAGAAGAAAGTTTGAAAGAAGTAAAAGCTGTCCAATTGGAAATGGTTAAGGAAAGATTATTTATCTCCTGCAAGTTGGAAAATTTTAAAAATTCACTTAGGAAAAATAATTTAAGACTTTTGAACTTTCCTAAATGTCCCGTCATCTCTCCAGTGGAGATGGTGAGAAAATATTTTCAAGAAGTCCTAGCCATTCCATTGGAAAATATACTTCCAATTGTTAGGGCTTATTACTTGGATTTTAGGAGACCTCAAGGGAAGTCTACTTCTAAGGAAAAATCTAAAGATAATGTTGATCTGTCTTTATTTCTGGAAAGTTCTTTTGAGGTGGCTACAGATAGAACCACTCTTTTATTGACTCTAGCCTTGGAAAGTGATAGAGGATATGTTTTACGCCTATATTTCCATCATATAAATGACAAATTTTTGAGCTCAAATGTTAGAATTTTTCTAGACCTAGCTCTGAAAAGCCAGAGGCGTAGAAAGGAGTTTTTTGCCTTGTGGCCAAGAGTCCTGGCCCTTGGGGCTACTTGTTTGCTTAAATTTCCAGTAAAATGTTTAATTTCTTATCAAAATAAAAATTTCCTTTATTTTGAACCCAAACAGTTATTAGATTTTTTAGGGCCAAAAGAAGGGTTGGTCTCTTACTCCATTGATGAATGACCTGTCTATCGGTTGTAGGGTGGATATCCATTGCCGTTACTCTATTTTTGAATAATGTTGTTCAGTTAATTGAAATTTATTTCCTTTCTTAATTCCAAATTTTGTGGACTAAATAGTTGATTGTATTTCCAGTATATATTTTATATGTTAATTTTTTTCCTTTTTGGATATTCTGATCTTTTTCAAGACTGTAATGCTTGATATTAAATTGTTAAAGGATATAAATAGAAAAATAAATAAAAATACTGAGTGGAGTGGAAAGGGTAGATGTGAATCGCATGTTCACTCTTTCCCAAAATACTAGGAATAGGGGGCATGCGATGAAGCTACTAAGTAGTAGATATAAAACAAACCGGAGAAAATATTTCTTCACACAACGTGTAATTAAACTCTGGAATTCATTGCCAGAGAATGTGGTGAAATCAGTTAGCTTAGCAGGGTTTATAAAAGGTTTGGATAATTTCCTAAAAGAGAAGTCCATAAGCCATTATTGAGATGGCTTGGAGATATTAACTGCTTATTCCTAGTGCTGCCTGATCAGGGAAAAGTTTTTTGATTCGGCCTATTTAATCGATTTTTTTGATTTGCTTTTCCTGCCCAATCAGGTATGGGTGTTTTTTTGTTTTTGGTTTTGTTTTTTTTGTTTTTTTGCCATATCCTGGCTGGTTTATTTTGTAGCCTTTCCACCCACTCCATCCCCCTTTTCCCTCTCCAACCCCATACCAGCGCTATGGTGTAAACAAAAAAGACTTTTCCTCTCTAATATCAGCTGTGGCAGGATACACATTTCAAATCTGACTTATTCTAATAACAAAATAGAAAATTATTTTTTTTCTACCTTCCACTGCCATATTCAACATTTGTTTCTTTCCCACTGTCCTCTCTGTCTCTCTCTCTCGCCCCTCTCTCCCATCCCCCTCTCTCTCTCCGCCCCCTGCCTTGTGCCATGGGTCAAATCTTTCTATTTCCTTTCCTCCCCTCCCATCCATTTCCCATTTGTAGAAGCTTTCCATCCTTTCCCATTCCCCTGTGCAGCAACACTCCACTGATTCTCTCACCTTGAGCCCTGACATACCTTCGAGGCCGCCTAAAGCAGCAGTGGCAGTGGATGGTCAGCAGTGGCATTATTGAGGATACATTGAAACCCTCAGCTCAATGTGTGGTGCTGGCTAAGAAAGCAATAGAATATTAGGAATTATCAGTGATGCAGCAGAGGGCAAGCCCTAGTGGGGCAAGCCGCAAGCAGCCCATTAGAATGATGCTGCAGCTGCTTTAGGAGGCCTCTGAGGTATGTCAGGTCTCACTTGGGGGAAGAGGGGTGTTGGTCGCTGAATCGGTGAGTCCAATTTTCTCGGACAACGAATCGGCGAATCAGGCAGCACTACTTATTCCTAGGTTAGGTGCCATCGACTCGTGCTCAAGTCCTTGTGCCCTGGGTCAAATCTTTCTATTTCCTTTCCTTTCCTCCCCTCCCATTCCTTTCCCATTCCCCTGTGCAGCAACACTCCACTGATTCTCTCACCTTGAGCCCTGACATACCTTTGAGGCCGCCTAAAGCAGCAGTGGCAGTGGATGGTCAGCAGTGGCATTATTGAGGATACATTGAAACCCTCAGCTCAATGTGTGGTGCTGGCTAAGAAAGCAATAGAATATTAGGAATTATCAGTGATGCAGCAGAGGGAAAGCCCTAGTGGGGCAAGCCGCAAGCAGCCCATTAGAATGATGCTGCAGCTGCTTTAGGAGGCCTCTGAGGTATGTCAGGTCTCACTTGGGGGAAGAGGGGTGTTGGTCGCTGAATCGGTGAGTCCAATTTTCTTGAACAACGAATCGGCGAATCAGGCAGCACTACTTATTCCTACGTTAGGTGCCATCGACTCGTGCTCAAGTCCTAGGGACTTGATGAATTGCAGATCTAAAAAGAAATCAGTTTTGTTCTAGTCCGGAAAGGTCCTCCAGCATCATCCCCATGGTTGTTTTCAGTGTGTCCAGCCATCTGATTGCAGGTCACCCTCTTCTCCTGGTTCCTCTGATCTTCTCAAACATGATGTCCTTCTCCAGTGATCTCTCACTTCTGATGGTATGACCAAAATAAGACAGTCGTAACTTCATCATTTGGGCTTCAAGTGACATAACTGGTTTGATCTCTTCCAGAATCGATTTGTTAGTTCTTCTGACGGTCCATGGCGTGCCTAAAATCCTTCTCCAGCACTAAAGCTCAAATAAGTCAATCTTCTTTCTGTCTTGTTTCCATAGTGTCCAGATTTTGCATATGTAACTGACCAAATTAGTGCGTGGACCACTCTGATTTTCATTTGGAGAGTTACCTCCTTGCCTTTGAATACTTTGTCAAGAGCCTTCATTGAAGAGCGACCAAGTGCTATTCTGCGGAGTATTTAGCATAAAATCTGTTTTACTACTTGGAATCTAGCTAGATACTTGGGACCTGGGTTGGCCACTGCTAGAAACAGGATACTGGGCTTGTTGGACCATCAGCCTGTCCCAGTATGGCAATTCTTATGTTACATTACATTACATTAGTGATTTCTATTCCGCCATTACCTTGCAGTTCAAGACAGATTACATAAGAGTTGTCATGAAGTTACAAGATATATAGGCGTTGAGAAGTACTGATTTAGGGTACCAACATCATTTCTTCTAGTGTAGTCCATTCTTAAGAGACTTAGAGCCCAACTCCAGTGGGCTTTTTCTATTAGTAGGGCTGTTTTCCTTTTAGAAATAATATATTAAACTTTGTCATCTATTTTTAGTAGAACTCAAAATGGCCCACAGTCATCTTTGAGAAGGCTGTCATGGCTGCTGTTCAGCTTATTTTCACAAGAGGTAGTTGCTTTCTTTTTACAACTCGCCATAAAAATATATTAGCTTTTTCATATATATTTCTAAAAGCCATATAAATGTCAATATAAACTGAAAAGCCCAGCTGAGAAGCATTGTTTCCCCAGGTCAGTCAGCATGACCTCCTTGCTGAATATACCTGTTTCTTTTTCCGTCTGTGCTTATCTCCGTCCTTATCAACAAGTAACTACACAGCACAGCAGTAAAATATCCTTCTCTTATCTTGTTTCCATCACCCTCAGTTTCTAATAGATTTCTATTTGGATGACAGTTGAACAGGAGTACAGTATTCCCCCGAAATTCACAGGGGTTCTGTTCCAGAAACCCCCTCAAATTTAAAAAAAACCGTGAATGTGGTTTTTCGTCTGTAAAAAGGCAGGGGAGGCAGGAGAGGGCAGCTGGAGTGACAGCGGGTGAAGAAAATCACCTGGTCTGCTCTGACCGCCTCTTAATGTAGTAAAGTTGGGCTACAACAATCAGGAGCTGCTTTGACATGCAGCTCCTGATTGGTGTAGCCCAACTTTACTACAGGAAAAGGCGGTCGGAGCAGACCAAAAAATGAGCGAATTCGCGAACCGCAAATGAGCGGAGGAACACTGTAGAGGAGTAGCCTAATGGTTAGTGCAGTGGCCTGAGAACTGGGGGGAACAGGATTCAGTTTCCACTGTAGTTCTTTGGGACTCAGGGCAAGTAACCCTCTGTTGCCCCAGATACAAAATTAACTACCCGTTTATAATATGTAAACTGTTTTGATAGTGCATCAAGTCCTATTCCCCTTCTCCTTCTTGTTTTTCTTTAAAGTATCCATATCAGCCAGAAACTCCTGGGTCTCATTCCCCAGTTCATTAAACCTGCCTATTTCTGGCACTGTCTCTTCCATGGGGGCAGGTGCCCAGGGTTCTTGTTCTGGTTCTGGAATATCCTTCTCTTCTCAGAATATTCTGGAAGTATTTATTTTTTTCTTCTCCAAGGTGGAGCACAGCTCAGATTCAGGCTGTCATCCGCAGCAGATTTTGACAGACTGTACACATCAGCATCGCCGGGGCCAGGCGTAACCCCTGTTGAGATTGGTAGGCACATTTTGTGTGAGTTGCTGTGTGGGACATCCTTCTCGGATGGCAAATGCATCTCCATGAAGCTGTTCTTCTCTAGAGAAGCATATTTGCCTTCCCCTTGATGTCTACAGGGGTTTAGGATCTGCTGCCCTTCAATGCTTGGAGATGGCACTTCCTTTACGACTCTGAAGGCTCTAGCACCCTAGGTTCCAATACTTTACATTGATCCAGAGTAGGCTTACTCCCTTGCATGGCATGTAACAGGTTTCGCCCTTTGTGTGGTTCTGGGAGACAATGAATCTCCCTTGGTCCATCCTTCAACTTTTTTGAGGATGGTGAAACATGGGTTTTACTGTCCCTTATTTCTATGAACATCTCTGTCCCACCCTACTAAGCACTGCTTTGCTATATCCCACTTGTCTGGATTCATCTGCTGCTGATGACAAGGAAAGAAACATGTATCATACCTGGTAATATTTGTTCCTTTAATCACAGCAAATTAATCTAGAGCCCCGCCCTTTGCTACATTCTGTTTTGCCTTTGCTCCATAGGAATTGGCCCTGTGGGTGACCTCGATGTGGAATCGACAGCTGTGAGAAGGGAGTTCTGTGCCGATAAGCCTGTTCGGTTGATCTTACTGCTTTGTTATGAGCAATACTGAATTACCAGTGAGCATACCATATATCAATGGTTCTTAAGCCTGTCCTGAAGGACCCTCAGCCAGTTGGGTTTTCAAGATATCCCTAATGAATATACATGAGGCAAATTTGCATATAATAGAGGTGACAGACATGCAAATTGGCCTCATGAATGTTCTCAGTGATGGCTCCAATGTGGTGGAACTCCCTTCTGAAGGAATTAAAACAAGAAAAGTTCAAGAAAGGAATAAAGACCATCCTTCTTACAAACCACTTAAACTAATAAAGAAACATTCAGGGGGAGTAGCAGTGAGGAGGAAATAGCGGGCTAATCTCCACTTGGAACACAACAGGAGGAACAAAAAGTAAAGTATAAAACACAGAAAATAGAATTATAGTATATATACATAGAATAAATGTGTTATGGTATAAATAGGTAAGATAAATGTAGCTGTAGGGTAAATATAGTATACTAAAATGCACATATTTAGGGTGAAGATTGTGTGTAAATAATATATTCTCAGTAAATGAAATGTAAATGCACCATACCAGGAATACCCTAAAGCACCAAAACCATCAAAGAACACCAGCTGAAGCTCATGTATGGATAACCATCACTGAAACACCCTAACTCTATAATAACACAATTACTAAAGCTCATATATCTTAGCCTATGTGTTGTATTGTAAACCATAACTAGAACTCATGTATTGTAACACAATTACTGAAGCTCGTGTATTGTAACATAATTTAGAAGCTCACAAATCATAGCTCATGTACTGTAACACTATCACTGAAGCTCATGTATCATAACACTGTTATAGAAGCTGATGTAAACCGCTCTGAATTGACTACCCAGTCATTATTAGCGGTATAGAAGCTTTCAATAAACAATATTGTCTTCTGATCCCAAATATATAGTGCACACACATATATATGTACATAATCATCAACCCCTCCCCCTCCTCAAAATGGATATTTATCTATATACAAAGGAGTTGAAAAAAAATTCCATGAGCCATGCTCTTTAGGTTTTCCCCATTATTTTATCCTCTAAGAGGTTTGTTAGCAGAATGGCTGTTTTCTGTTTTTGTTTTTTATTTTTTGTTGAAGGCAGATTTTAAGGGAGTCTAGTACAGTGGTTTCCAACCCTGTCCTGGAGGACCACCCGGCCAGTCGGATTTTATTTTATTTATTTATATATTTATTCAATTTTCTATACCGTTCTCCCAAGGGAGCTCAGAACGGTCTACATTAATTTATTCAGGTACTCAAGCATTTTTCCCTATCTGTCCTGGCAGGCTCACAATCTATCTAATGTACCTGGGGCAATGGGGGGATTAAGTGACTTGCCCAGGGTCACAAGGAGCAGTGTGGGTTTGAACCTACAACCTCAGGGTGCTGAGGCTGTAGCTTTAACCACTGCGCCACGCACCTCCATTGTATGCAGATCTCTCTAATGCATATTCATTAGGGCTATCCTGAAAACCCGACCGGCCTGGGGGTCCTCCAGGACAGGATTGGGAACCACTGGTCTGGTATGTATGACTATGGTGAACTGCTTATCTTCAGAGAAAGTAACGTTGTTTATCTATAACCAGATTTCTCTTAAAGACAGCAGTTCACCAATCAATCAAAACCTTTCCTCTTCCTTTTCTAGAGTTGAACTTAGCTTAATTAAAGAACTGAGGCTGTATTGCTAAGGAAGTGGGCAAACAACTTTCCTCAGATTTAGGAAATGCTCTGGAAAGTTCTGGAATAAATGTGTCTTATCTCTGATTCTTCAGGACATTACCTAAATGTGACTAGTGAACTGATGTAATTGGAGAACACTTGTTACAGGTAAGCTATTTTTCTTGCTTGATTGATAAAAACACAGCTGAATAGATGAAGTTCTTCCTGAAGAACATCTAAATTTCATGAATTTGCTTTTGTAAGTACACAGAAATTTTAATTAGAAATCTGTTCAAATTTGCCATACTTCTAGCAGTTCTCTCACATATCTGTGCAGTTGTATTTATTGATATTTACTTACTAGAGATTTATTTTTATTTTGTGGTGATTCCTGTTCTGTCTACTAATTTTTAAACTGGTCAATAAGCCAAGGTAGAGATCGGGCAATTCTGAGATTTGGCTGTTAATTTACTACATTTCATTCTCTGTTTTATGGGTGCAAAGGTTGTTTTTCTTGTGGTGGTCTGTTTTTTTATGTCCCAGAGTTTGGCCAGCGTTACTAATAGAAACATAGAAAGATGACGGCAGATAAGGGCTACAGCCCATCAAGTCTGCCCATACCATTGACCCCCTTTTAAGTCTACTGGCCCCCTTAACTCTACTGACCTGCTCTATTAAGTCTATATCCTAGCGACCCTATTCATTGGTATGACTCTCGCAGTGATCCCACATAGGTATCCCATTTATTCTTGAAGTCTGGGATACTGCGGGCCTCGATCACCTGTACAGGAAGATTGTTCCAATGCTCTATCACTCGTTCCGTGAAGAAGTACTTCCTGACGTTTCCACGAAACTTCCCTCCCCTGAGTTTGAGCGGATGTCCTCTTGTGTTCGAGGGTCCTTTGAGAAGAAAGATATCATCTTCCACCTCGACCCATCCCGTGATGTACTTAAATGTCTCAATCATGTCTCCCCTCTCCCTACGCTCCTCGAGAGTATAGAGCTGCAATTTGTTCATTCTCTCTTCGTATGAGAGACCCTTTAGCCCCGAGACCATCCTGGTGGCCATCCGCTGAACCGACTCAATTCTGAGCACATCTTTACGGTAATGTGGCCTCCAAAATTGCACACAGTATTCTAGATGAGGTCTCACCATGGCTCTGTATAATGGCATCATGACCTCAGGCTTCCTGTTGACGAAACTTCTCTTGATACAACCCATCATCTGCTGTGCCTTAGATGAAGCCTTCTCCACTTGAGTAGCAGTCTTCATGTCTGCACTGATGATCACTCCCAAGTCTCGTTCTGCTGTAGTCTTGGTCAAAGTTTCTCCATTCAAGGTGTAAGTTCTGCATGGATTTCCATTTCCGAGATGCATGACCTTACATTTCTTGGCGTTGAAGCCCAGCTGCCAGACAGAGGACCAACTTTCTAACGTACGGAGGTCCTGTTCCATAGTATTCTGCAGATTGTAGCTGTTTATGATATTGCATAGTTTGGCATCATCAGCGAATAAGGTTACCTTACCTTGAAGCCCTTGAGTCAAATCCCTAATGAATATGTTGAAGAGGAGTGGACCCAGGACTGAGCCCTGCGGCACTCCGCTGGTCACTTCTGACGTTTTGGAGAGGGTACCGTTAACCATCACCCTCTGAAGTCTGCCACTTACCAATCTTTAACCCATGCAGTTAGTGTTACTCCTAACCCCATCGATTCCATCTTGTTCAGCAGTCTGCGGTGTGGGACGCTGTCAAAAGCCTTGCTGAAGTCAAGGTATACGACGTCTAAGGACTCTCCCGAGTCCAGCCTTCTTGTTACCCAGTCAAAGAAGCTGATAAGATTGGACTGGCAGGACCTACCCTTGGTGAATCCATGTTGACTGGGGTCCTGGAGATTCCCCTCATTCAAGACCGTATCTAATTTATGCTTAATTAGTGTTTCCATGAGTTTACACGCTATTGAAGTGAGACTCACCGGTCTATAGTTCGCAGCCTCAGCCTTGCAACCCTTTTTATGCAGAGGAATGACGTTGGCTGTTTTCCAGTCCAATGGAACTTTCCCCGTGCTTAGTGAGAGATTGAAGAGCACAGCCAACGGTTCCGCCAGAACATCTCTCAATTCTCTAAGCACTCTTGGGTGTAAATTGTCCGGTCCCATGGCCTTGTTCTCCTTGAGCCTTGTCAGCTCGCTGTAGACGTCTTCAGGTGTGAACTCAAAATTCTGAAACGGGTCTTCCGCAATTTGTTTTGCCTTCAACTGTGGTCCGTGTCCCGGTGCCTCACAGGTGAAGACTGAGCAGAAATATTCATTTAGTATTTCGGCTTTTTCAGAATCCGCCACTGCGTAGTTTCCGTCCGGTCTTCTAAGGCGTACTATGCCGTCTGTGTTCCTTTTCCTATCACTAATATACCTGAAGAAAGATTTATCCCCTTTTTTAATGTTTTTTGCCAAAGTTTCTTCCACTCGAAGTTTGGCCTCCCTAACTGCTGTTTTGACCGCTGCAGACCTGGTCTTATATTCTACTTTAGTTTCCCTTCTCTGCGTACGTTTGTAGGAAAGAAATGCTGTTTTCTTCTTAATGAGGTGCGAGATCTCCTCAGTGAACCATTGGGGTTTATTGTTTCTTTGCCGTTTGTCTACCGATTTTATGTAGCGATTAGTAGCTTCGTGTATGGATGATTTCAGGTACGACCACATAGCTTCCACATTACCGGTCTCTGCTTGGTCCTGCAGCGTCTGATGGACGAAATTTCCATGCGTGTGAAGTCGGTGCCCCGGAAGTTAAGTACCTTTGTTTTTGTGATTGATTTAGGGAATCCTTTCCTAAGGTTGAACCATACCATGTTATGGTCGCTGGAGGCTAGCGTATCTCCTACCAAGACCTCTGAGACGCTTTCCCCGTTGGTGAGTACCAGGTCAAGGATCGCCTGGGCCCTAGTGGGCTCCGTTACCATCTGTTTTAGTTGTGCACCATTTATGGAGGCCAAAAGCCTCTTGCTGCTACTGGTGATTGCTGAAAATGTGTTCCAGTCTGCATCAGGCATGTTGAAGTCCCCAAGCAGTACAGTGTCGCCCCGTAGAGTGATATTCTCTATGTCCTCAATTAATTCAGTGTCCATGTCTTCCATTTGTCTTGGGGGTCTGTATACCACACCAAGATACAGGCATTTATTGCCACCTCTTGCCAGGTTAACCCAGAGGGACTCCCCGGTGTATTTGACATCTGTGATCCTGGTGGTTTTGACGTCTTTTTTAATGTATAGTGCTACCCCACCACCTAACCTGCCCTCTCTGTCACGACGAAGTAGATTGTACCCCGGTATAGTCATATCCCACCCATGTGAGTCCGTAAACCATGTTTCGGTTATTGCCACCACATCTAGGTTGGCATCCCTTATTTCAGTTTCCAGCTCTAGAATTTTATTGCCTAAACTGTGAGCATTAATATACATGGCCCTCCACACATTGTGTTTGCTAGGTCGCTGTAAGGCTTTTTCCACCTGAGTCTGTGTGGCTCCTAGAGAACTGTTTGCTATGTGTGCCCTTACCTTGGAAGCAGAGTGTCGACTCATCCCATCAGGATAGTTCCTTTCCGCACCAGTACATGAGTAGGTACCCTCCCCCAACTTACCTAGTTTAAAGCCCTACGAGCTTACCCTATTGAGCTTATGGTATTTCTTTAGATTTTAACTTTTTATTCACCATAAAGTGAATGTGCTATTTTTAGTTTGTATCACATTTTCTTTGCATAGAATTATTTTAGTCTTCTATCATGACTTTTTTTTTGTTGTTTATTTTTGTCTTTGTTTTGAGAATTCCATGGAGAAGGTAGGCTATAAATAACAATTTGATTGAAAAATGACACTCACTCATTTTTTTATTTATAGAACCTGTTAGACCTACCATTCTGGAGGTTCAACCCAGCTCCAAAACAGAGCGATCAAAATCTTGTGACGAGGGACTAGATAATTATAAAGAAGAAGAAGAATCGTAAGTTAAGAACGCTATGTTCCAGCTAAAGAAATTTATTTGTGTAAAATCTCTCTCTCTCTCTCTGTGTATGTGTGTGTGTATATATATATATATATATATTTATTTATTTATATATATATATATATAGAGAGAGAGAGAGAGATTTTCAATATGTGTGTGTTTTTATTTCTATAGAGATATAAAACAAGAGGTTAGGTACAGTACTATGTGTGGCTTGTAATAACAAATTATTTTGTTTCCAACAGATCCATTAAACATGTTTCTAGCCTGAAGGGAATCAAGGTTAGTAGGTTGTCATTTTTATGTCTGTGGTTCCTGAATTTTCAGATATTTTTATGTCTTGGTCAAAAATTTTGAAGGTGTTTCTTCCCTTATTTCCAAATTCTATTTTAACTTCTGTCTGAAGTCCTGCTAGTCAAAATGAGTAAGTCTTAGTTGTTTGCACAGAATGAATATTGTCAGGTCAGATTAAGTTCCTGAGTGTATACAACAGAACAGTACGAGTAATATCCATACTCTTGTGCCTAGCATTATGGTACAAAGGACATCTATTTAACATCCCCAACACAGCATGATCCCACCAACATAACAACGATCACAGAGCTAAATTTAAAATGGAGAACACTAAGCTGCATTCCAGCATAGCATATACCTTATGCCAACAATGAAGAACAATTTTGGCGGTGGTCCACTGCAACCTTTTTGAACTCCTGTATATTAAAGCTGTAATTATTTTTCACACTCTGAACTGAATTCCTTTTATTGCAGCTGGGAAACTGCACATTTTTATACCTTATATATACTGCATGTAGCATGCAGGTCCATTGATGAACACTTCAAGGATATGTCGGTTAAGAAAAGGGAAAGATTTGACTTAATACTACAATTTTCACATCAGATTGTTTATTAGCATGGTTGATGAACAAAGAAATTGTTCAGGTGCTAAATAGAAGACTACATCTTGATTGGATAGGGACTGCTGGATACTGCCTCCCAGTGTCTTTTTCTGTCTCTGTTTTCCGTGGGGTTTCTTTGAGCCCGAACCTTCCGCTAGAAGGACTATACACAGCAGCACAACTCCCCAGGAGCGTGAAATGACTTTTCAGATAGGCCACCATGAGCCAGCTTCAGTGCTTTTGTGTGCACGCTGTATTTAACGCTTGTGCAAGATCCTGACTTCAGTTTGCTTCAGGCACGTTGCGTGGTCAGTTGGAAACGCTAGCCAGCAGCTGAAATTTTTTCCGCTTCATTTTAGTACTATGCAGGGGCAAATTTGTCCTCGCAGGAACTCAGTTTTCCCCATCCCCACAAGTTTTTGTCGCTGTCCCTGTCTTTGCCCCATTCCTGTAAGCTCTGCCTTAACCGCACAAGCCTTGAATGCTTATGGTTTTAAAGTGTTTGAGGCTTGTGCAGACGAGGACGGAGCTTGCAGGAATGGGGCAGGAAAAGAACTCACGGGGATGGGGAAAAATTTGTCCTCATGTCATTCTCTAGTCTGTGCCCCAAGAGAGTAGACCTTGGTTCATGTTCCCAAGCAAAGTATATACTGAGAGTGAGGAGTAAAATTTCAATAGAGCCCCTAGCCCCATTCTTCACCTACCAAACGCAGACAAAGATACCACAGGAGACTCCAGTTAGCACAGTGATTACTTTATTAGCTGAACCACAGTCAGTCTCGCCACAACTTTAGCCAGGGAGATCATGCATATTTAGCCAAAGCCTTCTGCATTTGCAGCAGTCCGAACATAAACTTGGAGAAGGATCACCAGGACCCTCTCAGTGATGATACTTCTATCACTGCCCTTGTGTCTGATTTAACTTGTATTTACTCCCATGTGTTTAGGCCCCAGAGAGTGTAAAGTCTTCCGAAGATTCTGAGTCCAGAAAAGATTCTTCTTCTGATGTTTTCAGTGATGCAACCAAGGAAGGATGTCTTTATTTTCGACAGCTGATCACAGAGAAGGGAAAGGTAGACCATGTTTTAAACTGCATGAATCACAGTATTTTTAGATTACGGCCAAGCAAAAGAGGTAGCTGTAGAAACCACTTTTCAAGGAGTGCTGTTACATTTGGCTCTTCTGTCTAAACATGATGAATCTGTAAAACCCCTGCTGCTGTTTGAGATCAAGAATAAAGAGAGAGAGGATGCACATACACAAGCAGTTAGGCACTGTCCCAGAATGTTCATCTTCTTGCGTGCTTAAAATATTATTTGATTGAAGTCTCTTACCCAATCTCGCAGTGCAATGAAAGCTAAATGCTTTCTTAGGTGTCTGTGAGATACGTATCTTGCCTATTTTGTGTGCCATAAACTCAGGAGTATCTCTTAAACCCATAAGTCCAAGTTGCAAACATGAATTCAGTTTATACAAGGGTAAATCAAAAAGTAAAGGCATAATACATTTAATAGAAGTAACTGTGAGCAACTGAACATAATCACTTTTCTACATAGCCCCCATGCAAGACGACACATTTGTTGTGTCGTTCAACTAGCTTCGGCATTCCTCCAGAGAAGCTTTTTGGCTACTGCCAGAGCCAGGTGAGCACTGCTTCTTTTACTTCATCATGCTTTGTCTTTTGCTCTCTGGGTTGCAATGATAAACCCATGTCTCGTCACCAGTGACAGTTCTCTTGAGAATATGGGATCTTCATACCATCTCAGGAACTGGGTCCATCTCAGGAACTGGGTCATAACTACAACATGTTGCTTGTGCAGATCAGTTAGCTGTTTGGAGCCCATCCTGTAACCCAATTCATCAAGCATTATGGCAAATGAAGATCCATAACGGGTATCTAAATTTGCAGCCAATTAAGACACTGTTATCTGTCGGTCTTCTTTAATCAAGGCATCTGCCCTGTCAGTGTGCTCTTGTGTGTGCAATGTTGATGGGCGGCCAAAATGACCTTTGTCAGTTACACCTGTTCTCACTTTAAACCTTTTTACCCACTCAAAAACCTTTTGTTGATTCATGGCGTTACATCCATAGTGAGTCAATACCCGATGTTGAATTTCCATAGGTTTCACTCCCTCTGCCCAAAGTGCACTATTGCATATTGTTCTTCAATGGTGTAATCTTGCAATAGAGCGTCTGTTTCTGACCACTCATGGCTGCCACACAACTAAAGGCCGAGTGCTGCACTGTACATGGACAAACTATCCAAAAGGCAATGAACGAGCACATATGTTGCATTTCACTAGCTCTGTTCTGGTTATCACATCCCCTATAATAAAACCCTAAGCATGCAAGCGCACTTACATCCGCGTGTTCCCTGCCGCCATGGTGTCTGACTCCATGGCCATGTTCAATTTGCAGTGCGCAGCGGCTTGAACGCAAGCTATTGGGGAGGAGCACAGCTAGAGCAGTTCGTGAACTCCCAGCCCTTCAGTCGCAGCTGTCTCCCACGAGCTGTCTATCTGCCCCGAGCAGCCACTTCTTCCCTGAGCAGCTACTTCTTCTCCGGGCAGCCAAGAAGGCTCAGTAAGCATTAAAGTGCCCAGATGGAGGGCTAAAAGCGCTCCGGTCACTGGTACTAATTTTAGTAGTCTGTCAGGGGTTAGGCAGGAAGAAGCCGCCTCAGCCACGCTTTGTTTTCCCCTTTGAGGCTGAGCTTCCATTTACTGTGGGCAGGAATGAGAAGGCTGCAGAGTCAGAATGAGGCAGGTTGGAAATGCTAACACCGGACTGAGAAAGGGGAGAGCAAGGGAATACAAGAGAGGGGGCCAGGAAAAGGCAGCAAAACAGGTACTGAAGAGAAAGGGAAAGCGAGGCAGAAAATAGGTGAGAACAGGAGAATAAACCAGTGAGAGGGGGCAAAAGGGGAAGGAGAGGAAGAGTGGGAGAAACCAAAAATAAAAACAACCGCTGCCAGAGGGGGAAAGGGACGCTTCCGTTTGCGGCAGGGAAGGGTGGGGCTTCTTGGTGATGGATAGGCGCCAGCGACATGTGAGAAAAGGGGGCTGGAAGCTGAATGGGAAAAGATGGGAGAAGGGGGCTGGGGGGGCTAAAAAAGGAGTTTGGAGCTGGGGCTGAAAATAGGGGACATGTGAGGGAAGGAGACTTTACTAGCACCCGTTAATGTAATGGGTTTAAACACTAGTAATTTAATAATTGCTTTTAATTTCTGATTTGCCCTCATAGTAAATTGGTACCATAGACAGAAGAAAATCATTAAAACTTGGCATTCAAAAATGTATTTTTGCCTCTAATTGTTCTCGAACTTCATATATGTAAAAGCTTTGAGTATTTCAGACTTACAAAAGACCTTCTTATAAATCCGTGGGCATGGAAGACTTTTGAGAGACTACATTAACGGAGCACTATATTGCCACATATTACACATGCTTTGTGGGGAAGGGAAAATGAGTATCGATCTTATTAATAAAATACACCAACTTACAAACAAGGAATGCAGAAATACTGACCAGCCTTAGATGATATAGTCTCTGTCCTGAGAAAATTAGTTCTGACCTTTAAAGGAAATAGGCATTTACACAAGTTACAAGAAAGATTGTCTGGCCTAATCCTTCATGACATAACAAGCAAGAAAATATCACCGACATTTTGATTATTCAGGCAATATGCTCAATATTTTAAAAATGTCCGTTTTGGATGATCAAACTTTTCAATCCATGTACGGCCTTACCAAAAATTACTATTCTTGCAAGAGTTTGGCTCTTGGATTCATAAAATCAAAAATAGTACTTACAAGAAGGAGCCGTACCCTGCATTTTGTGAATGGTTTTTCTTCTGACTTCATTATAGTTTTACAGTTTCAACTGTGGAATAGTAAGAAGGGAAAGAGCAGAAAGCAGAGAATCTTCCTTTCTTTTGTTTAGTATTAGAGAAAAAGAGAGAGGCAATAAATGAAAAGCAAGAATTGAGGTCATAAAGGAAATGGATTTTTGTGTGGTAATGTTTTGCCCCCTCACAGAGGAGAATGTTCTTTGAATGTGTCAGACCTGTACGTAAAGGAATATTATTATTATTTCTTGTACTTTGATATACCTCCTGTACCAAAGAACCCAAGCAGTGTATAAAACTCGAATCAACTCTAAAAATGAAAAAAAATGCCATAAATAAACAGGAAAGGTCACAACACAGAGCAGACACTCAAGAGATACCCTTTCTGTACCTGCTCACCACTCATTTCAGCATTCGTCAATAAAAAATTTAGGCAGATGAAAAAGAAAAAATATTCATTTTTAAAAGAACCTTGCAAATGAATATTCCAACAGGATTTGATCTGGCAATGAATTTCAGAGAGAGGGGCCCAAAAAGTAAAAAGCTGTTTTCCTAGTTGATTCTAAGTAAGCTAGTCTGGGATCGGAGAATACATTCTGTTAGAACCTGTGGATCTGAGAAACCGAGAGGGAATTGTAGGAGATGAAAGAGAGTCTGGAATGGAGCAGCAGTATCAGAAGGAGAGCTGAGGTTGGCCCAAGCAGCAGCTAGGAGATGCTGAGGCCAAAGGTTTTGAAGAGGTGAGTGGGCGGACGGAGCACCCCTGCCAAAATGGCGCCTCTTCCACCTTCACCCCCCACATACTCGCTATACCACTGGGATGGAGTGATAACAAAATGTATGCCTCAAATAAGGATTGAGGTGAAAGACTCCAGCTCTCATGCACCATAAACAAAATTCAAGATAAAGTATTCACTTTGGTTTTAGTTTATAGCTTATGGTGTTGTAAAAATCAGAGACCGATAGCGTGTGACTGGTGGTTACTAACAAAGGGGCAGCCTTGATAAAGCAAATGGGTGAAACATGTTGGCAGCATCAGACCAAAAGCTAAGTACAAATTTATCTTTGAAAAATATTCAAATAATTTAAAAATTGCATTAAATTAGAGAGCCAATGAAGAGTGAACACACAAAGCTTAGAGTAATGAAACTTTTGAACTCTTAAGTGGTGTTGCTGAGGCTCTGTTGTGTATGTTGGATAATGCTATTGCATATTTGTGAATTTCATTTATATGCATTGATATAGATATAAGTGATAAGAAATAGTGAGTTTGATTTAAGAAGGTTTGGTTGTAAAAATCAGGCCACTCTTAAAGAGTCGCTATTCTGCCCAAATGCACGGGGGTAACATTCAGTCAGCCATAGTATGGCCACCGCTGGCTGAACTACACCTGGATATTCAGTACCAGCTCCTATCTGAGTATTGGTGGCCCGCCGGGAGTTACTAAGTTAATATTCAGAGGCGGTTCCCAGATAGTTAACTCAAGACTGCATTGGTGTTGTCATAAACTAACTGGGTAGTTATCCAAGTACCACTTCTGAATATCGGCAATGCTTGAGTAACTCGCAGCTCCGCCCAGATCATCCTGGCACTAACCGGATAGCACTGCAATGGTCAGACGGATAATAGCACTATCTGGTTATGTCCTGTTCAATACCCTGTGGGTATACAGTCAGTGCTGGTTAACCATGTAAGAGAGCATTTCCTACTGGTTATCTAGTACGGATTATTGACCTAATTTTTTAAGCATCATGGTATAGGCAAGGGTGGTCAGTGGAATAGGTTAAAAACAACATATCAAGAGAGAAAAACTATCAGAAGGAGGTAGACCTGCTCCTTAAAGTTGTTTTCATTCTGTGGTATCCATTTTTTTCTTGGATTTTTTAAAATTCAAATTGTATAGTAAATTCTTACATGCAACTGTTCATGTTTTCCAGCGAGTTGGTGGCAGTATCCGACCATGGAAGCAGATGTATGTTGTTCTTCGAGGTCCTTCTCTTTACTTGCACAAGGATAAAAAAGACCAACTGTTTCATCCGTCATCTCAGACTGACGAAGAGCAGCCAATTAGCATCAAGGCCTGTTTGATAGATATCTCATACAGTGAAAGCAAAAGGAAAAATGTTTTTCGTCTTACCACATCTGACTGCGAATACCTATTTCAAGCCGAAGACAGGGATGATATGTTGGCATGGATTAAGGCTATACAGGACAACAGCAATCTAGATGATGAGGTATTTGCAACATATGAAAGGTTTTTTAAACAATGATTTTATTCCCATTGTTTTGAGTGTCTGGTTCTGTCCGAATCTGTCCTTACTAGGCCTGTAGTGCTAAGTTATTTAACCCTTTAGGGCTTTAGGGCTTTAGGTAAGCCCTCTGTGGACAAGAAAATACTTCCTGTACCTGACTATAACTCATCTTGTACTAGCAGTGAGAAAAGTGTAAGCTAAATCCCAAACCTTTTCCCATCCCTGTGAGTTTTCCTGTTTTCCCTCTAATTCCATAAATTGGTTTATATATTATGATTTATATACCGTCTTTTTGAAAAAAAAAATTCATGGCATTCATAGTTGCACGTTTAATTACAGAAGAGCCCCACTTATGCATGCAACTTATTTAATTGGCCCTAGATTGTTGCTTAATTGGTGATAACTTTCAATAAAATTGCTCTTATTAGCATTGAAAGGCATTAAGTGTGTGTAAGTGAAATTTAGTGGTTATATGTGCAAAGTCCCGCATTGAAGTGTGTGCATTTCTACCTGCCATAGACATAGCATAAGAGCTCATGCCTAACTGTTGGTGTGTAAATGCCAGTTTCTAGTTCAATGTGTCTAGTGTTTCTGAACGCTAGGTCCTGTATCTGAACTAGCAAGTTGCTTGCAGAAAATTGTCAATCATGTTTTCCAACTCCACCTCCTTCCCAGGGAGCTGCTCCTGCCCTGTCAGCTTCTTCTCAATGCTCAGTTATGAGCAGTTCTGCTGCTCCAACCGTGTTCTTTCCCTCACCTACGGATATCGCTAAGCTGGTCACTGATCACTGGAAGTCATCAGAGGGATCTTTTCGTATGGCTAAAATTGACCAAGATGTATCCGATGGCGCCAGATTTGGATCCTCAGGACTGCAAAGTGCACTTGCTCCTCAAGCATCAATTTGAAACTTTAGCTCTAGGGATTAAGGCAGCAGCCACATCTTCCTTTGTGGCACACGCTTGTCACACTTACCTGTCTCGGGCCTCTGACCTGATAGATGGGGAAGATCCCCAAAAGCTCCTCTCTCTGGGGTAAATTATATTGCTGATGCACTGTATGATCTTATCAGAGTTATGAGCAAGGTTTAGGCCTATGCTGTCTCCGCCCATCGGATGCTCTGGATCAGACAGTGGGCATGAGATGCTACCTCTAAATCCACACCAAGAGGCTTCCATTTCAGGAGCAAATGTTCTTTGGCAAGGGCCTAGATGACCTGGTGGCCAGTGTGATGGACCATTGCCCCAAGTCCTTATTGGACAACAGGCCCCGGGCGTCCCAGAGTTTGGATCGGAGCAATTTTCGGGAGGCCAAACACAAAGACCCTTTAGGGATTCCATCAGAGATTCAGTGGGGGCAGGAGACAGCAAGCCTCAGGCTCTCTCCTCTCACCAGTCTCTAAGAAAACACAATAACACCAGACAAGAGGCCGAGCTCCTCCAGATAGGGGGCAGGCTGTTGGCCTTTTTGTTGGTCTGGTCTCAGATTGGCGCAGTCCGCTGGGTTCTAGACATCATCCAGGAGGGGTACAAAATTGAGTTCTGTGCCCCCCTGCTAAACCACTTTGGCTAGCTGGAGAGAGCCCTGAAAGTTCAGGCTACGTTGAAAAGGCTACTGACTCTTCAGGCCATAGAACTAGTCCTGGATGCAGATTTTGTCTCAGGTAGATACTCCAAATACATCATGCCAAAAAAGGGCTCAGCGACTGCAGACCGATTCTAGACCTCAGGTTGGTCAATGCGGCTCTGAAGATACCACACTTCCACATGAACACTGTTCAGTTGGTCGTAGTGGCAGTGGCTCTGGGAGAATTTCTTGACTCTCTCAGTCTGACGAACTATGATGTTGAATGCCTGTGATCATTAGTATCTCCCAGGAGGAGATGTGAAGAGCATATCCCTAGAAAGGATCCCTAGAAAGCTGCTCTTCGCTGTAGGTAGCCAGAGGAGCGGCTTTTGTAGCAACTCAGACTGAGGGGACCAGCAAGAGAGGAGAGTGTCTTAGAGAGGTCTTATGTGTGCTCTAGCCCAAGGAACCACCACTATGGTCACTGCCATCAACCCCAGGACCTGCAGATAATGACGCACTGTGGGAGCCGATCTCTGTAGTAGCTCTGAAATCTGCTTCTGGAGCTTCAGTCTGCATGGCTCGGGAAGAAACACTTGGCCCAAGGCCATGTCGAACAAGACTTCCAGGTACTCCAGGCATTGAGTTGGTTCCAGTTGACTCTTCTTGAAGCTGACTCCCAGCCCAAGCTTTGGAAGAGTTGCATCATTCTTGAAACCACCAGCTCACCTTCCTCTTTGGATGGAGCTCTGCTAAGCCAATTGTCCAAATATGGGTGCAGCTGAATCCCATCCTTGTGGAGGTACGCTGCTTCCACCAGCACCTTGAGCTGCTACCTCTGCACCCAGAAGTTGTGAGATTAAATCCTGGTGCTGCTTCTTGTGACCCTGGACAAAAGGGCAGTATACAAGTCCCCTTTCCCTTCCCAAAGATGCGAGGTATCGTGGTCAGGCCAAAGGGGTGCACAAAGAACTGAAAATGCTGCTTCAGCACAAATAGTCACTCTTCTTCCACATCTTTCTATATGGACAGCCTCATCAGGTTTCTTGTGCGATGGCTTGAGCAATGCCTCACTTGGAGATGGTGAAAACAGGCACTGCAGCAGTCCTAGACTTGCCATGCTCAAGAATGAATAGAATATTTGTGTCCTTGCAGTGTATCCGTTTTTGCATGCATTCTGTGTATGCTGGCAGATACAGAATCGCTTGGATGGCCCAGAGTTTCACTATTATCTTTAATGAATGTTATACAATCTTATACAGTGGTACCTCGGTTTACGAGTGCACCGGTTTGCAAGTGTTTTGCAAGACGAGCAAAACATTTGCAAACTTGGTGCCTCGTAAACCGAGCGCGCCTCGATTTGCGAGCGCCCCCCCCCCCCGCAATCCGGCACCCCCCCACCGCCATCGGGCACACACATCCCCCCCGCCGCGACTTGAGGTCCCCCCAACCCACCCGAACCCTCTTCTTACTTTGATGTAGCCTCCGCACTGGCACCAGCATGTCCTGTGCTGTGCCGGTGCCTGAAAATCTGCATCCGGTGCTGGGCCTTGAGCATGTGCGCATGCTCAAGGCCTGAGAGTTCACATCGAACGTCCAATGTGAACTCTCAGGCCTTGAGCATGCGCACATGCTCAAGGCCCAGCACCAGAGGCAGATTTTCGGGCACAGCACAGGACATGCTGGTGCCGGTGCGGAGGCTACATCAAAGTAAGAAGAGGGTTTGGGTGGGTTGGGGGGGACCTCAGGTCATGGTGGGGGGTGCCCGATGGCGGTGATGGGGTGCCCCATGGCTGCGGGGGGGGGGGGGGTGCCCGATGGCTGCGGGGGGGGTGCCGGATCGCGGGGGGAAAGGTGCCGGTTCGCGGGGAGGGCCTTTGGGGGGAGCAATGCCGATTCTCGTGGGGGGGGGAGCAGCGCTGCTGGCCTTGGGGGGGGGGGGTGGAGGGTGGGAACCTATCAAAGCGAGTTTCCATTATTTCCTATGGGGAAACTCGCTTTGATAAACGAGCATTTTGGATTACGAGCATGCTCCTGGAACGGATTATACTCGTAATCCAAGGTACCACTGTATATATACACACACAATGAATGTTATACAATCTTATATATATACACACACATAGGGGGAAGAGAGGGTTGTGGATAAGGAATTTCAAGGTATGCTATTATAGGGTTACTTTACTGAAAAAGAAGACCTAATACCATTCATATTTATATTGACCAGGCGATTGGGCTGACAAGGTGAGGCCCTGGATATTGTAGAGTAATAATGTCTGAGGCTTATGATTCTTTTTAATATATCATCTCATACCAGTTTCCCTTATCTTCCTTTTTGCTGCATTTCTAAAACTTGTTGTTCCTTAAAATCTTATTACATAAAATATGCTTCCTACATTTGCTTTATCGCACAAATCAAAGTTGTGGTTTAATGTTGTTAAATCTGCTTTATGCAGCCTATCTTGTCCTCTCCTTATAGCCTAAAATTTGTTTTGGTTTTATTTGCTTTTTTTCTCCTTCTTCTTTTTGCCCAACTCTCTCTTATCACCTGACCAGGAAAACTGAATTATTTTATTTACAAAAGATTTATTGAGTCTTAATTCATCCTGGTCTGTCATCCTCCTAAGAGTAATAGGCACCCAGTCAATTGTATATCCTATGTACTCAGCACTATAATATCTCCTTGATCTAAGCAAAGAACTTTTAACTTCTCATGGTGAGCACTGCAGAGTTAGTTATGGTAGGAAAATGGTGTTTTGTTTGGCCAATTTAAAAATGTATTTTATATTTGGAAATGCAACAGAGCATTTTCATACCTTGATAATATACTACAACTGCCAGTGAATGCAGGGAATGGGGCTTAGAGAAACATATAATGTTAACTCACAGGTTATATCTTTCTATCAACCATTTTCTTACAGTAACTTGCTAAATCTGCAGCACTCGCCTAAAGAAATTCAAGTTCTTTACAAATATCAGTGACACTGTACAGAAGGCCTGACCAAAGACGATATAGTGCCAAGTGCAACTGACTGGATGCTTATCACTTTACAAATGTTAAGACAAATAACATTTGAATATAATGACAGATGAAGATTTCATGGTCAGTCTAGTTGGCCTAAATCCATTCTTGCTTGTAGTGCTTTACTCCCCTCACTACACTTCTCCCTCGGTATTCACAGGGGTTGGGTGTAGAGCCGGACTGCGAAGTGTGAAAAATTGCGAATAAGTTTTCGGCCAGCTCTGACCTACCCCCGCCTCATTCTGGACCTTCCCGGCATCCGAGACCGTATCTGGTGGTCTAGTGAACTTTCAGGGCAGGAGCAATCTTCCTAAGCTCCTGCCCTGTGCAGATCACTCATAGCAAATGGCTGCCATGAGTTTCTGTAGTCTCTAGAGACTATGACGGGAACTCTCGGCAGCCATTTTCTATGAGTGATCTGCATGGGGCAGGAGCATAGGAAGATCGCTCCTGCCCCAAAAGCGGATTCGGAGGGAGAAGTATACTTGATAAAATTAGGGTTTCTTTGTGCTGATGCTTTTTCCACTGGGGCGTATAGCTATGCTGAGCATGGACCAAATATGGAAGTGCAAGGATATCTCAGTCACTGACCACTGTCATTGTGTTCCCAATTGCGACATATGGCTGCGAGACATGGACACTCATGAAAGCAGATAGAAGTAAAATTGACGCTTTCGAGCTGTGGTGCTGGAGGAGACTATGAATCCCATGGACAGCTGGGATCACCAACAAAGATGTTCTTGATCAAGAACGGGAATTAGGAAGGGAAGATGAAATCAGTAGGTCTTTGAGAAACACAGAGAGGGGCAAGACTTGCTGAGTGGCATACTCTGATTTATAATATATGTCCACACAATTTGTGTTTTCTTTATTAGCCAACCAAAAATGCAAATATTTACCCTGGTACTATTTTAATTTCAAAAGGGGTTTCATAAATTCTGATTCTGTATGTTTGTTTTTTACAGGAGACTGGTGTTACTAGTAGGGATTTAATTAGCCGGAGGATTAAAGAATACAACACCTTGATGAGGTAAGCACATGCAGATCATTGTAGCACTGTAAGAAACCAGGCATCATAACTGCTACTGTTGGTTTGGATTTATTTCTTTCATATAACAGTTTTAGTGGATATGTTGTAGAAATGTTCATTTCTTTGATGCTCTCAAGCTCTGCCAGTGACGGATCTGTGCCGGGAGTTATATTAAGACCTGAACTAAAATATGACTGTTTGCTATCAGGCCGCTTCAGTGATTTTTCTATCCTTTAAATTTGTTTTATTTTATTTTTAATGTTTTATCTTCATTGATTTTTGATCTTGGAAATGTATTATATGTTGTTATTACATATTTTTAGTTTATCAGGTACTTTAAGTAGATTGAGAGCCTTCGAGACAGGGTAGTTTTTCTCAAATACCTAATTTCGTTTTAGTTTGACACTTTGTAAACCGCTTAGGTCAGTAAAATGCAGGAGCGGTATATCAAATCTTAAATAAGCATAACTCTTCTCATCTAAATAAGATCTTGCCTCAGTTCTAACAGCGGCAAAACAGAGCCATCGCCCAAGACGTCTCGCCAGAGCATGAGCATCCGACAGACATTTCTGGGTACGAAAGAACAAAGAAGCCAGAGTCCACACTCTCCAAAAGACTCTGAAAGGAAGCTGCTCAGCAAGGGTAGGCATCGTACTGTAGGTAGTTTGATCTTTTTGAATCTGGAAACCTATACCTGAGTTTTATATAGTGCTGCTGCTGAACTACATGCAAGGAATGAAGAAGTAAGAGCAAAACCGTGCCATTTGATTCCGTAGATTCTGCCAGAATCTGTTCTTTGTGCTGCACCCAGGATGCAGCCCTGTCTCGAGCCAGATTCTTGAATGTACCTTAACCATGAGTGATGTTAACATGCTTATAGATCTTTCTTTTGTTTTGTTTTTTGTTTTGTTTTTTGTTTATGTCTGGACAAAATAGAAGAATTTGTCTTATGATGTGAACAATACAACACAACAACAAAAAAAGGCAAGTGAGATATCCTATCCAGCCACAGCAGTTTTATTGAATAAACGGCAATTGCAGGTCCCAACAAGGATCCTAGTTTTTAGCAAACTGGAATGCCTTTCTCAGGGGACAATAATACACTGAGTAATTCCAAAATGTACAAATATCAAAATTCAAACTATGTGGCATTAGAGAATTGCATGTGCCAAAAAAGTACAATTCGTATCATATTTGTACACTTTGGAATCGCTCGGCTTGTTATTGTCCCCTGAGGAAGGCATTCCTTGTTGGGACCTGCAATTACATAGTTTATTCAATAAAGCTGTTGTGGCTGGATAGGACATCTCTCTTGCCTTTTTTATTGTGTTTTTGTTTTTTTTTTTTTTAAAATACCGTCTTTCCCAAGGAGATTACAGAATGGTTTACAAAGTGAACCAGAAACACAGCATAATTGTAGAACAATCAGCATAAAAATAATCTCTTATAAAAATGTAATAGTTTTTGGACCATGAAATATCACAAATAACCAAACCTATTCATCCTTTGGGCCTTTATTGTTTGGCGCTTAGCAATCAGAAAAATTAGAGGAGGGGAAGAAAAGTTGTTGGTGGAGGTTGGTTTGTTCGGATTTAGTACATCTGTTTTAGGGGTTTTTGGGGGGAGTGTTATTTTTAGATTGTTTAAAGCAAAACTGGTTTGTTTGTTCTTTTGTTTTTTTTAATGATTGGATGGCATGTAATATCTATTTCATCTGCGCCTAGAGGGTGTGTTGTTGTTCATAACCATGGATCAGCAGCCAAGATGTGTGAATTGGTGCTATGGAAACTGTGCTACCATTCTCTGAGAAATGTCTCCACACAGCGGGGCTAGCCTCTAGCTTTAGCCGGTCAAAGCTGCTAAGGTGGTTACCAAGTTACAGGACAGAGATTTTAGGCCACTATTAGATTTGACAACTGTCTCTTGATGCATTATGGGACCTGCAGCACTGCAAGTACCACACCACATTGGATTCATAACTAGAAATGGGTTAAAAATGTCTCCCTGCTGGAAACAAGATACCCTGGTGACTCTGGTTTATAGATTTTTGTCTCTGCATCATAAAGGAAATTGAATGCAAGACATGAGATTCATGCAAGAGTGTCTGCTTATAACTCAATTCCACCAGTTCTCTGAGTGTGACTAGAAACTTAAATTAATCTAGACACAGATATAATTATGTTTAGTTTCCAGTCCACAGCTCAGAATGCTGCGGTTCGATTGATATTTGGTCTGAAGAAGAATGACCACATTAAGCCCATATTATCGATTATTGCATTGGCTAGCGTTGGAAGCAACAATACTATTTAAGTTTTCTTGCATTTGTTTTAAGCTGATTTCAGGAGAGTCTCCAATTTATTTGTCCCCTCACTTTGAATTTTAGAGACCATCAAGGATTACAAGAAGCTCCAGCTTGTTTACCTATCCTAAGCCAAATGGTGTCAGATATAAGACCTTTTTTGAAAGGACCTTAGCGTTTCAGGCAGGCAAACTATAATGTTGGCTCGGTAAATGTCTTCATCAAGCCATGTCTTACTGATCTTTTCGAAAATTAGTAAAGTCTGCTTTGTTTGACAAATTTATCACATAATTAGGTCTTTTTAACATTGTAATTATTTTACTAACTTTTAATCTTGGTTTTATCTTATGATATGTATGTACTTCGCTGATTGTTCAGTTTCTTATGGTGTAAACCGCCTAGAACTCTTGGGTAATGGTGGTATAAAAGAATAAATTTTTTATTATTATTATTATTTAAACTACATTTTCAAGCTTACTTTTTCTTAACATCTCGTTTGCCTCTGATGTAGATTAAAGAATGGCTAGTTTAACTCCATAAATACACTGTAACAGTAATTATCGCTTACCTTGGCAGTGGATCACACAGCAAGACCCCCACGCTTTCAAATTTATATGTAAAAATGATGGGGAGAGTTTGGTGCATCGGTTATAGCTACAGCCTCAGCACCCTGGGGTTGTGGGTTCAAACCCATGCTGTTCCCTGTGACCCTGGGCAAGTCACTTAATCCCCCCATTGCCCCAGGTACATTAGATAGATTGTGAGCCCACCAGGACAGAAAGGGGAAAATGCTTAAGTACCTGAATAAATTCTTGTAAACCGTTCTGAGCTCTCCTGGGAGAATGGTATAGAAAATGAATAAATTAAATTAATTAATTAAATGAATTAAATAAAAGAAGTCATTCAAATAATCTTACATAAATAAATTGGATGCTGATTATCTGTTTTGGTAGTCACCGATCTGATCGATGTGCGCAGGGAAAGACTACGCATGAAGTGATATTTTCTTTCACCCTTTTCTCCACAAAAAAATTAGATGAGACCAGCCCGCCTAAAGACAAGGGAACATGGCGGAAAAATATTCCAAGCATTATGAGGAAGACATTTGAAAAGAAACCAACCGGCGGAGGAACCTTTGGTGTTCGTCTTGATGACTGCCCCCCTGCTCATACAAACAGAGTACGCAAACTGCGATCATCTTTGTGGTAAATGTTTGTTGTACCAGATGATTATTTGAGAAATGATTCATAAAAACATCTTGCTGTTCTGCAGTATGTTCCCTTGATAGTTGATATATGCTGCAAGTTGGTTGAAGAGAGGGGCCTGGAGTATACAGGTATCTACAGAGTTCCTGGAAATAATGCAGCGATCTCAAGCATGCAAGAAGAACTCAACAAAGGAGTGGCTGACATTGATATTCAAGAGGAGGTAGGCTAACTGAACATTTTGAAAAAAGTGGTGTCTGGATTTTTGAATAATTTCTAGTATATTTTTGGCTACTGAAATTTGTGCCTGGTTTAAACTCTTAGAAATGGCGAGATCTGAATGTAATAAGCAGCTTGCTGAAATCCTTCTTCAGAAAACTTCCAGAACCTCTATTCACTAATGGTGAGTGGGCTTCCATACAGTTTTAATGCTGTCTAATGCTAGACAATATTTTTGAAATCTTGCCTTGCCTATCGATTAGCAATTTTTTTCTTCTCATTTCTCGTTTCATCTGTTGTTTGTCTGAAACACATTTTTAATATAACTTTGGGTCCCATAATCAAAGCATTTATGCTCCTAACTTTGAGAATTCTGATCATAAATTGACCTTTTTGAAAATTTACTAGGGCTGAGTTCATAAATTTTTTTTTTCCCTCAAAATTTCACTAAATGCTTTAATTTAGTGGCACAGAACCCGATCAAATTTTCAACCTCCCAATCCAGGCCCTGAGCCTCCATTTTGAAGTTAGGGGAAGGGTTTACTAATATGGGCTGGGCTGTTGATTCTTTTTTTTTGGGGGGGTAGAACTGAGATCAGAGGGTTTGGGGCAGATGGTGTTAATTTTCTGCATTGGATGGGAGCAGACCAGAACAATGGCATGGGGGGGGGGGAGGCAGAGCTTGGCTAGATTAGGAATGTAATCAGGAGGAATGGACCTCAAACCCATTGTGCTGTCTTAGCCAGCTGTCTTCATCACTGTTTGCATCAGGGCTGTTTACACTCAAGGGCCCACACTATTGGCCCTGCCATATAACATAGTTCCCCTGCGCTGTTGGCCTTTTTTATTACCTGGTTTATTGTCTATGAACATGGTGAACTTTTTCTCCTAGTTGTATCTTACTTTTCAGCCTTTGCTCTTACCACAGGGTAATATTTGTGTTAACCGTGCAAAATATACCGTGTTCAGTAAAACAGCCCTTAATGACCAACATATGAGGTAACTGTTTTTGGGTAATGGTCTATTCATTTCCTGGTGTTATCTGCCAGTACAGACCTGTGTGGGATATCAGGCATCAGATATGAGATAGACTTATCCTCGGAATAAACACCACCCTATTTAACTGAAAAATAAAGCTCTTGTAATACAGATTTTCATCTTTTCTTATCTTTGACCTTGTTCTTGCCTTGGAACTGTGATACATTTCCTTTGAGATGATTTAAAACAAGAAAACTAAAGTGGGAGCGTGTTTGCATGGTACTGTTATTATTTATGGTATACTTGAGTGTTATCAATTTTTGTTAGCAGTTTTAAACGTTCTTAACAATACTCAAACAAAATCTTCAAATTGTGTTTGTCACCTCTGTTCTATGTCATGGTATTCTAGAGGGGGATATCATATTGTGAGCCATAGACCTGTACTGTGCACCACAAAAAAATTGCACCAGGCTGCAGTAGTTTGTCTCTCTGGTTCTTTTGTGAAAGAAAAATAATTGCTTAGGAAAAAACATTCAATTAGAATCAATAAAATTGGTCAATGGACCCCACATCAGATTAAACCACTTAATATTACCTCTTTGTTCAGACATCATTTTCTCGTAACGATAACACAAGCATATCGAATTCCACCCAAAAGTGAAATTTAAGCAGTCACAGTTCTTCCAGTTTTTCGTAATCATTTGGATGGCTACCCCAGTAATTATACCCAATAAGCTGTTTTTATGCCTATCTACTGGAGATGTAGGAGATAACAGCATCACACATAATACTGCTTCATATGACAGTGGAACCACAGTCTCCAGAATCAGAGTAGTATGTCCTCATATAGATCTCCAAAAACTGAGTATCAAAGGACAATAGAACAATAGATGAATTAGGACATTTTGAACTTTGGACACTTTTGTGGTTGAAAATGGTGAATAAAGTTGGACATCTGGTGGCCAAGATGTCCAAGTAGGTGATTTAAAAAAAAAATAAATTTGGACGTCTTGCGATGGCTGGTTTTGAAAATGCTCCAATAACATAAACTGTTTAAATTATATCCATCAGGAGGGTTTGATCACCAGAGAACTATGGTTTTGAAAATGGCCCTTTCTCCACCTCCAACTTTGGACGTCTTGCGGAAAACGGACTTAGACATCCTATCGAAAATGGCTTTTTGTAACTTGCACTGCAACTCTGGTTTTTGTTTGCTGTTTATGTGGTCAATACAGGCCGTAAAATAGTGTGTTTATCTTGTCAAATAGATAGATATGCAGACTTCATAGACGCTAACAGAAAAGAAGATCCTGTAGAACGTCTCAAAACACTCAAAAGATTGGTGAGTTTGATTGCTTCTGTCTTGTTTGAGTAATAAACTGGGCCCAAAATCTGCCATTGATGCAACTTGTCTTAGTTATGCAGATATGGTTGTGTTGTGACATAAGCTTTAATTATAAAGCTCTTTCTCAGTTATCTTGCCCATTCATCTTCTGGGCTTCAGGGTAGTTTCTTTTACCTAAACCAGTATATGATGGAACCCCTGCTTGCAAACTTAATTAAATATAAGCAATCCCATACAAGCTGTACTCAATACAGGTGTACCTTTTTCCTGATATATTGTACGGAGGAAAGGGATCTCAGTGACTGCATGTGTCTCAAAAGACCATGCACCATTGGTGCGCTCTGCCTTAACTTGTTTTCTGAGCACCTAAAACTATTATATACAATCATGGAAATAAAACTTAACAAAAAGTATCATAAGGTTATATCGTTTATTGGACTAATTTCATATTTATTTAGTTGGTTATGCTAATTTAATTATCTCTGTCGTCTAACCCAAAGCAATATGCAATAAAGTTTAAATCGCCACCAATAATCAATAAGTAAAACTACACATGCCCCCTCGTTTTATCAGATTAAAAATCACATCCCTTGACATAACCCTCCCAGACCTTAAACAATGCCTCATACTATGGCAATAATTGTGGTGAAGAATCCAGCCGGCCCTTCAGAGTCCCCCATAGTATGTGACTTGTGTGAAGCCTCCCTTACCTTTTCGGTGTGAAGTGAATGTGAGAGGACAGAGATTTTACACACCCTGCTGTTTAATAAGGAGTAGAGCAGCAGCTTGATCCATAGGCCATAGCTGCCTCTTTGTTTCAAGGGAACTCAATGCCAGGGCCTTGAAGGGAATTCCACCCCCCACACACCGTGGGAAATCTGCACCATTAGAGTGTGTATGCTTAGAGCAAGAGGAAAAGATGAGGAAAAAAAAGTGACACTCTCCTCCCCTTCTACATTAATAAGTTTAAATTAAGTCAAGAAGAGATGAGATGGTCTGTGTTTATCCTCCTGTGCAACTTGTACCTTGTTTATTGCAACCCAATTTGGGAAAGGTGGGATACAAATAAACAATCTGTGCTTTTGTCTAGGATTGTTTAGACAATGGTCATTTACAGTTAGTTTATTTGATATACTGCTTTTTTTTTTTACAATTATTATCATGGCGATTAACAAAATTAAAAGCAGTGGGTCAAAATTGAAAATGAACAGGGGAAAAGACCAAGACTATAGACCTACAGCCATTTCCTACCTCAGCTATGGAACCAACTACCCACATGGATCAGGTCGCTAGACTCACCAATGACCTTCCAAAGAGTAGTAAAGACCTTCCTCTTCCGCCAATCAGGCCATTAAAAACTGCCTCCTCAATATACTTCTCCTAGTACTCTTCGCTAGGACCAGTGTGGTCCCTAGAATAAGCTCTGTTATTGTCTACTGTAACCTATTTGTTATCATGACTAGTCTGTTTTCAAACGATTGTGAATGTCTACTTGTAACCCGTTCTGAGCTTCTGGGAGAACGGGATAGAAATCGAAATAAATAAACAAACTGGAACAAAAGGATATTCAGGGAGGGGTTAAGTTACAATAAAAAGGAAAATACGAAAGGTAAAAGGGTAAAATTGTTATTATTTTATTTATTCTGGGAAAGGAAGCATCTATAGAGAATCACAGTCAAAAGCCTTTCTAAATAATAGTGGTGTGATGTTGGACTCCCAGTTGACTTAGCTCAAATACAAAAGATGGCAAAACGTACATTTTATTTATTTCTCCATAGTATATGTCAATTACAGCCCTAATTTAATCTTTATCCAGGTGACTGCTCTGTTTCATTCATATTATTGTAATATGCTTTATGTGGGTCTATCAGATGATACAGTTAAGCACCCACAAGTAAGGCAGAATACTACTTTTGTTTTCTGTCAGGGGGCCTAGAGATCAGATTAGTTCTGTTAAGAAGTATTGTACTGGCTGTCTTATTGGCTACAGGATCCAATATAAAGTGCTCTGCTTGGCTTTTGTAGGAATCGTTAGGTTAATCTAGATAACAGCCAGGTCATTGTGTTTGCATGATGTATATCTGTTCAGGGTCCCTGTAGTGAAGGAAGAAGTAGATAAAGGTGAGCCAGTTGATGTAGTGTATCTAGACTTTCAGAAAACATTTGACAGAATTCTTCATGAAAGACTCCTGAGAAAATTAGAGTTATGGGATAGGAGGAAATGTTCTGTTGTGAATTAGGAATTTGTTATTGGACAAAAATAAGAGATTATGTACTTACCCTGGTAAGCTGTTTTCTAGTAGATGGGTGAGATATTCAAGACCAATGGATAATATCCCCTTAGCCACATGCATCTGCAGAAGGAATCCACTCTGAATTTTTCATTTTGCCTCTGCTGTACTTCACTGGGCTCAGCTCCCCCACCTGCAGTTAGTACCCAAGCACTGAGAGCCACCCAATACACGTGAAGTAGAGGCACCTATAGCAACAAGCTGAGAAACAAACTATTCTGCTCAAGAAGTAAAATCAACCAGTGATGTTAACTGCCAACAAATGCTTCAGAGGACCTCAGAAACTACTCCCATATAAAATGTAAACATATATACAGTATTCCTTCCAACCCCCAAAGGCTGACAGGCATCCAAGAATCAGCTTGGAGAAGCATAAACAGACTGAAAACAGTAGGCAGGCACAGGAAGGACTGGGTGGGAGTCTAGAATATCTCACCTATCTACTGGAAAAGCGCTTATCAGGGTAAGTATATAATCTATTGTCTAGTGCAATAGGTGAGACATTCTAGACAGATGGGACGTACAAAAGCAGTCCCCAAAAAGCTAGGGTGGGCTTGCTGCAACAGCCCTTAAGACCAAGAACCAAAGGCAGAGTCCTGTCTTGCTGCCACATTCACTCTGCAAAACTTGGCAAATGTGTGAAGAGAAGATCACATTGCTGTCCTACAAATCTCAGGGGAGACAGCTCTAGTTTCGGCCCGTGAAGAAACCACACTCCTGGTAGAATGCGGCTGGATGAAAACAGGGGACTGTTTTCCCAGGAAGAATGTAGGCTGACGAAATGGCCCTACGGATCCATCTGGAAATTGTGGCCCCCCACCTATTTGAATGAGTCAGCACAATCAAATGGTCAGAGAGACGAAACTCGTTAATGACCTCCAGATAACCCAGAAAAGCACTCTGCGCACTGGAACCAGTAGACTGAAAGACAGGCAAACACGCTTCCTAATTAACATAGTGTAGGCACAATGGAAAGCCAAAACCACCTTTGGAAGGAAGGAACCATCCATGGGGGAAACCCCAGTCTCCAGATATAGAGAAATGATTATTCAAGATAGATCCTGTAGTTCTAACACATGTCTCGCTGAAGTATTGCCAACCAGAAAAATGGTCTTGAGCGTCAAGTTCAAGAGGGAAGCCTCTTGAAGGGGCTCAGAAGGAACCTTGGTATGGCCAGACAGCACCAGGTTAAGGAAGGTTGCTTAACCTGCGGTCTGACATGAAGATCCCCCTTAAGAAATCTAGCAACATCAGGAGATGCCAACAAGGACTGACGCTCCTGGGATCTAAAACAAGAGAGCCCAGCAATGAGGAAATCTCTTTTTCAATTTTTTCAAATTTTGTATTAGTTTCTGTCTTAATGTTTTGAATTGAAATAGTCAAGTCATCTAAGTTACTCACAACATTAAGCATATCTCCTGCAGATTTTGTAGAAGCAGCTTCCAACTTCTGGAGCACGCTCCATATGTTTTGAAATGTCGCCGTCTGTGAGGAGTCAGCAGCTTCTGTTCCTCAATAGGTAGTTGATTCGGCATCCTGGTTTGCCTGGTGCCCTCCCCCGTGTGAGTTCATCAGGCTCATCGGCTTTTCGAAGCTCACACCACCCATGCCTTCCATTGCTGGGTTTGGCGGCGATCGTGCTGCTGGGGAGGAGAGCGATGTCTCAAACCCCATGGCTCCAGCGTCTCCTTCCACCAGAGCTACAGCAGGGACTCCCCCTCCTAGTACAGCTGGTGAGCTCGTCAGGAAGCGGTCCATCTGCATTTGTCTTGCTGTGGAAAGGTCCAGCCGGATAACGCCCTTGCGTTTGTTGTGAGGCATTGGTCCCGAAGCAGAAACAAAGTCAGGACCCAGGGGGAAAACAGTTGAAGCAAAAAGGTAAGACGGAGCCCTTACACTGGCTGCTAACACGCCACCGCCATCTTGTTTCTCCCAGCCTGCATAGTTTTCTTTGGAGCTTAGGGTCATCCCTAAAGTGATCTCACCTACTGTTAAACAGGGGTCGAGCGCAGGCAGTTGGGCGACCTTAGGAGACTCAGCAGTGTCTTGTAGGGTGCTAGCTGCGTCTTCTCATTTCCGCCCATCCCAGTGTGCATCTGTTGGTCCACAGGGGTGGGGGTGCAGTCAGACTTTGGGTCTGACTGGCAGCCTGACGATCAGTTTTCAGAGGCATTCCCAGCATTGAGACAGTGATTCTCTCATCCAGCTACTGTTAGAGAGATGAGGCAGACTGCATCACAGATCTTCAGACAGGTCACTAGGCTGATTTGACACATCGTGATCCATCCGGGCCGCGTTATTCTGGTGGTTCCAGATTAAACATAGAAACATGGTCTTGCAAACCATGGTACACAGATCTGATGCGTCTGAGCAGGGGTCGCAGCCTTCAGCTGAGTGCCCATCCAGTGCACAGACTGGGTCACTTTGCTCTTATGGCATGGCTCTTGAGCACGCAACCTTAGAACACAAACATTATTCGGAAGTGGTTATCAACACTCTTTTCAAGTCAAAGAAGATGTCCACAGTTTCTGGTTACGCTAAGGCGTGGAAGGCCTTCCAACACTGGTGCACCCAGGGCCAAATGGACCCTTATTCTGCTCCAATCTCGCCGATTCTCGTCTTTCTTCAGGCTGGCCTGAATAAAGGCCTCACTGTGGCATCTCTTCGGGTTCAGTATATTGTTAATTTAGGGCTGGGATAGTCCCTATATGGCTTACTGTTGTATTTATTTTATTTTGTTAAGTACTGTTTGGTTTGCTTACATTTTGTTCCTTATCTTGAACAGGTTTGAATGTAGTGAGTAATAAATTCATTAATCAGTAGAAATATTCAAGATATTTGACTGGTCAGAGTTCAGGAAGGAAATTTTTTTTTTCCATAGAGAAGTAAATTCATGGTTAGGGGTTCATGATCTGAAGTTGTAGGGAAGGAAGAGTTAGGTACAAGGTGCTACCCAAAAGTTTGGGGAATTAAACTGTAAAAACAAAATTGCTTCCCAAAACTCCTAGTTTCCGCCGTCTCCTTCAAAGTAGTCTCCTTGAGAATGTATACATTGATCCCAGAGTTTTCCCCATGATTCCATGCATCTTTGGAAGTCATCTTGGGTGAGTGCCTTGAGGACCTCCTGCGATTCTGCCTGGATCTCTTCAATCGTGTTAAAACGTCACCCTTTCAGTCGTAATTTCATTTTGGGGAATAGGAAAAAATCTCAGGGGGCAAGGTCAGGCGAACAGCGAGGGTGCATAATTACTATAATGTTTCTGGAAGTCAGGAATTGTTGAACAACGAGTGATGTGTGAGCGGGCTTCTGTTAGTAGTCTTGGCACAAATTTTGCAGAAATGCATCTCGTGTTCAATTCGTCCTACTATCTCACAAACATCGTGGATAGTTTGCCTATGATCTGTAACGATAGTCTCACAAACTTTTGCTATGATTTCTGGTGTTGTGCTTGTTGGAGCATACAATGGGTTTCTGCAGCAGTTTTTTTTAAAGTTTTAAACAAAATTTGATGCAGATTCTTTGCTCGGTAAAATCCAACATATCAAAATCTACAGAGTCACTAAAACACAACTGTACAAAATCGCACAGAACAAAACAATGCAACCACTCAGCTGCACACCTGTTGGCACACTGATTCACAAAGTATACTACTATTCACATCTAGCTGCAGAAGGGCATACTATATCCAATTTGCACACGCTGTTCACATTCCCCAAACTTTTGGGTAGCGACTCATAAGAGAATCCAATGAATCAGTCTACATTGCAAATGATTTAATTTTGTTAATATTACATACAATAAAATTCTTAGAACATCAATGACAAGGACAGAAAACAGAATAATAATCAACAGATCTAATATCAGTGATCTAATTTCAGTAGGAAAAGAGTACAAAACATGATAATAATAAAAAAGGACTTATCTTCAGCTGATAAAAAAATCAATTGGAATCCTAATGTTCAGTATTCAATGATGTATACCAAAAATCCATACTGAAAAAATGAATCAAAGTCTGTTGAAACTGTCCAAAACAAAACTGTAAAAACACATTGAAGTCCATGCGATCCCAATCATGAACATGTAATCGAAAAAGTGCAGGTGCAAGTGCTTCACAAAGTAAAAAAATCCAAGTGTAAAAACCAATACGATGACGTGAACAATAAAACCAAGACAGGTTCAACTCCCAACACGAGTCGTGTTTCAACAATGTCTTTCTAGATAACATTCAGGTCATGGAGTAGAATTTGTTGTGGACAGCAAGGTTGCAGAAGCAAAAACAGCTGGATATTCAGGCAATAGTCCAAGAGTAGCATAACTAGACTTGATGACTAACTGAATATATTCTTAGAAATTGAGACAAAAAATAACAGGGATGCTCCAGTTTTTATCCACTTTGTTACTAGTTTTGACATGAAATTCTCTGATGGAATTGACACACTGGCCAAAATTATTTCTCACAGTGCAATTTAACGATTTAAATCACTCTTCTTTCAGATTTATGATCTACCAGAACATCATTACGAAACACTGAAATTTCTCTCCACACATCTGAAGACCGTGGCAGAAAACTCAGAAAAAAATAAGGTACAAAAGTCTGATAAGACAGTACGCAAATCCCATCATAACCCACATCACTACACACATCTCTCTCTTGGGACCTAATAGGAAAATTCACAGCTTTATGGTAATCTTTTAGCAACCTAGTTTCAAACGCAACCATTTCAATCACTCAGTGAGCAGACTGACACATGCTTGGAGCGCTAACAGCAGTGACAGGGAAAGCAGCCTCCTCTCACTGCTGTTAAGGCTTCTGGGGTTTTTTAATGACACAGATTTGTGTGTGTTAAACATGCACCATCTATCCCATTAAAAAAGTCCCTTCCCCCGCACTAGCACCCATGAGCCACCCCCCTCCTCAAACCCCAAAAAGATGGCAGGATGAATGCCCACTCCCTCCTGCTACAAAGGCGTCCACTCCCTCCCCCCCTAAAAAGGCAGGGGATTGCCCACCCTCCTGATATCAGAGGCCCTCCTCCCCCTCCAGGCCCCAATGCCCCGTACCTTAAAAGTTGGGAGCAGGAGGTACTGAAAATACCTCCTGCTCCTCCTCTCTTGCCAACGACACTGGGCCTTAGGCCCCTCCCCGGTGCATCATGAGATGTAAGGGGAGAGACTTCCTTAGGAAGGAACCTAAGGAAGTCCTTGATTGGGGCCTGATTAGCCAATCAGGAACTTCCATAGGCTCCTTCCTAAGGAAGTCCCTGATTAGCTCAGACACCTCAAGCCCCTTCCAAGGGAGGAGCCTAAGGCTCAGTGTTGTCGGCGAAAGAGGAGGAGCAGGAGGTGTTTTCAGTATCTCTTGCTCTAGATTTTTAAGGTACGGGGCCTGGGGAAGAAGGGGGTCCTCTGGTGGCAGGAGGGAGAGGGCATTCCTCCTGCCTTTTTTTTTGGGGGGGGGAGTAGGGGGGAGGTTATTCATGGCAGGAGGGAGTGGGCATCCCTCCTGCCATTTGTTTTAGGTTCGGGGGGGTCGCTGTGTTTGTCGGGGGGAGGGGGGGGTCATTGGCGGAGGACCAGCAGCAGCGGTGAAGGATCTTTTTTCATTTTTTTTTTTTTTAATGAGACAGGCAGACCTATTGCTAACATAGTTACTAACATGTCTACAGCAGTTGAGTTTTAGGATTGATAAAACCTGATGCTAAATAGCCAAGCAATGTAAGTGAATCAATCGCTTGACTATTTTGCATGGGGTTTTACTAATTTGCATGGGTTGGATCAGATCGGAAAACGGGCGATTAGTGAATTGGATCGATTAACAGCGATTGTCGCTAAACCTGTGAAAATCTGTTTAGTGACGATCACTGACTTTAGTGAATCTAGCCCTAATTTAGAAAGGTGATGTGCACCTTTCTAAAATACTCATCTATATACAGTATGCACCATAGAGGATGCTCCACATAGGCACCTGTTTTGCCTTTTTCAAAAGTTGTGGAAAACCAGATTAAAACTGGAATTATTTGCTGCACATTTAATTCTAAAATAATCAGTGTTCAAAATCTCTGTAAACAACAATAGGAGAAAATATGAGGGATGAGTATCCATTTGAAATGACAAGGTAAATATGAAATTTCCCATGTTTTATTTTTTAACCGAGAATAACAGGAGAAAAGTTAAAAAGTTGGGAGGAGAGGGGTGTTTTGTGTCATCAGTAGTGCATGGTCGTGCTTAACTAGTGTACAATATTTAGACATACTGTTGAAGAATAGTTTGCACTATTGACAAGTCAAATTGTTGCTGTTGTCCCGGTCTCGCTACGTCTGGTTAGGTAGAACCAACGTTTCAGCCATTATTCTGTGGCTTTCTTCAACATTATGGCCGTATCATCAATTCTATCTACCGAGATGCGTCGAGACCCAGACAACAGCAACAAAGTCCCATAAACAACATAGGAAATGAAACAAAACCAGACTTCCTCCCCCCCCCACAAAAAAAATATATTAATTTAAGCATCATTTTTAGGGGTCCTTTTACTAAGCTGCAGTAAGCATTAATGCATGCTTACCACAACTTAAAAGGGCTTACCATGGAGCATGACGAGTCGTCCCATGGTACGTTTCAAATGCATGCATGCTACTCATGCACTAATAAAATTTATTTTTATTTTTTGGTCAAGGGGGCATCTGGGAGCAGAGAGTTAAGAGTTTTTACACTAACCAGTGCATGAGCATTGCACCACAGTAACTAACACGCCCTAATTTTTGTTAACGGCCACACAAGATTTGTACTCTAGTAATTAACGGAAAAACTAAACATTCAGTCATGCAATTCAAGGTTGACGACAGGCAACTAATAATGATGCACTTTATCTTCCTTAGATGGAACCAAGGAACCTGGCGATAGTATTTGGCCCAACGCTTGTGAGAACATCTGAAGATAACATGACTCACATGGTTACTCACATGCCAGACCAGTATAAAATAGTAGAGACACTCATCCAACATGTAAGTCAATCAGGCGTCTCAAAGGAATGTTACCAAAACTTAGTGCTTCTTTGGGGCCTCTTGTTATCTAGCTGCAGATCTCAATATTCTACGTCACTTCTGCATCCAACAGTTTGACCATATTAGTGCTTTTTCACTTGTCTTTTTTTTTTTATTATTATTTTTAGCATGACTGGTTTTTCGCAGATGATGGTGCCGAAGAACCACTTGTAAGTAGTGTTTCCAGTTTATAAGTGAATTGAAGACGCATTTACTTTCTAAATTAAATTTGCTTGGAGGCCATAATACAAAAACATGATTCTCTCCCATCTGAATTATAAATTCTGATCTTGCTGAATTGAACATATTGGCAATGGTTACTGCCTTTCTGTTTTGTTATAACTGTAAAGTTACGTAAAAACCTGACATTTCCTCCTGAAGTCTCATTAGGTGTGTAATAGCGCCTTAATAGATTGTGAATCACAGTGAACTGCTTGTGGAAGGATGACGAAGAGATCTTTGTTTATTAACTATAGACAGCTGTTCAGGAGGAAAACACTGTAGAGTCTCAACCAGTGCCAAACATAGATCATTTGCTCACCAACATTGGAAGAACTGGAGTGTCTCCCGGAGATGTATCAGGTAACTCTTGTCTGGACAGCGTTAGTCCGAAGGCTTGATTAACCTGTCCAGTAACCCTTCCTAAACTACACCGTCTACTCATGGATCTCAGATTTCCTATTATTAAACTAGTTCTCTCTCTCTCTTTCTCTCTCTTTTTTTATTTTGGTTGATCTGAGTGTACTGATTCTCACATTACTTGGGTACACAAGCATGCACAAAACCATTCCCTTCATTCACAATTCTTCATACAGTAGTCATCACAAGGTAAAACAAATTTGTTCCACTGTCTATATGGTTGCTGTGATGGCAGACATTTTGATATTTACAGAAATAGTGGTCACCCAAAGTACAAAAAAAAAAAGGCACATTATAAACTAGTTATGAGGTACATTTTTATGGTGGTAAGCCAAATGAAAATGAACAAAATATATTAGAATGTATGAGTGCATTACAGTTAATCTTTCCTCTGTGTTTTCACATTTGCCACCCTGTTTGATGAAGTGGCAGGTGGGCAGGCACCAGTTTCCAGTGGAATTTCTCCTCTTCCCTCTTGCTGCCTCGCCCCAGCATGCATGCCTGGCTATTGCTATCCCTTTGTGTCTAGTTCTTATAGCTTTAAAAGGGTGTTTTTTTCCACTCTTTACCGATGTTGAAACAGGAGAAGTGGGAGGCGTCTATCACACGGTGATGTCATTAATGGATTCTGTGATGTCACTGATGGACAGCTGGAACTGTAGGAAGAAGGAGGATTGTTGTCCACACTGTAGCTGCCTTGTCTGCAGAAACCCCCGTTTCTTGTAAATGCAAAAATAGATGATCTGTGCTGTAAATTTTCTGTTAAGAGTATTTTAAACAGATCAATGCTACTTTCTTAAAGTCTTTCTGCTGTTTCTTGTTATTTCTGAAGCAGACCCTGAGGAGAAATAGCATGGTATGGTCTACCAGTTTTTCTAGTCATAAAACATTAGCCATGTGTCAAAGGGGTGTGGCAGGGGGCTGAGCGTTATAATTCCAGGAAAAAAAGAATAAGTTTAAAATCAGAATGTCAAAGAGAACATTCTTTAGCTATTTTGCTAGCCCCTTTCTGCCCTCTTTATACCTGTACAGTCTCAGTTTTTGCCCCTCAGTAAAGCTCTAGTGTCCATTTTCATTTCATAACGCTTGCTTAAACACTAGCAGAGCTGGTCACTTCTGAAATATAACCAACAGTACATAAGTTCAAGAAGTCAGTGAGGGCAGTTTAACCTTTTCAAGACTTAAAACACGGTGCGTAGCTATATGCAATAACTGACTAAGGGCTTCTTTTACAAAGTCACAGTAGATATTTCTGGCATGGCAAATTGATAAAAGCCCATAGGAATTGAATGGGCTTCGTTGCATTTATCACATGGGAATCACTACCACAGCTTTGTAAAAGGCGCCTTAAGTAATCATTGGTGCAAGGTATTGGTAGCCTCAAATGGGCCCATAAATCACTGTCTTGACTGTGAGATCATTGACAAGATGATTTAAGGATGTATTTGGAACGACAGAAACTTCCTGATGTTTGAATTCCTGTCAGTGCAAATGATAGCTAGCATTTGCCCATAATGTAGTCTTGTGCCATGTTTTTACCTAAGTATGTGCACATATTGAAACTACAGGGTATAAAATGGGAGTTAGTGTGAGACCTGTTAAGGACTGATGCGGTTGGTTAAAATAAATTGGAACTTGGTACCTGATTTGCTAAGACTTCTCCTGTTCTATTTCTGAGGGGGAGGGGAGAGGCCAAGATACTAACCTGTACAGCTTCCTGCTGGTTGGCGGCCTCTTTGCATGCATTTTTCTGTGGATGCATATGAGCTCCATAGAACTGCTTTGCATGCTTTAGCATCGCAGACACATATTATTTATGAATTGCATAAAATTTTACACATAGCAAACTCAGTTCAAAAGTTTATTCTGAGGACAGACCTAGTTTTGCAAATTTAAAAAAAAAAAATCTTGTTTTGAAAGAAATGACGCGAGAAAGCATTTCTAGTATTTTGCATGTTCCTATGTGCTTCAGGCTACCCCTACCCTTCCAAAAGGAAATGTTCAAAATTCTATACATCAGCCTCTGAAGTCTGACAGGAATAGGAGTTACGCTTGTGTCCAAATTTGTAGCTAGGTCAGCTAAATAAGATTCTGAACTGTCTTATCAGCCAGTTCAAACCCAGGGCAGCACACAATTCCAGAATGAATCACACAGAACTGCTATTTTGTGAGCGCACTATTTAAAAAGAAATAATAAACCTCAGTGTTTCTGTTTCTGTTTAGAAGAACAGGGTTCCTTTGCCATTCCTCTCATTGAGCTGGTTCTGCCTACAATTCACAGCATCCTTTCATGGCGGTGGCTTTCTGTGGTGCAGCTTGCATCTTTGTGAGCTCTTGACTATCCACTCTGTTTTGTTCTTTTGCTTTTTCACATTTTCCTGTGCCTGTCTCTTCCACAAGTGTAGCGCTGTCTGTCTTACAATTACTGTTAATTTCCAAACGCTAACCCTGTTTACTTTTATTCATGTCCCCACAGATTCAGCCACTAGTGATTCAGCAAAATCTAAGGTAAATATGTCGCAAATAACGTGCCCTCCGTTGGCACTTTATGTTCACTCTATCATCACATCCTCCTCCTTTGTAAGGAGTAGAATGTTTGTATAGCGTGTTTCCAAACTGTAGACAAGTCAGAGGACATTGTAAGGGCAATTCTAGAACCTAGACACACTCATTTACATGTGTTAGGAGTGTAAATGTCTAGAAAATGAAAACTTACTTTTGTATAGTACTCCACATAAATTTGAGCAGGGCACCTAAGCTTTGTTTTGCAGATAGCACTTGCACAGAGCGTATTTACCAAGGGGGATGTATACATGAGCGTGATACAGCGAACTTACAGAACAATAAGTTAGGTACATTCCTGACTTTTGTAGCCAGCTCTGGGGCTAGTGTAACTGAGTGTAGGCACTCTGATACTGGGCTACACTTGTATTCTGGAATGAAACATTGATGTCCAAGTTTTGTCAAAGAATAGATTCCTACCGCACGGCTTCAGGGCCCCCTAATTGGGAGCACCCAGTTATCAAATTGCCTCCCTGTGTGTGTGACACAATGTTGAAAAGTGGGGTATGGGAAGGAAAGGGATGAAGCTGCCGAGGTAAAGAATAAGTAGAAGAATATTCAACCTTTAATCAGTTTTACTAAGAGCTTGTTAAGTAATTGGGCTGCGTTCTCGCTATCGATAATGGGCCTGTTGGCATTGTTTAAAATGATCCTTCCCAAATGGCTCTATGTGTTCAAACTATTCCCTTCTTGCTTCATAGAAAAGATAGATTATTAGTCCAGCGTCTCGTTAAACACTTTTTGTGGAAAAGGAGGAAAGCATTCTTTAGATTTAAGCATTTAACATACTACCTGAGTAGGGGTGGGCCAGGGTTACCAGCAGGTCTGTGGACTTGAGGAGTCAGAGACAATTTGGGGTACCTGGAGTTGGAGTCGGAGTTGTGGGTACCAGAAATTGAGGAGTCGGAGTTGAAGGATTTATCTACTGACTCCACAGCCAGGGCTATGGAGTCAGAGCTGGAGTTGAGGAGTCGGAGTCAATTTGGGGTACCTGGAGTTGGAGTCGGAGTTGGAGTTGTGGGTACCAGAAACTGAGGAGTTGGAGGATTTATCTACCGTCTCCACAGCCCTGGTTACCAGATATGGATTTTTCATTGTCGAGCCTGCTATTTATGTCAAATAACAGACTGGATAAAAATGACTGAGGATTATATTCCCTCCAATACAATATGAAGCAGCTCTAATATTTCCTTTTGCTGCAAGCTCTGCATTATAGGCAGCTCCTAATAAGTTACCTAGCCATCTGAAAACCAGTTGTCTAATTACACCACTTCATAGCGTATGGACTTGGCTGTGTAAGATCAAAAAGATTGATAAATGTGTGACATCCTGGCTGCCTGTTCGGGGCAATTTGGATTTCCTAGCGGGACTTTCTGGTCATTCTTTTAAGCAGAGAGAGTGACAGTGTATTACTTGATTGAAACATGCAAAAAAATGACAACATTTATCCCTCCTTTTACTAAACCGCGATAGTGGTTATTAGCACAGGGAGCTGCGCTGAATGCTCGGGAGCAGTAAAAGGGGGTGGGGGGATGTTAGGCCGTTTTCATCATACCTTCTATCCAGGTATATAAAATCAGTGGAAAGTCTGAATCTGCTTGCTTGGTAATACTGGAACTTGATTGTACCACTTGTAGCTCTGTTTGACAGTCTCAGGGCAGAGTAGTCGGAGAACAATAAATGTTTCCATCTCGTTCTTCGATGCGATTCCTGTAAGACAAGGGATTGGTGGAGCAGGCTGTGGGAAAGTTAGCACTTATTTTCTTCTTGCTCAGGGCGGAAAGAAAAGGGACATAGATTTGTTTTTCAGCACTACATTCGCTGTTACGGTTTTTGTGAAAACGCCTTAGTACCACCGAAATCACATAACTCTCTATTCAAAGAGGCTATAGGTATATTGTCATGTTTACTATGTTACCTACAGTACACACATGAGTTCATGTGGAAGGTTTTTCCCCTGAGGCACTCAAAATTAACAGAGTCTTGGGGTCACTCTGTATCATGATTTCCCTAAACTAAAAGTGAGCTGTCAGTATTGGAGAATAACATAATTATTTATTTATATACCGCATAAGCCTTACAGTTCTAAGCGGACACATTTTTCCCTGGCCCTGCAGGAACTCAATTTCACCGTCCCTGCGAGTTTTGTCGCTGTCCCTGCCTCATTCCTGTAAGTTCTGCCTTAACCACTCAAGCCTCGGACACTTAAGATTTTAAAGTGTTTGAGGCTTGTGCAGATGAGGACGGAGCTTACAGGAATGGGGCAGGAACAGGAAAAGAACTCGACAGGACGGGAAATAAGTTTCTATGGGGACGGGAAAAAATTTGTCCCAGTGTCATTCAGTATCTTTTTAATTTGACATAATATACTGTAGATGAGCAGTTTCCAATCCAGTCCAGTGCCTGGGACACACACTGCTTGTCAGGTGTTCAGGAAATGCACAGTGAATACACATGAGATACATTGGCAAATGACTCTTTACTCGTAAGCAGATCTACCTCGTACATATTCATTGTGGATATCCTGAAAACCTGGCTGGCTGTGTCCTTAAGGATTGCGTTGAGCCAGTGCTGTAAAGCAGGGGTGGGGACCAAGGGCTGAAATCCAGTCAGGTTTTCATGATTTTCCCAACGAATATGTATGAGATCTAATTGCATACACTGCCTCCATTGTATGCAAATAGATCTCATATATATTCATGGTGGAAATCTTGAAAATCTTGACTGGATTGCGGACCTCTGTTCCCCTATAGAGGAATATACAAAGCAGAGTAGTTTTTTGGACTGATGACTTTTCTGGTTCTTTTGTCTCTCTACAGGGTTCTTGGGGATCTGGAAAGGATCAGTATAGCAGGGACCTACTTGTGTCCTCCATCTTTGCAGCCGCTAGTCGTAAAAGAAAAAAACAGAAAGAGAAGCCACAAGCAAGCAGCTCAGAGGACGAGTTAGATAATGTCTTTTACAAAAAAGAAGCTACGGAAGTCTCTCTCAGTGACAGCACAAAACAAAGCACCGATAAAGGGGACTCTGAGAAGGAGAGCGATGTATCCAGTAGAAAACAAAGGAGTTTTGTTTTAAAAGCGAGAGAGAACATAAAGAAGGACAACAGTGCTGCAAAAGAAGAGAAGAAATCATTCAGGCAGGATAGTACACCCTCAGAGCCCTCACCATCTCTTCATCACAGGTTTACTCAATCCCCTAATCTTGGCCGTAGACTAAGCACCAAATTGGAGGGAAACAAAACGCCCATTTCGCAAATGTCTTTCTTAACTGAGGAGACAGTATCTGATTCAGGGACGGTGCTAAGTACTTCTTCCCAGGCGTCTTTTCATAAGCTGACATCAAAGAAGCTGACTAATCCTGAACTCAAAGGCAACGAGTTTTTAGCTGCTGATGTAAGTTCTATCACATCGGACTACTCTACGACCTCATCTACCACATATCTCACTGGTCTGGATTCCAGTGTACTTAGCCCGGAGGTGCAGTCGGTGACGGAAAGCAAAGGAGATGAAGCCGACGACGAGAGAAGTGAACTGATTAGCGAGGGGCGCCCTATGGAAACTGACAGTGAAAGCGATTTCCCTCTTTTTGCTTCAAGTTCTGCTTCTGAAAGAGTCAATCGAGGCAAAGCTCAAGAACTGGCAAAGATAGGCCGAAGAAACTCGGAAGGGAGTACGAGCTGTACGGAAGGGAGTTTAACACCGAAACTTGATAGCCGCAGACTATTCAGTTCACATAAACTTATTGAATGTGACACACTAGCTAGGAGAAAGTCTTCCCGGTACAAGACAGAGAGTGAGGGTTCCACAGACAGCAAGAATGAGAAGGAGTTGACGACTGTGGCCAAAGTGTTTGATGGGGTAACAAAAGGAAAATCAACAAGCAGCATAAGTCAGTTATCTAAGAGTGAGCCTGAAAAGCAGGAGCTTGCTTGGAAACTTAAAATAACAGAGAGGTTAAAATTGCGCTTGAAGGCATCTGCAGATGACATGTTTGGGATAGGGAGTCAAAAAGCTTGTGCTCCAGAGAACCGCAAAAAAAAAAATATTCGGCGAAGACACACTTTGGGTGGGCAGAGAGACTTTGCTGAAATAAGCGTGTTAAACGCTTGGCAAGTTGAAGCCCGAGAGAACCCTTTAAAAGGCAAAGATCTGGAAAACGAGCTCTCTGCTGTGGACCGGTTAAAACCAAAATGTCCTTCACAGGGCCTCTCCATTTCCGAGTGGCTTGCTCGAGAACGTTTGCGCACTAGTATGTCAGACCTTGACGCAGGGGAGTCTGGCGAGCCTGCTATGGAAAAGGCTAGTGTAGGGGAAGCGTTGAACACGTATCCGCCATTCTCGCCACCAGCTCAGGTGAACGAAGGCAGTTCGATTTCATCTGAGAAGCCCCCTTTTGCTTTGGCCCTACAGTCAGGGGACCAAGTAAATGGTGAGGGCTACCAAAGCAAAAACAAAAACAGTTTTCGTCCTGCCGTGGATGCCCATCCGCATAAACTGTCTGGCACCCAAGTGGTTAGGTCTCGATTCTACCAGTATCTTTAAGAAGAAATACTCAAAATGTCCCTACTGTAATAATCATATACTGTTACAGTTCCTAGCTGCCCTGTGTATATTTTGCCGTGACCTGATTTATCATGCAGCCTTTATTTTGGCTGTTTTAATTTATGCCCTGTGGAATGACTTCACAGTGTGTTACTTCAGCCAGAAGAACATAAAGACAAGTTGTATTTGATAGCAGTATGTGCAAATATTGAACAAAGCATCTGATGCAATATGTTAAGTAATGTATATAGGTTTTCTGACTGGAATTTGCTGCACACCTTACAACAGCTGACATTAGTACATTTTAAATATGTATTTTGTTTTAGCCACTAACAGAAGTGCCTCATCATAAGACCATTTGAGTTGGTAGGGTGCCATATTGTTAGATGTTGAATTAGAAAAATGTAAAGTGACCAGAGAAAATGCTGTTTTGTGTTTTTTTTGTCAGAAACTTTCCGTACGTTTTTGTGGATTTTAAACACCAGTGGATACAGAGCTTCCATTCTTTAGGCATTCCAGTTGGATCTCCAAGTTTTATATTTGAACTTTTAATACAGATTTTTGAGTTTTATGTGACTTGAATTTTTAATCTTTCTGTAAAAAAAAAAAAGTAATTAAAAAAAAAAAGGGTAACTTAAATGTATATATTTCATGTGTATCTTTTCTTCAGATACCAGATTTGATATAAATGTTGTAATATAGGCATGTAGATAGTGGATCCTGGAGAAACTGGTTTCTTTTATTGAAGAGAGTATAATTTCTGCATGAAGACCTAATAAATTCAGCCTTGTATCATGCCTGTGCGCATACCCACTTAAACACTGGAAATAAAATTGTTTTGGTGATATTTTGGTGCCTGAAATTTCTTGTTTCATTGAAAATGAAGGGAACATTGTATCTAATAATGTTTACTTGCAACCTCAGTCAACAATTGTGCCCAATAAATTAAATACCTAAAGTAAAGATGTCGTCTGGGTGATTTCTCTCAAGCTTTTCTTTAGAATTTGGCTAGGCTAATGTTAGTGACTTAACTGGAAATTTAATTGTACTGGACCTTTGTTGGAACTGGTAGCCCAGGTTAGAGGGCTAGATTCACTAAGCCAACCGATCGTGTTTGCGATCGTGTACCGATCCGATTCACTAACCTCTGTTTCGATCCCGACCCGTGCATGCAAATGAGGGGCATGCAAAGTAGGCAGGCAGCAATTCACTAAACAAATCTGGGACACCAATTGGGCTGGCCGATCAACAAAAGAAGCGACTGCTGGGGACCAGTTGCTCACGTCCTTTCTGACTGTCCTCGCCCTGAAATCCCAGCCCATCAAACAATCAATAAAGCCCCCAGCTCTCTGCCGCTCTGCTCGAACAGGGATACATCGCCGCACTTCCCTTCAAGAGCTCTGCTCTTGCCGCCCTAACTCTCCTGTTCTCTGCCACCCTTCCCCATAGTGCAAGCCTGTGGTTTTAGCCGCAGGTTTAAAGCAGGGCTGCACTGCGGGGAAGGACGGCAGAGAGCAGGAGAGTTGGGGCAGCACAGACTTCCATTTCGGTCTTTTAACCCGACGTTGTGCTGGGCACAAGCCACAAACTTCTCCTCTGCAGCCCCCCTCGGTGAAGAAGAGGCCATTCCATAAGGCTTTCTGCCTTGAAAACATTACAGAGACCACAGGGATTGCAATTTCACCATGTAAATGTGCCACGATTGTTTGAGCCCCTGAAGTTAAGCAGTGTGCCGGGACTTATCTCTACTTTTCTCTTGTTCCAGCGGAGAGCATGCGCAGACCATCTACAGGCAAACAAGATGGTCTGCGCATGCGTTGGGTCGCTCAGTAGCAATCCATGCGGTCGGTGGGGGGCGTTCTTCTGATTGCCCCCATTTGAATATTGTCCCGTCGTGAATTGGTTGGCCTGCCATGGATCGGTCACAATTGGGCAGGTTAGTGAATTGGGCCCATAGATTGCACATTGTCTTCCCATAAGGGTTAAACCATTGGAGAGGAGGTATAGCCTAGTGGTTAATTCCATTGTCGCTTAATCCTCCATTGTCTCAGGTTTGTTTACAGTTAAATTGTAAGCCCTCTGCTGACAGTGAAATAAATAAATAGTCTAAATGTAACTCACTGAATTTCTGTTGAAAATGCATGAGCTAAATCTTCAAAAAAAATCTTGTAATAATACACTGTGAATGGTAACTCACTGAACTTCTGCTGAAAATGAATGAGCTAGATCTGATTCTTAAAAAAAAATCTTGTAATAATAATACACTGAAATGAGTGGCTCTGCTGCATTTTTCTCCTTGGTCAAATAGGACTGTTTCCACCAGAGGGCAGTATTGTATAACAAAAAAAACAAAACCCAAAACGCAGCACAGGTTCTCTGCTATAGCAGAGAAATGGTAGAAGAAAAAGTGAAGACGTTTTTCTTCTCCAGCATTGTGTAACAATCTAGTTTTGTGTGGCTCTAATAGAAATCTCTAAATATTAGGTATCCTTAAGTAATATTTTCTTATGGGAGAGAGTATTAAAGATTAACATTTATGTATTAACTAGTGCTGCCCGATTCAGGGCAAAAAATTTTGATTCGATTCGATTCAGCCTATTGAATTGGTTTTTCGATTCGATTTTTCCTGCCCAATTGGGTGTTTTTTTAAAACATCCTGGTGGGTTTATTTTATAGCTTCCTCACCCACTTTGCCTTCTCCTAACCACACTGGCGCTATGGTATAAACAAAATAAACAACCAAAAAAACTTTTCCTCTCTCTGTTAAATCCTAGCTCACGTTTGCGGTCTAACACCAGCTCTGGCAGGATACACGTTTCAAATCTGACATACTGTAATCACAAAACAGAAAATAAAATTAGTTTTTCTACCTTTTGTTGTCTGATCATTATTCAAATCTTGCTGGTCCCAGGCTCTGGTTGTCTTCTGATAACTTGCTTGCCAAGGGTCTCCTTTTTTGTTTCTCCGTGCTAACCATCCATCTGCCATCTCAGTCCTCCCCTTCCGTTTCCCTTCCCTCCCCCGGAGGTCTGGTATCTTTCTTTTTTTTCGTCTCCATCCACATATCCACCTTTTCTTAACTACCCTTTCATTCAGCATCTCTCCCTCCTTCCCCACCACCCCAGGGTCCACCATCTCTCCCTTTCTTTTCCCAAATACCCTCCTATCCAGTATCTCTATCCCCCCCACACCATCCCTTGTGTCCAACTTCTCTTCCTTTCTGTTCCTTCCCTCCCTATATCCCATTGTCCATTATCTCTCTCCCTCTCCTCTATTTTTACACCCATTATTTCTTCTCCTCCAAAGTCCAGAATATGCACGTCTCTTTGAAACCCTCCTTCCCTCCCTCCCTCCGTGTACTTCTACACCAGGGCCCCCCTTCCCTGAAGGTCTGTCCCCCCCGAAGGCCTGCACCCCCCTTGAAGGCCTGTCCCCCCCCCCCCCCTTGAAGGCCTGCCTGTCCCCCATGAAGGCCTATGCCACCATTCCTGGCCTGTCCCCCCTTTGAAGGCCTGTCCTCCTCTTAAAGGCCTGTCCCCGTCCCCCCTTGAAGGCCTGTCCCACCCCGAAGGACTGCGCACCCCCCCTCCCCCCCCCCGGGAAGGCCTCCGTGTTCCCCTTGGCCTCCACGCACCATTTACCTTATAAGTGAAGCCTGCAGAGCAGATCGCAGTTATAGCGACTTTGCAAACTGCTTTGAGCTGTTTCCTCTGCTTCGGTCCCGCCCCCTCCTCTGACATCAGAGGCAGGATCGCTGCGGAGGAAACAGCCTCGAAGTAGTTTGTAAAGACGCTAGCACCGCAATCTGCACTGCAGGCTTCACCTATAAGATAAACGGTGCAGGGAGGCCAGGGGAGAAATGGGAGGCCAGGGGGGAAGCTGGACGCCAGGATGGGAAACCGGATGCCAGGGGGGGAACCAGATGCCAGGGGGGGGAAGCCAAAAGCAGCACTTCCCAACTGACCCTCCTCACCCTCTAAAGCAGGTGCGGCAGTGGCCGGCCAGCAATAGCAGCGCTGCTGCTCCTGCTTTAGGGGACGAGGGGGGAGGGTCCGAATCGGGAAGCCAATTTTTTGGTGTTTTAAATCGATTCAAATCGATTCACCCGAAGTGAATCGGTGAACCGATTCAAATTGTGAATCGGGCAGCATTAGTATTAACTGTTGCATGTTAACGTCCCATATATTAATGCTATTTTGACCTTCCCTGATGCCTTTCAGATCTTGGTGAAAGAAGAAATATAAAATGCTACAAAGAAATATATCCAATAGTTTCCCTGTTTATGATCAGCATGGTAGAATCTGAATGGCAGTATGGTCCTGTGTTGTCTAGTGCTGAGTCTGTGTCATATATCAAAGGTGTCGGTGCATATGGTAGATACAAAACTGAAGGATCTGATGATCAAGTTGGATCAAAAATAATGTATAGAAGTACTTATCGGTAAACTAGATTTCTGTGTAAGTGCAAACATTTTTTTTTAATTCCCAGTTTTTGAGACAAAATTCAATCCAGTCTTGAAGGAGTGGGAGTGCTAAAGGGCTAGTCCAGTGGTTTTGTATCAGTGGTGATAACATGTTTCAAGATCTAGATTTGATGGCCAGCTCATGTCTTCCACTCTCCACGTTGGCCAGGGATGGGGATGCTGAGTGACCTACATCCCCTGGGGGGAAATGATGTTCCAGTTATTTGTGCAACAGTGACATCTAGTGGCTGCCAGTCATGGTCCATGATTGCAGATCAATGGTGCATGGCCTCCCAATCAAGAATCACCATTGCAGTGACTGGCCTAAGGTAAGTGAAATATAGTATAAAATAATGTGGTGCTGGAGAGAAATCACCAGGTAGTTGCGTATCAAGCCATATGATGCCAGATTCCAGACTGGATTCAAATTGAGGTGAAAGCTGAAAAAAAAAGAGAAAGTTGTTGGGTCAAAACAATAGTTGTACCTAATCCTACAAATGCAAGACCAATGTATAGCAAAGCATCATATTTGATATACTCTTTACATCTGTAGAAATTTCTCACCTGTCTTTGTACAGTGTGTCCTTTTCCTCATGACTTAAACAATCTCACTTCTACTGATGCCTCTTGTGACCTTGAACATTTGGTCTTATAAACTTATATAAACTTAGATATAAACATATAAAGGCCCATTTTACATATGTGGCTGAGATACAAATTGAGAGATCCAGCTTGGGGCATGCTTAATTCCTCCTATATTTTGCAAACAGCCTGCTGAACACGGAGCTTTTTGTAAAATATGTTTAATAAGGACAAGCAGGAGTGCACATGTATTTGCCGGCAGCCATTTTGCAAATATACATATGTACAAGAAGTATGGCAGCGACTCAGCAGCTCCCACATAGACGCGCTAGCACTAATTTGGTGGGGGCTACTTTACAAACCCAGACATATAATTGCTGCCAATTAACAACTGAGGCCATAATTTCTTTAGATTTGGAGGCAAAAAAACCCCCAAACACCTAAGGATGTTCTAAAATCCATAGTGTAAAGCCTGGACCAAAATGAACACTGTTAAAAAAAACCAAAACAACTCTGTGTGCTTTTGACATAGTACAAATCCAATAGTGAAATTTCTTTGAATATACAATATGTGTATTTTCATTGTTTGATGGGGCATGCATGTTTTAGCTCCCCATATACCACACTTACCTTCCAATATGTGCACCCCACGATATCCATTTGCAAACAGGCTCTCTGAAATCATTCACACATAAATGCAAATGCTTTAATGTACTGTACATACTTGTGTATATCTAACTCTGTACAAACTCATCTACATTGGAGAAATGAAAGGAAGCGTTAAACTGGAATTTTGAATATTTGACTAACATTTGGTTGAGTGTGAATCTTTTCTGGATCTTAAATTTCTCAAGTGGAAACTTCTAATATTTTGTAGCCTCCAAAGGCTTGAATCATGAAAATGCAGGTTTTTTTTAATTGCTTTCTATTTTTCTGATTGTACTTATTCAATAAAAGCTGTTTTTGATTCCAAGATTCATTGGCTAGATATTGATTGGTGAGAGATGTATTTTCTACTCTATTTTCATTGGTCTTTACAAAATGTAGATTTACTTCTGTGATTTTAGTTCACATAGAGCAGGGATCTCAAAGTCCCTCCTTGAGGGCCACAATCCAGTCGGGTTTTCAGGATTTTCCCAATGAATATGCATGAGATCTATGTTCATGCACTGCTTTCAATGCATATTCATTGGGGAAATCCTGAAAACCCGACTGGATTGCGGCCCTCAAGGAAGGACTTTGAGATCCCTGACATAGAGGCTCATTTTCAAAGCAGACAGACTTACAAAGTTAGATATGTTACTAGGAAACTTTGTAAGTCAATGTGCTATGAAAATGAGCAGTGTAGGCAACTCTAAGAAGCCTTTTTACTCTACTACATTAAACTGCTAGACCAGGTTTTACCATACTGTTAATTTGGATCCATGGTAACAGCTACCATATGCGCTTAAAAAGCACACACACTAGCTGGTTAACATGGGTAGGATTTGAATCATGGGTGTGGTGGGATAGAGCATAAGTGTGGCTGGCTGTGACAGCTAGTATCATATAAGTTGGCACTGTATAGCTGCATTTAATGCCAGCTCGGACAAATGCTGCTCAAATAAACAATAGAGTAAACTGTGGTAAAATCCCGTCAATTTTACCCTTCAAATAGCATATCCCCATGATCCCCATTCAAAGGCCACCCTCTAGTCCAGTGTTCTTCAACCTTTTTACACCTACAGACCGGTGGAAATAAAAATTATTTTGTGGACTGACAAACTGCTAAGACTGAAATAAAAAAATCTGTTTCTGCCTCGTCTCTGCGAGCTCGGTCCCTGCAAACTATCTGATCCCATCCACACAAGCCTCAGTTATGATTTTATATTGCACATATTTTATTAAAGTATAAAAAGAAACAATATTCTGTACAATTTTCATCTTATAAATACAATAATACAGAGCAAGGATCAACAAAATCCCTGTCTCCTCTCCCCTTCACATATATCCTCCCATCAAGAAAACCGAATAAGCCAAATTATTACAGAATGCTACACAGAAATATCATGCTAACAGAATATCGCATTCACATATGACAGGAATAGTGTTAGGGGAGTGCAACTGGGGCAACTGCCCCCAGGCCAGAGAGAGCCCTAAGCCAGCTGGAAGCTAAAGAAGCACTGCTTGAGCTTTGCAGTCCCCAGTTATGTCTAACATCAGCTCTAGCAGGATACATATTTCAAATCTGATATATTCTAATCACAAAATAGAAATAAATTTATTTTTTTCTCCCTTTTGTTGTCTGGTTTCTGCTTTCATCTTCTTTTCACTCTCTTCCTTCCAGCATCTGCCCTCTCTTGTCTCTTCAATCCAGCATCTGCCCCTTCCATCCACTGTCTGCCTTCTCCCCCTTTCATATGGTATCTGCCTTCTTTCTATGCCTCACTCCTTTCCATCCAGCTTGTGCCCCCCCTCTCCTTTTTACACGATTCATTCCAGCTTCACAGCTCTCTTCATTATCTCTCCTACACCAGATCTAGCATCTTTGTCCCTCTCTCCTTATTTCTCTGCTGACCCCCTTTCCAGCATCAATCTCTCTCTACTTTCTCATTCCTGTCTCTCCCCTTCTCCTCTCTCATTCCTGTCTCTCCCCTTCTCCTCATCTGATCTCTCCATTCCATCCTGACTCCTTCCTCTCCTCTAATCTCCCTGCCAGCTGTTTCCTTCCCCCTTCCCTCCTCCCCCTATCCAACAGTAACTTTCTTCTCTTCCCCTGTTCCCCTCACAGCAGCATCTCTCCTCCCTCCCTCCAGGTCCAGTAGCAACTCTCCCTTTATCCAGCAGCTTCCCAGCCTCCAACAGTGGCTTCCTCCCCTTCCCTCCCAGCAGCTCTCAGTACTTGCCTGCAACAGCGATTCACTTAGGCAGCCTTGGGTTCTTTGATGGGTTGCGCTGCCTCTGAGGAAAGGGGAAGTTGCATCATCAGAGGCGGGCCATGACTCAGCTAAAGCCCCAAGGCTGCCAAAGTGAATCACTGTGCTGGCAAGTACCGAGAGCTGCTGGGAGGGGAGAAAGCCACTGAGGCTCCCCATTATCTTGCCAGCCCTGCATAGACCGGAAGGAATTTTCTGTGGACCGCAGTTGAAGAACACTGCTCTAGACCATCAAGCCCCCTAAATATAATACCCTTACCCTGTCCCTCCAGTCTCTCCTGGGACTTAGCTGGGGGGTCTTCCTGGTAGTCTAGTGTTCCATGAAGGCAGCATATCCCCTCTATTACCATCCTGCTGCTGCCCTTGGATAGTTGACAGTTCTGATTCCATCTACTCTTCTACCCTATTGTACCACTTGCGTAGTGTTCTTCATGATCCCCTATATTCTTTAAAAAGCAACAAGCAAAAAACAAAAGGAATTGACCCCAAAATATCCACAAAGAAGAAAATCCAGAGAAAACCAAAAAAACCTTTCCATTGCAAATGCAAGCAGTGTTTCACTTCCGGTTCACCACTCAATTGTTTCACACGTACATACCTTTATAGGACCCCATGGGACCCCTGAAGAAGACTTTTTGTCGAAACGCGGACCGTGTTGGGTCCTGTATCCCTAGCGGACTAGGTCCTTTAAGGCTTTTATGTGGATGATTTACTTTTATGTGGATGGAATTATTTTATGTGGATGATTTTAGTGTACCTTTGGAACTTTGATACTTTCAAATAAAGTCCATTTAGGAACATCGTCACTCCACAGAGTTTTTTTGGGTTTCCCCTATATTCTTTGCCTTGATGCTAGTTTCAGAAGTGCCACTGCCATAACTAGCAGTTTCCTGTAAGCCATGGATCTGACATGTTAGTACCATTTGGCAATTGCGGTTGCCAGGTGGAATGAGACTGGGGCAGAAGAGAAGGCATTTGTTATAGGTGACATGATGGGAAGAAGAAAAAGGAAGATACTGAAATCAAGTGCTGCAGCTCCACAAAGAGACAAGAGTTGTCATCGACTCTGCTTTCCTTTGATTCTGGGGGCAGAGCAGATTAACGGCATAGGAAAATACAAATTTGCTGTGTTAGGATTTTTATCACCAGCCGTTGCAGTAAAAGTTCTGACTCATAGGAATTCTATGAGCAGCAGAGCTTTAACTGCCACGGCTGGTGGTGATAAACCCTAACACGGCTTCATAAAAGATGGGGGGGGGAGGGAATTGGTTGGCAGATGCTCCTCTCCAGCCATATATTCTTGCAAGGGTGAGATTGTGTGTAAAGATTATGGAAAGCGCATGTCTCATAAAAATTGGTTATCCCAGAATACAGCATGCCTGTAGAAGCTGAATGGAAAAATGAGAAGACATGAAGAGACAAATCATAAATCAGCAGCTGCACTTTTAAAGATGATGTCTGTATAAATAATCATCATCAAAGCTAGAGTTGCTTTTCTCAGCTTTACGCACTAGCAATTCAAGCCCTGACCCCAAGGGCTTAGGAAGTGTAGAGGTGGTGTCTTAAGTATAAATGCAGATCCAAATAAAGCTGCCTCTTGCAGCTGGCAGGATGTTATCCCAGTGATTTTCAGCAATCCCAAGAATTTTTTCAATGTATTTTGTGTGGCTCCTAAGGCCCCCATTATAATTGGTACTATTTTTTTTTTCTTCCACAGTCTTTCCAATTTCAATTTGTAGATTCCTGTACTTTGTGGTTTTCAAATTTCTTCTTTTATTTTGCTTTCTTCTAGTATGGATGCCCCAATCATACAAACTTTTCTGATACTGTTGTATCTGGTGTATTATATGACTCGGTCACCTTTAAGAGATATTTTCAACACACATACACTTATAGAACATCATTTTTTACACCAGTCACTTTTGACTTTTTTATTACTACTCATCACGTGTTATTCATAAATAAATTACATATCATTTTAGGACATATTCCAATCATTATTATTTCATTATCCATAGGATCCCTGAGGAAGACACGGTCATCGAACCACGGACCGTGTTGGGTCCATAGTTCCCATCTTATGGGTCCTACACATTTTATTATGTGGATTTTATGACTATCTTCAATAAAGCCTGCATCTTGGACATCTTTCTCCACTGTTTTTGGTTGCTCTTTGATTCTGTGGAGTACCAGGGTCAGTTTCTGTTTGTTTGTATTATGATTTGAAATTATAACCTTTCTGAATTTTAAAGTCTCATAAAAAATCTTTATTTTCTATGACTTTGTGTGCAGAGTAAGTATACTAATATAACATCTGCCCTAAAGTTCTAACAATCCAAGTCCTAAGAGACGAGGGTTCAATAACTTGCCTGGTTACCTTAGTAGTAAGTAGATAAGCAAGTGTGTGTGTGAAGGGGAGGGTGTGGGCTGCCTTGATGTACTAAATCTGTTTCAATATTTTCATAGTGCTTGAGGAAGAAGCCCATGTAGTTTTAGAAGGTCATCTATATTACAAGGTGATTTATATATTGTAAGCATATTTTGTGACCAGGCGGATGCCGTGCCTACCAAGGTCCCGGTCAGGGCAGACAGGAAAGGGGAGAAGAAGTCCAGGAAGGGAATACCCAAAGCCCGACCTGATCACTGTGATGATTTCCCCGAGTCTTGTTAACCCTCCTGAGTTGGGGGCTGGGTGTTTGCCCAGTCATCCACCAGTAGGAGCCGGGAGAACTAAGAATTCTCAAGGTATTCTGTATCCAGGTCACCACCAGGGGAGCCCAAGAGCAGTGCAGTTTCAGGCTGACTCAGCTAGATCAGGGCGTGGTCCCTCACTTGAAAAGCCAGCAGCTTGGAACAGGCAGTTAAGCAAGCTAGGGAAAAAGTTGAGGTCTCTCCCGATGAACTCCCCAGTCCAAGCAGGGATGATAGCTGTACACCTATGGAGGTTGTAGAAGCTGGTGACTCCCTGGATCTGCCAATATCGGATGAAGAATCTCCTATGGATCTGCAAGGAGTATTGCCACAGGAGTTTGGGGAATTTCCTGAACCAATGGAAGTAGGCTTAATCACCATGTGCCAGAAAGAAGCCTAAGACTGTGAGTTTTGTTTTAGACTTTGTTTTTGAAACTCTGCATTTTTGGTTGGCATTTAAGAACCTGAAAGTGTCTTTCTGGGGAGAGGTTTGCAAACACCCAGGGAGGGAATTTGAAGGCTGTGTTGTAAAGCTTTTGAAAAGGTAAACCGTGGACACTCTCCACTGCCCAGCAGTAAAAGCTGCTAGAGGCTTCTGTTTTGGGAACTGTGATCTTTGAGAGTACCAGAGCAGAGAACTATATATATATATAATTTATTTTACATTACCACCTGCTTGAGAGCAGGCAGTGAGAATCCTGAGGGAAAGTAGTTCTGAGGAGAGCAAGTCCTCAGGAGAAATATTGACTAGTGTTTGGAAAAGAGAAAAACCCTGAACTGTTATCTAAGTTGTTTTTTTTTTTTCTTGGAATTTTTGATGAGACTTTACTAACAGCACTACCTGCTTTGTTTGGATCATCCTTACCTTTATTTTGAGGAGTAAAATTGCGTTATGAACATTTGTGCAACTGTGGTTGTGTTTTGATTTTGAGTTCCCTTTTGTTCAATCCAGTTCCTGCAGGGTGACTCCGGTCCGGGTCACACGCTGGTGTACTTTTTAAGTCTAGCCACTAGGAGTGCTGTAGAGTCCGGTCTTGGGCTGCAGTGTGGCTACAATTTCTGTGTGTCACTGGTGCAGGAGACACTCAGGGCTCCTGGTCCCAAGGGAACTAGTGCACAGGGAACAAAATATATGTGTAATGATATTGTATGTAGGACTCTGAACTGTTTACATCCCCCAGAGATCTAAGTTTCAACCCTGCACAGTCTAATGCCCACAAGCAATGAACTAGAGAGACTATGTATTAGAAAAATAAGATATTTTATTCCTGTAACAAGTGGCAGCTGGTGGTCCAACAGTATAATTGTGATGTGAGACTTATGCACTAAACAAGCTTGGATGCTTAGGAAATACACAATGAACCCTCTGTTACATAAATCACTATGGAATAAACAGTGACCCGTCAAAAGTTTGCTGGACATTGGCATGCTGACAATCCCACAGTGACATTTGCGCGCAGGACTAATGCATGGCGCTGCTTCTGCCGGTTTCAGGCCTTCAGGTTTGCGTTCTCCACTACATTTAGAAGTGCTGATGCTCCTGTTGGAGGGGGTGGGTGAGTGGACCCCCTTCCCAAATACACTGAAAACTCCTGTTCTCCTTTCTTCGGAACGGGAGTGCTAGCACTTCTAAGTGTACTGGGGGTCCCCCCCAACCGCCCCTCCCTCAGAGCACAAACCTGAAGGCCTGAAACTGGCAGAAGCAACGGAGCGCATTAGTCCTGCGTGAAAATGTTACCGGTGCGCTTTAGTTACGGTACCAGAATAAATACTTGATTATTCTACAAGTTGTTAAATTCTGCCTCATGAGACTTTTTACTCAAGTACCTTGTACCAACAGTGCTAAATACAACCTGTCAGTGCAGGAGAGGAGCTCTAAAGTAATGTCCACATTCTGGAGTGATGCCCAGCAGGGAGGTAATGAGCTGCCAAGGCAGGGACACTGGAATGATTGCAGCCCAGATCTGTCCACTGGTTCAGGCCTCTGGTATCAGACTCAAGCCAGGCACGTGGATCAGGTAGCTTTAAGGATCAGACCGTGAGGATCTCCAAGATGCCTCCTTCATACCTTTTTGCTTAGAGAACTTATCTTTAGAGATGATGTTCTCTCCACTTACTGTTCCGACCTCTTGACATGAGCATCTCCAGAAATATCTCCTTGATGTCAACTCAGGTGGCAGTTCTAGGGACTTAGGCTCCTTGCTATAGCTTTCAGAGAGTTCTGGCACCCTGGTGCCTGCTGGGTTGTCTTGCCCTTTGTGCATGCTCTGGACAAGGGATTGGGAGGGGGTTGGTTATGATGCAATATCAGTCCAAGTTGCATCAGTCAGGTGAGCCAAAGGCATATATATATATATATATATATATTTTTTTTTTTTTTTTATTATTTTTTTTTTAACTAAGGAGCAAAATGTGAGCCAGACTTCACCTCTGCTTCAGGCATAGTCTTTGAATTCTGTAAGGGTTTAACTCTTACAAACCAATGAAACATATACCAATCTTCAAAAATCTTGACTTCCTCCAAGAACAAAAAGAGAGAAAACAGTTTAGATCTTAAAAGAGCAAAGTTTAGTTAGCTAGTCTGCATAGAATAAAAGGCTTATATGGTTCTACAGTTTTTAAACTTGAATTTTCTGCTAGAGATCATCTCTGGCAAGCAGAGCAGGGTCTGGCTTAATCTTTTTTTCTGGTTTAAATGTCTATTGAATTTCATAAAATACAATAATTGAACAAAAATTTAGGACATACTAGCTCCTAAATTTTTGTTGAATTATTGTATTTTATGAAATTCAATAGACATTGTGTTTATGATGTTATTCTCTTTTGGCTTGGTGCTGATTGTACCTCTCGTGATTGGTTCATTCAATAAAAATATATTAAAAAAAAAAAAAAATTTAATGACATTTAAGCCCTTCCCCCTCCTTCCCAACAAAATTGTAAAAGTAGACAAATTGGGAGTACAAACAAGAAAAACAAGTAAATTAGCTTGTATTCTACAATAGTCATCTAAAAGACCCGAAACCCTCTTAAAATATCAAGCTGAACAACGCCTAACAGCAGCTTCTTCTTTATATTTACATGTAAGACAGACTCCCGCCCACCATGCAAGAAAAGAAAGAACTTTTTCCAATTCTGATAAAACATGCTGAATTTGTAGACCCATAAGGAAATCAAATAATTTGGCCTTATATTTTTTAACTAAATGCAATAAGATAGCAGAATAGAAAATGACAATTTCCTAAGTCAGCTCTATACAAAATCCAAAGATTTCATATTGCCTCTATTTGACCACATTAACTCCATTTCCATATGCTCGCTTAACCTGTTCTTCCTCTTTCATACTCATCCACAGCACCCCATCCTGGCCTCAGTCGCATATGCAGAACATAGGTAGCCCTTCTTCAAATACAGGATAGGCAACCATGGACTAAAAGTACTAATGCAGACAAAAAATAAATTGAAAACCCAAGATGCCAGACGCTGCATACAGAAAAAAATGCATATCATCCTTTACAGTGCAAAATAACACCAGCAGATATAAATTATGAAAATTTCCATAATTCAGCCACTAAAATAAGAATAAAATCATTTTTCTACCTTTGTTGTCTGGTGATTTTATTTTTCTAATCATCTTGTTCTCAGTCTCTGGTTCTGCTTCCATCTGGCTGCATTCAAAACTGTTTCCAGGGCTCCGGTCCATTTGCTATTTCTTTTCGTGCCTCCTTTCTTCACTTCTCACCTTTCCTTCTCTTTTAGCCATATGTAGCACTCCCCCTTCACTTCCTTTCCCTTCATGTGCATTTCTTCTTCCTCCTCCTTTCGCTTCCCTTCCATCCATTCTCTCCCTTTACTTTTATCCAAAGTGCAGCATCACCCTTTCCCTCCTATCTATGTGCATCATTTCTCCCTTCCCTTCATGTGCATTTTCCCCCTGTTCCTTCCATCCATGTGCATTATTTCTCATCCCCCTCTCCCTTCCATTCTTACACATACACACCTGGTTGTCTAGGGTAAGTTGGGAAGCAGTAATCCCCTATTGCTACTTCCTTTGCTGGCTCCAAAGCTCAAAATGGTGGCTGTGGTAGTCTCACTAGTTTGCAGCCACCATTTAGAACTGCGGAGCTGGCAAGGGAAGTAATGATTGGAGATTTCTGCTTTCTGACCTACCCTAAACCATCAGGTAATCGCTCCAATATGTCCGGGGGGGGGAGGGGGGGGGACGGACTTGAATGCATGTGAGCTGGAGTCTGGGACTGAATGCAAAATGCATTTGGTCCCGGACTCCAACTCACTTGAAAGTGTGCTTTTTATTTTTTTATTTTTTGGGGGGGGGGAGCAAGGGAAGGGAGTCAGAGCAGCTGCTTATAAAAGAAAGCCTTTTTCCTGAGAAAGCAGAGTCCAAGTGCCTGGGAGGAGCAGGCTAAAGCAGACATCTATGAGCCTTGATGGAGAGACAGATTCAAGAGCACTTAGCAAGGCAGGCAAGCCCAGTGAAGCTGGGGTTAGCTCAAGTATGCTGGGAGGTGTAGCCCTTGGCCCCCTTCAACAATAGAAGAAGAAGGTAACTCTGATTTTCCCTGTAGGCCCAGGAAAAGGGGTCTGGCTCAAACTGCAAGAGAAGAAGAGCAAGGAAAGACAAACTCTGCACAAAGTCAATCAAACAAAAATAAGCAGAGATGACCAAGGTATCCAAGCTGGCAAAAACTTTAATACCGGTAGGCAGCTTGCATGGAACACATTTCAAACTGTCAGAGCGCAGGTGGAGCTGCAGTTTCCGATAGAGCAGGGAGGAAGACTGGAACTCCTGCTGAAATTAAGTGTCCTCTCTGAGAGAATGACACAGGGACAAATTTGTCCCTGTTGGATCTATCTCCATTCCTATCTCTGCTTGTGCAGATGAGGACTGAACAGGGATGGAGTTGGATCCCACGGGGACAAATATGGCCCCATACCTTTCAAGATACTTGTTCTACACCTGAACATGCTACTCCAGACAAGGTTGACATTGAAACCCTATGAATAGCCAGTGAGAATGATTACTGCTGCTCAAGAGCTTGTTCTAATTGTGATCGGTTTTGGGAAAAGTAGAGGGAGGATCTGTCCATAGTCGCCAAGTGAGTGGGATGGTCCCCCCTTTAACTTTCTGGATCCTGTGAAGGTAAAGATACAGAAGGAGAGTACCAAGTAGGAAATGGAAGGGTTTTTGTATTTTGGAAGAGGTTGGAAATGCAGTAGCATGGCTGCTGAGAAAATGGCTTTGGAACAAAGAGGACATGAAGCTTTCAGGCTAGGCAAAAGAACTGTTTAAGAGAACTTTGTAATTGCTCATGATTTCCTAGCTTTAATTGTTTGGTTTATGTTTGGATTAATCGATGAAGCTTCCAGAAAGTAATTCAAAAAGAGACTGTCTAGTGTGGAGAAGCCTTTCACAAATCTTTATCCATAAACTTAAATTTTAAGTGTTTTTTTTTTGTTGTTGTTGTTTTTTGTTTTTTTTTTTGGGGGGGGGGGTTGCTTCAAGGTGAAGCATTGTGACATTCCAGAAGCAGGGGCCCATTTGATGACAAGTGTTCTCTCACTCCCCTCTATTGGAGTTTGGATGTTCTATCAATACTATTAATAGTGACTGGCTGTAATAAAGACTATGGTTTTAATGTATTCATGTGAAATCTTCCCTATAGCCTTGGAAGAAAAAGCTACAGTGTGCCTAAGAGTTGGACCCAGCCATCCTCAACCCCTGAACTTACAGGACCTTCTCATAGACCCAACACTAGGTGAGCCCAGGTGGTGCAGTGGTTAGAGCTACAGCCTCAGCACCCTGAGGTTGTGGGTTCAAATCCTACACTGCTCCTTGTGACTCTGGGCAAGTCACTTAATCCCCCATTGCCCCAGGTACATTAGATAGAGGGTGAACCCACCAGGACAGATAGGGAAAAATGCTTAAGTACCTGAATGTAAACCACTTAGGCTATAAATGGTATATAAATACTATAATTAAATACATTTTATATATAAATAATCTGTGTGACAGGGATTGATGAGCTACCAATACAGAGCTTGGTCAGGTTCAGGTCAGGAGGTATAAAGTTCCATATACTTCACGACTCCCAATCCGGCTTCCGCACAAACCACAGCACAGAAACTGTCCTAGCTGCTCTGACCAACTACCTCCTCCACCTGTTCTCACTGGGCAAAAGCTCCCTAGTACTCCAATTTGACTTAAGCAGCGCCTTCGATCTGGTCGACCATAATATCCTGCTCAACTGCCTTGACTCGATTGGCATTACCAGCCAAGTACTAAACTGGTTCTCAAGCTTCCTTACCAACCGTACTTACCAGGTCCACAGCAATGGAACCTTCTCCCATCACTGGTGCAACCCCTGCGGAGTCCCACAAGGCTCCCCTCTATCCCCCTCCCTTTTTAACATTTACTTGGCCCCCCTGCAACGGACACTTGCTGACTTAAACCTAAAATCATTCATATACGCAGATGACATCACCATTATCATTCCCCTTACTTCATTCACACAACAGACGGAACAACTCACCTCCTCCGTCCTCACCAAACTAGAACTATGGACCTCACAATTCAAATTAAAACTGAACACTGAAAAAACCAAAATTTTCCTGGCAAGTCCTAACCATAAACTTACAAACACCTTCCTGAAATTGAACGGCTTAGACTATCTTATCAACCCCACCATAAAAATCCTTGGAGTCCTCCTAGACAGATGCTTGACCTTCGAAGATCATACCAGTGCCCAGGTCAAAAAATGTTTCTACTCCCTCTGGAAACTTCGCACCATTAAACACTATTTCGACCACCTCTCCTTCCGTCTTCTGGTCTAGTCACTAATCTTAAGTATACTGGACTATTGTAACATCATATACCTGGGATCCTACAAAAACACCATCAAACGCTTAAGAATAGTTCAAAATGCTGCTGTCCGCCTCATCTTCGGCCTCAAAAAATATGACCACGTTAGCCCCTATTACGCTAAACTCCACTGGCTACCGGTGGAGGCAAGGATCATCTTCAAATTTGCCTGCCTCTGCTTCAAAACCCTAGCAGGCTCTTCCCCAATCTACCTATCCGAGCACCTTGAAATCGCTGGCCCCTCTCGTACACGAAACACCTACCTGTTCTCCTTTCCTTCCCTGAAAGGCTGCCTCTACAAGAAATTCCTCGACAGATCCCTCGCATTCCAAGCGGGCAAATGGAACAAATGCCTCACAGCACTCATCTCCAATTCCCCCCCCCCCCCCACCAAATGTTCAGGAAGACAATCAAAACCTACCTTTTTGATAAATTCCTCTAACTTCTCCCCCCCCCCCCTTCCTTGCCTCCTCCTCGGACCTTGACTTACCCCAGTCTCTCGACTCTTCCAATTCTGTCTGCCACCAAACGGCTTAACAAAATGGATCACCCTATCCAACTAAACACCCCTTCTTCTTTACCCCCCTTACTTAATGCCTCTGCTCGGCTTTATCGAACTCCGCAGTATATATCACCGCTGTATGTAACACTACTGTATGAACTCCTCTATATATATGCAATTTACAACAAATGTAACTTCTCTGTAATAGTAACCGACCTGAAAAATAACTTCACCGCAAATGTAGCGTCGCCGAAAATGTAAATGTAGCTATGCCAAAAAAAAAAATAAAAAATGTGTAACTTCGCTGTAATGTACAGTCTCTTCATCTGTTAACCGCATAGAACTTCCATGGTAATGCGGTATACAAAAATAAAGTTGTTATTATTATTATTATTATTAAAATTCTGCTTAAGTGAAAAGAATGCACCAGGAGTGGCTGAATGAATGTTCTAAAAACCCTACCAGCAATAGCTAAGGGACTGCTAAAAGGTTTGAAGCATTGCATCTTGCAAGGTAGAACAGGCTTCTATATATGATGGGAGAGACTGCTAGAGAAACTTTTGTTTTGAACCTGAACTGACAGCCTGCCAATGTTTGGCTAGGATTATATTGCATGAGTTGAATTGCTGATTGGATGCTTGGAAATAGTTTAAAAGGGAATCAAAGCAGAGATTTTTTGGGTTCAATTGTTTTCTTCACCCAGGAGATTTGCAAGTATTTCTATTGGGGACACTTCAATTTATCCAGAGGTGAGCAAACTGTGGCCTGCCATTGAATTTTATGCTGCCCATGAGATTGGGGGGAGGGGGGTTGAGATATACACAGAAAACATTATTAACTAGAGTTTGGCAATTTTAAATGCTGCATTTTGCAAATTATTTTCTGAATATCCACTCCAACAGTTTTTCTTTCTTTTTTTTTTTTTTTAACTCATCACAGAAGGCCTATGGACTGCCGGTTCCAATATTGCATAATGTTGTGGCCTGCTAGGGATAATACTGACATTCCTGTGGCCATCTGTATAAAGGTTGCCCTCTCTTTTCTGAATTAATTTATTTGGAGAACAAAGAATTCTCAATCTTCTTTGGGGGGGAATTTTATTGAGTAATGTACAGTGTCAGGTTTTGCAAATTTTTGTAAATTGATTCTCGTCTTTAATACTTCCACTGTACAACCTGAAAAACAACAAATGATCTTCCTTAGTTTCCCTCTCCTCCTAATTTCTGCCACTCCTCTTCACTTTTTACCATTCAAATACTGACATATGTTCTGATCTACTTGTTACAACTTTAGTAAAGACCAATGTTCTTCCATTGTAACCCCCCTTTTTTAATAAATCTTTTGTAATCCGCCTTGAACCGCAACGTAATGGCGGAATAGAAATCTGTAATGTAATGTAATACTTGGTCTGTCTCTCCAGCATAGAACCTGTCGTCACATTTGCATTACATTTGAGGAACTGCATGTGTAAGAACCATTTATGTTAAAAGTTTTTTTCCCATAAAGGTAATTATAGGGTCCTGTGATATATGCTGGCAGTTTGCAGCTTGGTATATTTCAGGGACATAGAAACATGATGGCAGATAAAAGCCAAATGGCCCATCCAGTCTGCCCATCCGCAGTAACCATTATCTCTTCCTCTCTCCGAGAGATCCCACGTGCCTAACCCAGGCCCTCTTGAATTCAGACAGTCTCTGTATCCACCAGCTCTTCCGGGAGACTGTTCCATGCATCTACCACCCTTTCTGTAAAAAAGTATTTCCTTAGATTATGCTGGAGCCAGGGCAAGTACACTGGGCCCCCTAGCCCACCCCCATTTTTTACCTGTTTTCTTATTTACTTCTTTATTTCCACTTTTATTTCTTTTATTATAAAATTCAAAACAAACAACAAAGATTATCATACCAGTGCCAATGTAGTTTTAGTTCTATGCAAGCCCCAAACATCTCTGAACAAATCTCCCCTTCCCACCTACTTGCCCAGGACTTTAACTCTGAACCCTTTCCATACGTATATAAAAGTATTGTAAAGCAGTAATACTATTCGAAACATAAGGCTATATTAATAACCAATAACCAAGTTTGCAACTCCTCTCAACAGCTTCACTCTGTCGTCCAACTTTTACCCGTACGGCCAAAGCTTCCTTCTGACGTGAACCGCCCAGGCGGAAACAGGAAGCTGCGTCAGAGGGGCAGCTTTGAGCTGAGCACCACTTGCAACATATTTATTTATTTTCTATCCCGTTGTCCCCAAAGAGCTCAGAATGACTTACATGTTAAAAATAGACTATTTGAACATTTTCTACCCTTTATAGAGTTCCATCACTTTACCTGTGTAACTTGGAGGTATTCCTGCATGCACTGTTAGACTGGAGGAGAAAACATTACATGCAGCTTTAGATTTTCAAAATTCTACCTGATGCCTGCAGAAGAATTTGACACAACTGCCCATGGGTGTTTGTACTGAAACCATCACAGGAAACCCAAACTCTGTATTGTAACACCTTTACAGAAGCTCATGTATTGTAACACCATTACAGATCTCATATAAACTACTCTGAATTGACGGCCCCAGTCATTAGCAACGGTATAGAAGTTTTCAATACACAAACAATAATCAAAACCCCAAACTACCTCCTAGCACAAACCCCCTTGGGTAAATGCTACTTCATGAAGTTTGCAGCCTCACTGGCAGTTTGGTTATTGTCCCAAAAAAATATAAAATTAATCCAACTAGATTCTCTTAATTCTCTCAGGGTTAGGTTTCCTAAATTTATTAGACTTTCAGTCAGAACAACTCTGAGTTTTCCACATTAATTTGTTTCATACATAAACAGTAACAGGACTGAGGAAAGCAGAAGCCTACTAAAAATAATGAGTAGAGTAATTGAAAGCAGGAGGAAAGTAATTTGGGACAAAAATCCAGCAAATCTGTTCTGGATGAAGAGCCAGCTCCGTGGGTGCTGAGCACCCCCAATATTGGGCAAGCTCCTTGTGTCAGCTAAAAATACAATAGTACATGTAGCTCTTTGCTGCTGCTGCCACTTCCCTGCTCTCACACTAAAAAACCCTCATAAATTTGCAATCTGAGACAATCTTTTTTTTTTTTTTTAATTTTACTTCTACAACAAAGCGCTTGGAAATGATCCTCACGAGCCCGCAGACATAAATGTAATGAATGGATCGGATGCAGAACAACCATAGATCCTCTTGCTGTTATTCCTAAAACTTACCCTGCCGGCGTGTGTGAGTTCAGCGCTGCTGTTTGCTCCATAACGGTTGCAGCCGATGCCAGGTGGAGGGGGCGCATTGCTGATCTTTCCCAGGGGCCCGTTGCCATTTGAGAAATAAAAAATTGCTGTCATCTGTTACTTGTTTGCCCTCATTCGGCAGGCCTCCCTGGCATGTTTGGGCCCTAGGCCTACCCGTTTGGGCCCTGGGCCTACCCGTTAATCCGGCCCTGGCCGGAGCCTATCACCTTTTAACTTCATCCTATGCCCTCTCCTACCTTTCCTCCAAAGTATACAGATTGAGATCTTTGTCTGTCTCCATAAGCCTGCAATTAATTCTCTTCTTTCTGCGCTTTACCCATGGATTGTGAAGTTACTCCAGTCATTAGTGCATAGTTGAGTGATTACACTGAACAAAGTTGGTTGTAGGGTCTGAGTACTTTACACATTTAATTTATTTATTAAGTTAATGGATTTAGAGCTGTGATATTTGATTGTGAATATTATACTATCACAGAATATAAGTGATTATTTCCCTAGTATTTGAGTACACACATAAATAAACACCTACGTTCCTTTATAGAATGCTAGCACACAGGCAAAAATATGCATTTATGTTAGCGCCCAAGAAAAGGATCTGGGTATCATTGTAGGCAATACGATGAAACCTTCCGCCCAATGTGCGACGGTGGCCAAAAAAGCAAACAGGATGCTGAGAATTATTTTAAAAAAGGGATGGTTAACAAGACTAAGAATGTCATAATGCCCCTGTGTTGTTCCATTGGTGCAACCTCACCTGGAGTATTGCATTCAATTCTGGTCTCCATATCACAAGATAAAGTGGTGATAGAAAAGGTTCAAAGAAAAGCAACCAAGATGGTAAAGGGGATGGAACTCCTCTTGTATGAGGAAAGACTAAAATAGTTAGGGTTCTTCAGCTTAGAAAAGAGACGGCTGAGGGAAGATATGATTGAAGTCTACAAAATCCTGAGTGGAGTAGAATGGGTACAAGTGGATCAATTTTTCACTCCATCAAAAATTACAAAGACTAGGGGACACTCAATAAAGTTACAGGGAAATACTTTTTAAAACCAATAGGAGGAATTTTTTTTTCACTCGGAGAATAGTTAAGAAGATAGCGTAGCTGGTTTTAAGAAAGGTTTGGACAAGTTCCTGGAGGAAAAGTCCATAGTCTGTTATTGAGAAAGACATGGGGGAAGCCACTGCTTGCCCTGTATTGGTAGAATGGAATATTGCTACACCTTGGGGTTTTGGCCAGGTACCTAGTGACCTGGATTGGCCACCATGAGAACAGGCCATTGGGCTGACACAGTAAGGCTATTCTTATGTTCTTCAGTCCCAGAGCTGAGGTGTTTGGGCTTAACTGCTAGAAATATTAATGTAACTTTTAGAATTCCTAAAGTTCTATGAGTGTGATTCCCACAACTACCTGTAAAATACACACTATGCAAAGGGTGTATGTATTTATCAAATATCACTTATGCAGAATGATGGCATTTATGTGCATATGGGCAAGTATTCTAATGAACTGGCTTCTAACTGCTGGTCCTTTGTAGAATTGTCTTTATGCTTCATAGTGTGTTTGACAGCTGTAGACGGGGGGTTTCTGTATCTCAAGATGTCTGATATATCAAAACAACAGTAAAAATCCCTGTTAAAGATAATTGTGCTTTAGCAGGTGAGCTAGCACTTTCTGGATGCATAATTTTGAGAAGGGGCAATCTGAAAAGGCCCATTAACAGAAGTTTGCCCTCAGCCTCATACCATGGCCCTGCTTATCATTGAAGGGAGAATGGGTGGCTTATGAGCATCGACAGTGTCCTGCAGTTAGCCAATGATAAGTTACCATGCGTTGTTATGGCTACAGATAGCACACAGACATCTACAATTGTCCCCATCCAAGACTCCTCCCCCCCCCCCCCATTCCCATTAGTTTCTTATTGGAGATTTCCCTAGGATCTAGGAGTGGGCAGAAGCAATCTCTGAATGCTCCTGCCCTATCAGCATCTGGCTGTAAAATGGCTGCTGTGCCTCCCCTCCCCCAAAGCAGGTTTCTTATGGTACTACTGCTAGAGCCATGCCACCAAAATAAGACATGGGATACCCCTGGTAGGAGCTGGAGGCATTTGAAAGCTGCTAACGGGAGGACAGGGGTTGATATTTTTACCTCTACTGGCCATGGCAATTACATTGTAGTTAGCGTAGATGCTTCTGCATTACCAGCCATGTACTTACTATTTGGTAGAATTACATCCACTGTAGTAAATGCATGCTTAGATGCTGGCCATGCCTCTCCGTGCCAGTTATCGCGCAGACTTTGCATATGTTACTGTGCATTAATTGGGGAGAAAAAAAATGCCTGCTAAACTTCACTGTACTTTAGTAAACAGATCTGTCAGTGTGAGGAAAGTCTACCAAATTTATTACCTTTTGACTGTTTTCTACTGGAGCCAGGAGCATGCAATTCCATGGCCAGCAACAAAGCTGGCGATTTCTCTGGTCTTCACAGGTGGAATGAGTTTAGAAAAACCATGCAGTCCAAAACTGTTGATTCATATGAAACAAATACTATTATCACTTAGATTTATATGTTAAAATAAGTGATTTATCAAAGTTTTTACAAACTGTTTAACAGAAAAATGCAGGTGGTATGCCTAATAAGAGCTAGAATTGGAAAGGATTCAATAACAATTTTTTTTTTTTTTAAATGGTGAGAGCTGTGGATGGAACATTTCTTCTATTTCATGCTTCCAGTTCTATTGCAGTAGGCTCTAGGATCTGTCATCACGAACCTTCATGAACATGTACCTTGGAATTTTCTCCTTACTCATAGCCCTTTAGTTGAAGGACTTAGTATGGTGACAGGAACACACAAATTTGTCCCCAAAAAGACTGGCGGTATTCTTAAAAAAGCCATATAAGACTGGCTAGAACACGGATTAGCCAAAGTTTTTGCACCATGTTTTGAAGGTGTTTTAATTTTATGCCAGATGCACCCATTGGCAAAGTTTGGGAGGGGCATGCAAATCTGAATCTGCATATAAATTGTATAATATATAACAAGTAAAAAAAAAAGGCAAAAGGGCCATACAATGGAAATATCACAGAAAGCTGATCCAACCAGCAGGTGGGTAAAAGTTCACTAACTTCATCAGCAAGGTGAGGAGCAGCCTAGTAGTAGAGCTGCTGTCTCAGCACCCTGAGGTTGTGGGATCAATCCCAGCGCAAGTCACTTAATCCTCTCCATTGGCCCAGATACAAAATAAATACCAGTGTGTGTGTGTGCGCATATATATATATATATATATATATATATATATATATATATATATAAAGTGGAATCTTGGTTTACGAGCAGTACGCGAGGGGGGGAGCGATGCTGGTTCGCAGGGGGTGGTGTTTGTGGGCCATGCCGGTTCACCGGCGGGGGGATTCGCAAATCGAGTCAATGCTCGGTTTGTGAGTCATGATTTGGGAAAATGTTTTGCTCGTCTTGCAAAACACTCGCAAACCGTGTTACTTGCAAACTGAGGTTTGACTGTGTATATGTATGTATGTGTGTATATATATATATATATATATATATATATATATATACACACACACACAGTGGAACCTCGGTTTGCGAGTAACCCAGTTTGCGAGTGTTTTGCAAGACGAGCAAAACACTCAGCAAACTTTTGCCTCGCAAACCGAACATGTTCTGGTGTACGAGCACCTCCCCCCGCTCTAACCGGCATTGCACCCCCCCCACTACCCCCTCCCCCCATGAACACCCCCCTCCCGCGAGAACCGCAAAGCACCCCCGTGCTGAAAGCGGCATCCGCCAGCCCTTCCTCCCAAGCACGGTCATTACCTCTTCTGCTCGTTTTAAGGGTGAATGCGAGCTCTCGCCTCTTGCCTGGGCTGGGCCTTGAGCATCTGTGCATGCTCAAGGCCTTCTGGCTCTCGTTCTCTCGGAGATCTTGTTCTCTCTGAGAGAACGAGAGCCAGAAAGCCTTGAGCATGCACAGATGCTCAAGGCCCAGCCCAGGCAAGAGGCGGGAGCTCGCATTCACCCTTACAACGAGCAGAAAGGAACGTGCTTGGGAGGAAGGGCGGGTATATGCCGCTTTCAGCACGGGGGTGCTTTGCGGTTCTCGCGGGGGGAAGGGTTGCGATGCCGGTTTGGGGGATGCGATGCAGGTTAGAGCAGGGGGAGGGGGTGATGGAGCAACGCCGGTAGCCTCGGGGGGGGGGGGGGGGGGAACGTGGAACGAATTGTTCAAGTTTCCATTATCTTCTATGGGGAAAGTTGCTTTGATATACGAGTGTTTTGGTTTAAGAGCATGCTTCTGGAACGAATTATACTCTTAAACCAAGGTACCACTATATATATATATATATATATATATATATATATATATATATATATAAGACTACTTTATCCCAAGATATTATACCATTACCATTGTCATACCACTGAAAGGGACTTGTATACCGCCTTTTTGTGATTACACATTCAAAGTGGTTTATATATATGTATATATATATAGTGGTATGACAATGGTATAATATCTTGGGATAAAGTAGTCTTGTGAGAACTATTCAGAAGTGGCGCACATCCCTGCAGCAGCATGCTTGTGCACCGCTGGCCCCAACATACCGGTAATCAGCAGGTAGCCATCCAGTGAAGCACCAGCGACCAGCACAATTAGGAAGTGTTGTGGGACCAGGCATTTTTTTCCCCCAATTAATGCACAGTAACATGCAAAGTCTGTGCGGTAACTGGCACGGAGAGGCATGGCCAGCATCTAAGCACGCATTTACTACAGTGTTGTGGGCACCGACATAATCAGCAGGCAGCCGTCCACCGACCACTACAATATAAAGGTACCACTGGGGGGCTGGGACAGAATTTAAAGATGCTGGGGGTATATAAAAATGATGATTGATTGGGGGTTGAGGGGGCTGGGATGAAATTTAAAGATGCCAAGTATATAATAGTACTAGCTGATTACCTGGCGTTGCCCTGATATTTATTTATCCCAAAATGTCCAACCCCCTACATGTCCCACCCCACTATGTCCCACATGTCCCACCCCCCACGTTACCACCCCCACATGTCCCATATGCCCCACCCCCATGTCCCAATCCCCTACCCTCCACATGTCCCAAAGGAATGTCCCTCTCTATGGGGCTGAACTTAGACTTAAACGGCATCGGGAGTGTCGGTAGTCATCTCTGCGAGCCCGAAAACTATGGGTTGGACATTAATATCTGTCGCTTTTGATAATTTTAACATATCACCCCCTTCCCACCCCCACAGTATTTTACCCCGTCCCACCTGCACAATATTTTTCCCCAGATAGTAAGTCATATGTGTACCAAGTTTGGTTGAAATCTCTCCATGTGTTTCAGAGTTATGCTGAGTATTCATCTGTGAGCCCGAAAACACTATGGGGTAGATACTAAAATGTCATTTTCAATCATTTTTACATATCCCCCCCTTCCCACCCCCACAGTGTTTGTCCTCAGATAGTAAGTAATGTGTATGTCAAGTTTGGTTGAAATCTGTCCATGCATTGAAGAGTTATGCTGGAACATACATACATACACACACACACATATATTCAAATTATAATGTGAAATATTTGACAAAATGAATACAATACAACTAACGCAAAACTTGATTATAAACAACATTTTTAGTTTCACCTCCAGGAGCAAGAACATATAAATTCTTGGGTGAACCCACCCTTGAGCAAGCAACATAGAGTTGTGGGCCGCGAGACCCCCAGAACATATCACCCCAGGTAGTGAGAGATCTGCATACCAAATTTCGTTCAAATCGGTCAAGCCGTTTTTGAATTACTGTGAGAATGGCAGCTTTTTACATTTTTTCCATTGACATGAATGGGTGAAATCTGATTTTCTGTTTGTAGCTCCGCCCACGTGTGCAGGTGGGCCGCGAGACCCCCAGAACTTATCACACCAGGTAGTGAGGGATCTGCATACCAAGTTTCGTTCAAATCGGTCAAGCCGTTTTTGCGTGATCGCGGCACATACACACACACATACATACATACACACATACATACCTCCGATTTTATATGTATAGATATGATTTGGTTCAGAATGGTTTTGTTTTTTTTCTTGTTTTCCTCCTCTAAATCTGGGGTTCATCTTATGGAGCAAAAAATACGGTAACTGCTAGGCAATATTTGATACAAAAAACATTTGGGAGCAACTTCTTGTACTTGTATTAATAGTCTCCAAATATGTATGTATCAATACAAAGAAATAATTATTTGGAGAATTGGTCACTAATATAAACATTATAAAGGCCTGATGTTGAACCATAGGAGGCAACCCGGATGCCTCCTGTGGTCTGCAGCATTCCCAGATAGTCAAGGCTGGGGTTGCCAGCAATGCTCCCTCTAAGGATTGGCTGGGTGTGTGCAAATTTTTTTTTCTCACATCAGCAACAAGTTCTAAAAAAAAATTTTTATGTTTGAGCAATAAGTTCTAAAAACCAACAATTTTCCAGATTTGCATGTATTTTTGTGACCATATAAAATCTGTGAATGATGCTCCTAGACTTTACGAGTGACTGCTCATGTGTTCAGCTTAGAGGGAAAATAGGTTGCCAATATTGACTACCCGGGGCAAAGGTCAGCAGCTTGCACTTAGCCTGCCAAACCAATTTTCATTGGGTGGCTGGCTGGCTAAAGCTAATGGCCATAGACTAGCCTTTTTAGGCGGGTCTTTCTGGCAGCCTGCCTTAGCTGGCCAACTGATGAAAATCGGTGGTGACCAGCTATGTCCCATGACATAACTGGTCACTGGCCTGGCTGGCTATCCTAATATTCAGCAGGAGGGAGCTGGCTATCTCACACCAAATATTGGCAGAGTGTTGGCCAAATGGGACTTAACCAGCTTACTTTTTTCCTCATTTTGTGTTGCATAGACCATCAGGAGAAACTAGAAACTACTACTTATTTGCTTATCCAAAAATTAATGGTTGTAGATATAAGACCTTCTTAGATAGGACCCTAGCATTTCAAGCTGGTAGGCAACAATCTTGGTTAGGTAGATGTATTCAGCAAGCTATGTTATCCTATTGCAGTTTTTGGAAATTAATTAAGACCACTTTGTTTGATAAGTTTATTACTTAGTGAGTTTTATTATTGAAATTCTATTTTACAAATATTTGTATTTTTTACTATATTATTGTATTTTGCTGATTGTCCAGCTCTTTTTAGTATAAACCGCCTATAACTTTTGGTTATGGTGGTATAAAAGAATAAAGTTACTATTATTATTAACCGGCTGGAAGCCATTCCCTGCTGGCTGAGTCTCATGGAACATTTGGGGGAGGGGAGCTTTATATAATATCTATGATTTTTTTTTGTTTGTTTGTTTAAAATCTAACCTTAAGAATCTTAAAGGAAGATTGTGGCAACTTTTATATGTTCACCAAAAAGATTTTCAGTTGTACTCTGTTTTTATCAATACATATATTGATTACGGTATGCACTTATCTGTGTGTCTTGAAGTGTAATCTTACTGAATTTATTAGGTCTGCTCCAGTAGGTATTGCAAACCCGCAGTTAATCCATACCATGCAACAATGTATTTCCTTTAAATTGAAAAACTTTAAGGAATTGATAAGGGTAGGTGTGATATAAAATGTTGCTTGCTCAAGCTATATGTCTTGAGGCATGTTTGTTTCTGGGCACCAAATAATAATTTTATACAATTTTCATTTAAGATTGTTATGGAGGATTTAAAATAAATTTATAAACAAAAACATATTTTTCATAGATATTATATGTTTGTAATCAATTCTCCAAATATGTTTCTTATTCTATAACATACAAGCTAACATCACTGTGTGGTTTAAGGGGGTGGAGGAAGTGGGTCATGAGATACACACATATCTTATAGAATACTTAAGGTGACCATATGTCCCCTTTTGAATGGGACCATCCCTTTTTCAGATCCCATGTCCTTTTGTCCCCACACACAGCTTCGGGACACTGAAATGTTTTCAGAGACAGCATCCCGAAGTTGTGTGTGGGCACAATGAGACAGGCGATCGCGGGAGAATGGTCTCTATCCCTGCTTCCCACCCACCACAACCGCACAAAAGGAAGGTCCAGGCGCCGGCCCAGAAGCTTTCTCCCCGACGTCAGATGGCCCGGAACTTCCTCTCCGATGTCAGAGTTGACATCAGGGAGAAGGCTTCTGGGCTGGCACTTGGACCTTCCTTTCTTGGGGTTGTTGCGGCGGTGGCGGACCAGGTGGGGGGGAGCAGAAGAATCAGTGGTAGGCCAGGCTTTGGAGGGAGGCAGGCTGGCTGGCTTCGGTGTGGCAGGGAGGGAGGTAGGCTGGCTGGCTGGCTTTGGGGGAGGGGGTGGGACAAAGGCTGGAAGGCAGTGAGGGGGGACATAGGAGGGAGGGAGGTAGGAAGGAGAGAAAGTGGCAGAGAAAGGGGGGGGGGTTGTAAGCAGATTAGAAAGGCTAGAGAAAGGCCTGGACCAAAGGGGAAAGACAGAAGGCAGATGCAGGACTATGGGAAGTTCAGAGGGGGAGGGTAACTGGATCTTGGGAGGGTAACGGAGGGTAACAGGGAAAAGAGAGAGAGACCTGGACCCAAAGGGGATGGGGCTGGATTGTGAAAGAAATATTGGATGCGAAAGAAAGAAATATTGGACGCACAGTCAGAAGGAAGTGCAACCAGACACTCATGAAATCACCAGACAACAAAGGTAGAAAAAATGATTTTATTTTCAATTTAGTGATCAAAATGTGTCCGTTTTGAGAATTTATATCTGCTGTCTATATTTTGCACTATATTTGACTATTTTCTATAGTTACTTACGTGACATTGCATATTTTAAAGTCATCTGCCTTGACATCTTTGAAAAAAACCTGAAACTCATAAATGATAATTAACATTTTCTCTGCATACAGTGTGCTTTGTGGTTTCTTTTTAAATTTTACCATTATGAATTAATAAGATATTGTGTGTACATGAAAAATGAATGGAAGAAATTGGGAGCGGGACTGAAAATTAATAGATGTCACGTTTTGATGAAAAAAATAAATGGTCATGTTAAGAATACTACAAGTTTATGTGCATTTCAGAACACACTTAGACACCAGTGGCATACCAAGGGGGAGGGGACTGTCTACCCCACGTGCAACCCATAAGGGGGTGCTCCAAGCGAGGGCTGATGTCATGGTCTGACTCTGGGAATGTCTTTCAGCTGTGACAGCATTCAGAATTCGCTGCTTGACAGGTATTGGGCCTTCCTCTCCACCAGGTCCTGCCTTCATGGAAACAGGAAGTAGGCGGGGACCCGTCAGAGAGGAAGGCCTGACACTAGCAAGTGCAAGTTCTGAATGCTGCTTTTCTGACTGGGGGAGGAGAGGAAAAGATAAATGCTGTACCCAATTGGGGAGCGGGAGGGAGAAGGAAGACCAGCAAAAGGATAGGAAAAAGATGCTAGACAAAGAGGAAGGAAGGGGGAGATGCCAGGCCTTGGAGGGGGAAGAAGAGTTGCCAGGGCAAGGGGAGAGGGAAGGAGCAATGCCAGACCAGAGAGAAAGTAGGGAGGGAGGAAAAGGAAAGAGAGGAGATACCAAAGCATAGAGGGGAAAGGAGAGGAGAGAGATGCAGGGCATGGGGGGGAGGGGAGGGATGGGAAAGAGACAAAGATGCCAGACCATCGGGAAGGAAAAGAGATGCCAGAGCATGAAGGGAGAGGGAGATAGAAGGAGGAGGAGAGGTACCTAGGGCATGGGGGAAGGGAAGAAGATGCCAGACCATGGGGTGAGTTGAGGTGGGAAAGAGGAAAGGAGACGTGAGAGATGCCGAGCATGGGGGAGTGGAGATAGAAAGAGAAAAATGGAAGGGACAGAGAAAGAGGGCAGATGCTGGATGGAATAGAGAGTGAAGATGTGAGGAAAGTAGAAACCAGAGATGACAAAAAGGTAGAAAAAAGATTTTATTTTTTTGTTGCTTTAGAATAAAGTAGTATTGTAGCTGTATTGATAATTGTGTATAAATAGAAAATGGAAATAAGGTAATCTTTTTATTGGATTACTGTAATTTTAATGCATTTTTTACTAACATTTTGACAACACAATCCACTTCCTCAGGCAGTGGCCTACCAAAGGGGGTGGGGGTTTACTAAAAATACATTTTTATATGGGGGGAGGGTTTAAAAATGATTGGCTCTGGGTGTCACATATCCAGATACCAATGTTAGGATGTTATGGCTACCATTGACTTGGTAACTGTTGATGCCTAATTTAGGCATACTTCTGCTAACTTAACCTCGTATTCTTTAAAGGAATGTTGGCACCCAGATATCATGATAGAGCTGGTGCTAAACACACAGCATTAGAACACCTACATTTTGGTGCTGATTTACATACTTACCATCTTACACTGTAAATTTTGGCAGATAAAAACCTGAATAGTCCATCCAGTCTGCTCAACAGATCTTAGAAGTCCGTCTGGCCCTTTACCCAGGTCCCAACTACTAGAGTTTCTGCCAAAGCCCTCTCCAGTCCATCCTAAACCAAATTGCCACATAAGGGACCATGCAACTCTGCCCAATACTGGCCTTAGTTCTTCACAGCAAGAATTTCCATCTTAAGTCCCACTTGACACATAAAATACACATTCAACCATTTTTTTGTTTTTATACCATTCATTTTCTAATTAGAGATCCTCTGTGCTCAACCCACACCCTTTTGAATTTAGTTAACTTTTTGCCTCCACTACCTCTCTCGGGAGGGCATTCCATATATCAACCACCCTCTCTAAGAATTTCTTCACATTACTCCTAAGTCTACCACTCCACAACCTCAATTTATGTCCACTAGTTTTATCATTTTCCCTTCTCTGGAAAAAATTGTTTCTGTATTAATACCTTTCAAGTATTTAAATGTCTGTATCATATCTCCTCTGTACATCTTCTGGTACAAGCCCTATATCATTTTTGTCACTTTCATCTGGACTGCTTCAAGTCTTCTAACATCCTTAACCAAAACTGAATACAATACTCCAAGTGGGACCTTACTACTTCCTTTCTTCTGCTGGTTACGCCTCTCTCTATACAGCCTAGCATCCTTCTGACTACAGCCACTGCCTTGTCACACTGTTTCATTGCCTTCAGATCCTCAGATCCTATCGCCCCCAAGGTCCCTCTCCCCATCTGTGCATATCAGCCTCTCATCTTGGGGTCCAATAATACATATTTTATTGATGCCTACCTGATGACCATTTTATGATTCTGTAACCTGTTGATTAAGCATTCCATTGTTTAACTGTCACATGCTTGATGTGGATATCTTGAAACATGGCCATGCTTCTGTTAACCAATAATGATTGGGTCTGTTTTCTTGTAAAAAATGTAAATTATAAAATATATACGGTACTTGTTTCTGCTAACATGTATAGCATGGGCAATTTATACCAGCTGTAGAACTGGTGTTAGTAATCATGCCTTATATTTATGTTGCTGTCACTTGTGCTAGTATTCTGTAAAGAAAAGTAGATGCCCATTTTTCTTTACAGAATAGGTAGCTTGTTTAGCTTCTTATCCTATGTGTTCTGTTATCGAATTGGCCTCTTAATGGACACTAATAACTTCCATATTAACTGTAAGTCCCCATCCATTCCCACAGCAGAATGACATTTTTCACATTGTGTTGAATGTGTATTCTATCAAGATGACAGCCCACAACTAGGCCTCAAATCCAGCCACTAGGTGTCAGCATTGCACAATGAGTGGTCAGCAAAAGACCTGACAATGGAGCCCTGGACTCCTATATAGAGAATGACACGGTGAAAAAATTGGTCCCCGTCACCGCCCCGTCCCCGTATCACCATCCTCTGCACCGCCCCGTCACCGCCATTCCCTTCACCGCCCCATCACTGCCACTGCCACCCCATTCACCGCCCCGTCACCGCCACTGCAACCCCATTCACCGCCCCGTCACCGTCACCGCTGCATACATAAAAGCCTCAAACGGGTACGATTTTATATACTACCCTTCAGCTCCTCTCGCGTGGCCTATCTATCTACCTTCCTCCCTCTTATTTTCATGGCACGTTACAATGTAATTTGTGCAAGCCACTGGAGCCTGCGAGATCGATCCCTGTCCCATCCCCACAAACCATCTCGCTTCTGTGCTCCTATTTTCCCCATTTCTAATATCTCCCCTATGTATCTGCCATTGCCCCCCCTGTGTCCATATACCATCCCCTTTTTGGCATGTCCCCTTTTTGTCTCTGTCCCTATGCCCCATGCACATAATTTCCCCTCTTTCTGTTACCTTCCTGTGTCCAGATTTCCCCTATCTTCCTCTTCCATACCAGTGTGTCTCTTCTTTTCAACCCCATCTAGCTTTTTTCCCTCTTTCTTCCCCCCCCCCCCTGCTTCTAGCATCTGGCTCACCTGCCTGTCCTTCCCTTTCTTTCCTGCTGTGGGTTTTTCTTTCCGTTTTCATCCCCTTGGCCCAGAATCCTTTTCCCTTTCACTCCCTCCTTACAGTCTGAGCTGGGAACACGGGTGATCGCACGGTCCTCGCAGCCCCCACCCGCCTGCCCAATCGATCCTAGTGTTTAGCCAGCTCTCTCCCTTCTCCTCACCTTAATTTGCAGGCTTTCTTTTTCAGCGACCTGCACGCTTTCCCAAAGAGCCGCACACGCGCGGCTGCTCAGTGTTCAATCTTCTGCTCTGCTGCAACTTCCTGTTTCCGGTTGCGTCAGAGCAGAAGATCGAAACTGAGCAACAGCGGCTCTTTGATAGCGTGCGGGTCGCCGAAAAAGAAAATCTACAAACTAAGGTGAGGAGAAGGGAGAGAGCTGGCTAAACACTAGAATCGATTGGGCAGGCGGGTGTGAGCTGCGGGGACCGCGCGATCCTTCATGCCTCACTGCGGGGACAAGACCCATTCACCGCCCCGCGGGTGGTGAATGGCCTTGTCCCCGTCGCCGCAGCGACTGCTAGTTTTCTTCCCCGTTTTCGGCGGGTGACCCGCGGCTAAAATGCGGTGGCCGCGGGTAAACCGCCACCGTGTCATTCTCTACTCCTATACAACAATGCACAGTATTGCCATCTGTCTTGGTCCTAAACAGCTTGTTCATGTCTATGGGGATCTTTGAAATACTTTAAGACCAATAGTTAAGTGTTACATATAATGACTGATAGTGTTGAACAAAAGCAATCTTCAGGAAGACAATTAGGTGACCAGCGGAGGTAGGATTAAATATAGTCAGATTTAATAGATCACAGATGTTCAAAAAAAATCCTAAATTGGATAAATGGTAATTAAGGTTTTTTTTTTTAAAAAAAAGGTACCAAAAGACAAAACTAAGCATGCAGCCCTTTATTTTATTTTTTTTAAAGTTCTCTGTTTATCATAGTTCTGTATATTACAGTAGGGTGTTATACAAATACATTATTTACAAATACACTCTGTGCAAACATTTTTCTTTTTATTTCAGTTCACTTTTATTCATTACTTTCCCATCAGACATTTTGAATAAACATCTGCCACAATTCAGGTGGGTGTTGTGAAAAGTGTCACTAATGCTTAGTCATATATACACACACACCACACACACACTGTACTAGGTCTATATGCATGTGCTTATATTGACATCCACATACCCACACACACACAGGCACACATCCTTCACTATAAGGAACAGGGCAGAGGAGTACATTTTAGAATTCATGATATAGCGCAGTAAATAAAGTAGGGGGGAAGGCAGTTGGATGTAGCTCAGGAAAATGACACATCTTTCTACTTAATACATGTCAGTGTTTGGAACACACAGCTCATTTTCTTTGATTGAAAATGTGTCCATTATTTTATGTCTGTCTATATAACTCTCTCTTTATAGGTGCACATTAGAGAGTGACAAGAGGGACAAATTTTTCCCCGTCCCCGCGAGTTTTGTCGCTGTTCCTGTCCCATTCCTGTAAGCTGTGCCTTAACCACACAAGCCTCAAACACTTAGGATTTTTAAAGTGTTTGAGGCTTGTGCAGATGAGGCTGGAGCCTGCAGGTTCGGGAAAATGAGCTCCCGCGGGGACGGGAAAAAATCTGTCCCCATTGTCATTCTCTAGTGCACATCTAGAGTTCTCTCTGGCAGCGCAACAGGTGAAAGTGCCCTTGGCACACATATATATCACTTCTCGCCTGGTTGTGGTATGGAGGAATACTGTACTGTCCAACATCCACTATTCCAACAAACACTATATCAGTATCAAAATATTTAGGCAAAACATCTCAAAAGGAACAATGAAGTATCATTGACAAAAATAGAAATCTGTAACAAAGCTAAATAACACAAAAATAAAAAGGAAAAAAATATTTTAGCTGTCCATTTTGACAGTTCGTATAATCATACTTTAGTATATCTCTGTTCATACTCCTTAAGGAAAAATACTTTTATACAAACAAACTTACTGAAATTGTGATATTTTAGAGGTTTTAATCATGCTTGATACATTAGCGGGCACACTCATTAGCTGTTCATGTACAAGCTGCAATTTTTCTTACTAAAGTGGGGGGATGGGTTATGTAATAACAATAGAAACAGATTTGCAAACTAGAATGACTCAAATCTATTAATTTTGCACATAACACACATTAATTACATTTCCATGAATACATGAAAATCTTATGTTGCCCCTGCTAACACTCTGTAGCAGACTGCTAACTGTTATAAAACTTGCTGGCTGTGGAGGTCAGTGTATAATAGCCTTTTAAGATGTTTCTTTTGCTGCTGTTGTGGTAGATTTGCTTGCGTTTCCGTTCTGTGACTTGTAGCTGGTGAAGCTAGGTGTATGGATTGTCCGGACGCTCTTCATACCATGGTTCAGTGAGGTGGAAGAAGGAGGGGAAGGAGAGGAAGGAGAAGAGGAGGAAGAAGGAGGTGATCTGCCATTTGAAGTCTGCAGTGAGAATGAAAGATGGTGACCTTTACCTGTGTGAGTGGGGTTTTGAAACTTCAAAGAGCCATTAGGTACAGCAGGAATAAGGGATGAAGCGTTAATAGAGCGACCTGTTTGAGACCCGTGCGAGTTAGAAGAAACGGGTGATTTAAGAGGTGGTGGGTTAGGGGGGTTAGAGCTGTCACCACTATGAGCAGGCATATAACTGCTCTTCCCAGAGGTGGGAGAAAAGGCTGGAATTTTAGAAGTAGGTAAAGTAGGGGAAGTGACCTTACACTCCCCACCAGCTGTCTTAGTACCTCCATTAGCCTGCAAATAAAGATGTGGGGAGACATTTTGTCAGAAAGCTAACAACATAGTACATGAACAGAACCTGGGAAAAACGCCCAAACAGAACCCGAAAAGTAACAGACACAAGAGCTCAACCAAGTCTTGCAGAGAAAGAGAGATACAAAGAATAGAGAGAAAAAATAAAACCAAAAAGAAAGGAACATACAGAGCTAAGGAAAGCCACATTAATCCATCTGTTTACCATAGCAGCCATGCTCGTTCATTATTACGAAAGGAAACATTCTGATGAGTTAATACGCTTCTAATGCAATGCGACAACCACAAGTCAGTTAGTATTGATGAGCTTTTATATCAAATTGACAGTGTATTTTCTAGTGTCCTTATTTACACTGCTATTCTACCAAAGGCAGTGCGACGATTCACACTTCAGCTGAACAATGAAGGTTTTGACAGAACCAAGGATGTGTTATTGCTGCCATGCACAAGCACTGTGAAAGTATAAGTGAAGTCATTAGGATTTTCATGCCACCAGATCCAGAATAAAGTTAGGCAACATTTGAAAGACTCCAGTATTTGGTATAAAGTATTTTAGTTACTTGGCTGGCTTTTTTTTTTTTTTTTTTTTTAAATATATAGCTTTAATGTCCATCCAGTGATTTGGTTTAAGGTAAAACTACCTGTCGATACTGGCGCGAGTCCTGTAGCTTTGGCTGCTTGCCTGGCCTCTCCAAGCTTCCCGGCTGTCTACTTTTCGAAACTACGGGTACTGGCATCCTGCTGGTTTGTGAAGATCCACTGGAGCCCTGCAGTTATCGGGGAAGGGGGGGAGGTAGAGGATAAGAGAGTAAGAGAAAGTTTCAAGTAGTGAATTTTAAGACTTATTGTACACACCATTTGCCACCATCCTTTGGACAAGAAGCCATTGCCCTACATGCAGAAGTTTACCAGGCACACCAACCATGTTAATTTCAAAAAGCAAAACAGTGGAAACTACTCAGCAACTAATCAAACAGAATTTAATGAAAATGCTGGAAGCAATTATTTCACACAAAGCAGATTATTCACCCAGGTTGTCCCATCACCAATTCATAGAAGAAATTACACCATTTGCAATTAGCTGTTAGACACTGGGACATTAAAAAAAAGCCCAAGCCACCTGACAGGAAGCATATAAATTGTAAGAGACACCTGTGATTCCAGAGGATTTAAAATGTTGATTTTGATATTGAGGTACCTTACGTGGAATAGAAGGTATTGATGAAGAGGTATCTAAAACAGCTTTAATTTCATCTGTGGACGAGGATAATACATTCTCCTCTTCAGTGCTAGGTGCTGCTTTTGGAGTCATTTCACTGATGGTGTTTTCCAGTTGTTTAATGGTCTGCTCAAGACTGTCCAATGTTCTGTATGTGTTTTTTCTGATCTCGTCAGTTCTGGAACCCTGTGTGGTATTCTCAGAACTGTGTTGTTCCTGTTGATTCTCTGGGGTAATTTTGGTGAGGTCCTCATGACCCTTAGATCTTGTAATTTCAAATCTCTTTGCTTCCTTGTGCTGTTTCACTGTTCCATCTTGCTCTTCCTCCTCTTCATACACTACCACTTGTAAAGTCTTCTTTCCAGTTTTGGTTCCTGTCCGAATGGCTTGAGTTAAGGCTGCTAGCTGTTTCTTAGGGAACTTAAATTTAAATTTTTTTTTAGTATCTTGCCTACTTCCAAAGTGATAATCTGATGAATCGGACTTGATTTCTGAACTGGTCTTCTCTTCATTGGTGAAATCTGTCTTGCTGGTTTCCTCTTCTTCGGGAATATTGGTTTCCATGGAACTGGAACTGGATTGCTGTGCTTTTGTCTTAAAATCAGACAAATAGTTTGACACATCAACTTCATTCAGCATTTGAGATGTGTCTTTATTGGTAGTAGAGTCTTGTGTTTCATCGTCTTCCTCTTCCTCCTCCTCCACTATTTTATTTTCTGTCATCATTCTTTCTAGCTCTTCTTCACATTCCTCGAATATTGTTGAAAGTCTCTTGTAAGCAGATCGAATATCCATAGGTTCATCAAATATGATGATGACAGGTTTTTTGTCCATGCCAACTACTGGATCTTCAGTTTCTGAATTGTCCAACACACCACCTTGTTCTATGATATCACTTCTGCCATCAATGTTAATTGTATGTACATCATCTCTTTTTCTTCTCACAATATCCTGCACTTCTCCACTAGACAAGACTTGTACCTTTGTTTTTGTTATCATAAAAGCAATATTGTCTGTTGGTGAATTTTCTTCACTTGCAGATGTATCTGTTGAATCTGTAAGTTCCATATAATTAACATTAGCATTTCTAGATACTTTAGGCCTTAAAACAACTTGCTGATCATTGTCTAGAAAGGGCAATTCTCGTTCCCGGAGTAATCTAGAAGCCAACAATAGATTGCTAACTTGTGTATCGTCATCAGGTGCAATGTCACTAGCTGAAACAAAGTTGTCCTGCTTTTTCATTTCATTTTGAGGAATTCTTTGTTGTTCTTCTGACATCTCAAAACTCAGTTGCTGTGGCTCTGTTTCATTAGCAGGATGATTTATTCTCAAGCCAACATCTAATTCTTTGCGTTTAACATCGTTTTCTGATGAACTTGAACAATGTTCCATGATTTCAGGCATGTTTGTTAGACATTGTACACTGTCCAGGAACAAGCCCTTATGAAATGCAGAATTTTCATTTGCTAAACAAGAATCTCCATTTGCAAAAATTCCAGAAGCATTCGAATCATCTGGTTTTCCTTTCCTCTGATCTTGCAGACTTTCTATGGTTTTTGGATGGTGTTCGGTTGACAGCCCCACTGTGACGCAATAAGCAACCTAAAAGAAGAAAATGTAAATTACAAATGGAATATTGATGATTAAAGAAGGGCTTGTATCATTTTTAACTATCACAGGATCTTGCAGATTGGTAATCTTACCTTTTTATCCTCTACTGTGGCATTATTTCTGTGTTCATCTAATTTAGCTGCTTCTTCATTGAAAAATTCCAATTTCTAGTAGAACAGTGCATGATATATTACTGCACAAAATGATATGCAGACCAATATGGATTGTAATTGGTGCAGAACTTTTATCAATCAATTTATAAAGTTTTCCCAGCAGGCTGTGCAAAAGCATCCATACAACATACCATGAAAATGAAAAAAATATCTGTAACAATGCAGGATACACATTAAAATACATTTCTCTTCCCTACACTGGCTAATTTTCTTCTCGTTATACTAGCAGCCTCACATGGTCACTGAAGAATTAAACTACAAGAGGTATATTTTGATGTGTGTATTACTTAGCTCTCTTAATTTTGCAGTGCCAATTTCCACTGCAAATATTTTCAGACTCATCTGCAAACCAGATGGCAGCTGTTCTTCTAAATCAGTGATCTTATCATGTCCTCTGCATTCAACATAATCTGCCCTAAAGTAGATATCGGTGGTAAAATTGATGTGTAGGACATGGCAAAAGTATCCCAAAAGGTGAATTGAACATCGATTATTATTTGCAACAGACTTTAGCTAGCAGTAAATCTGAATTCCATTGGCTTTTCAATGGACCAGCACTGTCAATTCAGTCCAAGTACTTTCTGTTAAACTAACAGGTCAGAATAAGGGACTCCTTTTACAAAGGCGCGCTAGGGCCTTAACTCACGCTAGCCGCTACCGCCTCCTTTTGAGCAGGCGGTAGATTTTATAATCCGGTGCGTGCGCTAAAACCGCTAGCGCACCTTCGTAAAAGGAGCCGATAGTGTTGTTTGTGACCCAGGTGCCTTCTAAGACCATGGCTGAGTCTGAATTCCTGCAGCCATCTCTCAGCTTGGTTTAGCTTTAGTCCCTAGCACACCCTACTGATGACAATAAAACAACGCACACTGGAGAGGGAGAAACAGGAGAGGGAGAAAGGCATAATTGTTCACCAGATTCTTGTTTAGTAAATGAAAATTCTGCATTTCATAAGGGCTTGTTCCTGGACAGTGAATATGCCATTTTATTGTCATAAAAGCAATACTATGATAGCAATACAGTTAAGATGCACACATGGCAACATCTTTCCCCTAGATTTTCAGGCCGGAGCAGTTGGCATTATTTTTAAATGCCAACCACTGCAGGCAAAAATATCCAGATAGTCAGTGGCAGAACCCAGGTAGTGGCTGTTGCTGGATATCTGAATACTGAGATAATTGCCTGGCACTCAAATGATCAATCTTTTAGAGGACTTTGATGCAGATCTCGATAACGGGGTTCTGTTTACATTGGACAGTGAAGCCCTTCTCACTAATATACCACAAATAGAAGAACTAGCGATTATTGAGAAAACCCTTACCAGGCGTAACACAGATCAAAGGATACCTAACCATTTTATTACTAGTCTTTAAGCTCGTTACATTAATGGGTGCTAGAATATATGTCTGTCTTTTTTTTTATTTCTGTCTCTCTCCCCCCTCCATTTCCCTGTGTAGCGCTGTCTCTGCTTTCTTCCTCACTTTGCACTCTCCAGCTGTAACATTACTGCCTCGCTTTTTCTCCTGCAAGCATGTCTGCTCTCTTTCTCATCCCCCTCTTTGCTCTTTTTTTCTTCTTGCAGGGGTCTCTGCTCTACTTTCTCTATGTGTTCCTTATTCCTGCAAACCTCTATGCTGTATTTTTTTCTCTGTATGCTCCTGATCTTGTGTTTCCCTGTAGGTATTTATTCCTATTTTTTTTCCTTCTGCAGTCTCAGCTCTTCTTTCTCTGAACATTTCCTTCCTCAGTCTGTCCAATTGCAGCTCTCTTGCCCTCTCCTGCTCCCCTTTCCCGACAAACCTGCGACTCCAGCAGCGTGTGCAGTACTCTACACACACTGCTTCGGGGCCTTCCACTGCCCTGATTTACTCTGGCACGTCCCTGATGACAGTAATGTTACAGCTGGAGATACTTTTCTCAAAGACCATCCATCCACTGATTACATGCAATTCTATAAACTCTACATTTGATGGTGTTAGAAGGAAAGATCATTCCATGAGGGAATAATTGTGGGTGGCCATGCATTATATAGGGAGAATGGTGAACAGCTGACACAGGGCCTGGCTGTTTTCTGTTGTGTCTTGTGCAAGTTGATCAGTTCAGTACTATAAAGCGGGAGTTATCAGGGCCTCCTCAGAATTAGTTGGCCCCTCCTGTTGGTGGGACTTAAGTGATAAATGAGGGGGGTACAAATACATGGGATCTGAGAGAAAATGGGAAGCCAGGTCCTGGCCCCTGAAGAAAAAAAAAAGCTATGGCAGGTGCATGGGTCCAGGAGCAGATGTGTAGTAAGAGAGACTAGCAGTGTGGTGGGTGATTCTAAGGACTGCAGCCAGGGAAAAAATATGGAGTGGAAAGGAAGCAGAAGCAAGTGGGAGGGCAGAGAGGGACAGTCTAAGTGTCAGAACAGAGGTGGATGGAGGTTAGTAAGGGAGGAGGAGTAGTAGCTGAGGTATGGCCCGGATGAGTATAAGGGAACCAGCAATGAGTAACAAGAGGAGAAAGGTACATGAGTGATGCATAATGCTCATGAAATGAAGGCACATTTGATCTGACATGCCCAAGAACCGCAGTGCACCTCCCTAGGCACAGGCAGGCAGGACAAAGATTTGGGACACCAATACTCTCGCAAAAGGATGACATCAATCTGGCAGTAAGGACCAGAATTGTACAGTGACTGATGGTGTGACATTCAGCAGAACATGAAGGAAAATCAGGAGAAAACAAAGTTTCCAGTGCTGAATGGGAGGACCAGAACAACGTTTCTGCCAGTAGAGGCTTCCATAAGGGCACAGACATGGCTGAGTTGTCTGCTGTGGCAGATACTAGTGAGCATACAGTAAACAGAGCTAAAAGCTTAACGGCTTCATAATGAACTGTATCCCTGAGGAAACAGGGCGAGACAAGTTGGGAACTGGGGTAAAGGAGGTATAATGTAGAACAATGTTTTTTTTTGAGAATTGTCATCAATCTGTAGCAATATGCTTCATATTTAGGTGTTCAACAAGGTGGGGGGGGGGGGGGGGGCAACTCAACCAGCCATAATAGGTATAGCTAAAGATTTTCAGATCTTCCAGCCAGGGAATTCTGTGGAACTAGCTGTTTTGTCGTCCCACTCCCCAAAAAAAGGTCAGTTATCTACCCAACGTTCTGTCTGAAGAGGCAGAAGATAGGTTGTTGACTTCTCTTGTTTCCTGGTTTGGATTTGCCATGGCTGACATCTATAACATATCATTAACAACAGGTACCAGTGGAACCAGAATCCAAAGCTGTCTTTCAGGGAACTATCGTGCCCCAACATCAAAGAGCTGGGCAAACCATTAAAAGCAGATCTGTCGGTCAGGGAATTGCTCTATGTCAGAAGCATGATAGAAGGATCATAAGCTTTACAGAAATACAATGGAAAAGAGGCACAAAGCAAGAGCGTTCAGAGGCCCACCAGTCCTTTCTGAGCAATTAGATAATAGCATCCTTAGCAATAGTGATCACTGCTTACAGTATCTGAGCAGGCCATAACGTACTACAGAACATGTTTTATTTAAATAGCAGTATGAAAGCATAAACACTGCACAAGGCGAGTACTATTTGCTATAAATGTTTGCCCCACAGGACTTACAACAGATTAACACACCTTCTCCTGCCCTTATTCCCCTTTAGTCTGAATTTCAAGAAGCCCGAGACACATAGCAGAATACATTACATTACATTAACATTGGCTGTATGATAAGCACTCATCCCCCCCCAATCTCATAGATGCAGATACTGTACATCGCATCCTCCAAGACCAAAGTCATGGCCATTGAGATGCATTAATTTGATGCTTAATCTCAATACTCCAAATGTCCCGAAGGCCAGTTTTTGGTTTTTTATTCACAAATCCCGATATTAATTTATACCACTGTGCGGGTTGGTGACCCATGAAATCCACCTGAAAGCATAAGAATTCTATACTATATTGTTTATTAAGAGTTTTCTATTCAGGGAACCCCGCCTGAATGGCCTGCTTCAATTGCAACCATCTAAAACTTTCTGATTTGTTGAGACCAAATTTATGTTGCAATTGTGAAAACTCAAGCATCCTCCCTAACAATCACTCTCTTTTATATCCCCCCCAAAAAATGGACGGTAGCCAGGGAGGACTTCGCTGAATTTTTATTAACCAACTCTTTAGCAAGTCCATACAACCTTCTATGCGGTGACATCAACATTCACCTAGAGCACAGGTGTCAAAGTCGGTCCTCGAGGGCCAGAATCCAGTCGGGTTTTCAGGATTTCCCCAATGAATCTGCATGAGATCTATTTGCATGCACTGCTTTCAATGCATATTCATTGGGGAAATCCAGAAAACCCGACTGGATTCCGGCCCTCGAGGAGGGACTTTGACACCCCTGACCTAGAGCAAACAGATCAGCCAGATATATCCGACCTCTGGTCACTAATCTCGCAGCTAGGTTACTTCAAACCCCCACCCATCGTAACCCACCAAAGAGGTCACCAGTTAGACCTGGTGACCTTCTCCGCCAAAGAACCAATCACTCCCAAATTCGTGTGGAAACAAGACAACTGGACAGACTCCCTATGGTCCTACCACAAACTTTGTAGCTTCTCCATTCACTACCAACAAAAAACCACCATAAACAGAAAAGCAAGAAACACCAAAACCCACACCACTAGAGGCAAGATCGACCCGAACGAATTCTGGTCCCGCTACGAAACTATCACAAAACAAAACGAAGAAGCGGACCAAATCATGACCACCTGGATCAAAGACAGCACAAACATTCTAAACGAAATAACCCCCTTAAAAACCAGCAGAATTAGATCCTCAAACCAGGAGGGCTGGTTTGACCTAGAGCTACTACAGGCAAAAAAGGACCTCAGAAAATCGGAGAGACAATGGACCAAATCTGGAACCCAAGAGCACAGAATAGCATGGAGACTCAAACTAAAAAACTACAAAACCCTAACCAAGGATAAACAAAAAAACTTCTATGCCCAAAAAATTGGAAATGTCATAATCAACAGTAGTAACCTTTTCAAACTGGTCAACGATCTTTACAATCTCGAGACAGTTACCGATAACCGCGACGAAGAACCCACACTAACCGCCAACTCCCTAGCCGACTTCTTCAACTCCAAAATACTGAAACTAAGATCTTCGATATCTGCCCCTGCCAATCCCCACGGGGACTTTCCAACCCTCCAAGACAACAACAGTTCCAAACCAGACCCGGGGTCCAGAGCAGACCTAAACTGGGATCAATTCACTACTATCGATTGGCAATCTTTCAACAAATTCTATAACAAATATACCAACTCCTTCTGTAGACTAGACACCTGCCCCCCTAACGTTATGAAAACGGCTCCAATCCACTTCAAAGCAAATATGCTGGCATGGGTTAACCTCCTACTATCTACCGGAAGCTTCCCAGCAGAACAAGGCCACATCTCGATCACCCCAATCATAAAAAACACAAAAGAACCACCTAATATCCCATCCAACTACAGACCGATCGCAAGCATCCCGCTATTCACCAAAATAGCAGAAGGGCTGGTTAATGCCGAACTTACCACATACCTTGATAAATTCAATATCCTTAATGACACACAGCACTGAAACCATTATAGCCTCTCTCCTAGACCACCTTCACACACTCTTCAGCCAAGGCTCCAGCGTCTTGATTGTACAACTCGACCTGAGTAGTGCATTCGACCTGGTCGACCACAACATTCTCCTTGACTGCCTCGCCTACATAGGCATCTCGGTCCAAGTCCTTAACTGGTTCCACGGGTTCTTACGGAACAGATCATACAGGGTATTCAAAAACGACGCCTTCTCATATAGCTGGGAGAACTCCTGCGGCGTTCCACAAGGCTCCCCCCTGTCTCCCATCCTGTTCAACGTCTACCTCGCCTCCCTAGGAAACCTTCTGCAAAACCTCAAGCTCAAATTTTGTATCTACGCAGATGACATCACTATAGTTATCCCGCTAACCAGTGTCACATCAGAGCTCCTCACCTCCCTCTCAAGCATACTAAATCAGATAGAACACTGGATGTTATCATACAGACTAAAACTGAACCCGGATAAAACAAAATTCTTCCTAGCAACCCCCAAAGATAAAATCAAAGACACCACAATTCAAGTAAAAGGATCCATTTTCCCCCTTGAACAAAACCTAAAAATACTGGGCGTCACACTAGACAAACATCTATCCCTTGACAAACGCACGGACAATACCGTCAGAAAAAGTATCTCGGTGCTTTGGAAACTCCGCACCATAAAAAAATACTTTGATGACACTTCATTCCGCCTGCTAGTACAATCCTCCATCCTTAGCATATTGGACTACTGCAATATCATTTACTTAAGCTCCACAAAAAAAACCATCAGGAGACTCAAAATGATCCAGAACACTGCTGTCCGCCTCATATTCGGCCTGAAAAAATGGGAACACATCACCCCTTTCTACCACAAACTCCATTGGCTGCCATTAGAATCCAGAGTCCTATTCAAATTCGCCTGCTTCTGCTATAAAACAGTATTTGGTTTATCCCCAAACTACATCATCCCTCACTTCGCCCTGAATCACAGCATCAAGGACTCCCGCAGAATCCAACTCTTCGCCTACCCCTCCCTTAAACTTTGCCACTCTAAAAAATTCCTCGACAAAACCCTCGCCTTCCAAGCCACTAAGCTAAACCCATGGTTATCCCAAATGGCCCTCAAGGCCCCCAACTACCTCGGCTTTAGAAAACTACTCAAAACCTGCCTCTTCCAAGACCAGGATCCCAATGCCCCTTCTATCTAACAACCCCTCTCCCCTCTACATCCTTCCCTCACCCCCCGTGGCAACTTTGATCAATTTGTTATTGAACCGCTTGTAACCCCGCTCAACTAATGTAAACCACTTGTAACCTTGTTTAATTGATGTGAACCGCCTAGAACTCTTCCGGGTATGGCGGTATACAAAAATAAAGTTATTATTATTATTATTAGATATTAAATCTTCCAATGTACGAATTCCTGCCATCATCCAATGCTTCCAGATGATTTTAAAACCGCCAATTTTGATCTTGGGGTTTAGTCAAATCATTTGAGTTGTTGATTTGTTTATCGGAATAGGAGTTAGATTATTTACATATCTTAAGGTTTTCAATATATCAACAAATATTCTATGATCTTTATATGACCTTGGCATTTTGATACTAAGAACATAACCAAGTCGCAAAGGAAACATGAGTCTCCATTCTAACCAGAACCAGTCTGGGATATTATCAATGGGCTCTGGGAGGACCCAATACATACCTTGACGCAATACATAGGCCTGATGATATCTATAGAAATTAGGAAAATTTATCCCACCCTCCATAATTGGCTTTTGCAAAGACCCTAAAGCAATTCTAGGAATTTTACCCAGCCAAATAAATTTTGTTAAAATACTATTCAACTTTTTATAGAAAGACCCCTGGAAGAAAACTGGTAACATTCCCATTTGGTAACCCCCCCAAATCTCACATATTGAAAGCTGAGCTAGTTATAAGCTTAGCCAGCAGCCCTCTTTCACAATCCTTTCCCTCTGTGGAATTCTAACTTAAGCACTGCTGTATCACAGCATTCAGAAAACTTGGAACATAACATTCAAGACACAACCTGAGGCAATAGTTCTCCATTTGATAAAATGGGAAAAGGGTGATTGCAATCTGAGGGCAATCAAGTGCCCCTATTACATATGGTATACTCTAAGGTCAGGAAAAAGCATGCTTCATCTACTGCCGTTGAGTACACTGCTAGGGATGGTCATTCCTCCCCTATAGCCACTGTGGGGGTAAATTCTATTAAGTGGGTGCTAACAAGGACAGGTACGTTATGTCTGGAAATGCCAATATTCTGCAACTATAGTGTATATTTTATGGGTAGGTGCTCAGATAGATGGAGTCTGGCTGGGATTCACACTTATGCGCATAACTACTACAATAGGTTACATGTATATTTCCAGCATTTAGTTGTGAGCACTATGGCCGTCATATGCGTTTATTGGGCTGCAATTCACTTGTTACACTAGTATAAAGGAAAAGAGGCACCCACTGTGCTTTATAGACAGACTCACTGTTATAGAATTACCCCTTTGTTATGGAATGATCAATGGCAAGAAAACACAGGGAAGCCAAGCAGTAAGATAATTGGATTCATAGTTTACATTTCTTCACAGAGAGACAGCATTATATTGGAGCTCAGTCTGTTCCTGCAGACCATATCCGTTTCCAGTAACTCCAGTGACCCAAATCAAAATACACAGTTTAAATGACAGCCTGAACCTGGGCAGCTCAACACTCTTGCCACCTCTTTCTCTCTCATCCCTTTCTCTTCTATCTTCTGCTGCTCTAATTCTTGCATTAATGCAAATAGCATTTGTTAATCCTACTGGTAAAGAGCGATACAAATGAACACTAGCATACTTGGCATAGAACTAGACATATGCAGTAGAATCATGGTTAACTGACCTTCAGTTATCTGATGTTTTGGATTATCTGGCAGTAATCCAGGCTCTGTCCACCTACCTGCTTGAATATCAAGAGCACCATTGCTACATTCACCACATTCCTCCATCCCCCTCCCAAACAGTGGCAGCTGTGCCTCGTCCCCTACCTCTCCATCTTAACAGTAGCAGCCATATGTCCTGGCTCCCCACCCAGAGACTTCCCTTACAGTCCCTAATGGTGTGGCAGTAAAGTCAAGGCACCAGCATGAAACTGCGTTCAATATGGCTGCAACAACTTCTAGTATACCACAATAATTTTTTTCTTGTTACAGCTTGATGACTAAACAAAACAATGATCAAGACCCAACATGGCTGTTTCAGCAAATGCCTGCATCAGAGTGTAATATCAAATTGGATCCAGAACTGTGAAACAATTTTCGTCTTGTCTCCCCATCCTGGATTTAGGTTTTAGTGCCCTCTGGTGGTGTTTTTGCTTCTTTGGTTTGCACAGAGCTACTAGAAACTAGAGAGTTGCGCGGGGACAGAAATCCCACCCGTCCCCGCCAAAGTCCCACCCGTCCCCACCCGTCCCCGTGAGGAATCCCACCCGTCCCCACCCGTCCCCGTGAGGAATCCCTCCGTCCCCACCCGTCCCCGCGAGGAATCCCCTCCGTCCCCACCCGTCCCCGCGAGGAATCCCCTCCGTCCCCGCCCGTCCATATAAACTTCAGAAATAGTTATTTCATTTAATTATGCTACTGAATTAAAGGCTCTGGTAGAAACCCATTTACAAATAAGCAAAAAGACTTTATTAATTTGAAAATATTAATTGGGAAGAATACATACTTTGCAAATGGGTTTCTACCAGAGCCTCTAATGTTTATAAATTTTTATCAACACAACTAATATACTTTATCCTGAAGCAAAATAAAATAAAAAAAAAGAAATATAATTCTTTTCCTACCTTTGTTGCCTGGTTTCTGCTTTCCTCATGTTCTCATTCAATTCCTTCCATCCACTGTCTCTCTTCCTTCTGCATCTTCCATTTGCTCTGTTACTGTGCCTCTCCCTTTCTTCCCCCTTCCAAATTGGTCTGGCACCCATCTTTTTCTCTCCGCTCCCCCCATAGTCTGGCATCTGTCTTCTTCCCTGCCAGCGTCTTCTCCCTACTCTCTCTTCCCCATTTCCTTTCAGCGTCCTTCTCCCCCCATCTTCCCCATGTCCTGTCAGCGTCCTTCTCCCCCCTCTGTCTTCCACATGTGCTTTCAGTGTCCTTCTCCCCCCTCTGCTTCCCCATGTCCTTTCAGCGTCCTTCTCCCTCTCTGTCTTCCCCATGGCCTTTCAGCGTCCTTCTCCACCCCCCCGTCTTCCCCATGTCCTTTCCGCGTCCTTCTCCACCCCTTTGTCTTCCCCATGTGCTTTCAGCATCCTTCTCCCCCCTCTGTCTTCCACAAGTGCTTTCAGAGTCCTTCCCCCCCCCTGCCCTTCCCATGGCCTTTCAGCGTCCTTCTCCACCCCTTTGTCTTCCCCATGTGCTTTCAGTATCCTTCTCCCCCCTCTGTCTTCCACAAGTGCTTTCAGAGTCCTTCCTCCCCCCCCTCCCTTCCCATGGCCTTTCAGCGTCCTTCTCCACCCCTTTGTATTCCCCATGTGCTTTCAGCGTCCTTCTCCCTCCTCTGTCTTCAAGTGCTTTCAGAGTCCTTCCCCCCCTCCTCCCGTCTTCCCCCCCTCCTCCCGTCTTCCCCATGGCCTTTCAGCGTCCTTCTCCCCACTCCTTCTCTACCGCCCCGGGTGCAGCACAGCCGGCCAGGTCCCCTTACTTTTGTGGCACTTCCCCGACCGACTGACAACAGCCCCGGTCCGACAAACCTCCCTTCCCTTAACTGCGAATCTAAATTACCTTATTACAGCTGCTGTAAGAAGATAATTTAGATTCGCGGCTACAGGGCAGGGAGGATTGTCGGACCGGGGCTGTTGTCGGTCGGTCGGGGAAGTGCCATAAAAGTAAGGGGACCTGGCCGGCTGTGCTGCAACCGGGGCGGGGTGTGGCGGGGCGGACCGCCCCCTCCCTTGGTAGCCACTCGAACCGCGAGGCTACTCTCCTCCTTACCTGCACTGCCTGCAGCACAGAGCCAAACGGAAGTCTTCCCGACGTCAGCGCTGACGTCGGAGGGAGGGAGGGCTTTGTTTAAGCCCTCCCTCCCCTCCGACGTCAGCGCTGACGTCGGGAAGACTTCCGTTCGGCTCTGTGCTGCAAGCAGAGAAGGTAGGGAGAAGAGCCGCGCGACTGAGTACATCCAGCTTTGTTTAAGCCCTCCCTCCCCTCCGACGTCAGCGCTGACGTTGGGAAGACTTCCGTTCGGCTCTGTGCTGCAAGCAGAGAAGGTAGGGAGAAGAGCCGCGCGACTGAGTACATCCAGCCCCGCAGGAACCCCGCGACCCTCGGAGGCGTCCCCACGGGATCCCCGCGACCCTAGGGGGCGTCCCCACGGGATCCCCGCGACCCTAGGGGCGTCCCCACGGGATCCCCGTGACCCAAAGGGGGAACCCGCGGGATGCCCGCGGGTCCCGCGGGATTCCCGTCGTCCCCGTGCAGCTCTCTACTAGAAACATGAATTAAATTTTCCTCCAACTCTCTCTGAACTAAATTTCTGTCATAAAAAAGACTACTTCTATGCAACAGTAATAGTAATCTCCTTATTAATATGAAATTTGCTGGAAATGTGCTAATTTTAGTGCAATTAATATTCACATGCTAGCATGCAGTTTTTAATACTAGATGGCCAGTTGAGTCAGTACCAAAAAAACCCCCAAACAACTGGGTACAAAACCATGAATAAAAATGTGTTCTCTGGTTAGTACACTTTATTACATCAGCCCCTATAGATAGCTGTATACATCTAAAGTGATGCTATGAAAATTAGAAATAACATACAACTGCCCCCTTCAAATTCTCCCTCTTACCTGCTTCCTTGCTCACAGCCCTCCTCTCTTTTAATTCAAGCTCCTTTTGGTTCTCTCCCCCAGGCCCTGGCAGTTAAATGGAAAGCAAGATGCCAGCAGCACCAGCTCACAGTAACTGCTCATTTCTCAACCTCATGACAAATTTGAATCAGATACACAAAACAATGAATAGACTGGTATACAGTTCTGTATTATCCTGTGCATTTCATTCATTCTTCCGTGGACAGCTCTCCATAAAAAAATAAATGATTCTGGTCATATCACGGAATGGAATTCAGTTTCCATACTGAGTGACAGAATGCACAGCTGAAATATACAGAACGGATAATTTGGAATAAGCAAAATTAGGGAATTCTAAAAGCAGGTTTCTTGTGTCAGTGAGAGTCTCTGTGGTTTGTGAGAGTGTATCAGTAAATCCAGTATGTATTCCTGTAGTGCTGGATTACCAGTTCTGGCACTTGTGGTTTTCCCATGGTGAAACGGTACTAAGATGGTCTGAGTGAAAACCAATATGCTCAAGATTCCAGACCAGCTGGGAAGCTGTAACATTTCTTGGAGAGACTGAAACACACTTCACACTTGATATAATCACAAAAACAGACTGCACAAACTCCTCCTATTAAGCAAGGCAAGGTTCAAGCTCAAGAAAGCAAGCCAGGTAAAAGTGGTAATGGAGTTATCCAGAAAATGAAGTGCTAGAATGCTCAAGATATAGCTTAATGTTATGTATCAAGGAAAGCAAAGGAAACTGTTTTATTGACAGATCATAACTAAGTCCTAGAAAATTTTGATGTAAAAGCAATCTGCAGGGGAAGAAGCTAAAACTGAATGCCATTGTTATTAATCAATTGATAGAAATACTTTGGGTTTTTTCAAACCTATGTGGTGTGTATATATGTGCAGTCTAGGTTAAATTTTGTGATCCAGTACTTAGATGCTGCATTAAGTCCATGCAAATTACATTGGTTACAGCCCATACCATAGTGTCTGATCACATGATATTCCTAGGGTACTTCACAAAGTACCTTCAACCCCTTTTGTACTATAGTGAGATGGATTCTTCTCCTACATTTCACGATCAGATAAACTCTTTGGCAAAGAAATGTTTCTTTAGCTTGCGTAAGCTGAGGAAAATTAGATCGCTATTTCATCATGAACATTATTTATTATTGGTACAATCAACTATCCTCGCTCAGTTGGATTATTGTAATTCTGTCTACTTGGGTATTAAAAGGGTAGTTTAGACTAGCTGCAGTTGATACAAAATACAGCGGTTAAAATTATCTCTGGAAAGAGGAAATACGATCATGTATCCCAATTACTGAGAAAACCTCACTGGTTACCAGTTTGTTTTAGGATATAATTCAAGTGTGCATGTGTTATCTTTAAATTTCTTTATGGAATATTTGATCCTTCTATCCCTCTATGTTGGAATGCTACTAGATCCTGTTAGTCAAGGACTACAACAATATATAAATTATCATTTCCTTCTTTTAGAGGACTTAAATGTGCTGGGAAGCTTAGTAAATCTATGGCATTAAAACTGGTTGAAATTTGGAATAGGCTTCCTGATTCCACCAGACTGATAGGACAGTATTTACAATTCCGTAAAGATCTAAAAACTTGGCTGTTTACATTAATCTGAAAAGTTTACCTGCTGAAGTGCTGTAGCAACACTATATCCTAATCTTTTTAGTCTTTAATTTTAGTTTTAACTTTATTTCAGTGTTGTCTTTAAAATGATGCACTTATAATTATTCCACTCTTAGGCTTTCTTTCATAGGTTTATTCTTATGTCATTCTAATTTAATCAATTGTGAACCGAGTCGAGCTCCCTTGGGAGATGACCCGGTATATAAACTGAAGATTAGATTAGATTAGAATTTACAATTCTCCCTATAGAATAAGGATGGAGAGATAGATTGGTATGACGGGGTGGAGCTTGAAGTCTGTGGGCGTGTTTTCTCACAGATGTTTGATGGTCATGAGTCTAAGGAATGAGGGAAACCCTTCTCTAGAGGACTGATGGACCAAAGGCACCATCTCATCTAGCTCAACGGTCACTTTCTGCTGGCAGTGTCATAATTTAGCCACTTTGCTCCAGAACCAGGCTTGCAAGCCTCCCATAGGCCATTTTTGTCCCAGCTCTGATTTAAAGTGAGGTTTTAACCCTTCTGTGACTCTGAATCTTTTTTATAATCATTCTTTCCTATTTCTCATAATGACTCTAGCAGCTATCTACTTCCCTCAGGAAGACAATGGGACCTGCCGAGAAAAATTCAAACTCTCTATCCCTTTACAATATACCCTGTTTAAAAATCAATCGCCATGATGCCTAACATTTTCCATTATCTGCGTCAGAGAGCTGATCACAGAACTGAATGCTTATGATAAGTGAGTAAGGATACAAAATAAGTCACAGGAGGGGTGGCAAATTACTAAGAGAAGTGGCATTTTTCCAATAAACAACTATTTTATTGGTTTTTTTGTTTTGTTTTTGCATTGGGGATGTTTATCGGTGTTCTTCAGTGAAAACCTAAAATTAGAAATTGCATATAGTCTTTTTAGTGTAATCTCTCTACATTCGGGCAAAATCAATAAGTAGCATAGCCATGGGAGGCCAGGACTCCCTCACTTTTGGTTCAGGCTCCCCCCCCCAAAACTGTGCCACTGTCTGTTGCCATGGCTGGAAGGGATCTCTAAGGCCTGCCAGTGGAAGTAGCGCTCCACCCGCAGCCTGTCAGTTTGTGGATCTTTCACTGGGCTCCTAGCACTACTCCAGGCCTACTCCCCCCCCACCCCCCTACCTCCCCCGAGGTGAGCTAATTTTTTGCTAAACTGAGCATACATAGTGGGGGGAGGGCAGCAGCCCTTGGAAAGAGTACTTGACTACCAGGGTGCGGATAAAGAACTACTTCTGCTAGTAGGGTTTGGTATTTAGAGGTCATTTGGCTATGTGGCTAATTAGTAGTAAGGTGGATCTGAGTGAGGTTACTTTCCCCTGCAGACTTTGGTATAAAAAAGGAAACCAAGCCAAACATCTACATAAGTAAGTGCTTATGTGTACACAGAAGAGAGAGAGTTAGTGGTTATGTGAAGAAAGAAGGTCTGGCACACTGATTCCTGCCACTGTTACCTTCTTTTCTTTGGGATGTACTAAGGACCCAGGCCTTGCATCTTTGTCCTGAGTATCAGTTCTGGACTGTTCAAGATCAGTTTTTGAATTTGCATCCACCACTGAACACTTCTGAAAAGCCTAAGAAATTAAAACGTGCAATTAGCATAATTTGTTGCTCTTAGTAAAAATACAGAAGGATGTTTTTTTTGTAAACTTACAATAAGCGTATGACATCTAAGCCGAGGACTGCTTTTTATTAGCTATATTGCTTTTGAGACCACAAAACTGAATATTGTAGCATACTTTTATGTGGCAATATTGATAAATAAAATGTTTACTACAAAATATGCACATTGCAGATATTTCATAGTAAATGACAGCAGAAAAAGGCCGAATGGTCCATCCAGTCTGCTCAAACATACACACTCTATAATTTAATGATTTAATTTAAAATGTTCTTTTTCTTAGATATTTCTGGGCCAGAAACCCAGAGCTCTGCCCGGTACTGTGCATAGGTTCCATCTACTGGAGTCTCTGTCACTCCAGCTCATCTAAATCACCCTAGCCCATCCTCAACTGAATGGCCATATACACGACATAGACCATGCAAGTCTGCCCAGTACTGGCCTTAGTTCTTCAATATATGCCATTATTTTCTGATTAAAGATCCTCTGTGTTCATCCCATGCTTTCTTGAACTCTGCCACCGTTTTCCTCTCCACCACCTCTCTTGGGAGTGCATTCCAGGCATCGACCACCCTCTCCGTAAAGTAAAGAAGAATTTCCTAACATTACTCTTGAGTCTACAACCCCTCAACCTCAGATTATGCCCTTTGGTTTTACCATTTTCCTTTCTCTGGAAAAGATTTTGTTCTATATTAATACCTTTCAAGTATTTGAACATCTGAATCATATCTCCCCTGACCCTCCTTTCCTCTAGGGTATACATATTCAGAGCTTCCAGTCTCTCCTCATACGTCTTTTGGTGCAAACCTTCTACCATTTTCATCACCTTTCTCTGGACCGCTTCAAGTCTTCTCATGTCCTTTGCCAGATAAGATCTCCAAAATTGAACGCAATACTCCAAGTGGGGCCTCACCAACGACCTGTACAGGGGCATCAACACCTTCTTTCTTCTACTGATTACGCCTCTTTCTATACAGCCTAGCATCCGTCTGGCAACAGCCACTGCCTTGTCACACTGTTTCTTTGCCTTTAGATCTTTGGAAACTATCACCCCAAGGTCCCTCTCCCCATATGTGCATATCAGCCTCTCACCTCCCAGCACATATGCTGGGAGGTGAGACCTCATTTGGAATATTGTGTTCAATTCTGGAGACCACATTACCAGAAAGATGTGCTGACAGTTGAGTCAGTTCAGCGGATGGCCACCAGGATGGTCTCGGGGCTCAAGGATCTTCCGTATGAAGTAAGGCTGAATAAATTGCAGCTGTACTCACTTGAAGAACGAAGAGAGAGAGGAGACATGATTGAGACATTTAAATATATCACGGGTCGTATCGAGGTGGAAGAGGATATCTTTTGTCTTATGGGACCTTCGTCCACCAGAGGGCATCCGCTGAAAATCAGGGGAGGGAAATTTCATGGGGACTCCAGAAAGTATTTCTTCACTGAGAGGGTGGTCGATCATTGGAATGAACTCCCACGGCAGGTGATTGAGGCCAACAGCATGGTAGATTTCAAAAATAAATGGGATATTCATGTGGGATCTCTAATGAGGTAAGGGCAGGAGGTTGGTGAGCAAACTCATGGGGGAAGGGTCACTGGAGTGGGCAGACTTGATGGGCTTTGGCCCTTTTCTGCCGTCATTTTTCTATGTTTCTATGTTTCTTTCTATGTTTCTATATGGCTCCCTTATCAACAAATGCAGTGTAGCAGGCTGCTGGAATATTCTGTCATTGTAGCTGCAGAAAAATAGTTTTATGGGCTCCTGCTCTGGAAAAAGGGTGCCAAAAGTGTAACAGTAGAGAAATCTATTCAGAGTTTCTCATCTAATAGGAGTGGACCATGAGCTTTTAGAGGGAAGTATAAAGCCCTAAATTAAGGTAAGGGCCTTGTCCTAACTCTCTCAAAGGGATTCAACCAAGAAGGCTGTAGAGGAGCATTAGATGGAGAGCCAAACTCATGGGGCCCACAAGAGCCTTAGCTCTTTATTCCAGGGACTGAAGGAGGAGGAGGAAGAAGAAAAATAAAAAGAAGAAAAGAGGCTGTTAGCTTGCAAATCATCTGTCCCCTGGAGTCACAAGAAGCAGGGCCAAATTTTTCTCACCTGCACTGAACTGATCCACAGCTGCCCCTCTGAGACACAGCATGCCCTAAGGCAAAGGGTCAGTCATGGAAAGATTGGATCTTAAACCTTAGTCAGAGACAGCAAGGCTTGAAGCTGCTGACAACAGTAAGTCTCAGTCAGGGAAGGGATTGAAGGCTGAAAGCAGCTGAACCAGTGAGTGACCATCAGGGCCTAAATTGTCCACCCAGTACTTAACTTGTTCTTGTTGTCTAGTTAGTACATTTTCATTATCCTTATACTAAATATACTTGTTAAATACTCATTAAAGGGTCTTTTTATTTATAGCCATCTCCAGTACTCTTTTTTGCCTCATTGCTACTCTGCTGTGCCTAGTCGTGTATGGTGAGAGCTTTCAAGGGATTCAATGAATTCCCAGCTCTATGGCCAAGATTTTTTATTTTTTGCTTACTTTTAGCTTGATGTAGTTTGATTTGTTGAGTACCGTATTTTCACGCATATAACGCGCGCGTTATACGCGTTTTTACCTACCGCGCATACCCCTCGCGCGTTATATGCGTGAGCGCGGTATACAAAAGTTTTAAAACATAGTTCCCACCCCGCCCGACGCCCGATTCACCCTCCCAGCAGGACCACTCGCACCCCCACCCCGAACGACCACTCGCACGCGCTCCCACCCGCACCCGCATCCACGATCGGAGCAAGAGGGAGCCCAAGCCCTCTTGCCCGGCCGACTCCCCGACGTCCGATACATCCCCCCCCCCCGGCAGGACCACTCGCACCCCCACCCCGAACGACCGCCGACTTCCCGACAATATCGGGCCAGAAGGGAGCCCAAACCCTCCTGGCCACGGCGACCCCCTAACCCCACCCCGCACTACATTACGGGCAGGAGGGATCCCAGGCCCTCCTGCCCTCGACGCAAACCCCCCTCCCCCCCAACGACCGTCCCCCCCCAAGAACCTCCGACCGCCCCCCAGCCGACCCGCGATCCCCCTGGCGACCCCCACGACCCCCCCACCCCCCTTCCCCGTACCTTTGGTAGTTGGCCGGACAGACGGGAGCCAAACCCGCCTGTCCGGCAGGCAGCCAACGAAGGAATGAGGCCGGATTGGCCCATCCATCCTAAAGCTCCGCCTACTGGTGGGGCCTAAGGCGCGTGGGCCAATCAGAATAGGCCCTGGAGCCTTAGGTCCCACCTGGGGGCGCGGCCTGAGGCACATGGGCCCAACCCGACCATGTGCCTCAGGCCGCGCCCCCAGGTGGGACCTAAGGCTCCAGGGCCTATTCTGATTGGCCCACGCGCCTTAGGCCCCACCAGTAGGCGGAGCTTTAGGATGGATGGGCCAATCCGGCCTCATTCCTTCGTTGGCTGCCTGCCGGACAGGCGGGTTTGGCTCCCGTCTGTCCGGCCAACTACCAAAGGTACGGGGAAGGGGGGTGGGGGGGTCGTGGGGGTCGCCAGGGGGGTCGCGGGTCGGCTGGGGGGACGGTCGGAGGTTCTTGGGGGGGGCGGTCGTTGGGGGGGAGGGGGGTTTGCGTCGAGGGCAGGAGGGCCTGGGATCCCTCCTGCCCGTAATGTAGTGCGGGGTGGGGTTAGGGGGTCGCCGTGGCCAGGAGGGTTTGGGCTCCCTTCTGGCCCAACTACCAAAGGTACGGGGAAGGGGGGTGGGGGGGTCGTGGGGGTCGCCAGGGTGGTCGCGGGTCGGCTGGGGGGGCGGTCGTTGGGGGGAGGGGGGTTTGCGTCGAGGGCAGGAGGGCCTGGGATCCCTCCTGCCCGTAATGTAGTGCGGGGTGGGGTTAGGGGGTCGCCGTGGCCAGGAGGATTTGGGCTCCCTCCTGGCCCGATATTGTTGGGGAATCGGCGGTCCTTCGGGGGGAGGGATGTATCGGACGTCGGGGGGGGGGGCATCAGGCTTTCAGGATGGGGACAGACCTTCAAGGGGGGACAGTGCACGGAAGTCAGGGGGGGTGAACGGAGAGTCGGGACAGCGCACGGAAAGTCGGGGCAGTGCACGGAAGTCAGGGGGGGGTGAACGGAGAGTCGGGACAGCGCACGGAGAGGCGGGGCAGTGCACGGAAGTCAGGGGGGTGAACGGAGAGTCGGGCAGCATGCGCGGTATAATCGTGAGCGCGTTATACCAAAGTTTTTGTGCTTATCATCGTGATTTCTGCGCGCTATACACGTGTGCGCGTTTTATACGGGTGCGTGTTATTTGCGTGAAAATACGGTAAGCAGCCTGCTCGACCAGTGAAACTGCATCCCCCCCAAAAAAGCAAGGATCTTGGGCTTGGGATTCTCTGAACCTACTGAATACCACAACAGTACTGATCTCAATTTGATTGGCCATCTGCCTGTTGCTTGTTCAACCAATTAAATTCAGAGCAGTGCTCTTGGGGCCTTTAGGCGGTGGGGTGAATCAAACTCAGGACATGGGAGGGAGGGAATAGAAAGGGACAATTGTTGGGCCTGGGTGAAGAAAGGAAAGAAGGAAGGAGACTCATGAAATCACCCGACAACAAAGGTAGGAAAAAAGATTTTATTTTTAATTTAGTGATCAAAATGTATCAGTTTTGAGAATTTATATCTACTGTGTATATAGGGTGTGTATGAAAGATTAAAGGAACAGCATGGCAGGGAAGGGAAGACAGGGTGCAGAGCTTGGCAGGGAGGGGGGACAGGGTGCAGAGCCTGGCAAAGAGTGTGGGGTTGGGTGCAGAGCCTGGCAGGGAGTGAGGGGGGCTGGGTGCAGAGCCTGGTATATAGTAGTACACAATTTGGTTCAGAATGTATTTTTTCTGGTTTTCCTATTCTAAATCTAGGGTGTGTCTTATGGACCAAAAAATACAGTAATTAAGATTCGGGCTACTAAGTTTTATTGTGGATTAGGGGCACAGAAGTCCAAGGAAATAATACATGATAAGACAAGGTATTAATGTGCAACAATCAAAAAACAAAACTTGGGGTGGCCAAATCCGATGATCTCAATCTTGCTATAGAATATGATTGTTTGAACAACTACATGAACAGGTCACAGCAAGAATCTGAACTAGTAATTTATTTAGTACATAGGGCTTTTTATCGTTACAATTCAAGAGGGAGAGAATTGCGTCGCTTCTGTGAAAGTATCCTTAGTTCAACAGAAAGAATTTGTATACAATTGCAAGAAGGCAGTTAGAAGAATGTTAGAGTGTACAGGGTGAAGGTATTCTGTCTCTCATATAACTATGACTGAGGAGAAAGAAGGAGAACATTAATGAGAAATATCTATGACAGTTTGGGTAGAAGACACTGGAGGACTCGGATATTAGACTTTTGAAGACAGTGCTGTTAATATTCAGGGGCGTTTGCAAAAGGACATTCGTATCAGAACATCCCAAACAATCTGTCTGAAATACATGAGATGGACATCCATGTGTTGAAAATGTACAGCATGAACATCCATTTTACAAACGGAAACACCCAAATTTTGAATGTGGAAAAACAAGGGTCATGGACATCTATATAGCAGCATTCTTAGAAAATAGCCACACAGACAGAGCAGAGGGTCACCCTAGTGGTTAGTGAAATGAACTGTAAACCAAAGGGATTCAGGTTCAAATTCCACTGTAATATTTTTTTTTTTTTTTGGGGGGAGGGAGAAGGGGGAATTGTGAGCCCTCCTGGAACAGAAAAATACCTACTGTATCTGAATGTATACCACTTCAATAGCATTCAGACTGCAGATACAGTAGGTATTCTTCTGTTTTTGGAGGCCTCAATTTAAAAAAAAAAATTGAAGTGGGATTTGAACCTGCGTCCTTTGGTTTACAGTCCACTGTACTAATCACTAAGCTGCTTCTCAGACCTGCTTCATGTTCTGTTAAGAATACCTATAATACCTGAAGCCTAGAGCCCCCTTCCGGTTTCATTTTCAGGGGAGAGGGACGGGGGGGGGGGGGGAGAACAACTACTAGGGTAGTGCTTCTCAACTTGGTCCATAAATTTGATTTTCATATACTGTCTTCATTATGTGCAAATTTCTTTCATGCATATTCATTATGGATATCCTGAAAACCTGACTGGCAAGGAGGTACTCCAGAACCAAATTGAGAAACACTGGATTAGTGGATTAAGCAAGTGTCATGCCTTAATCCAGTGATTCCCAAACCTGGTCCTGGAGGTCCTGCAGTCAGGTTTTCAGGATATCCACAATGAATATTCATAAGAGATTTGCTTAAACTGCCTCCACTACATCCAAATATGACTGGGATGCCTTAAAAACCAGATTTGAGAAACACTGCCTTAATCCCTCCAGTGGACATCTGACCAATCAGAGCATCTTGTAACCTGAAGGTTCCTGAAACAGGTCAAAATAAGGGCATCCTTTTTTTTTAATATTGTCGATTCTTCCCCTTTAGTAATCATTGTTGAACTTCCAAATTTCAGGCCCTCCTTAATAAGAGTTAACCAATTTCTGGCTGCAAAACTCTGGACATATGAACCTGCCCTGTTCCACCCCTCCCAGACCCGGCCAGTTCAGCTTCTAGTGCCGCCAAGTTCCACCTCCAGATTCGCCCCCCCCAAAATCCTCTTCTCTTCCCTGAGTAGCTCTGGCCACATCTGGAGGGCCTAGAGCATGACGTGTATGACGTGGATGATGTATGTGACGTCATCCATGCATGCTCAGAGGCCCTCCATATGTAGCCGGAGCTGCTCGGGGCTTTCCAAAACCCAGAGAAATGCCGGGTTTTGGAAAGTCCATCCGGGAGCCCAGACAGTCCTCTAAAAAGAGGACATAAGAACATATGAATTGCCACTGCTGGGTCAGACCAATGGTCCATTGTGCCCAGCAGTTCGCTCACGCGGCGGCCCTCTGGTCAGAGACCAGCGCCCTAACTGAGACTAGCCCTATCTGCGTATATTCTGGTTCAGCAGAAACTTGTCTAACTTTGTCTTGAATCCCTGGAGGGTGTTTTTCCCTATGACAGACTCCGGAAGAGCGTTCCAGTTTTCTACCACTCTCTGAGTGAAAAAGAACTTCCTTACGTTCGTACGGAATCTATCCCCTTTCAATTTTAGAGAGTGCCCTCTCGTTCTTCCTACCTTGGAGAGGGTGAACAACCTGTCCTTACCTACTAAATCTATTCCCTTCAGTACCTTGAATGTTTCGATCATGTCCCTTGTTTGAGGGAGAAAAGGCTCAGTTTCTCTAATCTTTCACTATACGGCAACTCCTCCAGCCCCTTAACCATTTTAATCGCATGTATGGCGACCAGTGCTGGACGCAGTACTCCAGAAAGGTTTATTCTTGAGGGTAGCTAAGAATGTAAAGTTAAAAAGCAATGTCAATCTATAGCTCAGGGCTTAAATTAAATTCCAAAGGCGTCAGTAAAAAGGAAGCCTTTGAGAGAGCCTTTAAATCTCTCCAATACCGTCTCCTCTCTTAGATGGATAGGTAAGTGATTTCATTGTTGGGGAGCTGTAACCGAAAAGATTTCATTTCGCCTTTATAACCTTCAAGGAGGGAATTGTAGGAAGTTGCCGATTTGTGGATCTAAGAGTTCTTGAAGTAGTGTGGGGAATAAGGAGCCTGTCCAAAAATGCAGGTAGATTTGTCCGTCTAATTTTGAATGTTAAAGGAGCTTGTTTATAGGAAATTCTATGTTGAACTGGTAACCAGTGAGCATTTTTTAGGAGAGGTGTGACATGGTCATATTTTTTTTGAATTTGTAACACATCACTATCTTGAACAATGGCAGTGCCTGATCCCTAGCAGTACGTGAAAACCAGACTGCTATGTGAAGGGGATGGGATTTGATATACACTTCTCCCTCCGTATCCATAGGAGTTAGGGGCACAGCCGGCCTGTGAATATTAAAAAACTGCAAATAATATTCGGGCCGGTTCTGCCCCTAACCACCGCTTCCCCCGGCTATTTTAACCCCCTGTAAGCCCCCCCCCCTTAAGCCTTATCTGGTGGTCTAGTGAGTTTTCTGGGCAGGAGCGATCTTCCCAGGCTTCTACCCCGTGAAGATCGCTCATAGGGAATAGCTGCCTTGAGCTCCCGTCGTAGACTCAAGAGACCAAGGGAGCTCAAGGAAGCCATTTCCTATGAGCGATCTGCACGGGGCAGGTGTGTGGGAAGATCACTCCTACCCCGAAAACCTGCTAGACCACTAGGTAAGGCTTAAGGGGGGGCTTACAGGGCTTAAAATAGCCCAAAAAATTAAAATGTTTTTTTTTTGTTCAAAAATCGTGAATAACCGAATCTGCGGATGCTGAAACCGTGGATTCAGAAGGAGAAGTGTACTGCCTTTCTGTGGTTACACTCAAAAGTGCTTTATATATGATTTTAGCTTTGTAAACCGGCCAGGTGCATGTCGATGGTCAGTATATTAAAATTTAATTAAACTTATGTACTGGCACTTTTTATACCTGGAGACTTAAGTGATTTGCCCAGAGTCACAAGGAGCTGTGGTGGGAATGGGCCAGGTCAGCCTGCTAAGTAAGGAGATCCACAACTTTTTGATACAGCTTTCAATCCTTAACCCTACTCCTCTGCCCTCCAACTCAGCCCGCTGATTAACCGTTCCCTTGACTGTATCCATGACATTCTCTTTGTCTGTCTTGCCTGTTTAGATTGTAAGCTCTTTTGAGCAGGAACTGTTTTCTTACTCTTTGTGACTCTGTGCAGTGCTGAATGTGTCTTGTAGCGCTATAGAAATAATTAATAGTACGGTAGTGGTAGAAGTAGTACTGTGTACACAGGTAGTACTGTGTACAACCTGCCAAATAATGAGCCCTACCTGTATATCCCTAAGCACTGCTTGGGGCTCAGCCTGCTAAATACAGAGTCTTTCCTGTGTATCTACTGCATTTCTAGAAGTCAGCTTGCCAATAAGAAGCCCTATTGGTATGCCAGTATACACTGCTAGGGATCAAACTGTCAAAATAATGGGCCCTAATTCAGGACACCGCACCTTCAAAAAGATGTAAATAGGATGGAGTTGGCTCAGAGGGCGGCTACAAAATCAGTCAGTGGTCTCTGTCACAAAGCATATGGGGACAGAGAGAGACCTTAATATGTATACTCTGGAAGAAAGGCAGGAGAGGGGAGATACGATTGAGACTTTTAAATAGCATTAATGAACAGGAGGAAAGCCTTTTTCGAATGAAGGAAAACTCCGGAATGAGAGGGAATGGTAAGAATTAAGAGGCTATAGGCTCAGGAGTAAGCTAAGAAAATGCTTTTTTTTTTAATGGAAAGAGTGGAAGATGTGTGGCATAGTCTCCTGGTAGAGGTGGTGGAGACAAACTGACTGAATTCAAGATAGCATGGGACAAGAATGTAGGATTTCTCAGGGAGAGAAGGAGATAGTGGATGTTGCGGAAGGGCAGACTGAATGGGCCCTTTGGCCTTTATCTGCCGTAAGTATCACTTGCTAAATATGGAGCCTTGCCTGTGTATCACGATGCATTGCTAAGGGTCTGCCTGCCAAATAAGAAGCCCTATTGGTATCTTTCTATGCACTGCTAGAGGTCAGCCTATCAAATAAGGTGCTGGAGGGAGGAAGGAAAAAAAAGGGCTTTTTTTTTTTACATAAGGAGCCGTTTTTGTTCAGCTACTTTGTGTGCATTTCATGGCAATTTTACAGTGCCATTTCCACACTAAAACCCACGTTATTCTGGAAGCAAGATTAGTGTAACTAAACTAGAAGTGAACTATCATGCTATCTTGTTACATCTGCCCTGTAGCGTGGTGGATACATCCCACAGCTTTCCAGTATGACCAGTATGGAGGACCCTCAGGGGTGGGAAAGTGAAGTCGCAGCTAGAGATAGTTTTACCAGACGTCTGGACATTTCCTTCTTTTTGAGGACATGTCTGGGGGTCCGGACAGCTTTTCAAAACCCGGCATTTTGTCCGGGTTTTGAGAAGCTTCCCGTCAAAGGGGCATCTGCGCATGTACAGATGCAACGTGGTGACATCATGCGCACACGCACGAGTGTGCCTGACATCATTGCGTAGCGTCCGCGCATGCATGGATTTTTTTGGGGGCAGGGCTGGGGGGCAGAATGGGGCGTGACATGGGCAGAACAGGGCGAGTCTGGGGGGCTGTGGCCATGGGTCCGGACTTTACTTTGGGAAAATCTGGTAATCCTAGCTAGAGATCATGTAGTGCTTGCTGAATTTCAATACCTGCTCAACGTTAGCAACCGAGATGGAAGAACATAAGAACATAAGCAATGCCTCCGCTGGGTCAGACCTGAGGTCCATCGTGCCCAGCAGTCCGCTCACGCGGCGGCCCAACAGGTCCAGGACCTGTGCAGTAATCCTCTATCTATACCCTTCTATCCCCTTTTTCAGCAGGAAATTGTCCAATTCTTTCTTAAACCCCAGTACCGTACTTTGCCCTATAACGTCCTCTGGAAGCGCATTCCAAGTGTCCACCACACGTTGGGTAAAGAAGAACTTCCTAGCATTCATTTTGAATCTGTCCCCTTTCAACTTTTCCGAATGCCCTCTTGTTCTTTTATTATTCGAAAGTTTGAAGAATCTGTCCCTCTCTACTCTCTCTATGCCCTTCATGATCTTGTAAGTCTCTATCATATCCCCTCTAAGTCTCCTCTTCTCCAGGGAAAAGAGACCCAGTTTCTCCAATCTCTCAGGGTATGGAAGGTTTTCCATCCCTTTAATCAGACGAGTTGCTCTCCTCTGGACTCTCTCAAGTAACGCCATGTCCTTCTTAAGGTACGGCGACCAATATTGGACGCAGTACTCCAGATGCGGACGCACCATTGCCCGATACAACGGCAGGATGAGTGAAGTTCTGCCTCTCTTTGAGATATACTCTCTGCTTTTCAGTCTGTAAGCAGATACAGAACCCATGCTGGTGAGCTGTGGGCTGAGTCTAAGCAAATCACTACCTGTAATTCTGCCATGATTCGCTCCCCTTCTTCATCTTCATCCTTTAAGGGCGAGGCGATAGGAGTCTTCGATGGCAACGCTGGACCTTCTGATAGAGATTTTGTCATCTTTGACTGCAGAACAAGACCAGCCTCCTCATTAGGCTCCTTGAGAGTTTAAGAAACACAAAGCAAATAGTATGTACATATTTCCAGTGTGTTATTTCTACTGCATAACAGGTCTACATAGCAACAAAGGATTAAATTCTATAAATGGCGCCATAAAAATCAGTGCTAACTTAAAAATGCACTATTCTATAAATGTTATGTGTGTTCTTATGTCCCACGTACCACAACAAGTTGATACTAGAAGATTAAAGCCTGGAGGAAAAGATCTCAGATTCACCTACTGGGGATCATATATAGTTCACCCCAGAGTATAATGGTGACAAATATCCATCATTGATTAAAAACCTCCAACCTATCCTATAAAAATTATTTATTTATTTATTATTATATTTTTCTTTTTGTGATAACATAATAATTAGTAGTTGAATGAATATAATAATAAACAAATTTCCGAACTAAACTATTCAGCAAATAACTTCATTTGAATTTATCCAAGTAAAATACAGAAAAAGTGAACAACTTGGTGTGGTACGTGTGATTATTTTGTTGATACACATCTTTCACTATTTTTTGCTTGTTCTTATGTCCCACTACATCAGGGGTAGGGAACTCCGGTCCTCGAGAGCCGTATTCCAGTCGGGTTTTCAGGATTTCCCCAATGATTATGCATTGAAAGCAGTGCATGCAAATAGATCTCATGCATATTCATTGGGGAAATCCTGAAAACCCGACTGGAATATGGCTCTCAAGGACCGGAGTTCCCTACCCCTGCACTACATCCTCACACTAGGCGAGTTTGAGGTTACAATCAGTAGTAAATTCGTTACATAGCAGAGGAAGTGCAATGTAAAAATTGGTAATGGTTCTTCTATTACATAGTAGGAAATACTATATATAAATTAGATATAGACCTTGTACATTAACATAGATTTCTGGCATTCAAAGTTAGGCGCCATTTATAGCATAGCTTTGCATCAAGAACTGGGCCTAACTTTAGGAAAGTACTTCTAACTGCATCTTCTCCTCATTACTTTTACAGCCTAGATACTGCAAATCTTGTGCGAGATTGAGTCAAGTTGTAGTTCTTAGCCAGTATTTCAGTGAATGAATAGTTTGTATCATTCAACCTTTGAATTCTCCTTTTTCATTGTGTAGATGACGTCTCCTGCTCTTGCACCTGGTCCAGATCCTGGCGGATAGATGCGACGTGGAGGAGGTGGTGGTGGAGACTTCCCAACTTTATCATGATCTTGATCTACAGCGGGACTCTCCTCTGTAAAATTCATTGCATAAAAAATATAAATACATAAAAGACAAAATCTTAAGAACTTCTATGGTGCTAAAGCAACCCTGGAAGCTCTAAGGTCATTATATAGACTTCTCTACCTGTGAAGCCCAACTTACACATGAAAAATGCTTTCAAAATATTATACAATGGCATATGGCTGTAAAAGTACATGCATGGAAAGTGTGTGCCTAGTTTTACATGACCTGCATGCACTATTCCCTTCAAGCTGAGTGGGAATCCTCCAACTGCACTGCTACTAGTGGAGAGCGATGCTTCAATATTGTGTTTTTAGTCACTAGTGACAGGCATGTACCCTGGAGTCCTGCAGAGCTTGCTTGTACTTCACTATTGACAATGTGATCGTGAAACAGCGCTCCCTACTGGCAGGACTGCAGGTGGAGGACTCCTGCTCAACTTAAAGGGAACAGTGCCTACATGGAGACATTCCTAGATACACAATTTGAGAGAAGCAAAGGGAGAATTATAATGTACTGTATTTGTCTATTTTATACCTCATTTTATCTGGGGCTCCTCCCTTTATGTAGGTCCTCTAACCCTTTTTTTGGCACATTTAAACTGGCATGCTTTTAATTAAGTAATGTTTTGAGCTCTATGATTTGCTATTTTTGTTGGCATTCTTCTATGCCAGGGGTAGGCAATTCTGGTCCTTGAGAGCCGGAGCCAGGTCAGGTTTTCAGGATATCCACAATGAATATGTATGAGATGGATTGGCATGCACTGCCTCCTTGAGATGCAAATCTATCTCATGCATATTTATTGTGGATATCCTGAAAATCTGGCCTGGCTCCGGCTCTCGAGGACCGGAATTGCCTACCCCTGCCTCTATGCTATTGACAGTTTTATAAAATAGATAGGCTTAGGCCTCCTATGTAGACAATGACATGGGGACAAAGTTTCTCCCTAATCTCACCCCGTCCCTGCAAACGGAAACTCCATCCCTGCAACAGTACAAAATCTCATTCATACAAAAAGTGAGCAATAAACCTATGGTTTTTGTCATGTGCAAGAGAGGATGGAGTTTGAGTTTACGTGGACGAGGTAGGGACAGGACAAACTTTGTCCCCGTGTCATTTTCTACTCCTATAGAGGTGTGCCTGGGTATTTGTGTGCTATGGGAATTAGCATAGGAGAGCTTATGATTCTTTTTGACAAGCAGGCAGAAAACAAGCACCTTTTTACTGAAGCATCAAGGAAGTAATTTTACAAGAATCCTGAACATGTAAAAGAGCATTTCTCATGCTCAAGTACTGTAAGTACCTAGAAAACTGCCTGAGGTATATGCGATGCATAGTAACCTTTTTATGCTAGTAGATGTAGGCATTCAAGGGGGGTGGGAAAGGTTAGAGAACTGGCAGGAGGGTAGGACCAGCACTTACACATGTATTTTATGAAATGTAAACATTTGCAGAAGAACATACAGTAGACGCTCAGTTAACTTGCACCCATGTGGATTGGTAGATGCCAGATAAATGTAGTTTCTGGTTGTTGTTTTTTTTAATAAATCTTTATTCATTTTTAATTCTTACATCAAGTGAATTATACATAATAAAAACAATTTTCACATATCACTGGTTGTTTCTGGTTGTTTGACAATTACTATTAAAAATAGGCAACATGGGTCCAGAAATACAAACACTCTCAGATCTTTTCAGTGAAAACCACTTATACAGGGCCTGGACAAGCACTTCCATTTTCGGTGTAGGAAAAGTGATGCTTCTCTACACTCTTGTCACTCTCTGACTTAACATAAAACTCCTTTATCTTCTGAGACTGAGCCTTAATGTCATAGATCGTTGATGAACCGACATTAAATTCCTCTATGAGCACTGCACGACTCTCACCTTTCTCAAGCCTCTTGCTTCTTCTTCAGAGTAAACACTATACGTTTACACTTACTTGGGACCTGTTTCGGCACACTTGAGTAACAATAGATCCCAACCGACCGGTAAGTTTACACATGGTGAATGGGCAGCAGTGGGAGACAAACATGTGGTGTACGAAGTGTAGACTTAAAGCATGGTGCACCAAGTTTAAACTTACATTTCCACTAGAAAATGATTTTATTTTAATTTTTATTTAAAGTATTATTTCTTCAAACTTTTTTTGCTGGCTGCTTAAGAGTACCAGTTGCTTGAGTTCCCATAAGACAACTTAATGGAGAGTCCAGTGTACATGCACAAAGTTACTCTTGCCTTGCAGAACACGTCATTTTGTGCAGGAGCTTTCAAGCAGGTTCTTTTGTATGGGTTGATAAGTGTGTATTATTAGCCAGGTGTAACATACGTTCCCTGCCTAGGCATCCTCTGTAAATATTAAGAGACCAATATTCAAAGCAAGTTCTGAGTTTGCAAAATCCACTTCTCCATATATTTTCGGTTAGTTATGGCTAAATTCAGGCCATTCAGTTGGTATACTAAAAGGCCAGCACCGGAAGGGAGTGAAGATGGAGCCAATACTTATCTGTTTGCTGGAGATATTCAAGTACTAAACGGATAAGTTATCCACGTGGAAGGGCATTTTAGAAAGTACTGTACATGCAAAAGAGAATTCCAATGTCCAAGTCAGGAAGTGTGGAATTCTCAACACTATTTTACAAGAAGCTCTGCAAACGTGAAGCCTCTGGTAAAACAGGAGCTGGGCTGCAGCCCCATCCCCTCCATGTCCAAAAAGTGCAGCAATTTCTTAATTAAGTCTTCAAAATCTACCTAAATATTAGATAATTTTCTTCTGACTGGACTTTCTTTGGAAGGAACAGCAAAGGATTTGAGATCATTCAAGAAAAAGCTCAAGATCATGTCTTTACAACCCCACAACCCTTAATCGAGGGAAAAAAAGAGCTTAAAATTATCCCCAGACCTTAAACTAGGGGTTTGTGGCCAGAGACTGGCCAGGTAGCTGTAATCTAGATCATGTGCAGACTAGGCAAGATGGGGAGGGTTTTGATAGAAGCTCTAGTGACAGGTTGGTTCGATTAGGCTGGAGTGGACTTCAATGGCAACTCCCGCAATGGGACTTCTATGGTTTATTGCTCAGAAATATTAAAGAAAAGACAATTTAACCAAAAATATATTGTATAATGAGTGAGACTATTAGGCAGACTGAATGGACTGTTCAGGTCTTTATCTGCTGTCATTTACTATATGTAACTATTTATCTGTGGTTGGAAGACATGAATGTGATATAATGTTTGGAGAGGGGTGACAACAAAAGGCTTTAATAAGCACATTGACTGGACTTTATACCAAGCTAAGCCTTCTTACGGACATATGAAATATTTTTAGTCAGTTCGAGGAGCACCACATGCGATTTCTCTGAATGAATTATCCTGCTTAAACTGGCTTGAAAGTCAGAGACAGTCATCTTTCTTACTGACTCAAGGTATTTTCAGCTGATCCCAGCCAGCTAGAAACAGCTGCCAAACATAAGAACATAAGAACATAAGCAGTGCCTCCGCCGGGTCAGACCATAGGTCCATCCTGCCCGGCAGTCCGCTCCCGCGGTGGCCCAAACAGGTCACGACCTGTCTGAATCACCAGAAGGGGCCCCCTTGTCACCTTGGTTTCTCATTGAAGTCCTATCTTCCCATCGTAGTCCTAACCCTCCGGTCTTGCACATACATGACCTGTTGGGTTTCTATACTTATTACCTGGTTAGCTTTCTATACCTGTGTTACATCCCAGCACCTCTCTCAGTATCCCACGATCCCTTTATCCCTCAGGAATCCGAACAATCCCTGTTTGAATCCCTGTACCGTACTCTGCCTGATCACTTCCTCCGGTAGCGCATTCCAAGTGTCCACGACCCTTTGGGTGAAACATTCCTTGATCTTACAAAGTTCTCTATACTGGAGTCAAATGGGCAGCAAATTTGTAGGTCATCTGCATAACCCTGAAACCTGAAACTGAAGAATTACATGCTGAAGAAATGACATAAGTACGTAAATATTTAAGGTGTCAATATTCAAAGCCAGTTATGCGTCTGCCAGCAAATGGTGAATGCATAACCCATTTATCCATTATTTTTAGATATCATGACAGCATTTCTAGAAATGGGTGCCTGGAATTAGGCAGCAGGAGAGTGCCTATTAGAAGTATCTTCTATAAAGGTTCCTATTTTCCTTTATACAATGTTAGCATAGTCTAGGAAATACTAGCATTATTAGGAAAGGGGAAGTAAAGAAGACCAAGAATATTATTTATTTTGTTTAAAAATTTATTACTCGCTACATCCTGAAGTTCTGTGCGAGTTATAAAGTTACATTCATAATTTAAAAATCTACTACTATAAGACAATAACATAGAGGGGCATAATCGAAAGGGACGTCTAAGTCCGTTTGCGTCCATCTCGAAAGATTACTTCGCCACTGTTCTAAGTTTGATCACATCACACCGCTTCTGAAATCAGAACACATCCTTCCGGTGTCATATCACATCCCTTTCAAATATAATATTCTTTCTCACCAGATTCTATCAAGTGGTCTTCCCTCCTTTTTATATTGGCTCCTGGTTCCATACTCGCTACAAAGAACCCTACGCTCTTCACAACAGCAGTTATTAGTTGTTCCTTCATTCTGACAACTTTTCCTTGATTTCCATATGAATTCTTCATTTTCTGACATGGCTCCTACTCTCTGGAGTTCTTTGCCTTTTTATCTCCGTTCAGAAAAATCATTTGCGACCTTCAAGATATAATTAAAGGCATACTTCTGTTCTTAATTTGCTTTCCTTTGATGGCAATTTTTCCCAAAAGTTGCATTCCTGGCTTTATCAAATCAGTGTGGGCAGAACTAATTTGCTGTTTCATCCCTCTCTCCAATCTTTTTGTTTTTATTGTAACCGCTGATTCCCTACTTTCCTCATGTTCTCAATTGTATTTTACGTTTTGTTTAATTTTTTGTTTCCTACTTTATTTAATTTTTACCTTATTTTAAATTTTTATAGTAAACCACTTAGATTTACCTTTGTTTTTTATATTTGTGGTATATTAAATAAATTGAAATTGAACTGAGGTCTACTAAACCCTGAGTGGTGTAAAAGGGTAAAAGTAAATCAATCTTTTACTCTTTCAAAAATTACAGAGACTAGGGGGACGCTCATTAAAGTTACATGGAAATACCTTTAAAACACTCAATAAATAGTTAAGCTCTGGAACTCGTTACCAGAGGATATAGAAACATAGAAACATGATGGCAGATAAAGGCCAAATGGCCCATCCAGTCTGCCCATCCACAGTAACCATTATCTCTTCCTCTCTAAGAGATCCCACGTGCCTATCCCAGGCTTTCTTGAAATCAGACACAATCTCTGTCTCTACCACCTCTTCCAGGAGACTGTTCCACACATCTACCATCCTTTTTGTAAAAAAGTATTTCCTTAGATATGGTAACAGTGGGTTTAAAACAGGATTATACAATTTCCTGGAAGAAAAGTCCATATTCTGCTATTGAGAAAAACACGGGGGAAACCACTGCTTGCCTTGGTATCGGTAGCATGGAAAGTTGCTGCTTTTTGAGTGGATTGGCCACTATGGTATGCAGGATACTGGGCTAGACGGACCATTTGTCTGACCTTGTATGAGCATGGCTACCATATGGCTCCAGAAAAAAGAAGACGGATTGAGATATCCGGATTGTACTTCCACTGAAAGCAATGGAAGTAAAGAGGACAAATAGAGAAATCTGAGTTTTACTTCCTTTGAAAACAATGGAGGTAAAACCTGGATGTCTCAATCTGTCCTCCTTTTTCTGGAGCCAAAAGGTAGCCCTACATATGAGTGTTATGTTCATTTGTTTATTTATGCTGGCTTTTACAAAGCCACGGTAGAAGTTTCTACCACAGGCCAGTGAGGTAAATGCTCGGACGCTCATAGAATTCTTATGAGCATCGTTGCATTTACTTCGCCAGCCTGCAGTAGAAACTTCTACTGTACCTTTGTAAAAGGAGCCCTTAGTTCTTTGGCCCATCCTCCCCACAAAAAGCTCAGGGTGCGTTATAACATTTACATACATAATAATAAGATTCTATTTATGGTGCCTAAATTTACAGATGGATCAAAAATGTGAATGCAAATTGATTAGTTAACAAAGCCATTAACTGATGTCAGCAATTATTGCAGTTAATTGGCAGTAATTAGATTTTGTGTGTGCATTTTCCCTTGTACTTTTCTACAACCCTGCGTACCTAAATCCCCTAGCATGCAACTCAAAAGGGGACAAGGCCAGGGAATGGTAGGGGCATTCCAAAAATGAACATGCACAGTTATAGAATACAGTGGTACCTTGGATTATGAGCATAATTATTATTATTATTATTATTATTATTATGTTCTTATATCCCGCCATACCCAAAGAGTTCTAGGCGGTTTACATCCATTACATTAGGATCCGGTCTGAACCCGGATTTACAAAAATTTTGTCGGAATTGCAGGTAGCGTGGAAGGAAGCAAAGTAGTTTTAGCACAGGTTTATCGTAGTTGGGTGAGAAGATAAAATGGAGGGTGTGGGAAACCAGCGGAGGGGGGGGAGAGGGATGTGGGGGTGGGGGGGTTGGAGTGTATGCGGGGGGTGAGGATTAAGGGTCTTGTTCGCGGAAGAGGTGTGTTTTGAGAAGTTTTCTGAAGTCTAGGTAGGTCGGGGCCTCTAGCATCATTTGGGCTAGCCAAGGGTTCAGCTTGGCCGCCTGGAAGGCGAAGGTTTTGTCGATGAATCTTTTGAGCTGGCATGATTTTATGGAGGGGAAGGTAAACAACTGGATTCTGCGGGATTTCTTGTTGGTGCAATACATGTTGAAATGTGGGGAGAGGTATTTTGGTGAGAGACCAAATACTGTCTTGTAACAGATGCAGGCGAACTTGAAGAGGACTCGGGATTCGAAGGGTAGCCAGTGCAGTTGGTGGTAGAAGGGGGTGATGTGTTCCCATTTGTTCAGGCCGAAAATTAGGCGGACAGCTGTGTTTTGAATCAGTTTTAGTCTTCTGGTGATTTTCTTTGTGGAGCTTAGGTAGATGATATTGCAATAATCCAGTATGCTGAGGATAGAGGATTGAACTAATAGTCGAAATGCAGTGTCATCGAAGTATTTCTTTATGGTACGGAGTTTCCAGAGTGCTGAAAGGCCTTTCTTGACAGTGAGGTCTGTGTGATTTTCTAGGGATAGATGTTTGTCAAGCGTGACTCCTAGTATTTTTAATGTTTGTTCGAGTGGGAAAACCAATCCTTTCACCTGGATTGTGGTGTCTTTGATTTTGTCTTTGGGGGTGGCTAGAAAGAATTTTGTTTTGTCTGGGTTGAGCTTTAGTTTGAAGGAGAGCATCCAGAGTTCTATCTGGCTGAGTATGCTAGTTATGTAGTTGAGAAGATCCTGGGATAGACTGGTTAGAGGGATGACAATTGTGATGTCATCTGCATAGATGAAGAATTTGAGCTTAAGTTTGTGAAGGAGGTTACTGAGGGAGGCGAGGTAGATATTGAATAGGGTGGGGGATAAGGGGGAGCCTTGTGGTACACCGCAGGAGTTCACCCAGCTGTAGGAGAGGTTGTCATTTTTGTGTACCCTGTAGGATCTGTTTCGTAGGAACCCTTGGAACCAGCTGAGTACCCGGTCGGAGATTCCAATGTGGGCCAGGCATTCCAGGAGAATAGTGTGGTCAACTAGGTCAAACGCACTGCTTAGATCAAATTGTAAGATCAGGGCGCTGGAGCCCCGACTGAAGAGTATGTGCAGGTGGTCTAGTAAGGAGGCGATGATGGTCTCTGTGCTGTGGTCCGTGCGGAAGCCCGATTGATTGTCGCTTAGGATATTGAATTTTTCCAGGTATGCGGAGAGTTCTGCTTTTACTGCCCCTTCCGCGATTTTGGTGAATAGTGGTATGTTAGCTATTGGTCTGTAATTGGAAGGTGCGTTGGAAGAGTCCTTTATGCTTTTTATGATTGGGGTTATTAAGATATGTCCTTGTTCTGGAGGGAAGTTTCCTGCGGATAGTAGGGAGTTGACCCATAGTAGCATGTTAGCTTTGAAGTAGATCGGAGCCGTTTTCATCACATTTGGGGGGCAAGTATCTAGTTTGCAGAAGGATTTGGTGTATTTGTTGTAATATTTGTTGAAGGTTTTCCAGTCGATTGTGGTAAGTTGGTTCCAGTTTAGGTCGGATCTAGACCCTTGGTCTGGTTTAGCTATGTCGATGTCAGGGAGGATGGGAAAGAGCTCCAGGGGATTGGTCTTGGTGGGTAGTGCTGATCTTAGTTTTAGGATCTTGGAGTTGAAGAAATCCGCTAGGGTGTTGGCGGTTAGTGTTGAATCTTCCTGGTTGTTAGTGAGTGTTTCAATGTTGTAAAGGTTATTGACGAGTTTGAAGAGGTTGCTGCTGTTGGATGTGATGTTTCCAATTAAGTGTGAGTAGAATTTTTTCCGTTTTTCCTTGGTAAGGTTTTTGTAGGTTTTTAGTTTGAGTCTCCAGGCAGTTCTGAGTTCCTGGGTTCCTGACTTTATCCATAGTCTTTCTGACTTTCTGAGGTCCCTCTTTAACAGTAACAGCTCTGTGTCGAACCATCCCTCCTGATTTGTGGTTCTGATGTGGCGAGTTTTTAAAGGGGCTATTTCATTTAGGATGTTAGTGCTGTCAGTGATCCAGGCGGACATGAGTTGATCTATTTCTTCGTCTTGTTTTATGTGGGTGTCATAGCGAGACCAGAATTCCTCTGGGTCTATCTTTCCTCTAGTAGTGTGGGTTGTGATGTTTCTTGTTTTGTTGTTTCTTGAATGTTTTTGTTGGCAACCCAAGGAAAAGTCGCATAGTCTGTGGTCGGACCATAGGGAGTCTGTCCAGTTGGCTTGTTTCCAGTATATTTTTGGGTCGGTTAGCTCGTTGGAGGAGAATGTGACCAGGTCTAGCTGATGGCCCTTTTGGTGAGTTTTGGTTGGGGGGGGTTTGAAGAAGCCTAGTTGGGAGGTGAGTGACCAGAAGTCGGCAACTTCTGGTTGGTCCGCTTGCTCAAGGTGGATGTTGATGTCTCCGCATAGAAGGTTGTAAGGACTTGTTAGATAATTAGTTAGTAAGGCGTCAGCGAGGTCCTCTTTGGCTAGGGACCATTTTTGGGGTGGGATGTAGAATAGAGTGATAGTTAGCGAGGAGGCAAGGGATTTAGAGGTGAGTGAGATGGTTAATATTTCTGCGTTGGGAGAGGATTTGGTGTTGAGTGCCGTACAATTAAGCTGATCTCTGAAGATTATTGCTAGGCCTCCTCCTCTTCCTCGAGTTCTGGCCAGGGAGAGGATCTTGTATCCTGCGGGTAGGCAATCTTTGATTATAATATCCTTGTCTGATAGTAGCCAGGTTTCGGTGAGTAGTATGAAGTCGGGGTTGGTATCCGTCAGCCAGTCTCTGATTAGAATGGCTTTGTTCCTCATGGATCTAATGTTTAGGTAAAAGCCTAGTAGGTTCTGGTGGTTTGGGTGGTTGGCTGGGGCATAGTGGGAGTAGGCCAGTTTTTTTAGTGTTCTAGGTTTTTTTGAGCTGGGTTTGGTGGGTTTGCGGGGGGGTGGAGGATTTGGGAGCCGTATTAGGTGAGAATGTGGGGTGTGGGGTGTGAGCGTGGGTACTTTGGGTTTTGGAGGGCGATATAGGGAGAAGTGGACAGGGATGGTGGTTGTGTGTGATGGGTCAGCAGAGCAGATCCATTCCAGGAGCATGCTCGTAATCCAAAATGCGAGTTTCCCCATAGGAAATAATGGAAACTCGTTTTGATAGGTTCCTCGCCCCCCCATGAGAACCGGCATTGCTCCCCCCAAAGGCCCCCCCTGTGACCCGGCACCCTCCCCCCCCCCCGCGATTGGGCACCTCCCCGCCGTGATCCGGCACCCCCCTGCCGCCATTGGGCACCCCCGCCACGATCCGGCACCCCCCCAATGCGATTGGGCACCCCCCGCCGCTTCTTACCGTCACCTGGGCACTGGCACCGGCATGTCCTGTGCTTGGTGCCGGTGCCCGAAGATCGGCCTCCTCTTCTGCTGGGCCTTGAGCTTCTGCGCATGCTCAAGGCCTGCGAGTTCACGTTCTGAACATGAATTCGCAGGCCTTGAGCATGCGCAGATACTCAAGGCCCAGCAGAAGAGGAGGCCGATCTTCGGGCACCGGCATCAAGCACAGGATATGCCGGTGCCGGTGCCCAGGTGCCGGTAAGAAGTGTCGGGGGGTGCCCAATCACGGCGGGGGGGGGGGGGGGTGCACAATCGCGGCGGAGGGAGGGGTGCCAGATCGCGGGGGAAAGGTGCCAGATCGCGGGGGGGAGGGTGCCGGATCGCGGGGGGGGGCGCTTGTAAATCGAGCCACACTCGGTTTCCGAGGTGCCGATTTTGCAAATGTTTTGCTTGTCTTGCAAAACACTCGCAAACTGGTGCACTCGTAAACCGAGGTACCACTGTACTGCCATTCCTGCACCCAAATTTGCCAGCTTTGTTTATTAGAGGGCAAAGAGGTAGGATCTCAGATTTGCGATGGTAGTGAGAAACTCCACCCCCCTTTCATTTTTTCATCCATTAGCTTCCCTCCCTCCCACAGCACAATTCATCCTCTCTTCCATGCTCATATTCTATCAGTCACATCTCATGTCCTCAATTTTCTCACGTGTTCAGTTGCAGCTGCTACAAGGGGCTCATTTTCAAAGCACTTAGAAGAAAAGAGTACTATAGATTTCAATGTGTGTCTAAGTATTTTGAAAATGAGCTCTATAAGAAAATACAGTATTTTCATACCTTTTTCTTTCTTAATATAGTCTAACATCTTTGTAATGTTTATTTTTATTATATTTCATTTAGACTTATTTTTATTTTTCTAGCTTTTTCCCTATTTATTTTTTTTCACATTTGTCCTCCCCTCTGATTTCTAATTTTCTTCTGTTACTCATTTCATTTTCAGCATTTCCTCAATACTTTTCTACTTTATCATCTTTCTTTGGCTTATGTTATAGGTTCCATTTCTTTTGTTTTCTCTTCCTGAGTTTTACTTTTTCCTGTCTATACTCACTCATTCTCCTCTCCTGTTCTTTCACATACAACCTCTTGCTCCTGGCATTCCCACTCATCTCCTCTTCCACCCCTCCTCCTTCCTTCTCTCTCCACTTTTGGCCCTTCTCACTCATCTCCCTTTTCTCATCTCTCTCCTTTTCCTTTTTCTCACCTTCCCTCTCCTCCTTTTACAAAACTCTGTCTTCCACCTTCTCAGCTTCCTTCATCTCCTCCTTCCAGCTCTTCCCATCTCTCAGCTTCCCTTTTTATCCTTGCCCATGCTCTCTTTCACTCCTTTCTCCTGGCACACTCTTTCTCTCCTTCTCCCCATCCCAACCAAGCACACTAACTCTGCCCTCCTGGCAACTCTGTCCCTTCCCCCAATCAGATTAAGCATCTTTCCTTCTTTCTCTCTTCCTCCACCCCTCCCCCCCAAAAAAAAATTAAAAACAAAACAGGTCCTACATCTTTTCCTGTTCTTCCTTTCTAACTGTCCAGAATCGTTCCGTCTCCCTCTCTTCCTCCCCTCCCCGCAAGTCCAGCATCTCTCCCACTTTTTTCCCTTTGCTTTGTTCCACCAATCACTTTGTTCCCTGCTCCTCTGTCATTCCCATGGTCCAGCATGTTCCCTTCTCTTCATGCTGGGGCTCCTTAGCAAGGCAGTGCTAGCAACATTAAAAACAGAACTGAAGCCCATGGAGCTGTCTTGGATCTGTACTGTGACTTTATGTGGTAAAAGAAGGCTGTAAATTTCAGGGGGTGTAGACTGACCAAGAGTCAGAGGACATATCTTATGCTGAAATCTGAAACTGGCAGGTCTCTCAGTGGTTGAAGAAAATGGGTCACATGCAATCGCCAGTAAGAATCTCTTCTGACACACCATAACATTTTATAAGTTGCTTTCTTTTGATATTTCTATGCGTATTCTATATTAACTTTTAATCTCACTGGGGCTACAAGGCACTTATGTGAAAAGTCCAAAAAGTTGCCTTTTGAATGTTCTATAAAAGCAACTATACATCCATATGCCTTTGACCAATGACCCCTCACAGTACACAAAAAATATCTGCTGCAAAGAGTAAAGTCTATGCATGTGCTCATGGAGGGCGCCTGGAGAGAGCCTATTCTATAAAGAACATAGGCACGTAATCTCCTTTATGTAATACTAGTGGAAACACTAAATAGAATAAGAGCCAATGAGGATATGACCATGTAAAGCTCCCGCTAAAAACTGTATTGAGGCGGTAGAGTGGTGGGGCTGAGGCTCTTCAATTATTTAAAAACAACTGATGTGCTTGGAGTTTTGAAATTTTGGAATTGATATATAAACTTTAAGTAGCAAACTGGATTTAAATCATTTTTTGGGACAGTATAACATTTAGGCATGAGCACTTATGCCAGCCATAATACTGGTGTAAATGCTGACACCTAAATCCCAGAGATATTCACGTAACTTACATTCTACCAGTTATGCGTATATGAGTTTTGCCCATGAGTATGTCCCCCTGCAAAACCTGCTTTTGACAAGGTACTACTTAAGAAACTGTAGAAGGGTAGAAGGGGATGTATACAGATGGGTTAAACATTGGTTGGCAAGCAGGAAGCAGCAGGTTGCAGTGAAGGGCCACTACTCAGGCTGGAGAAGGGTCACAAGCGGTGTCCCGCAGGGGTCGGTACTTATGCCGCTGCTGTTCAATGTATTTATTAATTGACCTTGAAACAGGGACAAAGTGCGAAGTTATAAAATTTGCGGATGACACCAAACTCTGTAGCAGGGTCCGAACTGTAGGAGAATGTGAAGAACTGCAAAGGGATCTGACCAAACTGGAGGAGTGGGCAAATAAATGGCAGATGAACTTCAATGTGGAGAAATGCAAGGTCATGCATATAGGGAAAAAGAACCCGATGTTCAGCTACACAGTGGGGGGGGGGGGGGGAGGGTTGGTACTGGGGGAAAGCAACCTTGAAAAGGACTTGGGAGTGTTGGTGGATACAACAATGAAACCGACGGCGCAATACGCAGCGGCCTCTAAGAAAGCAAACAGAATGTTGGGTATTATCAAGAAGGGTATTACATCCAGAACGAAGGAAGTTATCCTGTCGCTGTATCGGGCAATGGTGCGCCCGCATCTGGAGTACTGTGTCCAATATTGGTCACCGTACCTTAAGAAGGACATGGCGATACTTGAGAGGGTTGAAAGGACTATGGCCTCAGAATCGGAGCCTACGCACTGCCAGGGTATAAAAAAGACCAAAAAAGCAACTTAGCTTTATAACTGATTGTACAGAGAAGAGCAGTCACTAGTGTTCATATGCCGACGGACGCGGCCAGCGTTTCGCGGAACTTTACTGATTTAAGTCGTCCGCTGCGTCAGGGCCACCAGGACATTTAAAGAGTCAAGGCTTCAATTACTGCACTTGGTCACACGATTTCAAAGTTATAAAGCTAAGTTGCTTTTTTGGTCCGTCGGCATATGAACACTAGTGACTGCTCTTCTCTGTACAATCAGTTATAAAGCTAAGTTGCTTTTTTGGTCTTTTTTATACCCTGGCTTGCACTTATCTCCATATAACCCCATAGGGGTGGTAATTTCATTTAAATGCTTTTGAAAAAATTTCTAAAAAAATTGCAGGTGTGTGGGCCGATGATTGGAGCAGGAGCGATTATACTACGCAGACTATTCCCAGTTTGTGACTGTTATGGTAGTGCGTAGGCTCCGATTCTGAGGCCATAGTCCTTTCAATCTTCTGGGCTACTAACACTAATGTGCACTGCTAGGTATTTGCAGTATTTAGGTCTGTTTTTCATTATATATTTATATACTGCTGGGTGATTAGTTTTAGGTTAGATACTTGAGAGGGTCCAGAGAAGAGCCACACGAATCATAAAAGGTATGGAAAATCTGTCATACGCTGAGAGGTTAGAGAAACTTGGGCTCTTCTCCTTGGAGAAGCGGAGACTCAGAGGAGACATGATAGAGACTTACAAGATTATGAAAAGCATAGAGAGGGTGGAGAGGGACAGGTTCTTCAGCGTACAGCGTACAAGAACAAGAGGACATCTGGAGAAATTGAAAGGGGACAGGTTTAGAACCAATGCTAGGAAATTCTTCTTCACACAGAGGGTGGTGGATACCTGGAATGCGCTTCTGGAGGGTGTAATAGGTCAAACTACATTATGGGGTTTCAAAGAGGGACTAGATAAATTCCTGAAGGATAAGGGGATTGAAGGTTACAGATAAAGGAGAAAGAAAGGGTATAGATAAAAAAAGAAAAGGGGTTTGAAGGATATAAAGGATTAGGGAAGAACAGGTTCTAGACAAAAGATCACTTTACAGGTCATGGACCTGATGGGCCGCCGCGGGAGTGGACCGCTGGGCGCGATGGACCTCTGGTCTGACCCAGCGGAGGCAAATTCTTATGTTCTTAAACAAAATAGGGATTTCTAGACTAGTGCTTAGATGGGATTTTAACATATGCCATTATTCTATTACATGTGGAAAATGTTTATAAAACTAATTCCTTATTTCTACTGCTCAGTCTCTCAAACACCTGGAGGTTCCATGCTTCCTTTTCTGCCTGCTCCGTCACCAGAAATTTCTCTCCTCGGCTTTTGCGTGGCTATGTTATACAATGAGTGCAAAGTGGAAAAATGCTGAAGATTACTTTTCTACTAACTCAAAGAAACATGGAAGAACTAGATGGATCATCTGTCAAGTAGTACAAAAGATCAATGTGTTCCTCACGCAACACTTGCCCAAAATGTAAACGGCAGAGCTACCTTATACAGAGGAACAAATAACATAATCCTGTTTCATTTGCTATGTACTGTGTGGTTGACATAATTTCTGTATATGAAATACCAGTATTCGAAAGTATACTACTCTATCCCAAGTTTGCTTTAAAGCACAAAACATCTTTAATTATCTCAGTCTTACCTACAACTTCTAATTTGTCCACATCTCTTTTTGGAGGCTGGGGTGGTACTTCCAGGCTTGGGATCGACTTCATGATATTGGCCTGTGCTTCTTCCAAGAGCTTCTCAAACTCCTTTCCATTATAGTGATCAAGATTTTGCCTCTTCTCTTCCCATTTCTTTTCTGCTTCCTGAGCCAAAATAGTAGATGTTCAGTTGTGCACTTCTTTGTAGCTAATGAGATTTCACAGGCACAGTTCAGTTCCACCCTGTGCACATCGCATGCATCAGTATCCTTCAACAACAAGCACTCTCTCACGACTAGGAAGTTGGGACAGGTGCTTTTGGTTTTAAATGGGATCATAGCATGTAACGTTTCACTCTGAAAAGGCTCACTATGTCCAGTTCTGCATACTTCGCTGATTGCTGATCACAGTAATGCAGAAATACTTCTCTTTTTTTTTTTTTTTTTTACAGATTCTAAGCTAAGAAAATTAGACTAAGACTCAATAATCGCAACCAATTTAAATATGCTGATTCACAGCACATGGACACAAAGCTTTGGGTAAGGTCAGAAGGTTCTGTTTAGATCAGAATTTTTCCAAAGGCACAAACTCAGTGGCCAAGGAAGAGGTAGGAGTCCTGCAAATATGTTAACAGGCACATTGCTCACCTTTTCTCTGGCCCTTACTACCCTCTTTGGACGGCATCGCCAAGGAATTAATTTACCCCTTGATCATACCTAGCAGCATCTCCATGAGTCTGATTTAGAGTACGCTTCGACTTTCAAACCCAAGCACTGGATTTCCAGAGCATTAATATTCAAAAACTCCAGTGGCAGAGGAAGCTGCATTTCTCACACCTCTCTCCTTTTCCCATCCCTCTTTCTCAGTCTGATTATCACCATGAAAACATAGGTATAGGAGACACTAACTTCAACTGTGGCAGAATTCTGTGGCATTTTAAAATTTGTAGGAGCTGGAAGGTCAAAGGCCAGAGGGAACAGAAGAATAGGGAAAAGTAGAAGGAAGGGTAGAAGGTCAGAAGGATGCAAGAGAAGGAAGGGTGAAGACAAAGAGGAATCAGGAACTATGGACAGAGGAGAACAAAAGATGGATGGATATGGAATATAGAGCTAGAAGGCGGAGGTACAAAGGTGGGAAAAGAAAAAAGGGCAGAGGGGAAAGAGGCGGGAACAGCAGTGTCACAGGGAAAGATGGCAGAGGAATGTGGCTGTTGAGGAGAGAGTCAGAGGCACACCAGAGAGGGCGGGAAGGGACAGGAGAAGGAAGGAAGAAAGAAGAACAAGGGAAATGAAGTGAAAAAACAAACAAACCCAGAGGTGCTTAGGACAGAATGAAGAGAGGACAAAGGAAGGAAGGGGAGGACAGAGAATCTTGGAAATTGAAGGTGTGAGGACAGTAAACCAGGAGGAGAAAAAGAGATGTCAAGGCCCTGAATTAAGGGATACAGGAAGAGGAGCACAAACAGATCAGAGGAAAGTAAAAGATATTTCAAAATGGATGAAGAGAGTTAAACAAAGGGGGAGAGGATAGTGGAATCAGGAGCAGGAGAAAGAGGGAGGGCAGAAAGCAGGGAAGATGGACTTTTTTGCCTCAGGATTCATCCCCCCCGAGGTCAGGGAATTTCTGATTGAGACCTGGTAAAGAATGCAAATCAAGAATTCCCTAAACCTGGGAGTGGGAAGAAAGACTTCTACCTCATTATGGTAGGTAAATATTTAGCATCAATATTTTTTGCTTTTTTTAAAATGTTTCATTTCAATTGCTTCTCAACACTCCTTTGCAAACTTGGACAAATGAGAGATGATAGTTCAAATACACTCTACAACTAACTCAGTTAACAAGCATCGATACATGCAACTACAGTATACCTACCTAATTGTTCTTTATCATGAATAACAGTTATAAATGGTATCCAAATTTTACCCAAAATTTTGATAAGAGAAAGTTAGGCACGAGTATATAGGCCAGCACAAGGATAAAATCAGAAAAACACCATACCTCTATTGAGACTGCTCTGTTTTTATAACCTGCATGGTGAATTTCTTCAATAAAAAGGCTTTGCACGGTGGACCCATTTACCGCTGCCGTGGGTGATTGAGGAGACTGTACCTCCTGTACTGCGGTTGTCGAGTTCGGCATTTGATGGCCTCCCATCAGAAGGCCAAACGAATGGCTGGCCAACGAGGGGGAATTAGGAGGATGGTTCAACAGGGCCGAGGAGTGCTGGGACTGATGCATGACAACTGGAGAACTCTGTGCGTGGTGAACTGTCATTGCAGGGCAAGGCAGGATTTCCGATTTGACAGAGGAAGTCTGTGATTCAGCAGTCTGAAGGGAGTGCCCCTGGCTGGGAACCGCTGCCTCCTGCTCATAGAGTCCTTCTGCTGGTGCAGCCTTTTCTATGGTAGTGTAGTGAACAGTGTGGGTTGAATTGGTGCCCTTTAGCAGCCCCTCGGTAACCTGTCTATAAAACAAAGAGCACATACAGCAGTAGTAAATAAAACAAACATAATTGCAGGCTTTGTGATGGTGTCATGGTGGTTCTTGTAGCTGTCCAGGATTACTGAGTCAAAATTTCAGTCAATTTGCTGTGGCTTTTAGAGCTCAATGGCTGATAAATCGATCAACGACAACATTGCCTTCATGTAGAATTCTGAGCAGTGTATAGGACCGAGCATTCCGGTTGTTGTTTTTTACCCAAGATTTAGTTGGCCATACAAGCATAGAGCAATCCTTTGTATATTTCCATGACACCGGTGCCATCTACTGGTGATTACAAGCATACCCCTGATGAAGGCTTACATTTAGAAGCTGAAACATGGACCGTGTCGGGGTACAGTAAAAAATGATTAAGGACTCTTTATTAGGCTTGCATTATTTTATGTATATGTTTTAATGATTGAAATACTTTTAATAAATTTACGTTTGCTCTGAAGGCTGATGTGTACAGTCCCTTCCTGACTTCTTTTTGTGTTGTGAAAATCGATCAAACAAACTCAGACATGACACCACCCGGACAGCTGCAAGAGCCACAAGACATTGTACTTAACAACCAGCTGCTCCATAGGGGTTTTGAGACTTTTCAGACCTAAGAGGCAGTATGATGGTGATTCCATTAAATGTAGAGAGATTGCTTGTGAATGGGTGATGAACCTCCATGAAGGATACTGATATTATGCTAAGTTTCCCTCAAATATTATAGCTACAAGTTACTGAAAATTAAAATCTATAAGGCCAATATTGGAAGAGACTGTCTAACTTTTGGAGTTTAAAATTCCAATTCCTTTCATTCCCTGCCAATTTCTGTCCACGAAAATAATAACCTGACAAAAATTTAGCTGCCCGATAGAGGTAATGCTGGATAGATTCCGTGAACATGGTTTTAATTCCCAGACAGTGTTAATATTATCAGCACTGCCTGGACAAAGCTAGCCAGATAATTCAGGCCATCAATATACTATGGCACACTCACATTTCACTCGACCGATGATCAGTTATTCAGCTGGGTCCATTTTAGGCTGAATATTACAGATAATTGAGAGATCTGCTTATAATGGAGGCAGTGGCTATGCAAATCTTTCTCATGCTTATTCATTAGGGATGGCCTGAAAACTAGACTAGTTTATGGTCCTCAAGAACCAGTTTAAAACTTCTGTTTTAGGTAAAACAGTGAAACAAAATCTGAACTGACCCACTGTTGATCAGAGAGAAGATCTAGAATCATATGGAAAGCATTTTTTTAATAAATAGGAATCACTAGGGTGGACCAGACCAACATTTAGCTTCTAGTGTGGTCGATTATCACTAAAGCTGACTGCTGTGAACTGTTTATCACTTAGATGTACACATTTTTACAACAGTCTCTTAGATATTGCCAGGAAGTATGTTTTTGGCTCTAAATTAAAGACCTGCTCAGAGATTTAGGGGAAATAGTCACCTTCTTAAGGTGGTAAGAACATCTGTCATGCTCCGAATTCTTTTCAGCAAACTGTCCAGTTTATGAGGCTCCTCTTTAAGAAATTTCACAGCCTCCACTTCAACACGAAGAACTGCCCGCATTTTATTCTGTAAAGGTGGAAACTCTCCTATAATTAAGAGAACACCACAAAATAAATTTTCAATAATGCAACATTACGCACTTGGGACCAGATTCTATAAAGGATACGTACATTAGGTGCCTTTAGGGACTCTAATCGCGGACGCCTAGTGATGTCTAACTAAAATCCATGTGCAACCCAAATTGTTTTAATTAGCTTAAATGGTGTGGTAATTGACTGTGCCATTGAAGTTAATTGATAAATTAATTTTTAAAAACCCAACTAATTAAGAGTTCTGGGTGGAACTCAGAGAGGTGCCTACTGACACCTAAGTTGAGGCATCTTCTGATGCCTACCTGAAAAGTAGTCTTTGTTAGGAGACGGAGAATAGGGGTGGCTGACTCAGGTGTCACTAGGTGTCCAAGTTAAGTGCCAGTAAATTAGGCCAAGTAAAACTTGGCCTAATGTACTGCCACGTACATTTAGGACACCCAGTGACACCTAAACATACCTAAGTAGGAGGGATTCTATAAAGGACGCCTAGTGATTGATAAACAACTGTGCAGAGCAGCGCCTACAATGTAGGTGTGCTTAGGTGTCGTTTTTAGAATCTGGTTCTTAGGCGCCAAAGATAGCCATGGAAAACCATCCCATGTCATTCTTTAGTGTCTATCTCAACCTCAGTCCTTCTACATCAGCATTCTTCAGTGCAAAGCTTGAAGGTCTGTGGTTGTGCTCAGTCATACCCTGATTCTTATGTGAGCCAAGTATAGGATAATGAAGCCATTGTGGCATCACTGATGAGTTTGACTCATAGGCATTGATGGAATGAGGCATTATGACATCACAATCTCAGCTCTGGAATGTTGCTACTATTTGGGATTCTACCAGGTACTTGGGACCTGGGTTGGCCTCTGTTGGAAACAGAATACTGGGCTTGATGGACCTTTGGTCTGTCCCAGTATGGCAACGCTTATGGTCTTATGTTCCAACCCAGTGTTTCTCAACTCGTTCAAGGAGTACCCCCTTGCCAGTCAGGTTTTCAAGATATCCACAATAAATATGCATGAAATAAATTTGTATTTAATGGAGGCAGTGTATGCAAATCAAGTTTATGTAAATTCAATGTGGATAGCCTGAAAAACTGACTAGCAAGGGGGTACTACAGGAAAATAACTGGTGAAATTAACTGGTGAAAAAAAACCAGTCCTCAAAACAACAGTACATGTTTTAAACTGTAGAATCCTCCTTTTCACTTGGAAAAGAAACTATAGCAGCTGAGAAGAAAAGAGCTAATTCACCTTTTAGGTTTGCTACAGATTCGCCTATTTGCCGCAGAAGGAAAGCTCCATCTTCAACATCTTTCAGCGTAACCACTCTATTAAAGGCTCCAGAGTTCTTTTTAAGTTCTTCAACAAAACCTTCCAGTTCACTAAATGAAAAGCACAGAAATGGCTAAATATTATGGCTACCAACTGATAGAAACCAGAACCACACTGATACAAGAAAAAAGTATGAGTGAAAAAAAATCACTCCAGCAGATGGCAGCAAAACTCAATGTATTGCTCTGTGGATGCAACAATTGAAATAATGGTCACATTCACTGAGCGTATTTCCATGGATGTGAAAAAAGTCAAACCCCCACCCCCGGCAAAATCTTCTGTTTCAAAACTCTCTGTAAGGACTGTGGCTTACCACAGACAAACTTTTCTTTCTTGGTAATATTCAGGCAAAATAGCAAATAGTTTTATTTGGCTCAGTAGAATATTAAAGTTGTGCTTTACTAAAGTATGTTATCACATTAACACTTGTTATTAATAAATATGCATTCAAAGCATGAACATGCATGCTCACCTTTGAGTAAATCTACTCAAAATGTTACTTTATCTCATCCGTGCCCCAATTTTCCTGTTTTGAATCTTTATTGGTTTGGACAACACCAGTTTACAATAGGTTAGGGAACCACAACCAGAGCTGGGCACAACACTTTTAGAACTTGAAATCTACAGCAGTACTCAATTGTCCAATATTAAAGATGTGATGGTGCAGGTCAAGGAATATTTAAAGACATACTTTCCACCTGGAATGGATCAAAGCAGTCTACATTCAGGTACAATGCTACAGAGGTTTTAAAATACACACTGATGTATGGACCTGCTTGCTAAAAAGAATACTGATATCTGTTTCTCTTAGTTTTCAACTCCACTTGCTTGTCATGTTTTGGATTTCAGCAATGAACACAATTTAGCAGCTCATTGCCAGGTCTAATAATTGCCAGGTTAATAATTCTACATGATTTAACCCTGTATTAGAGTGGAGAAAAATGTGTCCCTATCCCCACCAGCTCAGTCCCCGTCCCCACCCTGTCCCTGTGAGCTTGGTCGCTGTCCCATCCCCACAAACCATCTGATCCCATCTGCTCAAGCTTCAAATAGTTATGATTTTGCTGCAGTTACATCGGGACTCGGCGGCAAGAAGGTTCCCGGAGCAGCGCTGCATGCAGGAAGCTTCCAACTGGCTGGTAGGCCGCCCCAGGAGGCAGTAGGGGCCGACACAGGAGAGTCATGGATTGGTTGCGTTTGTTTTTGCCGCCAGCATTCGGGGAGCCAGAAAGGGAGGGTGCAAGATCCGTGAGAGGGAAGGGGTTGCTAGACTCGCAAGGGGGGCTGCTGCTGCGATTGCGAAGGGGGGCTGCTGATCAAGAGAGGTGGGAAGGGAGGCAACTCGCGGCAGATCCTTTACTGCGGGGAAAAGGCCATTCACCGTCCCTTTGCATGCATCTTTAAAACGTTCACTGACGCAAGCAGCATCTTCCACTTGCTGCTTGCGTTGGCCTTGTCTCCCTTCTGATGTCACATTCTGATTGCTGGACCAGGATGTGACATCAGAAGGGAGCTGAAGCTGGCACAAGCAGCAGGTGGAAGGTGCATGGGAGGGGGCAGGGGGGACGCGCAAGTGGCGGGGAAGAGTGGAGGAGGCGCAATGTGCAGTGATGCTGGGTACCGCCACTCTGAGCTCCAACCTTCCTCAGCATGTCTGGAGGTCCTTCTCCTCCCCACATTGGGAATCATTTTCCTTGCCCTCCCAAAGCTCTGCCAGAGCTAAGACCAATCTTGACCATTATCATTAGAGTGGTGCACTTTCCACGATAGTCTGTGATATTTTCAGTTTTTGGCATGTCACATTTTCTACATGGATTCCTATATCTAAATGGATGTTTGCCATTTTGAAATGTTTGAACTGATAATAGAAGGCTATTCATTCTGGTTAGGGTTACCAGATGTACGGATTTCCCTGGACATGTCCAGGGGTCTGGATGGCTTTTCAAAACCCGGCACTTTGTCCAGGTTTTGAAAAGCCTCCTGCCCAACCAAAACAGGCAGCGGGGGATGGAGCTAGGGCTGGACTGGGGAGGAGATGGGCGGGCCTGCAGGGCGGGTCTAGGGTGTCCAGATTTTATAATCGTAAAATCTGGCAACCTTAATTCTGCTAACAACCTCATTAGATGAAGCCTCATGCTGCACAAGGTAAACATAAATGCACACAAAAATTACAAACACACACATACAAGGGCTGGAAAGAATTCCATGAGCCCAGTTTTCCATGCTTCCCTATTTGTATACTTATATGTTAGAGCTAAAACTTTGCTTCATGTCCCATGGTCAAGTAAAGTTAAACAACAACAACAAAAAAAAGCAGGGTAGAGTCTTAAAAAACCTTTCAAGCTATGATAAGCATGTGCTAGTGCTGACTACAGCTTAGTAAAAGGACCCCTAAGTGTCTTTATAAAATGCTAGCACAAATCCTGCAGAGAGTGCCTAGACCAGGGGTCTGCAACCTTTAAGACATAAAGAGCCACTTGGACCCGTTTTCGAAAAGAAAAAAAAACTTGGAGCTACAAAACCATTATAAAACAAATCTAACACTGCATATATTGTTTCTTATCTTAATGCTATATACAAGATCATGCAGTTAGCTGTCAATCTGAAGAAAAAAAGGACTTTTTCACTTAACAATGTAAAATATATTTTTGCACATTAATAGCTAATTAAAATATTTAATTTAGCTGGTTAATGGGATTTTTGCTCCTGAACCTGATGTAGGAGAGGAAGTTCCGGGCCAACAAGGCATTTCTCCTCATTCCATCCAGCCTGAACCCCATCTCTCCTTGATCCAGCATTTCCCTTCTGTGTTTGTCAGAATTACCATTCCACCTATTTTCCAGCATCACCCTTCTTTGAGTCTGTCTCACTATATCTTCCTTTCTTTCAGCCTCCTGTATGTTTCCTCTCCTCCAGACCTCATTCTCTCCCCCAACTTTTTCTTTCTGTCTCCCTGTTCCCCCTGGCCCACGGGACTCCCACGGGGACGCCCCCCTGACCCACGGGACTCCCACGGGGATGAAAACAGCCTACCTAAATTCTGGCGATGCAGGCATGCAGCTTACAAGTCCGGCGTCGCGGCGGGAAATAGCCATGCTGAGCAGTGAGCTCAGCACGTACATAGATGAAAGCCTTGCTTGCTGATTGGTCCGGCGGCCCCGCCGTGCCGCCGGACCAATCAGCAAGCAAGGTTTTCATCTGTGTACGTGCTGAGCTCACTGCTCAACATGGCTATTTCCCGCCGCGACGCCGGACTTGTAAGCTGCATGCCTGCGTCACACACTACCGGAGCCGCGGCAAAGGTGGAAAAGAGCCGCATGCGGCTCTGGAGCCGCGGGTTGCCGACCCCCGGCCTAGACTGTGGGTCCTGACGTTTTCACCTGCTTAAAATATGCTTATAACTTACAACTCTGCCCGTGCTCTTCCCAAACTCTTCCCCTGGCCGAGCCTACAGTATCAGAACGGGCCAGCTTGTACTGTCTGTACTTTTCAGCATGACCATATGGCTCCAGCGAAAGGAGGATGGATTGAGACATCCTGGCTTTACTTGAATGCTTTCAATGGAAGTAAAACCTGGATGTCTCAATCCATCCTCCTTTTATGGAGCCATAATTTAAGAGGCCTTTTACACATGTAAAACAGTGTTTCGTGCCAAAAAGGTTCATAAAATCATGGTAACTGTGCAATTACCTTCCATGGAAGAATTTTTCTTCTTTTGGGAAAGACATTCAGACTTTGCTATTTCAACAAGCCTTTAAGTAGCCGATCCACTTTGCGAATCCTGGCTTTGTGCTGCTGTAATTTTACCCATTTCATTATTGACGCCCAGCAGCAGTCTTATGCTGGAACAAGGGCTGGCATTAGGAGAGGGCAAATAAGGCAACTGCCCTGGGTCCCACAGCTCGGGGGAGGGGGAGGGAGTCTGTGGGCAGGCATGCCTTTCCCCTTCTTTTAGAGCCAGTCCAAAATCACCCTCACCTTCCCCAACTCACTGACAAACTGGCTTCGGCTGTGGTTCTGAAGTGCTGCCTGCAACCCCCTCCACGCTTTCCTTCTGCCACAGTCTGTCCCCAGTTACGCAACTTCCTGTTTTCTTTTGGGCAGACCTCAGCAGAAGGAAAGCACAGAGGGAGCTAAAAGCAGTGCTTCAGGATCGCTGCCGTGGCTAGTTTGTCAGCGAGATCTGGAAGGTGAAGGTGACGTCGGACTGGCGCTGAAAGAAGGGGATAGGCATGCTGGCCCAAGGAAATCCTCTGAACCAGTTGGCTTTTTTAAAAAGTAGAATGGGGAAGGATTTAAAGAAGTGCCAGACTGGAGGTGGGGGGAGGTGAAGTGAAGGGAAATAACTTATGGTGCCCGGAAACAGAGATTTAGAGAGAAGGTGGGCAATGGTGTAGAGCACACATGTCAAAAACAAGGTCCGGGAGGGGGGGGGGGGGGAGAGAGGGCACTCTGGCCCGCCTGGCCATTTTATGTGACCCGCGGTGACTGTACCACCTCTGAGTGCCTGACTGTGCAGCCCCAGTCCCAGTGGCGCTCCAAGCGCCTGAACACACTGCCCCACTCCTAGCGGTGCTCCAAGCTCCTCACCAAGCTGCCTCAGTATCCATTTGCAGGCAGAAGGACCCAGTCCCAGTGTAAAAGCTAGGTTGGGTCAGGGCATTGCACACAAGTGCCTAACCGCGCCACCGGTGTCTGAGGGTGAGGAAGGATCTATACTTCTACTAAGACTAAATATCTTAATAAAAATTCAGCCCACGATTTAGCCTGTGTTTTAGATTTCGGCCCCTTATGTGATTGAGTTTGACACCCCTGGTCTAGAGGGAGAGAAAAGGAGATAAGTTGGACATGGGGTGGAGTGGAGGGAGGGAGAATGAGACATTTGAAGGGAGGACTGTTGGGAAGAGAAAGGGAGAAATGGTGGACCTGGGAATCGGAGGGAAAGATATGGGATGGGATGAGAGGGAAGGGTAGCTGGCAAGGGCAGGTGGAGTGGAGAAAGGGGGAGAAAGGGAGAGAAACTGGGCCTGGGGATGGAAGGAAAGGAGGGAGGGAGAAATGTTAGGTCTGAGGGTGGAAGGGAAAGAGAGATGCAACGTCTCTTTTTCTTTCCTCTAGCCTATTGTTCAGCATCAAGGGGGAGGGAAGAACAACAAGAGAGAGGGAAAAATGTTGGACCATGGGAGGCAGGAGAGAAGAGAGGTAGAGATGGGATAAGAAGATGCTAAGGGATGGGGAGAAAGGAAGAGGGAGATATAGCCTGATGAGAGTGGAGCAAGAGAGGGGATTCTGGAAATGGTGGAGTCATGTCAAAAAGGTCTAAATGGGGATGACAAGAAGATGAACGGGACAACAGTGAGAGAGAAGTGAGTACAGTGGTAGAAATGTGGTAATGAGGAGTAGAGGGTGGGAAAGGAGTGAGTTGCACCTTTCTGTCTGTCATAACTAGATTGTAAGCTCTCTTACATGTTTGGTGTACAGTGCTATGTATGCCTGTTAGTGCTATAGAAACAATAAGTAGTAGTAGTAAATGGGAGAGCTAGAGCCTGAGAAATGGAGATGGAAAATTGGTAGGTAGCTGAAAAATAAAAAGGGTGAAATTTGAGTGGACGGAGAGGCAGAAAAGCAAAAAAAGGGTGGGAAGAGCTAAAAAAGATCAGTATAATCAAAGACAGGTGGAATCAGGGAACGAAACATAACACGAGAAAGGAGAAAAGATATATGGACAGCAAACACTAGAAAGAGAATTATCAGAAGATACAGGAAAGCAGAAGTGACAAAATGGGGCCAACATGATGGGAAAATAAAATGTCCAGACAACAATGGTAGAAAAAATGTTTTATTTTAAATTTATTAACCAGAATATGCTAGTTTTGGGATATGTTATCATAGATCTTTGTATTGTATCCAGTAGTGCTGCCCGATTTGCCAATTTGAATTGATTCATTGTCCAAGAAAATCGGACTCACCGATTCAGCGACCAATATCTCCCCCCCCCCCCAAGTGAGACCTGACATACTTCCAAGGCCTTCTAAAGAAGCAGTGGCATCACTCTGAATGGGCTGCTCTGTGGCCTGCCCCACCGGGCCTTCCCTTTGTCATGTCACTGATGACATCACTAATGATGCAGCAGAATGACGCCCTAGCGGGGCAGGCCATGAGTAGTCTGTTCAGAGCGATGCCGCTGCTGACTGTCCACTGCCATTGCTGCTTTAGGAGGTCTCGGAGGTATGTCAGATTTCATGGTGGGAGAGTCGATGGGATGCTGCTGCACAGGGGATGGCAGGGATGGAAAGCTGTTACACAGGGGAATAGGTGGGAGGGGAGGAAAGCTGCTGCGCAGGTGGATGGGAGGGGAGGAAAGATGCTGCACCTGGGGAAAGAGAGAGAGAGAGAAAGAATTGTTGGGGTGGAGGAGAGGAAGGGAGAGGTAGAAAGGGGTGAGGGGGAAAATCCTGCATTTGATGGAGGGGACAGAGACATGAATGAAGGAGAGAGGGAAAAATGTTGGACATAGGGTGGAGGGCAGGGGGAGATGGTGCATGGGGAGAGAGAGAAAGAAATATTGCACATAATAATGGAGGGGAATAGAGAGGTTTGACTCAGGGCACAAGGCAGGGAGAGAGAGAGAGAGAGATGGTAGACAGTGGGAAAGAAACAAATGTTGGATAAGGCAGTGGAAGGTAGAAAAACATAATTTTATTTTCTATTTTGTGATTACAATATGTCAGATTTGAAATGTGTATCCTGCCAGAGCTGATGTTAGCGAGCGTGAGCTAGGACCTAACAGAGAGAGGAAAAGACTTTTTTGTTAATTTTGTTTACACCACAGCGTCAGCGTGGGGTTGGAGAGGGAAAAGAGGAGCGGGTGGAAAGGCTACATAATAAACCCACCATAATGTTTGGAAAAAAAAACAAAAAACCCCAAAAACAACCCAAAAAACCATGCCCGATTGGGCAGGAAAAGCAAATCAAATCAAAAAATCGATTCAATAGGCCATATCGAATTGAAAAATTTTGCCCTGAATTGGGCATCACTAGTGTTCAGTGGTTTAGCAGACAGCCAATGGAGGTGGGAAGGAGGAGGTGGACAGTAGCCCTGAGCCCAAAATGAGCACCACATTTTCTCTCTACCCTCCACCATGCCCCGTGCCCAAATGCAAAATATAAACACCTAAGCTGATGGAGAATCCCAAAGCCCTGCCAGCTGAAGACCTCTTCCTCCAGTCCATTAGGCAGAATTCTCCAAGCTCTGCAGCTGGTGGCAGCTCATGGACACTGCTGTTAGCTGCAGAGCTTGGAGAGTTCTGGCTGCCAGGCCAGAGGAAGTGGTCTTTAACTGGCAGGATTTGGGGATCCTCACCAGCTAGGAAGGTGATTAATTTTAAGAGCTCATGGGCCCAGGACCCCTGAGGGTTCAGTACAAAAAGTGCATATCCGGTTTTATTTCTCTTGCTGAGTTTAATTTCTTGGGGTTCCCAGTTCTGTATTTGGTAAAGGTCTGTCGTTGATTTGTGTGTGAAGAAGTCAATTTTAGTTGGTTTTAAAGTGTAGTAGTAATGGCAGATGGGGAGATTAGGGGGAGGATGCAGGGAGGAGAGGAGATCAGGAGCTCCCCTTCATAATTTCTGCCCTTGGCCTCAGCATCTCTAAAACCAGCCCTGGCTGGAACCCACCAGTTCTACTTGTTCGTGGTTGCTTTTACCAAAGCTGGCGTAGTCTGCAATTTGCTATTTCCATGCTTAGGCCGGGGTTTGCTATTGGTTCTGCTTTTATTGCTTTACTGATAATGTGTCATTAAATAAGAAGCTATCAACATGGGTCACCATTAAAATGGCTTATTTTGTCACACTTTGGGACACTTGCTAAAATCGCACAGCTTGTGGTAAAATAAGTTGTGTTAAAAATAGCCTATATGGATAACTTCTCCACTACATCTTACTGATGTCACTATACTGATTTTGTGTTTTCCTTTAGTATTATTACTGATGTGACTGCTTTTGGTTAGGGTTACCAAACGTCCGGACTTCCCCAGACACGTCCTCCTTTTGAGGACATGTCTGGGGGTCCGGATGGCTTTTTGTGTGCATGCCCTCCTACCTGACCAGAGAAGACAGCAGGTGGCAGGACTGGGGAGTGATGGAGCGGGCATGGCTGGAACTGGGTGGACCTGGTAGCAGGTCTAAGGGGTTTGGATTTTCTGAATGGAAAATCTGGTAACCCTACCTTTGGTGTACAATGGAAAGCTGGTATGAAATATGAATTTATGTGAACGGTGAAAGTATGGCACACACAATCTTTATAGGTATTAAAATAAATAGCTTTCAGTTAGGGAGGCTGATCGAGGTGCCAGGAAAGCAAAGATGCAAATAATAGAAGAAGAAAATAGCTGACACGATAAAATGAGGGGACAAGACATTTTTTTAGATATATTAGTGATAGGAAGGAGTGCACAAGTGGCATTGTGAGACTCAAAGGTGAAGGGGAGAAATATGTAGAAGCTGATAAAGATAAGGCCAAATCTATATATATAAAATCGGAGGTGTGTATGTGTGTATGTATGTATGTGTGTGTGTATGTGCTGCGATCACGCAAAAACGGCTTGACCGATTTGAACGAAACTTGGTATGCAGATCCCTCACTACCTGGGGTGATATGTTCTGGGGGTCTCGCGGCCCACCTGCACATGTGGGCGGAGCTACAAACTGAAAATCAGATTTCACCCATTCATGTCAATGGCAAAAATGTAAAAAGCTGCCAACGAAAAAACAGCTTGCCCGATTTGAACGAAACTTGGTATGCAGATCCCTCACTACCTGGGGTGATATGTTCTGGGGGTCTCGCGGCCCACCTGCACACGTGGGCGGAGCTACAAACAGAAAATCAGATTTCACCCATTCATGTCAATGGCAAAAATGTAAAAAGCTGCCAACGCAAAAACGACTTGCCCGATTTAAACGAAACTTGCTATGCTGATCTCTCACTCCCTGGGGTGATATGTTCTGGGGGTCTCGTGGCCCACCTGCACACGTGGGCGGAGCTACAAACAGAAAATCAGATTTCACCCATTCATGTCAATGGCAAAAATGTAAAAAGCTGCCAACGCAAAAACGGGTTGCCCGATTTGAACGAAACTTGGTATGCAGATCCCTCACTACCTGGGGTGATATGTTCTGGGGGTCTCGCTGCACACCTGCACACGTGGGCGGAGCTACAAACTGAAAATCAGATTTCACCCATTCATGTCAATGGCAAAAATGTAAAAAGCTGCCAACGAAAAAACGGCTTCCCCGATTTGAACGAAACTTGGTATGCAGATCCCTCACTACCTGGGGTGATATGTTCTGGGGGTCTCGCGGCCCTCCTGCACACGTGGGAGGAGCTACAAACAGAAAATCAGTTTTCACCCATTCATGTCAATGGCAAAAATGTAAAAATCTGCCAATGTAAAAATCTGCCTACGCAAAAACGGCTTGCCCGATTTGAACTAAACTTGCTACACATCTTCCTTTTCAGTTTAAGAGCTTGCAAATTCCAGTGAGACTTGCATTCTCTATCACAATCAACAAATCACAGGGACAGACTATTACATATTGTGGAGTGGATTTCAGTTCCCCCTGTTTTTCCCATGGTCAACTCTATGTTGCTTGCTCAAGGGTGGGTTCACCCAAGAATTTATATGTTCTTGCTCCTGGAGTTGAAACTAAAAATGTTGTTTATAATCAAGTTTTGTGTTAGTTGTATTGTATTCATTTTGTCAAATATTTCACATTATAATTTGAATATTGTACTTTTTATAAAGCTGTAAAAAAATAATTTCATTCACCACTATAAAGTATCTTTATTTGAATCCATTTACAGTGTTATTGCTATAATTAAATACCCGTGCAACGCCGGGGCATCAGCTAGTTGCTTAATAAATATTTCTGTTCACAGCTAAAGCGTTGGGAGTAGAACCTCAGAAGACAAACGCAAATAGGGATTGAGGTGTGGTAGACTCTCACTGATTTTCAGAGGATTGTGTTCGTGAGGAGCTAGCTAAACTAAAGGTTGGCAAAACGACGAGGCTGGATGGTGGACATCTAAATCAGGGATCTCAAAGTCCCTTCTTGAGGGCTGCAATCTAGTTGGGTTTTCAGGATTTCCCCAATGAATATGCATGAGATCTATGTGCATGCACTGCTTTCAATGCATATTCATTGGGGAAATCCTGAAAACCCGACTGGATTGCGGCCCTCAAGGAGGGACTTTGAGATACCTGATCTAACGGTACTGAAGAAATTTAAGGAAGTTCTGGCGTCTCTGCTGGCTGATCTTTTCAATGCCTCTTTAGAGTCAGGAGTGGTACCGGAGGACTGGAGAAGGGTGAATGTGGTCCTTCTCTACAAAAGTAGAAGTACGGAAGAAGAAGGGAATTACAGGCCCATAAGTCTTTCTGTGGTAAGTAAATTGATGGAAATGCTTTTAAGAGGAAGGGATAGGGATTGGCACTTACATACCACCTTTTTGTATTTTTACAACTACAATCAAAGTGGTTTACATACAGGCACTTCAAGCTTTTTCCCTATCTATCCTGATGGGCTCACAATCTGTCTAATGTATTTGGGACACTAGAGAATTAAATTACTTGCCCAGGGTCACAAGGAGTAGTGCAGGTGTTGAACCTACAACCTCAGGATGCTGAGTCTATAGCTCTAACCATTATACCGCACTCTCTGCCACTGTTTTAAAACAGAGAATAGTGACATTTTGGAATCCAGTGGATTACAAGACCAGAGGCAACATGGATTCACTAGAGGCAGGTCTTATCAGACAAATCTGATCAATTTCTTTGACTGGGTGACCAGAGAATTGGATAGCGGGAGTGTGCTAGATGTGGTGTATTTAGATTTTAGCAAAGCCTTTGACAGTGTTCCACAAAAGCATCTAATAAGTAAGCTGAATGTCCTTGGTATGAGCCCCAAAGTAACGGACTGGGTCAGGAACCGCTGGAGTGGAAGGCAACAGAGGGTCGTGGTCAATAGAGATCTCTCTGAAGAAAGGGATGTTACCAGTGGCGTGCCTCAAGGTTCAGTTCTTCGGCCTGTTCTTTTTAACATTTTTGTAAGTGATATTGCTGAATGGCTGTCGGGTAAGATTTGCTTCTTTGCGGATGATACCAAAATTTGCAATAACGTAGACACTCCTGATGGTGTGAACAACATGAGGAAGGACCTAGGGAAGCTTCAAGAATGGTCTGAAATGTGGAAGCTAAGATTTAATGCTAAGAAAGGCAAAATCATGCATTTAGGCTGCAAAAACCCAAGGGGATGGTACAGTTTAGGGGGTGAAGAACCTTTGTGCATGAAAGAGGAGCAGGACTTGGATGTGAAAGTATGTAATAATCTTCAGGTGGCCAAACAGGTTGAAAAGGCGATGGCGAAAGTTAGGATACTAGGGTGCATATGGAGAGGTTTGGCCAGTAGGAAAAAGGAGGTATTGATGCCCCTGTATAAGACTCTGGTGATACCTCATTTAGAATATTATGTACAATTCTGGAGATTGCATCTTCAAAAAGATATAAATAAGATGGAGTCAGTCCAGAGAAAGGCTACTAAAATGGTTGGTGGTCTTCATCATAAGGTGTATAGGGACAGACATAAAGATCTCAATATGTATACTTTGGAGGAAAGGCAAGAGAGGGGAGATATGATAAAGACGTTTAAATACCAACGTGGCATAAATGTGCATGAGGCAAATCTCTTGCATTTGAAAGGAAGCTCTGGAATGAGAGGGCATAGGATGAAGTTAAAAGGTGATAGGCTCAAGAGTAATCTAAGAAAATACTGTTTTGCAGAAAGGATGGTAGATGCGTAGAATAGTTTGCTGGGAGAGGTGGTGGAGTCAAAGACTGTCTGAATCCAAGAAAGCGTGGGACAGGCATGTGGGATCTGTTAGGGAGAGGAGGAGATAGTGGATGCTACGGATGGGCAGAATAGATGGCCATTTGGCATGTTTCTATGTTTCTACATAGAAACAAATATAAGATCATGGACAATGGCGGCCATCACACATTCATTGCTCCAGAGCCATCCAACAGTCTTGCCTATTTGAGTGTGTTCCCATTGGACCAGTCAGAGGATTTTATTTAGCAGCACCCCAATTATTTGGCTTAATGTCTATTTTTGGTAGTGAAATGGCAAAACCATTGAATCTGGGGTAGATTAGAGTCTAAACCGCCTCCATAGCGTAATACATGTTTTATCAGACTGGGCCAAGCAATATTTGGGATTACTGATAAAAAATAATTTGACAGCAAGTCATTACTTGTGCTACTTTTAAATTTGAATTTAACTAGACTGCGAGCTCTCTCAGAAGAGAAAGGAAGCTGATTCTTATCACTTTATTTCCTTTTGGACTTACTTCTACATCTTTCTTGACCTGGTATACACGATTTGTTCTGTTTGTTTTAACAAAGTGTGTGTCTTTAATTAAAACTAGATTGTTTTAAAAAATTCTCCTTTTCATGAAACGCCATGAATTCTCCTTTCATTCATCCACTTTTCTGCTCTTTGTACTAAACCCACACTAAAGCGGAGTGTGATCTGTGCATGGGATTTGTTTGTATGACAACCAGCCCACCACCAAATTAATTTACCTTGCTTCAAAACAGTGGGACTGACTATGTGAAAAGTACTGTACTTTCAAATATGTAAACACTAACGCCTCCACAGGACTTCAATCCAATGATGAAACCTTGTTTAACTGTCAGGTACTTATTTCTTTTTCATGATTATTGATTGTTGCTTGTATGCGTGACAGAAGCCATGTCCCAAGGTGCTCAGTCTCTTCAGATTCTGAGCGATTCCTTCAGTGACTGACAGCCCTGTATCTGCATTCATATGAGATTTCTGATAATTCAGTAAAATTAAGTGTGGGCCTTATTTGGAGTTACACTAACAAGGAAAAAAAATGATGCCAAACATAAAACAGCAATTTTCTGCTTGTGTCCCTAGTTGAAATCAACCAGCTAAAATGACCTCCCCATCCCCCTGCCAAGGTGCAGGGGGGGGGGGGAGGTTAATGGTTCTAACTGATAACCACTAATCTGTTTCATCCTCTCCCTCACCCACTGGCTCTGAGCTGCAAGTCTGTTTCCTTCATGGCTTCTTCACTACCCAGGTCCCTTTGCAGCTACTAGTGAGGTTATTGTGCTTTTTTTTTTTTTTGGAGGGGGGGTGTCACAGCTGATACTCCTAAATCACAGGTCTGTTGATCAGTTCACACACAGAATCCTTGCAAACTCCAAATAATGAGAGTCTCAGCATTTCATGAGCACCTACAACCCTGCATCTGACCAGCAGGTGGCAGAGCAAAGGAATGTGAATGGTGGGTGGGATTGAATGATAGGTATATTTGTTTTTAATCATGTTGTGCTAGGCTTGTGGGGGCAGGGGTGGAACTGTTAAAGCTGTCATTTTTTAATTCTTATATTAGAAAGAATTATGAAAAATGGATTGATGTCTGTCTGTCAATCATTCCAACTATCTATAGGTACAACTCTAAAGATGGAAAATCACCAAAAAAGGCATAAAAGGCGTTAAAAATAAGGTGCCAAAAAAGCTGAGTGCTAAGCTAGTATCCTATGGCAGTAAATTTGTGTGTCTAATCCATTACAGAATACTAGCTAAGTTAGGGTTGCCAGATTTTACATTCGTAAAATCCTGACCCCTAGACCCACCCTCGGGCCCGCCTATCTCCGCTCCGTTACACCCCAGTCCTGCCCCTAATCCCACCCTAGCCCCACCCCTGCTTCTTGCTCTGGTTGGGCAGGAGGGCATCCGGGCATGTGCGGATGCGACACAATGATGCACACTTGTGCATGCGCGTGACATCAATGCGCGGATGCCCTCTTGCCCGACACAATTTCAGGGGAAGCTTTTCAAAACCCAGACAAAGTACCGGGTTTTGAAAAGCCATCCGGACCCCCAGACATGTCCTCAAAAGGAGGACATGTCCGAGGAAATCCGGACGTCTGGTAACCCTAAGCTAAGCTAGCACCTAAATGACACACCTAAATTTAAGGGCAAACGTGCCATATCAATAGCAGGTTTAAGTGTGTGCACCTGAATGTAGCACCACAGACCCAGTTCTATAAAGTGCACACTGGAATGGTTAGAACGCCCATGCCCCTTGCACATAAATGCTCCCTTTGCAGTTCCATGTTAAGATAATTTATTATTAATGCATCATTATCACAAGGCATTATCACACAGTGGCATAGCGAGGGGGGCATGCCTTGGGTGTCATCTTGGCGGGGGGCGCCAGCATCTCTCTTCCTTTCCAACCACCTACTTCTTCATATTTTCACTGACAGCCAGCAGCATCTCTTACCTGCTACTCATGCTGGCCTCAGATCTCTTTCTACGTCATTTCCTGGTAACGGGACCAGGAAGTGATGTCAGAGGGAGAGCTGAGGCTGGTGTGAGCAGCAGGGAGGAAATGCTGCTCACTGCCAGGAAAGATTTCAAGAGGTATGTGGGACAGGGGTGCGTGTGGCGGGGAAAATGTGACGGGGGCGTGGTGCAGTGATGCAGGATGCCACCATCCCGGGCATCTCCTTCCCTCGCTACACTGCTGGTGCCACAGTGTTTGAAGAAAGCAAGTCTTACCCTCACTGTTGAAAAAGGAAAGACTGAATAGGAACAGCTATGAGATCTTTCGCCCAATGCCTAACTTACCCATGATGGCTAAATATTAGAAAAGGAGGTGGTTTCACAAGTTAGTACTTTTTTGGTGGAAATGAAGAGCTTAGACAAGGGTCTGTCTGGCTTTAGAAAGGGCCCAGGTACGCAGTCAATACAGATCTGATGAGTAGCCTAGGGTAGGGGACTCAGATTCAAATCTCACTTCAGCTCCCCCCCCTCCCCAGACATGAAAATATCTACTGTATCTGAATATATAAAACAACTGCAAGCCTGAAGGCTATTGAAGTGGTGTACATTCAGATACAGTAGGTATTTTTCATTTCCATGGGGTTAGGAATTAAAAAGAAAAAAAAAAAATCACAAAGTCTACATGGACATCTGTTTGGCCATTTTAAAAGACTACTAGTGTTTAAGCCCGTTACATTAACGGGTGCTAGAGTAGATGTCTGTCTGTCTGGTTTTTTTCTTTGTCTCTCCTTGGATGCTTTCTGCCTGTCTGTCATTCTTTCTGTCTGTGTCTCTCCCTGGCCCCCTGCCTGCATACATTTCTCTGTTGCGCCATGCCTGCCTGTTTCTCCGTGGCCCCTTCTGTTTTACCCCCAGAGCAAAGCATGATTGCTGTCTGCCCCCTTTCCCTCTCCCCCTGCCCCCTGTTGTGCCATTCCTGCATGCTCCGTGGCCCCTTCTGTTTCCTCCCTCCCAGAGCAAAGCATGATTGCTGTCTGCCCCCAGCACACCCTTCCCCCAAAAGCAGCCCCCATATGTTTTTGCATTTGGCTGAATTGGCATTGTACCCTATGTTGATGGTGAAAAAAATTTTTTTACCCCATATAGTTTTATTGCACTTGACTGCTGGGAAAGTGTTGTGAATTGTTTATGGAAAAAAAAAGTGACATGTTTGTTACAAGACAGCCTCATCTGTATAGACAGCAGGCCGTGCGGACCTTTTTGTCTTTTGAGGGTTGTATGTAGGGGGTCTTGGGTTTATCGGGCATTTATTTGAGATTCATTAGGTTATTTTTGTACTGACAGATATGTGATGTATGGATCACTGTGCACTACAAATGCAACACCCTATTTTGAGTGTGACTTGATGTCTATTGAGAAAGGAGTTCACTCTTAAATGTATGATTATTTTGGAGGATATATTTTCAGAATAGATTTTAAATTCTTGGTTGAAATTGTAGCTGTTGTCTGGGACTCGCCACGTCTGGGTAGGTAGAACCGACATTTCAGTCATCATGCTGTGAGTTCTGCAGTTTGTCTTTATATATAGTGGGTCCACTGACCTGACTGAGAACAGGAAGGACCGTTAGTCATTAATTTGAATTTTGGCAGGAATGTTCATTGGTAACACAAATTTGAATTTTGGCAGGAACATCCATTGGACACAGTTTTAAATTCTGGTGGGGAAGGAAGTCTGTGGTAAAAATTTTTTTCAATTCTGTCAGAAAAAAAGGTGTGTGTGTAAACTTTTAGATGGAGGGAGAAAGCGTTTGTCCTCGGCCCCAGACCTTTTTGAACTGACTTTCTTTTGAATGAGCGGTTGCCATGCTTTGCTTATTGAAAATCCTTTATCTCCACTGAAGTTATTGGGGTGTCTTGCTATTTCTATTGCCTCTTTGATTCTTCTCGGCCACCAGTGGTCTTCTTTCTCCAGGACTTTTGTGTTCTCAGATCTAATCATATCGGTTTCTCTGCCATGGAGGGCTATAGCTGATTTTTCTGTATTGCATAGCTTTTGGTGTCTCATGCTCTTTCAGTCTTTCCTCTATAGTGTGTCCAGTATCACCAATGTAGAATTGGCGACATCCACATAGGATCTCATACACCCCAAGGGTTTGGAGCAGAGGTAACCAGTTTTTCCACATGTGTGAGTGTAGATGTGAGTTTATGTGGTGCACTGTTGGCTGTTTTGATGTTATTTTTCCTTAGTAGTTTCCCTATGTGATCTGTTACTCCTTGGACATAGGGAACCACTACCATTTTTTGTTCAGTTGCAACATTGTCCTTTAATGGTTGTTGGCTGTTGCTGATTTTCTGGGTCAGGCTGTCCATAAGTTTTAGGGCTAGAGAAGTAGCCTTTCTGCTGTAGCCATTAGCAAGAAATGTTTCCTGGAGGGTGTCCTTTTCTTTCTGAAGGCTGCCTGGGTCACAAACTCTTAGTGCTCTGTTCATTAGTGTGTGTAGAACCCCTCTTTTTTGTGGATGGGTGGTGATGGGACTCTGAATGTAGATAACAGTTGGTATGGGAAGGTTTCCTATATACTGTGTGTCCCAGGCTTTCTGATCATTACATCCAAAAAGGGAAGGCATTCATTGGTCACTGTCTCCATGGTGAATTTTATGTTGGAGTGGCTGTTGTTCAGATGGTTTAGAAGTTCACAGAGGTTTTCCTGTCCGTGGGGCCAAATGACGAAAGTGTCATGTACATAGCGGATCCACAATTTAGGTTTGAGCTTGTCACTCTTGGTTGCAAATTTATAAGTTTTTGGGCCAGGATTTTGGTCAAGGATTTTTAAGCCACTGATAACCATAGGCAGATGTATACTTAGATATTCAAGGCTGGGCCATCTTTGGGCATCAGCAATGAATATCCAGGATCAGGTGGTAAGCTGGAAGTTATGTGGGTGCCAACCGATATTCAGTGCTGGCACCCACTTAGCTAACTGGTCAAAGATAGGACTGTCCTATCTGCCCGTTTGCTATGTAGGCACTGGCACTGAATATGGCTGGTGCCTACTTAACTGCCAGTTTCTCTCTGTCTCTACCCCCCAGACTACCCGACACAACCCAGGCACTGCTGTAGCGGTCAGAGCTGATATTCAGCAGGGCTCATGAGGTGCCATTGAATACTAGTAGCTGGCCACTCAGCTTAAACCATGCTGAAAACTGACCCCTTTATGTTTAGGTTTTTTCTATAAAGATAGGGTTTATTAATGGTTCTTTTGGGAGGGGGCAGGTCTATGAAAGGATATATTTTTTTGTACTTTTATGCCTTCAATTTTAGATTCAGCTGCCATTTTGACTGTGCAAGTTCCATTTGTTGTTCTATATTTTTCTCTGTTAAGTTTAAGATTACAGAAAAGCCAATGTTGTGACATCCAAGGAAAGCCTATGGTTGAAATATGATACGTGTTGAGTCACTGCAATTTAGACTCTCTAATTGCATCTTGCTTTATTTATTTATATTTAAAATTTATATTCCGCTTAAAATCTAAGTAGATTACAATAAAATAGACATAAAATAATACAACCCTATCAACTATCCATACAACCTTGCAATAGTTTATCTACACAATTTATCCTTCAAGGTCCCCTAATTCTAGTAAAATGCTTGGACACACAGATGAGTTTTCAAATCTGCTTTAAAAGATGTCAAAATCTCTACATAATCTCAAATCTTATCTTTTGTCTTTGGACATTTTCTGCCATTGGTTTCTGTCCATTCTGCTGTTGTTAACAATGTGTCTTGTGTCTGCAAAGTTTCTTGCACTTCTATTTTATCTTACATATCTTGCTATACAGCACTACTTTTCTTGTTCTCAAAATCCATAAATAGACATTTTAAAAAAGCCATAAATGAAATATAAATACATATATGTAAAATGTATTTGAATGATTATAAAAAAACAGTCCCTGTGGATAATAAAGACCAGAAGTTCTGAAAAAGGGACCACGTGTAAACTGAAAAGTTCCTATAGAATTCTCACTTTACATAATTCCTATGCTGAGCCAATGCAAAAGCAGAACAGTGTATCCTTATGTTCACCTACCACAGTTTCTTCATAATTTTTTCCTCCTCATTAAGGTACCGCTGCCGCTCCTGTTCCACCAGGGTGCGCTGTCGCTGAATGGGGTCTTCCATCCTCTTGATGGCTTCAATCACTTTTGTATTGATCTCCAACTCTGTTTTCTTCACCATTGCCCGTAGCACCTCTTGGTTGTGCAGCTGTCACACAAACAAAATCAGCTTCAGTCTCCCTGCCCTGACTAATGTTCCTGGCAATGGAATGTGCCGTGGCTACACTCAGAAATAGGTTTGCAAAATCAAAATAATAAAACAAACAGCCCTTGAGCTAAGCGCGCTCCGTTTCATATTATTTCATCCAGAAATGTTACTTCAAGGAAAAAGGGCAGAATTATCCCAGATCCTATTAACTTCTAAACAGCATACCTGACTTCCAGCAATGCGCTGGCAAACAAAATATGTCAACTTCATTATGCTGGACCTTTTTTTGGAAAACAGTTGCTTTGACTGTGTCTGCCACTAAAATTGAACGCTTTTTATTATGTTCATGACAGGAATAGATATCCTCAGGAGAATATCAATGACGAGTTTCCTGCGTTACTCTAAAATCTGTTACATTAATGATTGATTTTACTTTCTGATGCTTCTCAATACTTGTCTCTCCTGTTTCATTTATTGCATTCTATATTTTGATATTAAGACAAATATAGAGTTAGTATGGCCAAGAGCTCTCATAGCTGTGGGTTGGCATTCACAGGCACTGAGGAGTGCAGCACAGATTGCAAAGGGAAACCACAGAAGCAGAGACCAGATGAAACAACAAAATCATTTCAACAGAAATACTGAAAACCAGCTATTATAAATGTATTATAAAGGTCAGGACAACATTTCATTGGATCTTCAAAGTTGTCACTGTGTGGGTTTTTTTGTAAGTCACCCCTGCATCTGGCAAGATTTAGGTCCTTGTTACAAACTCTGCCCCCTTGGCTGCCTGTTAAGAAGTTCCATTGTATCATACTGACATTATGAACATCACATCTCCTGTATGTTATCTGAATACTCAAATACATTGTCACACGTCCCATGTCTTGGCAAAAGTATTCTTCCTTATGGACTGCCATTTTGGTAAACTTAAAATCAGTAGTAACAAAAATTAACAGATAGATTGCAATGTGATAAAATACTCTCCCTGTGCTTTTCAAACTTATTAAAAACCACCTCCCACCAAAGATCCTTTAGAAATATTTAATACATGCGAGAGATGGGCAAAGGGCGCTATCTGAAACAGCTAACACCAGATGCTGAGCAGGAAGTTATGGGAGACTGCAGCCAGGATGCTAGTTAGTAAAGGCTGCTTTTGTGCTCTTAAAGTTTCTCTTTGTTTAAAAAAATGAGCAAAGGAAGACTCTAAATTAAAGCCTTATAGCAAAATGAAAGCAACAATACTGTAAAATGTATTCGGAAACTGGGATTTCACAGTCTTTGTATTGTGTAAATATGCTAAAACTGCCCTGGTCAAGTTTGAAACACAGGTACTGCTCCATTAGTTTATATCAGCACAGTTCTAGGTGTTCTCTTTGAGTAAAGGAATGGCTAGCAGTCCATACTGTAAATTTGTTGAGGATTTACATCATCTGAGTATGGCACAATAAAAATCCTGCAGTATAAATAGGAATCATGTATATGTGGCTGGAAAAGAAATGTAAGATACAAGTGGCTAATTATTCCGTTAAACGCCTCAGAACACCGGACGGGAATTACGCGGAAACAGATTCCGATAAAGCCAAAATACTGAATGAATACTTCTGCTCGATTTTTACCTGCGAGGCACCAGGGAAAGGACCACATCTGGAAGCAATGTCAAGCGCGGAAGACCCATTTCAGAATTTTGAGTTCACACCAGCTGATGTCTACAGCGAATTGTCAAGACTCCAGGTGAGCAAAGCCATGGGTCCAGACGAATTGCACCCAAGAGTGCTCAAAGAGCTGTGCGAGGTCCTGGCGGAACCATTAGCCATGCTCTTCAATCTCTCCCTAAAGAAGGGGAGAGTCCCCCTGGATTGGAAAACAGCGAATGTTGTTCCTCTGCATAAAAAGGGATGCAGGGCAGAGGCTGCGAATCACCGACCAGTGAGTCTCACGTCGATAGTATGTAAACTCATGGAAACACTAATTAAATGTAAGTTGGACACGATCTTGGATGAGGGGAATCTCAGGGATCCTAGTCAACATGGATTCACTAAGGGTAAGTCGTGTCAATCCAACCTCATCAGCTTCTTTGATTGGGTAACAAGAAAGTTGGACTCAGGAGAGTCTCTGGACATAGTATATTTGAATTTCAGCAAAGCTTTTGACGGCGTCCCACACCGCAGGCTACTAAACAAGATGAAATCAATGGGGTTGGGTGAGACTATAACTGCATGGGTCAATGATTGGCTGAGTGGTAGACTTCAGAGGGTGATGATCAACGGTACCCTCTCTGAAACATCAGAGGTGACCAGCGGAGTGCCGCAGGGCTCTGTCCTGGGTCCTCTCCTTTTTAATATATTCATAAGGGACTTGACACGAGGGCTACAGGGTAAAGTAACATTGTTCGCCGACGACGCGAAACTGTGCAACATAGTAAGTGAAAGCTTTTTACAGGATAGTATGACACAGGACCTTCGTACGTTGGAAAACTGGTCCTCGACATGGCAGCTGGGCTTCAATGCTACGAAATGTAAGGTCATGCACCTCGGTAGCAGAAATCCGTGCAGAACTTACACCTTAAATGGAGTAACATTAGCTAGAACCTCAGTAGAACGAGATTTGGGAGTAATCATCAGTGCAGACATGAAGGCTGCCAAGCAGGTAGAGAAGGCCACATCCAAGGCAAGGCAAATGATGGGATGTATCAATAGAAGTTTCGTCAGTCGGAAACCAGAAGTCATAATACCGCTGTACAAAACCATGGTGAGACCTCATCTGGAATACTGTGTTTAATTCTGGAGGCCACATGCTTAGAGTCGAGTCGGTTCAGCGGATGGCCACTAGGATGATCTTGGGGTTCAAGGGTCTCTCGTACGAAGAGAGACTGAGCAGACTGCGGCTCTACACTCTAGAGGAACGCAGGGAGAGGGGGGACATGATTGAGACATTTAAATACATCACAGGACGTGTCGAGGTGGAAGACGACATCCTCTTCCCCAAAGGACCCTCGACCACAAGAGGGCATCCGCTTAAACTAAGAGGGGGGAAATTTAGTAGTGACACCAGGAAGTATTTTTTCACGGAAAGGGTGGTAGATCACTGGAATAAGCTTCCGGTGCAGGTGGTCAAGGCCACCGGCGTGCTTGACTTTAAGAGTAAATGGGACATGTACGTGGGATCCCTACGTAGGACAAATCACTAGCATCTAGACTTGTACGTGGGATCCCTACGTAGGACAAATCACTAGCATCTAGACTTATTGGGGTGGGTCAGTAGAGTGGGCAGACTTGATGGGCTATAGCCCTTTTCTGCCGTCATCTTTCTATGTTTCTAAATTAATTTGCACCCTCCAAAGCTAAAAACATGATTAACCACACAATCTATTAAATGCCAAGCTTTATAATAACATTCAATTATGTGGTAATGGGGGGTAATGGACTTATGCACATGATGAATGAAAAAATGAGAACAATCAGAAAAACACTGTCACAAAGCATTAAATTTATAATTATTAATAGCATTCGCTGCAATAACCAAGAGATTTTCATAAAGAACAAAGACACTGTGAAAATGTGCACATGAAAGAAAGCTCATTATTAATACTCAGTAAAATGCATGTGACTAACACTGGCCTCTTGTCTGAAAGCAAAGTTTGCATTCATTAAACCCACTTTAAGCTGTCCATGTCAGGTTTTACAAATCTTTCTCATGGGCAGAACATGGGGATTACCTTCCCACCCTTCCAATAACAAACTTTTCTACTTTTAAAAGAGAAGCCAATATCTAGTTTCAAGTTTATTTAAGCTTGATATACCGTTTTAATTACCAAAGCGGTATACATTGTAGAGAATTTATAATACAAGAAAAAATTTTAAATATAAGTAAAATGGGAAAAAGACAACATGAAATACAACAAATAACTGATGATACAAGCTGCAACAGGGAAATGAATGGGATACATTTCATTAAAAAAAGATGGGGGTTGGGAAGAACGAAAGGGAGAGAGAGGGGAGTTATCTTATATGTGGCCATTATCTGAGTATCATATGCATTTAGTCCTAGCTATAAATCTCATAGACATCTTTAAAAAGAAAAATTTTAAGGCTGGATTTAAACTTGCTAGGATTATTCTCCTGTCTCAGGCCCAAAGGGAGAGTGTTCCAGAAAGTAGGTGCAACCACTGAATAAATCGTCTTACGTGTGGTATCATAAAATAACTGTCGAACCGAGAGGGCTGTTAGAAGATGCTTCTGTGATGAACGAAAAGAACACGAAGATTCATATGGGATCAATAGCCTAGCGATAAATAAAGGGGTATGATTGGTTTGGACCATGAAAGCGAGGAAAATAATTTTGAATGTAATTCTGTGGGTGATTTTTTTTTTTTGGAAGTGGAGTAACATGATCAAATTTCTCGGCGTTAAAGATCATTTTTATTGCAGTGTTTTGGATAAGTTGTAACCACCTAATCTCATTCCTTCTGCATACCTTCGATGTTTCTAGGGTCCTTGCAAGGAACATTCCTAACCATATACTCACCAAAAGAAATCAGGCAATCTGACACTTACCAGCAAGCCTTCTTAACAGCAGCCCCACACTCTGTAATTCAGATTCAAAAGGGCTTTGACTAATGTTCTTGTCCCAAAATTTTACAGGGCCACGAGGCTGACTAGCCACTCACTCACATCCTGAGTGACAAGCTTGCCACATACACTTGGGGCCAAAGTCTAAGAACATAAGAATTGCCACTGCTGGGTCAGACCAGCGCTCCATTGTGCCCAGCAGTACGCCCACACAGCGGCTCCTAGGTCAAAGACCAGTGCCCTGAGTCCAGCCTTACCTGAATACATTCTGGTTCAGCAGGAACTTGTCTAACTTTGTCTTGAATCCCTGGAGGGTGTTTTCCCCTATAACAGCCTCCGGAAGAGCGTTCCAGTTTTCTAATACTCTCTGGGTGAAGAAGAACTTCCTTACATTTGTACAGAATCTATCCCCTTTTAACTTTAGAGAGTGCCCTCTCGTTCTCTCTACCTTGGAGAGGGTGAGCAACCTGTCTTTATCTTCTAAGTCTATTCCCTTCATTATTTTGAATGTTTCGATCATGTCCCCTCTGTCTCCTCTTTTCAAGGGAGAAGAGACCCAGTTTCTCTAATCTCTCACTGTATGGCAACTCCTCCAATCCCTTAACCATTTTAGTCGCTCTTCTCTGGACCCTCTCAAGTAGTACCGTGTTCTTCTTCATGTACGGCGACCAGTGATGGATGCAGTATTCCAGGGGGGGGGGGTGTACCATGGCCCAGTACAGTGGCATGATAACCTTCTCTGATCTGTTTGTGATCCCCTTCTTAATCATTCCTAGCATTCTGTTCACCCTTTTCGCCGCCGCCGCACATTACGTGGACGGCTTCATCGACTTGTCGACCAGTACTCCCAAGTCTTTCCTGGGGTGTCTCTCCAAGTACTGCGCCGGACATCCTTTATTCGTGTATAAGATTTTTCTTACCGACAAGCATCACCTTACACTTATCCACGTTAAACCTCATTTGCCATGTTGCGGCCCATTTTGATTAGATTGTAAGCTCTTTCAAGCAGGGATTGTCTCTTACATGTTTAATGTAAGCACTGTGTACATTTAGCGCTATAGAAATAAGTAGTAGTAGTAGTAAGAACATATAGGATAAGTACAAAGGATTCCTGTATAGAAAGAGAATGGAATCAAAACAACTTAGCTGCACTTATGCAGCAAATCCAGTATTTGAGAAATAAGGCTATTTCTGGACAGACAGTCTATGTCCCGATCATGGCTAGATGGATCTGGTTGGACTAGAGTGGGCTTCAACACCAAATCCAGTAGATGAAAATTAAGCCAGTGCTGGGAAGACTTCTATAGTCTGTGACCTGAAAGTGGCAAGGATAGCAAAAGATCAAGTATGCATATGTTATTATATCATATATACTAGGAATTATCTTGCTGGGCAGAGTGGATGGACCATACCAGTCATCTGTCATCATCTACCATGTTACTATGAGCTTCTATCTGGAGGTGTCGTGGAATATAATTTCAGAAGGTAGGGACTGAAAAATGCTAATTTACTTGCAAAGACTAGCCTTATTCATGGCAAAAATGGAATAACCAGGCAATTCTGTGCCTGAAATTGAAGTATTTTATTCTGATTCTCTAGTTCTTGGATCCTAGCTTCATGGGTTCTCTATGTAATCTTCTTGGAAGGAGAGATAGTCTTCTGCATGTTACAGTTCCGCTGCATGTAATTCCAGTCCCTTTTTGATTGCATCTATGAAGGACTATATCTTTGAAAGTTTATCTGTGAGGGAATGAGTTAACTCTTGGCCATCCTGTAGTGTAAACTCTGGTTGCATGATCTCCATGGCCATCTTAGAAACATAGAAATATGATGGCAGATAAAGGCCAAATGACCCATCCAGTCTGCCCATCCGCAGTAACCATTATCTCTTTCTCTCTCTGAGAGATCCCATGTGCCTATCCCAGGCCCTTTTGAATTCAGACAGTCTCTGGCTCCACCACCTCTTCTGGGAGACTGTTCCAAGCGTCTACCACCCTTTCTGTAAAAAAAAGTATTTCATTAGATTACTCCAGAGCCTATCACCTCTTAACTTCATCCTATGTCCTCTCATTGCAGAGTTTCCTTTCAAATTGAAGAGACTCGACTCATGCACATTTACATTACGTAGGTATTTAAACGTCTCTATCATATCTCCCCTTCTCCCACCTTTCCTCCCTTGCTTGCTCTTTTCTCTTGATGTGTTCTGCACTTTAGCATACAAATTGCCTATGATCTCTTCCAGGGGTTTCACCAAATTCCATGGTCAGTATGCTGATTTATCACTTATTGTGAGAAAATAGCTCATATCTCTCTGCTTAAATATCTGCTTACGGTTACCAGGTTTTTGTTCGGAGAAATCCAGACACATGGGAACCCTGTTCTGCCCCTAGCCATGCCCTGTTCTGCCTCCAGCCCCACCCCATTCCACCTCTAGCCCTACCCCCTCAAAGCCTCATCTTCGTTTTCTGACCTCAGGCCGTTCCTGGAGGATCTTTGAGCATGAGTGGATGCGTACATGCTCAGAGGCCCTCCAAATGCGGCCAAGAAGGCGGAGCTTTCTAAAACCCAAACTACTGGATTTTGGAAAGTCCATTTGGGCACCCAGACAGTCCTCTAAAAGAGGACATGTCTGGGTTTTCCCGGACATCTGGTAACCCTGCAACTACTCAGCAGTCAATTGTCACATGACCAGTAATTAACTATTCTAAACATTTACTATACTGATATTTGAATGGCTTATTAGGATCACATTCTTTGTCTCAATGTAAATTGCCTATGTCCTGTTTTCATTTGATATATACTGCCTTAGGTGAATTTCTTTTAAAATGCAGTTACTATATGAGGTAATCTTTTTTCATCCCAAAAAAGGAGGAAAAAAGGTTGACTTGAATATAAACTGGGAGGGGGCTTTATATTGTCACAAGCCCGAGTCCAATGCCGGCCTTGTGCCAGGGAAGAGTCACAAAAATCACTCCCTGAAACTAGTCCGGGCTGACCATGTTATCCCTGATAAGCAAGAGCAAGAACAGGAAGCACAGGCTGTGTTTAAACCTAAGGCAGAACACAGCCTGATGAAAACTGGTAAGGGCTCTTTAAATCCTCCATTTTGTGTCAAGCTGGCTAAGCAGGGGAGAAGGAAAACACAGCTGAAGGAAGTTCAGCCCAGGAGTAGGGCTGGGCGTGGTGCAGCAGCTTGGCAGCATTTAGAGGGCTGGCTGACCAAGAGGAAGGGAGACAGAGGAGAGGCTCTCATGTGGAAGGAGTCTCCTAGTCCCCCAGAGCCAAGGGACATTGAGATGTTTGACGCTGAACTAGAGGATACAACCTTGGAAAATCCTGAAGGTGAAGCCATGGAGTACAGCACTTTACCTGAGGTGGGAATGGGTGAAGAAATGGAAACTAATTAATTTGAAGTTGTTGTTTTTTGGTGCTAAGTTTTGTTGAAAGTTTCCATTTCCATTGAGTATAAGTATTTTCCTGAAGTATGCTAACTAAGGGAATGTATGCTAGCCCAAGAGTATGCTGGTATGAGAAGTTTTTTTTTTCTTCTTGCTTACCAAGAAGACTGCTGTGGAAGGAACTACAGCAGGTTCTTATTCAGAAAGTGTAAATATCCTGTAAGCTTGAGACAGGATTTACACAGCACCAGGGTGAATAGTTTTCAGAGTTTTCTTTGTTGGAGAGTCAAGGACTGTTAGAGACTCTGCTACACCTGGGGACATTGCTAAAGAACTTTGGAACAGATATCCAGACCAGGCTGGTTACAATGATATTTTGTTTGTGTTATTTTTGCCAAAGAACATTGGAGTACATTTTTCTTTTGATGCATTTTACTTTGATGTGTGAATTGAACAATAAATTTGACTTTTGTTATTCAGTACTTACCTGTGTGAGGCCATCCTGTTTCTTCACATAAGATAAGTTTATATACAACAGGGACTTCCTCCTTCTTGAGGAAGCACGCTGGAGGAGAATATTGCTAGCGTGAGCCGGTTACTGCGAGCTTTGAGGACCGGCCACGCTACACGTGGTATCAGAGTGGGATACAGCACCCCCTGTTGTTGAAAAATTTTTTTTTTGGAAAAAAAAATAATAATTGTTTTTTTTGGACTTACTTTTGGATTTGTTGGAGCTGATTATTGAGAAGCTGTGGACTTATGCTGGTGGACTAAGGACTTACAGACACCGGAAAACAAGCCACAGGACAACCGGAAATCAGCTGCGCTGGGACCTTGGAAGCCGGTATTCCAGTTCTTTTGGAGAGCAGTCCAAGCTCAGAGAGGCTCAGAGTCGGACGCAAGACCCATCCTGGAGGAGCAGTGGTATCCAGACCAGAGTCGGTGTGTTCCCGAGTACCAGAGTGATACAGTGCGCAGACTCATCAGTACCGCGGGTAAGAGTACCTAATTCAACGGGCTGTTGAGGATAATAAGTATCACTCAGGGAGGCTGGTCGGCTACACTGTGGGAGGAGGGTCAGGCAAAACTTAAAAGGAGCCACACTTGGTTTTGTTTTCTTTTTGGATTCCATTTCAGGTGTTGGAGATGGAGCAGCAGCAGGTGTTGGCCTTGATCGCTGGAGAACGCCAGAAGCAGATCCAGGAGATGCAGGAGGTCTTCCAGACAAGCCAGGACCGCTGGAACCAGGCGCAGGACCGCGCACAGACACAGCACCAAGAACTCATGGCTGCAATGGGGGAGCAATCAAGACTGTTTGCACAGTTTCTTCAAGCCCCAAGGCAACCGATGATGGGTGCACCGCTATTAAATCCAGCACCCCAACAGCTGGTAGGAGCCAATCCTTTGGCTTGGATGCACTTACATAAAATTACACCCACTGATGAACCTGATGACTTTTTATCAGCCTTTGAAAGGACGGCCAATGCCGCTGGTTGGCCGCAGGAACAGTGGGCAGCACGATTGCTACCATGTTTAGCGGGCGAGACTTTGGCTGCCTTCCAAACCTTGAACCCTGATTTAGCCAGCAACTACCAAAATGTTAAAGCACACATTTTAGACTACTTAGGCTACACACATGAACATTATAGGCAGAAATTTAGATCGGCCATAATGGGAGAATACGAAAGACCTAAGGCCCTTGTCCAACGCCTAACTAAAATGGCTGAACGCTGGTTACAACCTTGCCTAGCTGACCCTAGGGCACTCTTTGCTGAGGTTATTAAAGAGCAATGCCTCGAATCAATGCCCAAGGAGCTCAGAGGCTGGGTGCAAAAGCAAGGATGTAAGAGCTTGATGCAAGTTTTGGAAGTATCTGAGGCTTATTTGGATGCTAGGGGTTCTGCAGGGGAAGTTAGGGTAGTTCCTTCTTCCCGAGGTGAGGTAGGGAAAGAGTCTATACCTACCAATAGACACACCATTCCCCAAAAGCCATCCTTTAGGGAAATGAAAACTCCTGAGCCCGGGGGTCCCGCACGTAGGGAGGGTCCCAAATGTTTCCGCTGTGGTAAAGTGGGCCATATACAGCAGAACTGCCAGGTTAAAAAGGACCTGGTGGCTTTGAGGAGGACGGACATACCAGAGGGGACGGGATCCTACCTTACTCAGGTGTCAGTAGGGGGGCAGCTGTCCGTGGCTCTGGTGGATACTGGCGCTGACCAATCCATGGTGGCAACTCGACTCTGGAAAAAAATCTTTCCTGATGATCAGAAGGGAGCCGGGTCGATTGCTATCAGATGTATTCATGGAGATAGTGTCCAGTATCCTCTCAAGAGCACCACGATCTTACATAAAGACAGGGTTTATAGTTTGAAATTGGCAGTAGTGCCGGAAGCCCCATTTGACCTTATATTAGGCCGGGACTGGGGGGGTTTAGGAGAATACTTAGGGAACAAACAAGGATGTGTGAACACTCGGTCGCAAAAGCCCTCAACCTCGGCTGAAGGAGAACAATTAGGAGAGGTATTTCCTTTCCAAGAGGGCGTGTTCCGTAGATACCCCCAGAGACATGAAGTCCCTAATAAAGTAGGGAAAAAGAAGCAAAAGCACCAGCGGAGGCAGGCTCTGGGTCAGGTATCAGCGAGCCAGGAGATCCCCACCCTTCCTAAGGAAATTATGATGATGTTCCCCACTTTTGCTGCGGAACAGAAAGCAGATCCCTCTCTGGTGGAGGCCTGGCAACAGGTTGCTGAGCCTAGGCAGGGTAGACAGGCCTTTAAGATAAAGGGAGGGCTACTCTACCACCAGGAGGTAGAGGGTATAGGAACCTCGGAAGAACAGTTGGTGGTTCCAAGAGGGTTTAGGAAGGTCGTTCTTCACACTGCTCATGACCATCCCTTAGCAGGGCATAAGGGGGCAGAGGCCTCATTGAAACAGGTTAGGCGTAGGTTTTTTTGGCCAGGGGTGCGGCAGGATGTACTGGACTATTGTACAGCTTGCCCTACATGCCAAAAATTGTCCTTAGGGAAACCTCTTCGAGCACCTCTAATTCCTATCCCTAGAGTAGCTGACCCCTGTAGTAGATTGGCTATGGATATCGTAGGACCCTTGGAAAAAACCCCACGGGGATACAGTTTTATTCTAGTGGTGATGGATGTAGCCACTAGATTCCCATGGGCCTTTCCTTTAAGGAAGACGTCATCTGCTGCCATTATGAAGGAACTCACAGGGTTATTCAGTATGATAGGGTTCCCTCGTGAGGTTCTCACAGACCAGGGCAGTAATTTCATGTCCAAGGAAATGCAGGACTATTGGCGAGGGTTTGGAATTAGGCCCATTCGGACGTCAGCATATCACCCTCAGGCTAACGGACTGGTCGAACGCTTCAACCAGACCTTAAAACAAATGTTAAAGAAAGGCTTAGATGGGAACATGAAAGATTGGGATTTATGGGTGCCCTTTGTACTTCTAGCTTGCAGGGAGAAGGTTCAAGACTCACTAGGAGTGAGCCCATTCGAAATGTTATTTGGGAGGAATCCTAGGGGCATTTTGGATGTATTAAAGGAAGGGTGTAGTCCCTCAGAGGATGCCGACACCAACTTAATATCCTACATGACACAATTGAAGCACCGGCTAACGCAGGTGGCGCAAATTGGCAAGAATAATCTAGAATGGAGCCAGAGGAGGCAAAAGATTTATTATGATCGGAAGTCCCGGGAGAGACATCTGCAAGTAGGAGATAGGGTGCTAATTTTGGTGCCTACTGACCCACATAAATTCTTAGCACAGTGGAAGGGTCCGGCCACTGTGGTAAAAAGATTGAATGAGGTGGACTATCAGGTTAGAGATGAGAAGGGACGGGAGCAAACTTACCACATCAACCTGCTCAAGCCCTGGAAGGACAGGGAAACTTTAGCACTGATAGCACAACGAATCCAAGAGGAAGATTTTGGGCCCCAGGTGGCAGACCTTGCTCAGGAAGAAGGGGTCAATGTAGGTACAGAACTCTCTGACGCCCAGGTGCAACAGGTAGGGACATTGATTAAGACCTTCGAAGACGTGTTCTCTGCTACCCCTGGGCGCACTGAGGTGGTGGCACATGAGATCATTACTACACCGGGTAAGATAGTGCGGGTCAAACCGTATAGGTTGTCGGAAGAAAAAAAGAAGCTAGTACAAAATCTAGTGGACGAGATGTTAACCTTAGGAGTCATTGAGCCCTCACTTAGCCCATGGTGCAGTCCGATTGTAATTGTACCCAAGGCAGATGGGTCCCCTAGATTTTGTATAGACTTCCGTCAACTTAATGAGGTCTCACAATTCGACGCTTTCCCCATGCCACGGGTGGATGAGTTATTGGACTGTTTGGGACAGGCCCAATACTTATCCACACTTGACTTAACGAAAGGGTACTGGCAGATACCCTTAATGCCAGATGCTAGGCCCAAGACAGCCTTTAGTACTCCTGCTGGCCTATTCCAATTTAGGCGCATGCCTTTTGGACTTCATGGCGCTGCTGCAACATGTCAAAGGCTAGTCAACGAGGTGCTGCGGGACCACCATCCCTACGCGGAGGCATACCTCGATGATATTGTCATCCACTCGAGTAATTGGACTCAGCACTTGGAACATGTTGCGGCAGTCCTGAGGTCATTAAGAAAGGCTGGCCTAACGGTCAATCCCAAGAAATGTTTTCTGGGACAGAGGGAGGTAAGATACTTGGGCTATGTGGTAGGCCGGGGTCAGGTGAAACCACTAGTGGACAAAGTCCAGTGTATTAAGTCCTACCCCTTACCTGTCACGAAGAAGCAGCTAAGAGGATTCTTGGGGCTTATAGGCTATTATAGAAGGTTTATTCCCCAGTTTGCTACCAGAGCGGCTCCACTCACGAACATGTTAAAGAAAGATAAATCAGATACCTTATACTGGGAAGCGCTAGGACAGGAGGCCTTGGAAGACATGAAAGGATGTCTCTGTTCAGAGCCAGTTCTAAGGGCTGTTGATTTCTCTAAACCCATGATCTTACAGACTGATGCTTCCACGAGCGGATTGGGGGCTATTCTCAGCCAGGAGGTGCAGGGAGTAGAACACCCAATCCTATATCTCAGTCGTAAGCTTCATGACAATGAAAGAAAGTACGCCACAGTGGAGCTAGAATGCCTAGCCGCAAAGTGGGCTATGCAGACCCTAGTTCACTACCTAGAGGGCCAGGAATTCACATTGGTGACAGACCATGCAGCTCTCAAGTGGTTAAACACGATGAGAAACAACAATGCTAGGCTGACCCGGTGGTACCTTGCCCTCCAAACATTTAGATTCAATGTAGTACACAGGCCAGGTCATTTAAGCACTAATGTGGACAGGCTTTCCCGTTTGCAGGAGAACCCGGAGGAAGTTAGACCATGCCCGGGTGGTCATGGTTTAAGGGGGAGGGTATGTCACAAGCCCGAGTCCAATGCCGGCCTTGTGCCAGGGAAGAGTCACAAAAATCACTCCCTGAAACTAGTCCGGGCTGACCATGTTATCCCTGATAAGCAAGAGCAAGAACAGGAAGCACAGGCTGTGTTTAAACCTAAGGCAGAACACAGCCTGATGAAAACTGGTAAGGGCTCTTTAAATCCTCCATTTTGTGTCAAGCTGGCTAAGCAGGGGAGAAGGAAAACACAGCTGAAGGAAGTTCAGCCCAGGAGTAGGGCTGGGCGTGGTGCAGCAGCTTGGCAGCATTTAGAGGGCTGGCTGACCAAGAGGAAGGGAGACAGAGGAGAGGCTCTCATGTGGAAGGAGTCTCCTAGTCCCCCAGAGCCAAGGGACATTGAGATGTTTGACGCTGAACTAGAGGATACAACCTTGGAAAATCCTGAAGGTGAAGCCATGGAGTACAGCACTTTACCTGAGGTGGGAATGGGTGAAGAAATGGAAACTAATTAATTTGAAGTTGTTGTTTTTTGGTGCTAAGTTTTGTTGAAAGTTTCCATTTCCATTGAGTATAAGTATTTTCCTGAAGTATGCTAACTAAGGGAATGTATGCTAGCCCAAGAGTATGCTGGTATGAGAAGTTTTTTTTTTCTTCTTGCTTACCAAGAAGACTGCTGTGGAAGGAACTACAGCAGGTTCTTATTCAGAAAGTGTAAATATCCTGTAAGCTTGAGACAGGATTTACACAGCACCAGGGTGAATAGTTTTCAGAGTTTTCTTTGTTGGAGAGTCAAGGACTGTTAGAGACTCTGCTACACCTGGGGACATTGCTAAAGAACTTTGGAACAGATATCCAGACCAGGCTGGTTACAATGATATTTTGTTTGTGTTATTTTTGCCAAAGAACATTGGAGTACATTTTTCTTTTGATGCATTTTACTTTGATGTGTGAATTGAACAATAAATTTGACTTTTGTTATTCAGTACTTACCTGTGTGAGGCCATCCTGTTTCTTCACATAAGATAAGTTTATATACAACAGGGACTTCCTCCTTCTTGAGGAAGCACGCTGGAGGAGAATATTGCTAGCGTGAGCCGGTTACTGCGAGCTTTGAGGACCGGCCACGCTACAATATTCAAGTGCCCTGCCTTGCAGCTAGCCTTCCTTTCCTCACTCCTTCCTTCCCTTCCTATCCATCCCCCGATGCCCACTATAGGCCTGCCTGAAGCCCTGGTGGTCCAGCGGCACAAACCTGAGGACCCAAATATAAACCGAGACCCCCCCCATTTTTGAACCCCAAAATCTTGGTATATATTCAAATATATATGGTAAATAAACACAATGTTCATATGATAATTCTGCATGAAATGAGCCTTTTGTACTGCATTTTGTTACTCAGCTACTATCCTTCATGTGGTGGCCTTTTCATTCCACAGACACAGATAAATTATCAGAACCCATGACAGGGGCCACCCAAGTGCATTTTCCCTACTGAAGAATGGGTTGACTGCCAAGTGGGAAAGGATTTTAATGAAAGAATTCTACAACAATGCCTAGGAACAGGACGCTGTAGGTAGTTAATTTCCTTGGTGTCGGCTCCATAAATGCAATGTACATCCCACAGCTGTGTATATTTTCTACAGTTTGGCATTTTCATGTGATTTCATTGCATAATTATTCCCATTTACTGGCAAGCATAGCAGATTTTCCGTAATTTCACTATTTTATCGTAGGTCAGAGCAGAACAGAATTTCTAATGCAGTTTTATAATTTTTATACTAATTATTATAGTAAGATAAAATATATCACCAATGACTGCAGGATTATTAAACTTACTATCTTGCTCAAGAAGTATTTGATTTATATAATTTAATTATATGGCATATCTACCAAAGGAATGCTGCTCTGTGCCAGATGTAATCATAGTGCAATCCATTTACTCATTTCCCTCCTTAGCTGGTATAATATACATAGGGAATGTGGCCGTGAATGGAGGGATGAGATATCTGCTTTCTAACTGGTTAAGCAGATGACTTCCCCAAGAGGGTGGAGTAAGAGTCAGATAATGTCTTGGGCTTCCTTACAGTTGAGAAAAATGACTCATTGTTTAATTATTTATTATGCTAATATTGTTTTATTGATGTATTAATTTTTTCATATTGTAAACTGCCTTGAATGATCAATATCACACTTGCAGGATGTAGGATTTCTTATATAAATACTTTCTACTAGGGGTTCAGATTTAACACATTAATAATAAGAATACATTAAATTTTTAACACCTGCTAAAATATTTAATCATGATTAACCTGGTATGCAGAAGGCTGGGACTTCTAGGCTCAAAAACAGGATGTTACATCAACCTTTGATATTACTGTCTGTTTCTGGGTCAGACAGAGTCAATCCATAGGCTACCTCTTCTCCACCCTCCCCATGAAGCGTTTGGTCTCACCTCATTCCATGGAGATGCATCACCAGTACTGTATGGACAACCCAGTGCGGTGCCTTGGGCATCTGTGCATGCTCAAAGCTGATTGGCTTGCTTCTGTCCTCTCCAAAACAGAAGTTCGGTGAGAGCATGTGCAGATGCTCAAGGCTATGTTTGGACAGGCTGTGTGATGCTGGTGATGCAGCTCCCAGAGCTACCACCCCACAGCTGCCTCAATGTCAGTTCCTGCAGCTTTTCTCCACCCCTAATCTCTTCCTCCCCAAAACACCAACCAAGTATTCAGATCCCTGAAATGTAACGTAATCTTATTTGTACTCTAACTGTAATCTATTTGTTATATCACACAGTAACGTACAGTCAATTTAATATCCAATTTGCAAGTTCTTCCGGAATTAATCCAGGTACTTCTCCTCCCTTGTAACCAAAAAAAACCCCACCAAAACCCCCAAAACTGTTGTAGCTTCACTGGAAATGTCCAGTTAGCTCTTTTGTAATCCGCCTTGAACTACAAGGTATAGGCGGAATAGAAGTCCCTAATGTAATGTAAGATTCACCTCAGGGAAGCTCCACTGCAGATGTTTACTTGCCCTCTTTTTTTGCTGGGGGAGGGGATTACTACAGGGGAATAGAGAGGGCAGATGTAGAAAGAAGGGGGAGAGTGTGTGCAGAGAAGGAGAGAGCAGACATTGGCTGGAATTAGAAGGGGGGAAGAGTGCAGAAAAGGAGAGGGCAGATGGGTGGGAGGCTGGAGAGAGGGCAGAGAAAGAGGGAGAAAGAGAGGGCAGACTCTGTTGCACATTGCTTGTAAAGGTGACATTTTTATTTATAGGGGATAGAAAAAAGAAGTGAGATGTTGGATCAGTGGAGTAGGGGATAGGATAGGAGAGGGAAAGGACGGGTGGGGCATATTTTAATCTTGTGATTAAATCATGTGCATTTAATCATGATAAAAAATTTTTAATCTTCCTACAGCTCTACTTTCTAAGCATACCAGTCTCTCCTAGAACAAATGGAAAATGGACAACCAGAGCCCATGTTAGATGTGGGAACCAGGTAAACTACACACACAGATTTACAGTTTTAGCAAAAGTCCAAGATGGGGACATGTACAACTCATAGCTTAGACTCTAAACCAGAGGTGTCCAAAGTCCCTCCTCGAGGGCCGAATCCAGTCGGGTTTTTGGGATTTCCCCAATGAATATGCATTGAAAGCAGTACATGCACATAGATCTCATGCATATTCATTGGGGGAAATCCCGAAAACCCGACTGGATTCGGCCCTCGAGGAGGGACTTTGGACACCCCTGCTCTAAACTATGATTCTAGCCAAAAAAGACACCAAGAAGTAGTCACAAGATAATGCTGGATATGGTCAGAAATATGTATAAAAATATTATTAGGGCATCAGCATTACTGCTTTCTCTTTCACTCTTTTCTGTCCAAGATTTTATTTGTCTTTATTGAAAACCTATTTATTTATCAAATCTTTGTAATTTCTAGGTCATTTGTTTTTATTGTCACTATTTCAATTTTTTTTTTTATAAACCACACAGAACTCCTAAGGTACTGCAGTATATAAATAAATTTTATGTTATGTTATATTCAAACATTTTACCAAAATCCTTCTTTGGGATACTGAAGTGCGAGACCAAAATGATGGGATCAATGTACTAAAGTGCATTAACGCACAGGATCAAAGTTTCTGCCTATTAAAAGCACTTTTAACATATAATAAATCAGCTTGTGAGAGATTTAATGCATAAACCACGCTAATAAGGTCATGAGATTCCAAACAGCTCATTAGCTTTCAGTGCAGACACATTAATAAAGAAAGCTTAGCAACACTTTAGGTGGTATACTCGAATTTTTGCGATAACATCCATCTGACTCTTGCACATGTGATTAATATTGGCTATTAGTATGGGCAATAAAATTGGCTTTCTGTGTACTAATGGAGGATGCTAATGCACTTTAACACACTGGCTTCTACATATATATATATATATATATTTTTTTTTTTTCTTGCTTTCACTTGTTCTGTTCGGTTGAAGCATTTCCTAAACCAGTGATTCCCAACCCTGTCCTGGAGGACCACCAGGCCAATCGGGTTTTCAGGCTAGCCCTAATGAATATGCATGAGAGAGATTTGCATATGATGGAAGTGATAGGCATGCAAATTTGCTTCATGCATATTCATTAGGGCTAGCCTGAAAACCCAATTGGCCTGGTGTTCCTCCAGGACAGGGTTGGGAACCACTGTCCTAAACTACTCACAGTGTCATAAGAACATAAGAATAGCCTTACTGGGTCAGACCAATGGGCCATTGAGCCCAGTAGCCCGTTCCTATGGTGGCCAATCCAGGTCACTAGTACCTGGCCAAAACCCAAGGAGTAGCAACATTCCATGCTACCGATCCAGGGAAAACAAAGGCTTCCCCCATGTTTTTCTCAATAACAGCCTATGGACTTTTCCTCCAAGAACTTGTCCAAACCTTTCTTAAAACCAGCTATGCTAGCCACTCTTACCACAATCTCTGACAATGCATTCCAGAGCTTAACAATTCTCTGAGCAAAAAAAAATTTCCTCCTATTGGTTTTAAAAGTATATCCCTGTAAATTCATTGAGTTCCCCCTAAGTCTTTGTAATTTTTGACGGAGTGATAAATCGATCCACTTGTACCCGTTCTACTCCACTTAGGATTTTGTAGTTTTCAATCATATCTCCCCATCTCTTTTCCAAGCTGAAGAGCCCTAACCTTTCTAGTTTTTCCTCATACGAGAGGAGTTCCATCCCCTATATCATCTTGGTCGCTTTTCTTTGAACCTTTTCTAGTGCCGCTATATCTTTCTTGAGATAAGGAGATCAGAATTGAACACAATACTCCAGGTGAGGTTGTACCATGGAGCGATACAGGGTCATATAACATTCTTAGTTTTATTAACCATCCATTTTAAAATGATGCTAGCATCTTGTTTGCTTTTTTGGCCACCACCGCACATTGGGCAGAAGGTTTCATCGTACTGTCTATGATAACACCTAGATCCTTTTCTTGGACGCTAACCCCCAAGGTGGACCCTAGCATCCGGTAACTGTGATTTGGATTATTCTTCCCAATGTGCATCACTTTGCATTTGTCTACATTTAATTTCATCTGTCACTTGGACTCCCAGTCTTCCAATTTCCTAAGGTCTGCCTGCAATTTTTTCAGAATCCGAATGTGTTTTAACAACTTTGAACAGTTTAGTGTCATCTGCAAATTTAATCACCTCGCTCGTCATTCCAATTTCCAGATCATTTATAAATACGTTAACTAGCACCAATACCAGCACAGATCCCTGCGGCACTCCACTGTGTACTCTCCTCCATTGAGAAACTATTTACTCTCCTCCATTGATGTGCATGTCCATTTAACCCTACCCTCTGTTTTTTATCTGATAACCAATTCCTAATCCACAACTGAACTTTGCCACCTATCCATGACTCTTTAATTTTCTCAGGACCCTCTCGTGAGGAATTTTGTCAAAAGCTTTCTGAAAATCTAGATACACTACATCAACCAGCTCACCTTTATCCACATGTTTATTCATACCTTCAAAGAAGTCAAGCAAATTGGTGAGGCAAGATCTCCCTCTGCAGAACCCATCCTGACTCTGTCTCCATTAAATCATGTTTGTCTACATGTTCCACAGTTTTATTTTTTTATAATTATTTCCACCATTTTGCCCGGCACTAAAGTTAGGCTTACCAGTCTGTAATTTCCCAGATCTCCCCTGGAACCTTTTTTAAAAATCAGCTTAACATTGGCCACCCTCCAATCTTCAAGTACTACAGACGATTTTAGCAACAGGCTACAGATCACTAACAGCAGGTCAGCAATTTCGTGTTTGAGTTCTTTTAGTACCCTGGGATGTATACCATCTGGTCCAGGTGATTTATCACTTTTTAACTTGTCAATTTGACTTAATACATCTTCCAAATTCACCGAGATTTCTTTCAGTTCCTCCGCATCATCACCCTTGAAAACCATTTCTGGTTCAGGTAGATCTCTTACATCTTCTTCCATGCAGACCGAAGCAGAGAATTCATTCAGTCTCTCTGCTAAGTTTTTATCCTCTCTGAGCGCCCCTTTAGCTCCTTGATCATCCATGGATTCCCTCACAGGTTTTCTGCTTCTGATGTACCTAAAAAAATTGTTATGAGTTTTTGCCTCTTTTGCAAGTTTCTCTTCATATTCTTTCTCAGCTTACTTTATCAATGCTTTCCATCTAACTTGCTAGTGCTTGTGTTTCTCCTTATTTTCTTCATTCGGATCCTTTTTCTATTCTTTAGATGTTTTTTTTTGCCTCTAATAGCCTCTTTCACTTCACCTTTTAACCATGCCAGTTTTTGTTTCCTCTTCTTTGTTGATACGTGGAATATATCTGGTTTGGGCTTCCACGATGGTATTTTTAAATAATATCCACGCCTGGTTTACAGTCCTAAGCTTTGCAACTGATCCTTTTAGCTTCTTTTTAACCATGTTCCGCATTTTATCATAGTCGCCCTTTCAAAAATTAAATGCTTCTACGATGTCATGTTCCTGCATGCTTCCTTACTTTAGGGCTGTTTTCTTTTAATTGGTCCAAGTTTGAAACTTGTGAGCAAAAATACTAGTCCTCAAGATTTCAACCCTGCCATCTCTCTATTTTCACATCTTTCATACACACTTGATGTGAATTCAGTCACTTTTTAAAAATATATCCAACAGGGAGATATACCTCAAATTTGCTTACCCTCGGTCACAAGGGGGCACCCGCTCAAACTCAGAGGAGGAAAATTTAGTGGTGACACCAGGAAGTATTTCTTCACAGAAAGGGTAGTAGATCACTGGAACAGACTTCCGGTGCAGGTGATCAAGGCCACCAGCGTGCTCGACTTCAAGAATAAATGGGATATCCACGTGGGATCCCTACGAGGGTCGAGTTAAGGAACTAGGTCATTAGCATTCAGACTTAATGGGGTGGGTCAATAGAGTGGGCAGACTTGATGGGCTGTGGCCCTTTTCTGCCGTCATCTTTCTATGTTTCTATGTTTCTATGTCAGATCAGAAATGGCCAAGATTTCAGAATGCAACCTCTTAAGGAGCTTCCTTGGGAAATAATGAGAGGGGTCCAGGCTTCTAGGTCAATGTGATTGTCCAGGGGCAGGGAGAGGGCTGATAGAAGCACTTAAAAAAGTCATCGGATGCTGTCTTGGGGACTGAGGCCAAAATCATACAAAGCCACTAATCCTACCTCATCTGTGTACATGTCTCAACTGAGTCTATTATTTTGTTGTATTGTGAGCATTGTATCAATGTTTTATAAAATTTCTACCATGCTGCATGTTACAGAAGTTATCTGCTGTGGCATTTTGTAGTTCTTTTATAAATTTTTTTTTTAATTCTTTATTCATTTTTAAACTTTCATCAAGTGTACAAAATTTCATAATAAACACAATTAATTTGAGCACTTGAACATCTTATCATTATAACTTATAAGTACAAATGTAACCCTCTCCCCACCTTCCCTCAAAGCCTCTTAATCATTATAAGATCATATACTTGAAACCCCTTACTAAATAGTTCTTTTACAATTTGATTTATTGGCTACGTTTGATGTTGTTGAACAAAAAGTTTTAACATTCCTCCTTTCAAAAATAGGTGTAGGAGGTAATGTTTTGAAATGTGTTTTTATTTTTTTTTTGGGGGGGGAGAGGTTCTGTCTTTAAGATTCTATGTGGTAGAAACTGGTGGAAAAACAGCCACAGCCTGGTTTCCTGACTGTGGTTTCAAGGTTTATTAAACATTTGATTAATCGCCTATCAAAATTCTAAGCTATATACATTAACTTTAAAAAGGGGTGAATTTAAAATAATTAACAAAGCCAAACTATAGACACAAAATAGATAGACAAGAAACAAGAAGGTAAGGAATGAACTACAACGCAGTCAGAGAAAGAAACACAGAAGGGAAAAACAAAAGGGAAGGAAAAATTATTCAAAAACTGCCTTTATAGAGTCCAAGAAGATAACAGAATCAATGTTCGAAAGCATCTCTATATAAAAAGCTTTTTAAGGTGGAAGGGTACGGAGTTCCAGATAAGGGGAGCAGTTACGGCAAATGAAGATATATGGCGGGTGTGGAAAGTCTTAAGAGAGGGGATAAAGAATACATTTTGGTGTGAAGATCTACGAATTCTTGAGGGAGCATGTGGTGTGCCCAGGGATCTCCATTGGCCCCTGTCCTTTTCAATGTTTACATGGCATCAAGTGTTCTCTTTTAAGGTCCAGGGAAATTTCTTTTTAAATATGCAGATGTTATTTTTATACTACAAGTACCGTATTTTCACGCATATAATGCGTGCATTATACACGATTTTTACAAACCGTGCATAACCTTGCGCGTTATATGCGTGAGCGCGTTTTACAACGTTTTTTTACATAGTTCCCCCCCGACAACCGATTCACCCCGCAGGACCGCTCGCACCCCCCCCCGACGTCCGATTCACCCCCCCCCTGCAGGACCGCTCGCACCCCCACCGCCTCCCCACCCCCCCATCATGGAGAAGCTCCTACCGTTCTCCTGCTGCTTCCTCTGCCGGCGGTCCCGGCCCTTCTGTGAGCCCTGTGTCTGCGCTGCTTCCTCTTCTGGCGGTCCTGCCCTTTCTCTGACGTCAGAGAAAGGGCGAGACAGCCGGAAGAGGAAGCAGCGCAGATGCAGGGCTCACAGAAGGGCCGGGACCGCCGGAAGAGGAAGCATTTCAGAGCAGGGCTCACAGAAGGGCCGGGACCGCCAGCAGAGGAAGCAGCAGGAGAACAGTAGGAGCTTCTCCATGATGGGGGGGGAGGCTGTGGGGGTGCGAGCGGTCCTGCGGGGGGGGGGGGGGAATCGGACATCGGGGGGGGGCATCAGGCTTTCAGGGTGGGGACAGGACTTCAAGGGGGAGAGGAGAGTCGGGGCGGGCCAGAGGAGAGTCGGGGCGGCTAGAGGAGAGTCGGGGCGGGCGAAAGGAGAGTCGGGGCGGCCAGAGGAGAGTCGGGGCGGCCAGAAGAGAGTCAGGGCGGGCGAAAGGAGAGTCAGGCGGCGACGGGAGAGTCGGGGCGGCATGCGCGGTATACGGGTGTGCGCGGTATATAAAAATTTCTTTACATAAATTACAGCTTCCCGCGCGCTATACCCGTGTGCGTGTTTTACACGGGTGTGCGGTATATGAGTGAAAATACGGTAGTTAGTCCAAACCCCACTATACCCACCTGTCTACAACCCCAATAGCCCTTATGGCTGCAGGTGGCACCTATATTGCAGTAGAGTAGCTACTGCCATAAGCGCTCCTTATAAGAATTAAGTCGTAGACTAAACCAGAACAGTGAATATAGTATTGTTCAACATATTGGCATTGTATCATATTATTGCTATTACTAGGATTTAATTTGCCCACTCCAGGTTTACCTTAATGTTCTATGTATTATGCTCAATATAACAACTGGGTGAAATTCAAACAGAAAAAGTTCCCAAAAGACTATGAACTAACAAAAACAAAAAAGGGAACAAAAAACAAAATAAAAATGCCTTTAAACCACGAAGGTGCTCAGAACCATTGCATGGTAAGAAAGTGACCAAACCAGGGCAGCAACCCTTGTAAGGACTTTCAAAGAGTCTACCATAGCACCATCCTCAAGCGGTAGAAAGGTATTTAAATTTTGGTGAGTGTCTTTTTTATACTATTTTTCTTTTTTCTATTAAATGTCCATTTGAAGTGTCCAATACTTAAGTGAAAACTATGATCCTCAAAATAGGCAAAACTTAGCTGTGAGAGTTTAGGAAGCCAACTTCAAATGGACATTTAATAGAAAAAAGAAAAATAGTATAAAAAGACACTCACCAAAATTTAAATACCTTTCTACCACTTGAGGATGGTGCTATGATAGACTCTTTGAAAGTCCTTACAAGGGTTGCTGCCCTGGTTTGGTCACTTTCTTACCATGCAATGGTTCTGAGCACCTTCGTGGTTTAAAGGCATTTTCATTTTGTTTTTTGTTCCCTTTTTTGTTTTTGTTAGCTATGTATTATGCTAACATGTGGTCATTTGATTACTGTTATGATGTATGCTGTAAGTTGTCTATATCAAACCCCTTGTACGCTGCCTTGGGCGAACAGAAATTTTAAAGCTTATTTAATTCCTTTCAGGATTTCAGACTGTCTAATTTCATTAAAAGCCCACCCTCTACTCTAATAACCACAAATCTGCTATGCTATTGATATTCTAATTTCCCCCCCAAAATACCCTTAAGCATTTGTAATTTGAATGCTCAGCCACTTCTGATTCAAGCAGAAGCTAAGTAAATGTTACATATATCTCTAATTTAAATAATTATTTTAATGATGCCTGAATTCTGAATGTATATGAAAGATGGGCAAATGAACAGTAGCCAGGGTTACAACCTTGAAAACTATCACGCCAGCTCATCAATTTCAAACTTGTGCTAAATTCATTGCCTTTTTTTGTGTCTGTTACTGTGTTTAATAAAAATGCTCTCAGATAACGTTAGCATTAAGTTATTGCAAATACTTGACACTTGCAAAAATTTGAAATGTAAATAGAGAAAGGTAGAGTGAGCAGATTTAAGTAGATATAAGTCATTGCTTAAGAGAGGGCGAGGGGATAAGGAGGGAAAAGGGAGAGTCAATGCCAGTTGTAAGTCTGTTAGAATAACAAAGTTTTAATTTTATATTTAAGTTTTACAAAAGAGAATTCACTAATTCACTAATATCAGACGGTAATGTCTTAATAGTGTTTGTCCTCTAAAATGTTGTTTTAAAATTGCTTGTTTCCTAATAAGTCGTTCTTTTAAAATTGTTCATCGCTTAGAATGTTTTATATAGGCGATTCATCAAATAATAATAAACTTGATCTTGAACTATTCCACAAAGAGGGTACAGTGTACCATAATGCAGTGCGATGGGTGACATGCAGATATAATTGGTTGTGAGAAAGGAGGTGCAATACAGAATACAGAAAGTTGTGAGAAGCGCAGTACCTGGGATGTAGTCTATGATATCAGATAATCAGGCAGCAATGCCTTGAGGCAAGAGTTAGGAGCTTGAACTTGATTTAAGTGGAGATAGGCAAGAAGGCTCATATTCTATAAATAGCACCTTAAGATAGGCGCTGATAGAAGCCCTACTGGCATCTAACTTAAGTGGAAAAGCCGTTTAAATGCAATTTAAAAAATGTTTAAAATAAATATGTAGGTACCTACTGGTGTCTAACCCCCCCCCCCCAGCACCTCCATCGCAGCTATGGAGGTGCTTTACAACAGCTAATGCCACTGTAGGCGTGGCTAATGCCAGAAGTGGGGTTAGGCATCATAAAGCACCACCATAGCCACGATTCATGTGGGATGGAAAGCTGCTGCATAGGGGGAAAGGTGGAAGGGGAGGAAAGCTGCTGCTCAGGATGGGACGGGATGAAAGGTGCTGCACATGGAGGGAGAGAGAGGAAGAATTGTGGGACATAGGGTGGAAGAGAGGAAGGGAGAGATGCAACAAAGAGGTAGAAAGGAGTGAAAGGGAGAAATCCTGCAGGTGGTGGAGGGGAGGGAGACATGCATGGAGAAGAGAGAGGGAGAAATGTTGAACATAGGGTGGAAGGCAGGGAGAGATGTTGAATGGGGAGAGAGAAAGAAATATTGCACATCATAATTGAGAGGAGGAAGGGAAAGATGCTGCATGGAGGGGAATAGAGAGGTTTGACCCAGGGAATAAGGTAGGGAGAGAGAGAGAGAGATGGTAGACTGTGGGAAAGAAGCAGAAATGTTGGACATGGCAGTGGAAGGCAGGAAAAAATAATGTTACTTTCTATTTGAAATGTGTATCCTGCCAGAGCTGGTGTTAGACAGCAAGCATGAGCTGGGACCTAACAGAGAGAGTAAAAGTCTTTTTTATTTTGTTTACACCTCAGCACCAGCGTGGGGTTGGAGAGGGCAAATGGGGGTGGGGGTGGGTGAAGAAGCTACAAAATAGAATCACCTGGACATTAAAAAAAAAAATGCATGATTGGGTGGGAGAAGCAAATCGAATCGAAAAATCAATTCAATAGACCAAATCGAATAAAAAAAAAATGTTCCCTGAATTGGGCAGCACTATAAAAAGCTCAAATTCTGTTATCTCCATAGCAGGATGTACACACATTTGAGAGGGGGTGTCATACTTTAGTTAGTTTTCAACATGAATAAATGTTTAACCAAAAGAATGGTGAAAACACAAATGTGAATGGAATCATTTTAATGTCCTCTTCATTAGTATGATGATGTTTAAATGTTATAAACACTGCATCTATCTGTGATAGGGGATAATGTCACTTAACTTTTAGCACAGAAGAACCTCCTAATTGGGGTCAACTTCAGGAGAGTATGAAAGGACAGGTTCTGTACTTTTCCATACCTGTAGCTGTCTCATCTTATGCAATTGCAGCCGGAGGTCAGAAATGTTGCGTTTCAGATCATACAGGCTGATCTGCATTGTGGTAGCACTGGTGGGCAGAACAGGGTGACTAGACTCGGTAGCAGTTAATGAATTCTTTCCACCTGGGACCTGAGCAGCTCCTACAAACAAAAGCCAAGAGGGTTAAGGAAGAGTTCAACAATATTAAATTTTATTTTGTTGACCCTTGAGCCAACAAATGAATGGGGGTCAAACATTATATTTAGTTTCAGGTAATGCTACTGATTTGGTATCATTTTGTACCTGGATGCCTATACTATGGTGAGACCATTACTGATGACATTTTAGTTGGAATTGTCATTCTAAACTAAAATAACCAGAATTCTTAAAAAACGTAAAAGGCAGCAGAAGTAGGATTGATGATGAGGTGTCCAGCAATGCTGTACTACAGTGTTTCTCAACTTCTTCAAGCAAAGTACCCCCTAATTCTAACAAATATATACCAAGTACCCCCAACCAACGACCACCCAAGTTCCGTTCCAGACTCCACCCACATAATAATAGTACTAATTATAATGCACTTTTATCCATTCATTTTTCATATACACACAATATAATCTTATTAACAATATATAATGGTAATCACAAAATTAAACTACAGAAACTCATATTATGCGCACTGATTAATTATCATTTATATTCTGTCATTTTCAAACAGATCAAGGCAGCATTCCTCCCATGGCAAACGCACCGAAGCCCACAGGAATTGAATGGGCTTTGGTGCATTTGCCACGGGGGATCGCTACCATGGCTTTGTAAAAGTAGTCCTAAGTTGAAGCAGTTGAGGTTTACGTGAAAGAATTCTGAACAGATTGAAGGGGAAAGAGATGGCTCAAGGGAAGACCTGTGAGAAGCAAGTTGCAGTAGTCTAAACAAGAGGCGATAAGACTATGGAAAATGGTTTTGGTAGTTTGACAGGAAAGATCAGATTTTGGCGCTATTATTAAGAAAGAAACGACAGGCTTTAGCAGTCTGTTGGATTTGTGCAGAGAAGGAGATGAGCCAAAGATGACCCTGACGTTGTGAGCTGATGAAACAGGGAGGAGAGGAGAGGCAGGTTTAGGAGGAAAGAAAAGAAGCTCTGTCTTGGCCATGTTTAGTTTTTTTTTTTTTTTTTACTTTATTAATTTTCAAAGCTAATACAAAGTGCCATGAATTATATATACATTAATAACAAAATAAGCACTTAAATTCCATTAATAACAATGCAGAAAATAAATATCCCTCCCCTCCAATCCAAGAAATTAATCAAGAAATGAACTTAAGAGGAAGTGACGTCACCGATGCGAACGGGTGCCTGATCTCAGAGCTCCGTTCGGGCCCGGTGCTAAATTGTTAAATACGCTGCGGAAAGAGCATTAAAATATTTTTTAGACGGTGGAGAGGGGAGCGCAAGGAGCAGAGACCACATGGCAACGCGCAAAAAACTCCCGACGGAGAAAACCGGCCAGCGCACACTGGAGCAAGCGCTGAGCCGGACAACACGTGGCAGCACGGGCCTAGAGACCGGAGGAGGTGAGGCAGCACATTCGAGTGGGGCTGCAGCGGAGGTGCATGCAACAGTTGCCGCGCTGGCCCCTGAGTGCTCCCCCGCGGACCCCCTTACCAAGTTAGACATGCAGCGTTGGATTTCTGAAGTGAAAGCTGAAATTTCGGCGGTGGTGGTGCAGGTCCGGGAGGTGGTGCAGGAGCTACGTACGGACCTCGTGGAGGTGGGCAACCGCGTAGAAGTGGTGGAAATGCGCATAGACAGCTGCGAGGACTCAGTGACTGGGATGCAGCGCTCCTTGGAGAATGCCGCCGCGGAACACCAGCTTCTGTTGGATAAGGTGGAAGATCTGGAGAACCGGACCAGGCGTAATAACCTGCGGGTGCGGGGCCTGCCTGAACTGCCGGAATACAAAGATGTCAGCGCTACCACTACTACTTTGCTTCGCTGGCTGTTGCAGAACGACACGTTAGATCCAGGTCTGGAGCGTGCCCATAGGGCAATGGGGCCCCGCACATCTGATCAGCCTAAAGACATTGTGCTGTGCCTGAGGAGCTTTGTGCTTAAAGAACAGATTTTCCGCAGAGCTCGAGAGATGGGCACGGTGACCTGGGAGGGTCATAGGCTGGAATTCTATCAAGATCTGGCAGCGAGCACACTACAGAAGCGCAGGGCATTCCGAGAGGTGACCAAGGCCCTGCAGCGTGGCAATCTGCGCTACCGTTGGACTTATCCCTTTGGAGTGGTCATTACTATTAATGGAGTGCATACTAGAGTTACTACAGTGCGTGAAGCCCGAGCCCTACTGCAAAAGGCTGGCATCGAGATTCCGGAGGAACCTGCCTCTTCAGCGGGTGCTGGGCCCAGTGGCGGGGGGCTTCCGGCGACCTTGAGATGGCAGCGTGTGGATCGTGGGTCCCGAGGTGGGAGGGGGGGCCGAGGCGGTGGCCCCTCATCCCAGAATGTTGCTCCCGCCTGATGTATTCTCTATTGCGAGAGGACCATTTATTTTGTTTGGCTGTTCCTACCCCCTTGAGCTGCCTGGGGGCTGTTCCTCCTATGGGGGGGCAGTTTGCCCTCGGTGATTGTGCTCCACTGTTCTAGCTCTGGGGGGGAGCTCCTGGAGGGACACTGTTGCACTGGACATGTTGTGGAGGGGTGGGGGGGTGGGGTGCTGAGGGAGAATGGGGAGAGATGGCGTGCTGGAGGTGGGGAGTGGATTAAGGAGGGTGGATGGAAGGGTGTGTTTGATTTGGGGTGGATGTTGTTTGTTATTTGACAATTTTGTCTGGATGTGGGGTGGTGGGACAGGGGCTTCGGGGATTGTTACATTCCTTGTATGCTGGTGGGAGATCTGTGGACTCTCACGTGGGGGAGTGGGGGGTGGAGGGGTGGGGGTTGCTGGGGAGACAGGTGTTGGGTAGGATTTCTCTTGTCTTTTCTCTTTTCTCTTTCCTCTGGTACCCTATGTACTATGGGGGTGTTTTTTTCTTGTGGGGGTGGGGGGGAGGGAGGGGGGGAACAGGGGACATTTTGGTTGGGGTTGGGTTTGCATTTTCTATATACTTATTTGAGTTATGGGGGTGTTTAAATTAGTATCTTATAACATTAGGGGTCTCAATTCCCCTAACAAGAGAAGGGCCTTCTATAGGGAATTGCTCCGGTTGAAGGCGGATGTTTGCTTTGTCCAAGAGACTCATTTACTACAGTCCCATGAATCACTGGTTGGGGATCACAGGTTCCCGCAAGCCTTTTGGGCTTCCCGGGTGGGCACTTCTAAGAGGTGTGGGGTGGGTATTCTTATCCGTAGGGGGATTCGCTGCGAGATACATAGGGTGGTGAGGGATCCTCAGGGCAGATACATCATGTTGGAGGCTCTGATTGAGGGGGTCCTGTACTCCCTGGTAAATGTTTATGCCCCAAATGAGGACCAAGGGATCTTCTTTCGTGAGTTGGTCCCTCGGATCCTCAAGTTTAAGGGGGGGGCCCTAGTTCTCGGGGGGGATTTCAATCTTACTGTGACCCCTCACTTGGATAATTCGGGGAGGGCGGATCACTATGGGAAAAGGGATCGTAAACTGTTGCGTGAGGCATTGGCCGGTTTGAATGTGGTGGATTGCTGGAGGTGGCTCCATCCTTCGGTGAAGGACTTTACCTACTTTTCGGGTATACACTCCTCTTATTCCAGAATTGATTATGTTTTTGTGGAGAGGGGACTTCTCCGGAGGGTGGAGTCTGCAGGGATTGAGTCCCTTACGTGGTCGGACCATGCCCCGGTGTGGTTGCGATTCCAGGGGGTGGGAGGGGGGGTAGGACGGAAATTTTGGCGCTTTAATGATAGCCTTCTAGATGACCCGGAGGTGGGACTGCAGATTGAAGGGTGGATACAAGAATATCTGGATGTGAATGTGGAGTGTGGAGCCTCGTTGGAGGCGGTCTGGGAGGGGTTAAAGGCTACCCTTAGGGGCAGGCTGATAGCCCTGTCGTCGGCTCGGCAACGTAAACGGCGGGAGGAGGCAGCTGGTCTGTTGGTCGTTATTGGTAGGTTGGAAAGTTTACATAAACGTTCCCCCTGGAATATAGTGTTGAGGGAGCGCTTGCTCCAGGCCCGTAGGGATCTTCAGGCCTTGGACTTGGATAGATTACACTACAATTTACAGCTCCTCCAGCAGAGATATTTTGAATTTTCCAATAAAGCTAGTCGCCTGGTTGCACATCGCCTTAAGGTGAGACAGACGCGAAATCAGATCCTTTCCCTGCGGGCAGCCTCTGGGGAGGTGTTGCAGACTGAGGATGCTATTCGTGCACGCTTTGTGGAATATTATTCACAACTCTATACCCCGGAAGCTTCAGGGCCTTTACAGGACCAGGGTGCTTATTTGACTTCAGCAGAGTTGCCCCAGATTGCTCAGGGGGATGCGGCCCGGTTGGACCGCCCTCTCACATTGATTGAGGCTCGTAGTGCGCTGCGCTCTATGAAACTTGGCAAATCCCCTGGACTGGACGGTTTTACTGTTCGGTACTATAAACGTTTTCAAGATCTGCTGCTGCCCCCTTTGTTGCGTTTTCTTAATTCTTTGCAGGGGAATAGTGCCCTCCTCTTCTTCATGCGCTTGGCAGGGGTGACGGTTTTGGCTAAGGAGGGGAAGGACCCTCTCCAATGTGCATCCTATAGGCCGATATCCCTATTGGGGGTAGATACTAAGATCTTCACGCGCATTCTGGCGGACCGCTTGATGAGTTGGATCCCTCGGCTGATACATCCGGATCAGTCGGGCTTTGTGGTTGGCAGACAGGTGGGGGATAACACGCGTAGGGTCTATAATCTATATGACCGGGCCAGGGGGGGGGTGAGAGAAACGGTGTTTTTGTCTATCGATGCTGAGAAGGCGTTTGATAGAGTTTCTTGGCCCTTCCTGTTTAAGGTTTTGGAATCTGTGGGACTGGGCCCGAGAATGCGGGATTGGATTCGGGTCCTCTATAGTGGCCCTCTGAGTTGTATCAAGGTGAATGGTAGTTATTCAGAGACTTTTTCTCTAGCAAGGGGAACTCGTCAGGGGTGTCCCCTTTCTCCGCTTCTTTTTGCTCTGACTGTGGAACCACTAGCGCAGCGGGTGCGAATGAATCCGGATATTAAGGGAGTCACGGTACCGGGAGGGGATTTTAAGTTGGCTTTGTTTGCGGATGATATTTTGTTCACGGTGGAAGACCCGGCGGCCTCCTTGCCGGCTATATTGCGGGAGCTGGAGATTTATGGGGATGTGTCAGGTTTTCGGGTTAATGTTGGTAAGTCGGAGCTCCTCAACATTAACTTGCCGGCTGACCGGGTTTCCTTCCTTCGAGATCGTTATCCGTTTCGGTGGGTCACCCATTCATTGCGCTATCTAGGGGTCTATTTTGGACCGCCGGGAGTGGGGTTATATGACCTTAACTTTCCACCGCTCTTTCGTCGCATTCGCCAGGATTTACTTAATTGGAAAGATCTGTATTTCTCTTGGTTAGGCCGGGTGGCCATCGTGAAGATGATGATTCTGCCTCGATTGTTGTTCCTATTCCAGGTATTGCCTCTTTGGATTGATAGGAAAATCTTGGAGGGGGTGCAGAGACATATCTTTCATTTCATCTGGGCTGGCAGACGGCCACGGGTGAGTAGGAAAGTCTTGTGCATGGGAAGAGGGGATGGGGGGTTGGGGGTCCCGGATGTGGTGAAATACTATCAGGCTGCTCAGCTGCGCGCCCTTCTAGAATGGCAGACGCAGACACCGAAACTGTGGGTGGGAATTGAGCAACGGTTGAGTGAGGGGGTACCTTTGTTACATCGGCCATGGGTACCTGGCAGGGCGAGCCTGACGGGGGGGGGTGTCCTCGGTGGTGACTTCCTTGAGGGTATGGAATCAGACCAGGGCATGTTTGCTGGGGAGTAAGAGACATTCCTGGTATACTCCGTTGAGATATAATCCTGGCTTTCCGCCGGGAGGGGATGGGGGAGTGTTTGCAGACTGGGAGTCACGGGGCTTAGTATGTGTGGGGCAACTGTGGGACCCGGTTTTGGGGGGGGTTAGACCCTTTGCGGAACTCAGGGGCAAGTATGGGCTTGGAATAAGGGATTTGTTCCCCTACCTGCAGGTTCTTCATTATATTAGGTCTTCGGGTCTTTTGGGAGACTTGAGGGGTGGTAAGATGCCCTTTGAGCTATTATTGGGCCCAGTGCTTCGGAAGGGAGCCCTCTCCGCTATATATAGGTGCCTTAATGGTCGGGGGGCTTCCCTTCCGTATATGACGGCCTGGGAGGATGATTGTGGCTCTGCTATTTCCTGGGACACTTGGAGCGACATATGGTCTGAGATCTCCTCGGCGGGTATAGCCGCTTTGTTGATTGAAAACGGATATAAGGTTCTTTTTCGTTGGTATTATACCCCTCAAGCTGTGGCTCGCTGGCAGGGGGGTACAAGCGTGCTTTGCTGGAGGGGCTGCGGGGAGGTTGGTACCTATTTGCATATGTGGTGGCAGTGTGGACGGGTGTGTGGATTCTGGACTGAGGTCTTTGCTCGGGTGTCCCGGATCCTGGATGTCCAGATTCCGGCCGATTGGCGACACGCCTTACTGTTTTGGCATCAATTAGACTTGGCTCGGGGGGACTCTTTGTTCTGTAAATTGGCCTTTACTGCTGCTCGATTGGCCATTGCCTCTCGGTGGAATCAGGTGCCTCCTCCCACGTGGGCCTTGGTGGAACAACGTTTGCTCTCTTGGCAGAATCTGTATCACTTAACGGCTCTGAGGCATGGTAAACTGCATGGCTATGCCCACGTGTGGCGTCAATTTCGGGCTTCTGTGGGGGTTTGTGGTAGGGGTGGTCGAGGGCTATGAGCTGGTCATGGGGGGGTGCTGGGTGGGTGAAGCTGGGGGGATCTCATATATCTATTTAGTCCCAATTGGTGGGTTTTTGCTTAGTATAGACTGTTCTCAACCTTATTGAAAGCTGTGGGTTTTGCGGTTCGTCCCTGGGGGGTGGGTGGGGGGGTATTGATTGTGTATGGGTGGGGATAATAGAGTGTTATTCTTAGATGGTAGGACTTGCACATGTCTATATAGCTGATTGTATTGCTGTGTGTTATCTTGGAATGTGATATTTTGCTTTTTGTATTTTGGTTCTTGTACCTCATGTGCAATTGCTATGTATTGTTTGGAGTGTTTTCTCAATAAAAGTTTTTCAATTGAAAAAAAAAAAAAAGAAATGAACTAGAAAAATATCCCCCTCCCCCCCCCCACTCACCCTGTCCTGGATATGTATAAAAATAAACTAAAGTTTAAACAAAGACAATTATGTTGAATTAACAAAGGATGTCAATAGGCCCCAAACCAATTTAAATAATTTGCTATTCCCTAATATATTAGCATTCATCTTTTCGTATTTGTAACCTAAACATAAACTGGCCCACCAAAATGGAAAGTTGAGGCGGTTGCAATTTTTCCAATTTCGGGTTATCATTTGCATAGCGATCCCTGTCATAATCAAGAAAAGCCTGCCTTTGTAGCGATCCATGGGAGGCTTGATATGCAGCAATGTTCCTGTTTAGTGCAGCAATTGCCATGTTTAGTTTTAAATGGAGGTGAGACATAATACCTTCTTAATATTACATTTTGGTGGATGACGCTACTTATGAATCATAAATATGAATCAAGAGCAGCTGAACACACTAATAGACAATCTACAATTTCAAAAATTTGGGCCCCCTTCTTAGTCATCTATTTGGCCAAGATGTAAAGAAGGGGGCCCAAATTTTTGAAAACGATTTGCCCTGAATCCACCCCAATAATAATAATACTAATTGTAATGCGATTTCTTCCATCCATTTTTCATATACACACACAATATAATCTTATTAATAAATAATGGTAACCACAAAATTTAAAAAAACACAAAGCACACTGTACGCAGAGAAAATGTTAATTATCATTTATATTCGGGGGGTTTTCAAAGATGTCAAGGCAGATGACTTTAAAATATGCAATGTCACCTCACTAACAACTATACAAAAATAGACAAATTTAGTGCAAAATATAGACAGCAGATATAAATTCTCAAAACTGACACATTTTGATCACTAAATTGAAAATAAAATCATTTTTCCTACTTTCATTGTCTGGTGATTTCATGAGTCTCTGGTTGCACTTCCTTCTGACTGTGCATCCAATATTTCTTTCTTTCCTCCTTCCTTCCTCCCTCCTGCATGCTTCCTCTCCTCCAGACCTCATTCCATTCCCCAACCATCTCTCTCTGTCCCTCCATGAGTCCAACTTTTCTTCCTCTCTCATCCCCCAGATCATGTGCAGAATTTTTCACCACTGCCCACCAGCCCCATGCCCATTTTTCCTTCTATCACCCCTCTCCAACAACATGCCACATTTCTCCCTCCATCACCATGCCCAACATTCCTCCCCCTTGCATCCCCTTCAATCTGTCCCTCTGTTCCCTCTCTACCACCATATCCAACATTTCTCCCTCTCATCCTATTCCCCATATGCACCATCCCTCTCACTCACACACTCAGGCCCAACAATTGCCCATTTCTATTCCATCCCTACCTCCCTACCTCCTTCCTTCCTACGTCCCAAGTTAGTGCCCCCTCCCCTTCACTGCCTTCCAGCCTTTGTCCTTCCGCCCGCACTGAATCCTGCCTGCCTCCCTCTATCCCTGCCTCGCCAAAGACAGCCAGCATGCCTCCCTCCCTGCTACGCCGAAGCCAGCCAGCATGTCTTCCTCCTGCACCAATGCCTCCTCTCACTTGGGCCACCGCTGCTTGCCACAACTGCAGAAAGGGAAAGGAAGGGCCAAGCGCGGCCCAAAAGCCTTCCCTGACATCAATTCTGATGTTAATTCTGACGTTGGAGAGAAGGTCTAGGCCAGCCAAGCAGCGATTGGTTGGCCTGGACCTTCTCTCTGAAGTTAGAATTGACATTGGGCGAAGGCTTGTGGGACGTGCTTGGCCCTTCCCTTCCTGCAGTTGCGGTGGCGAATGGGGAGCAGTGGCGATGGTGGCGGGCAGGGAGCAGCTGCGGCAGGGAGCGGGCAAGGGGCGGGCGGCAGTCAGTCCGTGTATCCCCAATGAGCGGCCCGCATACCTCCTGGGGTATGCGTACTGTGCATTGAGAAATCCTGCCCTAGTGGGAATATGACAATGCTTATAAATTTATAGCTTTTGAAATTATACATTTTAAAACACTGTTCCACATGTTCAAGTCAGTCATGCAATTACAAGCAACTTAGGCATGTAGAACAATATTTTACACCTGCAAACTGGTGCTTTTAAAATAATCTCAGAGTCTCCATGTATAAAAGCAGACACATGCATGCACAAAGTTACTCCCACCTCACATTAGGCGAGGCAATTGTATAAAGGCATGAACGTGCGTATACTGCTTTCATACAATATTCTTCATAAAGCATTTCTATCTAATAAATATCATAAACAGTTCCATATCATTTAAAAATATTTTCTTTAATCAATGGAGAAAAGTATCTTCTGTAATTTGGGGAAATCATATATGATACAAAAGGCTAGCTTCCAATGCACAGAGACTTCCTCTATTGCCTTCCAAAATTATAATCATCTAGCCAGAAATTCCTTGTGTACATTACTAAATACATTACTGAATGTATCACTTAAAAAAATTGTTTTTGTTCTGAAATATAATATACGCAGCTGGTATAAACATACAAATGCTGATATGATAAGGCTTTTTGCACTTGTAAAACTTTTTGGGAGATATTTAGAGATGTACATAAGGTATTTCTGGGTAGATGATTATAATTTTGGAAGGCAATAGAGAAGTCTCTGTATATTGGGAGCTAGCCTTTCCCCGTTAAATACATTTTTTAAATGATACATAGAAACATAGAAATAGACGGCAGATAAGGGCCCACGGCCCATCTAGTCTGCCCACCTTAATGTCCCTCCCCTACCTTTGCCCTGTGAATAGATCCCATGTGCCGATCCCATTTGGCCTTAAAATCAGGCACGCTGCTGGCCTCAATCACCTGTAGTGGAAGACTATTCCAGCGATCAACCACTCTTTCAGTGAAAAAGAATTTCCTGGTGTCACCTCGTAGTTTCCCGCCCCTGATTTTCCACGGATGCCCTCTTGTTGTCGTGGGACCCTTGAAAAAGAAGATATCTTCCTCCGCCTTGATGCAGCCCGTAAGATACTTGAACGTCTCGATCATGTCCCCCCTCTCTCTGCGCTCCTCGAGCGAGTATAGCTGTAATTTGTCAAGCCGTTTTTCGTATGGTAGATCCTTGAGTCCCGAGACCATCCGGGTGGCCATTCTTTGCACCGACTCCAGTCTCAGCACATCCTTGCGATAATGCGGCCTCAAGAATTGCACACAGTATTCCAGGTGGGGCCTCACCTGGAAATATTTGTACTATTTATTGGCCTTGCTTTTGGAAGGATATTGGTTACAGTGTCGCTTCCTTTGGACGTTTGGTGTGGTGTTTCCCCTATATGCATTTACAGCCTAGTCCCCCCCCTTCCCCCCTTTATACCCTGCCTGTTCAAAGGAAAGCCCTGGCATCACAGCAGTGAGCATTTGAAAACACTTTATACAAAAGGGGAGTTGGTATTTTAGAGTAATGACATGGCCACTGTGAGGTCAGTAGGTTATATTAGAACTGGTAGAACTGGGGTAGCCATACAGATGATAACTTGAAATTGGAAAAACTGTGATCGTCTTAATTTTTCGTTTTGGTGGGCGAGCTTATGTTTAAGTTACAGGTATGAAAAGATGAATACCAACATTTTAGGGCATTCTAAAATATTTAACTTAGTTTGGGGTCCATTAACATCTTTTGTTATAGTTGTTATAGTTCGTTTAGACCTTCTTTTATTGGTGTAATTCAGACACATCTGGGGGGATGGGTGGGGATGTATCTTTAGGGTGATCTTTAAGGTAATTGTGGGGGGAGGGCATATATTGTTGTACTAATACTGATTGTATTTAAGTGCTTTTTTATTATTACTGATGTGAACATTGTGTTGCACTTTTTGTTAGTAATAAAAATTAATAAAGAATTAAAAAAAAAAAAAAAAGAACTGGTATCAAACATCTACTAACAAATGGTATGAAGCTGAAAGTGAGTAAACTGATCGGCTATAAGCCTCCATTCATCTAACACTGACTGTTGTGCGTTCATACACCAAACACTAGATACTGAACTTGATAACTATAGCTATATTGCACTCTATTTCCTGCAACCACGAACTACAGTGTACTGTGATTTATTATCTTGTAAACCACTGGGCTAATACTCAGCCTCAGTGGTCAGCAGCTTTTTATAAACACCAGCTGCCATGGCTATGAAAAATTCAGATAATCAGCTGCAGTATCTGGATAGCGACAAGCGCTGAATATCTGGATTCATCGCTGAATGCCACTCTCTGCTATCCAGGTAAAGTTACTTTTTTAATGACCTCATTTAAAAAAAAAAAATAGTTATCCAGATATCATACTCATTATCAGCGCTGAGTAACTTTCGGCTCACCTTTCACCTGGAACCTATACCATCACAGCACTATCCAGATAGTGCCACTGAGTCTCAGTAAATGGATCTAAGTATGCCATTTGTCAGGATAACGGCAGCCATTATATCTGGATAATTGGTTTATTTATTTATTTAATTCAATTTATATCCCGTCCTTCCCAAGGAGACCAGAACAGGTTACAAGGTAACATATATAATAGTTAGCAAACAAGACACAGAGAATATTGGGTTTCCTATATATATTAGAGATAGGTACTGTTAGATCACATTTCTTTAGGGAGTGGCTCATAATTTGTAAACCTCAAAGCAAATGATTCATAATTCATTAAGTTAATTCCAATCGTTGAAATAAATTTATCATAAGATTGCAGTTCACACACACCACTAACTGGCTGACTCACTAACATTTTATAAGCTGTGATAGGTGTTAATTTGTGCTTATTCACTATAGGCTCTATTATTTCTAATGAGGCCTATGCTATACAAGTGTATTAACAGTTACTACAAGTTACCTTATTTGTGAATCATAGTAACATAGTAACATAGTAGATGACGGCAGATAAAGACCCGAATGGTCCATCCAGTGTGCCCAACCTGATTCAATTTAAATTTTTTTTTTTTTTTTGTAATTTTTCTTCTTAGCTATTTCTGGGCGAGAATCCAAAGCTTTACCCGGTACTGTGCTTGGGTTCCAACTGCCAAAATCTCTGTTAAGACTTACTCCAGCCCATCTACACCCTCCCAGCCATTGAAGCCCTCCCCTGCCCATCCTCCACCAAACGGCCATACACAGACACAGACCGTGCAAGTCTGCCCAGTAACTGGCCTAGTTCAATATTTAATATTATTTTCTGATTCTAAATTCTCTGTATTCATCCCACGCTTCTTTGAACTCAGTCACAGTTTTACTCTCCACCACTTCTCTCGGGAGCGCATTCCAGGCAACCACTACCCTCTCCGTAAAGTAGAATTTCCTAACATTGCCCCTGAATCTACCACCCCTCAACCTCAAATTATGTCCTCTGGTAGTGGGCCTGAATAGGGTTAAAAGATTTCAGACCTACAAAATCTCTTGTTCATGTATCTCTCCTAGCTGGGGCGAGGTAGGTCTCCTGCCTCCACAACTGTTTTCTCTGGCTGTGGGACATGAGTGCTCATGGATCAAGAAGATCCCTCCTCCCTGAAATCTTCACATCCAACTGAAAACATCCACAAAAACATTTCTTGCTGAAAAGTCAGTAGTCCGAGAGACAGAAATGGCAGAATACTTTTCCCCATTGCCATAGCAACTCGATTAAAGGTTGTGTGGGTGCAACTTAAAGTACGTTAGTGGGATGATATGACTAGAAAATATACTTTCCCCGTAGAAGTTTAGAAATGGATTTATAGATTTAATATGCACTTTTACAAAACAAACAGGTGAAATATCTTCATCTGTTCCCGAAATGATTTTAAAATAGGTAAATAATTGTAACCAGACACAATAACGCTAACCTTTTAAACTTATGAAGAAGTGAAGTCTGCCAGAGATATAAAATAAAACCAAACCCATTACTAATTGCCAGTGGAATAGCCTGAGGCTCTGCAGTCTTCCTTGCATCTGGGTTTAATAACATAATATTTTCATTACCATTGGATTAAAATGAGCTCTATGGAATAAAACAATCGGTAGACAGTCTGAAGATAATTCAAAATTTATTCATGGTGCTCCCAGCAGCAACAGTGCCGATGCGTTTCGCCAAACAAGGCTGCTTCAGGGACAAAACCTCCCGAGCCTCTGTCAAACAACGAACCAACCCTGCTATCTAGATGAATCCTTGTGCAGAGTTTTCTCATACTGGTGCATAGTTTACTCAACCAACTACACTCCTTTATCAACAACAATAAAGCCCTATCTACTTTTCAATCAGGTTTCCAGAAATTTCATAGCACTGAAACTATCCTCCTTGATATTGTTAACAACTGCTGGAAACTCATGGACAAAGGAAACAATGTCCTACTGAAACTACTAGACTTCAGTACAGCATTCCATATCACTGACCATGACCTCCTCCTCACCTGACTCGCCGAGCTTGGTGTCTGAGTTACGGCGCTACTCTGGTTCACATCCTTCCTAAGTGACAGATTCCAATGTGTGCTACTTGATACTACCCTCTCAAAGCAAAAACCAATCAAGTAAGGGGTACCACAAGGTACTACTATCCCCTCTGCTGTTTAATCTCTATATTATGCCTGTCTTGGATATAGCCCGCAATACCAAATCAAGATTCACTCCTTTGCCGACGACATCGAACTATATACCTACCACTACTATACCTACCACTAGGAGAGTACCGTGACTCTCAGATTGCAAAACTTCAAAACTGTTTCTCAGAAATCAAAATCTGGATATCCACCAACAAGCTCGAAAACTGAACTCCTTTGGATCCGCAAAGAACATTGCACCTATAACCGCCCCTCTCTTCTCTGGGAATCAACTACCATAACTACCAAAGACCATGTCCGCAGCCTAGGGTTACTTCTCGACTCTAAATTATCAATCACTGGCCATATCTTGCAAATGGTCTCATCTTCGTTCTACAATCTACGACAACTAATGAAAATAAGAAACTATTTCTCTGAATCAGACTTTCCACAACTTCTCTATGCCTATGTCCTCACCCACATGGACTGCTGCAATACATTATTCAATGGACTGATGGCAAAAAACAAAGCATCTCCAACATGTACAAAACACAGCAATCAGACTATTAATGAACCATCACATCGGTGACTCAATATCCCAAGCTCTGGCGTCGGCCCACTGGCTGCCCATAGCCAAACTCTATATCTTCAAAGGCTTAGTACTTGCTTTCAAGATCTTATACAACATGGCGCCCGGCTACATATCAGCCAAACTCCTGCCTTATGTCTCAAACATACTCCTCCCCTCCCAGGAGAAAACACGTCTTCAAATAGCCCTCGGTCAGAGCCTCCAACTAGAAAGTGCCAGATGAAGGTCATCCTCTCACTTCTTACCAAAGTACTGGAATCAGCTACCTCTTAACATCAGATCCCTTGATGGACTTTTGAGCTTTAGAAAAGCAATAAAACCTACCTCTTCACCTGACTCCTCAGGTCAAGCTAGCATTCAGACTGTTACTCCCAAACTACTGTATTCATAATAGATGTTCAACTGACTATCACTGTACATGCTTCAGGCTACAAGTGTCTGCAAATCCAGAATAATTGAACTAGACCCATCCCACTGTACCCTAATGCCTTAGTCTTCTATTCCTTGTTTTTAATTGTTATGTATCTCGTTTGCTGTTACGTATGTTACCTTACAACCTGTTCTAGGCTTCTTGGGGAGGACGGGATATAAACTGAATTAAATAAATAAGCTCCTTTCTGCATAAGGTGGTTATAGTACTGCAGAACCCCTGCAAGCTGTGCAACGGGCCTCCCAGACTTTACTACATCGGCCTAAGGCTTAAATATGCCACATAATGAGAAATATACAGGTGGTTGCAGATCTCTTATTCACATGTGATCAAGAATTTTGTAAATGGCACCCATGAAAAATACGATGAAAACAAATCGGTTCATGCAAATAAAAGATCCTCAGCACCTCAGAGGAAGTGGCATTGTAAGGGGGCGGGAGTGGGTGTGTATGTATGGGGGGGTGTGGACATCAGACATCAGACATCAGAAGGGAGTCGAGGCTGGTGCAAGCAGCAAGTGAAAGATGCTGTTCGTACTGGTGGACATGTCAAGAGGTATGCATGGGGCAGGGAACAGTGGGGGAGCGCATGGCACATCAGTGCTCAGAGGGTACATCAGGGCTCAGAGGGTAATTTTGAAAGGCATTTCATGGATAAAATAATGTAAATACAATCGTCAAATACAGATCCCCAATGCATATAATGTTAAAGCACGTGAGCAAAACACCTCGTGAATATTTAACCACAATATCAAAACAAATTTTGTAATAGTGTAAGTCTACCCTCAGGGCTGGATTCTGTATAAAACACCCAGTCTCAGAAGCCGTCTAAGCGGCTTTTGAGAATTGCACATGGGTGTCCTATACCTGCCTAACACCATGATTCTGTAACCGGCGTCCATGTCACAGGCGCTGGTTAGTGAATCGGGTTGCTGCTTAGCATATCGTAGCAAGGGATCTTCCTGCCATGATAAGTTTAACAGCAACCCGTCCCCCCTCCCCTGCAAAGACTACCGGCAGGAGGGATGCCCAGTCCCTCCTGCAAGAGCCCGGGAACCCCCCCTCCCCCCGAACATCACCTCAAAGATCACTGGCAGGACGGATGCCCAATATCTTATACCAAGGGATATGGCTAATCAGAATCTTAGGCCACTCCCAGTGCATCCCAGAATGCACTGCGAGAGGGGCCTAAGATTCTGGTTGGCCCAGGTGACTAAGACCCTCCTAAGGGAGAAGCTTTAAGCACCTGGGCCAATCAGGAACTAAGGCCCCTCCCAGGTGCATCCCATGATGCACCAGGAAGGGGCAGGCCCGCCATTCGAGTGAAGGCGGGCCAGCCAGCTGGAGGCAGGAAGTATGCCTCCAGCCGGCCATCAGCATCAGGTAAGGGGGAGTCTGGGAGGGGTCTGTGGGGTGGGTCCAGGAGGGGTGGGCTGGGAGGTGTTCGGCGGGGGTCCATGGGGCTACTTTACAGGGTGGGAAGGTGTCCAGCAGGAGGGACTGGGCATCCCTCCTGCTGGCGTTTGGTAGGGGTCCCAGCAGAAGGGACTGGGCATCCCTACTGCCAGTGATTTTTGCGGCGATTTTTTGGGGGGTTCTGGCAGGAGGGATTGGGCATCTCTCCTGCCGGCGATCTTTGCTGTGATGTTTGGTGGGGATTCTGTGGGTCTGTCAGGAAGGACAGAGCATCCTTCCTGCTGGTGATGTTGTGGGTGGGGGGGGGGGGGTTCCAGCAAGAAGGAATGGGTGGTCTTCATGGGGGAGGATGGTTTGCCAGGGCTGCTAAACTTATCCCTTGCCGCAATAAGCTCAGTGACCGCATCTGCTTGAAATGTAGGCCTGCATTTGCCTGGCCTACATTTCAGGTGCCTACCGCAGGCCTAGGGAGGTGTGTAGGACCTACTAGGCCCACCTAAGGCCCGGGTGAAGCTACGCCCATGCCTAGCCTTAGGCGAGCCTGCACGCCTCCCTAGGCTTCCAGATACACCTACAATGTAGGCGGCCTGCCTCAGGATTTTTTTTTTTTTACCGTGTGACCCAATTGGCTGGTTAGGCAGCAGTAGGCCGCCTACAATCGGACGCCATTTATAGAATTTGCTCCTCAGTGTGTTGTCATAAGCTAAGTGAGCCCGGTAATCAAAACGGTTACAGCTCTACTGCTTTCTAAACGTTTAGACTATACAATCTGAACTCTGGTTGACCTTCCTTACTTATACATTATGCTAGTTCAGACAAGGCAAACTTTTGCTTCTTATCACTTTTCCAACATCTTGGAAGTGCACTGTTCATTTTTGACAAAAAACATACACCACCTTTGGTTCACCTAATACATCACTGTTAAAATACTGCCACTAATATACAAATTAATACCATGTGCACAACTCTAGTTTACATTTAGTCACATGATCAAAAGTGAAAACAAGGGGGAAGAAAAAGAAACTCCTCGAATTCCTATTTCAGTCCAAAGAAAGTTCAGTCTTTTCTGAAAAACTATTCTGTGCATCAGCCTCCTTCCATGGGAACATGCTCTTCCCTACCACTTATTTAGCTACGACTCCAATAATTCCGACACTAACCCAAAAACCACCCACCTATCTCGTAAGGCAAATTGCCAAGTCTATAGACCCTGTATTTGTTTCCTAGGTTGCACTACTCTTGCTTTTAATTTCTTTCAAATTAAATTATTTAATATATGGTATGGTGGTTTAGGTTAGGGTATTTTACATATCTGGCCAATCATTCTGGGATCCCACACCAAATTAGGAGACAACTTAGTCCATGGGTTTGGGTTATAAAATTATCTGCAAGATCTAAATGAATTCTCTGAAATGTGCAGGGATTCTTCAGGGTACATTTATACATGATTAGGATATTTAGTAACACATAAACCTGGACCCACCTTGTCCTGCCCCAGCCCTGCCCTCGCCCTGTTTCACCCCAGCCCCACCCCCACAAACCCTCGACTCTTCCTCTCTGATCTCTGGGCCATGCCTGGAGGGCCTCGAGCATGCGTGTGATGTCATCTATGCATGCTCCAGGCGAGGCTGGAACTCTCCAAAACCCGGACACATTGCCAGGCTTTGGAAGGTCCATCCGGTCACCCAGACCTAAAAAAAAAAGAGGACACGTCCGGGTTTTCTCAGACGTCTGGTAACCCTATGCATGATGGCAGTAATTCTCAAACGGTTGCCTAAAGTTAGATGCTTGGATGATGCAATAAGTGTAAATTCTGTAATGGCGATTACCGTAAGTCCTAAGTTATGCGCCTAACTTTAGGCGCAAGCACTTGTACTAGCTGAAAGGCTGGTGTAAATGCTTATGCCTAATTGCTGCCAGTTATGCATATTAAGTGACAGTACTCCAACTCACATATGTAAGTGCTAGGCCTGCCCTTGATTTACTTGTATCTCTCCTAGATTCATGCCCCACTTGTAGTTACATGCTATGCATTTTGGCACATATTCTATAAAAGGCGCTTTAACTTAGTCACCGGTAGACGCCCTATCGGTGACTAACTTAAGAGGAAAACGCCATTTAAAAGTTCTTTTAAAAGATATATCCAGGTGCCTACTGGCACCTAAAAAAAAATGGTGCCATGATCGTGTCTACATAGGCACTTATGGCACCTATTACCATTGAAGGCATGGCTAACAGCGGAAGTGTTGTTGGGCGCCATAAGGTACCTCCGCAGGCGCAATTCATGGCAAGGGTAGGCACCAGAAATGTAGGCCTTGAAAACCCTGGCCTACATTTCTGGCGCCTACCTTAGCCGGAGATGCAATTCTCTAACGGTGCCATTGCATGACTGACACATGATCAGTGGTCACTTTTTTTTTTACCTCCCCAATAAATTTTTTATTTTTCAAAATAAATATACAAAGTATACAAATAATTATTATAAATATGCAAATATACAAAAGATAACTTAAACATGAAACAGACTAGTTGTACATATCACAGTTAATAAGTGGGAAGATAGCATCTAATATAATAAAACGCTAAGCGCGCATGCGCACTCTTACCGCATGTTCCCAGATCCGTATGTCCTTGGCCGGCAAGAGTGCATATGCGCACTTAAAACGACCTCACGCTCGCGACAGTAGAACCCAAATAGCGGCCCGGGAAGAGAAGCGCTGGCCAAAAAGACTCCTTTGCCGGCTCCCCGCTCCGTAAGTTTTTTTCGCGGTCTGACCCTCCCATCCCTTCCCGATGTCTGACCGGCTCACTTAGTCCTTTACCGCTCCCCCTCCCCCCTTCCCTTCCCGCAGTCCCGACTACAAACCTGCCGACTCCAGCAGCGTCTGCAGCACTCTACACACGCTGTTTCGGGGCCTTCTACTGCCCTGATTTGCTATGCCGCGTCTCTGATGATGTCATCAGGGATGTGCCAGAGTAAGGGAAGGGACTAAGGGAGCTGGCCAGACCGCGGGAAGGGAAAGAGGGGGTAGGGGAAACGCTGCTGCTCCACAGGGAAGTGGTGTGGGGGGAGGGAAATGGAGGGGGAGGGAATGCTGCTGCTGTGGAGAGACAGATAGATAGAAAGAAAGACAGACAGCGGCAGGAAGGGAGACAGAAAGAAAAGAAGAAATACACAGGGGCAGGGAGAAACACAGAAAGACAGACAGACAAAGGGGACCAGGGAGAGAGACAGACAGAAAGAAAGACAGCGGGAGGGAGAGAGAGACAGAAATAAAGACAGACATATATTCTAGCACCTGTTAATGTAACGGGCTAAAATACTAGTTAATTATAAGTCAATACAACCAGTGTCTCATGTCAACCAAATCCAGCAGGGCCAGTACATATAATTTCAGCTGAGAGTATACGTGTAAAGCACAGAAGAGAGTTACCAATAAGCATCATACTGAGCATCCCAAGCGACTTACTTAACTGACAAAAAGTGACTCTCTATATAGTTTATAAATATTACAATGATATTACATTGAGATAATTTATGTCAACGGTCCAAGTCACAATAAAGTTGAATAGGTCTCCATACTTTGAGAAAAGAACTAATAGAACGATGTTTTTCAGCTATTACACTTTCAAATTTGTTGGTTATGTTATGTATACCGTGTTCCACTATACAATGACTAGGTTCAGCAATTTGAGTGCTGAGAAAAAAAAAATATGCTTGGAGTGCTATTTTCTAAATGGCCGAGTTGTGCCCCCCGTTATAGAATAGCGCTTTGAGCCAATTTCCGCACCAAACTTTGGGCAAGAGGATTTACATCAGCTGAAACCTGGTGTAAATGCTAGCACAGATCCCCAATATTCAATAATACTGCACGCGTCTTTAATGGAGCCACCTCCATTAAAGCTTGCTTACATTTATTACTTCTACTATAAGTTTTGATTTTTTTTGCAGTGGAGCAGACAGACAGTCTAGCTCAGGGGTGGGCAACTCCGGTCCTCGAGGGCTGGAATCCAGGCGGGTTTTCAGGATTTCCCCAATGAATATGCATGAGATCTAGTTGCATGCATTGCTTTCAATGCATATTCATTGTGGAAATCCTGAAACCCCAACTGGATTCTGGCCCTCAAGGACCAGAGTTGCCCACCCCTTGTCTAGCTTCATGTCTGAACCTTACAGGTTATATACAGTACACTGTTTCCCTTTAGTTTTCAGTGCTGGATAACACATAAAAAAGAAGGAAGGATTTAAAATTGTTCCATGTCAAGTGGAGGGGCAAGCTTACAACTTATGCTAGATCTCCTCTTCTGCCAATAGACTGCCCTCATGCAGTGCACTAAGGATGGAGGCAAGTCACTCCTCTGTTTTGCTACAGTCCATTACTATAAAATAAACTGGGCTTCCGTCCTTACTGAAATTGAAAAAAAATGTTAGGTTAATGTAGATTTTTTTAAATGAAGTACTTCAGTTAAATTGTTAACTGAACTGATGGATGGAGCCACCTCCTTCTATGTGCACAGGCAGACATAGGAAGATCTACCTACCATGGAGCTAATATTAATTGGGAGAAAAATCTGCTTAGAATTTAAAATATTATTGTAAAATATTGATATTAAAATATTGATATTAAAAATATTGATATTAAAATATTATTGGTTTTTTTAATATTAAATTGAGCCAGTTAATATACGGTGATAAACGTAAAAAGGATAGTAAATCCAGATAGCACTTACAATGAGCAATATACAGATAACTTTTGGCCATTCCTCCCTTCCCTCTAGGATTCTTCATGGCAATTCTCCTCCTAAACTTTTGGCCAGATAGTGAAACGTCTCGCCAAAAGTTATGTGGGCAGGTGGCCCAGAATTTTCTGTCCAAATAATTTTCTGTGATTGCTTCCAAAGTTAACTTCCTAAATTGTGTTGAATATCAACTTCGGTGTCTGTAACCCACAAGTTGTCCGGTGTAATTCATAATAGCTATGACTACAATGCACTCTGGTTAAATGCATGAACTCGGGTCTGAAGTTCAACATTGCAGATCCGGAGTGTGCACATAGCAGGTGTGACTCATTCTGAATTCATTACTGCACATTGCAACTTTCCAGCTAATGAAGCACCGTTTTTTTACGAACAATTAGAGCAATCAGAGGTAAATATAGACAAGCTAGGGTAGTCCAAAACCAAAGAAAATCACCAAACTTTCCCACAGGAAAAAGGAGGAACCAAGCACAAACAAAACTGTGAAACTGATGGTCTTGATGAAAAAGTTTAATAAGTCTTAACAAATAAAAGTGTTGTAAGTAAATAATGAATCCATACAACACACAGTAAAAAAAAAAAAAAAATGTGGTATGGAACCCAACGCAGTCTGTGTTTCAGTAATGAGCAACCTTCTTTTGGGGTCCGATCAGATTATACCACAATAACAAAATATGCTGAAGAGCATCCAGAGAACTGTGAGTTAGGAATCCAAATGCTGACGATGTGAAAGTGCCTTTTGCAACAAAACGCTGTTTGTGAAGACTTTTATTAAACATTTTCAACCAGACCATCGGTTCCACAGTTTGGTTCTTGCAAGCTAGGGTAGTGTCATTTATTTATTAATAGGACAGTAGATGATTTCATAAAAATGTCATTTAGACTTATCCACCCGAATTCTGTAAACATGCGCACATAATTTTATGCTTATCCCCAGATTCTATACATTTCTGCATGCTTTGAAATGGTACACTATTCTGAGATGTGTGTGCAACTAAATTGGCTAATGAGCCAATTAGCACCAATAATTGGATGCTGACAATTATTATTAGTGCTAATTGAAAACAATTTGGATTTGCTTGCACATCTTGCTAAGTGCTATACTATAAAGATCTGCATGCAAATTGAATGGGAGTGGGGGGACATGGCCATGGACAGAGCTCCATCTATCAATTCAATTAACAATTTAACTGAAGTACTTCATACAAAATCTACATTTACCTAACATTTTTTTTCAATTTCAGTAAGGACAGAAGCCCAGTTTATTTTATAGTAATGGACTGTAGAAAAACAGAGGAGTGACTTGCCTTCATCCTTAGTGCACTGCATGAGGGCAATCTATTGGCAGAAGAGGAGATCTAGCATAAGTTGTAAGCCTGCCCCTCCACTTGACAAGGAAGAATTTTAAATCCTTCCTTCTTTATTAAACATATGGGAAAATGTGTTATGCAGCACTGCAAACTAAAGGGAAATAGTGTAAGGTTCAGACATGGAGCTAAGACAGTTTACCTGCTCCGCAGCAAAAAAAATAAACGATTTTAACCAAGCTTTTTATTTTTCTTTTGTTTTAGTAGAACTTATCATTCACTGTGCCAATTCTGTGCAAAGTCTTGTAGCCAGTGGTCTTACAGCAGAGTTCTTTCTGGAACCGAATCTACTATATACTCAGGGGTAGTGGAATGCCTTTTCGTTTGAGGTGGATTCAAGCTCTGCCTCCCCAACTCCACCTCTCCCCACCCTCAGCTCTGCTCCAACCCCAGCATCCCTCTTCCCTTGCCCACCATCCCATAGAATCCCCCACGGCATCTAGCATTTCTCTCTTTTCTTTCCACTCAACTCCCTGTAATGTCCCGCATCTTTCTCCTTCCCTCTACCTCCTCCATGGTTTTCTCTTCTTCTCTGCCCCCTCCTAGCATCTCTTCCCCTCATTGGTAGAGTCCAGCATCTTTCTTTTTCTTCTACTTCTCCATGATATATATTTTTTTCCTTACTGCCTTCCTGATGCTACAATTGGCAGAACAGGCATCAGGACCAGCTGGCATGGGATCTTGAACATATGCACAAGAGCAAGACCTGCCAGATCCCACCCTCTCCAAACTTCCTATTTGTGACTGGCCTTTAAGCATGCACAGATGCTCAAGGACCACACTGGCTGGTCATGATGCTTCTGCATGACTGGGATGTAGTTATACTGGGCTATAATATGTTCAGGAAAGACAGGGTAGGAAGAAAAGGAGGGGGAGTAGCGTTATATGTTAAAGATTATATTAAAGCCACACAATTGCAGAATCTGAAGGGCAAGGAACAGTCACTGTGGATCAATTTGGAAAGAGGTAATAGTAAATATATTTACATTGGTGTGATATACAGGCCTACTTCACAGATGTAAGAAGTGGATAGAGATTTAATAGTAGACATTCAGAATATATCTAAAAAAGGGGAAGTTTTACTAATAAGTGATCTTAAAATGCCTGATGTTAATTGGGGTATCCCTATTGCGGGGTTTTCTAGAAGTAGGGAGATCCTGGATTCTCTACAAGGAGAACTGTTCCAGCAGTTAGCAATGGAACCCATGCGTGATGGGGGTCATAGAAACATAGAAATAGACGGCAGATAAGGGCCAAGGCCCATCTAGTCTGCCCACCCTAATGTCCCTCCCCTACCTTCGCCCTGTGAATAGATCCCTCCCCTACCTTCGCCCTTTGAATAGATCCCATGTGACGATCCCATTTGGCCTTAAAATCAGGCACGCTGCTGGCCTCGATCACATGCAGTGGAAGACTATTCCAGCGATCAACCACCCTTTCTGTGAAAAAGAATTTCCTGGTGTCAGCTCGTAGTTTCCCTTCCCTAATTTTCCACGGATGCCCTCTTGTTGTCGTGGGACCCTTGAAAAGAAAGATATCTTCCTCCGTCTCTATGCAGCCCGAGAGATATTTGAACGTCTCGATCATGTCCCCCCTCTCTCTGCGCTCCTCGAGTGAGTATAGCTGCAATTTGTTTAGCCGTTCCTCGTATGGGAGATCCTTGAGTCCTGAGACCATCCGGGTGGCCATTCTCTGAACCGACTCCAGTCTCAGCACATCCTTGCGATAATGCGGCCTCCAGAATTGCACACAGTATTCCAGATGGGGCCTCACCATGGATCTATACAATGGCATAATGACTTCTGGCTTTCGGCTGACGAAACCCCTGCGTATGCAACCTATGACTTGTCTTGCTTTGGATGAAGCTTGCTCCACTTGATTGGCAGCCTTCATGTCCTCACTGACGATCACCCCTAGGTCACGTTCTGCTTCAGTTCTTGTTAGGATCTTGCCATTTAAGGTGTAAGTCTTGCATGGATTTTGGCTGCCCAGGTGCATAACTTTGCATTTTTTGGCATTGAAGCTGAGTTGCCAGGACTTAGACCAGCGCTTCAGTAGGAGTAGGTTGTGCATCATGTTGTTGGGCATTGAAACATCATCTATTGTGCATTTGCCCACTACATTACTTAGTTTGGCGTCATCGGCAAATAATGTTATTTTACCCCGAAGCCCTTCTGCCAAGTCCCTTATAAAGATGTTGAATAGGATTGGGCCCAAGACCGAGCCCTGTGGCACTCCACTGATCACCTCCGTCATTTCAGAGGGTGTGCCATTCACCACCACCCTTTGAAGCCTACTTCCAAGCCAGTTCCCAACCCATTTCGTCAATGTGTCACCTAATCCTATAGAACTCATCTTGCTCAGCAACCTGCGGTGTGGTACGCTATCGAATGCTTTGCTAAAGTCCAGGTACACGATGTCCAGGGACTCCCCAATATCTAGCTTCCCCGTCACCTGGACTTAGTGCTTACAAACAGGGAAGGTGTTTCTGATATTACAGTGGGTGATCATCTGGCATCCAGTGATCACTGCTTGCCTAATCCAAGCCCAGAAATCACTGCTTGCCTCTCCTTCAGGAACAGATCAGGTATCCCACCATGGCTACAAAGCGCAAGAGTTCAAGTGGTACCGATAGTGCTCCCAAAAGGAAAAACAAGTGAAAACCTTACACGAAAAGGTAGAATTACTGGATATGCTTCAGAGACTAAAGTCATCCTCCGCCATTGCTCAACATTATGGCATACATGAGTCAACTGTTAGGTGCATAAAAAAGAATGAAAAACAAATCTGTGAAGCTGTTGCAGCAGCTGCAAAGACATTACATGTTGTGCAAGATGCCAATCTCTCTCATACGGAAGCTGCAACATTTCTGTGGGTGCAGGATTGCTACAAAAAGAGAATCCCACTAGACTCTGTGATGATAAGAGCAAAGACTACGTCTTTATATGACTACTTGAAGAACAGGGTAAAAATTAAATTAAGCGTCTCATCAAATTAAAATAAAACTTGAAACTTGAAATGTCAAAATCCACCGACTTTCTGGCCAGTAAAGGGCGGTCTGATAAATTCCGTAACAGGCATGGCCTGCGAAATGTGAGAATGACAGGAGAAGCAGCATCTGCCAACCAAGAGGCAGCTAGAGAGTTCCTTTCTACCTTTAAGGCAATTATTGAACAGAAGGGATATGAACCTGTGCAGGCATTCAATGCTGATGAAACTGCTCTCTTTTGGAAGAAAATGCCACAGAGGACTTTCATTAGCAAAGAGGATAAGCGAGCACCAGGTTTCAAGGCTGCAAGGGATAGATTAACTATGCTCTTTTGTGCAAATGCAGTAGGCCATAAGATAAAGCCAACCCTGATTTATAAAGCTGAAAACCCCCGAGCCATGAAGGGAAAAGATAATTCCAGCTGCCTGTTTACTGGATGAGCAACAAGAAGGCTTGGCCAACAAGAGCTCTGTTCCTAGAGTGGTTTCATCATTGTTTTGTGCCAGAAGGAATTGAATTTAAGGCTCTGTTGGTATTGGACAATGCCTCTTGCCACCCAGACACACATGAGTTCCACATTGAGGGTGTTGAGATCGTCTACTTGGCCCCAAACACAACATCTATCATCCAGCTTCTCGACCAGGGGATAATAAGGAGCTTCAAAGCACACTACATACGGTATTCATTAGAGAGGATTGTCCACGCTATGGATGAAGGCCCCAACGTTGACAACATCATGAAAAATTGGAAGAAAGTCACTATTGCGGATACCATAAATATTATTGAAAGAGCGGAGAAAGCTGTCAAGCCAGTGACAGTGAACTTGTGCTGGAAGAATCTTTGGCCTGAATGTGTAAAAAGGGATAACACTATCAATATCACAGAGCAAGGCCAAGAAATTATGGAAAACATCATTGACTTAGCAAAGTAGGTGGGTGGGGAAGGCTTTGACAATATGGATATGGACGATATTCAAGACTTACTAGACACTAGAGCAAATGAACTAACAGAAGATGATGTCATTGACCTGACTGCTTCTGAAGGAAAAGCAATACCAGATGAAGAGGAGGAAGGAGGTTTAGAAGAAGAAGTACTAGAAGACAAGTTTACACTGGATAATATTGCAGAGGGCATACGCAGGTGCGATTGATTTTTTCTGTGACATCGACCCATTCATGGTACGTGCATTAAAGGTGAGGGAGTTAGCAGAAGCAGCGATTTCTACATACAAAAATATCAAATTTCAAGTTTATTTAAAATGTTTTATACCGCTCAATCAGACTTCTGAGCAGTGTACAATAAAATTACAGTTTGTGTCACACAAAATGGGGAAAGTATTTAAAATAGACTGTGTAATAAATTAGACGGGATGGACAGAAACAAATGGGAAAGGGGGGAAGAACTACAATGTTTTTCAAGAGAAAGAGAACAATTAAGGGAAAAAAATTCAGGATAGGGATAAAAGGATACTTTCTGCAGTCGGCGCTTTTTTTTTTGCCCTTACAAGAGCATTTAGGTGTTATATGCATCTTGGAACAGAAACTTTTTAAAGTTTGTTTTAAAATGGATCAAAGATTTTTCTTCCCGAATATAATTGGGAATAGAGTTCCATAGTGATGGTGTGCTTGCTGCAAAATTGTTAGATCTTATAGGGCTCCTTTTACGAAGCCGCATTAGCAGCTTCAGCGCGCGCGATGTTTGATCACGTGCTAACTACCGCCTGCTCAAGAGGAGGCTTGTATTGATGCTGCGGGGATAGTAGTAGCGGGGACAGAGCGGGGACAGTGGTTGCGGGGATGGGACGGGGCGGTGATGGGGAGAAATTTTTTCCCCGTGTCATTCTCTAGGTGAGACCTCATTTAGAATATTGTGTGCAATTCTGGAGACCACACTTTCAAAAAGATATAGAAAGGATGGAGTTGGTCTAGAGCAGGAGTTGGGAACTCCAGTCCTCGAGAGCCGTATTTCAGTCGGGTTTTCAGGATTTCCCCAATGAATATGAATTAAAAGCATATTCATTGGGGAAATCCTGAAAACCCGACTGGAATACGGCTCTCAAGGACCGGAGTTCCCTACCCCTGGTCTAGAGGAAGGCTACTAAAATGGTGCTTGGTCTTCACCATGAGGCATATGGGGACAGACTTAAAGATCTCAATATGTATACTTCGGAGGAAAGGCGGGAGAGGGGAAATATGATAGAGATGTTTAAATACCTACGTTATGTAAATGTGCATGAGTCTCTTTCATTTGGAACGAATCTCTGGAATGAGAGGGCATAGGATGAAGTTAAGATGCGATAGCCTCAGAAGTAATCTAAGGAAATACTTTTTAACAGAAAGGGTGGTAGATGCATGGACAGTCTCCCGGAAGAGGTGGTGGAGACAGAGACTGGGTCTGAATTCAAGAGAGTGTGAGATAGGCATGTGGGATCTCTTAGGGAGAGGAAGAAATAATGGCTACTGCAGATGGGCAGACTGGATGGGCCATTTGGCCATTATCTGCCATCATGTTTCTATGTTTCTAAACAGTACAAGAATCAGCGGACACTCCATGAAATTAACTGGTAGCAGAGTTACAGCAAATTTTAAGAAAATACTTTTAAAGTTGATGAGAAAAGCTAGGGAATTTGTAAAATGGAGTCAAGGCTAATAGTTTAGCTGGATTTAGGATATAAGATGCTTTGAACAAGCTTTTGGAGGATGAGTCCATTAACGATCTCAGGAGTAGCATTTCTTTACTTCGGAGAGTGTGCAACAAGACATTAATTTCCCCCATAACCATCTGTCAGGTGCTTCCTATTAGCTGGATTAGCCATTGATAGGAACAGGATGCTGGGCTCCTTGGAACATCACTCTCGTAAGATGTCCTCATGGGATTATAATTTCATCCTGAGGGATTTAGCTGGTTAAATCTATAGTCACTCAGCCAAACCCTTTGAATATTTTGCCAACATCTTCTTCTCTGCAATATACCTCATGAAAAGATTGTATTCACAATCTACTCTTATCCCCTCCACACAGACACACGCAAGAATATCCATGAGTTATTTTTCAAAACAGACTGGTGTTAACGAGCACTGGCTGAATTTTTATGAATGAACAGGTTCCGATATTCAAAAAGAAATATTTGGATAACTACAATACAGCAGCAAAATGTACCGTGTTTCTCTGAAAATAAGACCTACCCCGAAAATAAGTCCTAGCATGATTTTCGTGGTAGGTCCTAATATAAGCCTTACCCCAAAAATAAGCCCTAGTTGGATCAATCCCTGAATACCCTCCTAAATGTCCCTGACACTTCCCGATTCGCCGGCGGCAGCACTTTCTTCCCTCCCCCTCCCATGTGCAGCATCTTTCCTCCGCTCTCACCCATCCCCTTGCGCAGAATCTTTCTATCCCTCCTTCCTATGCTGCACAGCAGAAGCTCGCCGACCCTCCCACCCTGAGGCCTACATACCTCCATTCCAAACAGCAACGGCAGCAGCACTGAACAGGCTGCTTTGTGGACTTCCCCGCCGCATCACTGATGATGTCATCAGTGATGCGGCACAGAGAAGGCCCCGGTGGGGAAGGCCACAAAGCAGCCTGTTCAGTGCTGCCGCCGCCGCTGTTTGGAACAGAGGTATGTTGGCCTCGTGATGGGAGGGTCATCAGAGTTATACTGCACAGGGGATGGGAGAGAGAAATGGAAAGATGCTGCGCAAGGGGATGGGTTGGCGGGGTTGTCGGGGTTCTGCTGCACGGGGAGAATGGCTTCATATTATCTGTACAACAACCTCAAATTAATGAAGATCACCCACTGCATCAGTCCTGGAATTTCTAGCCCCAAATGCTAGCTTTAGTTGGGCTGTGACACCCCAAACATTGAGGGCTCCTTTTACAAAGGTGCGCTAGCGTTTTTAGCTCGCGCTACCCAAAAAACTACCGCCTGCTCAAGAGGAGGCGGTAGCGGCTAGCGCACGCACTATTCCGCCCGTTAAGGCCCTAAAGCACCTTTGTAAAAGGAGCCCTGAGTGTAACAGTCTTTTAAAAGTTGTCAAAATGGTGCCAGACACACTTCAGCACAGGCTTCCATTACAGTAAACAGGCAAATGGCTTATCCTTTGGAGCTGTTTGGTATTGTAGTTACCTCAGAAAAGCCCATGTATTATCTGTTCCACAAAGATCTCAAGACTTTTGTATTTCGGAAATGTTGTGACATCTGAAATTCAGTTTGTTTAAGGAAGATCTGTAATTTGTTTATTTGTTAACCATTTAAAGCTCTATTTTATAGGGAAGATGTGGCATACAAGAACAATGCTTAGATTATATCTAACACAACACAATGAAATTGCTTTTGAGGTTCTGCTGCACGGGGGAAGGAGGATGGGAGGGAGGGTTAGAAAGAGGCTGCACAAGGGGATGGGTGAGAGATGATCGCTGTATACACACACAAAAAAGCCCTAGTGCATATTTTGGACCCAAAATTCATATGACAGTGTCTTATTTTCAGGGAAACAGAGTAGCTGTACAGCAGCTGTAGCTATTTTGAGATATTTAGGAGCACTAACCAGATAGTAAAAAACTGCCCTGAAATTAACCAGAGAGTTATCCCTAGCGGATTGATTATTACTGCTATCTGGGCTTGCCTCTCCATCTGGATATTCAATGCCAGCCACAATCCAGATCTGACGCTGAAAATCTATTTGTTTTGGCAGCCACAGCTGGCATTAAACAAAGCACCATGTTGGCTGAATTTAGGTATGGATTCTATAAACGGCGCTGTTCTCAGCACCTGCCTAAAAGATGGCCGCCAATCACATGTCCATCACGCAATGGCCGCCATTTCTAGAATTATGGCTTTGTCACACGTAGGCGCCGGAAATGTAGGCCAGGATTTTAAGGGCCTACATTTCTGGCGCCTACCTTTTGCGAGAATCGGGGCTTGCGAAGGCACTTTATGACACCTAACATCACTTCTGGCGTTAGCCGCCACTACACTGGTGCTAGGCATCGTAAAGCGCCTCTGAAGATGGAAGAATGGTAGCTTGAAGAATGGTGCATGGACAGATTTTGCCCTCCATAACGCAGCATTAAGTTCATTTTATATTACACTGATTCTCTGAAGAAGTTCCAACAAAATGGATCCATCAGTCAGTTTCCACAACCACTAAGATAAGTGGTCCTTTTATATATTTACCCATTTATGAATTTATTAACTATCAACTTAATTTATTATACAAGCTTGCTGCTTTTTGCACATTACAAAATCTGCTGTTTTTGCACACACAAAAAATTTCTTGATTATTAAATGTTTCACACATACAGGAAGGGATGGAGACGGTCCGATGATTAAAACCACAATTTGCATTTGGTCAAATGGCCATTGGCCGATACCAGAAACAGCAATATGGTCTGAGATCCTGCCTCCTTTCCACAGATGGCCTATCAGTATATCTGATTAGTTTACATTTGATTAGTCAATTTTATTGTCAAATTCCACTCTCTAGTGTGAAAATAAGTTAAGGACATAAGAACATAAGAATAGCCTTACTGGGTCAGACCAATGGTCCATCAAGCCCAGTAGCTTGTTCTCACGGTGTCCAATCCAGGTCACTAGTACCCGGCCAAAACCCCAAATGTAGCAATATTCCATGCTACCGATACAGGGCAAGCAGTGGCTTCCCCCATATCTTTCTCAATAACAGACTATGGACTTTTCCTCCAGGAACTTGTCCAAACCTTTCTTAAAACCAGCTACGCTATCTGCTCTTACCACTTCCTCTGAATGAAGTTAACTTGCTTTTTCAACAAAAACAAACACATCTTACCTCCACTCTCACTATTGGTCATCACATTCGCTGCAGGTTTTTTCTCGCTGTGAACAAAAAACAAAAGTCAAACATATTCTTCCAAACAGCAAGGTGTTCTTTATTACTTAAATCTCGTTGTATATACTTGGCTTTTTTTTTTCTTTCTTCAAATGTCCTTAATAAATGGGGCCTTTCATTTATGAACTATAGACAGGTCATATTTTTATAAGGTGGTGGATAACTAGGTATTATGTCAGACTTTGAATCTGGAAAGGAATGATGTGAAAAACAAACAATGGTAAACGTAGCCTGCAATTGAAATTGTTTAAGAATTCACATGGAGCACCTTGTGCTCGACACAGGGTGTGACTCAGACATGGTTAAATCAAGGTTAAAACACATCATATTCTTACAACTGTAGTTCAATTTACAGTGCAGGTTTCAAACTGTCTGACCTTTCTGCTGTAAGAACAGAATATACTCAGATAAGCAAGAAAGAGGGGGAAATGGTTGTACATTAATGTCTAAGTTAATGTGCATTTCGTGTAAACCTATGTATATTGAAATTGTTTGTTTGCACTATGGTAGTTTGGAAATTTAATAAAGATTTACAAAATAAAAAAGAAAGGGTTTTTTAAAAATGTAGATTTCCAGCTCCCAAAGTTGATTACGGAAATGTTACACACAGGGACATAAAAAGCAAAAGTGCCCCAGATTTAGGACTCATTTGGAGGGACAGAAGTCTTTTTGGCCGACATACTGATTCTTTTGCCTGTCCTGACCCTAAAGTTCTGGAATCAGACCAATAGGTTTCTTCAATAGCTCATGTATACCACTGGTCTCAAACTCAAACGCTTTGCAGGGCCACATTTTGGATTTGGAGGGCCTCAGAAAAAAATAGTTAATGTCTTATTAAAGAAATGACAATTTTGCATGAGGTAAAACTCTTTATAGTTCATATATCTTTCCTTTTGGCTAAGTCTTAAAAATAATATTGTAATTTATAGCAAAAGAGACATATGATCAAGAAACTGTTTTATTTTACTTTTGTGATTATGAAAAACATACCGAGGGCCTCAAAATAGTACTTGGCGGGCCGCATGTTTGAGACAACTGATGTATACAGTGCCTGTTAGAAAATTCCTTGCATTTGTAAACAAGGTGTGCTTTAGAAATATATGCAGGTTTATTTTATTTCTTCCCCCAGTCTGGCACCTTTATAGGGCACCTGGCTACACACAATTCACACTTTTTTTTCTGTGTATTATTACCTAGAAACATCCTTAGGATTGCTTGGATTTGGCCCTTTAAAAAGAGCCGACTGCACCAGACCAGTTAAACTGGCGATCTGCTTCTCCATGGCTTGCATCCTCTCTCTGTAAGACAAGAGAACAGATCATTGAAAAGCCAGATGGGCTCGCTTCCAGAACTGCTTTTCCAGGTCAGCAACCCATTAATGACATTGCAAAGATAACAAGCAGTGTGCTCACACTAGCGGAAACTCAACCTAAATATGAACACACAGATGCGACACCCTTAAATATGTTTACCACAGGGGCTTTATACCAGTTTTCAGAAAGGTGTCTTGTGAGTATGTTTTGGAAAAATGTCCCTGCAGAGATTTTTTACTTCCTTTATCTGCATGGACTCTTTCACCTACAAAATAAACGTGCGTAGATTTGAAAATGTACAACCTGATATTCCATTTTAAAGCCACCAAATGCCACAGGGTAAATCTAACCCAGATGTTCAATGCCAGAGCCATGTCCAGTCACCAGCGTTTATCATCTGGATCAGAAATTATGTAGATGCCGGTCAACATTCAAAGCTGGCACCTGCGTAGCTAAGCAGGCAAAGACAAGACTGCCTCTTGAGGGGGCAGCGGTCCAGAATATGGCCAATGGCGGCTCCTCCCCGAGTCTGCCCACACACTGTTCCCGGCCCTAACTGCACAGTGGTCAGAAGGAGGTATTCAACAGCACTGCCAGGACAAGTGCCACTGAATATCCGGGGACGGCTTATGGTTTATGTGAGCAGCAGCTTCACCTTCCTGCTTAAACCCTGTTTCTACACGTTATTTCTCTCCCTGCACCTAAATACACCCTCAGGACTGCTAAAAGAATGTGCAGTGTTCATCCCCAGATCTATTTCTAAGCCAGGTAGGGGTGGGGAAACTTCCAGACAGTCCGTTAAGCTTCTTAAAACTGCTTGCTTTCTGCTTAAGTGTGTCAGATTTAATTGCTTGCCACCGACATACAGTGTTACCCATCTGTAATTATTATATCCTCTGAAAAAAAGATAGTTACTGTAATCAGGTTTTGCCCCCATTTTTAACTGTCAAGTGTTGTTTTAGTATTTCAAATTTTTGTAGCTCATGCTCAACTATTCTGTGAACAAATGTAACTAATAGTAATATTTTTTTAAAAAAATAGCACTAGAAGGCTAGCCACAAATGTATTACATTAGCCCAATTAAATGAAATCATGCAACGCTACTGCATTCTATTTCTGTATAAAAGAAGGAATGACTGTAACAATGTGTGAAAGATTTTCTCTCACCTGACTCAGTGACAAGACAGTTTGCTTACAGGAAGATAGGAGACCCCTTCAGGGGAACCGCATTTATAATAATTGAAATTTATTTTTTTTTTCGTTCTGTACAATTTACTCATTTATTTAATTTTTTCAACTTAGGGGTGATGTCATCATTTTGCTCAAATAATGTGAGCTATTGCTAACACTGGAAAAAAAAACCCTCAAAATTTTGGGGTTTCCCCCGTCATTTCATGTTAAAAATGACACGAAGCATCTTGACATTTCCTACAAATAAACATCTCTAATGCTTATTTCAGCTCCCTAGTGAGACTAGTGAAAATTACAAAAACCAGTGACTCAAAACATTTTAAAGAAAAGAAGAATCATTTATGTTCTAATATAAGTGAACGGTCCAGGCAATACTGCCTCTAAAAGAAAAAAAAAAATGCATCAGGCAGTTCTCATCGAGCAAAGCAGAGAATGAGAAAGTAATAATTTACTACTATTTCAGTGTTACACATGATTACTGAACACTGACTCTGCTCTCTACAAGTTTAAACAGAGCTGGGTCAGGGTGGGAAGACAGAAGCAGGAGATGAGCTGCAGAAAAGAGGTTGTACTGTTTCAAGGGCACTTGCTCACACCTTTGCTATCAGGGAATTTCTTAACCGGAAAAGACTGCTATAGCAACCTTCAGGCCAGGGTGGTGAAAGGGAGCGGTCTTAGAAACCTATTTCATGGTAAGATGTATTAGGCACCTGGAGCCTCAAAGCAAAAGCTCTCATTTCCACTCTCATTCTCCCTCCTGTGGCATCAAGATCCCATAACTTTACTAAACGTTACTTTATATGACTATTGACTTATTTACTGTTGGTGATGTGAGGGAGTCAATAAATTCCCCTTACTAGTGGTGGTAGCTTCTGAGGCACAACAGTCTCTACTGGAAATTAGTGACAGTGGGAGAAAGATATTTTATATGTTAATGACATTATCAATTAAGTAAGGCCTGGATTCTATAAAGGGCACCTAGCAGTACCTACAGTGTAGGTGTTGATTGGCATGATTGTCAACCAACCACTAGGCGCCATTTATAGAATCCCACCTAGCGGCGCCTAAGTGGGCTTGGGTGTCATAAGACATCCTGGACATAGGCGCTGGTATATTAGGCCAGGTTTTACTTGCCTAATTATAATGCAGAGCGATGGCTATGTCAACCACGCAGTGATGCAGTAAGGGAGAGGTGGGGGGGGAGGAGTTTGGACTGCCCTGGGCGCTATGTCAGTAGGGGCGCTGGCACCTCTCCGCCCTGCCCCACCATGCTTGTAGCATCCCTCACCCCCACTCCGTATCTCTGTAGATCTTCGCTAGCGCAAGCAACTTCTCCTGCCTTTTGCTCGTGCCAGCCTGGTTCCCCTCTGAATCATTTCTGGGTCACAGAACCAGGAAGTGATATCAAAGTGAGAGGGTGCAGGAGTGAGGGGGTGCCACTGCCCTAGATGCCTCCTACCTTTACCACGCCACTGCAACCACGCCTATTCTCCACCCCTAACCATGTCCACTTTCAGATAAGCATCAGGGGGCATCTCAACTTAGGCATTACTAGATATGCTAAGAATTTGGCGTCAAACTCTTAATTGCTCATTTTATTTTATTTTTTGATTGGCTGAAAACTGGCATGCTCAACTACCATGCCAACTAAGCCAATTTTTTAAAAAAGTTGAGCGTAGATTCTGAAATTAGGTGTTTCTAGGCATCCGCGATTAGGGCGTCTAATATAGGCACCCTATACACAATCTGGCCTCAGTTGTCTAGAATGGAGTATAAAACTCTTGCAAGGAATGTATCTGGGTCTTTTTTTCTCCCCTTACTTGCGAGTTCCAGGGCTCAAGGGACAGGATCCTGAGGCTTGGGATGCTTTGAAGGATGAAAACCACCAGGATATGTTGGTGTGGTTTCTGTCTGTCACAGGTCTTGGAGGGTAACTCAAGGAGCCACATCTGTGAGGCTCTTTGAACAGGAGAATTATTTGGAAAAGAAAAAAGCTGGTGATCTGAGACTGAGCTGAGAAACTAGATCAAGAAGACAAGGTGCATGGATTCCTTAAGGGATTATTCTTAAACTCTTCACTATTGCATCCAGAGTTACTGTGCTATGCTTATTCTGCATGCACTTTGCATTGTGCTTACGGAATACTTTCCTTCGTGCACAATCTGTTTATATCTATTTGAAACTTGCTATACTGCCCTTTTTTTTTTTTAATAAATCTTTATTCATTTTTCAAACTTACAATAAGTGCGTCAACAAGTACAATCATTTAAACTTATATAAAACACTTAGGGGTCCTTTTATCAAGCTGCAGCAGGGGTTTAACACGTGTAACACTACGCGTTAAACCACCTGCCGCGCTAGCCGCTAACGCCTGCATTGAGCAGACGTAAATTTTTTAGCAAACCTTCCAGCTGGTGGCACACTAAACCTAGTGCCCCGGCCAGAAGGCACCCAGAAGTGTGTGGTCGTCAATGTGATGACATCACCGCGTCGACGTCTGCTCATGCGCAGAGGCCCATCTGGCTGTGATCCACTTCGGTGGACGGATCCAGGAGGAGGGGAGGTGCGGAGAAAGGAGGAGAGACAGCAGCGAGGAAGAAAGTCATCTGTGCCGGTTGACTGCCTACAGGACGTGCCTCTCGCTTTCTCAAGGGTTCGTGGAGGAGCACATATACGACCTCCTTACTCATTTAGGGCTAGAGTTATAGAAATCAGCTTACAATTATAATACACATAAATTCACATAAAAAGTCCAAACGTATAAAAAGTCCTTTTTATGTGAATCATAATTGTAAGCTGATTTGTATAAATAAAGACTATCTACCCCAAGGTTGACGTAGTCTATCCCACTCCCCACTTGTTCTGCTGTTGCTTTACGTGGGGTTTCCGTTCCCTATTTTTTGTTCTGTGTATGCACAAAACAAACCTATCTGGAGATACTGCTCTGAAAGAAACTTTTGTATCGTGATGTCACAAGAGGTAGAATACAAATAGAGGTGATGGCTTTGAGGATGTGAGACTTCAAATAATAGAGAAGAACAAGGACTGCAAAGATAGGGCAATTAATGAGTCTCCGTTTAATGAATCTGGACCGGGTTGTGCAAATCTAAATGCAACACAGCAAGTTGGATCACTAGCTCTACAGAGAGCTTGAGGTCATAAAGAATGAAGAAAACTGTGCATCTCCACTGAATTTGAATGCCACTGTGCAGTGTAGTACCAGCATAACAGAGAAATAAAAATAGCTCAGAAACTTTAAAGTGGTTTCCTCAGCATTCAGTAATAAAATTGTCCCTTATTTATTCATCAGCAAGCCTTCCAAGTAGGTTACCTGCTACATAAATTCTTAAATAAGATTGTCTTTCCATTTCACAGTTTATAATCTGGAAACAATTTTATAGTGCTACTAAACTAGGGTCACACATAGATAATCTTGGCTTCTGTCTAGCGCCTGCAAAATAAAGGGAGAACAACTTCTCTTTTGTCAAAATCATGACATAAATGCTTTTTATTAAATGGGCTACAGTAATAATCCCACATTCTAATTTCCACAAAATGTGAGCGTAAAAATGATAATTATGAATTAAAATTTTAATAAATATATATCTTTATACATCCCCCCCCCCTTTTTCAAAACCGCACAAAAGGTTTTTAGCACCTGCTGGCCTGCTGAATGCTCTGCGCTGCCCTAATGGTCATTGAGTTCCTATATGCATCAGGACAACGCCGAGCATTCAGCACTAAAAACCTCTTGCGTGGTTTTATTAAAAAAAAAAAGGAGGAGGTAGTTATAAATGCACAGGTTCTTTTCAGTGGATGTGCTCTAGTTGTGTAGATGTAAATCTGTACCTTCCCTCGTGTTCACAAGGATCTGACAGTTGGCACTATAAAGTGACAGTCCTTCAAACACATCTTTTCATGTTTGCCATGACAAACTAGAACTACAAGAAATATGCTGCAATGCTATACATGAACGCATAAAGACACAGTCTCTGGTCAACACTATTTACAATCTATTAAAGACAAAAGACAAACAGGACACTTATGGGAATGATTAAAACAACATGGGTAGTGAATAGGTAAATAAGGGGTTAAAAGAATGAAAAGCAGCCTTACAAAGATCAGATTAGATTACATTTGATACTTGCCTACCACAAAATCAAAAATTTCTAAGCAGTTCACAATTGATTCATACATAATTTAAAAATAATACCACATATTAGTAACAGACAAAAGATTATGGGGCTCATTTAAAAAAAACTTTAAGACACAAAGGGCTCCTTTTACTAAGATGCGGTAGCGTTTTTAGCGCACACAGGATTTTAGTGTGCATTAAACCCGTGCTACGCATCTAGAACTAACACCAACTCAATGCTATTCAGCATGCACTATTCAGCGCGTTAAAGCCCTAACGAACCTTTGTAAAAGGAGCCCAAAGTATTATAGTAACCTATGGCATTTTGGGGGCCTGCAACGTGTCAGTCACAGACAGGTGCGGCTTACAGAAACACAGCTAGCAAGGATCCTAGGCACTGGAAATGTAGGCCAACGGTTAAACATGCCAATTCGAGGGCTTAGGGTCCTTCCAGAATCGCAGCTAACAGCTCCACCCGTAAACACGACCACTTCCAGACTTTGGCATCACTTGGTGCTGCTAAGCGCCGTGGACTGAGGCACCAGTTCCGGAGGGTGCTTAGCGGTGCCTAATTTTTTTTTTTTTTAAATAAGTTTTTAATGGTGTGACCAATTATTACGCCACTTAAAACCAATTACAACACTTAAGTTAGGTGTCACTAGGTGCAATCTAGGTGCCTAACATTTGGCAACTGTTGAAGAATCCAGCTCCTTGTATGTCTAAGTGCTTTGAAAATGAGCCCCACAATCATCAATTCCTTTATCATTTTGATCCAAAACGTCTTGCCATATAGCCCCAAACTCATTGTAGCCAAAGGCCTAAACTCTTTTAAAAAGCCTTCAAGTTCCTTTCTTGTCTTACACAGAGGCAACATATTCCATAATTTTGAGCCATATATATAAAATATACGACTGATATTCCTCCAGTGGAACCACTCGAAATAATGGTACCTCCAGATCTAAATTTCTGTTGTGGCTGATAAATCTTTAGACTGGTGGCAATCACCACAGATGTTAACCTGTTTAAAAATCTCAAACACCATCAGTAAAATCTTGAACGTCATTCGTTGTTCAACTGGTAGCCAGTGTGGTCATTTCAAGATTGGAAAAGCATGGTCCCATCATGAGCAGCCCCACACTGCCCTTGCAGCTGCATTCTGTGCAAGTTGCATTGCCTTCATCATATTTCTTAAGAATCCGTATTGATAATTAATACAGGTGGGCATTTTGCCTGGATCTGACTAGGGCCAGAAACAGAACAAGATGTACTAACTCAGGAAGTCTGTTCCAGGCAAGGTGGCAAGGTGGAAGGAACAGAGCCTGGAGTTGGCAGTGAAGAAGGGCACAAACTCGTGCGGATCGATACTCAAACCCCACGGTCGATGTTTTATTAAACTGCTGGCTATGGCTTTTAAAACACTCATGTATATACCCTCTAACTTGCCACTAGATATGAAGTCAATATTGCTAAATGTAGGAATTACAAGGCTAAATTCAAAAGGATCTAGGACCCAATTCAACAATATGCAGAGCCGGTGATTTTGACACATGACGGAATGCAACATAATAGGCCATGGACTCTTGCTTACACTGAAAATGAGATAATGGATGATGATACTTAAGAGAATGGCTACTGGGAGGGAAGAGGGGGGTCTTGTGGGGGGATGAATTGCTGGTTATGTGTTTATGTTATTGTAGATTTGATTTGAGCATAAACTATAATCAGCAGTTCTGAATACTGTATACAATATAGCCACTGAGCAATACAGATATTTAGCCACTAGTACAGCTAAGCCTCCTTGCTATCCTTAGTTAAACCACTTAGCTATAAGGATAATGGCTGAACATCTCTGCTATCCCTATAGCTAAATAGAACACCTTTGTTCAGTCTTTGCTCTGCACGTGTCCTACATGGATTGAGCCAGGGTTGTCTGTAAGAATTTTCAGTAGCACGATTTGCATAGTTCTACTCAAATTTCACAAATGAAACACTTAAACACTTAGAGCTCCTTTTACTAAGCTGCGCTAGTGGTTTTAGCGCACGCTAGACGCTAACGACACCAATGAGCTGGGGCTAGGTTTTACGCGTAGCGCGGGAGGGGGGCAGCGCGCACTAATCTGCACCATGCGCTAAAAACACTAGCGCACCTTAGTAAAAGGAGCCCATAGTGGTCAATTCTAAACATATAAAGGGTCTTCTCTACCTGAATTTACACTACTTTGATAGCATCCGGGTTTGCAGGTGGTATATAAGAAATTAAAATAGGTAATTTTTTTTCATTTAAGAAGTGCCTTTGAATTTTTGACCCTTTTTTTTTTCCAGAGCGGTGTCTGGGTCTGGAAGAAAATAGGAATTTCTTAGCCATTACTGCTCATAGTGGTAAAACAGAGTCAAGCAAGGTTACGGGAAAATCTGTTTCAGAATTCTGACCACATCCCCCGAGATTTATAATTACGCATTACAGCATATGAATTATTTACACTCTTTTCAGGCTAAAACATCACAAAAAGAGAAGGTGCATTCTTAAGGATCTGTGAATAGCTGGATTACTGGCATCCTCTGAATGACACTAATAGGTCCTTAGGATAGTGATAGCAGCGAGTGCCTTCAGGAGAAGCAAGCACTAAATAAAGGCGACAAGACAAGAGACAATCAGTCTGAGTTACATCTTGAGCACTATCTGGTTATTCAGCTGGTGGCAGTTGGGTTAAAAAACAAAAACAAACAAACAAATGCCCACTATCACCAGCTATCTTGCATTCAAATATCCAATGCTGGGCCATGCCAGAGCACCAGCATTGAATATCAAGGTTATCCGAATTTCCTGAAACTTATGCCGATATGGCTGATATTTCGTGTCATACCTGCATACCTAAACCGGACTGTTATTTAAATGGTCCTACATGCCTGATCATGCCTACAGCCTGGCCGCCCTGAACAGGCCTAGTCTTACTATCAGAAGCTCAGCCAGCGCTAGCGCCTTTCCTTCTCGCCATGCCTCTTCACTTCCAGCACCCTCCCCCCTCCCCCCACTGGCGGCTCAGGGGCCTGTCTGGAGGGCCTTTGCACATGCGCGGATGTTGACGTGATGACATTTTATAGGTGTTAGGGGCTTCAGAATTGGAAGAAGAGAAAGGAAGGATATCCCTGCCCAGGTAGCTGCCCTGTTTGCCTTGAGGAAGTCACATCATTGTAATGGGCCGGCCTAGCAAAGGCCCCGAGGCTATTGATGAAACCCGTGCCTAAATTAATCCTCACAGCAGCTCTGTGGCCAAGTTAAAAGCACACTGAGTTGCTGCTAAACAGGAGAAGTACTGCTTGGCAGGGGAGGAGGGAAAGGGAAGGGGTACTGCTGGACAGGGGAAAGGGGGAAGATGAAGGGAGAAGGGGTACTGCTGGACATGGGGAGAGGAAGAGGTGCTGCTGGAAAGGGAGCAGGGAAAGGGAAGGGAGAAGAAGTGCTGCTGGACCTAGCAGAAGGGGAGGGAAAGAAAGATGCTACACACTGGAGGGGAGGGTGAGATGGTGGATGGTAGATGGGGAGAGAGCATTTTAGCAGTGAGTGGGGTTGGGGGGCAGAAAGAAAGGAAAATTGTTACAGGAGGAGTGAGAGTGATGAGAGAGGGAGAAATGGACATGGGGTGGAGGAGAAGGAAAAATGGTGCTTGGGGAGAGAACATGGATTGGGGAGTGGGAAGGAAAGATGTCACTTGAGGGAAGAGGCAAGGAGAGAGAGAGAAAGAAAGTATGAAGGAGGCAGAAAGGGTTGGCCTCATGGAGAGGGTGAGATGGATGGGGAGGACAGAAAGGAGGGAAGGAGAAATGTCACACTCGGGGGAAGGGGAGAGGGCAGAGAGTGAAAAGTTGGACTCATGGAGGGAGAGAGAGAGATGATGGTTAGGGGAGAGAAGGAGGAACAGAGGAGAAGCATATAGGAAAAAGGGAGACAAGAATGTTAGACTGGCGGAAAGGAGGGAGAAATGTTGGACTGGAAGGGGGGCCAGAAAGGAGGAAGGGAAGGGATATGGACTGCAGGGGCAGAAAGGAGGAAGGGAAAGAGAAATGTTAAAATGGGGGGGGGGGAAGGGGGAGGAGAGATGACTAAAGGAAGATCTTAATGTTCTACCAGGACAATAAACTTTAGTAGTTGTTAAAACAAAATGGTGCAGGTGTATACAATAACTTGGTGAATTATAGACAAAACTTTATGGAAGGGGCCTTTGGTATCTGGCCAATCAGAATCTTAAGCCACTCCCAGTGCATCCCAGAATGCACCGGGAAGGGGAAAACCCATCATGTTGGAAGAGGCAGGCCTGCCAGCCAGGGGGAGTGTGCTGGGAAGAAGGCCTAAGACTTCGGTTGGCCCAGGTGCCTCCCATAAGAGGGGCCTTAGGCTTCTTGGCCAATCAGAGCCTTAGGCCCCTCAATAGCCCGCCACTTTTGGAAGAGGCAAGACTGCCGGCCAGGGGGAATGGACATTCCTCTTGCCAGCCATCTCCTAAAGGTATGGGAGGTGTCAGAGGGATGTTGGGGTGTGAGGGAGTGTTGAGGAGGTGTTGGGTATTGAGGAATGTCAAGTGAGTGTCAGGGTGTGTTGGGGAATGTTGAGTAAGCATCAGGTGGGTGCTGGGGAGTGTTGAAGGTTCAGGATATTGACAGGACCAGTGGCAGGAGGGAGTAGGAGGGAGGGTTCGGGATGGCGGTGGAAGTGATTGGGTATCCCTCCTGCTGTGGACAGTGTCAAGTGGGTGTTTAGGCATCCCTCCTTCCGGCCAAGATCATGGATGGGGGTTCTCTGCTGCAGTCGCAGGGAATTCCCTTGCTGCAATCAGCTGATGGGAAGGGATCAGGCGCAATTCTCTAACCAGCACCTGTGATATGTGCGCTGGTTAGAGAATCGGGCCGGTTAGGCGGGGGTTGGACGTCTGTCCCTTAGGGCAGACGTGATTCTGTATAGGACACCAGTGTGTGATTCTCATCCACTTCTTAGGAGGCTGCAGAAACCACCATCCTATACAGAATTTTCCCCAAAATGTCTATATAAATCATTTAAAAATAAAAAAGATGTCTTGCAGTTTTAAAAATGAACATTTTCTTTACTGAATTTCTGGACGTCTTTCTCAAAACGTCCAAACTCAGATGTCCTATTGATAATGCCCCTCCAAATGTGTTCTCAACATATGTAACCACATATTTTATAAAATACACACTTACACTGCAACTCCGTCCCTGCTCTACCCAAGCCCCCCCCCCCCCCCAAGAATGCCTAAGCACAACATGTGTATAAATCAGTACAGGCAATCTTCTAGATATGCACAGTTACACATATGAAAGTAGCTGAACAATTTCATACATTAAACTGCCTTAATGAACGGAAAAATCTTCATAAAAATGACCCCACCAGTAAAATACGAATCGTCACAATATCCTTTCCCAGTGTTTTCAGATTTCTGACGAATTTCATTTCTTTGCATGGTGGTAGTGCAATACTTTATTCTTGATATCTTTATTTCCACTGCTTCCATTCCAAACACCCATGTGTCCTGTGGCTCAGTAAACATTCTTTAAACAAAGATGCTTTAAGCTAAACTATTTTAAGAGCAGGTGGCAGGCAGTGTCACTCCAGGTAGCCAGCAAAAATAAGAACAAAGAGGTTGCAAGAGACACCTTTTTATTGGGCTAGCTCAGTGTATTCACAACTAGGGTTAAAACAATAGTTTCCTCACAAGCTAGTCAATAATATATGAAGTTAGTCCAATAATAAGGTATAACCTGTAACCTATCTGTTATCCTTTGTTTTTACATGTCGCGCTTGCAAGCACACTATTTTGTCCAAGTGAACCAGTAGAGTCCGAAACAAAACCTGGTCTGAAAGATTTCAGTTCTCAGGAACTTTCCATTAACACAGTTTTCTCTGCAGTTGTCGTGCACTACAGAGAGCTAGATTAGTAACATAGTAGATGACGGCAGATTCTGCTCAGTGCTTCCACAAGGTGTGCTCTGTCTTGTAGCATTAGTCCAATACCAGTGTATTAGTTATTAATTCTAACACCAACCCTACTTCAATAGTGATAAAGGGAAAGCAATACTAGGTTGGTATGTTCAAAAATGAATGGTTTATCTGAAATACCTCAGCCCCACCACTCCACCGCTATGTTTGCTTCAAAACAGCGGGAGATTTACGTGGCACCTCATCATAGGTATTAAATTATCTAAATGCTGTGATAATTATACAATGTTAATATATTTTTTGTGAACTAATATATTATTTTATGTGGTGTATATACTTAACTTTTAACCACACAGCTGGACCTGGGAGTCTGACCCGACATGTTTCGCACACACAGTGCTGTCTCAAGGGTCTCCCGAGGCCGCCGATGTCATCCGACTCACAAGTGCAACTTCTGTGAAAGACCACATAAAATACACCACATAAAATAATATATTAGTTCACAAAAAAGATATTAACATTGTATAATTATCACAGCATTTAGATAATTTAATACCTATGATGAGGTGCCACGTAAATCTCCCGCTGTTTTGAAGCAAACATAGCGGTGGAGTGGTGGGGCTGAGGTATTTCAGATAAACCATTCATTTTTGAACATACCAACCTAGTATTGCTTTCCCTTTATCTGTCTTGTAGCATGACATTTTTTCCACCGTAGACCGGTATTAATGAGCAAAATGCTGCATGTTGTTCTGCATTTGTCACCGTGAATGCACCAGGAATTACAGGTTTTATTTTCTGCTTCCTCTGAGCAATTCATGCCAACAAAAAAGGGATCGTGTTTCACGTTGATTCAAGCAAAAACAAGAGACTCATTCAGTCATAGACGCTCACACACATTTCAACATAATTACAAATCCAACGGGAGAAGTTTGAAAGTACCCAAATACATAACAAGTTTCATACTGGGTCAGACCAAACGTCCATCAAGCTCAGTATTCTGTTCCTAACAGCGGCCGATCCAGGTCACAAGTACCTGGCAGGATCAATTCCATGTTACTTATCTCCCCCTTCCCCCCCCCCCCCCAGGGATGAGCAGTGGATTTTCCCCAAGTCTACTTTAATAATGGTTTAATACAACTTAAGAACATGAAAATAGCCTTACTGGGTCAGACCGATGGCTAATCCAAGTCACTAATACCTGGACAAATCCCAAGGAGTAGCAACATTCCATGCTACCGATCCAGGGCAAGCACTGGCTTCCCCCATGTCTTTCTCAATAACAGACTACGGACTTTTCCTCCAGGAAATTCTCCAAACCTTTTTTTAAACACAGCTAAATTAACACTTTTACCACATCCTGTGGCAATGTATTCCAGAGTTTAATCATGCATTGAGTGGTAAAATATTTCCTTACTTTTAAATGTGCTACTTAACTTAATGGAGTATCCTCTAGTCTTTGTATTTTTTGAAAGAGTAAAACAATTGATTCACATTTACTCATTCCACTCAGTATTTGATAGACCTCTATCATATCCCTCCTCAGCCTTATCTAAACTAAAAGAGCCCTAACCTCTTTAGACTTTCCTCATAGGGGAATCGTTCTATCTCCTTTCTTATCTTGGCCACCCTTCTTTCTACCTTTTCTAATTATGTTTTGAAGTGGCGCCAAGATCAGAATTGCACACAATACTGAAGGTGCAGCATGAAGCAATACAGAGCCATCTGGATGTTTTCCATTTTATCTTCTGTTTCTTTCCTAATATTCTGTTTGCTTTTTCAGCTGCCGCTGCACACTGAGCCAAGGATTTCAATGTATCACTCACAATAACTCCAAGACTCTTTTCCTTTGTTTATACCGTATTTTTCGGTCTATAAGACGCACCTGACTATAAGACGTACCTACGTGTAGATGAGGAAAAACTAAGAAAAAAAAATTTGGTTCATATTTGCAATAACTGACGGTAGCAATTCACGAGTGGCGCGGGACCAGACAGGAAGCGAAAAGCTCGCGTTCCTGTCTTATGCGCCGCTCTGCAGCAAGAAAGGAGGCAGATGTCCAACAGGCGTGCGGAAAGCTCCTGGCAAGACCGCACTGGACCACCGGCATTTAAAAAAGGTACTGGGGGCAGTGGTTAAAAAATTGTATTCATTCCATAAGACGCACCCACTTTTCCATCCACTTTTTTGGGGGAAAAAAGTACGTCTTATGGAGCGAAAAATACAGGTACTCCAAATGTGGAACATAACGTTGTGTACCTACAGTTCAGTTTATTTTTCCCTGTGTACATCACTATGCAGTTTTGAAATTAAATTTAACCTAAACTTCAAAACACAAGTTAGGATGTCAAAAATAATCTCACATATATAGTCATCCCAAAATTAACCTAAACACTGCCTGCACATCAATTGTATAAACAATACCACAGTTAAAAACAAAAATGGAGAAAAGATCTCAGTGTCCTATAAGGGTATTCATAACAACTAGACACCCCTACAGACAACCCTGTATCAACATCCAGTTTAAACAGGAAGACCGAGGATGTGTCTTCCTGTTTCAACTGGCTGTTGATATAGAGTTGCCTGTAGGGGTGTCTAGTTATTATGAATACCCTTACAGGACACTGAGATCTTTTCTCCATTTTCTGAATTGTGGTATTGTTTATACAATTGATGTGCAGGCAGTGTTTAGGCTAATTTTTGGATGACTATATATGTGAGATTAAATTTAAGCTGCCATTTGAATGCCTAGTCTTCCAGTCTCACAAGTCCTTCTGCAATTTTCTCACAATCTACCTATAAGGTATATGCAAACTTTTCCATGACAACCGCCCCCTCCCCCGCCTTTTCCTACTCCCCCCTCACCACGTGCGCACCCCCTTTCTTTTCCCATACCTCTAGTTGAAGTTGTAGTTCGCGGCAGTCATCAACCCTCACGACCCCGTCGGCTCTCCCGCTGACATCACTTCCAGGTGCCGCACATAAAAAGTGACATTAGAGGGAGAGCCAATGGGGTCGCGAGGAGCATGTTGTTGACCGCCATGCGCAACAACCTCAACTAGGGGAGAGTGTGGTGCAGTGGTTAAAGCTACAGCCTCAGCACCCTGAGGTTGTGGGTTTAAACCCACGCCGCTCCTTGTGACCCTGGGCAAGTCACTTAATCCCCCGTTGCCCCAGGTACATTAGATAGATTGTGAGCCCACCGGGACAGACAGGGAAAAATGCTTGAGTACCTGAATAAATTCATGTAAACCGTTCTGATCTCTCTTGGGAGAACAATATAGAAAAAAAGTGAAAAAAAAACCCCCAACAAAAACTAGAGGTACGGGGGAAGGAAAGGGGGGCGGAGACGAGGGCGGGGGAGGGGTGCCACCGCCCTGAGTGCCTCTCACCTTCGCTACGCCACTGCTCTTAGGATATGTGGGATGAATAAGAGTATGGATGTGGGGAACTAAAATAGAAAGAAAATAATAGGCTTGGTATACAGTGTTCCCCCGAGATTGGCGGGGGTTCCATTCCAGGAACCCCTGCAAACCTTGAAAAACCGCGAATATGGGTTTTCATGGGGGAGCCTGAAGAGTGCAGCGGGAGAGGCAGGAGAGAGCAGCCAGAGCGCTGCGAGTGCAGGAAATCACTTGCGGTTCACTCCGACTGCGTGTCAAAGCAGCTCCTGATTGGATGAGGCCCGACTTCGTGCAGGAATAGGCGGTCGGAGTGTACCACGAGTGATTTCCTGCACTCGTGGCGCTCTGGCTGCTCTCTCCTGCCTCTCCCGCTGCCCTCTTCTTGTTGGCGGTTTGCGGTTGGAAATACCGCGAATGACTGGGACCGCGAACCGCCGACTGCGAACAACCGGGGAAACACTGTACTCCTAATTGTGTTCTGTACAAGTATAGAACTGTGCTCTATCACAGTACAAGAGTGGAGGTCTTTTCAATAATTATTGCATGTTTTAATACTTGAATTTCTGCGTAAGCTGATAAGACGTAAATGGTAGAGGGTTAAGGTTGTCCAGTGATCTCACACAAAATAATGTATATAGCAACAAAGCAGTGGATCCTTGGGGAGAGAAAGTTTGAAGAAACAAAAGACAAAAAGTACAAGGACCCCAAGAAATATATGTAAATAAAACAAACAATCCCTCAAAAACAGGCATAAAAAAGGTCAAATACATAAATTGTAAGTCAAAATCCTTGGATCTTGACTCTTCCTCTTGATTCTCCCTTCTGATGATCCCGAGGTGGGTACCTTCCTCTTCACAGATTCCAAAGCTGTTGCTCTTCCTGTAAGAGACTTAGTGGCACCTACTTCAGGCATTTAAATCACGACAGTGCTCTGAATGATAAACTCCAAAACCCTTTTTATTCCTCATATGTACAGGAATATCCCCCTGGCGGAGATGAATAGAAAATGTACTTGTTCTTTCCAAAAGTGCGATAGAAATAGAGCTAACTCTTTGACTGGGAAACGAGAGATGTAAGTAGGAGTGAGGTCTTGGTTAGCATATCCCTCACATGATTAAGAGTTTATCCTCCTACTTCTCATAGACTGATACTCTGTTACCTTCACTCTTAGTATTACGGACTCCTTTATTAACTAGACCCTTCTCCTCATAGACCTCTTTTTATCCGTGCTTTCCTTCTCCCTTTGTTTCAGCATGCCCATCGTGTCATTCCTTCTGCTAGAAACTCCACAACCCTGAGATGTCCCATCTGTCTGTCCAAATTAGAATGTAAGCTCTTCTGAGCAGGGACCATCTATTGAATTTTAAATGTACAGCGCTGCATATGCCTTTCAGTGCTATAGAAATGATCACACCATGGAATTCTATAGAGAGCACCTAGGCGGCTTATGTGGAGATGGCAATCTGTTAGCAAGTGGCAAAGTAGGTCACGAAAGATGCAGAACCCTAAGGTGACCACAGCCTTTCTTACTCCCTCAGACTATTGAATTAGCGTGTTTCCCTAAAAATAAGACACAGGCTTATTTTAATTTTGGACCCAAAAAACGCACTAGGTCTTATTTTTGGGTAGGGCTTATTTTTTCATGTACATGATCATCTCCCCCTTCCTCTCCTTTACCCCAATTCTTCCTCTTTCCTTTCACTCCCCCACATGTGCAACATCTTTCCTCCCCTCTCGCCCATCCCCTTGTGCCTTCCTTTGCAGCATCTTTCTATCCCTCCATCCCTCCCATCCCCCTGTGCAGCACAACCCTTGCCCAGCTTTCATCCTTCCTTCCCTCCCTCGTGCAGCCGAACCCTTGAGCCCCCGCCGTGCAGCTGAACCCCCGCTGACCCTCCATCCCTTCCCTCCCAACCGAACCCCGCTGACTGTGACCATAAATACCTTCCGGCAGAGCAGCGTTGGACCTGCAGCACTCTAAACAGGCTGCTTCGCGGCCTTCTCACCGGGGCCTTCTGTATGCCGCATTACTGATGACATCATCAGTGATGCGGAAGAGGGAATTCCCCAGCGAGGCGGTCATGAAGAAGCCTGTTTAGAGTACTGCTGGCCTGACGCTGCTCTGCCGGAAGGTATTTATGGTCGCGGTCAGCGGGGTTCAGTTGGGAGGGAAGGATGGAGGGTCAGCAGAGGTTTGGCGGTTTGGCTGCGTGGCAGGGTGCGGGGTGGGGGAGGAGCGCAGCTGTTGATGACTAGGGCTTATTTTCGGGGGTAGGACTTATTTTCGGGGAAACACAGTTGTTACAATTCTATAGCCATAGCTTTGATCTGTGTTTAAGTCTTTGATCACTTCATCGCTGAGCTGAGGAAGATCAGGGCCAACAGGGGGTGTGGTCATGGAAGGAGCATGGAAGGGATAGAGGCATTTCAGAAAGTTATGTGCAGTGTTACTGAATTTGGATAGGGTTACCAGATTTTACTCATGTAAAATCCGGACCCATGTCCACGCCCCCCAGTTCCACCTGGCCCCGCCCTGTTCTGCCCAAGTCACACCCTATTCTTCTCCAGCCCCACCCCCTCAACCTGTTCTCTTGCGTGAGAGCCGCATTGGGTGGGCATCTGCGCATGTGCAGGTGTGACGCCGATGACATCACACACATGCATACATGTGCGTGATGTCACTGCATTGCATCCACGCATGTGCAGATGCACTCCCGACGTAGCTCCTGACCTGGAAGCTATTCAAGAAACGGACAAAGTGCTGGGTTTTGAAAAGCCATCCTGACGCCCGGACATGACATCTGGTAACCCTAAATTTGGGGGGTTGTGTGACCAACTCACATGCCAGGATTTAAATCAGGTTTCAGCTGACAGAAATTGGATGCAGAAATCCATACTAAGAGTTATTCTATAAAGAGCATTCAGTCCGGAGCACTCTTTACAGAATAGCGTCAAGTGTGGATTTTTCCTAACTCCTATTTTTCACTGCTATTTGCTGAATCTGGTCATATCTGTGTAAACATAGGCACAGAGCCTCAATACACTCCCACAAATTTAGCTAACAACAGCATAGGCATTCCTGAGGACAGGGTTAAGAGGAGTTAAATTATGCATATACAAAGTGCCAGGTTTTGAAAAGCCGTCCAGACCCCCGGACATGTCCGAGGAAATCCAGATGTCTGGTAACCCTAGCTAAGGGTCATTAATGAAGTCACACGCATCTTGGGTGCGCGTTCGAATTCTGGCCCACAACTTTGGGCGCAGTATATAAAATTCAGAGGTTACTGTGATTCCATCCATGCCGCATCCAAACAGACCCCTAAATATACCTACATTGCATAAAAGTATGCACATTTACGTCCCCATGCAGTTAAACAGTGTTATGAAAGCCCTTTCAGGGTGTGAAATATTTACCCACTTGACAAATTGCATATAATTACCCCCCCCTCACCCTATACTATTTTCTGTCATGATTTATAAACATACGAGTTAAGGTGTGCAGGCACTGTGTCCAATCTGCACCAGAATTTGAGACTTAGAATTTTTGATGGTTATTAAGTCATGCAGTGAGTTAGTGAGAACAGGTGCAGGCTTCAGGTCATGTTGCAAAATGAGAAACATTTCTGTTCATATGTATAACGGCTTTCAAGGGCTCTCACGCACTATCAGGAGCTATGACAGATAACTTTCTACCACACTGTTATTTACAGGGAAGAAAAAAACCTGCACAGAAATAACATTTTTGCCTGTTTCGAGATAGCTGGAAGCAAATAATTGCTCTGATAGGGCAAGTTCTGAAGAGGGTTGAACCTGACGAGATAATGCTGTTTCAACTTGAACAATGAAATTCTAAGAGGAGTAAACACAGAAAAAGGAACACCGTGACTATCAAACTAAAATTTCTAAATAAGTTACTCGGTATTACACAATACATTAAAGCAGCTGTGGCACAGCATCAGTAACTGGTTGTAAGAAAGGGTTGGACAATTTCCTGAAAGAAAAGTCCATAGTCTGTTATTGAGACAGACATGGGAGAAACCACGGCTTGCCCTGGATCAGTAGCATAGAATGTTGCTACTCTTTGGGGTTTTGCCAGGTACTAGTGACCTGGATTGGCCATCGTGAGAATGGGCTTCTGGACTTGACTGACCATTGGTCTGACCCAGTAAGGCTATTCTTATGTTCTTATTATGTGTATATCCCAGCACCTCTACCCAGGGCCAGCCAAGAATATCCGACACCCTAGGTCAGAAGTAGGCAATTCCGATCCTCGAGAGCCGGAGCCAGGTCAGATTTTCAGGATATCCACAATAAATATGCACGAGATAGATTTGCATCTCAAGGAGGCAGTGCATGCAAATCCATCTCATACATATTCATTGTGGATATCCTGAAAATCTGACCTGGCTCCGGCTCTCGAGGACTGGAATTGCCTACCCCTGCCCTAGGTGAACTTTCAGAGGTGTGCTCCCCTCACCCACTCCAAACCAGCTCAAGACCCCTTCCCCACCTCCTTCCCTTCACCCCCTCCACAGTGGTATTAGCATGCCAATCAGCTTGGCAATGTCATATCCTTTGCACCCTGCATGGTGCCTTTGAGCTTCCGCTCATGCTCAGGACCTGCTGGGTTCCATCTCTTCTGAAACAGAAACTTTGGAGGGGGCGGGACTAGTCATGCCTTGAGCATAAGCAGATGATCAAGGCCCCATACCAGCCATATGAGTGTTTTGTCAGTGAGCTGACCGACATGCCAGTGCTGCTTCTGAGAGGGTAAGGAATGGAAGGGAAGCTCTTAAACACATTTTACAGGAGAATGGGGAGATGATGAGCCTACTAGATATATTGATTGCCACAACTGTTCTGCCTCCCAAACTGTGCCACTCTAGGCAGATATCTAGTCTGACTAGTGCTCAGGCTGTTCCTGCCTCTGAGATCTGCAGAACTACCAACGGGGCCTGATTTTTTAGAGGTAGAGTTCAAGACGCACTCCATGCCCTGCCCCACTTCCACAGGCTGCAACACCAATCAACCACCTCCTAATCCAGCAGCAGGAGACATCTTAATAAAATGTCATCTCCAGTCTTGCAATAAGAGATGTGAAATCTTGCAGCTCTTATCGCAAGATAAGTCCTGTAGCAGCAGCAAATGATGTCTTATTAATGCATCTTCTGTAGTCGATGAAGTGGGCAATTGCTGAGGAGATTCTTTGCTTCTCAGCAGGAGGGCAGGCAACGATCTGTGAATGCAGACTTCTCCTACTGAATGCAGGAGACTTGGCAGCTCTGCATCTGGAGTATCCAAAACACTAGGCTGGTTCCATGGGTTGCTCCAATGCTCTTCCTGCCAAACCACACCATTCCTTCTTTGCATTTGTGTTAAATTTAACAGACCTGTGCTTGGGATCCCCAGCCAGTTGGATTTTTTAAGATATTCAAGATTTTATGATTTGAAACATTTGTAAGCTTTGGAGATGTAGTGTGTGCAAATTCAACTCATGCATATTCATGGTGGATATCCAAACTAGCTGTGGGGTTAAAAGAACAGATTTGAGAAGAGTGTCTCAGCATACATGCCTCTTAATCAGGCCTGGAGGAGGCTTATCACACCTCACTAAAATTAATTTTAAAAACCCTACTTGATTTTGCCTTTTAGCAGGCCAAGCAAATCAAGCTGTTCTCTATTCTGGACCACTTAAGCTTTCAGTTTGTTTTTGAGAGTATAGTAGCCATTACATGCCCAAAGTGAAGTGCATTTTTTCATTTTGACAGACATAGTTAATTGGAAACATGCGTATTGGGAAGTGATGGCTGCTTGAGTTTGTTTTTGATGGACTGGGAATTCAAATTTTCTTTGGAACTTATGGTAAAACAGTTGGAATCTGCACTTCTTTAAACCCCATTAGTTATTCATACACATTATCCTTGGATATTAAAATTAAATAAGAACATAAGAATAGGCTTACTGGGTCAGACCAATGGTCTATCTATCCCAGTAACCATCTTCTCGGTGGCCAATCCAGGTCATAAGTACCTGGCAAAAACACAAATTGTAGCAACATTCCATGCTACCGATCCAGGTCATGCAGCGACTTCCCCCATGTCTTTCTCAATAATAGACTATGGCTGTCACTATCTTCTACATTTATTTTGCTACACTGGATGTTTATGCTTAAGGTGACCATACGTCCCATTTTCAACAGGACCGTCCCATTATGGGACCGACCATCCCGTTGTCCCGACCCACCGCTTCGGGAAGCCAAAATGTCCCATTTTCAGAGACAGTGTCCCAAAGCTGTGCGAGGGGACAAAGGACAGGCGATCGCTTCCCCTCCCGCGCTAAAGCCTGCCTCCCTCCTTCCCTCCCTACAGCACCAAAATGGTCAGGGGGGGCCCGCCAGGTCTGGAATCACCTTCCCTATTCTCAGGGCCGGCATTAGGGGATGGCAAGGGGACCCCGCGATCCATGCAACTCTCTTAGCTGCCATCAGCTATGCCTTCGGCTGCGCCGGTAATGCTAAACTGGACGGTAAAAGCAAAGAGAGATGCCGGGGACTTTTCCACTTGCCTGCATCGCTCTAAGTTCTGCCGCTCTTTATCCCGCCCCCCTCTGAAGTGACTTCCTGTTTTTGAGGGGCGGGATCGAGAGTGGCAGAACTTAAGAGCGATGCAGGCAAGTGGAAAAGTCCCGCAGCGTCTCTCTTTGCTTATACCGTCCAGTTTAGCATTACCGGCGCAGACGAAGGCAGGGCTGATGGCAGCTAAGAATCACCTCCAGTCTCACAGCAGCACTGGAACACTCTGAGGGACTTCTATACCATTCAGGTCTATTAAGTTGGGGAAAAGAGGGGAGGTACTGGAATGGGATGTGGGAAGATGGTGGGTTGGATGGCCCAGGAAAGGGAAGAAAGCTGCTAAATAAGATAAGGGGAAAAAAAAGAAACACAGGAAGATGCTGGACATGGAGGTTGTAGGGTGAAGGGAAAAAAACAGACATGATGTGAGTAGAAAGGCAGGTGGGAGATGCGGAGACAGATGCCAGCCCATGGGAAAGGAAGAAAGGAGGGAGGGAGAGAAAGAAAGGAGTAAATCAGTAAATCCTCACCTTAGGAATATTCGAATGCTTGGCCCAAAAAATAACTTTTAAGCATACTCCTAAAGTTCTTTAAGTTTGCCTCAGCTTGCAAATATTGCTGAAACATAAGAGGCACTGACCTGCATCTCTCAATTCTAACTTCCACAACCTGTTTAAAAAGGGGCCGCATAAATCACAACTCCTCCTTCGCGGCACCCAAACTCTGCCCCTGAATATACCTACATGCAACTGTGTAAAAGCACACACCTTCTTTTCCTTACTTTTACTGTTACATGCGTTACCTCTGAAGTAATTTTATAAAAGCCCTCTCGTGCATAAAATAGTTTATCTCCTACAAGAGGTTTTCAAATTGTGCTAAGTCAAACATTTTTTTGTGTAACCTTTGCCCATGAATCATCTGGAGTTCTCAGTTTTGCCCACTCATGAGTGCTTTTAGATCTGTGGAATGCAATTATTTTCCTAGTTTCCCATAGACTTTTACAAATCAAAAGCCACTCTGCTAAAATGACTACAACATGCTTAGATTGATCTGCCATTCTATTTTACACTGATGCTAGAGCAATATTTCATTAGAGGAATAGATCAATGAAGAAAAAAAAAAAAAGAGTCAGCCTTCTATGTTTTAAATTTCATTTCTATTGTTTATTCTAGACTTAAACCACCTGAAAAGCAGCAGAGGCTATTTTTTTTTTTTCAGATGGATTCTTTCAATAGAAATAATCACATTCTTGACTCTGTATATTCAAAACCACAGGTTTAGATGGGGGATTTATATTTAATGTGAACTGAGGAACATGAATTTTACTCTCCCCCCTTCCCCCACTGTTGGGGAGAATGTGGCGCAGTGGTTAAAGCTACAGCCTCAGCACCTTGAGGTTGTGGGTTCAAACCCATGCTGTTCCCTGTGACCCTGGGCAAGTCACTTAATCCCCCCATTGCCCCAGATACATTAGATAGATTGTGAGCACACCAGGATAGGCAGGAAAAAATGCTTGAGTACCTGAATAAATTCATGTAAACCGTTCTGAGCTCCCTTGGGAGAACAGTATAGAAAACTAAATAAATTAGTCTAGACTGTGTTTGCAAGGTGTCTGAGGTATCAACCTCTGGACTATGACAATGACAAGTGAGTTTTTGTTCTCCGCAAGAGACATTCCTGTACCATCTAGTAGTTGGCAATAAGAATAGGGTACCCTCAGCTTAGCCCAGTATTTCTGTTCTGGGACTTTGAACTGAGTGTTTAGAGCTGGTGCTTCCCGAGACAGCTCGGCAGACCAAACAGAGTACTCAGCCAGAGTACAGATTTATCTTGCGCACAGCCTGAAAGCAAACACATATACAGTAAATACTGTGCCACCTACGTATGTATTATTTTTACAGATGGAAAGCCCAATTTTGTAAAGCATGCTCTTTGACTGGGTGACCAGAGAATTGGATAGAGGGAATGTGCTAGATGTGGTGTATTTAGATTTTAGCAAAGCCTTTGGTAGTGTACTCCACAGACAGCTAATAAACAAATGGAGTGCTCTTGGGATGGGCCCAAGGCAGGGTCAGGAACTGGTTGAGTGGAAGGCGACAGGGTAGTGATCAAGGAAGATCATTCTTAGGAAAGGGATGTTACCAGTGATGTGCCTCAAAGTTCTGTCCCTGAGCCTGTTCTTTTTTAATATTTTTATAAATGATATTGCTGAAGGACTGTCGGGTAAGATTTTCCTCTTTGCAGATGACACCAAAATCTGCAAGAGTGGAACGGTGATGAATTTTGTCACCGTGTCATTCTCTATGTGGCCAAACAGGTTGAAAAGTACTAGGGTGTATAGGGAGAGGTATGGCCAGTAGGAAAAAGGAGGTATTGATGCCCCTGTATATGACTTTGGTGAGACCTTATTTAGGATATTTTGTACAATTCAGGAGGCCGCACTTTCAAAAAGATATTAAAAAGATGGAGTCTGTCCAGAGGAAGGCTGCTAAAATAGTGCGTGGTCTTGGTCATAAGGCGTATGGGGAGAGACTTAAAGGTCACAATCTGTATATTTTGGAGGAAAGGTGGGAGAGGGGAGATATGATAGAGATGTTTAAATTCACAAAAATATGCTAATATGTTATCAGCCAGTGGTGGATCTGACCTCAGAAAACGTACATTTAAATCAAATAGTGGAGAAAAAGCCTCAAGCATATCTAATCTAAACCTTAGGTTTGTATACCGCATCATCTCTACATTCGTAAAGCTCGACACGGTTAACAAGAGTTAGAGTAGAAAGGAACTCCAGTGGAGGGAAGAGACAAAATGAAGAGAAAATTTAGAGGACTAGAATAACCAGAGAGGGAGGAGGAGTTACATTTTTGAGAATAACCAGGTTTTCATATAATTAAAACGATAATCTGCTCAGGATTTCAAGCCGTTGTTAGCCTAATCATGGGAAAAAAACCTCCACTTTAAACAAATGTGACTTTAACAACTGGACCAAACGTCCACCACTATGGACAGGGAAAAGAAAAGCAATTGCCACTCAGCTCATAAGCTGGCCTTCATAATCCATCTTAATGTCTGATCTTCCGTTGTTACTGCCAGCATTCAATTCTCTAACAAAGGACTTTGTTTCACCATAGAATCGGCTGCGTCAGGGAGTGTTATTAGTTTACACCCCAAGCCTTTGCTCCAACTCCGTGCACTGAGCAAAGGCTTGAGGTGTAAACTAATAACGCTCCCTGGTTCAGTCGATTCTATGGCAAAGCTTTGGAATGTGAAGGCATAGGATGAAGTTAAGAGGTGATAGGCTCCGGAGTAATCTAAGGAAATACTTTTTTTATAGAAAGCGTGGTAGATGTGTGGAACAGTCTCCTGGAGAAAGGAGTGGGGACAGAGACTTTGTCTGAATTGAAGGAGGCGGATTTCTTATAGAGAGGACAAGATAATGGTTACTGCAGATGGGCAGACTGGATGGGCCATTTGGCTTTTATCTGCCATCATGTTTCTATGTTTCTAAATTACATGCGCCAATTGGGTCTGCACCCAAATTTGTTCATCCAGTTTTGAGCACTGTATAGAGAATTAGGGTGTAAATGTTTATTTTTAAAATACACATGTTGATAAAAAAGCAGCAAATACATGTGTAAAATGACAAGTGTATTTGCTAGTGCTTAGGTGTTAGACAACACAGAGGTAAGTACAACTGCCCCTTCCCCAGTCACTGGTAGCTGAAACTTATGCCTCTCAGCAGGTGTACATACTAGTGCTGCGCGATTCAGGAAAAAATTTTTTGATTCGATTCGATTCAGCCTACTGAATTGATTTTCCAATTTAATTTGATTTTCCTGCCCAATTGGGTGTTTTTTTTCAAACATCCTGGTGGGTTTATTTTATAGCCTCTTCACCCCCTTTGCCTTCTCCTAACCACACTGGCGCTGTGGTGTAAACAAAATAAGCAAACAAAAAAGACTTTTCCTCTCTCTGTTAAACCCTAGCTTACGTTTGCGGTCTAACACCAGCTCTGGCAGGATACACGTTTCAAATCTGACATATTGTAATCACAAAACAGAAAATAAATTTAGTTTTTCTACCTTTTGTTGTCTGGTCATTATTCAAATCTTGTTGGTCCCAGACTCTGGTTGTCTTCTGATAACTTGCTTGCCAGGGTCTCCTTCTTTCTTCTTTCTCTGTGCTAACCATCCATCTGCCATCTCTGTCCTCCCCTTCGGTTTCCCTTCCCTCCCCCGGAGGTCTGGCATCTTTCTTTTTTTTCGTCTCCATCCCACAGATCCACCTCTTCTTAACTACCTTTTCATCCAGCATCTCTCCCTCCTTCCCCACCACCCCAGGGTCCACCATCTTTCCCTTTCTTTTCACAGCTACCCTCCTATCAGTATCTCTATCCCCCCTCCACACTATCCCTTGTGTCCAACTTCTCTCCCTTTCTGTTCCTTCCCTCCCTAAATCCCATTGTCCATCATCTCTCTCCCTCTCCTCTATTTTTAGACCCATTATTTCTTCCCCCCCCAAAGTCCGGCATATGCACGTCTCTTTGAAACCTCCCCTTCCCTCCCTCCCTCCGTGTACTTCTACATCAGGGCCCCCCTTCCCTGAAGGTCTGTCCCCTCCTGAAGGCCTGAACCCCACCCCTGAAAGCCTGTCCCCCCCTTGAAGGCTTGTGCCCCCTGAAGGCCTATGTCATCATCCCTGGCCTGTCCCTCCCTTGAAGGCTTGTCCCCCCCCGAAAGCCTGCCTGTCCCCCCTGAAGGCCTATGCCACCATCCCTGGCCTGTACCCCCTTTGAAGGCCTGTCCCCCCTTGAAGGCCTGTCCTCCCTTGAAGGCTTGTTCCCCCCTTAAAGGATTGTCTGTCTCCCCTGAAGGCCTATATCACCATTCCTGGCCTGTCCCCCCATTGAAGGCCTGTCCCCCCCTTAAAGGCCCTTGCAGGTCTGCACCCTCCCGAAGGACTGCGCACCCCTCCCTCCGGGAAGGCCTCCATGTTCCCCCTGGCCTCCCAACACCATTTACCTTATAAGTGAAGCCTGCAGAGCAGATCACAGTACTAGCGTCTTTGCAAACTGCTTTGAGCTGTTTCCTCTACTGCGGTCCCGCCCCTCCTCTGACGTCAGAGGCAGGATCGCAGCGGAGGAAACAGACTCGAAGCAGTTTGCAAAGACGCTAGTACTGCGATCTGTTCTGCAGGCTTCACCTATAAGGTAAACGGTGTGGGGAGGCTAGGGGGGAAGCTGGACGCCAGGATGTGAAATTGGATGCCAGGGGGGAACTGGACGCCAGGGGAGGAAGCCGAAAGCAGCACTTTCCGACTTCCCTCCTCGCCCTCTAAAGCAGGTGCGGCAGCAGCCGTCCAGCAAGAGCAGCGCTGCCACTCCTGCTTTAGGGGGTGAGGGGGGAGGGTCCGAATCGGGATGCCGATTTTTTGGTGTTTTAAATCGATTCAAATCGATTCACCCGAAGTGAATCGGACAGCACTAGTACATACCAATGAGTACATATGCGTATTCCCATTGCAAAATAGAAAACAATTTTTTTTGCACTGTCCAACATTGCCCAATACACAAGCCCTTCAAATCTGTGCTTCCTGCATCTTCTACATGTGTAAAGAGCGGCAGTACAAAGTCGGCATGTTTGTCCGTGGCAGATTTACATGAGCAGAAGCTGTTCAAGGGGTCCAAAATGACCTGCTTTATATCAGAAACAACCTGGAGGTCTGCACATCCTATAAGCATAGTTTACACAAAGATAACATTCAGAGCAGGTCTGCACACTTACAGAAAATAAAGAACAAAAGGGGAAAATTAATCTCTCAAGTAGTTAGTTACCTAAACAACAAAGTAATTAGTCGCATTACGTGGTAATCTATAAAGTGACAAAACAAGTGATTAAATTCTGCACAACTCTAATTAACAATGCAGGCAAGAACAGAACCAGTTCAAGCTCTCTGGTGTGTATTGATTTTCTCTGCAAAATACTGTTTGTTGTTTTAGAATTCGGCTTCAATATTTTATCCACCTTATTTTCAGTTTCAACCTTAAAAAGCTAAACAGCAGTTATGAATATGTTGCCATTTATTGCTGGCACAGATGAAAGTGTGGTATACACACATCGCCACCTATCCCTTTGAGCAGAGGCAAACTGTGCCCCCAGGCAATAAAGGTCATGGGTCAAACGTGACTGAACAAAGTGGAGGCCAGGAGAGAGTGGGCTCTCTACTGCTACAGCTCCCAATGGTCAGTCTGCCCCTGCCTTTCAGTGACTTAGCAGAAGACATGAGACGTGCCTTGCTGAGTTAGACCAATGTCTGTTGAGCCCTCCATCCCATCTCCCAACGTAGCTAGTTCTGGCATTTGGTAGGACTCTGCAGATTCCAGTTCTTCACAACTAAAGCTTTGTTGATTTTTAACTTGGCACATCTTATTTGTTTTGCCTGGGTGGCTCGACTGTGTTGTAAGCTCCACAGAAAAGAGGCCTGCTCTTCTATGTATCTGCCCGGCGTTGCATATTCAAAGTAATGATAGGGAATTAATTTTCCCACTGGGATCTATCACTCACTCACAGAAGCAAGTCTATCTTGATAATAATTACATAGGTCAACACTTCATTCTCATCAGAATTAATGTTGGGTGAGTTTTGTAGTACTTTTCATGCTGATTTCAAATCTGTGTTCAGTTTTTTACTAGCACATCACATTTTTGTAATGATGCTCATTATATATAATTCTAAACGTTAATTGGGCAATATATCATGCGTTTATAGGATAAAAGTATAAGGAGGGTTAACGACAGTTCTCTTTGTTTTTTTTATGCTCCAGACAGTGATTAATATCAGTCTTTATCATGCCAAGACATTGTACTAATCATCCAGATAGTTTCTGTCACATATGTGGTTCATTCATGACGAAAGCACAACATCGCCCAATTACCGTAGATCTGAAGAAGGTGTTCAAATTGTACTTTGGCTGATCACTGGGTGACCAGGCTAAGTCTTGGGCTCCACATATCATCTGTACCAGTTGTTCCAACAGACTTCGTGACTGGCTCAATCGACAAAAGGCAGCGATGTCATTTGCAATCCCAATGATATGGAAGAAACCGCGAGACCACATTAAAGATTGCTACTTTTGCCTTGTGAACATAAGTGGATTCTCAGCAAAAACTAAGCACAAAATTATATATCCTACTCTGGATTCTGCTATTAGGCCTGTTCCTCATGATGACTCACTGCCTGTCCTGTCATTCCACAAGATGGACTTGCTTCTGTGGAACATGATGTGGAATGTGGTGATGATGATGCAGCAGCTGGTCACAATCCAGAATTATCTGATCCTGATAATGTGAATGATGAAGATTCAGAACCAGATACCTTTACACAAGCTGAGCTCAATGATCTTATTTGTGATCTAAATCTTTCAAAAGAAAAAGCAGAACTTCTTGCTTCAAGGCTTAATCAAAAGCACTTGCTTGCAAAAGATGCTAATATAACTCATTACAGAAAAAGGAATCATAACTTAACAACATTCTTCAATGTAAATGACATCAACGGACTCTTCAACAGTTTGTCACAAGTGCATTGTCCAGATGAATGGCATCTCTTCATTGATTCTTCACAGAGAAGCTTGAAGGCAATGTTACTGCACAATGGAAATTCTAAACCAAGTATATCAATTGCCCATTCTGCTCATCTAAAGGAGTCTTAGGAAAATATGAAGAATTTACTAGAAGCAATCAGTTATAAAACATACCAGTGGAACATCTGTGATGATCTAAAGGTCATTGGCATGCTAATGGGAATGCAAGGAGATTCACTAAATACTGCTGTTTCTTGTACTTGTGGGATAGCAGATCTACAGCAGAACATTATGTCAAGCATGTCTGGCAGTGGGATACCTATAACCCAGGGACAAGCAGTGTGAAGTTTATGCCATTGGTGGATCCTCATAAAATATTTCTTCCACCTCTTCATATCAAGCTGGATTTGATGAAGAACTTGATAAAGGTTCAATCTGTATACTTTGGAGAAAATGTGGGAGAGGGGAGATATGATAGAGATGTTTAAATCAAAAATCTAAAGAAAATGTTATTTGCCAGAATGGTGGAAGCACCCGCTGAAAATCATTTACTCAAATACAGCTGCTTATCTTCACTTGACTGCTGGTGGTGTATTGACCGGAACATCATGATAGTGGATGGAGTAATGGATCATCAGTGAAGCTAAGTACAGTTTTTTAGTTCTCTTGTTCCGTTTCTTTTGCCTGTGCACAGTGGCGGGATGTTTCCATGTTTTTGAAAATAACATTTTGTTAGTAGTGGAGTTTTTTGCCCATGATACAGAATAAGAACGGCTTAAAAACTCATTGGGTTGCTGTCTGCATATTATTGATGGTTGAGGCTTTTTCTCCACTTATGAGTAAATGGTTTACAGCGGGTGCTTCCACCACTCTGTCAAATAACAATTTCTTTAGATTTTTGAATTAATTGTTATTTTGATTTTTGTTCTTGAGAGATGTTTAAATACCTACGTAATATAAATGTACATGAGTCAAGTCTCTTTCATTTGAAAGGAAACTCTGCAATGCGAGGGCATAGGATGAAGTTAAGAGGTGATAGGCTCTGACGTAATCTAAGGAAATACTTTTTACAGAAAGGGTGGTAGATGTGTGTAACAATCTCCCGGAAGAGGTGGTGGAAACAGAGATTGTGTCTGAATTCAAGAGGGCCTGGGATAGGCACATGGGATCTCTCGGAGAGAGAAAGAGATAATGGTTACTGCGGATGGGCAGACTAGATGGGTCATTTGGCCTTTATCTGCCATCATGTTTCTATGTTTCTATGGTACAGCAAACTCGCCAGGTTTTCAATATCTTGTTAAGAAATTTCCAAAAATCAGCATTGCAAAACTGAAGGAAGGGATATTTATAGGCCCACAGATCAAGTCCGTTATGCAGGATGAAGATTTTAAGCAATCACTCTCAGCAGCTGTGCTTGAAGCTTGGGAGGCATTCAAGTGGTTAGTGGAAAACTTTCTGGGCAACCATAAGTCTCCTTCATACAAGGAAGGAGTTCAGAATCTCCTTGACTCATATCAGAAACTTGGCTGTCGCATGTCATTAAAAATATACTTTTTGCAGTCATATCTTGACTTTTTTTGAGAAAATCTTGGTTTGTGAGTGACGAGCAAGGAGAACGTTTTCACCAGGACATTCAGTTAATGGAGCGTTGCTACCAAGGTTTCTGGAGAGTAGGATGGCTAACTACTGCTGGATGTTATGCCGTGACAATCCAGACACAGCTCACAAAAAGAAATCATACTCTAAGCATTTTTGAAGAAATTTTGATTGTTAAGTGACACAGTCCAGTATAATTATGCTATGCTGTATGCTTATTTGACTTTGGATCGAAGATATTGCAACATTTCTTTAAGTTGCTATAACGCTATAAACTAACATTAGTCATAACTTTAAAAGTTTATGTGACTGAAAAAACTAATAACAGATCTGAAATCAGCATGAAAAACTGATTTAAAAAAATGTGTTGTGTTGTCAGATGATTCCGAAATTTTTTGTTTGTTTCCTTGTGTTATTAATAGACCTGTGCTGAAGAAAATCTGTCCCAATCTTTTTCAACCAGCTATACTATCAACCTTCACTACATCCTCTGAGAATGTAATTCCTTATGTTAATTGTGCTGTTTCTTAAATTTCTTTAAAACCTGCTTCCAATAGATTCAGGGAGTCTTACTGTAATTTGAAAAAGGCAAATTAAATTGTTCCACCCCAGGCTTGATTTTGTAAACCTCTATCATATCCTCTCTCAGCTGAAGAGTCCTAATCTGTTTAGCTTCTCTTCACAAGGAAGCTCTTTCATCCCCTTCTGTATTTTTGTTGTCCTTCCTTAACCGTCTCTCATTCCCCTATATCCTTTTGAAGACAGGGTGATCAGAACTGTGCACAAGCTTTGTGATATTTTCAGCTTTATTCTCCATTTACAAGTATTTCCAAATAATTCCTAACATTCTATTTCTATTTTTGGCCGCAGCTATACACCGACCTGAGGATTTCAATGTTTCATCCAAATAACTCCAAATCCATTTTATGAATGACAATTCTTAATGTGAAACCCTACACTAAGTACATATAGCTAAGCATTTGTCCACTTTAAACTTCATCTGCCATTCAGATAGCTGGTCTCTGAAATTCCTCCCAATCTGCTCATGGTTTAGCTATTTTGTCTGATTGGAAAATTTGATCATTTCACTCCTTGCTTCCTTTTTCAGATTGTAAATGAATATGTTAAGCAATATCTATCCCACAACAGATCCTCTGGACAATTCATTAGTTACCTCTTCTACAGGGAAATCTGCTCATTTAGTTCTAACTCAGTTTCTTTTTTTTTTTTTTTAATCTTTATTAATTTTCCAAAACTAATACAAAGTGCCAAGATTTATACAAACATTAATAATCAAAATAAGCACTTATATTCAATCAATGGCAATGCAGAAGAAAAATATCCCTCCCATCCCTTCCAACACATTTGATCAAAGAATAAACCCTAGAAATATCCCCCCCCCCCCCGTCCTGGATGTGTATAGAAATAAATCAAAATTAAAAGACAACTATAATGAAGTAATGAAAGATGTCAATGGACCCCAAACCAGTTTAAACTAATTACTAAATTCATTTCCTAAATAAAAGTTATATTAATAACAATAATTTTACTCTGACTATTCTTAAGAAATATGTTGTACTTTTTGCTATTTGTATTTTGTACTTCGCTGATTGTCCAGCTCTCTTTGGTGTAAACTGCCTAGAAATCATCTGATTGTGGAGGTATAGAGGAATAAAGTTATATTATGTTATGTTACTATGCCCCAACATATCAGCATTCATCTTCTCATATCTATAGCATAAACATAAACTTGCCCACCAAAAAGGAAAATTAAGGCGATCGCAATTTTTCCAATTGCAAGTTACCATTTGCATGGCTATCCCTGTCATAATTAAGAGAAGCATGCATTTATAGCAATCCATGGGGGGCTTATTATGCAGCAATGTTCCACATATAACTACCTCACATGTCAATGGAATTATGGATTCCAATATGAGATTAATCTGTCCCCATATTGACTTTCAAAGGACAATAGAACAGATGATCCAGTGTCCCAACGTCTAGATGACAGTGCTAACATCTATTATGTTAAGCACCTGTACCCCATACACTGACAAAATGCACCTTGATAGTAAACCACTTGTATTGTAACCCACTTGCATCCTATGTACTGACAAAATATATCTTTACTGTAACTTGTATCCCATGTACTGACAAAATGAGTCTTTAATGTAAACCACTTGCATCCCATGTACTGACTAAACGTATCTTTATTGTAAACTGTTTCTATCCCATGTACAGTCAAATGTATCTTTATTGTAAACCGCTTCGAACTTCACGGTATAGCGGTATATAAGAAATAAATTATTATTATTATTAGATTTAGAACTGTGCAATCTGTGTAACCTAACAGGGGTCCAAAAAGATCTATGCTACAGAAAAAAAACATGTTTGTCTCATAGATGCTGACGCTGTACATCTCATCCTCCAAGTCCAAATTCGTGGCCATCGAGATGCAGAAATATACTGCTTTATCTCAATGCTCCAAATGTCTCTAAGACTATTTTTTTAGTTTTTTATTCAAGAATTCAGAAATTAATTTATACCATTGGGCGGCCTGATGTCCTAAAAAAAATCTGTCTGGAAGCAAAGGACCTGCAAGCTATAATGAGTTTTTAAGTCTTGCCAATCGGGGAACCCACTCTGAATGTAACTCTGGGAAAGACCGAACAGGAAAAGGACCTGGGTGTACTGATAGATAGGACCCTGAAACCGTCGGTGCAATGTGCGGCGGCGGCGAAGAAAGCAAATAGAATGCTAGGCATGATAAAGAAGGGAATTACGAGTAGATCAGAGAAAGTTATAATACCACTCTACAGAGCCATGGTCAGACTACACCTGGAATACTGCATCCAGCATTGGTCTCCATACCTAAAGAAGGATAGAAAACTGCTAGAGAGGGTGCAGAGATGAGCAATGAAACTAGTGAAAGGTATGGAGAACCTGGACTATGAGGAACGACTTAGGAGACTGGGGTTGTTCTCCCTTGAGAAGAGGAGACTGCGAGGGGATCTGATCGAGACTTTCAAAATACTGAAAGGGTTCGACAAAATGTAGCAGGGAAAGCAGTTATTTACAATATCCAATGTGGCACGGACAAGAGGACATAGACTGAAGCTGAGGGGGGACAGGTCCAGGACGAATATCAGGAAGTTCTGTTTCACGCAGCGAGTGGTGGACTCCTGGAATGCTCTCCCAGAGGAAGTAATTGCAGAATCCACCGTTCTAGGATTTAAGGGTAAACTAGATGCACATCTCCTTAAGAGTGGCATAGAGTGATACGGGTAAGGGTAAATTAGATGCACATCTCCCTTGAGAAGCATACAGTGATATGGGGATTAAAACTATGCCAGGGTACACCTGGCGGGGCCTCCATGTGTGCGGATCACCGGACTTGATGGACCCAGGGTCTGATCCGGAGATGGCAATTCTTATGTTCTATAAATGGCCTGCTTCAACTGCAAATACCTACTATAATCACAGTTGCACTCACTAAAAAAATTTTTTTTGTGAAAATCTCAGACCCTAAACCCGTGACTGGTGATATCACCAAACTGGGGTTCATTGGGGGACCATCATCGTTTTTCACTGTCCCCTTACCATCCAACTTGATATTACTATATAGATACAGATTGAAAAAACTTATCTGTCAATCGGATGGTTTGATCCCAATAATGATCCTCAGTGGTGAATAAATTATCTCGTGCTTGTAGTGTACTAAAAATGACTGCTGTTACTCCTCCATAATGTGTCCATGTCCCCCCGACTCGAGTTTCGAGAAAGGTCTTCCTCAGGGAAGGACTCTATTAGAATGAGCATACAGAGAAATAAATAAATGTGAAAATACTAAATGTAATAAAATTTAAAAAACCTAAACAGGAACCTCAAATGTAATTAATCTTACAAGACGAAAAACGTCTGCCTCTATCTATCATTAATTATCAATCTCATACCTGTTACTAGCTCCCCATACAAACATGGGGCCGAAATCTGGAAAGGAATGAACTCAATCCCCGAAAAGCCAACCTTAAATAGAGATCTTAAGAAAACGCCTTCTTAACGGAAATGATGTCACTGGGAGGAAATGGAAGCAACTTAATCACACTCAAAGAGACAACCACTCTATCTCATGATTCAATCCATTAGGAGTTAAGGTACACCATTCATAAATGAACCTTTGTTCTTTTCTGATCAAGCATCTTGAAAAATCACCATTAAATTGCTTAATGTGTAACAATACGGTGTACCTTAAGTCATGGATTGCATGCGATTTTTCCAACCAGTGTACGGTGAGAGGAGCTGAAACCCTTTGGTTGCGAATACCGCTAATATGTTCAGATATTCTGACTTTGATTCTGCGGGAGGTTTGGCCTATGTGTAATTTATGGCAAGGACATTTAATACAGTAAACTACTCCCGCAGAATCACAGTCAGTCCCGGATTTGAGTTTAAAATTTTTTTGCATTACCCCTGGGATATTAATCTGGGAAACATCCCATACATACTGACACAGTTTGCATTTACCACAAGCATGATGCGGAAGACCTGAATAATTTTTATCATATGTGGATGGTCTATATTTTAATTTTTCTCCTAGGTTGGAAGCCCTGGAGAATGCAAATTTGGGTTTCTCTTTCAAAACTCTATGGTATTGCACTATCGGCCAATGTTTGAGAATGATGTGTTTTATATCAATACTGTTATTAGAGTACGGCATTACGCATACTATCTGTTGTTGATGTTTAAGTTTCTTACATTCACTGTTGCCATAACCCATGGGCGATGGCAATTTTTTGCCCTTTTCCAAGCCCTCATAATAATTTTGTAGGGGTAACCTCTCTCAAAAAAATTTTTGTACATGATAGAAGCTTGAATGTCGAAGTCCTCCTCAGAAGAACATAATCTCCTCAATCGGAGAAATTGTCCTACCGGTATGCTGTTTTTCAATGGGCGGGGGTGAAAACTCCGATATTGTAAGAGTGCATTATGGTCTGACGTTTTTCTGTGTAGAGTGGTGGATAGGGAACCTTGATCAATTTTAACTGTTATATCTAAAAATGAAATCTGGTTTCTATCATGATGGTAAGTAAACTTGATATTAGAATCAAAAGAATTAATATCATTCATAAAGATTTCTAAATCTTCCAACCCACCACTCCACACAAAAAATACGTCATCTATAAATCTCTTCCAACTTTTGACATATCTGAAGAAGGTAGATTTGTACACCAAGGATTCCTCAAATTATGTCATATAAAGGCATGCCAGCGTGGGAGCAACAGTTGCACCCATTGCTACACCTTTGGTTTGTAAATAAAATTTATCTTCAAAGTTGAAATAGTTGTTATACACAACCACTTCAGCCAGTAATTTCAATAAATTTTGTTTAGATTTGGGCATAGCCATTTTAGCCAAAAAGGATTTTACCACAGATACAGCTGCACTTTGAGGAACATTGGTGTACAATGCTACCACGTCAGCAGTGACTAGAATGCATTGATCCCACTGTACTAATTCAGAAATTTCATCTAGATATTGTAAAAAATGTGTGGAATCTTTAATGTAAGATTCCGCTAACATCACGTATTGTTTAAGGAACCCATCTAAATATTGAGACACCGGTTCTAAAACAGAGCCGGAGCCCACTACAATGGGGCGACCTGGAGGATGGGTATGAGATTTGTGAATCTTAGGAATGAAATGTATAAACGGGATCTTAGGGTGATCAACCGTAAGAAATTTTAACTCTTTAGAAGTGATAACTTCATCTGTCCGAGCTAAACCTAAAATGTCGTCTATCTGTTTTTTGACTGTGTGCGTAGGATCCTGTGTAAGAGTGGAATAATATGATGTATCTTTGAGTTGATTGTTTGCTTCATTATGATAATCAATATAATTTTGAATCACAATTCCTCCCCCCTTATCTGCCCTGTGAATTATGATGGACTTGTCTTGACGAAGAGTCTGTATTGTATTCCATTGGTCAGGGGAAAGATTAGAATGAAACTTTTTCTGTTTGCTTTCAAGTTGCTGTATGTCTTTTAACACTAGGCGTTCGAATGAAGTTATAGAAGGGTCAAGTGCTCCAGGGGGCATCCAAGATGACTTGTTTCTTAGACCAATGGGTAAACCAGATGCGGATTGATTGAATTCTTGGTCCTGGAAAAAAACCTTCAGGCGGATGGATCTAAAAAACTTCTGTAGATGGGACCGAGTATCGAAACCGTCATACTTGGTACTTGGAACAAACGACAGCCCCTTGGATAACAATTCTTTTTCTTGTTTCGTTAATACATGTGATGATAGATTAAAAATACCTACGTCAGGACTGCTTGTTGCGTTTTCTTCTGTTTGTTGGTACTTCGGGTTTCGATTTTGTTTGATGTTGGACCCGTGTCTCGATATTGAGGAAGCCTTTAAAAAGGCTTAAAAAACTGCTTCAACTGCAACCATCTATAATTTTGAGACTTTGAATGTCATGAAAAATTAAGCAGTTTCCCAATAGATATAACATCATCTAATGTACGAATGCCTACCTGTATCCGATGCTTCCAGAAGATCCCAGACCCACCTATTTGAATCTTGGAGTTTAGCCATAAGGATTGATAAGTAGATTTCTCTAATGGAATATCTGTTAATTTATTAATAAATTTCAAGGTTTTCCAAGTATCAAATAAAATACTATTGTCCTTAACATATCTGGGTAACTTGATACTCAACACATGAAACAATCACATTGGGGACATAATTTGCCACTCTAAGTACAGCCAATCCAAAAGATTTTCCATAAGCTCGGGGAGGATCCAATACATACCCTGATGCATTATATAGGCTTAATGGTACCTATAAAAACTCAGTTTCTTTTTAACTAGCTGCCGGTCCACAATGGCATGCTGCATTTTATTTCACAGCATAAACAGGTTCTAGTCCTGCCTCTGCTATTTGTGTGTAATTTTGCATTCCCTGTATCCCTGTATTAGCTTGAACTAGTGGCATAACAAGGGTGACCCTCCTCACTGCCCCACCTCGCTCCTTTCCTACCCCTCCATGCCACACTCATGCTCTCCCTTCCCTCCATAGCTCTTTAAATATTCACCAATGCGAGCAGCTTCTCCAGATTGCTGCTCATGTTGGTGTTAGCTTTCCCTCTGACTTGTCACTTCCTGGCCCCTTGACCCAGAAGCGATTTTAGAGAGGAGTCAGGCTGGCATGAGCAGCAGGCCAGAGACGTTGATCATGCAGGTGAAAATTTAAAGAGGTAAAGGGGGGGGGGGGCATGGCGAGGGGGGGCAGAGAGGTTCCAGTGCCCCCCCAAAGATGGCATCTGAGATGGTCTGCCCCCCTTACTATGCCACTGCCTTGAACCAAGAATTATTTTTCCCTTTCTATTTTAGAACCTATGATACAATATTGACCAGGTCAGAGGTGTGGAATGAAGGCTGCAATCCATTCAGGTTTTCAGGATTTCCCCAACAAATATGCACGAGATCTATTTGCATGCACTGCCTCCATTGTATGCAAATAGATCTCATGCATATTCATTTAGGAAACCCTGAAAACCCGACTGGATTTCGGCCCTCGCCCCTACTCCTGGACTAAGTCATGTCCATCCTTCCTTGCTAGTAAATGCCTACATGTGTGATTATTAGATTAGGATGCTATATTCATGAAAGAAAACCATAGAAATGAAAATCCACTATTACACTTAGGGCCTCTTCTATCAAACTGTGCTAGCAGTTTTTAGCGCAGAGAGCCGCGCTGAATGGCCCACGCTGCTCCAGACGCTCGTAGGAAGTCTATGAGCGTCGGGAGCAGTGTGGGCTATGTGGTGTGGCTCACCGAGCTACAAAGTGCTAGCGCAGTTTGACAGAAGAGGCCCTTAGTGGTGTTTTCATTTAATAAATGGAACAATCATTCAAGCAAACAAGCTGCACATTCCAGACGGAATTACCGGATGTGAGAATCTTGCTGAAACATCACCATTTATATTTCAGGCCTAACAAGAGAGACTTATAAAAAAAAAAGTTTACTTCAAATTCCTTTGTGGTTTTTTCTAAATCTCCTTGACAGCTGGCTTTGTCTTCAGAGTAATAGGTCCCTAATATCCCAAGTTCCCTTGCTTTGAGCTTGGGATATTTAGGTCAGGAAGCAGGTAATTACCTGAAAACAGAGCCCTCCACCACAGAGGCTTTGACTTAATTCTAACTGCTGTACTTGCATCAATCCCTGTAGCCAACGGGTGCATGTGTACAAATGAAAAACAGTTCACTAAAACATATATCCCTCTAAAACAACTGCTATCCTGTTCTCCTGGCGGTCACCCACTTGAGTCCACAAAGTGGAAAAATTTCCCTACGTAAATACAATCAGTCAATGAAAATTATGGTCAAGAAATGTTTCCACTGGAATATTTATTAAAATCTAAAGGAATTAAACCGACCAAAACCTGGGATAGTCACTTGGGATCTCTTAGAGAGAGGAAGAGATAATGGTTACTGCGGATGGGCAGACTGGATGGGCCATTTGGCCTTTATCTGCCATCATGTTTCTATGTTTAGGTTTAAATAACTATCCCAATAGAAACATCTCTTGACCCCTACTTTTTATTGATTGACTCACCCACTTGATTCACTTCTACTTAAGATCCAAGGACAGCCTAATCCATTTATCACATCTGTTAAAATTCTTGGAGTTACTTTTGATGTCACTCTTACCTTTGAACTGTGAATCTCTTCTATGGGAAAAGTCATTCTTTACATTTAAGACTGTTGCTTACAGTAAAACCTCACTTTGTCTATTGTTAATTGTTACAACTAGTCTTATCCCAACTTGATTACAGTAACTCTTTCTTCATAAAATAAAATCATCATAACTCAGGAGTTTCAGATCATTCAAAACATGTCAATGAAGCGATTATTTAGGGCTATGAAATTTGACAGAGGAACTCCCCTGCTATCTTCTGAACACTTTATACCGCATCCTCTTTAAGACCCTTGCCATAGCTCACCAAGACTTTTATTCTGGATTATCTCTTTTTCTCTTTAGCTTTTTATTTCCATAAAAGCTCTGTTCTCTTAGATCAGGGGTGTCAAAGTCCCTCCTCAAGGGTCGCAATCCAGTCGGGATTCCAGGATTTCCCCAATGAATATGCATGAGATCTATTAGCATACAATGAAAGCAGTGCATGCAAATAGATCTCATGCATATTGATTGAGGAAATCCTGAAAACCCGACTGGACTGCGGCACTCAAGGAGGGACTTTGACACCCCTGTCTTAGATCATCTCAGTAAAATCTTCTGATTGTTCCATCTCACTGATTCATTTATTAAATTATACTTGTAAACAGTGGTGGAATAAAGAAGGGAGGGGGCGGTCTACCCCGGGTGCCGTCTTGGTGAGGGTGCCAGCACCTGTCCTCCTCTCCGCCTCCCCCTGCTCCTTCCCACTCCTCCCTCCGCCCTGATTGCGCCTTCACTTCCCCCCACCCCTACCATACCGCTAGCTCTTTGCTGGCACAAGCAGCAACTCCAACCTGCTGCTCGCGCCAGTGCCAGCTCTCCCTCTGACATCATTTCTAGGTCCCGTGCCTAGGAAGTGGCGTCAGAGGGAGAGCCGACGCGGGTAGCAAGTTGGTGATGCTGTTCGTGCCAGGAAAGTTAGAGATGTGGGGGAAGGGAAGGGTAGGTGGACATGACGGCAGCAGGGGATGTGGGGAAGGAGCAAGGACAGGGGAGGGGCACCTCTCACCCTCGCTACACCACTGTTTGTTATTTCTGCTTTAGTGTTGTGGCTTCTACATTATAGAATAGCTTACCAATTGATATTCGTCCTGAAAATTCACTCAAATTAAAAAAAAGTCACTGAAAACTTATTTTACTCTTGCATTTCTTTCTGATAATCTATAGTAATTCTGTGCATTTTCATCAGATTTATTCTAATCCTGCTGCATTGTTCATTACCCTTTCCTTGGTATTCTTGACATGCTACATGGTGTTACCACCTTCCCCCCCTTTTCCATCTTAGGTAAAAAATTGCCCCTTGTATCTTTATTTCGTAGGCTTATATTATTTTTCTTCAATTGTAACCTAGGCCTCCTAAGGTGTGTTTATTAACTTATTCTATTGTACACTGCTTAGATAAGCAACTTTATAAGTGATATCTCAAATAAAGATGAACTATGAACTATTATTTACCTTATGCTCTTTAGTCTTACCTGGTGTATATATCTTTTGGCGATCCCGGTGGCCCATAAACCCCTAAAGCCTGCTTGTCAGTCAGAGGCGGACCCATATCTGCGCCAGATAATCCACTAACATTGCGGGCTTTACTTCCTGCTGTGTCCACAAAAACTGGGACTCCTGATTCTTTCTTAAATGACTGACGGATAGGAGAAGATCTATCAGGCTGAATAGCGTGAGGTGGTATATGTGCATTATGAGAATGAATATCTATCATTCGGATATCTGCTGCTCTGTGTGGAGAAGGTGGCGGAGTTTTAGACCCCAACGTTGGAAGATGACTATCAGTGTATTTTCTTGATTTTTGTCTGTACAGTGATTGCTCCATCATCTCAGCCTGCAAAGCAGGATTTGAATATGTGCTCGTAGATCTTATTGTGCCACGATGATATGCTAGTACATGATCTGGGATGTCAAGAGAATGTCCTGTATGTGAAGACGCCACACTCATCCGTCCCTCATGATACAAGTAAGGGTCGGCATACAAGCCCTCATTTCTCAACAACTGAATATTTTTGTTGCTCATATCCTCGTCTGGTTTTACATCCCTTCTTTCCAAAATGGCGCTGGGACTTGGAGATATGGATCTAGAGGCAGGCACACTTGAAAGTCTGTCTCTTGGGATTGTCGCATTGCCTGGCATGCCCATGGGTCGAGGACCTCCATATGGAATTCTAGATGGAGAAGCAGGCATAGAATGAGGAATAGGTGTACACGGTGGTGAGTTTGGACCTCCATGAGAAGAGTGTGTGGCAGACCCTGGTCGATGGGTAATTGCAACTGGATATGAATTATCTCTTTGCATCTGAAAATTAAAAGAGAAAAACTTCTTTAAGTTCTATGCAACTGGAAGAGTTCTTTCATATTAAATCTGAAAGCTATGCGTTTGAGCTGAATATACAACTCAGCCAGATTTTCTATCTGGTATTCTCCTTCCTCTGCAGAGTATCTTCTCAGATTCAGTTATATAACCTTCCTAACGAGGAGCTAAAATAGTTTTCACCTGTACCACAGTAAGTAACCATCCTCTCTCTCTCCAAGAGCTCATGCACGTCACCTGCAAGGTATTTCTGTCCCTGGTAAACAGGAAACAAAGCTGTGTTTGTTGCATGCCAGCACAGTCAGCATCTAATCATAATGACAACAACCTCAGCCAATTTTAATATTATATGCTATAAAACAATTGATACATGCCTAGGCTATTTGCATTTCCAGTGTGATTTCTGGTCTATAAGAAGCACATTTCTACTTATTAGAATAAACACAAGTGGCAATGTAAAAACCTGTGATTTCTGGTTGCACATTCAAGCTAGCTGGGACCTTTAAAAGATGACTCATTTAACACAGGCATGATGAGCACACACAGGAGATGAAGGAGACATGGGAACTCTCATTCATTCAGTTCTAAGTTCTAGGTTTCATGGCGATACCCTTGTGCTGCACTGACTCAGTAGATCTGTGTTAGTTGATTTAAACATGTAGATTAGGGACCAGAAAAATGTTGCAGGCAGGTTGTCTAATAAAAAGGTAATACTGCTTACATGTTCTTATTTCTACATGTTTAAATGGAATAACATGCCAACCACATTTTAACCCATTTAAAAACATTGCAAATGGTATTGGTGACATTTATGGACCTTCAGAAGATACCAGGTGCTGTAGATTTGTGTCTCTCAAGTTGGTCCCGGAGTACCCCCTTGCCAGTCAGGTTTTTAGGATATCCACAATGAATATGCATGAAAGAGATTTGCATACAATGGTGGCAGTATATGCAAATCAATCTCATGCATATTCATTGTGAATATCCTTAAAACCTGACTGGGAAAGGGGTACTCCAGGACACTGCTGTAGATTACATTTAATGTTACAATACTTACCATGTTATAAATGTCTAGCTATGCCCTTGTCGTGAGAATTTCTCTTTCTTACAGGTCTCTAATGTGTATCATGTTGGTGTCTTGTTGGTATTATCTATATTGCTTTTTTCCCCCCAAAATATTCCCCAATTTAAACAATTCTCGGAGATCCTGAAAGTACCCAGGGCCGACGAGAAGAGTCAGATGGAGCTGCAAGCAGTCAATGCATGGATGAGGTGCTGGTGTGAGGAAGAAGGATTCTACTTCATGCGCAACTGGACGACAATCTGGGGGGAGAGCAAGCTATTTAGGAAGGATGGACTCCACCTCAGTGGAGACGGAACGAGGCTACTTGCAAGCAACATCAAGAGAGAAATTGAGAAGTTTTTAAACTAGGAAGAAGGAGAAAGCTGATAGTCGACCAATAGTCGATGGTTCGGGAACCGGTATACCTAGAGGATACTGTGCACGAAGATAGTGGGGAAGATTCACCGAATCATAGGCAAGACAGAAATCCTGACGGATTGAAAGGAACACAAGAGAGAAGGCCGCAAACTCAAGTGTATGTATACGAACGCAAGAAGCCTAAGGAATAAGATGGGGGAATTGGAAGCTATGGCACAAAAAGATAGCCTTGACATCATTGGTATCACAGAAACATGGTGGAATGAGGAAAACGTCTGGGACACTGTGTTACTAGGATACAAGCTATACCGCAGAGACAGAGTAAGTCAAAAAGGTAGGGGTAACATAGTAACATAGTAGATGACGGCAGATAAAGACCCGAATGGTCCATCCAGTCTGCCCAACCTGATTCAATTTAAATTTTTTTTTTTTCTTCTTAGCTATTTCTGGGCGAGAATCCAAAGCTTTTCCCGGTACTGTGCTTGGGTTCCAACTGCCGAAATCTCTGTTAAGACTTACTCCAGCCCATCTACACCCTCCCAGCCATTGAAGCCCTCCCCTGCCCATCCTCCTCCAAACGGCCATGCACAGACACAGACCGTACAAGTCTGCCCAGTAACTGGCCTAGTTCAATCTTTAATATTATTTTCTGATTCTAAATCTTCTGTGTTCATCCCACGCTTCTTTGAACTCAGTCACCGTTTTACTCTCCACCACCTCTCTCGGGAGCGCATTCCAGGCATCCACCACCCTCTCCGTAAAGTAGAATTTCCTAACATTGCCCCTGAATCTACCACCCCTCAACCTCAAATTATGTCCTCTGGTTTTACCATTTTCCTTTCTCTGGAAAAGATTTTGTTCTACGTTAATACCCTTTAAGTATTTGAACGTCTGAATCATATCTCCCCTGTCTCTCCTTTCCTCTAGGGTATACATATTCAGGGCTTCCAGTCTCTCCTCATACGTCTTCTGGCGCAAGCCTCCTATCATTTTCGTCGCCCTCCTCTGGACCGCCTCAAGTCTTCTTACGTCTTTCGCCAGATACGGTCTCCAAAACTGAACACAATACTCCAAGTGGGGCCTCACCAATGACCTGTACAGGGGCATCAACACCTTCTTCCTTCTACTGACTACGCCTCTCTTTATACAGCCCAGAATCCTTCTGGCAGCAGCCACTGCCTTGTCACACTGTTTTTTTCGCCTTTAGATCTTCGGACACTATCACCCCAAGGTCCCTCTCCCCATCCGTGCATATCAGCTTCTCTCCTCCCAGCATATACGGTTCCTTCCTATTATTAATCCCCAAATGCATTACTCTGCATTTCTTTGCATTGAATTTTAGTTGCCAGGCATTAGACCATTCCTCTAACTTTTGCAGATCCTTTTTCATATTTTCCACTCCCTCTACGGTGTCTACTCTGTTACAAATTTTGGTATCATCTGCAAAAAGGCACACTTTTCCTTCTAACCCTTCAGCAATGTCACTTACATACATATTGAACAGGATTGGCCCCAGCACCGAACCCTGAGGGACTCCACTAGTCACCTTTCCTTCCTTCGAGCGACTTCCATTAACCACCACCCTCTGGCGTCTGTCCGACAGCCAGTTTCTGACCCAGTTCACCACTTTGGGTCCTAACTTCAGCCCTTCAAGTTTGTTCAACAGCCTCCTATGAGGAACTGTATCAAAGGCTTTGCTGAAATCCAAGTAAATTACATCTAGCATATGTCCTCGATCCAGCTCTCTGGTCACCCAATCAAAAAATTCAATCAGGTTCGTTTGGCACGATTTACCTTTTGTAAAGCCATGTTGCCTCGGATCCTGTAACCCATTAGATTCAAGAAAATATACTATCCTTTCTTTCAGCAACACTTCCATTATTTTTCCAACAACTGAAGTGAGGCTCACCGGCCTGTAGTTTCCTGCTTCATCCTTGTGACCACTTTTATGAATAGGGACCACATCCGCTCTCCTCCAATCCCCAGGAATCACTCCCGTCTCCAGAGATTTGTTGAACAAGTCTTTAATAGGACTCGCCAGAACCTCTCTGAGTTCCCTTAGTATCCTGGGATGGATCCCGTCTGGTCCCATCGCTTTGTCCACCTTCAGTTTTTCAAGTTGCTCATAAACACCCTCCTCCGTGAACGGCGCAGAATCTACTCCATTTTCTCGTGTAACTTTGCCGGACAATCTCGGTCCTTCTCCAGGATTTTCTTCTGTGAACACAGAACAGAAGTATTTGTTTAGCACATTTGCTTTCTCCTCATCACTCTCCACATATTTGTTCCCAGCATCTTTTAGCCTAGCAATTCCATTTTTTATCTTCCTCCTTTCACTAATATATCTGAAAAAATTTTTATCTCCCTTTTTTACATTTTTAGCCATTTGTTCTTCCGCCTGTGCCTTCGCCAAACGTATTTCTCTCTTGGCTTCTTTCAATTTCACCCTGTAGTCCTTTCTGCTCTCCTCTTCTTGGGTTTTTTTATATTTCATGAACGCCAACTCTTTCGCCTTTATTTTCTCAGCCATTAGGTTGGAGAACCATATCGGCTTCCTTTTTCTCTTGTTTTTATTGCCATATACATCAAAGAGGGATTTGAGTCTACTGGAGAGAACACGCCAGAAATGAAAAATAAGGTAGAATCTCTATGGGTCAAAATTCCGGGAACAAATGGAATGGAAACAAAGATTGGCATCTACTACCGACCCCCATGGCAGTCCGAAGAAATTGATGGAGAAATGACAGACGAGATTAAATGCAACTGCAAGGGAGGCAAAGCAGATATCATGGGTGCCTTAAATTATCCAGGGATAGACTAGAACCTAGGCACCTCCAGCTGCAGTAGGGAGACCAAGTTCCTGGATGCTGTAGGTGATTGCTTCCTAGAACAACTTGTCAAGGAAAATACGAGAGGAAATGCAATTCTGGACTTAATTCCAAATGGACTATGAGGACTGGCACAAGGTGTAGAAGTAGAAGGGACGCTGGGAAGCAGTGATCACAATATGATCCGCTTCAACCTGGACACAGGGGCAAAGCATCGATCCAGAACGACGGCCAAGTCACTGAACTTCCGAAAAGGGAATTATGAAGGGATGAGACTCATGGTGGGGAAGAAGATTAAGAAGAGGATAAGCACTGTAAAAACGCTAGAGCATGCATGGTCCCTTTTTAAGGACACAGTCACCGAGGTGCACAATCTATACATTCTGCGTATCAACATGGAATCCAAGAGGAAAAAGAACAAGGAACCGGCGTGGCTCACTGTAGTGGTGAACGAAGTGATCAGAGACAAGAAGACTTTGTTTCACGAATGGAAAAGGTAAAAAACGGACGAAAACTGGAAAAAGCACAAACAACATCAAAGCAGGTGTCATAAAGGCGGTAAGAGGGGTCATAAGAAACTACGAGGAAATAATAGTCAAGAAGGCAAAACACTTCAAGCCGTTCTTTCGATATATTAAGGGGAAACGACCCGCGAAGGAAGCAGTGGGGCCATTGGATGACCATGGAATAAAGTGAGTTCTAAAGGAGGACAAAGCCATTGCCAACAAACTGAACTCATTTTTTTTGCATCTGTATTTACCGAAAAGGATATACACAACATACCGGAAGCCGACAGGCTAAATTCAGGAAACGAAGATGGGAAACTGACAGGGTTGATGGTCAGTCTAGAAGAGGTATGCAGGCAGATTGATAGGCTTAAAAACAATAAATCCCCGAGACCGGATGGCATCCATCCGAGAGTAATCAAGGAACTGAAAGTTTAAGTTTCAAGTTTATTTAAAATATTTGATATAATCGCAATATCCAAATTCAATGCGATTTACAAAATTAAAGATAGAAAAAATAAAAAAATTTTTCAACAAACAGGACATTAAAAACAATTATGACGTAAAAATACTGTTGAGAAGGAGGGGGAAAAATTTGGATTAAATACAATTCCAAAATAAATGAAAAGGATGGGTAAGGAGACAAAAGGTTAGGGGACGATACCCACTTAATTTCTACTTAAGTGTTCATTGTCCCGATAAGTTCCAGAAATAAGATAGTGTAATTATAAATAGGTCAGTTAAAGGCATCCTTAAACAGCCAACTTTTTAGTAGGCCTTTGAACTTAGTAAGTAATTTTTCTTCTCTTATATTGAGAGGAAGCAAGTTCCAAATTTGGGGTGCTGTAACAGAAAAGATTGTATCCCTCCTTGAATAAATAATTTTTAGTGAGGGAATTACCAGCAGGGATTTTTCTTCTGATCTAAGAGATTTTACAGGAATATATGGTATTAGAAATCTTTCTAAGAATGCTGGGGCTTTATTTCCTAATATTTTAAGTGTCAGTAAGGCTATTTTATATATAATTCTGTGGTTTACAGGTAACCAATGATTTTCTTTTAACAGTGGGGTTACATGATCAAATGTTTTCCTTTTCATGATAATTTTTATTGCGGTGTTTTGGAGAATTTGTAGTCTTCGTGTTTCTTTTAAGGCAATCCCTTTGTATAGGGCGTTACAATAGTCAATTTTAGAGATGACTAGGGAATGTATTAAGATATTTAATGACAATTTATCGAGGAATGCAGACAGCGATCTAATTAATCTTAACCCGTAGAAACAAGTTCTTACCAATGAACTAATTTGGTCATGGTAACTAAGCTTTTGGTCTAATATGACCCCAAGAATTTTTACCTTAGTAACTACTTTAAGATTGGTTGTGTTCATGGTTATATTAGCTCCTAATTTCTGACCCTCCCTGCATGGAAACAGCATAGTTTCTGTTTTGGATGTATTGAGGGGCTATAGATGAACTACTTCAACTAATAGCCAATCTGTTGATCAAATCAGGAAGGATTCTGGAAGACTAGAAAGTGGTGAATGTTACGCCGATCTTCAAGAAAGGTTTGAGGGGAGATCTGGGAAACTACAGACCGGTGAATCTGACCTCGGTACCGGGAAAGATGGTAGAGGCACTGATAAAGGACCGCATCATTGATCACCTTGACGGACATAATCTGATGAGGACCAGCCAGCATAGCTTCAGCACAGGAAGATCTTGCTTGACGAACTTGCTGCACTTCTTTGAGGAAGTAGACAGGCAGATAGACAAAGGTGACCCGGTCAACATTGTATATCTGGATTTTCAGAAGGCGTTCGACAAGGTTCCATATGAACGACTACTTTGAAAAATTGCAAGCCATGGAATCGAGGGTGAAATACTCACGTGGATTAAAAACTGGCTGGCGGCTAGCAAACAGAGAGTGGGGATAAATGGACAATACTTGGACTGGAAAAGCATCACGAGTGGAGTGCTGCAGGGTCCGGTGGTTGGACCCGTGCTCTTCAACATATTTATAAATGACCTGGAAATTGGTACGACGAATGAGGTGATTAAATTTGCAGATGATACGAAGTTATTCAGAGTAGTGAAGACAGAGAAGGATTGCGAAGACATGCAATGTGACATAAACACACTCAAGAAATGGGCTGCGACATGGCAAATGAGGTTTAACGTGGATAAGTGTAAGGTGAAGCATGTCGGTAACAAAAATCTTATACACGAATACAGGATGTCCGGTGCAGTACTTGGAGAGACCCCCCCAGGAAAGAGACTTGGGAGTATTGGTTCGCAAGTCAATGAAGCCATCCACGCAATGTGTACGGCGGTGACGAAAAGTTCAAAAAGAATGCTAGGAATGATTAAGAAGGGGATCACGAACAGATCGGAGAAAGTTATCATGCTGTTGTACCGGGCCATGGTATGCCCTCATCTTGAATACTGCGTCCAGAACTGGTCACTGTATATGAAGGAGGACACAGTACTACTCGAAAGGGTCCAGAGAAGAGCGACTAAAATGGTTAAGGGGCTGGAAGAGTTGCAGTACAGTGAGAGATTAGAGAAACTGGGCCTCTTCTCCCTTGAAAAGAGGAGCCTGAGAGGGGACATGATCGAAAGATTCAAGATAATGAAGGGAATAAATTTAGTAGATAAAGACAGGTTGTTCACCCTCTCCAAGGTAGAGAGAAAGAGAGGGCACTCTCTAAAGTTAAAAGGGGATAGATTCCATACGAACGTAAGGAAGTTCTTCTTCACCCAGAGAGTGGTGGAAAACAGGAACACTCTTCCGGAGGCTGTTATAGGGAAAACACCCACCAGGGATTCAAGACAAAGTTAGACAAGTTCCTGATGAATCAGAACGTACGCAGGTAAGGCTAGTTTCAGTTAGGGCACTGGTCTTTGACCTAAGGGCCGCCACGTGAGCAGAGTGCTGGGCACGATGGACCACTGGTCTGACCCAGCAGTGGCAATTCTTATGTTATGTAACATAGTAGAATTGCACAAGTCATTTATAGAACACCCCTAAATGCTCATCTAGCACAGACATGTGAAAGTGGACACTTACCCAGGTAAATGCTAGTATTCTAAAATCATAAGCATGGAAATAGCAAGTGTAAATTATAAATGCAAAGTATACATAGGTGTGTAGGTTAGTCAAATATTATGGGTGTTTTACAAAACCGCGCTAGCTCCGAAGCCCATACAGATTTAAAGGGCTGTTGCCGCATGGCTTTGTAAAACAGGCCCTAAGGCTTCTGTATATCAGCTATAAGACCCCAAATACTGGCACAATTAGGATACTTCTATAATGAGCCATGTAAAGTTAGGCAACAAGAAACCAATACAAAAGAAAGCAGAAAAATACTGTAATAACCAACACACTTCTGATTGTCATCAGAAACAAAACAGGTACATACATTTATCACAAACATTAATACAGGGGCACTACAACAAGTGCCCAGAGAAACAGAGCATCCAATAAAATGAAAAATGAGGAGGGAAAAGCTCAATCCTGCAGAGACCGATGACAGGTATAGCAGGGTATAAGCATAGAAATCCTCCTCATCTGCTAATTAAATCTGTGCTCTGTGTAATGCAAGTAAATCCACTGAAATTCCAAAGATTAACAAATAAAAGGCTTATCTGCGTTAGGAAAGGTCCGTCACACCGACAATGGCCAGCATTTCACATTCTTGGCTGCTTCAGGGTGTGAGCACACTGCACAGACTTGTATTGTCAGAAACCACCTCAGTGTGACAGACCTTTCCTAAAGCAGATAAGCCATTTTATTTATGTCAGACTTTCTGGCCTGTAGTTCCCTACTTCTTCATTACTTTCACTTTTGTGGAGACTGAGGGACCACATCCATCCTTCTCCAATCCTCCGGTACCACTCCCAACTCCAGAGAAACATTGAAAAAGTCAGCGAGCGGAACTGCCTGAACATCCCTAAGTTCCCTCGGATGTACGCCATCCAGCCCCCCTTATTTTATCCATCTTTAGTTTAGCTACACCCCAGGTGCAAATGTGCTCGGTCTGAAATTTAGCTGCATGTGGCATCTTGAGCTCAGGACCAAATGATCCCTTGAGATCCATATTTTGTTTTGCTCTCCAGCGTGATGCATCAATAGGCTTCAAGAGGCTTTGCATATGTTTTTTCTTATTCCATCATCATTTTCAGCAACTGATTCATGCTTAAAAACAGATGTGTCTCCTCTTTCTGAGGCATCCTATCAATCAACTGGTCTCTCTTTTCATGATAGAAGGAAAAAAAACTGTGGAATTGATGATCTTGATAAAAACTTTTATTTGAACAAGGTGAAAAGCAACGAAATAACGTGTATAATAGGATTAGAAGACTATGCTCATTTGTGCACAGTATTCTGTTGTGGTTATTTTCGCAATTCTTAAACTTGTGGTTTATAGCAATACTGGACCTTGGAAGAAGGTTGTTTCATGACCGAAACACGGCCCGTGTTGGGCCTATACCACAATTTATTTACTGTGGGCTCCTTTTACTAAGGTGCGCTAAATTACACTTCTAGAATAACACCAGCTCAATGCTGGCATTAAGATCTAGCATGCATGGCAATTTAGCGCACGCTATTCCGTGCGTTAAGGCTCTAATGCATCTTAGTAAAAGGAACCGTGTCTTTTTGCGTTATTGTATACTTTATTTTGTTGTTATCTGCACCTTGTTCAAATAAAAGTTTTTATCAGATCATCAGTTCCACAGTTTTTTTTGCCTTCTTCTTTGCTTCTGTTTCTGTGGAACTATTTTGGTGGACTTTCTGGTTTTTCCCTTCTCTTCTCATGGTAACAGTTCTACTATCTAATGTTACTTCTTCATAAGCCTTGAGAAATTAATGATAGTATCAAAATGTACCATGCATTTCGATTCTTAAAGCAATAAACAGCAACAGAACAGATTTATAGATATTACTCTACAAAACAAAGGATCAGTGGCATATCAAGGGGTGGGGGCGGTCCGCCCTGGGTGCACGCCTTAGGGGGGCACAGCCGGCCAGGTCCGGGTCGTCTGGTGACGGTCCGCGCAGGGCCGGCAAGATCGCATTGGGGCCATCAGCAGCATATGGACTGCAACGGTGATGAACGGCATCGGCAGCCCCCCCGCGACGCAATTCACGATCGGCAATTCCCCCCCCCCCAAGATGACACTGATGATTGGCAACAGGCCTCCTTCTACCCCCGGCATCAACAGTGCTTCAGATCAGCAACGCAGTGCTCAGTCATAAGCTTCCCTTTGACTGAACTGCCTGGGCGGAAACAGGAAGCTGAGTCAGAGGGAAGCTTTGGATTGAGCACCGCGTTGCCGATCTGAAGTTCTGTTGATTCTGGGGTAGAAGGAGGCCCGTTGCCTATCTTAAGTGTCATTGCGGGGGCAGGGGGGGTGCGTTGCCGATCTTGTTGCCAAAATCAGAAAGGTGAGAGGAAGGGAGAGAGATGGGCCTGTGGTGGATGGAGAGATTGAGAGAAGGGGGCAGATGATGGAAGTGGGGAGAAGGGGGAGAGAAAAGAGGGCAGATGATGGAAGTGGAGAGAAGGAGGAGAGAGAGGGCAGAAGATGGAAGTGGAGAGAAGGGGGAGAGAGAAGAGGGAGAGCAAATGCTGAATGGAAGTGGAGAAAGAACACATACTGGATGGAAGGAGGGATAAAGAAAAAGAACATATGCTGGATGGGGGAAGAAGATAGAGTTAGTGAGATAGTGGAGGGGTGAAGGAAAGGGGTGTCATGCTATGGGTAGACACAATGAAAAGAGGGAAACTGAGGACTGCATAGTAAGAAAGAATTTAATTTAGACGGAGGCAGAAAATAAAGAAGGAAGACCAGAGAAGGAAAGGGAAGAGAGAGAGATGCCAGAGAACGGGAAAGGAGACAGAGATATCAGATCTGAGCGGAGGAAATGAGAAGAGAGAGATGCTAAAAACCACAGGGGGGAGGGAAAGAGAGATGAAAGGAGAAAGATGCCAGACCATGAGGGAACAGAGGGAAGAAAATGGATGCCAGACCAAAGGGGGGGGGTCTAGAGGAGAGATGGCAAGGGGAGACAGACAGTTTCTGGAAGGGGCAGACAGTGAATGGAACAGGCAGATGCTGGATTGAAGAGACAGAGTAGACGCTGGAAGGAAAAGAGTGAAAAGAAGATAAAAGCAGATACCAGAGACAACAAAAGCTAGAAAAAATCATTTTATTTCTATTTTGTCATTAGAATATATCAGATTTAAAATATATATCCTGCTAGAGACATAACTGGGGACTGCAAAGCCCAGGCAGTGCTTCTTTAGCTAGATGGAAAGGGTAGAGAAAGAGGGCACATGATGGAAGGAGGGGATAAATAAAAGGAGGGCACATAATGGGGGTAAAAGGATTAAGTTAGGAAAATACCGGAGGGGGTGAGGAAAAGAGGTGGCGAGCTGTAGGTAGATAGTAAAAAAGGAAATTGATGAGAGGATAGTAAGAACGTAATCTAGATGGATGCAGAAAATAAATTGAACAGGAAAATGAGGGAAGAAAGGGATTGCAGAAGAGAGGTGTGGGAGAGGGAAGGAGAGGAGAGAGATGCCAGACCAATGGGGGTGAAAGGAGAGATGGAAGGGGGAGGCATACGGTTTCTGGAAGGGGCATAGGAGAGAAGATGCCATATAGGGGCAGAGAGACGGCAGACAGTAGATGGAAGGAAGATGGAAGGAAGAGAGTAAACAAGAAGATAAGGAAAGCAAAAACCAGAGAAGACAAAGGTAGAACAAATATTTTCTATTTATTTATTGCTTTAGGAGACATGTGTCACTGTTTCTGTGGTGTTGCATTGTATGCAGAGTCTAGCTTCTTGCTGGTTCAATTTAACCTTTGTCTATGTATATGTATTTCTATTTTATCCCCCTTTTACAAAACTGTGGAGCATTTTTTAGCGCCAGCCGTGGTGGTAGCAGCTCTGATGCTCAGAATTCTATGAGCGTCAGAGCTGTTACCACCGCGGCTAAAATCCACACTACAGTTTTGTAAAAAAAAAAGGGGGGGGGGGGTTAGTTTGTGATGACATTCCATACTAGGCGAAGGTGTTTTCTGTGTTCTGTGTGTTCGAAAGACATGGTTTTCTGTTAGGATTGATGGTGTAGGATTGATCTGTACTAGTCTGGTTTGTTTAGTTTTACAATGGGCCTATTGATGTTGTACTGCTCACTGCATATGTAAGATGCTGCCTTTTCCTAGGTACTCATGTTGTGACGTGTGGCTTGTTACTAAAAATCATGTTTTTTGTACAGATGGGGGGATGTAAAAAAATGATGGGCCCCGGGTGTCACATATGCTAGGTACGCCACTGCAAAAGATTAAGGATTAAAACATTTCCCCTCATCCCCCCCCCCCACAAATTTTATTTACCTTGTATAGAATTGCTGGGTTCTAGCAGGAACATCCATCCTGTAGAAACATGGATTTTCTGCAGGCTGTAGTATCTTAGCAGGATATGTTAACAAGGAGCCTAAACTTTAGAGACCATCCTGGTTTCCTTTTACAGGCAGGAAGTAAGGACCCTGGGCTTTCGTGCATACTTTTCATCACGCATTTGTTCATTGCTCATATAGGTAAAAAAGAGCCCATGAACTGTGCACCAAAACTAAGCACCTAATCTGAAAATACTGTTTTAGATGTGTATTTACTCTCCTGACCTACCAACATTCCTAGAATACCTGTTTTTAATGAGGTTAAATGCACACATTGTTAAAGCTTACTCGTATGTAACTCTTGTTTGCCCAGAGAGCTTTGGGTGTGTTACTAAAAGTACGATTTAGAACTGTTTTTGGGGCCAGGGCCGGGGCTAGCAGCGCTAGAAGACCGGATGGCATAATAAATCCATCCATACTCCACATTCCTCTCGCCTAATAAGCCAGTATATATAAACTCCAATCAAATATTTACTCAGCCCAGGTGATGAAAAATAACAAATCACTTCTTTCAGCATCTATTAGTCAAAGTATTCAGTATAAACTTCTTTCCAAAGGTGGCATCAAACCAGTATGTAATGCTTACAGTGACTTTATTCAGATATATTAGAGTTTGCTGAAGAAAGCTCTTACTGGAACCTGGGTTGGCCACTGTTGGAAACAGGATACTGGGCTTGATGGACCTTCGGTCTGTCCCAGTATGACAATTCTTATGTTCTTGTGGTCTGTATTCTCTTTCTGGGATCCGGTTTCACAAAGGGCTGCTGTGAGATAAATGGATATTATTTGTCCAGAGGCTGAGCTCTCTGAGTCTGCAGGTACACAGACCTGGTAGATCTGTGGTCTCAAACTCGCAGCCCAGGGGCCACATGTGGCCCGCCAGGTACTATTTTGAGGCCCTCGGTATGTTTATCATAATCACAAAAGCAAAATAAAACAGTTTCTTGATCATATGTCTCTTTAGCTATAAATAACAATATTAGTATTAAGACTTAGCCAAAAAGAAAGATTTATGAACTATAAAGTTTTACCTCATGCAAAATTGTCATTTCTTTAATAAGACATTAACTAATTTTTTCTGAGGCCCTCTAAGAACATAAAAATCCAAAATGTGGCCCTGCAAAGGGTTTGAGTTTGAGATCACTGTGGTAGATGCTCCCTTCCTCTGTTTTGAGCTCACTACTAGGTTCTTTGCCCTGATGCTTTGCCTAAACAGATGGTTCTTCCACTGCTCCTTTACTTAATTCCTCCTCTGAAGGTAGAGCCTTCTAAGTTAAAAAAAAAGTCATCCAATTCACTCCAGCAGGGACATGGAAATTGCTGCCAAGCTGTTTCTGAATGGCAGAACCCATATGCCCTCTACAAATACATGTGTTTTAGCAGTCCTGAGGGGTGCAATTCTAATGCCAGGAGATCAAGCAAGTAGAGAGGTGCATGAAAAATCTGATTAAAATTTGGGTCATTTCCAGACCATTTTCAAATTTTTGGATATTCTTTCAGCTTGTTTGAAACCAGTGGCATAGCCAAATGGCTAATTTAGGGTGGGACTGAACCTAAACCCAAACTGAGTGGGAACAAAATATTGCCTCTAACATCGTGCACTCTCTCTCCCCTCCCCCCCTCCAGCTAAACAAAGAAATACCTGAACTGGTGGGGATTCCTAAGACTCATCATCTGAAGGTCTCCTCCTGAATGGAGTTTTTGCAACCTGGGCATCTGGCAGCCCCCCCCCCCCCCATGTAATTCTGTTTTACACATGTATTTGGGGAGAGGACGGGTGGCAACAGCTCGAGAATGCCCAGGTCACCAGCATACTAAAGGAACCCAAATTTTGAGTGGGCCTGAGCCCAAGGCGCTAGAATATTTTAGGGCTCCTTTTATTAAAAATTGTTAAGTAATAAATGTTCAAATTAAACAAGTTATCAGCACATAAGCATGGCAACTGTTACAGTGGTGGCATGACAAAACATGCTACTTCATGTATTAACTGCATGCTGTGTTGGGGTGGGAACTGGGCAGGTTATGGGCAGAGAACTGACACGGACTACACATTGCAATGAGTACAGGTTCATTTACTGCCTCCTAATCTGTGCCAACTGCTTAACACACAGTAAATAACATTTCAGTGCCGTTCATGCACAGGAAATACTGGGCATGCCCCAACAATCACCATGTCTTTGCAGTCTGCAAAGTGGAGTAGCCTGATGGTTAGTGCAGTGGGCTTTCATCCAGGCAAACTGGTGTTGTTTATTATCTATTTTAGTATACCACTTATTGCCTAAGTGGCTTACATTCAGGTACTCGAGTATCTTCCCTATCTGTCTCGGAAGCTCACACTCTATCTAGTGTACCTGAGGCAATGGGAGATTAAGGGGTCCTTTTACTAAGCCATGCTAGTGGTTTTAGCGTGCATGCTGCAATGCCCCGCACGCTAGATGCTAACGCCTCCATTGAGCTGGTGTTAGTTTTTCCGTGCAGCGCAGGAGGCAGCGCGCACTTAAAATGCTAGCACAGCTTAGTAAAAGGAGCCCTATGTGACTTGCCCAGGATTTGAACACACAACCTCAGGGTGCTAAGGCTGTAGTTTTAACCACTGCGTCCAGTGTAAACAATGAGCGTTAGCTACCCAGGAGCGCTTACGGATTTAATTCACCACTGCTGAAATCCATATGGTTTCTCAACTAGTGAAGCATAGGACAACTTGGACCCCTGAAAAAGAAGTGTTTCTCCGAAACACGAACCGTGTTGGGTCCGGTCCCCATGCACACGAGAGCCATCTTTTGGAACAAATTTTTATTGATTTTGAATAAAATTCCTGCAACTTGTACATTCTTCTCTGCAGTCTCTTTTTGTTTCTGGCTCTACTTGTTCACTGCAGACTCGTTGGATTTCTCTTTGTTTTTGCTTTAACCACTGTGCCACATACTCCCCCTTGGGCAAGTCTGTTAACCCTCCATTGTCCTAGGTTCAAAACTTATATCGTGAGCCAAGTGAGAAAGTACCTGCATAGAATATGTACACCACTGCATAGGTCCAGTAGCACTACAGAAATGCTTAATAGTAATAGCATATTCATTTTTTGCGGCAAAAGCATAGTAAATACCTCTTACCCCCTAATTCTATAAAAAGCACCAAAAATGATGTACATTGATTTGGCCATGTTCGCAAATTGCATACCCAATTTAATTGAACAAGCAGTTAATTACTGCCAATAATTGGCATTTTACCAAGCAATTTATTGGCATTAATTAGAATCAATTAAGGGTAATGTGCCTAAACTTTACCCAGAGTCAAAAAAGTGAGTGTGCACAAATGGGTGGATCAGGAGTGTTCCCTTGAATTACACACGTAATTACAGAATTAGGGACTCTATACCTAAATTTAAGAGGATTGAGGAATTGGGACTTATATACCGCCTGTTTTACAACCACACTCAAAGTGGTTTACATACAGGCACTTCAAGCATCTCCCCTATCTGTCCTGGTGGGCTCACGATATATTTAATTTAGGCACGAGCATTTGCACTATGTTATCACTAATGCAAATGGCCACACCTAAATTTAGTCACATTTCCCCAGGCACAAGCGCTATTCTGCAAACTGCGCCCAACTTTAAGAGTTAACCAATATTTTGGGTGCCATATATAGAATTTAGCTCTTAATGTGCAGAAATTTGTTTAACCTACAAATATGTAAAATATGTAAAACCTACAAGTATGTAAAATATGCAATACCGTAAATCAATTTTGCTTACGTTAATTTTTTTTAAAACAAATAAAAATCCCAATGTGCGCTAACAAAGTTACGCCAGTAGAGACCCTCCTAAATGGGTTTTTTTAATAATGTCTCTCTGCTTTATTTTTTTGACAGAGTACATTTTTGCTTTTAGACTGGACCTGCCTGTTGATACTAACACGCACACACACACACACACACATATGGCACGTTGAAAAATCTCATGCTTTAGACAGTTCACAGAATAACTCTGGCAACAGTCAATTACTGCCTTTTACACAAGATACAGAAATACTGCAATTACAATCGTTCGGGGAGAAAGTGACTGAAAAAGAAAACCACAGAAAAGGCACTTTAAAAACGTGTGGGTTTGCCTACAAAACACAGATTGAGAAATATGAAATCCCTGAATTTCATTAGTAGGTGTGGGGGTGTGTTTGCATGTCAGAGAAAGTTTCCTAATATATAATTGATGGCAAATCAAATTCTTGGCCTGCAATTTTGGCTTTAAAACTCTCGTGCTAATTAAGCAACAGTAACAGGCTCTGTTTCCATACACCATAAATTCTGAAATCCTGGTCTATTTAATTCTTGTCATTATAATTTTGACTGCAGATTTTTAGCTCAATGTTGCCAATATCTAGAATAAAGAAACAACATGAGGGTCAAATTTCCCAACTCCACTTCCTATTCCTTCATCAGATAAAGATCTAATAGGTCCATCTATTCTTCTGGTTATTCTGGTCTACACTGAAAAAAACTTAAACCAGTTGGCAGCTACAGAAGCTTCCTCACTTGTAAGGTATTGCTATTTAACATAAGAACATAAGGACATAAGAATTGCCACTGCTGGGTCAGACCAGTGGTCCATCGTGCCAAGCAGTCTGCTCACGTGGCGGCCCTTAGGTCAAAGACCAGTGCCCTAACTGAAACTAGCCTTACCTGCGTACGTTCTGATTCATCAGGAACTTGTCTAACTTTGTCTTGAATCCCTGGAGGGTGTTTTCCCCTATAACAGCCTCCGGAAGAGCGTTCCAGTTTTCTACCACTCTAAAGGGTGAAGAAGAACTTCCTTACATTTGTACGGAATCTATCCCCTTTTAACTTTAGAGAGTGCCCTCTCTACATTGGAGAGGGTGAACAACCTGTCTTTATCTACTAAATCTATTCCCTTCATTATCTTGAATGTTTCGATCATGTCCCCTCTCAGTCTCCTCTTTTCAAGGGAGAAGAGGCCCAGTTTCTCCAATCTCTCACTGTGAGGCAACTCCTCCAGCCCCTTAACCATTTTAGTCACTCTTCTCTGGACCCTTTCGAGTAGTACCGTGTCCTTCTTCATGTATGGCGACCACTGCTGGACGCAGTACTCCAGGTGAGGGCGCACTATGGCCCGGTACAGTGGCATGATGTTTTCATTGCCTCTCTCTTTTGTTCCCTAACATACTGAGGAGTTGATGCAGAAAGTCTTATGGTAGAGCCAGATCAGCGTATAGCTCTTTCATAAACTATCGCTCCAAAAACATCACAGCATGCTCTATAGAATGAGCCTGCAAATTACTACCACTTGCAAAATGTCATCCTTTTCATCGGTGCCTGTCATGACCGGATCAGGCACTAACAGATCCATTTATTTTTTGTAAAAATATGCTGGTGATCTGCAGTGGCCCCTGATCTTCCATCCTACCTGACTCATCCCAGCTCAATTCCATTCAACCCCCTACCACCACCAATATAACCCCCCATCCAAAATCTCTAGTGTCTCATGCCCCCTTCTGAAGAATGACCAGCAACCAGCCCCCAGCTCATCCCAACCCCCCCCCCAAAAAGGACAATTGTCCTCTGTTTTAAATATACTGCTTGTGTCTAGTAGTACCCCTCCTTCCTTAAGACCCACAGACTCCCTTCACCTCAAAAGAGGCAGGAGTATTGACCACTCACTCTCGGCCTCTGTTGCTGCCCTCTTCAAAATGATAGCAGCCTGTCCCACACAGTGCCCATCCAGCAGAAATTGTTCCTGTTTCTTTTGAGATACAGGGGTCTGGCAGGTTCTGGGTGATGCTAGACAATAGAAACTGTGGTCAGATAAGGATTGATTCCTGAGGAATTGCATTTATGACTACTATCTGCCAAATCACTCAACTCAGTTTCTAACACAGTCAACTACCTCAGCACTCATCTCTAGGATGCTCAGTTTTTTTTAATAAGCCTCCTAAGTGAGAGATTTACTGAAATTAATTTATATCTTAAACTTGATTGTACCACCCTTTATAGCCATTCTCACAAAATGTTCCACAGAATACTTAATAGAACAAGATCAAGTACAAGCAATTGCATTTCATAGTTAGTATGGTCATTCTATCAAATAATTTCATTATTACTATTAATTATTCTGTTATTAGTAGATCATCAGACTAACTGTACTCTTTCCTATTTATGAGAATGAACAACTTCTGCCCTTCTTTAATCCCCGAGAACCACTCCTGTCTCCAAAACATAACAGAGTAGAACTTTCAGTGCCAGAACTCCTCTGGGTTCTTCTAATCTGAGCATCTTTCATCTTGTCTAATTGCCTTTACACTTTTAACTTTCCTAGCTTAATGTGAACCTTCTTCTTTAAATAAAATATCTTCTCCTTTATCACATATAAAGGAGGGAATCTATAGGATCATTAGATTATCAAGAAGCAAGGGAGGATAAGGGCCATTGCGGAGAGACTGAATTAATTCTTTGCTTCGGTCTTTATGGAAGAAGACGAAAGAGAAAAATCCATAGCCTGCTACTGAGATAGACATGGGAGAAGTCACTGCTTGCCCTTAGATTGGTAGCATGGAATGTTGATACTATTTGGGTTTCTGCCAAGTACTTGTTAACTGGATTGGCTACTGTTGGAAACAGGTTATTGGTCTGACCTAGTATGGCAATTCTTATGTTCTTATATCCCTGCTGTGGAGTCATCAGTCCTTTCTTGGGTGAAGGCTTAAAAGCATTTATTTCATATTTTTTACTTTTCTCTCTCAAATTTTACATATTCCTTTTCCCTCTCATTGTGTGTGCAAATAGGTTCATAGACAATGGCGCGAAAGACAAAAGTGCGCGCCGACAATTGAGCGCAGCGGGCGCCGCCGCGCCGCTGCGCCGCTCTAAATTACAGTTTTTAGGGGCTCCGACAGGGGTTTTTGTTGGGAACCCCCCCAGTTTACTTAATAGACATCGCGCCGGCGTTATGGGGGGTTGTAACCCTCCACATTTTACTGTAAACTGAACTTTTTCCCTAAAAACAAGGAAAAAGTTAAGTTTTCAGTAAAATATGGGGGGTTACAACCCCCCACGCCCTCTACAACGCCCCCACAACGCGGCGCGATGTCTATTAAGTAAAGTGGGGGGGTTCCCCCCACGCCCCCCCGTCGGAGCACTAAAAACAGTAATTTAGAGCGGTGCGGCAGCGCGCGCTGCGCTCAATTGTCTGGGCGCGCCTTTGTCCCGACGCGCTTTTGACCTGACACCGTGCAAATAAGTAGGATTTAGTATGAACATAGTACACAATATTAGTATTATATGTGCATATACCTAGGATGATTGGTTATGGGATAAATGTGTCTGTATTTATGGGATAAATGTGTCATGAAAACCATCTCAGAAAATGTATTGTAACACCTTTACAGAAGCTCATGTAAACCGCTTTGAATTGACTCTCCAGTCATTAGTAGAGGTACAGTAGCTTTCAATGAACAATTCTTAAAACCCTTCCACAATTCCTCTTTTCATAATGTCCTCTCCAGTTTGCCCCCGAGCCTTTACAGAAAGAACCTTTAAGCTGGTGCCTGTTCCTTTAAACCCAAAGCAGAACAGCAAGCAAAAAAACAAAGAGTTCTGCTTGAGAGGGGAAGCCACTGGGCCAAGGCCTTAACTGTAGCAGAGTTAACAGCCCACAGGCAAAAGGACCAAGGAGTACAAAAATGTAAAATTAAAGTAACACACCTTCATTCTAGTGACTTCTAACACACTACATAATCCTTACTTCAGGCACAAAAGTGCAGACAGGATACAAAACACTGATGGGTCTCAAGGTCTATTAGATCTCAACATCTCCCTCGTAGTCTCCTTTGTTCTTCTTAATGCTCCTCAATCAGGCAAGTCTCAGGATACTTGCATCCAATTCTTCTTCATGTAGTCAGACCCTAGACAGGTACTGGACTCTGGTCTCCTCTCTTTGAATCCTATTAAATAAAAGGCCAGCCAAACCATCCCTGACAACCTCCTCTCTTGGTGAATAAAGACATATGAGTTGCCATGCTGGAACAAACCGAAGGTCCATCAAACCCAGTATCCTGTTTCTAACAGTGGCCAATCCTGGTCACATGTACCTGCAAGACCTCAAAAAAGTGAAACAGATTTTAAGCTGCTTGTCCTAGAAATAAGCAAATAATTTTTCCAAGTCGCTCTTAATAATAGGTTATAGACTTTTCTTTTAGAAAATTATCCAAACATTTTTTAAAACTCTGCTAAGCTAACAGCCTTCACCACATTTTCTGGCAATGAATTCCAGAATTTAACTACACTTGAGTGATAAAATATTTTCTCTGGTTAGTTTTAATCTACTACTTGGTTGTTTCATTGCATGCCTCCTAGTCCTAATATAATAGTTCTGGACTGAAAATATCAACACATCTTTCCTCCTGCTCTCAACTAAGAAGAGTATATATGAGTGAGAGGAATGATTTGTAAACCAAATTGCTCTTCTAATGCTCTCTGTTTAATGCTTCTTACTCAGCCACTCCTCTATGTTAAGGATTTTCTGTTACTATTTTCGGTGTTAAGCAGATCTAGGGAGACACCCTCAATGAAATCTTCAAATGACCCCTGAGGCAGGCACTGTGCCGAAACGCTGGATGTCAGGCTCTGGTATGGAATAAACTTACCGCACCTTAGTAAAAGAGGGCCATAGTCTCCAGATGCACTTTTTGGTTGCCTGTGCTTCTGTCGGTTTCTGACTACATTTCTATGCTGGTATTTCCCTGTGCTTTGCTACCTGACAGGAGGGGATTCAGGTGGTGAAAGGCCACTTAAATAGTACTACCATTTATAGCACCATGCGCTCGGCCATTGTCTGTTGAAAGCCAGACCTTGATTTTGCACTGGTCACCTAGCACCTGCACAGCATTCTTTCTTTTCTGCTTGCTAGATGTTCAAACTCTTGAAAGCGTCCTGCACTTTAGATGGCAAAATGACTGAATTTAAGCTTAAGAAGGGTACAAAATTAGCCAGGGGTCTGCTCTATTCTACCCACCTTCCCTTCCGTCACCCATCATATGAATCTCCTCTTTCAATTTTTAACCTTGCAATTTGCAAATTTGGCTTTACATTTGAGATAATAGAAACATAGAAACATGATGGAAGATAAAGGCCAAATAGCCCATCTAGTCTGCCCATCCTCAGTAACCATTACACTTCTCCCTCCGTATTCGCTGTGATAGGGAACTAACAGAACCGCAAATACAGAAAAACTGCAAATAACTTTTTCATATGTTATTCATTGTTTTCTATTAAAAACCATCCCGAATATGGTAAAAACCATGAAAAACATGATGGGAGACCTGGCCTGTTCCTGAAGGAGAGGCAAAAAACAGTGAAGAAAGCGCTGGGAATCAGCAATTTTTTCCTGTAAATCCTTGGAATCAGTGATTTCTCTATGCAAGCTGATGTAATTTGGAGGAGGAGCCAGCAAGCTTAAAACCATGAATAATTGAAACTGCGATTGCTGAAACCGCGAATACGGAGGGAGAAGTGTATCTCTCTCTGAGAGATCCCACACCTTCTTGAATTCAGACACAGTCTTTGTCTTCACCACTTCTTCCTAGAGAATGATCCACATATCTACCACCCTTGCTGTAAAAAAATATTTATTTAATCTGGAGCCTATCACCTCTTAACTTCATCCTATGCCCTCACATTCCAGTGCTTCCTTTCAATTGAAAGAGACTTGACTCATGTGCATTTATGCCACGTAGGTATTTAAATGCCTCTATCATATCTTCCTTCTCCCACCTCTCCTCTAAAATATACATACTGAGATCTTTAAGTCTGTCCCTATATGCCTTAAATTAGGAAGACCACACATCATTTTAGTAGTCTTCTTCTGGACCAACTCCATCCTTTTTATATCTTTTTGAATGTGCGTTCTCCAGAATTGTACACAATATTCTAAATGAGGTCTCACTAGAGTCTTATATAGGGGCATCAATACTTCCTTTTTTCTACTAGCCATACTTCTTCCTAGGCACTCTTGCATTCTTCTAGCTTTCAATGTCACCTTTTCAACTTGTTTGGCCACCTTAAGATCATCACATACAATCACACCCAAATACCGCTCTTCTGTCGTGCACATAAGTTCTTCACCCCCTAAACTGTACCTTTCCTTCGGGGATTTTTCAGCCCAAATGCATAACCTTGCATTTCTTAGCATTAAATTTTGGCTGCCAAATTTCAGACCATTCTTCAAGCTTTGCTAGGTCTTTCTTCATGTAATTCACACCATCCGGGGTGTCTACTCTATTGCAGATTTTGGTATCATCCACAAAGAGGCAAATCTTACCTGACAGCCCTTCAGCAATATCGCTTATAAAAATGTTGAAAAGAACAGGCCCAAGAACAGAACCTTGAGACATCCCTTTCCTCAGAGCGATCTTCATTGACCACTACCCTCTGTCATCTTCCACTTAACCAGTTCCTGACCCAGTCAGTGAATTTGAGGCCTATCACAAGAGCACTCAGTTTATTTATTAGACTTCTGTATGGTACACTCTCAAAGGCTTTGCTAAAATCTAAATACACCACATCTAGTGCACTCCCTCTACCCAGTTCTCTGGTTACCTATTCAAAGAAATCAATCAGATTTGTCTGACAAGACCTACCTCTAGTGAATCCATGTTGCCTCTGATCCTGTAATCCATAGGATTCCAGAAACTTCACTATTTTCTCCTGGTAGGAATACTGGACTAGGTATTCTGCTATTTATTCCAAAAGTCTGGTGCCTTTGTTCATACCATTTTTTCATGGTTTGAAAAGCACATGCATCCAAACTGTTTATGTAAAAACTAGTCATCTGTTCTGTTGCTGTGGTTCCATATACAGTAAAACCTTGGTTTGCAAGCATAATTTGTTCCAGAAGCATGCTTGTAATCCAAAACACTCGTATATCAAAGCAAATTTCCCCCTAGGAAATAATGGAAACTCAGACGATTCGTTCCACAACCCAAAAACTTTAATACAAAATACTATATGTAATTGTATTGCAAGACCTCGCTCATTTAGAATAGTCACTACACTCCTGCAGCGTCAGAGAGAGAACCATCGGCTCCGTTGTGATGATGTGACGTGTGTATGCTGTATGTACTTGCATTGAAAGCCTTTGCTCGTTTAGAACAGTCACTTCACCTTGCAGCGTCAGAGAGAGAAGAACCATCAGCTCAGCTGTGATGTGTGTATACTATATGTACTTACCTTTCTTGTATATCAAATTAAAATTTAATAAAATGTTTTGCTTGTCTTGCAAAACACTTGCAAACCAACATACTTGCAATCCAAGATTTTACTGTATTCTAAGTGAGCTAGGTTCTGTAATATATTTTTTTCTACAAAAACTACTGTACAATGGTTGAATTGTCTTTTATAATTTACAATGTGTGCCTAGAGACTAAGGGGAGGACTTTTCCCTGTCTGTGATTCAGTGTTTCTCTATTACTGTTGACTAGCAGATTTCTCACTGCCCCTCCTCCTTACTTTCTGATTTTCTTTTTCTTTTTAGGGCAACTCTTATGTACTACTAGCTGATGCCCCGGCGTTGCACGGGTATTTAATTATAGCAATAACACTGTAAATGGATTCAAATAAAGATACTTTATAGTGGTGAATGAAATTATTTTGTAACAGCTTTATAAAAAGTACAATATTCAAATTATAATGTGAAATATTTGACAAAATGAATACAATACAACTAACACAAAACTTCATTATAAACAACATTTTTAGTTTCACCTCCAGGAGCAAGAACATATAAATTCTTGGGTGAACCCACCCTTGAACAAGCAACATAGAGTTGTCCATGGGAAAAACAGGGGGATCTTAAATCCACTCCACAGTATGTAATAGTCTGTCCCTGTGATTTGTTGATTGTGATAGAGAATGCAAGTCTCACTGGAATTTGCAATCTCTTAAACTGAAAAGGAAGATCTGTTGGAATAAGTGGCATCCAAAAGTTTCAGTATTGATTTAAACAACTCAATATGTGGATACTCAGGTTGAAAAGAAACTCCATGCAGTTTTTTCCCGGTTCAGAATGGAACCTGTGTTCCTAGTTCAGCATATGTGAGTACTCATGTAATGTAATAACATTATGAACTGGGGTGCATGAAGGAAACAGTTACAAACACAGTTAGAACATACAAACTCTATATGTATGGTGTCCGTGGTAGAATAGAAACGATGTCCCTAGTGGTTATAGTGTCATAGAAAGTGTTTTATAGTTGGAATTACTGTGAGAATGGCAGCTTTTTACATCCTTTTCATTGACATGAATGGGTGAAATCTCATTTTCTGTTTGTAGCTCCGCCCACGTGTGCAGGCGGGCCACGAGACCCCCAGAACATATCACCCCAGGTAGTGAGGGATCTGCATACCAAGTTTCGTTCAATTCGGTCAAGCCGTATTTGAAGTACTGTGAGAATGGCAGCTTTTTACAATTTTACCATTGACATGAATGGATGAAATCTGATGTTCTGTTTGTAGCTCCGCCCACGTGAGCAGGTGGGCCACGAGACTCCCAGAACATATCACCCCAGGTAGTTGGAATTACTGTGAGAATGGCAGCTTTTTACATTTTTTCCATTGACATGAATGGGTGAAATCTGATATTCTGTTTGTAGCTCCGCCCACGTGTGCAGGTGGGCCGCGAGACCCCCAGAACATATCACCCCAGGTAGTGAGGGATCTGCATACCAAGTTTCGTTCAAATCGGTCAAGCCGTTTTTGCGTGATCACGGCACATACACACACACACACATACCTCCGATTTTATATATATAGATAAAATGAAGCACTTAAATATAATAAGAACATAAGAATTTCCCTGGGACTAAACCCCTCAACTATCAAAAGTATAGTTCTCACCACCTCTTGAAACCCCTCCCCCCAGGCTAATCCTCTAGTTTCTCTCCCTCGCTCGTATTCATCCCCTACCACTGCCAGAATCCCTACAGGGCAATGTTCCCTCTAAGCCAAGAAAGCAGATGTGCAAGTCATGATGTGTTCTTAGCAGCAGTTGGTTTGGGCGGGGCCGGCGTGTGGTGGGGGGGGGGGGGGGTGCAAAGACAAGCAATTTTTTAAAATGATGCCTAATTATATTAAAAAATTGAGAATTTAAATTATTTCTGTTGAACTGGAAAGAAAATATAAAATATATGTATTCTCATATACATATTAAAACAATATTTAAAAGTAACTTAAATAGGAATACTGTAATGTGAAAAAGTATTAACCCCTCCCCCTCCCCCTTCATTCTATTTTCCCCTTTTGTTGCACTATGTCACACTGCACTACAATCATAGAATAATTTCCCTAGTAATGTTTTTGGTAGGTTGCCAAAGGGCCACCAGGCTTCAGCTCCACTAGCCTTTAGTTTGCTGATTACCAAACATGGTCAGAGCAGCCAGCTGAGAACTAGGGAAGCCAGGGCTGAAATTCCACTGATGCTGCTTGAGATCTTGGCCGAGTCATTTAACCCTCCATTGCCTCAGATACAAAACTTAAAAACTGTAAGCCCTCAAGCGACATGAAAAATACCTGCTGCACTTGAATGTAATTTGCCTTGAGCCATTATTTAGAAAGATATAGGGCTCCTTTCACAAAAGCGCACTAGCGTTTAGCGATTAGCGTGCGCTACCCCAAAAAACTACCATCTGCTCAAGAGGAGGCGGTAGCAGCTAGCACGCACAGCATTTTAGTACGTGTGGCATTTTAGCACGCACTATTCCGCACATTAAGGCCCTAACGCACTTTGTAAAAGGAGCCCATAATCTAAATCCAAATCCAAAATCCAATACCAGGTTTAGAGTAAACTTATGTAAGTAATACAAAACACTACAAATGTCACTCACGACCTACAAATACAGATCATCACCCAGTACAGAAAAAGTACTCACAATATAAAAATAGAAATAAAAATTAAACTGAACCCCCCAAGAAGTCAGATTCTTCATACAGTGCAACACCAGAGAAAGAGAAAACAATGTGTGAACTGTGCAAAATATAGAGAAAGCAGTCTAATATATTCCAACCACTACATTATAAATGAACATGCAAATAAAACAAAAAAAAAATGCACCCTAGGACTAGAACTTAACACTAGCATTGAGCTGGCATTATTCTAGAAGCGTACCGTACGGTAATTTTGTGCATGCGCTAAAAACGCTAGCGCTCCTTAGTAAAAGGAGCCCTAAATGTATTTTTCAATTAGCTTTCAGAGGTCAAAACCTCCTTCCTCAGGTCCTTATGGTATCCTTCCTGACCTAAGGAAGAATGTTTTGGTCTCTAACGTTAGTCAAAAAAGGTATTAAAATTAATCCAATATAAAGGTAACACCTTATTTCCATTTTCTATTTTTACTTATTAATGTTTATTAACACAGCTACCACACTACTGTCTCTTAAACTAAAAATAAAATTATTTTTTTCTACCTTTGTTGTCTGATTATTTACTTTTTTCAGTTGTGTTGGTATCAGTCTCTAGTTTATAGCAGCAACCCTTTTGCTTCCCCCATTCCATCATTTCCCTCCTCTCTATCTCCACTCCCACCCCACACAAACATCTACTCTCTCTCTCTTCTGTTCTATCCAAAATCTGTCTTCCATACTTCTATACAGCATCTGTCCTCTCTCTCCTCTTCCATTCCTATCTTCAAGCAGGTCTGCTGTTGTCATCATTTGGCTCTTTTTAATATAATCCGTTAACCCTGGGTGCAACCCATCCCAATTATCTAGCCATATCTACCTAGATTGCTGCTTGTCCCCTAATTTAAAAAAGACAGAAAACTATAGGATTTCTTTTCCCCAAGTTTTTATTAGGTGTTTATATACCGCCTATCAAGGTTATGTAAGCGGTTTTACAATCAGGTACTCAAGCATTTTCCATATCTGTCCTGATGGCCTCACAATCTATCTAACGCACCTGGGGCTATGAAGGACTGAGTGACTTGCCTAGGGTCACAAGGAGCAGCGCAGGGTTTTGAACCCACAACCCCAGGGTGCTGAGGCTGTAGCTCCAACCACTTCGCCTATAAGGTTTTGATCACTTCATTGTGCTTTTCCAGGATATATATATATATATATATATATATATATATATATATATATATATATATATATACCCTCAATTGAACAGCTTCTGGCTGATATTCAGCCAGCAAGACAATTTTTTTTTATCCGCCGATGGCACTAAAACTGTAAATTCAAAGCCAGGCCCTCAACACTAAATTTCCTTTTTTTTAAGTTGGCTAGCTATGGGTTAACACAAAGATAGGATAGCTATTTATGTGGTCCTATTGAATGCACTAAACTTGGGGCTCCTTTTACTAAATCGCAGAAGAGCTTCTTACTGGGGGCCGGCGAGGTAAATGCTCTGATGCTCATTAAATTCTTATGAGCGTCAGAGCTTTACCTCACTGGCCTGTGAGGGGGACCAGTCAAGTGCTACTGCAAATGACTGGTTAGTGCCGATCTTAAAAGTTGGCTATGTTGCAGAGGTAGAGTCTAGTTAAACATAGAAACATAGAAATAGATGGCAGATAAGGGCCACGGCCCATCTAGTCTGCCCACCCCAATGACCCTCCCCTACCTTTCTCTGTGAATAGATCCCACGTGTCTATCCCATTTGGCCTTAAAATCAGGCACGCTGCTGGCCTCAATAACCTGAAGTGGAAGACTATTCCAGCGATCAACCACCCTTTCAGTGAAAAAGAATTTCCTGGTGTCCCCGTGCAGTTTCCCGCCCCTGATTTTCCACAGATGCCCCCAATATTCAGACCTAACGCAGTGCCACTCAATGCTAAACTTTCTGAGGTCTGTTTAGCTCTGAATGGCACTGTTGAAGTCTTTAAGTCATAAAAAATTAAATTTAAAGGATTTAGCCGATGTAGAAACCCCTGAGAATTGCTGGTATTAACAATTGTGTGAAGACTTTGGCATTTTTGTGGCTAGATAGTACAGACTCCAGGGAATCGTTTGCCAGGAAAGACCCAGTTAGTTATGTACTCTTAGCTACCCGAATTGCAGCAAATTGTACACAAGCCAATTCACCCTCCCAAGCAACTAAAGCTCAAAATATAATGGGCCTTTTGAAGAAGTCAACTGCAATTTTCATAGTTATTGGTCTTCACTTTCTAGCTGTTTTCCTCTATGCAAATGGATTAGATTTTAAATTGGGTGATGACTGGCATTTCTTGGTCCAGAAGATTGGAATCGTTATGCCACACCACCATTGTAACGGTTATGAAAAGTTAAAAATAAAGGGCTCCAGAAAACAATCTTTTTTTTTATGTTATTAATGTAACATGAAGCAAGGTACTGATATCAGGAAGGATAATTGCAGTATGTATGTAACCGTGCAGTATGTATGTAACCGTGCAGCCTCAAGGAAAGCGAACAAAATGTTGGTATCATTAAGAAAGGTATCACAACCAGGACGAAGGAAGTCATCCTGCCACTGTATCGTGCAATGGTGCGCCCGCACCTGGAGTACTGTGTCCAGTACTGGTCGCCGTACCTCAAGAAGGACATGGCGGTACTTGAGAGAGTCTAGAGAAGAGCAACTAAGCTAATAAAGGGTATGGGGGACCTCTCATATACTGACAGACTGAAAAAGCTGGGGCTTTTCTCGCTGGAAAAGCGATGACTTAAGAGGAGACATGAGAGAAACCTTCAAGATCATGAAGGGCATAGAAAAAGTGGACAGGGACAGATTTTTCAAACTATGGGGAACCACAAGTACAAGGGGGCACTCGGAGAAATTGAAAGGGGAAAGGTTTAGAACAAACGCCAGGAAGTTCTTTTTCACTCAGAGGGTGGTGGATACATGGAACGCGCTACCGGAGGATGTGATAAGCAGAAGCACGCTACAGGGCTTCAAAGAAGGTCTGGACAGGTACCTGGAGGACAAAGGGGATAGAGGGGTACAGATAAGAGTAGAGGTAAGGTTAAAGGGATAGGATTAGAGGTAATTTATAAAATTAGTCAGAGACCACTGTTCAGGCAGTGGGCCTGATGGGCCGCCGCGGGAGCGGACCGCTGGGCGAGATGGACCTCTGGTCTGCCTCAGCAGAGGCAACTTCTTATGTTCTTACTGAACCGAGGCAGAAACTGCTTGGAAACAAAAACTATTTCTCCAGTGTAATAAAGATTCAAAGTGTGGATTTTCCCCCCTTTTATTAAAAAAAAAAAAAGAAAGGGCTCCTTTTACGAAGCCACATTAGGCTTTTTATTTTATTGCCGGCAGTGGCAGTATTAGCTCCGACGCTCATAGAATTCATATGAGCGTCGGAGCTAAAACCGCCATGGCCGGCGATAAAAAAGCTTAACGCAGCTTCATAAAGGGGGGGTGGGGGGAGGAGTGAACAAATAAATCACTGAAAAAAACGAAAAGAAATGAAAGACAGATTTAAGCATGGACATATAACAAATATTATGCATTTGTGGTCTGCTGCACAACAAACATCCTGTAAGGTTTGGAAAGACCATAGGTTAAAATATTAATGAGACCATGCGTGAGAATCATGTGGCAAGTGATGGGGGGGGGGGGGGGGAGAGGGGGGCAAGAACAAAGAAAAGGAAAGGGTGAGAATGTTTCCAGTAAAAGCACAAGGCACAACCGCATGGGGTGGAGGTGGTGAGGGGGAGATAGAAGATGAAAAGATCATATCCCCAAGAAATTATTATAAGCTTTAACTTTCCTTCATTCTCATGCTCATCCCTCTTCCCACTCCCCCCGATGTTTTACATGTGGTTAAGCTACTGACAGACATTAAGTAACCGGAGGTCCAAAGTTAACTACAGAGTTCTCCCTTTTATTAGACTAATACTTAAACAGTTAGATCACGTTTCTTGCCTTAGATTTTTTTTCTTCCCATGAAGCAGAAAGTACATTTCATATAGGCACTGTAATCTATTCCGATTTTCCAGATTCTCTGCTGAGGTTTTTTTGATCAGAGTCTGACTGTGTGTAAATCAAGCGGAGAAAGTATGGAAAGAGAGAACTTGGAGATATAAAAATACCAGACGGAGTCTTGCACCTTCAGTTTCTTTCAGGCTTCTCAATTAAGAGTTATAAATAGTACTTTGTGTGGAACTACTTATGTCTATACTCATTAGAAGCTTCCTATGTAAAATATGTGAGCTCCCTCTGATGTTAGCGTTGCCTCTGATGGAAGAAAAGGGCGAGGCAAGGCACTAGAGCGCTTACTGCCAGAAATAATTGTGAACACACACACACACACACACACACACACACACAATATTTCCCCAAAGCTCCTGGAAATTGAGGGCTCCTTTTAAAAAGCCGTGCACGCAACACGCTAATGCCTCCATAGAGCTGGCATTAGTATTTTTTTGTGTAGCGCGGGGTTAGTAAAAGGAGCCCTCAGTGTATGAAGGATTTGGAGAATGAAAAAGCATAGCCCCAATAATTATTTTACCAGCCACACAAGATATAGTACTGCAAAATACTAGCGATTTCTGTCCTGAGGGAGATTTTCAACCAAGTTCACAATTGTCAGCCCTTTAGGGACAGAGAATGTGCCTCTATGTACTATAGAAACCACTTTGGTTGTTCCACAGAAAGGCAGTAGATCAAGAATCTAGCAATAATAACCACCACTGAAAATATGTAAGGTTTGGGTAATGGAACTGTAGGAAAGACAGACATTTTGGGGAGGGAGGGGGGGGTTCCAGTTCAATCAGAATAGAAACAGAGAAAATGATGGCAGATAAAAAGCACATGAACTTTTTTTTTTTAAACAGAAAGGGTGGTAGATGCATGGAACAGTCTCCCAGAAGAGGTGGTGGAGACAGAGACTGTGTCTGAATTCAAGAGGGCCTGGGATAGGCACGTGGGATCTCTCGGAGAGAGGAAGAGATAATGGTTACTGCGGATGGGCAGACTGGACGGGCCATTTGGCCTTTATCTGCATCATGTTTCTATTTAGTCTGCCCATCCACACCAACTTCCAAACCGCTCAGAATTGAGTCCCCAGTCATTAGTAGCGGTATATAAGCTTCCAATAAACAATAAAAGCCTTCTCTCTCTCTTAGAGATCCTATGTATTTACGTAATACCATTCTGAATTCAAATACATTTCTCCTCTCCACCACCTCCACTGGGAGATTGTTACACACATCCAACAGCCTTTCCATAAAAAAATATTTCTTTACATTACTCCTGCATCTCTCCCCTTCCTTCTTCATCCTATGATTTGTCCTTCTAGAGCTTCCTTTCAACTGTTATGTTTTTATACCACATGGATTATGGGCTCCTTTTACTAAAGTGCGCTAGCGTTTTTAGCGCGCACTGCATTGCCACACGCTCTAACCCTGCGCTATGTGCCAAGAACTAACGCCAGCTCAATGCTGGCATTAGCGTCTAGCGCACGTAGCAATGCAGTGCGCGCTATGCGTGTGCTAAAACCGCTAGCACAGCTTAGTAAAAGGAGCCCTATATCTCCCCTCTCCCACCTTTCTTCCATAGTATACATATTGTCTTCTTACGCATTACGATGAAGACCGAAGTGAGCTTACTTTTTTAAAAAACTTAAGGTAAAGTTAAAAACTTTTTACTATAACCAGGCTTTTGAGGGATTTTTCCCTCCCATTATTTTGCCACAAAACTTAATTTGACAATGTAAGGCCTCTGCTGGGTTTTCTGTGCAGATTTTTTTTAACACTGTGATTGATTTGACATTGTAATTATTCTATTTTTTTCTGTCTATCTTCTCTGTCCTATCTAATTTATGGAGTTCCTTTCCATTTTCAGTTTTATGTACATTCCTTTATCTATAAACTGCTTGGGTCAGTCAATGTCAGAGCGGTATATCAAATTCATAATAAACATAAACACTGACCATTTCAGTAGCCATTCGCTAGACGCCTTCCTATTTACACTTCCCGTTCAATATTTGTGGGGGTTAGGGGCAGAGCTGGCCCGCGGCTATTTTAAAAATGCGAATAACTTTTAGGGCCAACTCTGACCCACCCCCTCCTCCCTCCTGCTTCCTGAACCTCTCCCCCGCCTCCCTCCTGCCTCCCGGACTTCTCCCCCACCTCCCGGACCTCTATACAGCTTATCCAGTGCTAGCTGTCTATTCTCAGCTTTGTCCTAAGTAAAGAAATCAAGATTGTGAGCCCCCTAGGGACAGAGAAAGTATGTCATGTGTAAACCACGTTGTACCATAGAAATGCAGTATATTAAGAATCTAACCAATACAAAGTATCTGGGATTTTTCTCTTATTTAAAATCCTTTCCCATCTCACCTGTCCCATGCATGTTGAGTGAGTGCGCAGAGCAGTGGCAGCTGAACTTGGCATTAGCAAAAGCTAGAGTATGTCTCATTTTTTAAAAATATATTTGTCTTTGCTAAGGGGAATGCGACAAAATAGTTTCCTTGAATGTTAGAAGTTCAATGGTGTTTGTGACTTACCTGTGTGGTTTAGAAAAACTGTTCTTTATCAGATCACATGACTATTTGTATAATTTGAGAGTTTTAGGTTTGTATGCAGATTTATAACTGGAACTATAAAGTCTGAAAATTTACTATAACAATATAGTTTCCTATGTGATCAGCCTTCCAGAAATTTCCTGTAAGAGCCATGTCAAGAATGCAATATGTAGTAATCCAAGTTGTTTTAGCATGGGTAAAAGCCTGGCATAAGAACATAAGAATTGCCATACTGAAGGTCTATCAAGCCCAGTGGCCACAAGGACCTGGCAAGATCCCAAGGAGCAAAACAGATTTTATGCTGTTTATACTAAGAATAAGCAGTGGATTTCCCCAAGTCCATCTTAATAATAGCTTAGGATTTCTCATTTAGGAAATCATCTAAACCATTTTTAAACCCCGCTAAGCTGCTTTCACCACATTCTCCGGCAACTAATTCCAGAGTTTAAATACACGTCGAGTGAAAAAAATATTTTCTCTGGTTTGTTTTAAATCTACTACTTAGTAGCTCCATCACATGCCTCCTAGTCCTAGTATTTTTGGAAAGCGTAAACAAACAATTCACTCTTTGGGTCTTGGCCAGGTACTAGTGGCCTGGATTGGCCACCTTGAGAACGGGCTACTGGGCTTGATGGACTGATGGTCTGACCCAGTAAGGCTATTCTTATGTTCATCTACTCATTCTACTCCACTCAGTATTTTAAAGAATTCTATCATATCTCCCCTGAGCCATCTCTTCTCCAGGCTGAAGAACCCTAGCCACTTTGGCATTTCTTCTTAGGGAAGTCGTCCCATCCCGTTTCTCATTTTTTGTCACCCTTTTCCGTACCTTTTCTAATTAAGCTATTGTATATCTTTTTTTCAGATGTGGCAACCAGAATTACACAAAGTCTCTGAGGTGTGGTCACACCATGGAGTGATACAAGTACATCATAACATTCTTATCTTTGTTTTCCATTCCTTTCCTGATAATTCCTAAAATTCTATTGTCTGTCTTTGCTGCTGCCACACACCGAGTTGAGGGTTTCAACATATCCTCAATGGATGACACCTAGATCCTTTTCCTGGGAGGTGACTCCTAATGTGGAGCCCTGTATCACATTACTATAGTTTGTATTCTTCTTTGCACTTGCTCACATTAAATGTAATCTGCTATTTTAATGCTCAGTCTCTCAGTCCTCTTGCAATTTTTCACAATCTTTTTGCAATTTAACAACTTTATGTTATCAGCAAGTTTAATTATCTAACTATTTATTCCCACCTCTAAATATGTTAAAAAGTAGCAGTCCCAGCATAAACCTCTGGGGAACCCAACTATTTATCCTTCTCCACTGAGAACAATGACCATTTAAACCTACTCTCTGTTTTCTATCTTTTAACCAGTTCTTAATCCATAATAGGACATTACCTCCTATCCCATGACTTTCTAATTTCCTAAGAAGTCTTTCATGAGATACTTTGTCAAATGCCTTTTGAAAATCCAAATACACAATATCAACTGGCTCACTTTCATCCACATGTTTACGTATTCGCCCCTTTGAAGCAATGTAGTAGGTGAGGCACGATTTTGTCCAGGCATTTCATTGAAACAAGGGTTGGTTGTATTTAGGAAGAACTGTGTATTAGATCAATTACAATGATGTTCTGTTAAATTTGTTGATGTAAATGATGTTTTTTAAAATACATTTTGTAAACATCTAAATAAATCGATATCTTCTTTGTTTCATTAATCTATGCTTAAGTATATGCTCTGTCATGCACATGGGATCTCTCAGAGAAAGAGATAATGGTTACTGTGGATGGGCAGACTAGATGGGCCATTTGGCCTTTATCTACCGTCATGTTTCTATTTTGTATACAGGTAAATAGAAAACTCTTATTACAGTATTCAGATAGATTTAGAAGCTTGTTGTTTCACAGGCTTAATCCTGCCACTGGAGTCTTTTTCAAATCAAAGTTAAAATTACAGCTAACTTTTAGCCATGCTTCAGCCTTGACATGCAGTATCGGAATTGTCAGAGAGATTAAAGGAAAAACTTCCTACACTGGCAGTCTTTACCCATCAATTGTGGTAGCACAAGCTAGAGAGCTGCTCTCTCTTCTCGGGCCTCCCTGACTTAGCTGTGCTGAAGGGGTTTTTTTCTTTTTGGGCCCCAACCTCACTGCTCTGCTTATGCTGAGACATCTCTTCTTTGCTCTTTAGTTTGTTCTTTAAGGTGGTTCTATGAATGTGAGGAAGTGCCATTAAGGAGGAGCAGTTACTTCTATACACTCCCCTCACATAGGTCTATATGAAAACCTGACAAATGTTCCGCCTACTTGGACTAGAAACTCAATGATTCATCTAGGCTCTTCCTAGACAGCTAGATTTACTCATTTCTACTGCTTTGGTACCATACACTTCCATTCTTGTGTACATTTTGGTTGAAATTCTGTTTTACCTCAAGCATGTTTTGGCAAGTATGGTAAATAAGACAATCACCAGTGTTGATGTAGAAAATATTCAGCATATCTGTATGCCTACAGTAATTTGTGAGTAGCGGTAATGATCATATATCGTGCTTCCCCAAAAATAAGACCTACCCCACAAATAAGCCCTAGCATGATTTTCGGGGTAGGTCTTAATATAAACCCTACCCTCGAAAATAAGCCCCAGTCATAGGCAGCTGCACTTCTCCCTGAACCACCCCCGCCATGCAGCCGAACCCCCGCTGATCCTGCATCCTTCCCTCCCAACCAATCCCCGCCACCCGCAACCATAAATATCTTCCAGCAGAGGAGTGTTGGGCCATCAGCACTCACACGCTGCTTTGCAGCCTTCTCGCTGGGGCCTTCTGCCGGAAGGTATTTATGGTCACGGTTGGCGGGGATCGGTTGGGAGGGAAGGATGGAGGGTCAGCGGGGGTTGGCGTTCGGCTGCGCGGCAGGGGTGGTGGCAGTTGCTCAAGGGTTCTGCTGCACGAGGGATGGGAGGGAGGGAAGGATGGAAGCTGGGCAAAGGGTTCTGCTGCACGAGGGATGGGAGGCATGGAGGGATAGAAAGATGCTGCAGAGGGAAGGCACAAGGGGATGGGTGATAGGGGAGGAAAGATGTTGCACATGTGGGGCAAAGAGGAAGAATTGGAGTGAAGGAGAGGAAGGGAGAGATGATCATGCACATGAAAGAAATAAGCCCTACCTGAAAATAAGACCTTTTTTGGGCCCTAAATGATTATAAGACTGTCTTTTTTTCAAGGAAACACGCTAATTCAATTATCAACAACTGCCTCAAGGTCTATAAGGAACATTCACTCTATATCGGAGAATTCATCCCCATTAGTGAGTTTGAATTATTCTCATTGGCCTCATTAGCAGGAAAACTCATGAGAAGAAAAAAAACTCCCAGTTTTGGAGAAAACACTTCTCAGATTAAAAAACTGCTAGACTTAGTATTGATCAAATTCTAACCATTAATCACAGAATGACATAAAGAGTCTTAAGCCTTCGTGATTGAGTACAGCAGATCTTTACACCAAACCAAAATAAATTTTAAAAACATCCAATATGACTTAGCTCGCACTCCAGCAGTCCTTTCTTGCTAACGGAACTAGTCAGTCAGTAGGTTGTGCTGCAAGCGGTTCAAAAAATCTCAGAAGCAAATATCAAAGATCCACTCTCTCTCTGGAATCTTGACAAGAGGCTCTGGCCAAAGGCCTTGTTTCGCACTTGCAAGGTATCCGGCCTAATCACATTATGGAGACTGAGGGCTCCTTTTACTAAGGTGCGCTAGCGTTTTTAGCACACGCAGGATATTACTGAGCGCTACGCGGCTAGAACTAATGCCAGCTCAATGCTGGCGTTAGCATCTAGCGCACACGACAATGCCCTAACGCAGCTTCATAAAAGGAGCCCTGTATTAACATAGACTGGTTCCGAGGTTTCCTTATGTCCTGCACCTATCAAGTACGTTTCAATTACAACCTCTCTAATAACTGGAGTAACCCATCTGGCGTTCCACAGGGATCACCATTATCCCCACTGCTCTTCAATGTTTACATGTCATCATTAGGCGCGTAACTGGCCCAGCGGCAGATAAAATTATTTCGTTTACAATCATTATCCTATTTGTTACTTCTCTCTCCGAAGCTACCCCTATGGCAACAGAAGTACTAAACTTGATGGAACAATGGATGACTGAATTTAGACTGAAGCTTAACTCAGAAAAAACTAAATTCTTTGTAGCCTCGCAACACCCACTTGTCACTAAAACATCACTATACATCAACAAACTCAAGTTACCCTATTCAACCTACAATGAAGGTTCTGGGGGTAATACTAGACCAAGGCCTAACCATGAAAGACGAAGTGGACTCCTTGGTTTTACTCTCTGGAAGCTGCGGTCCATCAGAGCATACTTTGACGCTTCATCATTCACAATTCTAGTACAATCCCTTATACTAAGCCATCTTGATTACTGTAATATCTCCCATCTGGCAATTTCCCAGAAGAACATGCAGAGACTACAACTGGTGCAGAATGCAGGGGTCAGGTTGACTTTCAGGTTGAAGAAGTCCGATCACATAACCCCTTCCTACCGACTCCTGCACTGGTTACCGATGGAGGAACACGCAAAGTTTAAGCTGGGATGTTTTTGCTTTAAGGTACTATCCGGTTTAGCCCCTAAATATATAACTTCTTCTAAGAACATAAGAACATAAGCAGTGCCTCCGCCGGGTCAGACCATAGGTCCATCCTGCCCAGCAGTCTGCTCCCACGGCGGCCCAATGTCTCAACCAATAGACATAAGAGAAGCTCACATCTGAAGTTTATCTCTCCATCTTCTCTCTTATCAAGCAGCATTATAGTGCAAAGACCTGGAAAGATTACTTATGCATGCCAATAACTATGGGGAATTTAGGGAACACTTAAAAACATATCTGTTCTCGAAGTACCTAGGTAACTGATCTGCACAATCTCTCCCACAACTCATCTCATAAACTGTTAGTTGCCAATCTCCAACTATGTAAGTTCCACTCAATTTGTAGCATTTTTTCTTTAATCGTTGTAAACTGCAAAGAACTTCATGGTCCTGTGGTATATAAACTGTTATTATTATTATTATCATAATTACTGAGTGAGGTCCATGCTAGATTAGATCGAGGATTAGTAACATTAGCAGTGTCTTTGGATTTGACCGCAGCATTTGACAACAATAACAACCATTTATTATTTCTATAGCACTACCAGGCGAACATAGCGCTGTACATTGGACATGCAAGAGATGGTCCCTGCTCAAAAGAGCTTACAATCTAATTGACCTCACAGATTATGAACTTTTGCTATTTAGGTTAAGAGAATTAGGGTTGGTAAGTCTGGTTATGACCTGGTTCCTTTCTTTTTTGAAGACTCATTTTTTTCTTGTTTCATTAGATGGTAAAGTATCTCATTCTCAAGCATTGAATTGTAGCGCACTATAGGGATCTATTTTGTCCCCATTATTAATCTCTTTTTAAGTCCTTTAGCATTACTTATTCAAGATCATGGACAGATGGCCCATATACAGTATACACTGATATATTACTGCTGTTCTCTGTGGATCTGAATGCTATAGATTTTCCACCCTTGCAGTTATATTTAAATTCAATTACTTCCTGGCTGAAGACCCGCTGATTGATTCTTAACTCTGAAAAAAATGCACTATATGTTGGCAGATTGCAACATCTAGCTCATCCAGATATAGGCATTCTTTTCAATTCAAGGATTACACCAGTGACATCTTTTCACTACTTAGGAGTCATTATTGATTCCTACTTATCTTTTTCTATTCATCTGTCCTGTTTTAAAAACTGCTTTTTATTGTCTTATGATAACTCCAATCAGTAGGGGGGGGGGAGGTCTTAAACAATACAGTTTTTCATTCGTTATTACAAGTCTTATTTATTTCACATATAGATTATTATATTATATGGGTAGGTCCCAGAATAATTCAAAGCATCTTCAAACATAAAATACTGTCATATGTTTGCTCTGTAGAGCATGAAAATTTGATCATGTTATCCCCTTTATTAAAGAAGTTTCATTGGTTACCTGTTCAGTTCAAAGTTTTTATTCAAGCTTTTTTTTTTTTATAAATCTTTATTCATTTTCAAACTAACAATAAGTGTGATAATATGTCCAAACAAATTAATATATATATATATATATATCACTTAATAATCATCAATGGTACAAATGATACTCTCTTATCTCCCCCCCTTCCCACCCTTACCTATCATATAATCAATTCCTTATAAATACGTAACAATAAAATTACCCCTCTCCCTCCCCTCACATTAGAACTTGTAAATTTAAGGGAAAAAAAAAATTCATCTAATCAGTACAATACTTTGTTAATGGCTCCCAAACATCTTGAAATTTCTTGAAACATCCCCACTGTATTGCAATAAATCTCAAGCTTTTGATTTTAACATTTAAGGGCTTTGATCTTGGGACTCCTTATTACTTGACACATTTGATAACAATGTATAATCCTGGTAGCATTTTGAGGTCTTTAAAATGACCACCACCTGGTACTTCCCAGCCAAAGAATCACTAAACTGGAATCAACTAAAAACTGTGCCTTAATCTTTACAGCTCCTTTTCACTGGAATAATCTCCTTAGTATCTTTCGAGGAGAATCATCTTTTCAAGGTTTTAAAACTCAGCTCAAAACTTTATTGCTCAAACAGGATTATGAAGAGGCACCAGGTTAGATATCGAGGGTTCTCCCTACAGACACAAATTGAAACTTTATTTCATTTTACTGTAAACTTAAATGATGTATTTAATAAAAACATAAAAATTCTATACCTAAATCAGTATACATTCAAGTCCATATTCTATAAAAGGTGCCTTAAGATAGGCGCCAGTAGGCACCCTACTGGTGCCTAGCTTAAGTGGTAAAAGCCATTTAAAAACTATTAAAAAGAAAAATGTAAGCACCTATTAGTGCCTAGGAAAATGGTGCCTTCATTATGTCTATGGAGGCACCTTACAACACCTTAGGTTAAAGCAGACGTGGTTAGCGCTGGAAACAACCTTAGGCGTTCTAAGGCACCTTAAAGGGAGGCATCGGAACTGTAGGCCTTTAAAACCCTGGCCTACATTTCCGGTGCCTACCTTTGACGAAAGCCACGATTCTGTAAACAACGATGTTGCGTGATAGCTGTCAACCGAGTGTCAATTAGGCAGCTGCTGATAATGGTACCACTTACAGAATCCAGCTCTCAGTTCATTAACCCACTTTAAAATTTTTAGTCATTCTTAAACTGATTTAACGTACGTTAACCTACAAATTAATACACATTACTTCAATCAGCACACATTAAAAACTTTTTCATTACTTATTAATATATGAAATTAATTGATAAAACGTCCAAACACTGGGAAGAAACCCAAACAAAACTGAACCAAAATGTCTGCCCTGTGCTCATCCCTAACGTTTAGTATTAGGTTACTGTCTATAAACCTACTGTGAAGAAGAAAGATCTTTCATGACAAATGCTGAACTGCACATTCCTATGACAGGTCTTGATTCAACTCAATGGGCTAAATATTTGTTCAAGGGGAATTTTACAGTTCATGATTTTTTATAGGAGAATTAAACTTAGAAATCATGAAAGTGCTGCTGCTTGGTAACAGTAAAATCATTCTGTATAGGTCAACTGTGCCATACAATATGGTGGAGGTTTCCTTCCAAACAAGATACAGTAAAACCTTGGATTGCAAGTAACTTGGTTTGGAAGACAAGCAAAACATTTGATTAAATTTTAACTTGATATACAAACAATGTCTTGTAATACGAGTGCATAAAGTATACACGTATCACATCATCACAGCTGAGCCAATAGTTCTTCTTTCTCTGACGCTGCAGGAGTGTAGTGACTGTTCTAAATGAGCGAGGTCTTGCAATTCGAGTACATATAATATTTTGTATTAAAGTTTTTGGGTTGTGAAACAAGTCGTCTGAGTTTCCATTATTTCCTAGGGGGAAATTTGCTTTGATATACAAGTGCTTTGTATTACAAGCATGCTTCTGGAGCGAATTATGCTCGCAAACCAAGGTTTTACTCTTAACTGTAAAGCTGTTTTGTTCAGACTATACAGTAAAAAGATTCCAGTGAATTCAATCAAAAGAGAAAACACATAAAGAAATGCTTGTGTAACACAGAAACTGCTACTCTTACAGAAATGACTCTTCTTCTCTTGGAAAATAGTTTTTCATCAATTTATGACTATGCATATTCTGTGCACAGAGGGCATGCCATTGGATTGATTTTACTTATTTACATAGTAGATGTTTTCTTATATAGAGGACAAAACACTGCTGATGACTATAAATGACTGGATTGTTTTCTTCTGAATAAAGATAGCCTGTGACAATTCTAATGGAAAAGCCTCTCAGTATAACTGCTGTGGATTTAAAAGATGCTGTTAAGCTTTTGGCCCCCATTTCTCCTCCTTGGAGAGGCCTTTCACCTTTCCCATCCAGCTCACACACCAGGAGGTCAGCATATACAGTGATACCATTTGTATTTTCCTCAATGACTCTTACATCTGCATCCTCTTTACATGGCAGAATTGCAGTGTGCTCTAAGTACTGAACAGTGGATTATGGCTGCTTTCTGGGATCCCATTTCTGACCAGTTGGTGGTGTCATGAGTCAGCAGCCATTTTCCCTCCTAACCTACGTGCATTCTTTGGGAAGTGCTCAAAATGCTAGTTTGAACTTATAATTAAATCCAGTAGCAACTGCTAGCTAATAGCCTATCTGAAGTGTTTTCTTTGATTTAAATAAAGCACATGCTGTGTACCGAGGTTAGTAACATGATTAGGTATTGTAATATTATGTAAATATGTCTGGAACTAGAATGTACTGTACCTAACAAGCAAGCACAGCCTAGTAACTGGTCCCTAATGAAGAGGTATCTTTCAGATACAGATTCTAAGATACCTTCTGTTGAACAAGGATAATGCTAACTTTTAATTGTTTTTCCCACAAAATGAAAATTACCAGTCATCCAAAATATGTTATCTTCAAAATTTAAGTTGCACATCACTTACAAAAGTAAATTACTGTACACAGTGGCGTACCAAGGGGGGGGGGGAGGTCTGACCCAGGTGCACGGCTTGGGGGGGGGGGTGCACAGCCGGCCAGATCCGGGTCCTCCTGCCCTTCCTTTCCCCTGGCCCGCACCGCTGCAATCTTACCTCCTCCCGCTGACAAGAAGTCTTTCCGACGTCAATTCTGGCGTCGGAGAGGACGTTCCAGGCCAGCCAGGCCCCCCAAAACCTACTAGACCCACCTATCTAGCACCCCAATAGCCTTTATGGCTGCAGGAGCCACTTATATGGCAGCACAAAAGGGTTTTGGGAGTTTTAGAGGGGGGGTGCACATTTTTCACGATGAATGCAGTGATTAGAGTGGCTTATGGGCCTGGGTCCTCCTCTCTATGGTTCACTAACCCACCCCCAAGACCATTTAAGCCATCTCTGTGCAGCTCTACTAGGCTTTCTTATGCCAGGCGCTGATATTCTGGAGGAAGATATGTACAGTTGTTATTATGATTTTTATGGGGGGGGAGGTCAGTGATCACTGGGGGAGTTTGGAGGGGTCTGTATTTTGTGTCTGCAGTGCTTATCTGGTCACTTTGGATACCTTCGTAGACTGAGACCTGGTTTTAGATGGCCTAAGTCACAACTTCCAAGTTCCGTCTAGGCAGTGTTGTAAAACTTTTGGTTATACATGCAGTATGACTAAGTCTAGGATGGCCCACCCAAATCCCGCCCTCACCACTCCTCTTAAAACGCCCCTTTTAGCTCTGGTCGTTCAGCAGAACTGTGAAGGCCTAAGTTGTTTTTAAATACATCTAAAACCCGGTTCGATTATCGGCACTTGGACAACTTGTGTTACTGATCGTCCAAGTGCCTATTTAGGCCGGTTTTTAGATGTTTTTCTGTTTTGATTATGAGCCCCATACTGTATGTATTTTTACATTTTCAAATGTATGCATGTTTTTTTTTGGGGGGGAGGGGGGGTTTAGAGAAAAAGTATCCCAGAAAAGGCAAGTGGAAATCTCTGCAGCTGCTTTTTGCCCTAAGCTACAAATTCCATTGGGAAAAAGCACTTGTGCTTTTTGTAGCTATCTGCAATGTTGTCTCCTTCACTGTTCTTCATGGTATGCTTGTTCTTTCCTCACAAATGTGTGTGCAGGTTGACATTCATTTTGAACTTGTAGTTGCAGCATATTAACCAAAGCATGCAGTGTACTCCTGCTAGAGCTTAAATTATCTGTTCTCATAAGTCAAACCATGTATGTGACCCATTTCCTCTAGTCCAGGGGTGCCCACACTTTTTGGGCTTGCGAGCTACTTTTAAAATGACCAAGTCAAAATGATCTACCAACAATAAAAATGCTAAACATATATATATATACACACCGAGTGTACTTTGTATTTATGTTCAAATATTTTTTTATTATACAGCCCCCCTCCCCCGAAGGCCTGACCCCCCCTGAAGGTCTGCACATTCCCCCTCAAAGGTTGACTCCCCCCCTGAAGGCCTGCACTACCCCTTGAAGGACTGCACTCCCCCCCCCCCCCCCGAAGGCCTACCCTCCCCACATCCATTTACCTAATTCCAGCAGGGAGCAGTCTGCAGAGAGGATCGCTGGTACTTTAGCGATCCTTGCAGGTTGCCATAGGCCTCAGGAGCTGTCTTCCCTCTGCCCCAAGCCTGTCTCTGACTTAGAGGAGGGGCAGGACCACGGCAGAGGGAAGACAGCTCCTGAGGCCTATGGCAACCTGTAAGAATTGCTAAAGTACCACCTGCCACCGGCCGTCTCCCATTCGTCCCCTTTGGAGATCCCCACAGGAATAAGGAAGTTAAATTAATAGAATACTTAGGCACAGAAAAATAAAGAAATACTTCCAAGAACTGCCCCATAAGAACTGCCTGTCACAATGCTCATTAGTGGAACTGAATAAAAGACAAGTACAATAGATTTAGAAGGGGGACGATCCGTCCGGGTGCACGGCTTGGAGGGGTGCACAACCGGCCAGGTCCGGGTCATCCTGCCTTTCTTTTCCCCCGGTCCTCGCTCGGGGCTTGCGCCTGCCTGGTCCCGCGCCGACGCTCGAATGGTGCCGTCAACTCCCGCGAGTCTCGCGATAACCAACAGCACCATTTGGGCGGCGGGTGCGAGCCCCGTGCGCAGACCGGTAGAAAGGAAGGGCAGGAGGACCCGGACGGCTGTGCATCCCTCCAAACCGTGCACCCGGGGCGGGGGCGGACCGCCCCACCTCGGTACGCCACTGATTGGGAGGCCGATTTTGGGTTTTTTAAAATTGTATATCGGGCAGCATTAGGCCTCGCTCTTACCTCAATCATTACAGGCGCTTCTATTACTTGTGATGCGCTGAGCTCCGTCCCCAACTGACCTTCACCCCGCCCTTCCAGCACTCTGATTGGCCAGCGTTCTTTAAGAGGCGGGCCAGTCAGGAGGGGAAAAAAAGAGAAGGGAAGAAGGGAACCTGCTGTGCGATCGACTGGGGTCGCCTGAGCGAACGACCTGTCGATCGCGATCGATGCGTTGGGCACCCCTGCTCTAGTCATTCTGAAACTTGTCAGGTTCAGGCTTCAGCTAGAGGTACATGCTGTTATTCTATTGATTTGTTTCCTCAGCCCCTTAGCCTTATGGGCATTTTCTGTACTCACTGCAAGGAAGAATTCTCTATATTGGGCTCAGAGAGCAAGCAGTCCATATCCTCTGTCCTCTCTCCACCCTCCAGAAAATGGACACTCCTTTTACTTAATGCCCAACTTCCTTCTCTCACTGAAATCCGACAACCATCCAGTCAGACATCCTTCTCTCCCTGAAGCTTAATTTCTATCTCTGCAATAATTCAGATCTATTGCTCCAGTCACTCCACATGCACCCCTTCATTCTGGCAGCCAATTGATCAAGTGTATAGGTACAAAGACTCATCCTGCCTGGGCAGAACTACTGTAGTAAGCTACTTGTTTCACTTATTTATGTACCTAGATTTTGCGCATGCCTTTTCCAGTAGTAATTCAAGGTGCGTTTCATTCAGGACACGAGGTCCTTGGAGGGCTCACAATCTAATTTTTGTACCTGAGACCAAAAAGAAAAGTGGCTTGCTCAAGATCACAAAGGACCAGCTGTATGGGATTTGAAGCCCAGTGCTCTAACTCAGGTTACTCTTCCATGGTTGGAAAGCAAGAAAGTGAGTCTTCCTTCTGAATGTTGGGCTGGTTTAGTGTCATCATGTGATCGGGCCAAGTGGTCAACACCTATCACACATGTTCCCAGGCACTGTTGGAACAAATACAACACTGCTGGAACACTGTTAAAACAATAACACAACAGTTAAACATCACATCATTCCTATACTCTTAAAACATGTGACCAGGTCCCTCCAGGCTCCTCCTGGTCATCTCTGGGTCCTCCCTGGACTCCATGCTCTTCCGGTCCTCCTCCCTTTCCTATGCTCCTCGGCCCTGGATATCTTCACCGGTCCCAATGCTGGTCGTCAAGCCTGAGCCCCGCCTGGGCTCCAGGCTCTACCGGGTCCTCCAGCAACTCCTTCTTCCAGACCCTTCCAGTCATTCGGGAATCTATCCTAGATGCACACATTGAGGACTCTCCCAGTCCCTCAGTTGTCTTATCCCAGATGCATGCTGAGGATTCTTTTGATCTCCCAGCTACTCTCTCTGAGAGTTCTTCCTGGGATTTACTTCCTGTTCCCTCAGCCGCTCTCCATAAGGACAGTCCCGTCACTGATTTCTCTGGTCTCTCACACCACCACTGGGCTCTCTGCTGGTTGTCAACCCTGGGGAACCCTCCTGGTCAGCCCCAAGTTCTACCAAGCATGCTGGTCTAACAGGCTTACTGAAAGGAACTTCTGATTTTCCGGGCATTCTACTCTGGAACTGTCCTTTTCAGCACCACTGTTCCCTCAGGGGAGTGGACAGCTCCCAGCAGCCTTTGCAGGATGGTATGCAAACTAACTCCTTCTTTCTACGGCTCAGGCTCCCTCCACTTGTCAGTGACAGGAACTCCACCCTGTCACATTTTAGCTAAGTGTTTAATAACGCATAGAATGAGCATTATGAGAACCTAGTGCCAATTCCCCTACATTAAGAATCACAACTTCGCTTAACTTCGCCTGCGCTAATTAAAGTGGGAATTTAACACATCTAAGAAGACGACTCCAAATTATCAGTCAGATCTTGGCATTCTTTTTTTTTTTAGAGTTAGATCATGGATTATGACCCTAAAAATTCCTTTTGGGCCTGATTCTATAAACGGCGCCCAACTCCTAGGTGCCTTTGAACATGAATATCAATCATCCACTAGGTGCCATTCATAGAATCATGTCTGGTGGTGCCTAAGCAGTCTTAGGAACTGATAGGCATTGAATCCTTAGGTGCACTGCCATTTAGGCAAGGGTTTTATTGTTCTAAATGGCTGCACCTATGTCAAACTACACCCCAATCTGCCCCTAACCATGCCTACTTGCTGGCAGGCATCTTGGTATAGAAGCCTTCCTCAAAGTGGTAGGTACTTACTGAGTTACGTGCCTACCAGCTAATTCATTTTTTAAATCATTTTTTGTTGTTTTTTAATGGTGCTTTCAATTATCAGTGTGGATTAAGCCAATTAAGAAAATTAAGGTAGGTGCCTTGATTGGCTAGGCGTGTAAATCTAGGCACCTAACATTAAGCATCATTTATAGAATCAGGGCCTTTGTGCTAATGCGTACAACTGGGGAGGGTAATCTATAGGTCCAATTACTGTAAAGATAGGAGTCAGACACTTTTTAGCATGTCAGTACTGTGAGTGGCCTTAATATGAAATGTACCTCAATTCCTGTGAGCCAGGACAATATCTCTTGCTTAAGTGGACTAATGAATGAAAAATGTATAAACTCCGCCTCTGTGAAAAAAAGACCACAGAGTTGATAAAGATATTTTCTCTGTTGAGGCTTACATCTGTCTCAATTTTTCTCTAGCTATGCATATGCTATTTTGATGAAATGTATTCACAGTAAATCTCTTCTCATGCTTACATAGTTAATTAGGCTGCAAGAAGACTGTAGGTTTATTAAGTCCAACTTCTGATGGCTCTGACAGCTCCCTGTTCGAGATAACTAATCCGGAGCAGATGTAAAAATACAGTGCAAGCTCCTTTGTAATCCCAGACAAAGTGAAAGGCTCAGACATTGTAGGATTATCAGTTTTTCCTAGTGTGCTGCTATACCTTTATTGTTCTCTATGCAAAATTTTCTCCTGGTACTTTAGAGATCATTTAAGGCTGTAGCCTCAACTATTTCCACTGGCAAAACGCACCTGATGTCATCACTCAAAAGTGTCTCACTTACAGCCCTATGAGGAATGTTGTTTGCAGATACCAAAACTGACAGCTATTAATTCTGTTAGACAGAGGCAATAAAGTAAACACAACATCTTAACATAGCATGGAGGTATTTCTTCTAGAATGTTCTAGAAAAGGTTTTACTAAATAATGTCAATTATAAGTTACATAAAGGGAATCCTGCAACAGGGCACTTGCATTTGAACACCTCTTGAGCATGTAAAATTACAGAATTGTAGCACTTACACATATAAATGTACATTTTCCCTACAAAAGTGCGAGCTGTGCACCTAAATACAAAAGTGGCAAGGAAGGCAGACACATACGAGGAGCATGGGTGGGCAATTGGCGAGGCTGACACTTATGGAACACTGCATTACGTGCCTCCCTGTAGCATTTACCGTACATGACTTCTGGTGTGTCAGATCTATGGCCAGTGTAACTGTGAATGTGTAAATGTAGAGCACTGGTTACACTGGTATTCTATAAAAGAATCTGGGTGCCCAGATGTGATTATAGAATAAGGTTAATACAGGGACATGGATTTAATATTCTGCTTTTCAATAATACATCCAAAATGGTTTACATTTATTATATGCAGGTACTATCTACATCCCTAGTGGGCTTTCTCTGTCCCTAGTGGGCTCACAATCTTAAGTTTTTATACTTAGGGCAATGCAGTAACTTGCCCAGAATCACAAGAAGCTGCAGTGGCAAATTAATCCAGTTCCTCTGGTTTTCAGGCTACTGCGGCAACCATTTGGCTACTCCTTCACTCCCACCACGCGACTTCAAGGACCTAAATGGAGAGTGTATATAAAGATGTGGAAAAAGTGGTATAATAACAACATCATGGCTGGCCTACTTTAATTTTTCCCTATGAAACATCTGCAGTTATAAAATTGCCCCATAGATATTACTACTGTACTTAATATTATTCTTTGGGGTAATGGGACTTGTATACTGCCTTTTTGTGGTTACATATTCAAAGCGGTTTGAATATATACAGGTACTTATTTTGTACCTGGGGAAATGGAGGATTAATCTAATCTAGTATTTCTGAACAAGTTCTAGGCGACTTACAATATAAAGAATTACAGAATGCAATTGCCCTGGAATTCTTTGCTTTTAAAAGATAACTTTTAGACAAGCTTTTGAGTCACCGTTGTTTTTTTTTTTAGGTACTCTATTACCATTTTCTGATGACCTGGTACAAGATGAAAAGCAGAAGTAAAGTCTCCCCCTGCTAGGTTTTAAAGAGAGAGCAACTTACCGTTTTACATTCTCTGCATGCAATCACCTGCACTGCCTCTGTCACAAGGACATTGCTTCTGATCCAAGTCAGGCACGTCGTCCGATTTCAAATTTAAATCTAGAAGCTCGAGCTAAATGTTATTTTGCATCCTCTGTCCTGTTCCTTACAAAGAAGACTGAATGAAGTTGAACATGTTCTTCTCCGGTTGTTAAAGGCAATGCAATGCCTCTTTCTAATGCTTGGTTCTCCCAATCAGGCTGCTTTATTAAGTTGAAGCAGTTTTCCAGACAGCACTCTAGTTTCTCCTCCCATTGGAATTTGGTTACTACCTAACCTCATTGGTTTGATGCTCGACCACAGCCTGCATCATGGATGACTCAACTGCTGAGCTATTTTTTCCCCCCCCCTTTGCAAAGAGACGATCCACAACTGGAGAATAAAACAACTCAAAACCCAAAAGATCACAAGTGGATTTGCTTTTAAAATTTTAGTGGAAGCAGGCAATTTATTGTCTAAAAATAGAGAGCAAAAGAAAATTTAAACAGAAGAGCCTGAATGAATGTTTCTATCAATACCAACAGGAATTCCACTGAGAAAAGCTAGAAACCCGCAATTTCTAACATCTTTACTAATACGTTTGAAGCAATCTAACACTCATCCCTTAAAATAAAACCTGAAAATTTTAACAAAATCGCTATCCCTTCAGAAAGAAAGTCAGTGTGATGAGAGAGAGAGAGAGACTGGAGACTGATTAACCAGCAACTGCAAATTAGCAGTCTGAACTGTGGCAACACTCCTAAATCAACACCATAGCTGCCTTATCATAATATTGAATGAGCAAGCAAGAGCTTTGGAAAACAACAGTGGTGACCAGGAAAGGTTCAGACCAACTTACAAACTTTGTTTAGGAACACAGCAAGGAATTCTGCATCACATATCAAGCAACACTACAGTAAGGAATTTTGTCTAATGATTAGTTATGAAGCCTTTACACATTCATGGAACTACTAGGCTCCTATCCACCTGGTACAATATCACAAGGGACAAACCGCTTAACCTCCTTACATCTAGACTTTGGGAACAATACACTCTCATTTGTGACTTAGAAAAATTTGTTGAAAACATATTCATAGCTGTACCTGGCTGGGCCTTATGGAAATCTTCAACTACCCAAAAGTGGAAGTAAGGAAGAAGTAGGGAATTACAGACCCATAAGTCTGACTTCTGTGGTAAGCAAATCAATGGAAACACTTTTAAAACAGAGAGTGGTGAAGTTTCTGGAATCCGGTGGATTACAGGACCGGAAGCAACATGGATTCACTAGAGCAGGGGTACCCACACTTTTTGGGCTTGCGAGCTACTTTTAAAATGACCAAGTCAAAATGATCTACCAACAATAAAATTTTAAAAAAACACAAAGCACACTGTACGCATAGAAAATGTTAATTATCATTCCTATTCCAGGGTTTTTCAAAGAGGTCAAAGCAGATGACTCTATGCACTATCACCTCAGTAACAACCATACAAAAATAGACAAATATACCCCCCGCCCTTTTTACTAAAACACGATAGCAGTTTTTAGCGCAGAGAGCTGTGCTGAATGCCCAGCGCTGTTCTCAACGCTCATAGGCTCCCTGCGCTAAAAACCTCTATTGCGGTTTAGTAAAAGGGGACCTTAGTGTAAAATATAGACAGCAGATATAAAATCAGACACATTTTGATCACTAAATTTAAAATAAAATAATTTTTCCTACCTTGTCTGGTGATTTCATGAGTCTCTGGTTGCACTTTCTTCTTCTGACTCTGCATCCAATCTTTCTTCCCTTTTAGTCTGTATGCTTCCTCTCCTCCAGACCTCATCCCCTCCCCCAACTTTTCCTTCCTCTCTCCCTGCCCTTTCTTTCTCTCTGCCTCCCTTTCTTTTTTTTCCTGTTTCTTTTCTTTCCTTCTGTCTCCCTGCCTGCCCTTTTTCTTTCTTTCTCCCTGCCCTCCCCCAAGCCTCTGCCACTGCCATCGGGGACCAGGACTCAAACCGCCACCAATAACAAGCCCAAAAGCCGCCGCCGCCCCAAGCTCTCCCTGCATCGGCAGACCAGCATCGCGATCGATCTATTGGGGGAAATGCTGCCGGGTCCTGCCTTCGCGGAAACAGAAAGTAGGCAGGACCCGGCTGCAAGAAGAGCAAATGCTTCACTAACCTGTCTCCCACCTTAGCCCGTAGCGAACGCTTGCTTCAGGGCTTTCAACATGTGCGTGCCGGCTTCCCTTCTCTCCCCCCCCGGACATAACTTCCGGTTTCGAAGAGAAGCCGGCACGCATACGTTAGAGCCCGGAGCATAAGCTCACTACGGGCTGAAATCTCCAAGCCGGGTTTTTTTTTAATGTTCAGCAGTGGCGGCAGCAGCAGATGACAGCTGAGCAGACAGCCCAGCTAAAAGGCCCTAGGGAGAACACAGAGGAAGGCTGATCGGCCCGGTAGATCAGGACGGCAACACGAGTCTATCACGCGATCGACTCACGTTGCCTTCCTGAGCTACTGGTTGATCGCGATCGACGTATTGGGCACCCCTGCACCAGAGGTATGTCTTGTCAGACAAATCTTATCAATTTCTTTGACTGGGTGACCAGAGAATTGGATAGAGGGAGTGCGATAGTTATGGTGTACTTAGATTTTAGCAAAGCTTTTGACAGTGTTCCACATGGACGTCTAATAAACAAACTGAGTGTGCTCGGGATAGGTCCCAAAGTGACGGGCTGGGTCAGGAACTGGTTGAGTGGAAGGCGACAGAGGGTAGTGATCAATGGAGATCGCTCTGAGGAAAGGAATATTACCAGTGTTACCTCAAGGTTCTGTTGTTGGGCCTATTCTTTTTAACATTTTTATAAACGATATTGCTGCAGGGCTGTTGGTTAAGATTTGCCTCTTTGTGGATGATACCAAAATCTGCAATAGAGCAGATACCCAGGATGGTATGAACAACATGAAGACCAACCTGGTGACGCTTAAAAAAATGGTCTGAAATTTGGCAGCTAAAATTTAATGCTAAGAAATGCAAGGTCATGCATTTGGGCTGCAAAAACCCAAGAACTTAAGTGCACGACAGAAGAGAGGGACTTGGATGCGATTGTATGTGATGATCTTAAGGTGGCCAAACAGGTTGAAAAGGTGATGGTGAAAGCCAGAAGGGGGTGCATGGCCAGTAGGAAAAAGGAGGTATTAATGCCCCTGTATAAGACTCTGGTGAGCACTCATTTAGAATATTGTGTACAATTCTAGAAGCTGCACCTTCAAAAAGATATAAAAAGAATGGAGCCAGTCCATAGGAAGGCTACTAAAATGGTACGTGGTCTTCGTCATAAGGCATATGGGGACAGACTTAACGATCTCAATCTGTATACTTTGGAGGAAAGGCAGGAGAAGCTCTGGAATGAGAGGGCATAGGATGAAGTTAAGAGGTGATAGGCTTAGGAGTAAACTAAGGAAATACTTTTTTACAGAATGGGTGGTAGATGCTTGGAATTGTCTCCTGGAAGAAGAGGTGGAGACAGAGACTGTGTCTGATTTCAAGAAAGTCTGGGATAGTCATGTGGGATCTCTTAGAGAGAGGAAGAGATAATGGTTACTGCGGATGGGCAGACTGGATGGGCCATTTGGCCTTTATCCGCCATCATATTTCTATGTTTAACCAAGATGGCTACCTTGCTCAGCTGACTTGATGGTTAAATCAAAGAAAGAAAGATAAGAATTTTCCCCTCCAAGGAGGATGAACATGCCTGTACAAAATAACTGGTGGATCCACAGGAAAAATTAGCTCCTGAATCTCCAACTAAAGACTTCTCAAGTTTGCTAGTATTGGATAAGCCTTTGGCTCACACATGATTCACCTTACCAAGCATTTTTCCCTGTCTGTCCCGGCGGGCTCACAATCTATCTAATGTACCTGGGGCAATGGAAAGATTAAGCAACTTGTCCTGGGTCACAAGGAGCAGCGTCGGTTTGAACCCACAACCTCGGGGTGCTGAGGCTGTAGCTTTAACTACTCTCCCCTTGACGTTTATATATACTGCATAATTCAAATGTTCTAAGTGGTTTACATGAATTACATATAAATAAAATATAATCAAATATAACATGGGCATACAACATAACTTTTATCAATTTTAAATCCAAGATACAAAAAAAGCTCTTCCTAAATAATCTTACTCAAAAAATGAATGAGAACAAATACAATTTTAGGAACTATTCTTAAAATGATTGGAAAATAAAAATGACTATTAGAATGCCTCTGTAATGATCTGTCATGTTTTTGTTTATTGATGTATGTCATGTTTTGTTTTAATTATGTACGTATTGTTGTTATCCACATAGATGTCTGATATGTGAGCAATAAGTGTAATAAATAAAGCTATGGTATGAACATACCTTGAATATTTTGTACAGTTATGGTTGGCCATCTTTTAAAAGACATAGCAGAGCTAGAAAAAGGTATAGAGAAGGGCAACCAAAATAAGAACATAACAAAAGCCATAATAGGTCAGTCCAGTGGTTCTTCGAGACCAGTATTCTCTTTCCAACAATGGCCAATTCAGGTCAGAAGTTCCTGGCAGAATCGCAAATAGTAGCAAAATGCCACACTACCAACTCCAGGGATAAATAGTGACTTTTCACATGCCTATCTTAATAAAAGGTTATGAGCTTTTCCTCCAGGAACTTGTCCAACTCCTTTTTAAACCCAGATACTCTTAAGGGGATAAAATGGCTTCCCTATGAACAAAGGCTAAACAGGTTTGAGAAGAGATGGTAGAGAGGAAATATAATAAAAGTCTATTGGAGGCAATTCTATAAGCTAGTGCCTAGAGGTACATGCCACTTATTCATGCCAAAGGCACCGCTGACAGGCACTATACTATATGGTAGCATATAAGTGCCATGGTGCCTAATTGCAAGGGAGCATTCATGTGAGCAGAGCATGAGTAGGCCATTGGTATGTCTCCCATGCACATGTATAGTTTACAGAATACTATATATTACGCATGGCACTTAGTACGCCAGCTTACGCCTGCCACTGACATAGCTTACAAGGAAGTGCGTTAACATAGGTGCACCAATGCTGAGTTAAGCTTGTTTTCTACAATGAAATCTTGTGCCAAGATACCATTATAGAATTGGCACTAAGCACTTGGCACCGGGGCACCAAAACCAAAGTGCTAATTTATAGAATTTCCCTGTATAATATCATGAGTGGATAGACAGTTTATCCTTTCAAATAATACTAAGAGAAGGGAACACACTGGGAATTTAAAAGGTAGAACATTTCAAATAAAGTTTTGGGTTTTTTTTCTTTTTACTCAACCTACAATTAAACTGTGAAATTTGTTGCCAAAAGGTGTAGTCAAGGCAGTTAAGATAGGGGGATTTAAAGAGTTTAGATAAGTTCTCCAGGAAAAATCCATAAACCATTGTTAGCAGCCACTTCAGAAAGCAACTACTTATCTCTAGGTATGAATGGTAAGGAATGATCTACTCCTCAGAATCCTGATCAGTACTCAAGACCTGAATTGGCCATAGTCACAAATGATATGGCCCAGCTTGATGGACCTTCGGTCTGACCAAGTATGGCACATCTCAAGTTATTAATGCTCAGTACACCAAATGCAACATTGTAAAGGTCCATAGTGCAACAACATTCAACAAATGGCTGCTTAGGAACTGGAAGCTTGGGCACTCTTACAAAATGTAAACACTAAAAGACTATTTGATGATATGGTGCCTTCTGAAAATCTTATTAAATCTACAGGCAAGTCACTTAATCCCCCCATTGCCTCAGGTACGTTAAATAGATTGTGAGCCCACCGGGAGTACCTGAATAAATTCATGTGAAACTGGGAGAATGGTATAGAAAATTGAATGAATTCTGGGCTAGACCTGTTTTTAAAATGAATAATGACCAAAAAGGTGCCCAAACTGACCAGATGACTGTTGAAGGGTTGAAAATATGGCTCCCACACACTCCTCCAGTAGTCACTGACCCCCCTCCCACCCCCCCAAAAAAAAAAATCTGCATGAAACAGTACATATCTGTCTATGACAGCTGCAGATACTATGGCCAGTCATAGTAGAACTGGAAGCACGTCTCTGGAGTAGCCTGGTGAGCAGTGCAGTGGACTTCAGAGAAGGGGACCCAGGCCCACATTCCACCCCTATTACACTTGTGGTGAAATGTATGAGCCCACTAAAACCCACTGTACTGCCATATAGGTGATACCTGCAGGCATAAGGGCTATTGGGGTAGTAGACAGGTAGGTACAGTATGTATGGGGGAAGTTTTATAGGGGTCACCACAAAATGTATGGGGGTTATGGTGAGATGTGCACATGGCACCCTTAATGTGAAGTTCTTAGAGTGCCCTATTGCTCTGCTGGCATGTCTGTGTTGCCAGTCCTTTAAAAATGCTGGCCCCTCCTACATGCAAATGGCTTGTTTTGGACATGTTTTTTTCGATAATGGCAAAAAAAAAAAAAAAATAAATAAATTAGATGTCTAGCTGGAAAAGATAGATGCCTTGTAGGTTTGAAAATGGATATTTTCTCCATCCAAGTTTTGGACTTTTTTCCCAAAATGTCCAAAGTCAGACTTAGATGTCCTATCACACATGGCTTTCAAAGTGTCTACAAGTATGTACAGCTTTTGTACACAATCCATGTATAGGAAGTTTCAGTGTACAGTTTGAATAGAGTGCAGTCAGAGACATGAAGTTTGTGCCTGGTTTTTAAAACATGCACCTATGCATTCACGTAGTTAAGCCACACTCAATTACTCCTGCTCCCAAGGTGCCTTTGTATCTTTATAAAATAGTTCCAAAATACTGTAGATGCTTACTTGGATTTCCAGCTAGAGGCATGCACAGGGTCAGGGGAGGGTGAGGGGTTGGTGGCAAAATGGAGATGGAGAATTGACTGGGGATGGGGAAAGGGAAATCAGCATTTTCCAATTTTCAATATAATACATTTGTCATCATTTCTAATTCACTCTTGATATAAAAAAAAAAAAGTTTGTTTTTGGATGATTCCTCTGCTTCTTTATATCAAATAATGTGTAGAAAACATTCTTGTTATTTTCCAAGACCAACAAGGATTAGGTGTTAAGAATACTTGTCGGTAGTGCTGGCCGATTCAAGAAAAAAAAATTTTGATTCAATTCGATTCAGCCTATTGAATTGGTTTTTCGATTCGATTTTCCTGCCCAATTGGGTGTTTTGTTTTTTTTTTCCAAACATCCTGGTGGGTTTATTTTACAGCCTCTTCACCCCCTTTGCCCTCTCCTAACCACACTGGCGCTGTGGTGTGAACAAAATAAACAAACAAAAAAGACTTTCCCTCTCTGTTAAATCCTAGCTCATGTTTGCGGTCTAACACCAGCTCTGGCAGGATATGCGTTTCAAATCTGACATATTGTAATCACAAAATAGAAAATAAAATTATTTTTTCTACCTTTTGTTGTCTGGTCATTATTCAAATCTTGTTGGTGCCAGGCTCTGGTTGTCTTCTGATAACTTGCTTGCCACGGTCTCCTTCTTTCTTCTTTCTCTGTGATAACCATCCATCTGCCATCTCTGTCCTCTCCTTCCATTTCCCTTCCCTCCCCAGATGGTCTGGCATCTTTCCTTTTTTTCATCTCCCTCCACAGATCCACTTTTTCTTAACTACCCTTTCATCCAGCATCTCTCCCTCCTTCTCCACCACCCCAGGGTCCACCATCTCTCCCTTTCTTTTCCCAACTACCCTCCTAGCCAGTATCTCTATCCCCCCTCCACACCATCCCTTGTGTCCAACTTCTCTCCCTTTCTGTTCCTTCCCTCCCTAAATCCCATTGTCCATCATCTCTCTCCCTCTCCTCTATTTTTAGACCCATTATTTCTTCCCCCAAAGTCCGGCATATGCAAGTCTCTTTGAACCCCACCTTCCCTCCCTCCCTCCATGTACTTCTACACCAGGGCCCCCCTCCCCTGAAGGTCTATCCCCCCTGAAGGCCTGCACCTCCCCCTGAAGGCCTGCACTCTACCCCTAAAAGCCTGCCTGTCCTCCTGAAGGCCTGTGCCACCATCCCTGAAGGCCTGTTTCCCCCTTGAAGGCCTGTCCCCCCCTTAAGGCCTGTCTCCCCCCCCTTAAAGGCTTGTCCCCCCCTTAAAGGTCTGCCTCCCACCCCTGAAGGCCTGCCTGTCCCCCCTGAAGGCCTGTGCCACCACCCTTGAAGGCCTGTGCCATCACCCTTGAAGGCCTGTGCCAACACCCTTGAAGGCCTGCATCCCCCCCGAAGACCTGCCTGCCTGTCCACCCGGAAGGCCTGTGTGTTCCCCCTGGCCTCCCACTGGTGTCTAGCTTCCCCCCCCCCCGGCATCCCTGCACTGTTTACCTTATAGGAGCAGCCTGCAGAGAAGATCGCAGTGCTAGAGATCTTTGCAAACCGCTTCAGAGCTTTTTTCTCTGCCGCGGTCCCGCCCCTCCTCTGACATCAGAGGTAGGATCGCAGCGGAGGAAACAGCTCTGAAGCAGTTTGCAAAGATCGCTAGCACCGCGATCTTCTCTGCAGGCTGCTCCTATAAGGTAAACGGTGCGGGGAGGTCAGGGGGGAAGCCGGACACCAGCACTTCCCGACTGACCCTCCCCCCTTGCCCTCTAAAGCAGGTGCAGTAGCAGCCAGCCAGCAAAAGCAGCACTGCCGCTCCTTCTTTAGGGGGCGAGGGTCAGCCGAATCAGGAAGCCGCTTTTTTTTTTGTTTTGAATCGATTCAAATTGATTCACCCGAAGTGAATCGGTGAACCTATTTGAATCATGAATCGGGCAGCATTACTTGTTGGTTTGTTTTTTTTCCTGAAGGACAGAAAATTTCTGTTTTGCATTATCAAGTGGTTTTTCCAGTGTTTAAAGAAATACACTAGCCAGGAGAAAGTTTCTCAGCTTTTGCCAGGAAGTTATCAAAAAAGGGATTGAATTCTGCTGTCATTATCCCCACCTAATTACTTTAAATTGACGTAAAACCCCAACAAAAAGTATACACTTGAGATACAGGTTGTCCTGATTTACGAGTTGTGAATACTGAGGACCTTCACATGTCACTTATATTTGGGGGTTTATTATTAGGGTTTTTTCCCCTTTTTTGAGTCACAGGCTCACTCCTAGTGTGACAATATTTATTGAAAGAAGTATTTTTCTTTTGAATTATCCCCACCCAAGCAAGGGTGTATATTTAATTACAATTTCTTGTTCTGTTTTGCCACGGACAAATCTTCAGATAGTTTCTGCCTGCCCAAATCCATAATGGAAAAGCAAAGCAGGTTTCTTCTTATTTTCCACCTCATTTAATAATGTTTTTTTATTTTAGCTGAGCAATTTACATTGCAGGTGTTTAAATAGTCTTTTTTAATGCCCATTCATTAAAATTTTCTTTTTTTTTTTGTTCTGTGATAAATTTGCAATGATTTGTTTGCGGTATTAGTTTCCTTCACTCACAGTGACCTTAAACTTAATCAAGGGTAGACAGTCAGCATGTCTTGAGGAACATTCTGAAGTTTGTCAGCTAAGATTTTATGCAACATGATCCCGGAAGCTGCACTGCCGGTTCACAGGCTCAGATGGGGGTATGGAAGTTCCAAACACGTCAGTCCTTATTATCGAATGCTGCACTGGTTGCCAGTAGAAGCACGAGTAATTTTTAAGTTCTCTTGTATTTGTTTTAAGTTGGTTTGGGGACTGGCCCCTACCTACCTTTTATCTCATTTCGTGCTATTCAACCCTACCAGGATAACCAGAAATTGCAATTTATTTACCTATCCTAGGATCATTGGCTGTCGATACAGGTCTTTTTTTGGATAAAATGCAAGCATTCCAAGCAAGTAAACAACAGTCCTGGCTGGGCAATTATATTAGCGGAACCATGCAATCTTACAGCACATTTTGAAAAAGGATTAAGACTGTACTATTTGATAAATTCATTTCCTAACTGAAGTTTTATTTTTAACAATAATTTTATACTGTCTATACCAGGGGTCCCCAAAGTCTCTCCTTGAGGGCTGAATCCAGTCGGGTTTTCAGGATTTCCCCAATGAATGTGCATGAGATCTATGTGCATGCACTGCTTTCAATGCATATTCATTGGGGAAATCCTGAAAACCCAACTGGTTTCGGCCCTCAAGGAGGGACTTTGGGGACCCCTGGTCTATACTTTAGATAACATGTTGTACTTTTATTCTCAATACTTTGTACTTCGCTGATTGCCCAGTTTCTCTTCTGTGTAAACTGCCTAGAAGTCGTTTGATTATTGGCGGTATAGAAGAATAAAGTTATGTTATGGTAATATCAGGACTAGGCTGTCCAGGCACCGATACCTGGTTATTGACAGCATTCATGTATACGATGCAGTATTGTCCTTCTCTCATCAAAATCATTACAGAAAGGTAATATAAAAAGCACAGGTGAACTAAGAGTATCTGTCTGTATTATCACAAGAATGTAATAAGGCATTGGAACTTGGAAGAACGCAGTTGGTCTGGCATGGACTCATTCGGGTCGTATTACTTCTGAAGAAGTGGAGGAAGTACACACTGTCCATCACAGAGACATCTGTTTTATATTTGGCAGCTTCAGATGACCAAAACAAACCTGCACTTTCCATGAATGGGAACACAGATAACTTCTGAGTGACTTCCTTCTTAAGTAAATGCAACAAGGCTAAAGCAATTGGTTCAAGTTACTCATTCCTTAGAAACAATATCAGATACACAGTTAAACACCCAAATATATGGTTCGAGTCCAAACCCAGTTTTAATCTGTTTTCCGCTTTTCCAACACACACACAAAAGTTCCAATCCCTATTAGTTTATAAAGACCTGAATATTAGCCTTATAAGTTTCTGGAGCCTTCTTTACCTGCTTGGAGTAAAACCAGAAATGCAAGCACTCAAGCAAACCAGTTCAAGAAAACTAATTGCAAAACCTGGATTGAATTCATCTATAGCAGGGGTCTCAAAGTCCCTCCTTGAGGGCCGCAATCCAGTCGGGTTTTCAGGATTTCCCCTATGAATATGCATGGGGGAAATCCTGAAAACCTGACTGGATTGCAGCCCTCAAGGAGAGACTTTGAGACCCCTGATCTATAGCATGCCAGTGGACCTCACAAGAAATTGCTGGACTCGCTCTGCCCCTGTCAGCAGTGATAAGGTTAATTTTCACATAAGGTTAGAACTCTGTGATACCTCTGATGCAGCTAGAGCTGGGCCTCAGCAATCTACAGGAATCCTTGATTTCCTGGGATTAAGAAAAGTGAAAAAAGATTTCTATTAAGGAAAAAGGATTTGGACTGCCACAGAATTTCAACATAAAAAAAGCATTGGCCTGTACTGCAAACTAGTATTGCCGGATTCGCCGATTTGAATCTATTCACTGATTCATTCAGTGAATCGATTCATTTTCCCCCAAAATCAGACTCACCGATTAAGTAACCAATCCTTCCTCTCGGTGAGATCTGACATAACTCCAGGCCTCCAAAACTAGTAGCAGCAGCAGCAGCAGCAGCATTCTGAACAGGCTTCTCGTGGCCTGCCATGCCAGGGTCTTCCCTCTGCTGCATCACTGACATTTGAAAAAAAACCCGCCCAATATTGGGCAAAAAGCAAATCTAAAAATTGAGTCAATAGGCTGAACTGAATCAAATTTTTTTTTGCTCTGAATCGGGCAGCACTACTGTAGACAAAGGATCCACCGAGAATAGAACTGAGCTGTTGCCAGAGAGAAAGGACAGACAAAGGGACACCCAAAGGAAAAATTCACTACCAGTAAACAGAGGTAACCTGCAATGCACAGATTTCACCAATTTGGAAAAGCAGGTAAGCTAAATATGGAGACGAGAATAATTCTGGGACCAATAAGTAAAGAAACAAAATTGGGCCTACCAGAGTTCTGAAAGAATTTTTTCCAGCACAAAAAGTACTTAGAAATAGTATGATTGGGAAATTTTACACCCAAAGTTAAAGATATACTCACTATTACAGTGCTCAGGAACTGCCTGGGGAAAATTAAAATTTGAAAAATCTCAGTGGCTACAAACTGGGCTTTGTGTACGCCTGCAGTCCTTTCTAGAGAATGACACGGTGACAAAATTCATCGCCACTCCTGTCCCCGCGGATAACAGTGGGAAACAATTCCTGTGTCATCCTTTAGTGTCTATCTCAACCTCATTCCTTCTACACCAGCATTCTTCAGTGCAAGGCTTGAGGGTCTGTGGTTGTGCCCATTCACACTCTGGTTCTTATGTGAGCCAAATATAGGATAATGAAGCCATTGTGACATCACTGATGCGATTGGATCTTAGGCATTGGTGGAACGAGGCATTATTACATTACATTACATTGGGGATTTCTATTCCGCCATTACCTTGCAGTTCAAGGCGGATTACAAAAGAATTATCCAAGATGTATTACAACAAGAACTTACAAAAAAAAAAAAAAAAATTGGTCATTTTCAAAAAGAGTAAGAAATGGGAAAGGTTATTTGTTTGGAGTAGTTGGCTTTAGTGAGAGGTGGAGTTTGAGACTTGCGGTATTATTTCTTTTTTCAGAGTTTTCTTGAAGAGTATGGTCTTTATTTCTTTTCTAAAAGTCTTGTAGTCGAGGGATGCCGTCAGTAGATTGGCGATTTGGTTGTCTAGTTTGGCTGCTTGAGTGGCCAGGAGGCCATCATATAGTTTTTTCTGTTTGACCTCCTTAATTGGGGGGTATGAGAATGGGGTGTGACATCACAATATCATCCTTTAGTGTCTTTCTCAACCTCAGTCCTTCTACACCAGCATTCTTCAATGCAAGGCTTAAGGGTCAGTGGCTGTGCCCATCCATACTCCGATTATTCCCTCTCTCCTTAAAGAACAGTGATGAATTTTGTCACCATGTCATTCTCTAGTCCTTTCTTCCCTGTTTTTGAACATTTCGTCTCTTTTGCCTCCCCCTCCCCCCTTTTATAAAGCCGTGCAAGAGATTTATAGCACGGACCGGCATGCTGAATGCTCTGCAATGCTTCAACGGTCACAGAACTCTTATGAGCGTCGAAGCAGTGCAGAGCATTCAGCGTGCTGGCCAGCGCAAAAGACCTCTTATGCGGTTTTGTAAAAGGAGGAGTGGGGTTGACGTTGGGAAACATAGCCTGAACTGCAACTAAAGCCTTATCCTAGTGCTACACAAAAGGGTTTCTTTGTGTTTGTAACATTGAATGCTATAAATTAATCTCTGCTTAATGGTTAACCTGATAGTTGCTCCCTGTCCCCTGTGATAAGCCATATTGCACCCCAGAATTCACTAGAGAACGGTATTCAGCTACAAGCTACTAATTAACTGTATACTTATATGCAAATGATCTCTTGATATAAGCCATACCCACTTTATCTGGCAAAAGTCCCAGAAAACTCCAGTCCTATCTCCTGCAGTAGACTAGCAGCTACTGGGCGGCAATGCTCTCTCTAAGGCCTGGCTGAGGGTGTGCAAATTTTTTCTCGTGTGAGCGACATGTCCTAAAATCCAACAATTTTCCAGATTTCCAAGTATTTTTGTGTGCAACACTCCTAGAATGTATGAGCAATTGCTTAAAGAGAACATAGCTGGGCAGATACGGCAAGGCTTCAATTACACATACATACTAGCTGGACTTTAAAATCATATAATCAAAACACGAAGAAACACAAACGGACTATAATCCCTTAATAAAAACAATGAGATGATAAGCAAGCAAACAACCATGCAATGAGTCTGGAAAATTATTGAACCTCCTCCAGAATACAGCAAGATATGCTGTTATAAACAACAAAGTATTTGCTGTTAAGCATTTTTCCTATAACACTGATCATTCAGTAATAAAACACACTGCTCTCTGCAAATTATTTCACAATAAAATCCCTCTCTCTTGTGCTGCCTAAGCTGGGCCTACAAATGAATCTTCAAAAGGGAAACTTCCTGAAAATAAATGTCATTTTCACAATTTGAGGTTCAGCACAGCAAGTAAACAAGTATCTGTAGACTTTGCCTGCTTTATGGTGCATACAAAATTACCCCCACCTTCACAAAACAGTAGCGCGCTTTTTAGCACCAGCTGCGGTGGTAACAGCTCTGACGCTCATAGAATTCCTATGAGCGTAGGAGCTATTACCTCCGTGGCCAGAGCTAAAAACCACGCTACTGTTTTGAATAAAAAAAAAAAAGGGGGGGGGGAGGGTTGGTTTAACTTGTTAATCACCAAACTTGCAAAGTAATTTTTCTTTTGACCCATTGCTTTGACCCATTGGAGGAGTGTGTGGCGCAGTGGTTGGATCTACAACCTCAGCACCCTAGGGTTGTGGGTTCTAACCCTGCGCTGCTCCTTCTGACCCTGGGTAAGTCACTTAATCCTCCATATCCCCAGGTACGTTAAATAGATTGTGAGCCCACCGGGACAGAGAGGGAAAATGCTTGAGTACCTGATTGTAAAAACCGCTTAGATAACCTTGATAGGCGGTATATAAAATCCTAATAAACTAAACTTTCTAGCTCTGAATCCCTGTACTCTCAGCCCTACTCCTTCAGTAAAAGTGTAGGGTGAAATTCTATAACTTGGCACCAAGATATAGCGGCCCCAATGGGCCCCAATGGGTTTTATGATAGTAATTAGGTACACAGAAGCCATTATAGAATACTAACACAATTCCCCCCCAACACCTTTTATGAAGCCATATTAGGCTTTTTTATCGCTGACCAAGGCAGTATTAAGAACATAAGCAATATCTCCGTTGGGTCAGACCTGAGGTCCATCGCGCACAGCAGTCCACTCACGCGGCGGCCCAACAGGTCCAGGACCTGTGCAGTAATCCTCTATTTATACCCCTCTATCCCCTTTTCCAGCAGGAAATTGTCCAATCCTTTCTTGAACCCCAGTACCGTACTCTGCCCTATTACGTCCTCTGGAAGCGCATTCCAAGTGTCCACCACACGTTGGGTAAAGAAGAACTTCCTAGCATTCATTTTGAATCTGTCCCCTTTCAACTTTTCCGAATGCCCTCTTGTTCTTTTATTTTTCGAAAGTTTGAAGAATCTGTCCCTCTCTACTCTCTCTATGCCCTTGATGATCTTGTAAGTCTCTATCATATCCCCTCTAAGTCTCCTCTTCTCCAGGGAAAAGAGTCCCAGTTTCTCCAATCTCTCAGCGTATGAAAGGTTTTCCATACTTTTTATCAGACGTGTCGCTCTCCTCTGAACCCTCTCGAGTAATGCCATATCCTTCTTAAGGTAAGGTGACCAATATTGGACGCAGTACTCCAGATGCAGACGCACCATCACCCGATACAATGGCAGGATAACTTCTTTCGTTCTGGTAGTAATCCAAGTTTCCAAGTTTATTAAATAGTTTGATTAATCGCCATATCAAAATTCAAGGCGATGTACAAAATAAAACACATAGTTATAAAACATAGGTAAAATATTATATAAATAAATACTGTTACAAACACAAATCACAATATTAAACTAAACATAGATTATTGGACATTGTTTAGAAACAAAAGGAAAGTTCATTAATGGTTACAATGCATATTAAAAAAAAAAAAAAAAAAAGGGTAATAACATAGGGGGGGAAAATTACTAAAAATATGATAATAAAAGATCGTTAATCGCTAAAAGCATCATTAAAAAGGAAACTTTTAAGCTTACTCTTAAATTTATCTAGATTCTTTTCTTCTCTTATATATGTTGGAAGATCATTCCAGGATTGAGGAGCTGTCACCGAGAAGATAGTAAGACGTCTAGTATTGATGATTTTTAAAGAAGGAATGGTTAATAAATGTTGGTCCTGTGATCTCAATGTTCTAATAGTGGAATATGGAATTAAGACTCTATGGATAAAAGCAGGAGTTTGAAAAATGAGAGTTTTAAATGTGAGTAGACATATCTTGAATAGAATACGGTGTGCTATAGGAAGCCAATGAGATTCTTTAAGTAAGGGAGTGACGTGGTCAAATTTTTTTGCTTTATGAATTAATTTAATAGCGGCATTCTGAACAATTTGTAGACGTCTAATTTCTTTTTGAGGTAAACCTTTGAATAAGGCATTGCAGTAGTCGAGTTTAGAGATGACAAAAGAATGAATCAAGATATTAAGTGATTTTGCACATAAAAATTTAGAAACTGAACGAATTTGTCGTAATCTGAAGAAAGTGGATTTAACGACATTGCTTATGTGGTCGTGGTATGACAATTTATTGTCAAATATAATACCTAATATATTTATGTTGTGTTGAATCTGTAATGATTTGCCATTGATCGAGATTGGAGTAGTAAATGAACTGCTATCCTTCCATGGGAAAAGCATCACATTGGTTTTTTGAATATTTAATGATAATTTGTTAGTATCCAGCCAATGATGAATCTGATCCAGTTTGTTATTTATTGCTGTTATTTCTTGTACATTCTTGGGGTCAATTGGATATAATAACTGAATATCATCGGCATAAGCGAATACCGAGAAACCAATGGATTGACATAGTGTCATAAGTGGAGCCAGAAAAATATTAAATAAAATAGGAGAAAGTATTGATCCTTGTGGAATACCAAAAGGTAATGTGAAATTGTTAGAATTTGTATTGTTAAAGATAACTGTAGAGGAACGGTTTTCAAAGTAGGATTTAAACCAGCTAAGAACTTGATCGGTCACACCTATGGAGTATAGTCTGTGAATTAAGAGGGTATGATCAATGGTATCAAAGGCCGAAGATAGATCAAGAGAAATCAAAACAACCGAGGAGTGGTGATCCAGATGATAGAGTATCGTTGTTGTCATCCCTATCAGAGAGTGTTCTGTGGAGTGATTATGTCTAAACCCTTCTTGATTATACCTAGCATTCTATTCACTCTCTTAGCGGCCGCTGAGCAATATGCCATCTGCTTCATTGTCATGTCCACCATTACCCCCAAGTCCCTTTTTTGGGTACTCTCATTCAATAACATCCCTCCCATCGTATAGTTGTACCCCAGGTTTCTGCTTTCCACATGTAATACTTTACATTTCTCAACGTTGAACTTCATCTGCCATCTCATCGCCCATTCCCCTAGTTAGCTCCGACACTCATGAGTGTCAGAGCTAACAGAGCTGCAGCCGGCGACAAAAAAGCCTTGTGTGTGTAGCTTAGCATCATGCTGCTTGCCCACTAACGGGCACGCCTCCCCTCATGTGCTTTGGACCAAATTCTATAAATGGTGCTGAAAAATCAGTGGCAACTAAGAAATATGCTGAGCCCTATTCTATAAATGGCACTTAAAGATAGGTAATAATAAGTCTGCTAATGATGATCTGCAGAAAGGGGTAATCCAGATAAATAATACTTAACAAATATCAAGCCTCAAGACCAAGAAACAGGCTTCAAAATAAACCATTATTAGAATAAGAAGCCCAGCTCATATCACTGGCTTGCTTTTAACAGGAAAAACAGAACAGTAAAAGAACTCCACACTATTGTAGGAGAAAGAGGATTGTTCAACAAAAACCCGATTTCCTAATTCCAAATTGGACCCTCTCCCTATGCAAAAACAACAGCAGTTCAGCAAGGATGTACTGAGACTTGAGTCAGTCCAGCGAATGGCCACCCGGATGGTCTCAGGACTCAAGGATCTCCCGTACAAGGAACGGCTGGATAAATTACGCCTATACTCACTCGAGGAACGCAGAGAGAAGGGAGACATGATCGAGACGTTCAAATACCTCACGGGCCGTATCGAGGTAGAAGAGGATATCTTCTTTTTCAAAGGTCTGACGGCGACAAGAGGACATCCATGGAGAATCAGGGGCGGTAAATTGCACGGCGACACCAGGAAATACTTTTTCACCGAAAGAGTGGTTGATCGCTGGAATAAACTTCCACTTCAGCTGATCGAAGCAAGCAGCGTGCCTGATTTTAAGAAGAAATGGGATCGTCACGTGGGATCTCTACACAGAGTTAAATAGGGGAGGGTCATTAGGGTGGGCAGACTAGATGGGCCGCGGTCCTTATCTGCCGTCTTTTTCTATGTTTCTAACAAAATCCTCTCAGGCATATAAACACTTTATCTTAATATCCATCGAGTTCAAAAATCTTCTAATTGTTTTATTTATAATCTGCTTTTTACCAACCGGACCGCAACATAACATACATAATAAAATCATCATACAACAATTTAAAGTTCCACTAGTCATAGTACATAAAGGCATAACAACAAATATTATACAGACAAAAATCTTTCCTTGCCAAAGCCTACCACATTGACCACAGCGAAACAACCCCACTCCAACTTCACACTCAGCTGATATATTTCATAATACAGAACAGGTAGCCTTTCAACAGTTTCTTAAAAGCACCCAAATTTCTCTGCTGCTTGATGTAAGATGGGAGCTTATTCCATTCTTCGGGTCCTACAGATGAAAAAGCCCCCAGCTCTCATAGTTTGCAGTCTAACCTCCCTTCTAGATGGTATAGACAAGTCATGATGTATAGCTGAATGCAGCTTTTGAGGGGAAATATATGGAGCTACACATTCAACCAGATATCGTGAAGCATATCCTTGAAACACCTAAATGGGTTAACAATAAGAGTTTGTATTCAATTTTAAGCTGAATTCAATCTTAAGACAGAACAGTTTAAGAAAGTATAAGTATTTTTTGTGTGCTACGCTCCTAGAATGTATGAGCGATTGGATGAGCACATTCTGCATCTGTTTGAAGCCTTTTGCCATCTAAGAGCCTTCTAGCAGTCACGGTAGATCTATTTCTCAAGTTTCAAGTTTTATTTAAAATTTGATAAATCGCTTAATCATACTTCTAAGCGATGAACATAGCTAAAATGTTTTATAACATTCAGGAGATACAATATGTCACATGTACAAAAGACATACAGGACTTACTGTGCCAATGGGAAAAGAGGGTAAGAAATACAATATCGGATAGGAAAGAAGACAAATAGGGCAAGGACAACAGGAGGGGTGAGGAGGAAAGGAAAAGAAAGAGGAGAGATTAGCAACTAGAAAGGAAATAAAGAAATCACAATGATAAAAGTAAGAGAGCAAGAAAAATGGGAAGAATATCTCTGCAAGGAGCCCTTGAAGGGATTCTTTATCCTCTCTGGCTGGACTTCTTATTATTTAGTGCAATTTTGCTGCAAGTATTACATTTGCAAAGTTAGGTACCATTTATAAAACAGTGCTTGGCACTGAGAACCACATCATAGGCGTGAGGATTTATACTAACTAAACCCTGACGTAAATCTTCATGCCTTAATCAGGTGTGGGTCTCCTTTATTCCATAACAGGAACACCCCTGATCTGCCCAAGACCCTCCCATGGCTATGTCCCCTTTTTGGAACCTCTCAAGGAACGCAGAGAGTGAGGGGAGACATGATAGATATGTTCAAATATGTTACTGGCCGTATTGAGGTGGAAGAAGACATCTTTTTCCTTACAGGACCTATGGCGACAAGAGGGCATCTGTTAAAAATCAAGGGTGGGAGATTTCATGGTGACATTAGGAAGTATTTCTTCACCGAAAGGGTGGTTGATCGTTGGAATGATCTTCCACTTCAGGTAGTTGAGGCCAGCAACGTGCTCGATTTTAAGAAAAAATGGGATAAACATGTGGGTTCACTTCGAGGAAGTACTTAGGGGGAGGGTTCTTCGAGTGGGCAGACTTGTTGGGCCGATGGCCCTTTTCTGCTGTCATACTCTATGTTTCTATGTTTTATCTTGGCGCCTAAAAATATGCACATAAATATTAACTGATCCCAACTAGCACAGATAATTATTAGCACTGAATTATCAGAGCTAACTGGCTTACTTAACCCAGCAAAAGCTGTTTTTAGTACAGGCTGGTGCGCTGAAAGAGGGGGGGTGGGTAAATTGCTCATGAAAATCGGGCCTGCGCACAAATTTCCAAGTGCAATTTTTAACACCATTTACAGAATTATGCTGTAAACATCTTTGGCGCATAGAGCCCGATTCTATAAACGGAGCCTAAATTGGTAGGCGCCTAGGGAAATGGCACCTATTGCCTGTCATTCAAAGTTAGGCGTTGTTTATAGATTCACACTTAGCGTTGCCTTAAATCAAGTTAGGTGCCACTAGGCGGTCTGCAACTTAGGTGCCGGTATATTAGGTCAGGGGTTTCTTGCCCTAAACTACCAGCGCCTAACTCATTTCATGTCCAAACTCCACCCTTAACCACATCTACTTTTTAGGTAAGTGCCTCAATGTAGAAGCCTACCTGCAAATTAATTTTTAAAATAATTTTTAACTGTTTTTTAATGGTGCTGCTCAACTAATAGCACCAACTAAACCAATGGTGTATGGTCTTCGTGATAAGGTGTATGGGGACAGGCTTAAAGATCTCAATCTGTATACTTTGGAGGAAAGGTATGAGAAGGGAGATATGATAGAGATGTTTAAATACCTACGTAATATAAATGTGCATGAGGTGAGTCTCTTTCATTTGAAAGGAAACTCTGCAATGAGAGAGCATAGGATGAAGTTAAGAGGTAATCTAAGGGAATACATTTTTACAGAAAAGATGGTAGATGTGTGGAACAGTCTCCCAGAAGAGGTGGTGGAAACGGAGACTGTCTGAATTCAAGATGGTCTGGGATAGGCATGTGGGATCTCTCAGAGAGAGAAAGAGATAATGGTTATTGAAGATGGTCAGACTAGATGGGCCATTTGGTCTTTATCTGCCATCATGTTTCTAATTTAAAAAATTAAGATAGGTGCCTAAATAAATATATGCCTAAATAATCCCCCCTTTTACAAAACCGTAGCATCAGAGCTGATACTGCCGCGGCCAGTACTATAAACCATGCTACGGTTTTGTAAAAGGAGGGGGGGGGGGGAGAATAAATAAAGAAACTCGGTAGTTCCCATTTATAGAATTAGGCCTATACTTTATAGAAAGCACCTTGTATTTACACATATAAAACGCCAATTATTGGCGCTTCAGATTTGTGCTGCTGAAAATCCAGGGATCATAGAATCAATGGGAGATGACTGGGTATAGGCTTCCCTTATCCAGTTATCTTCCACTGAACATGGTCCCAAAGGCTTCCCCTACCCTCCATATGCTTCTATCAGCACATAGGTAAGTAAGACAGGTGCGTTGTTAGGATGGATTCCCAATTTTTAATACTGTGAACAAAATCATCAGTGAACTTCTGCGAGTGTTGCATATTGCTCAGTTCTAGATGCTTCCATAGGAAAGCTCATAAACATGAGAAATGATTGCCAATGAGTTGCAGCAGGAAAGAACTGACTTTTAAAACTTTGTATTGGGTTATGAGGAAGTATAACTGTTTAAAAAAAAATTTATATCAAAGATTCTAATATGAGGGTAAAATAATAAAAACACCATGTTCAGAAACAGGGTTTCTGGGCAGGGAAATGGATCCTCAGATAACGTTTTTGATTTCCACACTCTTAACAAATTGTCTTCTTGATAGGAAACAGACAGACTATTTATATGATCTAATATTTATGACTATCTCAGATTTCAAAGACAAATCAGATGCTCTGAATTGTTTAAAAGTAAGATATCAAACTATTTACCATCTAGGTCTCTGCGTTCTGAGAATTTAGCGCTATTAAAAAACAAATGCTAATCCAAAATATGCCGAGACCAGTAAAATGGTCTTTTGCTGTGCAGGGGTCAAACTGTGGAACTCACTTGTCAGTCAATTACGAAAATGTTACGACAAGGGTAATTTCAGAAAACTATTAAAAACGCAGTTATTTGTTAATGCATTTTTCTAGGAACTGATATTTACGATTGTTCTTTTGATGGGCACGTTACGTGATTTTCTGATGATTATATATGCTAATGTTTGTTTGATTTTATTTGTCTTACTGAATTTTGTATGTAACGACATGTAAACCGTTTAGGCGGAATAGAAAACCTAATTAACATAACATTTTCAGTGTCCAAAGTAAGAGGCTGAAGTGCTGAAGAGAGAAATTTTCACCAAATTGAGCTGGCACCGCATGAATTTTTCTCACAGCACTGGCTTGTTTAAATAAAAATTGTGAAGTACAGTCTTGGAATTTTTCTTGTGATAAAAATCCATATAAAACTCAGCCCTTGTTAAAAATAAAAAAAAATACCTGCAGCTCCACAGGGTATACTTAAAGTTTCAAATTATTACCCTTTCTGTGACATTCTGCATGTGATTTAGCTGTTGCTGAATTCCTAATGAACTGATTGCATGAGTTTCCAGCTTACCAGTTAAACTGCAGCCTCCTTATTCCCATTTTGTTCTAATAGAAGACTACATTCTTTTTGTTAAAAAAATAAAGAATTACAGGACAATAACATGACATTTCCCGCTGCAAGTTTGAGCACCACAAAACACTGGCCAGCATCGGATAAAGACCTTTATTTAAGAACTCATACATTTTTAAGATTGAAAGCAAGTTTGATTTCACTGTTTTTACTAGAAAAGAAGGAGTTTTCCCCTGAAAATTGGATATGCTGAGCACTGAAAATAAAGAGGGTGCCCAAGAGAAGTTTTGAGGCTTTTTCTCCAAAGTATACAGATTGAGATCTTTATGGAGACAGACTTAAAGATCTCAATCTGTACACTTTGGAGGAAAGGCGGGAGATATGATAGAGATGTTTACTGCGCATGGGCAGACTAGATGGGCCATTTGGCCTTTATCTGCCATCATGTTTCTATGTAACAAAGAAAAATAAAACCAACCACTTCAACAGTAAACAAATTCAGGAACAATGTCAATGGGAATGACCACGATGAATAAAGACAAGATCTTTATTAGATTGCTTGTTCTTGATTGAAAATAAAACCAAAACATTCAAATATGAGATTTAAAAAACATGGATACCAGGTAGACCCAACAAGGGCCACGTTTTGGCTAATACACCTTCATCAGGAGTCCTATGAACACGATATACGAGCAATATCATAATCAAAAATAGGACAAGGCATTAAAAGCAGCTCTTTATAGTGCTGTATCCAAACAAGAAAAAAAAAAAAAAAGCCACAGAATTAAGATATAGCACGAGCTACACATGCGGACACATTACCCCAGTTTCTTTTTACATATGCATGCAATTTGAGCATTTTATATGCATGTGTGTGTTTAAAAATACAGTATTTCATAAACTATTCATAATCAATTGAAATACTCGAACCAGATGGTGTCTGGATTGTTTTACATTTCACCAAACCTTGATACCCATCATCTTTTTTTATTAGGTACTGCACAATCCTATTCAGTCTGTGTCCCATATATGGTGATTTGGTTTAGGATGAGCTGGGGAAAGCCTTGATAGAAGCTCCAGTGATAGGATGGTTAGGATAGGCTGGAGTGAGTTTCAATGGCAACTCTGGCAGTGGGAACCTAAAGACAGTACTGGGTGGACTTCTATGGTCTATTGTCCAGAAATATTAAAGAAAAAAGAAATTTAACTATGAATATACTGTATAATGATTCCGACTACTGGGCAGACTGAATTACTATGCCAGGAAATTCAATGCTGGGCTATGCTCAGGCTCCGGCACTGGGTTTATGGGTCCAGTCACTCCATAGCTGGTGAAGTACGATATTCATAACTTAACCAGCTATGGGCCACTCCATAAAGATAGAACAGACTCTTCTGTGGTCCCATTTATATGGTTACTTTGGCCAGTTAAGTGCTGGATATTGGTACTTAACTAATTCCTGGAACACCTCTAAAATAGCAGATTTTGCATTAGGTGGTAACCGGTCATTTTCAGTAGCACAAAGCAGTTAAGTGCTGCTGAAAATGACTCTTTAGCCTCGAACAAGTGATTTAACCATCTAGGAGTCATTTCTGGCTGGTTAGATCACTTTGAATATTGATCTCAAAATGTTTTATACAGCTTGACCTGGCCCTGGTGTTACTATTGGAAGTTGCAACATTTTGTACCTGAAAAGTCAGAATATCAATAACACTTCTGGCATTCGGCAAGCTCACAGCAGGTATAGTACTTCACAATATCTGCAAGCCCTGTGCTAATTAGCCATCCAAAGTTATAAGCAGGTGCCAGATGTGCATTTATGGGTGGGCCCCTGCCCAGGATATCAGTGGGTCTTCAAATGTACTTCCACAACCCCATGGTACATTTTAAGCCCTTCAGTTCTTCATCAGCTATGAGCAGCAACTCAAACCTGCTGTTCAAGCTAGCACCAAGCCTTCCCTTTAACAACTTCCTAGACCTGACAACAGGAGTTATATCAGAGAGTGAAGGCTTGGGGCCAGCACAATCAGCAGTTATGAGTTGCTGCTCACTGCTGGTGAAGAACTGAACAATTTATAAAAGATAATGGGTTTTTGGAGTGAAGTTCTCCCCTTGATCTCCTAAAGTAGGGGGGAGGGGGGAGATGGAATAAGTTTGCACAGGAAATCCAATACAACAGCACGTAACTTTAAACAAGGTGACTATGATAACATGAGGAGTATGGTAGAAAGAAACTTAGAGGTGCAGCTACAAAGGTCAAAAATATACATCAGGCGTGAATGCTGTTCAAAAATACCTTCCTGGAAGCCCAGACTAGATACTGTATATTACATGTTTTAAAAAAGAAGGAAGGAAGACCAAATGGCAGCTGGTGTGGTTAACGAGTGAGGTGAAGGAAGCTATTAGAGCTAAAAAAGAATCCTTCAGAAAGTGGATGAAGGATAAAACTGAAAATAATTGTAAGCAGCACAAGGAATGTCAAGTCAAATGCAAAGCGCTAATAAGGAAGGCAAAGAGACCTTGAAAAGAAGATTGCGCTAGAAGCAAAAAACACACAGTAAAAACTTTTTTAGGTATATTAAAAGCAAAAAGCTGGGAAGAGAATTGGTTGGACCGCTAGATAACCGAGGGATAAAAGGGGCTCTTAGGGAAGACAAGGCCATAGCGGAGAGATTAAATGAATTATTTGCCTCGTTCTTCAATGAGGAACATGCGGGGTAGTTACTGATACCAGAAATGGTACTCAATTCTGCTGAATCAGAGAAACTCAAACAAATTTCTGCAACACTGGATGATGTAATGGGTCAATTTGATAAATCACTTGGACCAGACGGTATACATTCCGGAGTACTGATAGAATTGAAAAATAAAAATAAACTTGCAGAGCTATTGTTAGTAATTTGTAATTTTTCTCTAAAATCCAGCATAGTACCAGAAGACTGGAGGGTGGTCAACGTGATGCCGATTTTTAAAAAGGGTTCCTGAACGTGGAGATGATGCGGTATACAAACCTAAGGATTAGATTAGATTAGGTGATCTGGGAAATTATAGACCAGTAAGTGTGAGGTTGGTGCTAGGCAAAATGAGAGAACATATAAATAAGCATGGATTAATGAGGGAAAGCTAACATGGATTTAGTCAAGGGAAATATTGCCTCACCAATCTACTACATTTCTTTAAAGGGGTGAATAAACCGGTTTATATTGTGCATTTGAATTTTCAAAAGGCATTTAACAAAGTATCTCATGAAACATTTCTGAGGAAATTAGAAAGTCATGGAATAGGAGGTAATGGCCTATTATGAACTGGTTAAAAGATAGAAAACAGAGAGTAGGTTTAAATAGTCAATATTCTCAATGGAGAAGGGTAAATAGTGGGGTTCTAATTACCTAGGTGTTTGGAGTATTAAATAGTGGGGTTCCCCAGGGGTCTGTGCTGGGACTGCTGCTTTTTAACATTTATAAATGATTTAAAGATGGGAATAACTAGTAAGATAATTAAATTTGCTGATGACACAAAGTTGTTCAAAGTTGTTAAATCATAAGAGCACTGTGAAAAACTGAAAGAGGACCCTGGGAGACTGGACAAATGGAAGATGACGTTTAATGTGAGAAAGCACAAAGTAATGCATGTGTGAAAGAGGAACCCAAACTATAGCTACGTGATGCTAGGTTTTATGTTAGGAGTCACTGCCCAGGAAAAGGATCTAGGTGTCATTGTTGAGGATACATTAAACCCCTAAGTTCAGTGTGTGATGGCGGCTAAGAAAGTAAACAGAATGTTAGGAATTATCAAGAAAGGAATGGAAAACAAAGATGAAAATGTTATAATGTTCTTGTATCGCTCTATGGTATGGCCGCAGTTCTGGTCGCTGCATCTCAAAAAAAGATATAGCAGAATTAGAAAAGTTACAGAGAGGCATTGGCGTATCTAGCATATGTGACACCCGGGGCCCATTATTTTTTGGCATCCCCCGCCCCCCATCTGTATGAAAAACATGATTTTTAGTAAAAATCCACATGTCACACAAGAGTATACCTAGGAAAAGGCAGCATCTTACATACTGCAGTGAGAAGTACATCAATAAACCCACTGTAAAACTAAACAAGCCAGACTAGTACAGATCAATCCTACACAGTCAGTCCTAACAGAAAACCATGTCTTTTCGAACACACAGAACACAAAAAACACCTTCGCCTAGTATGTAATCACAAACTAACTCCTCCCCCTTTTACAAAACTGTAGTGTGGTTTTTTAGCCACGATGGTAACAGCTCATATGCTAAAAAAACGCTCTACAGTTTTATAAAAGGGGAGATAAAATAGAAATACATAGATAAAGGTTAAACTGAAACACCAAGAAACTGGACTCTGCATACAATGCAACACCACAGAAACAGCGATGCATCTCCCCTAAAGCAAAAAAATAAATAAATAGAATTTTTTTCTACCTTGTCGTTTCTGCTTTCCTCATCTTCTTGTCACTATCTTCCTTTTATCCACTGTCTACCCTTTCTCTGCCCCTTCTATATGGCATCTTCTCTCCTACCTCCCCATTCCATCTCTCCCTTCACCCCCATTGGTCTGGCATCCATCTTCTTCCTTTCCCTCCTTCAATGGTCTGGCATCTCTCTCCTCTCATCTTCCCTCTCCCACACCCCCATGGTCTGGCATTTCACTCTCTCCTCTTCTCCCCACTTCCATCAGCATCTTCCCCCTTTCTTTCCCTCCAACCCAATTCTGTGCAGTATCCTTCCCCCTTATGTCTCTTTCCCCTTTCCCTGCACACCAATTCCATCAGCATCTGCCCCCTTTCTCTCCCTCCACCACCCTTCCATACCACCCTGACCCCCTTTCTCACCTCCACACCCTTCTCTACCATCCTGACCCCCTTTCTCACCCTTCACCACCCTTCCATACCACCCTGGCCCCCTTTCTCACCATTCACCACCCTTCCATACCACCCTGACCTCCTTTCTCTCCCTTCACCACCTTGATCCCCTTTCTCACCCTTCACCACCCTGACCCCATTTCTCACCCTTCACCACACTTCCATACCATCCTGACCCCCTTTCTCTCCTTCCACCACCCTGCTATGCTCCTTTCTCTCTCCATCCACATCAGCAAGGTCCCGCGATGACTGATTCTGCTGCCTCTGCTCCGGAAAAGGTAAGTGATGTCAGAGGGGGATGGTCAGGCGGACGCAGGGAGTTGCGGCAAGGTCCCGCAATTACTGTAGCTGCCAGTCTGCCCCCCCCCCCCCAACATCACTTACCTCTTCTGGAGCAGAGGTGGTATACGCAGTCATCGCGGGACCTTCCTGCACTCATCGCGGGACCTTCCTGCACTTCAGTGCGGCTGCCAACTCTGCTCCATAATAAGCATAGCAGCTGCGCTGAGGTACCTTTTAGAGCAGCGTGGGAGGTTACGGACCTGGCCGGCTGTGCATCCCCTTGGAGCGTGCACCCGTTGCGGACCGTGCCCCCCCCCTTAGTACGCCACTGCAGAGAAGGGTGACAAAAATGGTAAAAGGGATGGGATGACTTCCCTATGAGGAAAGGCTAAAGCAGTTAGGGCTCTTCAGCTTTGAGATATGATATGATAGAGGTGTATAAAATAATGAGTGGAGTGAAAAGGGTAGATGTGAATCGCTTGTTCACACTTTCCAAAAATACTAGGATCAGGGGGCATGCGATGAAGCTACTAAGTAGTAGATTTAAAACAAACCAGAGAAAATATTTCTTTACACAACATGAACTTAAGTTCTGGAATTTGTTGCTGGAGAATGTGATGAAATCAGTTAGCTTAGCGCCGAGCGGGGTTTAAAACAGGTTTTAGTTAAATGAAGAGAGTATCATTGGGAAGAGAGTACTATTGGGTGGGGAGGGGTAGGTGTGGAGAGGGATGGTAGAAGTTCAAACACATGTAGATAAAGTGGGGGTTTATTGAAAGTGGAATTTGTCTTTTATTATGTATATTATATTATTATAGTTGATGCATTATTGATATGCTTTGATGTTGTTATTTGTTGTATTTGATGATGTTTGCATCAATAAAAACTGTTTGAATCTAAAACAGGTTTGGTTAATTTCCTAAAAGGGAAGTTCATAGGCCATTATTGAGATGGCTTGGGAAAATCCACTGCTTATTCCTAGAATAAGCAGCATAAAAACTACTTACTAGGAATCTAGCCAGGTACTTGGGTCCTGGGTTGGCCACTGTTGGAAACAGGATACTGGGCTTAATGGACTTTCAGTCTATCCCAGTAAGGCTATTCTTATGTTCTTATGAGATATACTGAGTCTTCAACTGGCAGGGCTTGGAGATCAATGCCAGTCACATCACAGCTATTCCACTGCTGAGTGGGCCTGAATTCAAAGTGGGTTGGCCTGTGCCCACCCCATGGTTCTTGAGAAAGAAGAAAATCTTCAATAGGGCAGACATTTAAACTTCTAATGAGCAAACATTGGGAATCACAGATGACAAGCCATAGTAACATAGTAGATAACGGCAGAGAAAGACCCGAATGGTCCATCCAGTCTGCCCAACCTGATTCAATTAAAATTTTTTTAAAATTTTTTCTTCTTAGCTATTTCTGGGCAAGAATCCAAAGCTCTACCCGGTACTGTGCTTGGGTTCTAACTGCCAAAATCTCCATTAAAACCTACTCCAGCCGACATAAGGGGCGGGGGGAGTGGTTAAAATGGCAGCGGTGTGAGGAGCCGCTAGAGACACGGAGGAAAATCGTGTTTGCTGATGCCCTCCGTTTGAATTTTATTCCTACCTTGCCACTGCTGACTGATTTCTTCTGCGGTAATGCCTCATTCAAAGCGGAAGGGGGTGATTAGGGCTGATCCCTCGCAGGCCCTTGTTTCCACACCCATTCAGCAAACCGTAGACTGTTTCTTTGCGGCTCTACCGTCGGTTGGCAAAGACTCCGGAGGATGTGACCCGGCATTGGGGAAAGATATTGGAGAGCCTCTCCACCTCTCGGGGGTTTGAGACATCATTGTCCCCTCCGGCTCCTTCCAACCCTTCATGTCCAGCCACTACAGGCGCTTTGCTGCAGGAGACTCGCAATCCCGGAAGTGGATCTGCAGGGTCTCCCGGTGAAGGCGCAGAGCTAGCACAGGTAGTGCAGCTGAAGGATCAACAAGAGAGAAAGGGATTTTCTCCCACTCCCAAGGAGGCCTCCTTAGGAGACATTCGGATACTCCTTCAACGTCTGGAGACTAAACTGACCCGAACTACTGAGGAGGTAACAACTATTACTGCTAAACTTGATAATTTAACTCAGACTGTCGACTCAGTTAAAAAAGATCTTTCAGACCAAGCTAGACAAACACAGGCTGATATACACAGCTACAACAATTTAAAGTAGTGATGATTAAAGATAATGCTTCAATACATCGAAAATTAGAACAATTTGAAAACTTTAATTGAAGATTGAATCTTCGTATCCTGAATTTTTCATTAATACCTGGAACTTTGCCTATAGAACTTTTTAAAAGATACTTAACTGAGAATTTAAAAATTCCCCTTAACAATATTCCTCCTTTGAATAAAATTTACTACTTACCAAATAAAAAGAATCCTCAAAGAGATGGAGGAAAAGAAGACGGAAAAAAGGACGGAGAAGAAAAACAGATTGATTTTGGGAATATTTCTGCTCTTTTGGAACAAACCTTATCTGTAGATACTGAAAGAGCTACTCTATTAGTGTCTTTTGTTTTCAAGCAAGATTTAAATTTGATTTTGAAATAATACTTTAAAAATTCCCAAAAACTATTTGGAGACCAAAGACTTTGGATATATCCTGATGTCTCAAAAGTTACGCAAGAGAGAAGAAAATATTTTCTTACCCTACGTCAAGAGACTCTTAAACTTGGTGCTACATTTCTTTTAGCATATCCCTGTAAATGCCTAGTTAGGTATTTGGGAATAAAATATACTTTTTACTCTCCAGACCATTTGAGGGAATTTATAAAAGTGAAAAAGATCATTAAGGATTGAAAATTATGAGAATATTGCAACCAGCAAGTCCATTAAGCCTTTCCTTTAAATGTTAGATACCTTTTTTTTTTTTCCTCCACTAGACTTTGATTACCACTCCTTTATATTGTGGTCTAAGGAAGAGGAAAATTTATACCGTGTAATGTGGAAAAATTTTGTGTTTTGAATAGTTTCCTTCTCTGTATTATATGGAACAAGATTTATGCTTGTGAATATTATGAAAATTAATAAAGAAATAATAATAAAACCTACTCCAGCCCATCTACACCCTCTTAGTCATTGAAGCCCTTCCCAGCCCATCCTCCACCAAATGGCCATTTACAGACACAGACCGTGCAAGTCTGCCCAGAACTGGCCTTAGTTCAATTTTTAATATTATTTTCTGATTCTAGATCCTCTGTGTTCATCCCATGCTTCTTTGAACTCAGTCACCGTTTTCCTCTCCACCACCTCTCTCGGTAGTGCATTCCAGGCATCCACTACCCTCTCCGTAAAGTAGAATTTCCTAACATTGCCCCTGAATCTACCACCCCTCAACCTCAAATTATGTCTTCTGGTTTTTACCATTTTCCTTTCTCTGGAAAAGATTTTGTTCTACGTTAATACCACAACTTTGTTCAAGAAGCAGAAATGCACAAAACCCTCAGTTTGGTGCAATTCTGTTTTCCCTGCACATATTTAAATCAGCATTTTTCTATCAGATCAATAGTTTATTGATTTCTAGGGCTACCCACCGCACTCAGAAGCATGTGCCCATATTATGCGGGTTTGGTTTGGCTTCAAAGACAGGAAAATTATGGAGGATTACAATCCCCAACAGCAAGAGATTGCCAAAGGTGAAGTTTTATTAATTGACCAAAACATGAATGTTCTACTCTATGGAAAAGGACTGCATTGATTATGATAATCAACTATTTTTGTTTTTATAAAAACATTATGCTACTTTCTTTTCCAGTTTTTGGAAACAGTTTGTCCTGTGAAAGAGCTAAGTTGTAAACTTGCTGATGGGACAGTGAAACCTTGTTAGCCAGTATTCAGGTATCCACTTTCTTCAGTATTACTGGTATGGTCACACTGTTAATGAAATTGTGTGCACTGACCACAGATGGAATTATGTGAACTGCATGGATCCAAGCTAAGGACAGTAGCAGTTAACATACGTATACTATTGGGGGGGGGGGGGGGGAGGGTCTCAAATTTTGGGTGAGGCATCAAACGGATGTTAGAACACCCAAGTAGTCTAATCTTTTGATTCAAATACTAAACTGCAAATATATGAGCTAGAGATCATGTACTTTTATTGTAGCGAGGAAACCAATCGCCTAACCATCTTTGAAAAGTTAAAGGACAAGATCAGAAAAGGCTTTTTGGCTAGCAAAGCTGAAAGGAGGCTTTTTGAAGCATAAATAAAGCATACAAGAAGAATTTGAAAATATCTCACTAATCCCTCTCTTCTGTAGCCACACAGTTCTGAATTTTAGCTGACACAGACCCCTCAAGCACCACTAAAGAAAAAGCCTTTTATTAAATTCTCTGCACATGGAGCAATGCTCAAGGCTATGAAACTTCTATATAGCCCATATCCCCACAGTCATTAATCAACAAGAATTGTTGAACTCATAGGCAGCAGAACATTGCTTTGTTTTGGGGGGGGGGGGCACAGGAGCTCCGCCCTAGCACACAACCTCTCAGTAGCTCCCGAGTCCCCCACCCACCTCCTCCCGGCGCTATAGTTTTAAATCTTTCAATCTTTCCTTTATCTTCGGGTAAATAAAAAATAATTGGGGGCCAGATCAGGTGAGTAGGAAAGGTTATTTGTTTAATGGCTTAAAACTCTCTCACAGACAATGCTGTGGGAGCTGGTGTATAATTGTGATGCAAGAACAATCAATGAGGGACCATTTTTGCACACACCTTTCTCACGCCAAGATTTTCAGTTAACATTTTCCCGTTTCTCTATCGATGTTTATGTGGGTCTGCTATGCTTCTCAATCAGCCGATGGTTTTGACGCACAATTCAACAAATTTTTACAATGTTTTTGTCAGTTCCGCACGTTACTGGCTGCCCTGACCTCGACGCTTTCTCTCCCCACAGAAAAATGTTTAATCCATTTGTACCCTGCTGTTTTCTTCATGGCATTGTCCCCATAAACTTGGACTAACATGTCCCTGATTTCACTTCCCATCTTGCCAAGTTTAACAAGAAATGTAATGTTTGTTCGTTGCTGTAACTCAAGCTCCGACATTCTCGCAACGGCACACAAAAACCATGCAACAACAATCATGAATGCCACTCAGCAAGACACTTCCACACATTGACACAAACACAGCTATGAGACACTGATATTCCAAGGTTATGAAACCTTACCAAGCTGTTTGTACAGTGATGCCAACATAAGCACATGGTGGCAAGTTCAGGAACTTAATTGTCAGACTTTGTACATATAGAGAGGTACTTATTTTGTACCTGGAGCAATAGAGGATTACATGACTTGCTCAGGGTCATAAGGAGCACTGCTGAGATTAGATCCCAGAACCTCAGGGCGCTGAGGCGGCAGCGCTACCACTAGGCCACGCATCACCTACAGAACTGTTGCTAATCATTCTGCATTAGGATGCCCAAATGGAAGTGCCAGTTTATTGAATTGCCACCTTTATGTACTGTTAAAGCCACCCAAACTGGGTATGACATTTTCAGTCTCCCAGGTTGTCAGATCATTGAAGTTTCTGGCCTCGTTCCATTTTATGTATGAGCAAAGTAGTTCCGGTTTGGATCCAGTTCAGGCCAACAAAGGCTCTATTACCAGTTCAACACACACAAATCAACTCATTCAATTTCTATTAACATACAATGAAAAAAGAAGGGCACAGTATAATGGTCACATATAAAGTAGGGACAAGCAGGCAGATGGGTCTAAACTTGTTACAAGCACACTTAGCCCTATGTGCTCTGAAGCTTGCATCCAACAAAAATAAATTCCAAGGATATACGTATTTTCTCTGTGCTTTGAAACCCAAAATGTGACCCTTCTTGGATATTATTAGTTTGTGTTCATTCTGTTTTAACCCAGTGACTACACTATATATGTATTCAACTTTATTGCTGAGTCAATCAAAGGAATGATTAAGGTAAATGATTTGTGCATATACTGTATATGTATATTGGACATCTCAGAAACAATCTAATTCTGTATGTAACACCATTTCTAGGCTTTTTTTTTAAATCATAACCCCTGCAGTGTATTGTTACTCTTGGACTATACTTCATATATTGTAGTTCAAGTACTGTATCATCCTCTTACTAGAGTTAAAGATCATATTTCTATCATAGCTGCTCGTGTAAACTACTCTGAATTGACTTCATAGTCATTAGCAGTGGTATAGAAGCTTTAAATAAACAATATATATACTGTATATATATATATATATATATATAATTTTTTTTTTTACTCAAACCTTTACATTGAACTGGTAACCAGATTTTATGTATATATTTATTTTGTATGCCTGTTCCAGTGCAGGTTCAACAGAGACTTCAAACAACAGTACAAGTTTGGCCTACTTCATCACAAAAGAAAGGCTTAGCCAACTTTATTGTCAGAGCTGGTTTTGTTTTGACTCCTTTGGGGTCTCAAGTTTGCCATGACTCTTGGTCTGTGCAAACGGTTGTCTTATTTGCCTTCCATTGTACTGTTTTACTTGGACCTCAGAATCATAAAAATAGTCCCTGTTGCCTGCAGCTGTTGCAACCCATCATCTCCTCCATGGATTCAGTGTCCCTGGTGCCCACTTTCTTCCTTGCAGCTGCCAAGGCTTTCTTGGTATCTCCCCTTTCCTGTATCTCACACTGAGGCCAATGAAGAAAACAACCTTGAGTCCAGTGTTAAATTAACGAGGGGTTGTTGTGTGTGTTATTCATAATTGGCTTTATGGGACCAGTTATAAATGATTAAGGGAATTTCTTACCCTTAGAACATATGGTGTTAAAATTAATACATTTTTTCCACTATGGATTTTAAGCATGGGGTATACCAGGGATCCTCTAGGTCACCCATTTTTTTTTTCAATATTATGATGTCATCTTTGGAGAAAAAGCTAGAAATATAGGCAGTAATTTTTATTTATTTATGCAGATAATATTACACCGATGGTACCAATAGAAGATGAGCAGGCTGGTATTAGTTCCTAGACTGAATACTCTGTTAATATAGTGGAAAAGTGAGTAGCTGCACATAAGGTAAAATTAAATTTAGATAAAACTAATTTTTTTTTGTCATTTAATTAAAAACAGATATATTTTTTTGTCAGATTTTGATAATTAATGGGTCTAGCTTTCCTGTGGAGATAAGATTTTAAAATGTTGGGGCGTAGTGCTAGATATGTATTTTTATTTATTTATTTAATTCATTTTTTTATCCCGTTCTCCCCAAAGAGCTCGGTACACCATCAAAAGCACAAAGCCACGGTAGTAAGTCTGGGCACTATAAATACACCTGGCACAATAAATGCACCTTATGGACTTCAGTGCATTTGCCGCAAGAGAATCGCTATTAAGGCTTTGTAAATGGGGCCTTAAATCAGTTGGGCTATTGTAATTCTATTATTTGTGGGATGCATTTGATGCACTGTTAAAGAATCTGCAAGCTTTGCAAAGTATGGCGGTGGCTAGGTTGGTTTACTCTGCTGGCAAATTTGACAGAGTAACATCACTGCTGATTCCGGTAAGACCCACTGGCTGCCAATTCAGGCCAGAATTAATTTTAAAGCTCATGTTACCATTTTCAAAGATATTAAATGGTATGGCTCCTCAATATATACTTTCATTGATTATTTTTCAACCTGGGATAATGTTATAAGGTTGAGAGATTTTCTGGTGTTACATTTACCATCATTTAAAGGAGTCGGGTTTAAAAAGATTTTCCAGTGAAATGACTTACTGATGGAATTTAGATATTTTAATAGATATCTTTTGTTTTGGAGAGTTTTAAAAAAGTGGTTATTTGAAAGATATTTGCTTCAGTAAAGGTCATATTATACTGAAATTGTTTTATGGGTCTATATATTATGAAAAGGTCAAATGTGTATTTTCCCAGGTACTCCCGGCTTCTTCTTACATGATCTGCAAAGAACTTACAAGGTGTTTGCAGAATAAAAGCATTGTATTAGATCAAATTAGTACTAGAACAATGCAACAATGGGTCCAGTGTAGGAGTTAGTTTGTGCAGTAGGCCATCTATGCAGTTTATCCGTTATAATAAAACCCTTAGCACGCATGCGCACTTCAAACTCCGTGCATCCGTGATTCGTGCTTCCGAGCCACGCATGCGCAGTGCCTGCCTCAGCTGATTTCCTGCTATGATCTCCGACGCCGGCTGACTTTCTGCCTTCTGACTACGCTGCTGCTGCCAGGACACCTCTTCTTCTCACCCCCGGATCAGCAGCAGCAGCAACCGCGGTTTCAGCAAGCAGCTGTGGGGCATTTGCTAAGCCGGCCCACTTCGATAATGCGAGGCGGGCCGGCCTAGCAAAAGCCCCGAGGCTGCCTGGCCTAGTGGATGATGGACAGGGAGCAGGGAAGGGAGAAGGGGTACTACCGGACAGGGTGTGATAAAAGGAAGGGAGAAGGGCTACTGCTGGACAGGGGGAGCAGGGTAGGGGTGCTGCTAGACAGGGGGAGGTAAAAGGAAGGGAGAAGAGCTACTGCTGGACAGGGGGAGCAGGAAAGGGGTGCTGATGGACTGGGGAGAGGTAAGAGGAAGGGAGAAGGGCTATTGCTGGACAGGGGGGAGAGACAGAAAGAAAGATAGACAGACAGGGGACCAGGGAGAGAGACAGAAAGAAAGAAAGACAGACAGGGGGCCAGGGAGAGAGACAGAAAGACAGACAGACAGAAAGAAAGGGGGCAGGGAGAGAGAACGAAAGACAAAGAAAGAAATTCCTAAGTCTACTCATCTATTCTAGCACCCGTTAACGTAACAGGCTATAAAACTAGTATTAAAATAAATGCTAAGCAGGTTGTTAACTAATCTGCCCTAATGCAGAGAAATTTTTAACTGAGCACAGGGTGAGAAAATTACTGCCAGGGTTGAAGCAGTGTAGAAGGGTTAGTTTGCCCTTTGCACTGGGGTAGAAAAGTTAATAAGCGACTCCCTATGCTCCTGCTTCAGCCCCCAAGGCAGTAGCATCCCTCAAGCTCAGTGGCCCCTGACCTAATCCCCAACTCTCCCCCAACTTACAAAAATATTTCTCTGGTGTCAAGTGCACATCCAATCCTGAACCCTCCTCCAGGCCCCCCCTGAAAAAGGCAGAAGTGATGCCCATTCACACTTGACACCAGAGACTTCCGAAATACCAATTACATCGTCTGCAATTAGTCCAGGATACTGCAGTGAGATTACTCCATTACTGTTCTAAGTTCGATCACATCTCACTGCTTCTAAGATCAAACCACATGCTTTTAGTGTCATATCGCATCCCCTATAAATATAAAATCCTTTCCCACCAGATTCTCTTGAGTGGTCTTCCCTCATTTTTATATAGTCTACTGGTCCCATACTTGCTTCAAAGAACTTAACGCTACTCACAACAGCAGTTATTAGTCATTCCCTCATTTAGACAACTTTTTCTGGACTTCCATAAGAATTCTTCATTCTGTGTTATGGCTTCTTCTCTCTGGAATTCTTTGCCCTTTTACCTTTATTCAGAGAAAACATTTGTAACCTTCAAGGCACAATTAAAGGCATACTACTTCTCTTTGGCCTTTAGCTCTTAACTACCTCCTGATGGCTACTTTTCTCCTGTGTGGGCAGTAGTGCTGCCTAATTCAGGAAAAAAAAATTTTGATTCGATTCAGCCTATTGAATTGAATTTTCGATTCGATTTGATTTTCCTGTCCAAGTGGGTGGTTTGGTTTTTTTTCCAAACATCCTGGTGGGTTTATTTGACAGTCTCTTCACCCCCTTTGCCCTCTCCTACCCACATTGGTGCTGTGATGTAAACAAAATAAACAAACAAAAAAGACTTTTCCTTTCTCTGTTAAATCCTAGCTCACGTTTGCAGTCTAACACCAGCTCTGACAGGATACACAAATCTGACGTATTGTAATCACAAAACAGAAAATAAAATTATTTTTTTCTACCTTTTGTTGTCTGGTCATTATTCAAATCTTGTTGGTCCCAGGCTCTGGTTGTCCTCTGCTAACTCACTTGCCAGGTTCTCCTTCTTTCTCGGTGCTAACCATCCATTTTCCATCTCTGTCTTCCACTTCCGTTTCCCTTCCCTCCCCCGGAATTCTGGCATCTTCCCTTATTCCATCTCCATCCACGCAGCTGCAGCAATGGTCCCCATCATCCCCAGATCCACCATCTCTCCTTTTCTCAACTACCCTTTCAACCAGCATCTCTCCCTCCTTTGCCAGTGTAACATTTCTCCTTCCCTCCTTTCTGCCTCCCCATCCATCTCGCCCTCTCTATTACATTACATTACATTACATTAGAGATTTCTATTCCGCAATTACCTTGCGGTTCAAGGCAGATTACAAAAGATATAAAAATGGGGGTTACGAAGGATATAAAAATGGGGGTTACCAAAGATATAAAGAATGGGGGTTACAATGGAAGAATTATAGTCATTTCTAGCGTTGTACAGAGTCCAATATTTTCTGCTTCCTGCACGCTTTCTCTCTCTGTCCTTGCCTCTCCCCTCAAATGGCAACCCTCCTTCCCACCCCCAATCCAACATGCTCTCTCCCCATTCACCATCTCACCCTCCCCTCCAGTGTGTAACACCTTTCCTTTCCCTCCCTTTCTGCCAGGTTCAGCAGCACCTTTTTATCCTTCCTTTTACCTCCCCTTGTCCAGCAGTACCCCTTTCCCCTTCCCTCCCTCCGTGTACTTCTAGACAAGGGCCCCTTCCCCCAAAGGCCTGGCCTGCCCCCTTCTTTGAAGGTCTTCCAGCTTTCCCCGGGCCTCTCACTCTTACCACAGCCTGCAGAGAGGATCACTGGTGCTCTACTTGATCCTTGTAGGCTGCCACAGTCCTCAGAAGCACGTTCCCTCTGACGCGGTCCTGCCCCTCCTCCGACGTGAGAGGCAAGATCACGTCAAGAGGGAATGTGCTTGAGGACTATGGCAACCTACAAGGATCGCGTAGAGCATCGGCGATCCTCTCTGCAGGCTGCGGTAATAGTGGGAGGCCCGGGGGAAGCTGGAGGATGCAGGAAAGAGCGCCAAAGCAGCCAAAGCATGGAACAAGGTAGAACCAGCATTTTTGCAGCTCTTCCCAAATGACTCTCCCCCCTCGCCCCCTAAAACAGGAGCGGCAGGCCAGCAAGAGGTAGCGCTGCCGCTCCTGCTTTAGGAAGGCACGGGGAGGAGGGTCAGTCACCAAATCAGCCAGGCTGATTTTTTAAAAAATCACTTCAAATCGATTCAGCCGAAGTGAATTGGTGAATCAATTTGAATCAGAAAACGGCAGCATTAGTGGGCAGATTTAAATTCTTAGTTTCCTCCCTCACCACATTGTTCATCCGTTTCCCCAACCTTTTTTATTTTTATTGTAATGCCTGATTCCCTCTTTCCGCATGTTCTCAATTGTTTCCCTTTACATTTTGTCTTTTTTCTTTTCTTACCCTATTTAATTTGTTGTTTGGTTTTTTTCCAGTTTTTTTTATTTTTTTATTATAAACAGCTTAGATTTGCCTTCTGGCTTTATATTTGAGGTATATTAAATAAATTGAACCTGAACTTGAACTATTGCTAAGGAAGTCAGGGGGAATAGGGGGTGGGTGCTGTTAGTCTTCATTAAGGGGATAAAGCAATACAGAAAGCATGCTGTGGCTGGTCTTTTTTTAATATCATTTCTTATATCACCCTGTTTCCACCTGATTGAGTCACCACTCATCAAAAAACAAAAGGAATTGACCCCGAAATATCCACAAAGAAGAAAATCCAGAGAAAACCAAAAAAACTCTGTGGAGTGACGATGTTCCTAAATGGACTTTATTTGAAAGTGTCAAAGTTCCAAAGGTACACTGAAATCATCCACATAAAATAATTCCATCCACATAAAAATAAAAATAAATCATCCACATAAGAGCCTTAAAGGACCTAGTCCGCTAGGGACACAGGACCCAACACGGTCCGCATTTTGACAAAAAGTCTTTTTCAGGGGTCCCTGGGGGGTCATATAAAGGTGAGTATGTGGGAAACAATTGTGTGGTGAGCCAGAAGTGAGACACTGCTTGCATTTGCAATGGGCCCTTTCCACGTACAAATTTCCACGTACTCACCTTTATAGGACCCCCAGGGACCCCTGAAGAAGACTTTTTGTCAAAATGCGGACCGTGTTGGGTCCTGTGTCCCTAGCGGACTAGGTCCTTTAAGGCTTTTATGTGCATGAATTTATTTTTATGTGGATGATTTCAGTGTACCTTTGGAACTTTGACACTTTCAAATAAAGTCCATTTAGGAACATCGTCACTCCACAGAGTTTTTTTGTTTTCTCTGAATCACAACTCATGCACTGACAAGAAGGGTGAAATTTTGCAATGAACTACAGTTTGCTGCCACATTTTTAATGCAGCCGCAGTAGATTGCATGCTCATCACTTGCAGCATCGATAAACTTTAGGGGTCTTTTTACTAAGGTGCGCTAACCGTTTTAGTCCATGCTAAACGCTAACGTGCCCATATTCTATGGACGCGTTAGCATTTAGCGCACGATAATCTTTAGTGCGCGCTAAATCGGCTAGCGCGTCCTAGACCCCTTTAGTAATTTCATCTAAAAAGCCAAATTTAGATTCCTTCAAAAACAGCCCCCCCCCCCCCGAATTCACAATAACTGGCACTGCTCTCCTCCCCCTCAAGTGCTCAAGGCTCTGCATCACCCAAACGCCATAATCATGAAAATAGGTAAGAATAGCGATCTGGTGATCTTGGCAGGATTGGGGGGGGAGGGAGAAATGAAAGAGAACAATGCTGGTTACCAATGGTAAGCAGGGGGAGGAAATACATTTTTGCCTCCATTAATAGCCCGCCCTAGACTTAAGAAAACCCACTGTTTCCAATGATAGCCCCGGTGATAATTAGAGAGAATACGCTATGCTATTCTTTTAAATGCCATACCTAGCACACAAAAATGCTTCCCACTGAGTTTCAATATAGATTCAGAAGTTTTGCCTTTTTGGGTGGACCATTTTTTTTTTTTTTAAAGTGATACAGTACTTTCAATTAGAAGGTTTTTTTTTCTAGTTATTTAAAATACTGATCAGTGAATGACTGTGAAAAACTGGCACTAAGCTAGTCTGCATAATATATCCAGGTTATGAATATTCATATGAGAATCGCATGTAAGAATCATTCCAAGAGAGATTATATGAGATCTACAGCACTTCCAGGCGTTGCTGGCTCTCTAGCCAGTTTTACCATCAGTTTGCTTTTTTTTTCCCAAAACAAAGAGAAAAAGCAAAAACTTTTGTAAATCTGAAAACAATGGAAGCAGGGATATCTATTAAAAGACTACAGACCTGTGTTTAATACAGACATGCCTACACAGTTTCCGCTACACATTCTTTCATGCATTACTCAACAATAAGCTAAGCTGGTTCAACATCCAAAAAGAAGGAATGCATTCTTAAAGAACCTTTTTACTAAAAGCTCAACACCTGCTAACAGAATTAGCATAGAAACACATACACATGATGACAGATAAAGGCCAAATGGCCCATCCACAGTATCCATTATCTCCTCCTCTCCCTAAGAGGTCCCACTTGCCTCTCCCACGTTTTCTTGAATTCAGACACAGTCTTTCTCTCTCCCTCTTCTACCAGGAGACTATTCCACCAATCTATCACCCTTTCTGTAAAAAAGTTTTTCTTTAGATTTCTTCCTATGCCCTCTCATTCCAGATTTTCCTTTCAAATGAGAGAGACATGCACATTTATGTCATGTAAGTATTTAAATGTCTCTATTTAAATATCTCCCCTCTCCCTCCTTTCCTCCATACACCTTATGACAAAGACCACCAATAACTTTAGAAGCGTTCCTCTGGACCAGGGATGTCAAAGTCCCTCCTCGAGGGCCGCAAGTTTTCAGGATTTCCCCAATGAATATGCATGAGATCTATTAACATAGAAAGAAAGCAGTGCATGCAAACAGATCTCTTGCATATTCATTGGGGAAAATCCTGAAAACCCAACAGGATTGCGGCCATCGAGGAGGGACTTTGACACCCCTGCTCTGGACTGACTATATCCTATTTATATCTTTTTGAAAGTGCAGTCTCCAGAATTATACATAATATTCTAAATGAGGTCTCACCAGAGTCTCATACAGGGGCATCAATACCATCTTTTTTTCTATTGATTAAATCTTTCACTATGCACCCTAGCATCCTTCTAGTCATTGTCACATTTTCAACCTGCTTATCCACCTTAAGATCATCACATATTATCACACCTAAGTTCTGCTCTTTTGTGCACAAAAGTTCTTCACCCCCTAAACTGTACTTTTCCCTCGGGGTTTTGAAGTCCAAATGTATGACCTTGCATTTCATAGCATTAAATCTTAGCAGCCAAATTTCAGACCATTCTTCAAGGTTTGCTAGGTTCTTCCTCAGGTTATTCACACTATCAGGGGTGTCAACTATTGCAGATTTTGGTACCATCCGCAAAGAGGCAAATCTTACCTGACAGCCCTTAAGCAATATCGCTTACAAAAAATATTAAAAACAACAGGCCCAAGAACTGAACCTTGAGGCACACCACTGATAACATCCCTTTACTCAGAGCGATTTCCATTTATCACTACCCTCTGTCACCTTCCACTCAATCAGTTCCTGTCCTAGTCCATCACTTTGAGATCCATACAGAGGGCACTCACAGGCAGATTCTGTATAGGATGCCAGTCTCAGCAACTGCTTAAGAAGCAGCTGAGAATCGCACACCGACATCCTAAACAGAATCACGTCTGCCCTAACGGACCCCCATAATTCTCAAACCAATGCCTGCCTGATCAGGGATCCCTTGGCATCAGCTGATTGCAGCAAGGGAATCCCTGATCAACTGAGCTGGCAGGTCTCCATCCTGCTGGAACCCCCTATCCCTCCCCAATCGGAGTCTTAAGTCATGCTCATTGCATCCCAGGATGCACCGGGAAGGGGACAGCCTACTATTTTGAAGAGGCTGGCCTGCCAGTCAGAGGGTGTAAGCATCCCTCTGGCTGGACTTTCTCCTACAAAGGTACTAGGTGTGTGTGGGGGGGAGGAGGGGGTGTCGGGGGACTTTGGGGTGCGGTCTTGGGGGTCTAGAAGCTTGGAGAAGTGTTTGGAGGGGCTGGAGGGGTCATAGAAACATAGAAATAGATGGCAGATAAGGGCCACGGCCCATCAAGTCTGCCCACTCCAGTGACCCTCCCTAACTATCTTTGCGGATAGATCCCACGTCTATCCCATCTGACCTTAAAATCTGGCACACTACTGGCCTCAATAACCTGAAGTGGAAGACTATTCCAGCGATCAACCACCCTTTCAGTGAAGAAGAACTTCCTAGTGTCACTGTGCAGTTTCCCGCCCCTGATTTTCCACGAATGCCCCCTTGTTGCCGCGGGACCCTTGAAGAAGAAGATGTCTTCTTCCACCTCGATGCGGCCCGTGAGATACTTGAATGTCTCGATCATATCTCCCCTCTCTCTCTACGTTCCTCGAGTGAGTAGAGCTGCAATTTCTCTAACCGCTCCTCGTACGGGAGCTCCTTGAGTCCTGAGACCATCCTGGTGGCCATTCTCTGGACCGATTCCAGTCTCAGCAGATTGGGGGTTTCTGGTAGAAGGGAGTGGGATTTCATGGTGGAGGGTGTTCAGGCATTCTGGCAGGAGGGAATGGGCATCCCTCCTTCTGGGGGACTTCACAAGAGAGGAGGCCAGGGGTTCCAGTAGGAGGACGTGGGCACCCCACCTGCCGGGGGACTTCACAGGGGGATTCGGGGGTTCCAGTAGGAGAGAGTGGGCATCCCTCCTGCCAGAGGACTTTACAGGTGGGGGTGGGGGTCCCCTGCCGCAGCTACTCAGCTGATTGCAGCAGGGGTATTTTCCTCTGATCAGCTGAGCTGGCAGTGCTCCGTTAGCTCAGTTGATCAGATTCCCTTGCCGTGATCAGTTCAGCCAGCTGCGTCTAGTTTAGTTTTTAAATGCTGCTCTACATTTCAGGCGTCTGTCACAGCCCTTGGGAGACGCCTAGAGCAGTTTATGCTTGCTCAAGGCATCTTCTGAGCAAAACTATGCCCAGCCTTAGGTGAGCTTAAGTGTTCCTAAGCATCTCCCTGCACCCGCTACAAATGCCTCGGGGGTTTTTTTTTTTTTTTTTTAATAAACTTGCATCCCGATTGGCTTGCAGACAGCAAAAAGACGCCTACTGCTGGCTACAATCATGACACCCGTTTATAGAATCAGCCCCTTAGTTTATTTATTAGACACCTGTGTGGGATACTGTCAAAGGCTTTGCTAAAATCTAAATATACCATATCTAGTGCACTCCCTCTATCCAATTCTCTGGTCACCGAGTCAAAGAAATTGATCAGATTTGTCTGGCAAAACCTACCTCTAGTGAATCCATGTTGCCTCAGATCTTGTAATCCACTGGATTCCAGAAATGCCATTATTCTCTGCTAAATGCTAAGAAGTAAAGAATGGATATCTTAGTATTTAGCAGGTACTAATTCTGTTAGCACACACTAAGCTTTAGTAAATGAACCCCTTCATTTCCAACAGTTTACTATAAATAAGTAAACAAGTAACTTACTGTAGAGATAGTTGAAACAAGAGTGCTGCACTGACTGATTCAATACAAGAAGCATGAGTCTTTAGTAGCTGAACGCTGATCGACTGACTGGCTAACAGACTGAAGGAGTGAATTGAATCACTAAAGGCACAGATGCTGAATTAACTGATAAAAAAAGAGGATGCATATTTCAGAGGTGGAGAAGGAAAGGCATGCTTTCTAAGCTGAGTGCAAAGGAATATCTGCAGAGAATAGGGTTACTAGAAATGATCAACAGGATCAAAGGTTGTACCTTGGGTTGGGGCATGAAGCTATGCAAGTCTCAAGGAGACTGGGGAACACAAGCATGTTTTTAGCCCTAACCTAGGGCTCCTTTTACGAAGGCATGTTAGGGCCTTAACGCATAGAATAGTGAGCGCTAAAATGCCCTGCGCGCTAGCCGCTACCACCTCCTCTTGTGCGGGCAGTAGTTTTTTGGCTATCACGCGCTAATCCGGTGCGTGCGTTAAACATGCTGGTGCACCTTCGTAAAAGGAGCTCTTAGTCTTGCCCAACACATGTCCCTTTGTCACATGCATGTATTTATGAGTTTTGTGCATGTGATAAAACATCTAAATACTGGTTTAGGCCTGTCCAAATCATGAGCAGTGCTTCTAAAAGAGCCATCATTACCAGAAGGTGAATTTGTTGTTCATAGGTACCTGATACAGAGGGTCTTTTACTAGAATATAAAGCACGCGTTAGCATTTAGCGCTTGCTAAATCGGCTAGTCCGCCTTAGTAAAAGACCCCCAAAAGGAGAAAGACATTTTCTTAGAATATTAATAAATCCTAAACCACCACTGGAATGACTTTGCATTTACAGGTCTAAGCATTTGCCATCAAAGCTCTCACTTTCTCTGGTTCAGAGCAAAGGTCCTTGGAAGTCAGTAATAATATTTCCTTGAAACATAGCTTTGCTGATTTTTTAAAGTCTAATCCAGGGATCTCAAAGTCCCTCCTTGAGGGGCGCAATACAATCGGGTTTTCAGGATTTCCCCAATGAATATGCATTAAAAGCAGTGCATGCACATAGATCTCATGCATATTCATTGGGGAAATCCTGAAAACCCGACTGGATTGCGGCCCTCAAGGAGGGACTTTGAGACCCCTGGTTGATCTGTCTAGATTTTTTCTAACAGTTTCTGGAGATGTGTGTCATGATCTGCTGTTTCACTCCTGATGCCTCCACATTCATAGAATAGAATGCAATCTGCTATGACACCAGTTCTTTTGAGCTTTATCAGTGTCTGGTGAGGCTGATACTTGGCGGGAAGCGTCACTCAGAATTAAACCTGCTACAGATATCTATATCGTTCTGCTGGTGTCCAAAACATGCCAAGGTAACACTTTTCTTCATCTAATTGTAAGTTTTATGTTGAATTGCACTTGCTGTTCACCACCTTGGGTGAATCTCTTCATAAAGAAGGTTAATAAATCCCAATAAATAAAAAAATAATTAATTTTGCTGTTAACCATCTTTAACATCCATGTCTGAAAATACTTCATTTAGCAAAGTCTGGCAGCGTTCCATTGTAGGCTTAAATGTACAGCACTGCATACACCTTTCAGTGCTATAGAAATGATAAATAGAAGTAGTATTTATTTATTTAATTTTCAATACCATTCTCCAAATGGAGCTGAGAACGGTTTACATGAATTTATTCAGGTACTCAAGCATTTTTCCCTATCTGTCCCAGTGGGCTCACAATCTATCTAATGTACCTGGGGCAATGGGGGGATTAAATGACTTGCCAAGGGTCACATGGAGCAGCATGGGTTTGAACCCACAACTAGAGAATGACACGGTGGCTGTAACCCGCCAAAATGGTGGTGGGGGGGAAAACAGTGTTCACCGCGGCTATGGGGACAAGGCCATTCACAGCCACATTGAGCGGTGAATGGCCTTGTCTCCGCAATTAAGGTAGGGAACATGTGCAGTCACCGATCACGCTCCCTCCCTCCTTACTGATAGCTGCCATTTCCGCCCAAGCATATTCCTCCCTCCCTCCTTACTGATCTCTGCCGCCCGATTGCCGCCGCTGCCTGCCCATCTCCCTCCCTGCCCCTTACCTCTGCGGCAGGCAATTTCTCTAAATTTGCTTCCTACAAGCTGCCGGAGCGTTTAAATTGCGTGTGGCTGCCGTAAAGGTCATCTCTGACACAACCTGAAGTTGCATCAGAGACGACCTTTCCTGCAGCCACTGGCGATTTCAACGCTCCGGCTGCTCGTAGGAAGCAAATTTAGAAATTGCCTGCCGTGAAGGTAAGGAGCAGGGAGGGAGAAAGGGAGGAAAGGTGGGGTGGAGGAGGAACAGACGCTGAAGGGAACTGGGGAAGGTGGGGTGGAGGAAGAACAGACACTGAAGGGAACTGGGGAAGGTGGGGTGGAGAGGAACAGACGCTGAAGGGAACTGGGGAAGATGGGGTGGAGAGGAACGGACGCTGAAGGGAACTGGGGAAGATGGGGTGGAGAGGAACAGACGCTGAAGGGAACTGGGGAAGGTGGGGTGGGGAGGAACAGACGCTGAAGGGAACTGGGGAAGGTGAGCTGGTGAGGTGGAGAGGAACAGACGCTGAAGGGAACTGGGGAAGGTGGGGTAGAGAGGAACAGATGCTGAAGGGAACTGGGGAAGATGGGGTGGAGAGGAACAGACGCTGAAAGTAACTGGGGAAGGTGGGGTGGAGAGGAACAGATGCTGAACGGAAATGGGGAAGAGAAAGATTCCAGACTATGGGGGGAGCGGAGGGAAGAAGATGGGTGCCAGACCAATTGGGGCGGGAGAGTGGAGGGAGAGATGGACGGGAGAGGCACAGTAACAGAGCATGTGGAAGAGACAGAGAAGGCAGACAGTGGATGGAAGGAAATGAATGAGGAGAAGATGAGGAAAGCAGAAACCAGACAACAAAGGTAGAAAAAAAAATTATATTTATTTATTTTTTTCCTTTAAGATAAAGTAGTATATTAATTGTGTTGATAAAAATTTATAAATAAAGCCCTGCCAGCTGAACATCTCTTTCTTTAATTCAGCAGCCAGAACTTTGATTTATAAGGAAGGAACTTCGGCTTCCTGGACCACGGAGAGACACTTCAGGGATTGCAGGGACCAGATGGGATTCACCTAACCAGAAGAGGGAAGAACGTCCTGGGATGACGCCTGGCTCACCTGCCCTGGAAGGCTTTAAACTAAGTGAGCCAGGGGAGGGGACCCACTCTCACCAATAGGGTAAGTAACTTCATTTTAGAACCTGAGGTAAGTAATCGCGCGAATACTAAAGGGGAAAGAAGCAATACCAAAGGAAACAAAGGCATGTTCGAGGAAGACAAATTATCTCGTGTCAATACAGAGAGAGGCGGAGTAAGAGACAGAGACTTAGTATCTGAGGTAAGTAATCAAGTCGGTAAATTGGGGGGCAGTGGGAGTGACAGAGACTTCATCTTGGAGTCAGAGGTAAGGAATCACGTGGACACTGAAGGAGACAAAGGCAATAGAAAGGACAACAAAGGCAAGATTGAAGGGGACAAACTATCTCAGACAGAGATCACTCCATGCAACAGAAAAAATGGACAGCCATGTATGCTAATGCCCGTAGCTTGGGCAACAAAATACTGGAACTGGAAACGGAAATGAGAAACGCTGACCTTGATGTAGTGGCGATATCAGAAACATGGTTCTCAGAGTCCCATGGTTGAGATATGGTCATACCGGGCTATAACTTACTCCGTTGCGACAGAGAAGGCAAATCAGGAGGAGGGGTAGCTCTGTACATTAGAGAAGACATCAAAGTTACTAAAATTACAGACATCAAGTATACAGGAGAATCCCTCTGGGTAAACCTTGCCAGGGGCAATAACAAATGCCTGTATCTTGGTGTTGTATACAGACCACCAAGACAAAAGGAGGATGCAGACGACGAACTAATAGAAGACATTGAGACCATCACACTGCGTGGAGATACAGTGCTGATAGGAGACTTCAATAGGCCCGATGTGGACTGGAACAAACCCTCTGCTACAACCAGCGGAAGCAAGAGGATACTAGCCTCCATGCGAGGAGCATGCCTCAAGCAGTTGATATTAGAACCCACTAGGGATCAGGCAATCCTGGACCTGTTACTCACCAATGGAGACAGTGTCACAGAGGTATCGGTGGGAGAAACCTTGGCCTCCAGCGACCACAACATGGTGTGGCTCTACCTCAAGAAAGGAACCACTAAGTCAAACACATCGACTAAGGTCTTAAATTTTAAAGGTACTAACTTTCAGGGCATTGGGGAGTATGTCTACGAAGTGCTGCAAAATCAAAGCATGATGGTCAATGTAGAGGAACTATGGTTGGCTCTGAAATCTACACTGCAAAAAGCAATCAACATATACATAAAAACCGTGAGTAAGCGACGCAGAAAAAATAGACCACAGTGGGTCTCCGCGGAGATCTCAGAACCAGTAAAGCAAAAGAAAAGAGCTTTACTTATCTACAAGCAAGCACAACGACCGGAAGCTAAAGAAACCTATCTGGCAAAATCTAGAAAAGTTAAAACGACAGTCAGAGAGGACAAACTCCGGATGGAAGAAAACATAGCTAGACAGGTAAAGAAAGGGGAGAAATCCTTCTTCAAATATGTTAGCGACAGGAAAAAGAACACAAGCGGTATTGGGCGCCTAAAGAAACCTGCGGCAACTTTACAGACTCGGACGCGGACAAAGCAGAACTACTCAATAACTACTTCTGCTAAGTCTTCACCTGCGAAGCGCCAGGATCCGGTCCTTAGCTACAGACAAAAGGGAGCTCGGAGGACCCATTCCGGGACATGGAATTTACCACGAGCGACGCCTACAATGAGCTATCAAAACTAAAAGTCAATAAAGCTATGGGCCCGGATAATCTGCACCCCAGAGTACTTCGAGAATTGAGAGATGTCCTGGCAGAACTGTTAGCCGAGCTCTTCAATCTTTCCCTAAGCAAGGGAAAAGTGCCCTTGGACTGGAAAACTGCCAACGTTATCCCGCTTCACAAAAAGAGATGCAGGTCAGAGGCTGAAAATTATAGACCGGTGAGTCTCACATCAATAGTGAGTAAACTCATGGAAACGTTAATTAAAAACGTATTGGACACGATTCTGGATAATGAAAGATTAAGGGATCCCCACCAGCATGGCTTTACGAAGGGAAGGTCTTGTCAATCCAATTTGATAAGATTCTTTGACTGGATAACAAAAAAACTGGATGGGGCGAATCCCTAGATATTGTATATTTAGACTTCAGCAAGGCTTTTGATAGTGTCCCACACCGTAGATTATTGAGCAAAATGAACACGCTTGGGCTTGGAGAAACACTGACAGTATGGGTAAAAGACTGTCTTAGCGGCAGACTTCAAAGGATAATGGTAAACGGTATTCCCTCAAAAACATCGAGAGTGACCAGTGGAGTGCCACAGGGCTCGGTCTTGGGCCCGATACTGTTTAATATCTTTGTAAGGGATCTGACTCAGGGACTTCGTGGCAAAATTACATTATTTGCCGATGACGCTAAACTATGCAATGTTGTGGGCAGGGCAACGGAACCTGACAGCGCTACCAGGCCCAACACTATGGAGCAGGACCTACTTCTGCTGGAACAATGGTCCAGTACTTGGCAACTAAACTTTAATGCCAAAAAATGTAAAGTAATGCATCTTGGAAACAGTAATCCATGCAGAACATACACCTTGAACAGTGAAAGCTTAACAAGAACTACTGCAGAAAGGGACTTAGGAGTACTCATCTGGGACGATATGAAAGCTGCAAATCAAGTGGAGAAAGCTTCAGCAAAAGCTAGACAAATGCTGGGTTGCATCAGAAGGAGCTTTATCAGCCGAAAGCCTGAAGTCGTACTGTCATTGTACAGATCCATGGTAAGACCTCACCTGGAGTACTGTGTCCAGTTCTGGAGGCCACATTATCAAAAAGATGTGAAGAGAATGGAGTCGATCCAGAGAATGGCCACTAGGATGGTCTCGGGACTCAGGGATCTCACTTATGAGGAACGTCTGATCAAACTGCGCTTGTATTCTCTCAAAGAGCGCAGAGAAAGGGGGGACATGATAGAAACATTCAAATACATCACGGGACACATCGAAGTGGAGGAAGAAATCTTTTTTCTCAAAGGTCCCACTGCGACAAGAGGGCATCCGCTAAAGCTTAAAGGGGGAAGATTTCACGGTGACACCAGGAAATACTTCTTCACCGAAAGGGTGATTGATCGATGGAATGGTCTTCCATGTCAAGTAGTCAAGGCCAGTAACGTTCTCGACTTCAAGAGACGTTGGGACAAACAAGTGGGGTTACTACAGAGTTATGCTTAAAAGATGGATTCTCATGGGAGAGGGGATTTTAGAGTGGGCAAATTTGCTGAGGGAGGGTTCTTGAGTGGGCAGAGTTGTTGGGCCACCGACCTTTTTCTGCCATCATACTCTATGTTTCTATGTTTCTAAATATTGCAGTATGGATGCTACGGGGACAGTGGCCGCGGGGACGGGGCGGGAACAGTTGGTTGCAGGGACGGGGCCATGTCATTCTCTACCCACAACCTCAGGGTGCTGAGGCTGTAGCTTTAACCACTGCACCACTGTAGCAGTAGTAATAGAGGCATCTGGCAATGAGTCTCAACCAGTGCCTCATTGAAATATAAGTTTAAATAATTTTTATTAGTGAACAAGCAACAAACAATCATGGGTATGACTATTTGTAGCTTTACTGGTTTATCTTGGCCACTGAGCTGCAAAAGCAAATCAATTGTTCTTTCTCATTAATTTGGAGAGAAGAAAAAGAGGCAGTTGAGCTGCAATTATTCAGGGGTAGAACAAAGAGCAGACCAAAGAAGAATATGGAGCAAAAAGAAATTTAATGTAACATGTGCCTGATGTGGCCACGTTTCGCCTGAGGGCTGAGTCAAAAGCAGAAATAGAGAGGAAAAACAGACAGCAAGCTTCTCTCTAGTGTAACAGCTCACGAAACAATCCAGAGTATACTACTGCTGCAGAATTTTTGTACCAATGAGAAGTATATTTGTGTTTAAACATGCTGGATTGTTTGGTAAGCTGTTACACTAGAGAGAAACTTGCTGTCTGTTTTTCCTCTCTAGTTATGCCTCAGGCGAAACGTGGCCACATCAGGTACACGTTATATTACATTTCTTTCTGCTCCATATACTCCTTTGGTCTGCTCTTTGTTCTACCTCTCTCCCATTAATTTTACAGTCTTTGCTATTTCGTATTTCAGTGCTTCTGGGCCCCAGCATGGCAGATGCTACACAGGCCGAGTAGATTGGTCTAGTATCAGGGGTAGGGACCTCTGGTCCTCGAGAGCCGTATTCCAGTCAGGTTTTCAGGATTTCCCCAATGAATATGCATGAGATTTATCTGCATGCACTGCTTTCAATGCATATTCATTGGGGAAATCCTGAAAACCTGACTGGAATACGGCTCTCGAGGACCGGAGTTCCCTACCCTTGGTCTAGTTGAAGGTATAATGCGTCCAAGAGACTTTTTTAGGATTTTTGCTGTTACAGTATATACTCAAATATAAATCCGAGCATAAACTGGGGAGAGGGGTATATTCTGTCTAGACTTACTCTTCTGTATCTCTATGTTCTTCCCTCCTCCCCAGACCAACAACACTCTTCTTGCCCCTGTCCTTTTCTCCTCCCCTGGGTTCCCCCCCCCCCCCGACATTGACAGCAGCACAGCAGCCAAGATTTACTGCTTCCGTCCGCCTTGCAGCAACCAACATTTCTTTCTAAAACCGCCAAAGTAAGCAACATTCTCCCCCCTCTCTGATAATCAGCTCTTCGCTTACTGGCATTTGCTGGGGTACTTCGACGCTAACACCAGCACAGCAGTCAACATTCTCTACCTCCAACCCCCTCGCAGCAAGCAACATTTCTTTCCCCGACTCCGATGCCACTGCCACAGCAATCAACATTTCCCCCTCTCCCAATCATCCGATAATCAGCACCTCACTTACCAGCATTTGCTTCCCCTGCACACGCTGAAAAAGTTACGCGCTGGCTGGATCAGAGCGGGGCCTTGTGCATCTACGCATACTCAAAGGCTTGCTAGCTCTTGCCCTCTCTTGAGAGTCTCAGAGAGGGCAGAAGCCAACGGACCTAAGAGCATGCATAGATGCACAAGGGCCCACTCCGATCTAGCCAGCGTGTAACTTTTTCAGGCATGTGCCGGGGAAGGGAAAGTTGCACATCTTCAGCCGACGGAGAATGAAGAAGTCCATCAGCACTTAAGATTTCTGAAAGTGTGGGAGGCCCAAAACAGAGAGGTATCAGAGCTGCAGGGAGAGCATCAGCAGAGCGCCACCATCTCAGGCACCTACTGTTGTAAAGAATAAAGTGGTATGGGTGCCTCACCGACCTGCCTCTTAATCAGCCCATCTGAAAATTAAAGCTGCATTCCAAAATTTATATCACAAAGTTTTCGCCATTTCATATGAATGGTAGATGCAGGACCCTAAAAGGGAGCAGAAGTAGGTCAACAATAAAGACAGGAACTTGGAACTGATTTTTAGCATTAGAAACCTAATTTAGGATCCTAAATCTAGGTACAGTATAATCTCGCTATAACGGACTCACTCATAACGGAACCTCGCCTGTAGCGGACGAGGTCCGCTGGTCCCGGCCATGCGCCATTATAAACATGCAGAAAATCATCGCATATAGTGGACTCACATATAACGGACTTTCGGATATAACGGACAACTAATTTGGTCCCCAGAGCCACTTTTAGCTGTAGTTTTCTTCAGCTATAATGGACATACAGGCTCTGCCTACAAGGCACATGGCGTGCCGGTGATATAGTATCAAAATGCAGCCCAGAAGAAAATGACAGAGTATTTTTCTTTCCAGGACAGTACGACATAATGCTTTAGAACATCTTTTAGTGTTCTGGTTTTGCAATCATTTCGTGCTATACCAATGTTTTGCTGAGTTTTGTTCTTGATGTTACTGATATGGTTGTGCAGTGACTGTTGTTCATTGATTGAACGTTGTTTCAAGTTCACCTAAATAAAGTTTTAAAAAAATGCAACTCTGGCTATAACAGACTCTGCATATAACGGACCGTTTTTCCAGGTCCCTTAAAGTCCGTTATAATGAGATTATACTGTAGAATGGCAGATCAACTTTTAAGACCCTAAATTTAGCTAAATTTTCAATTAAAAATAGCCACTTAGTAAAGATTCCTAAATAAGAATTAGCTTTCCCTGAACACCAGCCTCCTAATGCAATCAGTAGAATTTGATGGAGTTCTATCTACATTTCACCCTTTATTTCACTTGTATATGTGGGGTCATCTGTGATGATTATCATCGTAAGTCTAAATTAACAACTTCACCGCTCTACAACTGCATAAAAATAACAAATCATCAGAGTTTATACTGTCCATGCATGTTCAGCACTGCTATTCAAAGAAGCAATGGTGCCGGATATACGTATTTAGTAATGAACAGCGCTAGTTCTATATTTCAATGCTGATTTATTTATTAAAAAATTTATTATCCACAACCTCCTAGAATTCTGCACGGGATACAATAAAACATACATAATAAAATCAAAACATGCAATCGGAGATTCATAAACTCAAAAAATAACTTTCAAGGAAATGCTTGCTTAAACAAAATTGTTTTCACGTGTTTCCTACACTGGAACACACTTGAAGACCCCTTAACCTCAAACTGGCAAAGCATTCCACATGGAAGCACCCTGTATCGAAATCATGGAGCGCCAAAAAGTCAAATGAGTCATAGATTTAAAAGACGGAATTTCAAGCAACATTTGACTCTCAGAACGCAAAGATCATGTTGGATTGTATGTAAGGAATAAAGAGCTTAACACACCAGGACCACCATCTCTTAACACCCTGAAGAACAAACAAGCTACTTTAAATTCAATGTGGGATGAAATAGGTAGCCAATGAAAATCCCGCAAATTTGGATGCATGCATGATCTGTGCCTCAGCATTCTGTGCTAGTTGTAATGTCAGAGAAACTAAAACAAATCTCTATAAACCTGGAAGATGTAATGAGGCAAATGGGGCAATATGACAAATTGAAGAGTAGCAAATCACCTGTACCAGATGATATATACATCTCAAAGTACTGACAGAATTGAAAAATGAACTTGCAGAGCTATTATTAGTAATATGTCATTCATCTTTAAAATCCAGAATGATACCAGAAGATTGGAGTGTGCCCAATGTAATGCCAGTTTTTTAAAAGGGTTCTAGAAGTGAGCCAGGAAATTATAGACTTCTGAGCCTGACATCAGTGATTTTCAAAATGGTAGAGACTATTATAAAGAAGAAAATCACAGAGCATATACATAAACATAGATTAATGAGACAAATTCAACATGGATTTAGTCAAGGGAAATCTTGCCTCACCAATCTACTACATTTGTTTGAAGGGGTGAATAAACACATAGATAAAGGTGAGCTGGTCAATACTGTTTATCTGGATTTTCAAAAGGCATTTAACAAAGTACCTCAAGAAAGATTCCTGAGGAAATTAGATAGTCATGTGATAGGAGGAAATGTTCTATTATGGATTAAGAACTGGTTAAAAGATAGAAAACAGAGTGTAAGGTTAGTCAGAATCCTCCCCTCCATTACCATGTGCAACATTTCTTTCTCCCCATGCACCATCTATCCCTACCTTTCACCCTATGTCCAACATTTCTCTCTCGCTTATCCATGCATGTCTGCCTCCCCTCTACCATATGCATGATTTCTCCCTCACCCCTTTCTATCTCTTTGTTTGCTCCTGGCAAAATTCTGTGCAAAAAAAATTCAAAATTCTGTACACAAAATTAGCAAATTCTGCAAGTTTATTTGTCAAAATTTAAACAATATTTTTTGCTAATTATAAACAGATAAAATAAAATATTTTTCTTCTACCTTTATTGTCTGGATGTTTTATTTTTCCATCATGTTGATTCCAGTTTCTTTTTTTTCCTAAAGCAGCAGCAGCAGCAACCTGCCCACCAAGGCTTCCCTGTGCTGCATCATCAGTGATTTCATCAGTGACGTGGCAGAGGGAAGGCCCCAGTAGGCAGGTCAGGAGCAGCCTGTTCACCTTTGCTGCTGCTGCTGCTGCTGCTGCTGGAGACTCAGGATTCATTGAATCGGCAAGTTCGATTTTTTAAGGAAACAAATTGATTCACCAAAGTGAATCGGTGAATCGGGCAGCAGAAACATGACATGTTATCTCTTCCATATTTAATCTGGATCCATAATAAATGAGAAGTTTAACTCAGAACTAATGGAGCTCACTTTTCAGGACACACCTACAAGTGAATCAAAAACAGTCAGGATCCTCTGGGACTACCAGATTAATTCTAAAGATTTTATCTGGACAGGTCTGTAAAGAGTAATATTAACAGGTGGGACACAAAGTCATGCTCTCATAAATCATATTATTCTCAGAAAGTAAGCCAAATGGATTATTTAAATAATTTGTTTCTATTAATCTTGAGAAATAAAGCACAGGTCTCAAAGAACTGGCTGAATTATTTAACCTGGTGTTCAAGGCAAAGGGGAGACAGAAGACAGGAGGAAGATCATGGTATACCTTATACAAATTTGAACAAAACTGATCAAGTATTTGGAGTGTTTGTTAGACTGACTGTATAGAGGGGAGAGTATGCCTTAGTGGTTAAAGCTAAAGCCTCAGCACCCTGAGGTTGTGGGTTCAAACGCACGCTGCTCCTTGTGACCCTGGGCAAGTGCATTAGATAGATTGTGAGCCTGCCGGGACGGACAGGGAAAAATGCTTGAGTACCTGAATAAATTCATGTAAACCATTCTGAGCTCCCCTGGGAGAACTGTATAGGAAAATTGAATGAAGAAATAAATAAATGTACTGTATATTGGCACTGCTATTTGAAAGGAAAAGAAGGAAGTCTTTTAAAAATGTTCTATTGATATACACAATACAAGAGGCAGAGCTCTCAAGGGAACTTTCCTACAACTCGACAGCATCATTATTCACCACATATGAAGAAAAAAAGCCATCAAGGAATATCATCTAGAAAAAAAAAAAAGAGTATGACACACTATCAACATCAACTGCTTGTCAACAGAGGCATAACGTGACCACTACCTACAATGAGTACTTGTGCCATGCAAGTCCAATAAAATAGCAACCTGCAATTTACAGAATGACCCCCCCCTTTACTTGTCTGGTCTCAGGTGTGTTCACAAGTATTGCAAATGGGCTCTTTTCCCATCTGCCAGGAAAGAAAGCATCAACTATCAGAGTCCTTCTCAAGCCCACTTTAAATCTTAGCCCGCTCCTTTGTTTTGAGCGCCTTTTTTTTCTGTTTTTGAAACTCTTTTGAAGACTTTGGTATATTTATGGCAGCTTTACCAGCATCATATTTATCACAAGTTATGCCTTTTCAGTCAGTCACTCTATTGAAAATCTGAATTCACACACAGACCCCCCTAAATTCCATATATACCCCCCTCTTTTACTAAGGTGCGCTAACCGATTAGCATGTGCTAATCAAATTAGTGCGTGCTAAACGCTAACACGTCCATACGCTAACATGCACGCGTTAGCGTTTAGCGCGCGCTAAATCGATTAGTGTGCGCTAATCGGTTAGCGTGCTTTAGTAAAAGAGGGCCATAGTGCTTTAAGTTGTATGCAAAGGGGGCATGGCCAGGGGTGGATCGTGGGTATTCCTGAAATTTATGCACACTGTTACAGAATAAGCCTGGATTTGTGCACAACTTAGGTGCATATATTTAGGCCTGGTTTGACTTGGCCTAAGTGAGTGTTCCTACAAGTTATGCCATGCAATGGCACTTAATGCAATTCTATAAGGTGCATTTACCTTTTATAGAATCTCATTAAAAGCCATTCTAGTTGGCACCAATTTTTTGGGTGCCATGTACTCTGTAGAATATGGCCCAGAATGCATAACTTCTCAGGAGCCTCCCTAAAGCCTCTCTCTCTCTCTCAAGCTGTAAGCGTATAGTATAAAAGCCAGTGCATTTCATGCTCCTTCCATTGGGCTCTGCTTTTCTTGCTTTTCTAAAATATCATCCTGCCCCCTCCCCCCGGGACACATCAGAGCTTCTTCCATTGGCCGTATGTGGCTAAAATCTGGAAAGAGTGATGGTTCTTCTTTAGCAAGAGACTCTTCCAAACCTCAGTCAAATCCATCCAGAAAAAAATGGGCCCAGCGATGAGTACAGACTGTTCACAATTTTATATAGCATTTTAACAAAACATTCAAAAACGTTTACAATAAAAAAAAGAAACAAAACTCCACACGATGAGCCATTGACAGACAGAGGATGATTTCTATGAACTCCTAAAAAGGTGGCAGGAGGGAATTTTTTATATATATAATTTTTAAACAGTAAATACTTCCTAGGGCAAGGGTCGCTTGCTATCTGCCAACTAAGAGTAGATGTCCCATCATCGCTCTGTCCCTGAAGGTGCAATGAAAACCCCAATGCTATAGTTGGAAAAATACTACAGCCTATTTACTTGCTACAAAACAGAGACTTGCAAAGTAAAATTAGAGACTGCTTTTTGGCAACAAAAGAAGAGTCCCCTTCACAATAACTGCTTTAATATGACTTATACGAGACAATAGAAAGAGCACCAGAATTACACATAGACAACTTCCAGCTCTCCCCCAAGAAGAAATGAACATTCAGAGTTAAAATCTGGGCCTGGGAACTTATTCAGCTGTTGGCCCAAAGTTTTGGAACCTCAAATATGAATTTCAAAATTATAGCTCAGTTCTGAAATAGCATGTTTGTATGTACTTCATGCAGGCTGAGGAGTAAATTACATGATTTGCTTGCCAGTAATTGCAGTTATGCATTTGGAGTCCTTAGTCTTCAGAGTGACCCCGATTAGAGGGTCCAACTTGCCGCAATGATCTGGACTCCTAAACTCAACATGAATTAGCCCTCCCAGGACCTAGTAAAGGGGGCTTCTCGAGCACCCACTGAGCTGGCACTGAAGCTGAAACATTTTCTCTCAAATTTCCAGCCTGAATCTTCCAGTCTGAAATATCTAGCAAGTTAATTTTGGTTCTACGAAGAGAGTTTATTTTGTTTAAATTTCCACATGGCTGCTAAGCAGTATATTTTTAGACAGCATTGTACACAAGGCATAAGCACGAGAACTATGCAGAGTCTAAGGCAGTGATTCCCAAAACTTTCCTGGGGGAACCCAGCCAGTCAGGTTTTCAGGATATCCACAGTGAATATTCATGAGATTGAGTTGCATATACTGCTTCCTTTGGTATGCAAATCTCTCATGCATATTCATTGTGGATATCCTGAAAACCTGACTGGTTGGAAAAATTCCCCCAGGATAGGTTTGGTAATGGGAACCTCTGGTCTAGGGCCCCTGTCAAGCCAGAGCAGTTCATAGCCTATTTCACCTCCCTCCAGTCCACACACTAATGACATCCTTTGTTACAGCCCCGAATTAAAAAAAAAAAAAATTCTGCTGTTGTTGAACCTCTCTGATGTATGCTTCAAAATATAATAATTCAATCTTCAGACATATACACACACACACATGCATATATATGTCTGTATTTCTAAAGTCTGAAGACTGGATTAAATGGCAGTCCTCTCTTTCACACACACACACTGGTTTTGAAAAACATGGTTGAGTGATAGGTCTGGCACTTGTTTTTATGCTGTTGCCTGATATGCTTTCCATTTGAACCCTCTGGCGCCTGCTAGCAGTCAGCAGTTACACAGAGGTCTCAGGAGCTTTCAGGAGGGCTTTGGTCCCAAGGGTAAGATTGAACTCAAGAGTTAGCCTTTCTTCTAGAAGGGCAGATCTTTAACTCTGCACTAGATCAGCTGTTGCATTTTGCTTTTTATTCAGCAGCTGCCCCTGCTGCTTTTAAAAAGTGAAACAGGCAGGAGAGCACCTTCTTTTGATTAAATGCAAAATGAAAAGAAAACATGACCTTCGGTTTCACTTGGAGGAAAGAAAAAAAAAAAAAAAGCCCATGAAAGCTTGTGCATGTGAAGTGACTGCCTCAAAATATGTTTTCTATTACAGTAATATGGACTGTATTATGGCGTGAATTCCATTACCTGCAAGAGATATTTCCTTAGTTTAAATCACAACACTGGAGTCCATTCCCACCTCTACCCAGCTGTGCCGGCTAACCATAACCTCAGTAGATAAATGAAGAGGCATTGGAGGACTGTTCCCCCCCCCCCCATTGCTCCCCTCCTCTGCATTCCATTTCTTCAAGTCATACATGAAAAGAGATCTCTGCAGCACAGCAAAGTCACCTCCAATAAAATAAATCCCAGTAAATAACCCATAGAACTGAGCTGCTGATTCACTTCTAGGTTTTAAACAGCTGATGTCAACCACCAGTGGTTAAAAGAGAGAGAAAACCCTGCCTTTCCCGTGGCAAGCTTAGGAAGTTACACGATCCTGTGACTGGCGAGCTGGTACATAAAAAAAAATGTTGTCGATGATTCTTTAAAAATCTGCCTGTCACCTCCGTCTGATCTCGAAAACCCCTCAGGTTCGCCTGAACCTAGCGCTTACCTTACATCGTCTGGTAAAGAGCCTTTTATTTTGAAAAAAAGTGATTTAGAGCGTGGCCGGCTCGAGCGTATCCCGCGCTCTTTCCCATCCAGCGCCTGAAGTTCCAGCGCGCGGCTCTTTGTTCGGCTCTCAAGGAAGGGCTGACTTGAAAAGAATCCGTGGCGTCGGCTAGCAACGCATCCTCCCCTCTGCGTCCAGCAACTCACTACATCAAAAGTTCAATCGGAGGAGGAAGGCATTTCCCTGTGCCGGAAATCAGCCTAAAAGAAAACCCAACGCTGAGCTAATGAGAAATGCGTCTCGCATGTGTTCGGTTTGGCAGACGCTGGAAAGCCCAAGCGAGGAAACACGTGATGTTTATAAATACTGTACAGCTCGTGTTCCTGTAACCTCTCAATGACAACCCCCTCCCCCCCCAAAAAAAAAAAAAGAATAAAATAAAATCCCCCAAATCTGAAAGCAGGACTGGTTGTATTTATATATATATATATATATATATATAGCTTTAAGAAATCCTACGCTCAGTATTTTTCTTTCCTAGCAATATAAAAGTGTACAGCAGGCAGCGATCGTTTACTCCTTGTGTTTTTATGTATTTTCGTGGAGCTTATCAGGCAACTTGCCAACTTTAACAGGTATATTTTCTCTTCAAATTAAAGAGCACAATTTCTACTAATAGTTCCCGGCTCTCCGCTAAAAATAACCACCTAAGGGAAGGTAATATTAGCCAGACTTTTGCTGTTGCACCCATTTCAAAACTCATATCTGGAGCAAAAACATTTGAGCATACTTAGAACACGATTCGGTAAATCTGTCCCACCGCTGTTTGCGCGGCATGGGATAAAAAGCATAAGCCAAATTTTAAAGTCCTCGAGACTTCAAAAATCTTTTACAGAATAGCACTACTGAATTGAATTCTTCAGAGAATCCCGGGGAGGGGTAAAAAGCGGACCTCACGGATCTAAAATCTGAGGTCTGTGCCACTTGTAGTCTCTGGCTCTGACAGACCTCTATGACAATTTAGCTCTGACGGATCCTAATGCTTTTCCCTCCCTATGCTGAGACTAAAAGCCGGCAAAACTTTTGCCATGAGGTCTGTTCCACTTTTAGTCTCAGCATAGGGAGGGAAAAGCATTAGGATCCGTCAGAGCTAAAATGTCATAGAGGTCTGTCAGAGCCAGAGACTAAAAATGGAGGGCCTCAGATTTTTAAGGATGTGCAATTTAGATCCACGAGGTCAGATGCACTGCAGACCTTTGCACACAGTTTTTAACCCCCTCAACCCCCCCTCCCCGCTATTTGCCATCCAGTGTCATATGGCAGGGGCTCTCGGAATCAGCGCGGAGGGAGAGATCTGGAGGAAGGGACGATAGGGCTAATTAGCAAAAGCCATGGTGCACCTCCTCCCTCCTTAGCCATTAGGAAAGGCAGAGCCGGGGGCCAGGGCCGAGCGTATAGAGCAAGAGGTGGAATAAGCTAAAAGGCGGCCTTGTCAATAAACGCCAAAAGATTTTTAAGGACATGCAGTTTTAGATCCGCGAGGTCCGTAAGGTTTGCATTTTACCCCTTTCCGAGAATCCCTACCATCCAAAAATGAGAACTCTGCGTTCACTTTTTGTCTTTTGACTAGAACGATAGTACGATTTCTATCGATGGGCGCAGCAGAAGTCCAGAACCCTGAATCTCATCTTTAAAAAAAACAGACACATCTGACTTTTTAAAACATGTCTCTTTTGTCCTGTGCCTGATACTACGACATTGCGTATGTATTCAATAAAATTGGAACCATCTTCTGGAGGTTAAAACAATTAAACCCGTCTGGGTGCTGGATAGAGAAACTATTTCAGACAGATACAAGATATCTGCCATTGCCTCAACCTGTGGAGGTGGTCTTCTTGTATCATGCCTACTTACATAAGAACATAAGAATAGCCTTACTGGGTGAGCTAGCCCAATAGCCCATCTTCAGGGTAGCCAGTCCAGGTCACTAGCACATGGCAGAAATCCAAACAGTAGCAACATTCCATGCTACCGATCCAGGGCAAGCAGTGGCTTCCTCCATGTCTGTCTCAATATCTAGGAAGTTGTCCAAATCTTTCTTAAAACATTAACTGCTCTTATCACAACTTCTGGCAAATGTGTTCCAGAGCTTAACTATTCTCTGAGTGAAAAAATATTTCCCTGTAACTTCATTGAGCGTCCCCTAGTCTTTGTAATCTTTGAAAGAGTGAAAAAATCGATCCGTTTGTACCCATTCTACAATATTCATCCCACCATCATTAACCCCCTCTTCTACGAAACCGCGCAAGCGGTTTTTAACGTAGAGAGCCGCGCTGAATGGCCTGCACTGATCCCGACGCTCATTGAGTTTCTATGAGCATCGGGAGCAGCATGGGCCATTCAGCACGGCTTTCTGCACTAAAAAACACTAGCGTGGTTTCATAGAAGAGGGAATAAGGGGCACTAATGCAGCAACAATAGCCTAATACAAATACACAAAAGCATTCCACAGTAGCCTATTATTTGGAGTGGTGGAGGGGGGTGAGGATGTCGAAGCGGAGAATAGGTATAAATGCACCAAACAGCTAACATATAATATATGAAGTTAAAAAAATCGACCATATTACGCCCCTCTTAATAAAATCACATTGGCTACCAATCACTCATAGAATCACTTATAAAATGTTACTGTTTGCATTTAAAAAAAAATCAAACTCACGCATCCCAGGTTTCATTGATAGATTACTCATCCCTTACTACTCTTCAAGAACACTACAATCAGGTAATCAATTTCTCTTAAATGTTCCTTCCATACAGCATTTATTCTATGACACCACTCGGAAACAAATCTTTTCAGTTACTGCCCCTATCCTTTGGAACTCGCTTACTCTATAGTACTTAAGGGAAGAGAAACATCTTAATAAATGTAAACAAATTTTAAAACCTTCTTATATAGGGATGCATATCACCAGTGACATCACTGAGACTCCAATAAAGGACGAGCATAACTTCTCCCCCACCTCTGTGTTGTCCGTCATCATTCTTCTTTCCTATTACAACTGTAGTCCTTTCCATTTGTTCCTGTACATTTTGTAATCTTTTTGTCTTCGTTATATTTCCCCTAAAGTTTTAAATATTTTTATTCTCTAGTTTTGTACACCACTTAGACAGTTATTTTAAGCGGTATATGAAATTTTAACAAAACTTGGAAACCCTAATGTTACCACCCAACTAACTGGTTAGCACATCCATACAACACAGGAGCCCTTTGTGTCTTCTAAAGAGGAGGAGGTAAGGGTCCCCCCCTGGAAATTTTTTTTTTTTAAATGACCATGTGCTAATGTTAATATCAGCACACAGCAGTGGATGAGCTCAGGCCCACCCATTCTTGGCTCAGACCCACTCAGACTCGCTCTTCCGCCTCCAGATCTAGAATTTGATCTTCCACACATGATCCTATCCCCGATCTATCTCTCATCATCTTTGTCAACATATCCGCTGCCTTTATTGGCCCTACAGGCTTCTCTCTGCCACTGTCCTCTGTTCTTGCTGATGTCATTTTCTCTTTCCTGTCTGACAAGACATGGCAGAGGGAAGCCTGTGAGGCCATCACAAGCAGCAGATGTGTATCACAGCTATTGTCCGTGAAGATGAAATAGTCGGGGGGAGCTGCTGGACCTCAGGCAGGGAGGACAGCTGAGGAGGAGAGGGAGAGAGAGAGAGATGCAGAACATAGAGGGTGAAGGGAGTTTTGGAAACCCTACCCATCTTAACTTTGTCTCCCACACATACACATACACACACACACAAAATAAGAGATTTGGCTGTGCCACTGGTGCATAGCCAATGATAAAACAGATAGGAAAAAATCTTTTTGATGGCCATGTAAAAAATGGGCTTAGCATGTAGGAAAGGCCTGCAAGAAGGACGCATCGAGCCCATTTATTAGTACAACTTAGTTAAAGGTCCCTAAATGATGAGCCAGGTCAAAAGACATAGTAGCCAAGCATCCCCATCCCCACTGCTTCACTACATGTTATGTTAATCAGATTTTCTATTCCACCTTTACCTATTTAGTTCAATGTCAGATTACTTTACAAGAAGTTACAGTGGACAGATTAACGTGGATGTTCAGTAGGGTTGCTAGTACAGGTAGATCAGTATTACTATAAATACAGTTAGGTCATAGTTTCAAATATAGAGTTACAAATACAAGTAAATCATTGTTGGTTCTTTGTTTTGTCCCAGGAGTTGTACTAGACAGTTTAGAAATTGACTTTTACAATTTGAGTTTGTTAGTTCAGGGCTGGCCCCCTGTCTTGATACAGAAATGCTTTTAAAAGTTTTCTGAACCTGAGATAATGGTCTCAAGATCGTAGTGAAAGTGGTAGTTGGTTCCAGCATTTTGCAATTGATATTGGATGGATAAGGTAATTTTCCTGGTAGACTTTCTATTGTTGCATGCTGGGAATTATAAGTTGAAAAGATTTCTGGTGGAGGCACCCTGGAGTAGGGCGGCCAACTCTTTTAGGTAGTTCGGGGCATTCCCTGTCCAGATCTTAAAGGCAGTGATGCCTAATTTAAACTTGATCCTTGCAGTTATCAGCAGCCAATGTAGTTTTATATATAGTAGGGCTGTATGTGTTCCAGTTTCCATAGTCCATATATATGAGTCTTATTGCTGCATTTTGAGCTAGTTGTAGGTGCGATAGCATCATTTTAGAGCAAAGAACTAGTGTTATATTACAGTAGTTTAGTTAAAATAGGATTAGGGATTGCACTAAAATTCAGAAAGCCTCTATTTCTAAGTATTTTCTGATGGATCTTTTAGTTTGCTCATCACCAGGAAAGATTGCTTTATTATTGATTGTATGTGGCTCTTCATGGATAGGTGGTTATCAATTTCTACTCCTAAGATTTGGGATTGTAATTCTAATAGGAAATCTCTGTCCTCTACCATGATCTTTGGAGTGTAGCATTGTTCAGCTGAGGATCCTAGCCAAAGGAATTTGGTTTTGTTCTTAATTAGTTTGAGGCGATGGGTTGAGGTCCAGTTTTCTATGATGTGATGGCCACATTTTGTAAATTTTTTTAACAGCAGTAAGGGTATTGCCTAATGCAGCTTTTACAAGCACAATGATCGTTGTAGTATGATTGTTATGTCATCTGCATAAGTGAAATGTTTTATTTGTGTGCGATCTAGGATTGCATTAGGAGGTTGAACACTAACAGTGAGAGTCGGGATCCTTGGGGGGACCCCACTTGGAGGGTACCACCTATCAGAAAGTTCTCCATCCTTGCATCCATCCTGAGTAATTAGGAAGCCTTGGAACCTGGAAAGGACCAGGCCACTTAATCTAAAATTGCTGAAGATCTCGGACATTTGATTGAAGTCTACTAGGTCAAATGCACTGCTTGGGTCAAATAGTAGTTCTTTTTCAAATGTTAATAGCACCACGACCAGTGCTGTGATTTTTCCTGAATCAAGATTGTGATGGATAGAGGATATTGAAGTGTTGTAAGCAACATTCAGGTTGTTCTGTTACATATCCCTCCATCATTTTTGATGAATAGGAGGATGGAAGCTACTGGCTGATATTGGTCACATCAGAGGGGCTGAGTTCCGGGTTCTTGGGAATGGGTGTTACGATAATTCCTCTTCCTGATTTGAGGAAAAGTTTTTAGGTGATAGTTGAGCCATTGGGTTATTTTTCTTATGATTGTTGGCGTGGCTGCTTTGATCAGTTAAAGCAGGCGGGCGTATTTTAGGAGCAGCTATTTTGTGTCTTTGAATATAATCTCTTCAAAATCATTCCAAGATCTGTCTGCTGGTATTTCTATAGGTGGTTATGTTGCAGCGGGTCTGGCTGGATTGGTGGGGGGTAGGTGGTCTCATGTGGACTGAATCTTTGTTGTAAAACAGTTGGCTAGTTCTGGGGCTGTTGGAATGGAGGGGTTGTCGCCATTTGTGATCTTGTTCGTGTCGCTAAGGCTATCTAATATTGAGAGCAGTTTGCTGATTTTAAGATTATCTTCTGTGTTGATCAGTTTAGAGTAGTACTCTTCTTTTGCGTCAATAGCGATTTATATTCTAGGATTTTCTGGTGCCACATAGTCTTGTTTTCTGGGGACGGGTGTTTTTGCCAACAGCGAAATACATCAGACACAAATTTATAATAGCCATTTTCTGCATGTAAAAACGTGCTCTACATGTGGAAAAAGCTTTAGAAAAATTACCCTTATGGGGTTAATTTTATAACAAGGTGCCTATATACTTTGCATCTCCATCTCTTCTTCCACCCAAACTATGCTTTAGGGAATCTCTATGCATGAAGCATGAATAAGTACACACAGTCTTGTCAGCACATGTATTTGGCCATATATAAAGTCTTTTCTACTATAAAATGTGCTTCATGCATGGAAGGCGCTTTGAAAAACTACCCATAGAGTAGAGGAGCAAACAGAGGAAAGAACAGCAGTGGAAAAGTTTACTATTTCACAGTCTTTTGGCACTATGTTTCTCCATGCACAAAAATTCTCACCTTTTTGAGTTCCACATCATTGTGAAACAATTTCATAAGAAAACATTTGTGATGCCATTTATGATGTAACATAAAGACAGATCAGTCCTGCGCTCCACCTAAAACTATATTAACTAGGCCATTGTCGTACTTGCTTACTTACCTCCACAGTCAGTCGCCCCAGTTATATCATTATAACAACACAATAACAAAAAGTCTGGCACATTTTAATTACATAATCTCTGTACAGAAATGAATCTTTCAGTTCCATTCCGTTACTTCATCAGGGTTATTTATCAAAATCAGGCATAAAGCACTGAAGGAGATGTCATGAAGAGATAGAAACTTGTCATATATGATGATATGATGTGCAAAGGTTTAGGAACCTTTATCAAACTGTACTTTTACTCCACTGAATATCAATTGCCAAAATTAACGTAGAGACCTGCACAGTCTATGCATTAACTGTTGGGGGGTGCCCAGTGTCTTGAAGCAAATGCAGAAGCAGCATATTAAACGCATTGCAGATAACACAGATAACCTCAGTAGGCAGTGTTAAGTGTATGTTAACTGCTCTGCATTACCTGCTAAGTTAACAAGCAGTTATTGTAGTATGTGTTTATTTTATTTATTTGGATTTAGCTCACACCTTTTCAGTGGTTGCTCAAGGTGAGTTACATGCAGGTATTTCCCTGTCCCTGAGAGCTTACAATCTGTGTAATCCTCATTTGCCTCAGGTATAAATGGCCTGCCTAAGACCACAAGAAGCAGCAGTGGGACTTGAACCAGGCATCCCTCCTGCCATGTTCATTCGGGTGGGGGGTACTGGCAGCCGCAATTGCAGGCGCTAAACTTATGCGGTAAGGCGATCCCTTGCCACGATAAGCTTAGCGGCCACGTCTACTTACAATGAGGTCAGCATTGTATGCGTCTCCCACTGGCATAGGGAGACGCGTAAGGCCTCCTAAGGCTACTTCCAGGCAAAACCACGTCCGCGCCTAGCCTTAGGTGAGCTTAGGCGGGCTTGCGTGCCTCCCTATGCTCCCGGAGGTGCCCCCAATGTAGGCAGCCTGCCTCAGGAGCTTTTTTTTAAAAAACATGTGTCCCGGTTGGCTGGTTAGACAGCAGCAGGACACCTACTGCTTCCTACAATCGGGATGCCGTTTATAGAATCCGGGCCAACATCTTTTTACAATTTTAATGCATATTAAATTTCCTGGTTTGTTTGGGTTTTTTTCAAATTCATAATAAAAAAAACAGTGAATGTCAGGTAAGTTTTCCTGCTATTACTTGATGAATTTTTCTAGCTCAGTCTCCTCACATGCACTGCATGTCCGCGATCTCCCCACAGTTTTTCAATACTATTCAAGTCTGGAGACTGAAGGCTCTTCCAAAACCCTATGGGGCTCATAATCGAAAGAGAAATTCATCCAAAATCCGGCCTAAGTCGGCACTTGGATGAACATTTCTCAAAAACGTCCAAGTGCCGATACAAAAAAATGGGTTTTGGACATATTTCTAAACAACCTAGGCCTTCATAGTGCCGCTGAACGACCAAAGCTAAACAGGGTGTTTTGGGAGGAGTGTCGAGGGCAGGAGTTGGGCGGGACGTGGGCCAGCTTAGACTTAGTCGTACAGCACGATCGACAGAATTTGGACGTTGTGACTTAGACCATGTAAAACATGGTCTGTCACAAAAACTCACCTAAACTCACCAGATAAGCACTCCAAACACATAAAACAGACCCCCCACACACTACCCCAGTGATCATCGACCCCTCCCCCCACCCCCATAAAATTATTAATCACATCTTTAAAATTCCACCTCCAGACCATCATTACCTGGCCGCCTGGCATAGGAAAGCTTAGTCGTCCAGTACAGAGGCAGCTTAAGTCGTCTTGGGGGTGGGTTAGGGACCCATAGAGAGGAGGACCCATGCCCATAAGCCCCTGTAATCACTGCATTGATACTTAAACATGTGCACTCCCCTATACAACCCCAAAACCCACTTGTACTGGCATATAAGTGGCTCCTGCAGCCATAAGGACAATTGGGGTGGTAGATAAGTGGGTCTAGCGGATTCTGGAGGTGGTTTGGGGGGCTCACCGTAACCTATAAGGGAGCTGTAGGGAGGAGAAGACATGGCACTCTTTTTGTGAAGTTCACAGCAGTGCCCTGTAAGGTACCCACTATTTAGGTGGCATGTCTGGGTGTGCAGTTCATCACTTTGCAGACCCCTCCCACGTCCAACAGGGCTTGTTCTAGGCATTTTGGACTTGGACAAAAAGTTGGACGAAAATGTGGTATAAAGATGGACGATTTAGCAGCTTGGACGATCAGATCGGCAGGACGTATAATTAGACAATTTTCAAAATGAAAAAAAAGTTGGACGTATTTTTTGAAAACGTCTCTTTCAATTATGCCCCTCTAAAAGTACATCAAGGTTGATAGTTATTTCAGACTGTTATCTTGCTGACATACCCAACCTCTTTTCAGCTTCAGTCTATTCACTGACTATGGGACAGTGGAGGGCCATAATAAAAAAATAGTTTAAGTCCTCTTTAGGCCTACGGCCCTAGATGCCCAAAGTAGGCAGCAGCGAAAGGTCCATTCTCAAAAAAAACCCATCCAAAATGTGTTTTTTTAAAAAGAATGGTCTACCTGTAAGTTCAGTAGTTTAATTGCCCAGACTTCCACTATGTCTACCTTTAAGCCTTATTCTCGAAAAAAATTGTGCCCAAGTCCCAAACGTCCAAAACAAGACCTTTTAGGCATGGGAGGGACCAGTCCTTTGCTTAAAAACACGATTTTATAATCGGCATCTGTCATTAGCGCCAGTTAGAGAATCGTGGACCCCCCCCCCCACACACACACACACAATGATTGTGGCAGGAGAGATGCTCAATCTCTCCTGCTGACACGCCCGAACTCCCTCACAATCTTCCCCGGCAGGAGGGATGCCCAATCTCTCCTGCCAACACCCCCCCCCCCTGCAAGTTTGCCGGCAAGAGGAATGCCCAATCACTCCTGCTGACACTCTCCATGCCCCCAAAAGTTGCCCACCCGGATCCCCCAAGGCCATCCCCACCCAGAGTACATGAAGGTACCCTTTTACAAGAGTCATCTAGACAGGGAGAGCAAGAAGGTGCCTATTTGTAACCTATTTTAAAAAAGATATATAGATGTCTAAGCACAAAACCTGCAGAAATGGTACCTAAAATGAAGCTGTGGATATTTATGCCTGCTCAGAAGTGTGTAATGTGCAAACATACGCTGGGTCTTACTAAAAGGAACTATAAGTTTTTAGCGTGGGCTAAAGATTCAAAGAAGAACAACCAAGATGATAAAGGGGTGGAACTTCTCTCGTATGAGGAAAGACTAAATGGTTAGGGCTCTTCAGCTTGGAAAAGAGATGGGGAGATATGATTGAAAACTACAAAATCCTGAGTGGAGTAGAACGGGTACAAGTGGATCAATTTTTCACTCCATCAAAAATTACAGAGATTAGGGGGACACTCGATGAAATTGCAGGGAAATACTTTTAAAACAAATAGGAGGAAATATTTTTTCACTCAGAGAATAGTTAAGCTCTGGAACACATTGTCAGAGGTTGTAGTAAGAGCAGATATCGTAGCTGGTTTTAAGAAAGATTTGGAAAAATTCCTAGAGGAAGAGTCCATAGTCTGTTATTAAGACATGAGGGAAGCCTCTGCTTGCCCTGGATCAGTAGCATGGAATGTTGCTACTCTTTGGGTTTTGGCCAGGTACTAGTGACCTGGATTGGCCACCGTGAGAACGGGCTACTGGGATTGATGAACCATTGGTCTGACTCAGTAAGGCTATTCTTATGTTCTTAGACTAGAGGTCCTCCCCATACCTCATCCACATTACCCCTCCCAACCTTTCTCCAATTACAAAAAATTAATTTCCTGGTGTCTAGTGGCACCCAACCTCTACAAATGACTCAATTACCCCTTGCCCAGCCCACCCACTCCCCAGGTACCATACCTTAAAATGAGGCAAGTCCGAGTTCCATTTATACCTGCTTCGGGGACCGTCATCTTCAAAATGAGAGTGTCCCACCTGGTGCATCCCATCGCAGTTTTCACACAGTTTCTCCCCCTTTCTTTCATACATACCTCCAAGTAACCAGTCTTTCCTCACCCTCTGACAACAGGGATAATGCATCCTGCTATCTTCGCTCCCACCTAGCTGTCTACAGCTGCTTTTGTCACTGCTGAAGAAACAGCATTGCTCCTCCATTCTGCACCACTTGGTTTGGCTGTCAGTTAAGTCTGTGCACAGTGCAGCTCAGATTCGCTGACAGTCAAACCACAAAGTGATGACCGCAGGAATAGTACTGTTTCTTTAGCAGTGGCAGCCAGTTAAGAACAATAATACTGGAAGCATGAAATCCTGGGGAGCAGGATGCAATTTGTAGGCACCATGGCAACATGGAACCCAGGATATCTTGAGCCTTGACACAGATACAGTACATACATATTTCGCCTCTGTAAAATATCTATAACAAAAATGTTCCCTTAGGAATGGTAATCATATTGATTCCCAAAACAATCTAATGTCATTCACTTTCATTATTAAATAAAAAATTGTAATCACCAGGAACAGTAAAGAATTCATAGGCTGGGAACTATCCAACCAGAAGGTCTGAATGGACTGAATGGTTGTCCCTTCTTTGATTGACCAATAAGGAATTCCAGCCTGCCTGATTAACAGAAATGTACTAAATATTTGTATATAAAGTGGGGCGCTATTTTGTTTTAGGTATTAGGCGGAACAACCATGGGCTGATATAGATCATATACGTTTGGATAAAGTCAGAACAGGATGAATTAAATGATAAGTATTGATGTTATTTATAAAAGATATTACAAAGGTTTTTCTGTTTTTTCAGAGTTATTTCATCCTGACACATGGCACCGCTCGAAATGCAATTGTTTTTGTTATCTCTTGTTCTGGGAACTATTCAGAATGAAAGCTAAGTAGCACTTTCCTCCTATTCTGTAGACACAAATAATTTTATAGTACATTTAAAATTGATTTGAAAGGTAAAGCATATCCTTCAAATGCCAAAAGGTATGAAGGTCCCCCCCAAAAGATGAAAAATGAAAATGAATAACATTATTTATTAAGAATCGTATCCATTTTGGATGTAAAAATTAGGGGTAGATTTCACATATGGTGCCTAACAAATCAATGCGATCTAGTATGTTGCTAAGCTCAATTCTGCAAAAATTATGCTCACCTTATAGAATCATGCTTAGTGCCAGTGTGTAAAGAACAATCTCAACTCAATGTACGTTGTAAAAAGTTAAAGCAGGGGTTCATTCACTCAAAACATCGCAAAAACAGGACAGTTGACAAAATCATAAATAAACGGAGAAAAATAAACCTCAATTGTGGGTCGCCAGGACTACACAAGTACCAAAGCTCACCACCTCATCACGGGTTTATAAAAAAACTCCGTACAGTTATAAATTACTTTCATACTTCAGCATCACTTTAGAAGAATATTTATCAAAAGATTCTCAAAGGATTTGAAATCAAACGTCCTGTAATTTTCTATAAATGAGAGACAGCCCCAAACTAACTAAATGGATGGCAATCAGCTACAGCTGTAGATAAATTCTAAACAACGTCTAGTAGCGTGGCTAAACAGTTATGTATCTTAGCATGTATAAGAGAGTCAAGCACTCATCTGAAGAAACATCTTCGTCCCGATAGATAAGATCTTCTATTTCGCCTGCGAGCAGGCTACTTCAGGGGATTATTTAACGATGTAGTCTCCACGCTGTCAGCTGTATAACGGGCGGCCAGGCTCTCTCAAAATGGCCCTCAGACCGAGATACGCGCCCGACTCGTTTAAAAACTGGAACGAGTCGGGCGTCATGACATCATCGCAAAAACGCGAAGGGTCATAGGTCAATCCTCACTGCTTCACATATAATCCTCAATCCAGACCGAACAAATGAACCTTGCATTCATAGGAAAGGTTGCCACTCAAATTCAGAATTTAAACCTAGTGGTTCTATAGTATGGAGGCGATTTATCCATTGTTGTTCCTTTTGCCATAAAAGATTTCTTATGTCACCTCGTCTCATTGAAGGGATCACTTTCTCCACCACCCAACATCTAAGGCTTTCAAACTTATGTTTTAACTTTATACAGTGAGCCACTATTGGAGCTGTCATTTTACATGTGTTTAAGCAACTTTTATGTTCAGTTATTCTTGTAGTTAAATTGCGTGATGTTTGGCCCACATAAAATAATTCACATGGGCATTGTATTATGTAAATCACATTGGCTGTTTGACAGGTGGAGGTATGTTTGAGAATGTAATTTTTCCCATCAATAGGATTTATAAAATTCGAGAGAGTGGTCATGATTTTACAATTAATGCAGTGTCCACATGGGCTATGTCCAAGAGTAGATTCTAAACTCTCTTCTGTAAATTTTTCTTTAGATGTATGACACAGCCAATCATTTAAATTTCTATTTCTGGATTGAGGAAAAATAAATCTTTTATTCGCAAAACATGGAAGTTTTTTAAGCAGTGGGAGATGTTTTTTGTATTTCTTAATCATCTGTGGAGATGCGCATGTCTGTTTGATAATACAGGGAATTATTTCAGATTGTTCATCGTTCTCAGGAGATTTGTTGTAATCCAGTAATGTCTCTCTGGGATTATATAGCGCTCTTTTCTTTGCTTTCTTAATTATAGATGTTGGATAATTTCTAGATTTTAATCTTTGCTCCAGTACCTTTGCTTCTTGGAGAAAATTTTCTTTACTGTTGCAAATTCTCCTATATCTTAAAAACTGAGCAAAGGGAATACTGGTTTTCAGGTGTACTGGATGCATACTGTCAAATCTTAACAGTGTATTTCTGTCCGTTGGTTTTCGAAACACCGATGTTATTAAACGGATTCCATCCAATTGTATACATACATCCAAAAAGCTTATTGTGTTTTTACTAGATGACATAGTAAATTTAATGGATTCATGGCACTGATTTAGCTCTAAAGCAAATTCTTGAAGTTGGATTTGGGTTCCCAGCCAAATTACAAACACGTCGTCTATAAAACGCCACCATTTAAACACCCATTGAAATCCTGTCGATTTATAGATGAAAGTCTCTTCAAACCACGCCATATATAAATTGGCTATGGTTGGGGCAAACGATGCGCCCATAGCTATGCCAGAAAGTTGTTTAAAGAGTTCTCCATTAAAAATAAAATAGTTGTTTTTCAAAGCTATGGCACTTAGTTCTTTCAAAAATAGTACAAACCCACTCTCAGGGTTATATTGCCTATTCCATAAGTTGACCAAAACTTGAAGGGCTTCATCTTGGGGTATGCTGGTATATAAGGAGCATACATCAAAAGTGACTAAAGTACAATTTTGTAAGGTATCAGGTTCGATGTCATTTAGCATTTTAAGAAACTGTGTAGTATCCTGAATGTATGACTTAATATCTTTCAGGTGATCCTTCAGCTTTATATCAATATATTTACTTGTCTTCTCCAACAGAGAATCGCGAGCCGAGACTATTGGACGTCCAGGGGGATGTTGAGTATCTTTGTGAATTTTGGGAAGAAGATAGAATATGGGAATTTTGAAATGTTGAGGTGTCAAAAACATATATTCTTTTTTTGTTATGAAGCCTTGTTTTAAGGCTTCAGAACTCTTTTGAGCAATTTTTTCAAATATTTCTAATGAAGGATCACTAGTCATTTTCATATATGTGTCTCTTTTAGAGAGCTGATTATTGGCTTCTGCTAAATATAATTCCAAACCCCATATTACAATCGCACCCCCTTTATCAGCACGTCTAATGATTATTGTGGGATCTTTTTGTAGAGATTGTAATGCTGTCCATTCTGCGGAGGTCAAATTATTATAATACTTTCGTTGTTTAACATCTTTATCCATTCGTTGTAAATCTTGAATCATTAAATTCTTGAAAGCTAATATAATAGGATTTGGAGGCCCCGGAGGGTTCCATTTAGATTTCGGGCGTACACAGGATTTCTCAGGTTCTATACTAGGATGTTCGTGAAAGAAAGAGCATAAATTTAACCTTCGTAGAAATTTCTCTAAATCTATCCGAGCTTGAAAAGAATTATGGGGAACTGTTGGAACAAAGGTTAAACCTTTTGATAAGATATTTATTTCGTCAGATGTTAAATTACGATTTGATATATTAATCACTATTGATTCCTTTTCCTCTGGGGTCGAGTTCGTGTTCGGCCTCGATGTGTTCCTCTGCTTCGGACCCCTCTGCCTCCTTGAATCGAACCTGCCCCTTGCCTGTGTCGACCTTGATCCCCATCCGGGTCTTCGGATGTAGAAGTACCCTCATTACTCAAATTTTCAGAAGAATCTCCAGATGTAGTAAATCTCACATTTTTCATTTTGTAATTCGTATTCATCCATCTATAGACATATCCAGTTTGATAGTCTTTTTCGTCTCTTTGATATTTTTTCAACTTGTTAGTTCTAATTTCCCTTCGTAATTTATCCATTTTATTGTTTGAATCAGTTAGTTTGTTGTCAAAGTCAGTGTTTTTACGTGCTTCTTCCAGTAGTTTGGGGCTGTCTCTCATTTATAGAAAATTACAGGACGTTTGATTTCAAATCCTTTGAGAATCTTTTGATAAATATTCTTCTAAAGTGATGCTGAAGTATGAAAGTAATTTATAACTGTACGGAGTTTTTTTATAAACCCGTGATGAGGTGGTGAGCTTTGGTACTTGTGTAGTCCTGGCGACCCACAATTGAGGTTTATTTTTCTCCGTTTATTTATGATTTTGTCAACTGTCCTGTTTTTGCGATGTTTTGAGTGAATGAACCCCTGCTTTAACTTTTTACAACGTACATTGAGTTGAGATTGTTCTTTACAGAATACGATTGTACCTTTATTACATTAGTGCCAGTGTGTGTCATAACTTTTAGGGGCACCCTTTAAGTCAGCTAAAGCCAGGCCTAAATGCCTGAACCTAAGTTATGCACCGACCCACTGGTCAGCACATAACTTTTAGGAATGTCTGTGATCTGCCCACAATCTGCTCCAGGCCATGCCCCATTAATTTCACACACTGGACATGGCACATAACACTTTGGGCTAGATTCACAAAGCAAACCGATCGTGTATCGATTGGTTTGCGACCCCTTTATGACCATATTTCCCTCCGACCTGATTCACTAACCTCTCCTGTGACCCGCTTCTAATCCGTGCATGCAAATTAGGGGAAACGGCATGCAAAGAAGGCAGGGTCATGATTCACTAAACAGAAAAAGGAAGACCGATTGGGCTTGCTGATCAGAAGTGAAGCGACTGCCGAGGACCAGTCACTTCACTTCTTACCGACTCTCCTGCCCTTTAAAACCATGGGCTGGCAATGTGCTTTTGCAGAATACATAAAAAAGGAATTCTTTCTTTTTTATATACAGTGCGCCCCTGCGAATTCGCAGTCCACAGTTCGCAGTCCCTTCTATTCTGTATCTGCTGGCCATTTTGGTACAAATTTTGCCAGACAGTCATCGTTGTTCCTATTTTTCTGATGTTCATAATTTTGGTGTTTTATTTTGAAAAATGGCTGTTCATTTTGGAAGTTCTTATGCACTTTTGAACAGGAAAGCCCAACATTTTTCTTGTTCAAATATGACTGCGAGATGGATGGGATTTTAGATGTTATGATTTGGACATTCATTTGAAAATGCCACGCTATATGTAACTATTCAGTTGCACAATTTTGTTAGAGCCACTTTACACACGTAAAACACACTTAACACATAGAACATGCTTTATAAAATTATTTCCACTTTAAATATTTACAAGTATGATGTCCAATTATTAGTTTTGGCAGAATAATTTTGGAAGGAATGCTGTTGGATTGATCATGATTGTTGAGTTGAATTGTCAGAAGTTCAGACAGAGGGCCCTGAATTAATGAGGACACGAGGTGAAGATTTCCCTAGGGCACCTAATACCCTTGCACCAGCTCCGACCACAAGTGTGAGCACAGAACCAAATACAGCAAACAAATACATGTAATTTGGTTAATCCTGCCAACTTGACCGACCCTCTCATCTGGAAACATTTAACATTTTGCTTACCTTGAGATCTGAAGCAAGCCTTTAATAAAGCAGATCTGGAGATTACCATCCAGGGGTGGAAAAAGGTTATAAAAATTTGGGTGCCAGTCAATATTTTTCAGGAGTCAGGAGAGATTTTCTTCCCTGATAATACCTCTATTTTGTCTAAACATTTTTCTTATATTTTTTTTTTACTCTTTGCCTTTGTTCTCTCTACTATCCCTATATTTTCAGCCTCTACTCATTTCCTTCCTCTAACTCTTTCCAGCCTCAAAATCCTTTTCATCTGGCCCCCAAGCCTCTAGTGTCATCTTTCCCTGGACCTAGGCTGGTGGCAGTGATGCCTTTTCCTGAGCATGGGCAAACATCGGCATTATCATCTTTCGCCAGACCCTGGAGAGCCATACAGCTTCTCTCAGGCTTAGAATAGCATCAGGCACTATTTTAAAAGCCTGGATTATCTGTCTTCTGGGATTTTTCCAGCCCTGTTAGTAACACCAAATTGCTATAGAATTCTTTGCAACTTCTGCCATTTGTATCCCTCATTCCTTTTATGTCTCAGCTCTTTTGTGCATATCTTTGCTCCTAATTCCCTATTTCTTACTTCTCTCTCATTGTCCCCTCAACAGCAATTTTTAAGAAAATTTATTTATTTATTTAAAAAATGTATATACCGTTTAAACCTAAATGGTTTACATATCGTTACATACATAATTCAATAAAACAAATAAAATCAAACAAACATTAACATATAATCATCAGAAAATCACATGAAGTGCCCTTCAAAAGAACTACCACAAAGATCAGTTCCTAGAAAAATGCATTTCTCCAGTTTGTCTTTAATAGACTAAAGTTGCAAGTGAAAAGCTTATGTCCCCAACAATACCTTTCACAAATCACAGCACATCAGGTGCTCAGCAGTGTGCAATTAGGCAAGAGATTTTTCAGCATGAGATGTTTATCTGCCTCTGGAAAGGGGCAGCTTAACCTCTCTGCTCACAGAAAAACAAAACATGATGACAGATAAGGACTGAGGCACCCATTTGGTACAGGGCTCAAACTAAGGAGGAATGAGGTACAATACAATTCCATTAGTTAAAGAGAAAAAATGTGTTCCTCAATTCCTTGCTTCCGAAACTTATTAATGCACTGGTTTTGGACCTCTCTTTCAACAACAGTCCTCCACCACCACCACCACCACCACACACACACACACACACACACGCACACACATGCACACACACACACACGGTTGGCAGACTGAAACCCCCATAGGCTACTCCCCTCAACCCTAGCTGAAGAGAAGACTTGTCAGACATTTCTTGCAGTGCTACTTGAGATCACAGACTTGCTCTGAAGCAACCACAGGGTGTAGGCAGGAAGAAGAAACAGTCAGAGGTCCCCACACCATTATCCTGAGGGCAACAGCACACCACCAGGGATCTCCCATCTGCTTCTGAATAGAGTGAAAAGTGGGTGGGGCAATGTGAGACTGAAAGAGAGATAAAGGAAGAAAGGCAAATGGAGAGGCAAATGATAAAAGAGGGATCTACTTAGAGAGGAAAACAAAAGTCTGAGAATCCAAGGCAGAAAGAAACAGGTCTTAGATGTAGCAGAGACCAAGAAAAGGGGAAGGATGGGAAAAACAAGCAAGATGCTGAGAAAAAGCAAGTAGGAGAAAGAGAGATGAGGGATAAGATTAGAGACTGACACCCCAGTGCTCAAGAGCTTTCCGTGGCAGTACAACTGTTATTGCTGCCAAAAACTCTCCTGCTGATGTTCAAAAGGGGTCTCCGTGGATGCTACCGATCCTCGTAGCAGCCACCAAGAACCCTATGCAAATGCATCACAAGGCACTCAAGGGCAAATTCTATAAGAAGCGCCCAAAAGTTAAGTGCCTAATTCAAGTAAAATTGGGCGCTGTTTAGTGAATCGCGCTGAGCGGCACCTATTTGGGTATCTATTTTGGAGGCGCTGAATAAATAGGCCAGCTCTAGGTACAACTAAAAGTTAGGCGTCCATGCGAGCGCTTAAGCACACTTAAGAGCAGCGATTCTGTAACAAGGCGCTTAACACGTAGCCACGCCTAAAATGCATAGCGCCTATTTTTTTGAAGACCGCCTAAATTTTTAGAGGCGCCTACTTACAGAATCGCGCTTTGATAGGCGCCTATGTTTCAATCATTGCTGATTAAAAAGCTTAATTGAGCTTGTTGTACAATTTAGATAGGCACCTATTTAGTTAGGCCGAAATAGGGGCCTAACTTTAGGCGCTGGTTACAGAATTTGGGCCTCAATGTTAAAATGAGCTCTCCTTTTGATAAACAAAAAGGAACGCCCCTCTTTCACAGGGCAAAATTTTCTGGCAGGTCTGGACCTGCTGGTAGCTGTCCTGCGTGTGTTGTGTGAGGCACATCACACAAGCAGGACATCTGCACCCATTAAAAAAAAAAGCCAGCAGCCCCTGCTCTTCCTAGAAATCCCGATCTACTGAGCCACTCAACTGTTCGGGGCTTCCCCTGGTGCTCAACTGATTGCAGCTCTGGAGCTGCGACTGAGTCAGCAGGAGCGGCGTCAGGAATGGGATGGAGCTAACAGGGATGGGGAGGGGGAGGAGCTGTGCCTAGCAATGTGCTCTTCTGAGCAGGCGCCAGGCATAGTTCCTCCCCCTTTTACCGGGGCTGCTCTGCACAAATAGCATGCATATAATTTGCATGCTATTCGTGCTGAGCATCACCCGATAAAGAAAAATCACTCACACCACGATATTTAATACCGTGGTATCAGATCGTTGCTCATCAGGGCCTCAGTAGGGAGGTAGAAGGGGGTCAGATGACGATGAAAATGGGTGAAATGGAGAGATGCTGAAGAGCAGAAAGAGCAAAAAAAAGACATAATATGGAAGAGAACTACTGACAAGAAAAGTGGATAGGGAAGCCGAAACAAAGGATATATAAAAGGAAAGGTAAAATATTTAAAAAATTAGGGGGAAAAAAAAGAAGACAGATAGAAGGAAAGATTGCAAACTTTATAATGAGAAACATCTTCTGATAACAAAGATAGAAAATATGTTCAGTATAATTATCGGAATAGGTAACACTCTGCAGTGTTAAACCATTAGATTAGGTAACACTCTGCAGTGTTAAACCATTAGATTAGTTGACATCCACAAAACATTTGCAGTTGAAATATCTCTTGCTTCTGTCTTATAATATTCCCCTCTTGAAATCTCAGTGTTCCCTCTACTCCCCTGTGCAACCGATTCTCATCGCTGCCTCACCCATCCTTCCCAATACTCCTCTTTTCTGTCTCCATCCTTCCATATCAGCTGTTTCCCCTGCGCTTCCTCATGAAACCTCCTCTATAAAAGGAGTTTTTAGTAGGACATAGTTTGTGTGTTAAAAACACACACACACAGGCACTTGATTTGTGAGACCTCTTCTGTGAAGCAGTTGTAACAGAGCTGCCAAGTTCCAGGAGGGAGACTTTTTGGCCAGACTTGGTTTTAAACTTGCATTCCAAAGCAGTGGAGTATTTGTCGTCCATGATTCTATCCATTGAAATCAGTGCTGCAGGTTCCATAATGTACCAGGATGAATTTGGCAGAAGTCCAGGACCGGCCAAAAAGTCTCCTTCCTGAAATCGGTAACTTGGCAGCTCTGTTTTAATATGACATTTTTGTGTTGGGAGAGGCTAACCTTGAAAGTATCTTTTCATGTTTTTCCTAGGAGCCTCATTCTGATCTCCGTGTGTGTTTGGTAGGAGAAGAGTCCCAATCTTATGCAAATTACTGAACTACTCTGTAAAAAAAAACAAAAAAAGATTAGTAGGTGTGATCAAATTGTACATCTAAAAAGGAGTACAGCTGCTAAAAGTAGATTAGAGTATGTTGAAGGAAAGGCACAAACTGTGTAAATATAATGGAAGTGTTTTTTATGGTCAAACAAATGCCTCACCCTGACACTTAAGAGAGGGCTGTGGGAGGTTTTTGGAATGGGGTGTGGGAGTTGAAAACCAAAGAAGATAAAGTATGGATTGGACTGATAGGATAAAAGATTTGCTGAAAGGCTGCAGTGGCAGAGTTTAGCCCACAGCAAACTGAGATTCTGAAGGAGCTAAAATAGAGAGAACGTCTCTGGGGGCTGATAAACAGAACTTTCTGCTCAGTTATCATGGGTTTAACATAGCCTTACCACTAGGGTTACCATAAGGTTCCAGAAAAAGGAGGAAGGGTTAAGACATCCGGGTTTTATTTCAATTGCTTTCAATGGAAGTAAAAACCCGGATATCTCAATTCAGCCTCTTTTTTTCTGGAGCCATATGGTTATCCTACAAATGTAGCTACCCAATGGCATGCAATTAAAGAAAACAAAAGGAGAGATCTTGATGTGTGATTTCTATAGAGAAATTTTCACGAGGTTTGGGGCAATGTAGAAGGACTGATAGAGAGAAATTTTTCCCACAATCCATTTACCTTGCCCTGGATACATGTCATCTATCCTCACCAGAGGTCTAGCGTTCCCCTTCCCTCCCAAACTACCCGACTCTCTTTCCTACCTATACTTGCAATGTTTCCACTGGTTGCTGTCTGTTTTAAGTGTAGTTTACTAATAAATATTTTTTTAAAGGGCTTTTCCATCTGATCTGATTCTTTTTTTTTTTTACCACAATTAACTGGGCACTAGCCAATATTCCCACTGGTGCCCAGTTAACTCAAACAGATAAAATTAGGACAGCCTTTTTGCTAATGTTTTCTACTTACTTAATCAGTAGTAAATTGAATATTGCCACTAACTAGTTAAGGGCTGGCTCCACCCAATCAAGACTGTGTTATAACTTTTGTGGGCCTCCCCCTCAGTGGTATTTAATATATGACTGAGTTTTTAATTTGAATCCTAAATATGCTTTATGCAGTGGCGTACCTAGGGTATGTGGCACCCGGGGCCCATCATTTTTTGACACCCCCCCCCCCCCCCCCCCCCCCCCCCCCCCCCCCCCCCCCCCATGTAAAAATTTTTTTTTTTTTTTTTTTTTTGCAATAACCATGAAATGGAATAAATGGTCAGAATAGAAACAGGCAGTGAAAATTTTCTTTTATTGAACCTCATATATGTAACCATTATTCCAAACATAACAAAACATAAATTATGTCTAAATTGTCATGACATTAGAAGTGCATATGGAGTAGTTGCAGGCAGTGGCGTACTTAGGGTATGTGGCACCCAGGGCCCATCATTTTTTGACACCCCCCCCATCTATATGAAAAATATGATTTTTAGTACCAATCTACATATCGCACCACAAGAGTGTACCTAGGAAAAGGCTGCATCTTAAACACTGCAGTGAGCACTAGAACACCAACACATACATTGTAAAACTAAACAAGCCAGATCCCGCACAGTCAATTGGTCCTGTAGTCAATGCCAACTGAAAACTATGTCTTTTTCATACACACAGAACAGAGATACACCCTCGCCCAAAATGGAATAATCACAAACTAAAAATAGAAATATGTAGACAAAAGTTAAACTGATCCGCCAAGAAACCAGACCCTGGATACAATGCAACACCACAAAAAACAGTAACACATGTCCTCTAATACAGTGCAAAATATAAAGACAGTAGATGTAAATTTGAAAAAACTGATACATAACAATCACCACTTTATAAATTAACAAATAAAAATAAAACAAATAATGAGATATAAAAAAATACAATTTTATTGGACTAATCCCCGTAAGCTCGGTCCCCATCCCCGCAAACCACCTGATTCCATCCACACAAGCCTTGAATTGTTTATATTAAAGTATAAAAAGAAACAATATTCTGTACAATTGTCAATTTATAAATCAGCGTCTTCTCCCCACTCTCTTCCCCATTTCCCTTCAGCATCCTCAGCCCACTCTCTCTCCACTTTCCTTCAGCGCACGCACATAAAAACAAGCAAGTAATTTTATATCATTTTCATTCTATTCATTCATAGAAATTAAAGTCTAGATAATGCCAGTCACATAACAAAACATGATTTTACAAAAATAATTCCCTGCAGTCAAGCCTGCAAGGATTATTAGATGTCTTTCAGCAGTTCCCCTCCCTCCCTCCCCCTTACCTTTGTGGCCAAGTCAAAATGATCTACCAACAATAAAATTTTAAAAACACAAAGCATGCTGTACGCAGAGAAAATGTTAATTATCATTTATATTCCGCGGGTTTTCAAAGAGGTCAAGGCAGATGACTTTATGCAATGTCACCTCAGTAACAACTATACAAAAATAGACAAATATTCCCCCTCCCTTTTTACTAAACTGCGATAGCGGTTTTTAGCGTAGGGAGCTGCGCTGAATGCCCCACGCTGCTCTCGACGCTCATAGGCTCCCTGCGCTAAAAAACTCTATTGCGATTTAGTAAAAGGGGGCCATAGTGCAAAATATAGACAGCAGATATAAATTTTCAAAACGGACACATTTTGATCACTAAGTTGAAAATAAAATCATTTTTCCTACTTTTTTGTCTGGTGATTTCATGAGTCTCTGGTCCTTCTTCTGATCCTTCTTCTTTCTCTCTCCCCCTGGCTCCCCTCTTTATTTCTGCCTTTCTTTCTCTCTCCTCCTGGCCCCCCTCTTTCTTTCTGCCTTTCTTTCTCTCCCCCTTGACCCCACTCTTTATTTCTGCCTTTCTTTCTCTCCCCTTGGTCCCCCCTCTTTATTTCTGCCTTTCTTTCTCTCCCCTTGGTCCCCCTCTTTCTTTCTGCCTTTCTTTCTCTCTCCCCCTGGCCCCCCCTCTTTATTTTTTCCTTTCTTTCTCTCTCCCCCTAGCCTGCACAAAGCCATCGTGCCGATTTCTCCACTTCCACGATTCTTTCCCTACCCTCACCCCCAAGCCAGCAGCCGATTTCTCCCTGCTCCTTCCCCGATGTCCTGAACTTCATCGGGCAGCAGCAGCATTCACAATTCACTGATGTTGCCCGCTTCAGGCCTTCCTCTCTGTCGGGTCCTGTCTTCATGAAAACTGGAAGTAGGCAGGACCCGGCAGAGAACAAGGCCTGAAGCCGGCAACAGCAGCGAATTGTAAACGCTGCTGCTGCCCGAAGAAGGTAATGGAGCACCGAGGCAGTCCGCTTCTCCCCCCTCCCAGCAGAACCCCCGCTGACCCTCCTATCTCCCCCCCCCGTGAACCTTTCCGACCTTCCCAGCGAGAGCAGCAAACCTCCTTCGCGGCTTTCTCCTTCCTCTGCCGCGTTACTGATGACGTCATCAGTGATGCGGCAGAGGGAGGATAAAGCCGACGCTACTGGAGGGAGGTTTGCTGCTTTCGCTGGGAGGGTCAGAAAGGTTCACTTGGGGGGGGGAGAGAGATAGGATGGTCAGCGGGGTTTCGGCTGGGAGGGGGGAGAAGCGGTCTGCCTTGGTGCTCCAAGGCCTGGCGCCATTACCTTTTTCGATAATGGCGCCGATGCTGCTTTCGCTGGGAGGGTAGGAGCGCGATAGGGACCGGGCCAGCTGTGCACCCCCCCTAAGGCGGCACCCGGGATGGACCTCCCCCTCGCCCCCCTTGGTACGCTACTGCCCTGGGGAAACAGCCTGCAACAAGATCGCGCGATGCCAGAGATTTTTGCCTGCTTCGGCTGTTTCCTCCGCCGCGGTCCCGCCCCTCCTCTGACATCAGAGGAGGGGCAGGACCGTGGCGGAGGAAACAGTCGAAGCAGGCAAAGATCTCTGGCATCGCGATCTTGCTGCAGGCTGTTTCCAGACGCGACACCCGGCGCAGGGGGGGGGTAACTGGACCGGACCGGGAGCACCCCCTCAGGGCTTGGTACCCGGGGGTCGGACCGCCCCCCCCCGCCCCCCCCCCTTGGTACGCCACTGGCTTTATGTATTGGTACTTTATTTATTGTGTATATTTTCAGATGGCTGGACAAGTTGAAAACAACCATGGGGATGACGCTGGAGGACCTTACCAAACTAGCACAAACCAATTTCTTTTTAGACTTGAACACAAGTCGATGCCACCTAACTATATATTTTCAAGGTCAAAAGGCAAGGTGTGAAATATAAATAACTATTTCATTTTTATTCTTTCTGATTAAAAAAATAAATTAAAACATTTTGATGGATCCCAGGCAATGTGCCTAATGGGTAAGTCTGCCCTGTGCCCAAACTCCATCCCCAGACCATCCTGACTGAAAGTGACAGTGACAGCGAAGTTCAATGACACTACCCGTAAGTGCCACTGAATATTGCCAGATGGCCAGCTCAGCAAAGTTTTAGCAGGCAGGAGGCTCTCCAGTCTAGTGAAAGCCTTTGAATAATCAAGCCAATCCATATATGCAGAGCCTGTACTATTCTGCTACCTTAAGGATTTGCAGAGACTTATAGTGGCTGTACCTAAGAATTCTAATATGACTTTTACAGCTTCTGGAACAAGGGGCTTGCTGTGCTACCTAAAATTGGCAACAGTAGAAGCAAACGGCCCAACCCAGTTTCACATCCCTTCTCTTTGGCTCTTTCTTCCCTAGCCACTCCACTATTACCACTAAGGGAAGAAGATCCAGGATTAGCACAGCCACAGCACATGGAGAGAGGTATAGGTGAGCGCAATATCAGAGCCTATAAAGCTGCCACTCTGGTCAAAGACAGGTGAAAAGGAAACCAGATGCTACTATGGCCTTTCAAGAAGAAAATGAGTGAAGTTCTCATTGATGAAGTCTGAAGGAGCAAGAGAGGACCAGATGGGAGTCCCAGATCTACAAAGATTAAAGCAGGCCTGAACAACTTCGGCCCTCGCCATGCCAGGTTTTCAGGATTTCCCAAATGAATATGCATGAGATCAATATGCATACAATGGAAGCAGTGCAGGCAAATAGATCTCATGCAAATTCACTGATTGAATGCAGAAAGGGTTTCAGGAGAGGTGTGAATCTGTGCAGAAACCCTTACTGCAACTACTTGAAGTTGTAACTGTGACCTAATTGTACTAGTAACTGTTTTGATCTACCTATACTAGCAACTCTATTGAATGTCCGTGTCAAACTGTCCATTGTAACTTCCTGGGTAACAAGCCCAACCTCTTGTAATGTAATACAATCATGAACTGAATAGGTAAAGGTAGAATAGAAAACCCGACTAACATAACATAACATAACTGAGGTGGGTTCAAATCCCACGCTGCTCCCTGTGACCCTGGGCAAATCACTCAATCCAACGTTGCCCAAAGTACGTTAGATAGATTGTGAGCCCACCGGGACAGATAGGGAAAAATGCTTGAGTACCTGATTGAAAACCGCTTAGATAACCTTGATAGGCAGTATATAAATACCTAAAATAAATAAATTAGTGCTACTACTACTACTATTATTTCTATAGCACTACAAGACGCATGCAGTGCTGTATTGTACATTAAACACGGTCCCTGCTCGAAAGAGCTTACAATCTAATTATGACAGTCATACTGGACAAAAGTGGTGAATATGTGCAATGCCATGCTGTGCCCCCCCCCCCCCCACCTACCGGGGTACCTTGTGAAATGTTTGATGGCTCGAGCAGTATCTTCCACCTGCTGCTCGCACCAGCATCGGCTCCATTCTTATGTCACATCCTGGTCCCATGACCAGGAAGTGATGTCAGAAGGTAGACAAGGTCAGTGCGAGCAACAGGTGGAAGATGCTGCTTGTGCCAGTGAACATTTAAAGAGATACATGGGGCAGAGAGGAACTGATGTCAGCACCCCAACGAAAATGACAACCACCCCCTTCCCCCCCTTACTAAGCCATTGCACACATCCCATGCCCAGTGCTGATCACCATAAGCAGAGGAAGAGAATAGCTGCATATCTGGCCGCTTCCTCTTCTCTTGCTTTGGTACCAAATACAAAATTTGAACCAGCGGGACACTGTAGAGCTATGTGGTTCAAATTCTGCATTTCGGACTGGGCAACAAGGCAGGAGAATTCAGTCCGATGTACAGCTGCCCTCTTCCTCCATTGAGCTGGGGACTTGCAAAGGGTGCCAAGGGCTGGGAGAAGGATGGACAGCAGGAGGTCAAGCCAGAGGATGGGGAGGGGAAGTGCTGTTAAGGGCTGATTTGTATATCAGCCTCTTTCTGGTCCCTGTACAGCATTCCAAAACTGGTTTGTCTATCACAGAACAAGTTTCTAACCCAGTCACCTGTTAATTGATGTTAATTGAAAGGTGCACAAATTGGTAGGCACATAGCACAAAGTGGTATGTGCCTTGTGCAAAGCGTGTAGTTAAAAATGAGTGTGATTAGGGGGCAGATTATGGGTGTATTTTTGAGTTGGCGCTTGTTTTTGACTTAGACACCATTGTGCGCACAAATTAGGTGCAGGCATTTAGGCCAAGAAACCCCTGGCATAAATAGGGTATGGCCTAAAAGCTGAGATGCCTAGCAATTCATTGCAATATGATATATACAATATGCGTAACTTTTATAGAATACACTTAGAACAAAAGAACAGCCATACTGGATCAGACCAATTGTCCATCTAGCCCAGTCTCCTATTTCCAACAGTGGCCACAGGTCACAAGTACCTGGCAGAAATCCAAACAGCAGCAAGTTTTCATGGTACTAATTCCAGGGCAAGTAGTGGCTTCTCCCATGTCTGTCTCCATAGCAGATTATGGACTTTTTCTCCAGGAATTTGTCCAAATCTTTCTTTAACCTAGCTAGTCTAACCACTGTAACCACCTCCTCTGGCAATGAGTTCCAGAGCTTAACTATGCTTCCAGTGAAAACCCCCCAACATTTTCTCCCATGTAATTTCAATGAGGGTCCCCCTGGTTTTTGTACTTTTTGAAAGGATGAAAAATCGATTCACTCTTACTCGTTCTACACCATTCAGGATTTTGTAGACCTCAATCGTATTCCTCCTCAACCGTGTCTCTTCCAAGATGAAGAGCCCAACCTCTTAGTTGTTGTTTTTTTCAGTGGCTATGAGCTAATGCTAGCATTAGCACATGGCCCAAAAAAAGAATTGAAAACGAATTTATGGCTACCCTGCAAATGGGCTTAACGTATGAGAAAGTATCACATTAGGATGAACTAAGCCCATTTATTAGCAAGCTTAGAAAAAGGGTCTCCAAAATCAGGTATTCCATCTGTCCAATTAAATACATACATAACATTGATCCCTAGATTCTATTTGTCACGTCATTGAAACAAAAAGTGTCATGAAAAGTGTGGAATAACGTGTAAGTTTCATGGTTCCACATCATTCTCTTCTTGGTTGGGCTGAAAGCTTTTCAGCAGCCCCTCGTATGCGGTGTCCAAATTTGGGTGCACTTCTGAGATGCGCGTGCAACTTAGTTGGCTAAAGAGCTGTTAACTATCAATAACTGGTATTGCTTAGCACCAACTAGAATTTGCAAATGCATGTGTGCTATTCTACAATTCTGGGCACCTAAATCCCATAAAAACACAACCCATAAGGGGGTGTAGCCTTCAGAGGGGCATGGACAGGTCAGGGGTATTCCAAAAAGTTGAATGCAGTGTTATAGAATAATGGGTCTCTGTGCTCAACATGGGTACTGAGATTTACACCAGGTTGTAGCAGGAGTTAGTCTGCAGCCCAAAGTTGGGTGCAGGAATTGGCACTGAGCACTATTCTATACCGGGCACAAATCCTTTTTAGAACAGTGCCAATCTTTTCCGGCACCCATTTTTGAACACCTTTTCAGGAAATTCCCTCCTAACAGCCCTCTATCAAAGAACAGACCTCAGGAAGCAGAGCAGTGCTATAGAAATGATTAGTAGTACAAGCTGTCAGAACACTCAGTGACATCACAATGCATCTGGGTCATACTCAGAATTCTTGATGACATCATAATGCAGCTGTATATTTGTTCCTCCACCTGAGCACTATGTATTGATGCACTTTCTTGTCTAGATTGTAAGCTCTTTAGAGCAGGGACTGTCTTTTCTATGTTTTGATGTACAGCGCTGCATATGTTTAGTAGCGCTATAGAAATGATAAGCAGTAGTAGTTTTTACTCATTTCTGAAATGTAATGAAATCAGTTTCCTCTCTAACAGAAAATAGCCAGCCATTCCAAAACATCAGACCTAAGACTAAAAAACTCAGGTTACAGATTATCACTCTAGGAACCAGGTGTACGCTAGGAACACCATTAAAACCCTCAGATGCCAAATTTAGCCCTTTCGACACCAGCAGAGCCAGCTTAAACTCAGCATGTTCCTTAATTGGGCGTCAGTGTGTATTTGGGCTAATGGGGGGGTCTCACCAAGTGGTGCCAGTAAACCAAGGAGCCACGGTATTCTAGGCACACAGGCAAACCAACATACCAGACAGTAATAGCACACTGAAGCACCTATTGAGTACAACTTTCCCACAAAAATAAAAAGACTTAAACCACTGACAAACAAGAGGATATATTCCAGTTTAGACAATAACATTGGATGCTCTACCTTATCAAAGGCTGAGGTGAAATGGAAATGTGCACATAGGCATGCACAAAAATTGTACCAGCATCTGAAGGAGCTATGCACACAGATATATTATACCCCAAATTGTATATGAAATATTGGCACCAAAATTCTGGCATGGATTCAAGATGCGTACACAACTAACCCCTCCCCCCCCCTTTTAAGAAGCAGCGTTAGGCTTTTTTATCGCTGGCCACGGTGGTATTAGCTCCGACGCTCATAGAATTCCTATGAGCGTCGGAGCTAATACTGCCATGGCCGATGATAAAAAAGCCTAACGCGGCTTCATAAAAGGGGGTCTAAATTAGTTAACAAGCTATCAGATATGAATTAATAGGACCTTAACAATCAATTATTGCCCTTAATTGGCATTAATTTGCATATAAACATGTATCTGCTTGTGCGCTATTCTATAATCCCAAGTGCCCCAATCCCATTGTGTGCAACTCAAAAGGGAGCTTGGCTCGGGGAGGGGGATGTTCAAAAAATTTGCATGCAATTTTATAGAGTAGTGCCATTTATGCACCCAAAATGCCACAGGTTGAACACCGATATTTACACCAGATTTCAGCTGGCGTAAATACCAGTGTGTTGCACTTTAGGCACATGAATTGGCTCATCTCGGAGGGCCCTTTACAGAATTCTGGTTAGCACCAAGTTTTGAGCACAATTTATGGAATTCCCTCCCGTGCTCTGGGCGTGCGTGCCTGGAATGCTAAATGCATATTCTACGCATAAATATTATTGGTGTGGCTTCATCATCTAAATTTCTGCCTTCGAGTGCATGCTTCATTTCACATCTGTGACATTTCTCCCTTTCCTTCACTGTCAGCAACAATATCACCTCAGCTTCTTATCCTCAGTAAAAAGAAGAAAAAAAGTTAGAGGCTGGCACAAGAACGAAACTGGCACAGAACCTGCATTAACACTAGCCACAGAAAAACAAACTAACTTTTTATTCCACCTCCGTCTGTGAACTAAATTTCCAGCATACGAAAACAAGGTCTTCCAGACACATGTGCTCTTTTTTTTGCATCTGTGTTTAATAGCTAATGTCTTCATTACCACTGGATTTAAATGAGTACACGAGATTACAGGTGTGGCTTCATCATCTAGAATTTCTGCAGTCGAGTGCACTGCCCTTCATTTCATATAAGTGACACTTCTCCCTTTCCATCACTGTCAGCAATATTCTTTGCATACAGTCATCTTATATGTCTATAATAATGTATAAAATCATGCGCAGAACCCCCATTAAGCCTCCCACGCTTTAATACACCAGCCTCATTGTTTGCTATGACTGCAAGTGACCTTTGCTGCCCGAGACAACTTCCTAGTTTGTGTAATGGTTAAGCCAGTCCTGCCTCCTCCCCACCTGCTAAATCTTACAACTTAAGGTAGTTTGAAGGCTGCATTCAAATCTTCTTTACTTAAGGGCCCTTTTATTAACGTGCTAAAATCTGAGGTTACCACAGCTTAACAAGACAGTTTACCTCCGCAACCCTTAGTCCAATGCCTCCAGTATATTGTGAATGTACTTCTGTAACCCGTTCTGGGCTCCTGGGAAAGGAACAGGCTATAAAACTAAATAAATAAATTTTACCACAAGGGGAGATATGATACGGAGGAGAGTGTGGCGCAGTGGTCTCAAAGTCAAACCCTTTGCAGGGTCACATTTTGGATTTGTAGGTACTTGGAGGGCCTCAGGAAAAAAAAAATAGTTAATGTCTTGTTAAAGAAATGACAATTTTGCATGAGGTAAAACTCTTTATAGCTTATAAATCTTTCCTTTTGGCTAAGTATTAATAATAATATTGTAATTTATAGCTAGCTAAAGAGACATATGATCAAGAAACTGTTTATTTTACTTGTGTGATTATGATAAACTTACTGAGGGCCTCAAAATAGTACCTGGAGGGCCGCAAGTGGCCCCTGGGCCACGCGTTTGCGACCACTGGGTTAGAGCTACTGCCTCAGCACCCTGAGGTTGTGGGTTTAAATCCCGCACTGCTCCCTATGACCCTGGGCAAGTCACTTTAATCCTCCACTGCCCCAGGTATATTAGATAGTTTGTGAACCCACCGGGACAGGCAGGGAAAATGCTTGAAGTACCTTTATGTAAACCGCTTTGAGTGTGGTTGTATAACTACAAAAAAAGGCGGTATACAAGTCCCAATCCCTTTCGCTTTCCCTAAATACTTGAAATGTATTAATACAGAACTAAATCTTTTCCAGAGAAAGGAAAATGATAAAACTAGAAGGCATAAATTTAGAAATAATGTTAGGAAATTATTTTTCACGAAGAGGGTGATTGATGCCTGGAATGACCTCCTGAGGGAGGTGGTGGAGAGGAAAACGGTGATGGATTTCAAAAAAGCATGGGTTAAACACAGAAGATCTCTAATCACAGGATATAAACTGAAGAGCTAAGGCCAGTACTGGGCAGACTTGTATGGTCTGTGTCTCGTTCGGTTTAGGATGGGCTAGAGAAAGCTTCGACGGGAACTCCAGAAAATCTGGAACATGAGGACAGTGCTGGGCAGATTTTTATAGTCTGTATCCCGCACATGATGAGATGGTTAGGATAGACTAGAGTGAATTTCAATGGTAGTTGGAACCTAAGGACAGTACCGGGCAGACTTTATGGTCTATGGTCCAGAAATATCAAAGATAAAAGACAATTTAATTTAAACATAAATTCAAAATGCATGTAACTATTGGGCAGACTGGATGGACCGTTCAGGTCTTTATCTGTTGTCATTTACTATGTATGTTCCTGCTATTTATTGCAGGTCATGCATTAATGGCCCTGTTAGCACACGGTTCCTGCTGAGAATTAACATGGGGCCACCTATTTAGGAGGCCCTACGCGACCGTAGCTTATCGCTCTTAGTGAGTTCACGCATGGTAAGTGTAATATGCTGCTTAATGCTTCCACCCTCACTCACCACCCATGCCATGCCCCCTGATGGGAAAAATCTGACAAATGCAGCAATACCCAATTTAACAAGCAGAAGCAAGCAAACTACTGAAAACCCCTTAACACGTTGAGTGGTAGCCTGTTTCCACACGTTAATCACGTGTTAAGGACTTAAATGCCCTTTAGTAAAAGGGCTTCTCAGTGCTGCATGTTGCTTTGCATTCACAATTTTTCATTTAAGTTGGATACAGTTAACCTTCTAAATACAATTTTCATAGGTGCTGGCATCATTATTTTTATTTTTTTTAAAAATCAAGATAGCTCCTGAAGACTCAAACTGCCAATTTAAAATGAAGTGGAATGCAGTGGCTCATTCCTAGCATCTTTCTGTGAATTACTGAGGGCTCCCTGAGTGTTACATAACCATGCATGAAACTATAGATTTGTGAAAGAATTCAAGGCAGCAGATGCTTTCATCATTAAGGCTCTCATTCCACCCCCTCCCCCCTTTACTAAGCCACAGTAAAGGTTTCTACCGTGGCCCTTGGCGTTAAATGCTCCGATGCTCATGGAATTCCTATGAGCGTCCGAGCATTTAGCACTCCAGGCCGTGGTAGAAACCTTTATTGTGGCTTAGTAAAAGGTGTGTGTGTGTTTGTGTATGTTTGGGGAGAGGGGGTTGTATTTTCTAAACCTCTACCGTGGCTTAGTAAAAGATGTGTGTGTTTCAGGATTTTTTTTCAAGGCAAGCATCTGGTAATTTTCAGAATTTCCAACATTTCCATAACACAACAAATTGTCATATAGTTATGGCAATGTTATAGAAGCTCAGTAAAACACCTCGCCTCATTAACCGAACAGACAGTAATTTCATCATACCTGTCCCATAATAAATGCTTTCATTTCTAAACCCCACACTACAATGTACCTTCACTACTCAGAACACATTACTTCAGCTTCTCCTAAATAAGGTCAACGCTATAGTGGGGCACACAAACAAAACACCTTGGGGAAAAATTAACTAATAGAATGGAAAGATCACAGCACCAGAACTAAGACGGATTATGGTGTGCAATATTTCAGTTCACTTAGTACACGATGTGGGGACAGCTACTGTAGCTTAAAGCCTGCTCACAAAGCAAAAGCAAAGAAAAACTTATTACCAGCAACATTTTTACCAGGAGAAAGGAATGTATAAAAGTACAGAGCATGTAATAATTTTCTTCTACATAAACGGGATATAAAGCACAGTTACAACTGTTGGTGTTCAACAATTCCTAATGCTGCATGTCTGGAAATTCAAAGCGTGCCTAGCAGGGTGGAAGAAGTAACCAGGCTGTTGTTACCTATGCCCTGACATTAAAGGAAGCAATGAATCAGCAAAACCTTTCCACAAGAAGAACAATAAACGGGCAAAGCAGGAAAACAGCAATTTATTTTCTCTCTCCCTCTTCTCCGCCATTGCTTCATACCTGCTCCAAAGCTTTCGGCCAAAGGCCCCATGCACAGCAAGAGGACGAGTGTGGTCAGACTTACCCTTAGGTCTCCATTCGCCGTTCTGGGAGTGTGATTAAATACTTGCGCAGGATCTTTATTGTACACTTTAAGGAGAGATCTGTCCTGAATGTTCCTGCAATGAAAACACAGCCGTCACTGGAGCGGTTGAAAGGAGCTTTCCATGAAATCATTTAGTTGTCCCTGGGCCCTGCCCCCAGCCATCAGGTTTCAGATAACAGGTCTCAGAGGTAATACGGATTAAGCATCGCCGCAGCCCTGAGAGAGACGGATGCAAGTAACATGCGCTGGTCCACTCGGACGCCGGTAAAGTTTCTGGGTGGAAAATCAGGTACTGCCCAGCCCAGAGAACTCGCCAAACTTTCAATGCATTTGTTTAATATTTCTTTGCTTACTGTCGGCAAGCTGGGGGTCTTAGTCTGCCACTTATCTGAAGAAACATACTAGGAAAAGTACAGGCTCTCTTTTGTTCAGGAAACTGCCTGGGTTTTACAGACAAACCAAACTTGCCAGCGCAACGCAAGCTAAACACTTCCAAGACCTAGACTGTACTGCATGCTCGACACCTCCTACCCCTCTCCCCATTTTCTTTTAAATTAATACTGCATTAGATCCAATTTTCTTGTCATCAGGACCTTGGTTTTAGTGGACAAAGGCAGATCTTTTCCCAGACTTAATTTGCTGCTTTTGCCTCTCACTTTATTCCAGACAGAACCACACACCAGCGATACAATAGAGAAAACAGCTGAACCTACCTTAAGACAAGAGTGCTGAATCCTGTCACTTACTCCGCTCAAATTAAGTGATAGTGGAGATTTTTTTTTTTTTTAAAGTGTAGTTACTTACCTGTAACGTAGGTTCTCTGTAGACAGCAGGATAGTCACATATGGGGTGTTGTCTCAACACCTCCCAATTTGCGGATAAGCTCTCCAATAGCTCAGAGAGATTTTTTTTTTTTTCTCTGAGCACGTGCAGTGCCCGGGCCCCACTGGGCATGCCCGAGCCCTACCCATTTCCCCCTGCTTCCCCCTAATCCCCAGGATGTTCCTAGCTGTGGCCGGGTCGGCCGTTTGGGGAGGCGGGTGGGTTGTGTGGCTGACTATCCTGCTGTCCACGGAGAACCTACGTTACAGGTAAGTAACTACATTTTCTCCTAGGACAAGCAGGATGAGTCAGCCACATATGGGTGACTCCCTAGCTGAGGGATGTACCGACTGGACCTGCGCCTTAGCGCTTTGTGCATCCCTCGCCTGGCTGTGGAGGCCGAGCCGGGCAGGGTAATCAGGCAAAGCAGGTAAAGTTGTGGAAACAAGGTTTTAGATAAAGTGTTGTGTTAACTGAGCAATAATACTCACAGAACAATGAACTGGTCAATGACAATCAATGAACAGTGAGAAACCAACTGGTCAACAGTGACCATTCGTACTTGCATGTGAGAATTCATACTTGCCTATTCCACATTCAGTCTAGACAGGAGTGCTGGAAGACCTACTTAACTCACAGAACAGCGAAAACTGGTCAATTACAATCAATGAACAGTGAGAAAACCAAATGGTCAACGGTGACAATTCATAACTGGTCAATAGTGACAATTCGTACTTGCATATGAGAATTCATACTTGCCTATTCCACATTCAGACTAGACAGGATTGCTGGAAGACCTACTTAACTCACAGAACAGTGAAATTGGTCAATGACAATCAATGAACAGTGAGAAACCAACTGGTCAACAGTGACAAATCGTACTTGCATGTGAGAATTCATACTTGCCTATTCCACCTTCAGTCTAGGAAAGAGTGCTGGAAGACCTACTTAATCAATATCTATAACACCCTACTTGAACAGTGTTTGTCGATATTTATAACACCCTACTTGATCAGTGTTTGTCAAGGCTGTGCTAGTGGTTGCTGTCCCTCCCGGGAGGGAAGAGCCACTTCCAAGACTGCTCGGCCGAATGCATTTGGAGCGTGGAATGCTATGTCGAGGCAGTAGTGCTTGGAGAAGGTGTGCATGGAGGACCAAGTGGCTGCATCGCAGATGTCCCCTATTGGTGTGTGGTGCAGATGTGCATTTGTGTTGGCTATGGTTCTGCGCTGGTGGGCGTTGGCTCCCACCTGCGGTTGATGCTGCGCTTTTCTATAGGTGAAGGGGATGCACTCATATCCAGCGCGAGCGCCTGCGTTTGGTGGCAGGAAGTCCTGGTCTGTTTTGGTCATAGGAGATGAACAATTGAGGCTTGTCTAATCTGCTGCATAGTCAGGGCCCACACACAGTCCAGGAGGTGTTGCTGAGGTGGCAGTGTGCCTCCCTGTGGGGAGATGTAGAGTGCCGAGAGGCACGCTGAAGCCGCCTTCGGCAAGAATCGGGGGTGGGTTCTGGGTACCACCCTGTTCTCATAAGGGAGTGTGTCGGTAGACACGATGGTTAGGGTTTTCCCAGCCAGGAATACGGGATCTGCCTCCCCCAAAGGTTTGAAGGGGTCGAGGTGAGATGATGCGGCACCAAGTTGAGGTCCCATCCGGGCGGTGGTGGTTTGACCGGTGGGTGCAGATTGGACAGTCCCTTCATGAAATTTTGTGATTACTGGATGCCTCGACACTGGTTTGCTGTCTAGGCCAGCGTGGTATGCCGTGATTGCACTTAGGTGGACCTTGATGGAAGTGGGTTTTAGGTCCCCCTGAGATAAGCTCAGTATGTACTGCAGGATGTCCGGTATGGGGCAGTTGTAGGGGTCTCGCTGCGTGTCTGTGCACTGGTAGCGGAACCTTCTCCCTTTCAACCCATAGCGTTTTCTGGTTGAAGGTCTTCTGGCTGCCATAAGAGTGTGCTCCACGTCTTGTGGTAGGTTCATCCTCTCATCATCCATGCGGTCAGGGCTAAGGAACGCAGGTCGTGGTGGAGGGTAAGGTTCCCGCGTTGTGTAATGAGAACTGCACTGATTGGGAGCGGGGAGAGGTGGGTGAACCGCTATCCCTTGCCGGAACGGGAACCATGGTTGCAGGAGCCCGAACAGGGCAATCATGATCACCGTTGCTCTGTCCTGAAGAATCTTCTGCAGGACTTAGGGTGTTCCAACTCACAGACAGACCGTCGGGGCTGAGACGGCGATGGGTTGATCTCTTTGCGCAGAAGGTCGAGTATTTAGAGTTTGGGTCGGTTGCAAACAGGTCGATGCTCGGTGTGCCCCAGGTGCTGAAGATCTTCTTCCTCGCCGCTGGGTTGAGACACCACTCATCGGGATCCAGCTGGTGGCTGAGTCTTTCTGCCAGGTCGTTCTGCTCCCACAGGAGGTAAGTTGCCTGGATGGGGCATTGAATGGAGTTGGAGAACTCCCACATGTGGCAAGCTTCCTTGCATAGCGAGGTTGACCCTGTCCCTCCCTGTTTGTTGATATAGTGCGAGGCCACCTGGTTTTCTGTTTGGGTGAGGACTGCCCTGCCTGTTTGAAGGTTTCGAGGGCATTCCCTAAGGCCCTGAGCTCCAGTAGGTGGGTGGTCAGAAGTTGGGTACACTGGTCCCAGTGACATCTGAGGTGCCCTTGCAGGGATCACATGAGTAGTCTGGTGTGCTGCACAATAAAGACCGGAGCGTGCTGACGATGAGCTGCTGGCAGGGATGCACTGGGCCAGGGATGTCATGGCATCGATCTGGTAGTCCCGTAGGACGGCCTTGGTCTGCGTGGTGTCGATGACCGCCCAGATGAACGATAGCCCCTGGGTGGGTATCAGGTGGGATTTCATGTAGTTGATGAGGAACCCCAGTTCTTGGAGGAGGGTTATGGTGGTTGACGGGGCTGCCAGCCCTTGAAGGCGAGGATGTGCCACTGCCACGCACTTTGTGAACGCTCTTGGAGCCGTTGAGAGTCCAAGGGGCAGGACCTTGCACTGGAGGCGTCTGTCTTGGCTTTAGAAGCGACGATGCCTCCTGTGGGCTGGGTGCATGGGATACTAGCCAATACTCGGGCTGTAACAGGGCCAAGACTGTACCCAGAGAGTGCATCTGGACCTTGTGTATGCATCTGTTGAGCTTACAGAGATCCAGGAACGAGCGTTGTCCTTGTCCATGGTGACGCGGGGGTTCCTGGAGTAGAAACCCCTTGGTGATCTCCTCTGTTCGTCACCGCCTCTATTGATTCTGCCGAAGCAGGTCCTCTCCTTGCTGCAGGAAAGTTGGGTCGTCAGATGGAGGGTGCCCCGCCCACTCGGGGGGGGGGGAGTGGAGACGAATTCGGAATCCCTGCTTGATGATGCTGAGGGCCCAGTGGTCGATGGTGATCCTGGGCCAAGCCTTCGCAGACAATCTGATCCTGCTGGGCCGGAAGGTGGTCAAGGTTCTGTTTTTGTCTTGGGGAGAGGGCTGCCCTTGGATGCCCCTGCCCCTCGGGCGGTGCTTGTTTGCGTAGCAGTTATGTTACTGTTGCGAGCGCTGGGACACAGACTGCTGCCAGTGTGGACTGGCTCAGTTGTGAGCAGGAGTCTCTATTTTATTTTATTTATTTATTTCCTCTCACTGGCCTCCTGATAAAGCCGCATCTGGAACTGGAGCGCAGCAATTCGTGCGCTCAGCATTGCGCCCTCGAAGGTCTTTTTCCCCGTGGAAACCAGGGTTTTTCAGGTCCTTCCCTGACGGGGGTTGGAGGGGGGGGTCGTGCTGCCCTGTTTCTCTTAAGCTACCGCAATGTCCATGTATGGCTGCTGCGGGTTGTCGAATCCCTGGGCTGGAAAGATCTGGTACTTCAATCCCAGTCTCCTTGATGTTGGTTGCCCTGAGGAGGGAGTCAGCCAAATCTCGTCTCTGCAGTCCAGGAGGTTCTTGTGGACTGGAATCGCAACTGCCTGCGTGAAGTACTGGTACTGGTAGTTCAGGCCTTGTAGTACTCTGTCTTGGGTACTTGTTGTCCACCCACGTGGATCTTGAGAAAGGCTGTGAGTTTCTGGAGGGACTTGGGGTGAGTCCTCGTTTGTGGGTTGTTTTTTTTTTAGTAAATATTTATTTATTTTTGTGGGTGGTGACTCGGGGCGTGGCTGGAGGCTGGTGTGTAGCTTGTTCCTCCGTTGCTTGGGTGCATGGCATGCCGCTGAACCACGCCATGTTGTTGTGCGTGGCTCCCTCTAAAGGGGGACATAGTGGGGAGTGTAGCCCGCTGAGAGAGGAGTGGGTCAGCAGGAGGATTAACTGTGGCTGCTGGTCCCACCCCTGGTGGTTCGCACGTTCATATGCTGCTCCATTTGACTGGTTGGGTGGCTCCATGTACCCCACCGCCCTTCTCTGTCCTTCTTGAGAGGGGGGGAGAGCTTGCAGAGAAGGGGCAGGATGCACCCCTTCATCTGTGCCAGTGCACCTGGCTGCGTTTCCCAATGTGCCTGGAGGCAGAGAAAGAGGAGTGATAATGCCTCTTGAGTGGGCTTCTGCTGCTGTACTGCCTATTGTATATTAAACTGTACAGCGCTGCATATGCCTTTCAGTGCTATAGAAATCATGAATAGTACAGAGTCCCTCATGCTAGCTGGAAAAGCACTCTGCCTAGGTTTTATGAAGAGCAAACAGCTTTTTAGACTGAGGAGTTTCAAACCCCCACCTTTGGAGAGGCATGGTCTGGCATGCCGCATCTCTGAAGATATTAGCACCCTGCTGAGAAAGGCAGACTCCTCGTTCTCAACATGAGAGGGGGAGGGGGGCGGGGTGGGAAAGGTGTGAATTGTAGACTCTGCAGGACCCCAAGAGGGAAAGAAACATCGAGTTGTTTTTTTGTTGTTTTTTTTCAGCATGTCCTTTATGAGCTGAACTCTGGGGCAGCATGTCTCCTACTGGGGGGAGAGGTCTGCAGGTCCCCTCCAAGAGAAAGAAGCATGGGAGATTCTTTCTCCTTAAATTCAGATTGGGAGGAGGATGGGGCAGAGCCCTCGGGGCTGCAACAGATTATCAGAGGTTTTCCCAAAAACAAGCAGATAGGACTTACCTTTGAACCCCAATCGGCTCCCTGCAGAGGCTGGCTGTAAGCGGCAGCATGCCGTCTGGAGGGTGAAAGCCCCGATCTGTTGCTTGCAGAGGCTGTGGATTTATGCAGCAGCATGCAAGACTCCTATCGGCTGCCCTGCAGAGGATGGCTGAAAGTGGCAACGTGCAGGGATTCCTGGAGAGATCTCTCGGTCTGGCGAGACTCCTATCGGCTGCCCTGCAGAGGCTGGTTCTAAGCGGCAACATGCAGGGACTCCGGGAGATATTTCTCTACCGGGCCAAGTGCAGGCGGGGGGATTAGCTGAGCCAGGGCATCCCGGAGGCTCCTTGCCACTGTAGCATATGGATCCCCCGCTGCTGCATTCTGATGAGGATGGCTGCTGGAGGAAGATTCTCGGGCCTCACTTCTCTTCATGCCCTGCGGAGGCTGGCTGTAAGCAGCAACATGCAGGAACTCCTGGAGAGATCTCTCGGTCTGGTGAGACTCCTATCGGCTTCCTGCAGGGGCCGGCGGCTAGCAACAGCATGCAGGACCTCCGGGAGAGATTTCTCGACCGGGCAAGTTGCAGTCGGGGGGGTTGACTTAGCCAGGATGTCCTGGAGGCTCCTCACTGGATTCGACTGTGGATCCCCCGCTGCTACGCTCCGATGAGGATGGCTGCTGGAGGAAGATTCTCGGGCCTCACTTCTCTTCATGAAGTCTCTCAGTGCCTTCTTCCTTAGCTTGCGTGCACGTGGTGACATGTGCGCACAATGCAAGCCACACGGAAACCTCAAGCGCCGGATCCAATCATTGGGCGCACAATTCATGAGGATCCAGTGTGTTCATTCTTCTCCTGCATCCCAGTTGTTTCTTTAGATGATTCAGGCATCTTCAAGTTGATGAGTAGAAAAGTTGTAATGGAGAGCTGCAGAAAAATCCGACCGACGGGAACGGGCGGAAACTAAAGACTGGGGATTAGGGGGAAGCAGGGGGAAATGGGTAGGGCTCGGGCATGCCCAGTGGGGCCCGGGCACTGCACGTGCTCAGAGAAAAAAAAAAAAATCTCTCTGAGCTATTGGAGAGCTTATCCGCAAATTGGGAGGTGTTGGGACAACACCCCATATGTGGCTGACTCATCCTGCTTGTCCTAGGAGAAGCAACCTACCCTTCAGAAACTTAAAATTCCCTTCACATTTTCAAGTGTCAATCCTTTCTAATTTCACAGCAGTGATCTCAGGAGAGTGTTTAGAGGAAACTGAATTCCTCTCCCCCAGGTGCAGCTGCAAATTTAGTGGGATGATCTTACCCAGCGTGAGATTAATATTAGGAGGGGGAGGAAAAAAAAAACACAACTGCAGCAGAAGCTTTTTGGGTCGGTCTTCCTGTCTTTTTACAGGCACAGCATAATCGGTGCGTGCTCTAAAGAAGCGGCTAGTCAGAACTTGCAGGCAGAGCACAGCTCGCTGAAATGACACCCAAACTTGAGAGCACTGCATCCGCACTCTCTCTTCTGATGCTGGCAGCAATTGAACATTTTCACTTGATCATACTTTATTCAACATGACAGAAAAAAAAAGCATTTTAGCTAACAACTGCAGAACTCGAGAAAAAGAGAGCAGCAAAAACAGGGTCATTTAACACTGTCAGAAACGCAATTGCTGGTAGCCCTACCCCCCTTCTGTGTACAAAATACTATGGAAGGCCCTCAACCGGCAAGACAAAACAGATAATGTTTGCATAAAATAGGCCCAGGTGACAGCAGTTTCTGACTATTACAGACTGATTACCTTGCCACAATGATTATGCATGAGATGGCTATTTCCATATCCTTGTGTGGTTTTGAAAACTGAATGTATGATCCCATTACAGGCTGACTGGAGGCACTGCAGACTGAAAGCAGTCTGCCCCTAATATATACTCTATGGTGGCAGCAGCGTGGCAGCAGATGTATATCCAAAGCAGGGTGCCTCTGATCTGATTAGGCATGCTGCCTGGAAATCAAGTCCAGACCACACATGGGTTCCACTCAATGACTCTTCCAGCTGTGAGATACTAAACATGCAGGGGCTATTTTCTGAACTTGTGCATTGCTTAGGGTTACCAGATTTCCTCTTTATAAGAAGAGGATAGGTGGCCTTGCCCCCAACCCTGCCCCCATGCAATTCTTGTATCTTCTTCCCAAAGCTCCAGGCTGCAACTGGAGGGCCTCCACGCATGTGAGGATGTTGACTCGATGACATCATGCTCATGCATGCATGTGATGTCATCACATCAATGTCCGTGCATGCATATTGGCCCTCCAGATGCGGCCCTGAGCTCGGGGTCTTCCAAAACCTTGATAAACCGCCAACAAATATCTTTTTACTTGGGGTCATGATACCAATAACACTTTACAATAAACGCCTGGCCTTGGTTACATGTGCAGAACAAAAATAAACCCTATGTACTTACAGGACCACAAAATCCCAATAGATAAAAACAAAACAATACGATGCCAGCCTCTGCTTGCAGTACAACACCAGAAAAATAGAAAGAAATATATTTAATCCTGAACAGTATAAAATAGAGACAGCAGATATACATTCTGAAAATTGACACATTTCAATCACTAAATCAATATATATAAAATCGGAGGTATGTATGTGTGTATGTATGTGTGTGTGTATGTGCCGCGATCACGCAAAAACGGCTTGACCGATTTGAACGAAACTTGGTATGCAGATCCCTCACTACCTGGGATGATATGTACTGGGGGTCTCGCGGCCCACCTGCACACGTGGGCGGAGCTACAAACATAAAATCAGATTTCACCCATTCATGTCAATGGAAAAAATGTAAAAAGCTGCCATTCTCACAGTAATTCAAAAACGGCTTGACCAATTTGAACGAAACTTGGTATGCAGATCCCTCACTACCTGGGGTGATATGTTCTGGGGGTCTTGTGGCCCACCTGCACACGTGGGCGGAGCTACAAACAGAAAATCTGATTTCACCCATTCATGTCAATGGAAAAATTGTAAAAAGCTGCCAACGCAAAAATGGCTTGCCCGATTTGAACGAAACTTGCAACACATCTTCATTTTCAGTTTAAGAGATTGAAAATTCCAGTGATACTTGCATTCTCTATCACAATCAACAAATCACAGGGACAGACTATTACATACTGTGGAGTGGATTTAAGATCCCCCTGTTTTTCCCATGGTCAACTTTATGTTGCTTGATCAAGGGTGCTTGATCAAGGGTGGGTTCACCCAAGAATTTATATGTTCTTGCTCCAGGAGGTGAAACTAAAAATGTTGTTTATAATCACGTTTTGCGTTAGTTGTATTGTATTCATTTTGTCAAATATTTCACATTATAATTTGAATATTGTACTTTTTATTAAGCTGTAAAAAAATAATTTCATTCACCACTATAAAGTTTCTTTATTTGAATCCATTTACAGTGTTTTTGCTATAATTAAATACCCGTGCAACGCCGGGGCATCAGCTAGTCTATGTATATAAAATCGGAGGTATGTATGTGTGTATGTATGTGTGTGTGTATGTGCCGCGATCACGCAAAAACGGCTTGACCGATTTGAACGAAACTTGGTATGCAGATCCCTCACTACCTGGGATGATATGTTCTGGGGGTCTCGCGGCCCACCTGCACACGTGGGCGGAGCTACAAACATAAAATCAGATTTCACCCATTCATGTCAATGGAAAAAATGTAAAAAGCTGCCATTCTCACAGTAATTCAAAAACGGCTTGACCGATTTGAACGAAACTTGGTATGCAGATCCCTTACTACCTGGGGTGATATGTTCTGGGGGTCTTGCGGCCCACCTGCACACGTGGGCGGAGCTACAAACATAAATTCAGATTTCACCCATTCATGTCAATGGAAAAAATGTAAAAAGCTGCCATTCTCACAGTTATTCAAAAACGGCTTGACCGATTTGAACGAAACTTGGTATGCAGATCCCTTACTACCTGGGGTGATATGTTCTGGGGGTCTCGCGGCCCACCTGCACACGTGGGAGGAGCTACAAACAGAACATCAGATTTCACCCATTCATGTCAATGGAAAAAATGTAAAAAGCTGCCATTCTCACAGTAATTCAAAAACGGCTTGACCGATTTGAACAAAACTTTGTATGCAGATCCCTCACTACCTGGGGTGATATGTTCTGGGGGTCTCGCGGCCCACCTGCACACGTGGGCGGAGCTACAAACAGAAAATCAGATTTCACCCATTCATGTCAATGGAAAAAAATGTAAAAAGCTGCCATTCTCACAGTAATTCAAAAACGGCTTGACCGATTTGAACAAAACTTTGTATGCAGATCCCTCACTACCTGGGGTGATATGTTCTGGGGGTCTCGCGGCCCACAACTCTATGTTGCTTGCTCAAGGGTGGATTCACCCAATAATTTATATGTTCTTGCTCCAGGAGGTGAAACTAAAAATGTTGTTTATAATCACGTTTTGCGTTAGTTGTATTGTATTCATTTTGTCAAATATTTCACATTATAATTTGAATATTGTACTTTTTATTAAGCTGTAAAAAAATAATTTCATTCACCACTATAAAGTATCTTTATTTGAATCCACTTACAGTGTTATTGCTATAATTAAATACCCGTGCATCGCCGGGGCATCAGCTAGATGAAAATAAAATCACTTTCCTACCTTTGTTGTCTGGTGATTTTATTTTTCTACTCATCCTTTCCCAGTCTCTGGTTGCACTTCCTTCTGTCTTAACTCTGTTTCCAGGGTCTTGCTGTTTTTCTCTCCATCTTTGGCATTAACTTTTAATATTCAACTTTCTTCCATTCTTCTGATTCTTCCTCAAATCTATCTACTTTTCCATGTCTTCCCTTCCCGTCTATCCATGCGCACTATTTCGTCCCTCTCTCTGCCCTTCTCCACCACCCATATGTGCCACCTCTTCCCTCTTTCTTATCCCCTATTCCCATCTATCTATAAACAGCATTTCTTCCATCGCTCTTCCCTTCCCCACCCCTCCCATCCCTGTGCACTATGTCCTCCCTCCCTCTCTCTCCCCTTCCCCTCCATCCCTTTGTATCATATCCTCCCTCTCTTTATCTCTCCTATGGTCTGACATCTGTCTTCCCCCTTTCTCCCTCCTATGGTCTGGGATCTGTGTCCTCTCCTTCCCAAAATCTGGCATCTCTCTCCCTTCCTTCCTTTCCCTCCTTCCCACTTTATGGTCTGGCATCTCTCTTTTCCCCCCAACCCCCCAATACCTTAATCTGGAATCTCTCCCTCCTCCTTCCTTTACCTGGTCTGTAATCTCTCTCTTCTCCCCCTCCCCTCTTCCCCATCCAGTGATTTGACATCTCTCTCCTTCCTTTCCCCAGGACATCTGGTAACCCTAGTGTTGCTGAGCAGCCAAGTCCTTGAAGGGAGAATTTTTGACCATTCCAGAGCATTGTGGAATTTGTAATCCTTGGTTCTACCCGTATGCAGACAATGTCTTTTTATTAATTCCTTCAAACCTGAGCCCAGTAAACACAGCTACCAAGCTAGCCAGAACATCAGCTAAACTACAAGAATGGTCGACAGGATACCATCTTAAACTAAACACAGAAAAATACAAAACACTATGGCTAGGACAACACATATACCTAATCCCACCCACCATTAGTCTAGCAAACGGAATCAGCTTCAACACTGAAAAATAGCCTAAAAGTTCTGGAAGTTAACTTAGACAACTCACTGAACCTACACAAACAACTTAGTCCAGAAATCATTTGCCACAGTCAGTGACCTCTTCTTCCAATAACATTTTAGGATAGTAGTACAATCAACCATTCTGTCCTGACTGGAATACTGTAATGCACTTCTTAAAGGAATCTCAGTAAAATCTATGAACACCCCCCCCCCTCCCCAGATAAAACAAACACTGCAAGAAGACTTGTATTCTACTATAAATCAAGATTTGATCATGTCATACCGCTCCTTAAAGAGTTACGCTGGTTCCCAATGGAAAAATGAATTGACTTCAAATTATGCTGCATCACATTTAAAATCCTATATGGCATTTAAAACTCTGACAGCTTCCCAAGATTCATGGAAACACAAGGCAGAACACTGCAACTCTGACAGACTGACTTTATATTACCCATCTATGACGGGTATAAAATACACTAAACCCCACTGCAAATCCTTTAACTAGAGGATTGGCAAAACTTGGAACTCACTCCCCAAAGAGATCTGAACTACCACCATATACACTAGGTTCCAAAAAGATCTGAAAACATGGCTTTTCTGAACTGCTATGAGGGAACTCAATTTATTTATTTATTCAATTTTATATACCATTCTCCCATGGGAGCTCAGAACGGTTTACATTAATTTATTCAAGCATTTTTCCCTGTCTGTTCCGGTGGGCTCACAATCTATCTAATGTACCTGGGGCAATCAGGGGAATTAAGTGATTTTCCAGGGTCACAACTAGCAGCGTGGGTTTGAACCCACAACCTCAGGGTGCTGAGGTTGTAGCTTTAATCACTGCGCCACACTCTCAGTCAACCAGTGGAGTAGCCAAGGTAAGAGGCACCCAGGGCAGTGGCGCCCCCTCTCCCGTCCTCTTCTCCTCCTCCTCCCCCACCCGCTCCTTCCCCACCTGCTCCTTCCCCACCACCTCCTGCCATGTGCACACACCCCTTCCTTTCTCCCAGACTTCTGTAACGTTCCTGGAGAGAGCAGCAACCCCAACCTGCTGCTCATGCCAGCGTCGGCTCTTCCTCTGATGTCACTTCCTATATGCGGGTCCAGGAAGTGACATCAGAGGAAGAGCCAATGCTAGTGCAAGCAGCAGGTTGGTGTTGCTGCTCGCACCGTGAACATTAAAGAGGTAAAAGGGAAGGGAGCATGCATGAACAGAAGTGGGGAGGGGAGGCAGGGAAGGAGCAGGACACGGAGAGGAGGATTGGTGTTAGCACCCCCACTAAGATAGTGCCCCGGGCAGAACACCCACCCCCCACCCCTCTTACTACGCCACTGAACTCAAGAAATCTAAACATAGCTCTCTCACCATAAATCTACTCAGTGCAAAGACAATGCAATCTACAACCTACTACCTAAGAACTGATATCTGTTAAGCCAGTGGTTCCCAGGCCAGTTGGGTTTTCAGGATAACACTATTGAATATACATGAGAGAGATCCGCATATAATGGAGATGCCAGGCATGCAAATCTGCTCTAAGCATATTCATTAGGAATATCCTGAAAACCCGTATGGCCTGGGGGTCCTCCAGCTCAGGGTTGGGAAACCACTGTTTTAAGCCACCATTGTCTAATAATTGTCAAATATGTACCATGTTTTGTCCAGTCTTTGTATGTATACAGTATAAGCTTTTGTACCGCTCTATACTAACCTGTTTAGAATCCGATATGCAAGGATTTAGTGAGATATATGTCGACACATAATATAACATAACTGAATCTCTTCACAAAGGCGGTTAATAAATCTCAATAAATAAATAAACATAATGCACCAGGAATCCAGGACTGGCCTAACATCTTCCTTCTGGAACCTTATAACTTGGCAACAATGGTGTGAAGGAATAGCCTGTGGTTAGTGCGGTGGATTGAGATCCCGGGGAACTGGGTTTGATTCCTGCTGCAGATCCTTCTGAGCCTGGGCAAGTCACTTAACTGTCTATTGCCCTTGTGAGTGCACTAGGAACAGAGAAAATGCCTGCATATAAAGTGTACAGGCTGCACTTGTGGACTAACTTAGAGGTTCCCAACCCTGTCCTGGAGGACCACCAGGCCAATCGGGTTTCTAGGCTAGCCCTAATGAATATGCATGGATCAGATTTGCATGCCTGTCACTTCCATTATATGCAAATCTCTCTCATGCATATTCATTAGGGCTAGCCTGAAAACCCGATTGGCCTGGTGGTCCTCCAGGACAGGGTTGGGAACCACTGGACTAACTTATATGCAGGTGATGGCAGAGAAGAGACAGGCTGTGCACCTCAGACTCTAGTGAAAATATTGCTCAAATAAACAGAAACCATTTCTCTACACATGATGGAACACAGATAAGGGAGTGCTCTGAGGGCTAACATTAGCCCATTACCATTAAATAAGCTTGATTCTTACCAATAAAATTTAATTTTACTTCAAAAGGAATATTATAATACATAGAAATAAAACAAAAGAAAAAGAAAATAAAAACATAATCCCTTTTTTTATTGGACTAACTCAATACATTTTGGAGTCATTTCTATAAGGGGGCACCTCCTTCATCTGCCCCAATGCCATGCTATTCTATAACCACTTAAACTAGCTGAGAAAATTTTAAGATTTGCGATCATACCAACATTTATAAAATTGTGCAAATCATTCCATTTATTTGAAAATATTCTTCACAAAGCTTTGCAGTCAAATACTTTCACTGACTTCCAAATAGTTATCAGGTAGTGTTTATAGAGCCATCAGAAGCAGCACCCCAGAAACACTAGATATCATTTTATGGGGCTTTTTTTGCTGCTGGTGCTTCCTCATAGGCTCATATACCACTAAGTAACTATGTTATTTTTGTTAAGTTATACTTTAAGCATCCAGCTTGAATAAATAATTTAATGAAGACATCTTTAAAGTCCTAGTTCAAATTTGACTGATGCCAGGAACGGCAGAACGCCAACGCTATTCTATAACAGCATCTATGTGTCCATTATAGAATGCTAGCATAACCTGGCATCGGCTTACATTTCGGTGCCCACAGATACATCAGCCACAGACTTGGGGCTCCTTTTACCAAGGTGCGCTAAATATTTAAATGTGGGCCATGCAAATGCTGAAACCATTTGCATGGCCCACATTTAAATAAATTCAAACGCATTTAATTGTGGTCATTAATCACCCTACACCAGTTCCTGCTCCCCCCCTACACACACACACACAAAATAAAAGGTTCTCGGGTGCACTTAGCACCAGAATATTAACACCAGGTTCAGGTCAGCATACATATCTAGCTGTACCCCTTCTCTCCCTCCAACCTGACTATGCTGACCCAATTCAACCCCCCCACCCTCCATTTCCTAATTTAAAAATATTCCTCAGTGGCCCAGTGGCTCCCCTTCCCCTTCTTCCCTCCCTCCTGCTCAAAAATGCCCTGGTAGTCCAGTAGCAACTCTGGCCTAGTCCACCAAGTAGCCATCTAGCCTCCCCAGAAACATCCCTAGTGGCCTAGTGGAGACCTGGCCCACATGAGGCAAGAGCGATGCCTACCTCTAGGCTCTGTCAAAATGGGGGCACCCTGGGATGCACTGGGCAGGGCCCAAATACTTTATAAGGGATAAATATCTTTATTTGGTACTTACTACTAATCATTTCCATAGCACTACTAGACATACACAGTGCTGTACACATTATATGCAGGTACTTTTTCTATCCCCAGTGGATTCACAATCTCTTTTTGTACCTGGGGCAATGGAGTCTTAGGTGACTTGCCCAGGATCACAAGGAGATGCAGTGGGAATTGAACCCAGATTCCTAGGATCGAGGTCTGTTGCACTAACCATTAGGTTACTCCACTCCTTATGCCCTACCTGATGCATCCCAGGATGCACCACGTGGGGCAGGGTGCTGTCATTTTGAAGATGATGACACCCAGAGTTGGGAATGAGTAGGCATCACTCCTGCCTCCTACAAAAAGGTACGGGGGGAGTGGATCAGGTCTCTGCTAGACTATCAGGACTGTTTCTGGAAGGCTGGGCCTAGCCTGACCTTAACCGGGGGGGGGGGGGGGGGGGGGGGGTTGAGGGGAGAGGACCCTTCGGATCTTGTTTTATATTTTAAAGTTTATTTTAAGGATGAAGTAATGGGTTGGGGAATAATTCTTGTGACATGCTGGGTTTTTTTAAACTACCGTATTTTCACGCATATAACGCGCGCGTTATACGCGTTTTTACCTACCGCGCATACCCCTCGCGCGTTATATGCGTGAGCGCGGTATACAAAAGTTTTAAAACATAGTTCCCACCCCGCCCGACGCCCGATTCACCCCCCCAGCAGGACCGCTCGCACCCCCACCCCGAACGACCGCTCGCACACGCTCCCACCCGCACCCGCATCCACGATCGGAGCAAGAGGGAGCCCAAGCCCTCTTGCCCGGCCGACTCCCCGACGTCCGATACATCCCCCCCCCCCGGCAGGACCACTCGCACCCCCACCCCGAAGGACTTCCCGACAATATCGGGCCAGAAGGGCCCAACCCGACCATGTGCCTCAGGCCGCGCCCCCAGGTGGGACCTAAGGCTCCAGGGCCTATTCTGATTGGCCCACGCACCTTAGGCCCCACCAGTAGGCGGAGCTTTAGGATGGATGGGCCAATCCGGCCTCATTCCTTCGTTGGCTGCCTGCCGGACAGGCGGGTTTGGCTCCCGTCTGTCCGGCCAACTATCAAAGGTACGGGGAAGGGGGGTGGGGGGGTCGTGGGGGTCACCAGGGGGGTCGCGGGTCGGCTGGGGGGGCGGTCGGAGGTTCTTGGGGGGGGAGGTCGTTGGGGGGGAGGGGGGTTTGCGTCGAGGGCAGGAGGGCCTGGGATCCCTCCTGCCCGTAATGTAGTGCGGGGTGGGGTTAGGGAGTCGCCGTGGCCAGGAGGGTTTGGGCTCCCTTCTGGCCCAACTACCAAAGGTACGGGGAAGGGGGGTGGGGGGGTCGTGGGGGTCGCCAGGGGGGTCGCGGGTCGGCTGGGGGGGCGGTCGGAGGTTCTTGGGGGGGGCGGTCGTTGGGGGGGAGGGGGGTTTGCGTCGAAGGCAGGAGGGCCTGGGATCCCTCCTGCCCGTAATGTAGTGCGGGGTGGGGTTAGGGGGTCGCCGTGGCCAGGAGGATTTGGGCTCCCTCCTGGCCCGATATTGTTGGGGAGTCGGCGGTCCTTCGGGGGGAGGGATGTATCGGACGTCGGGGGGGGCATCAGGCTTTCAGGATGGGGACAGACCTTCAAGGGGGGACAGTGCACGGAAGTCAGGGGGGGTGAACGGAGAGTCGGGACAGCGCACGGAAAGTCAGGGCGGGCGAAAGGAGCGTCGGGCAGCATGCGCGGTATACCCGTGAGCGCGGTATACCAAAGTTTTTGTACATATCATCGTGATTTCTGCGCGCTATACCCGTGTGCGCGTTTTATACGGGTGCGCGTTATTTGCGTGAAAATACGGTAATGTCAACGTTTCTGTCAATGCCTGAGCCAATCACCATTCAGACACTGACAGAAAGTTGACATTTTTTGTACTGAGCTGCAGATTTGCCATGATTTTAGCATGGCATAAATTTGCATGCTCACTATATTGAGCATGCCATGGCAATTTTTCTGCACTAGCTTTGTGGCAGAGTTTCTTTCCCTCTATTGCAAATCTTTGAGCATCAGGCCTTCATTTAGGGGGGTCTATTCCACGCCATTAATGTGTCTTATTTACCAGAGTGAATGGGCAGACTAGATGGGCCATTTGGCCTTTATCTGCCATCACGTTTCTATGTTTTCTGTGTTTTAAAATTAAAAACTGCTGTCTCAAGTTTTTATTTAAAAAGGAAATCTAATAAGCAGTAACTTTAGTTGAATAGTTCCTAATTTAAATCTTCTTGTTTTTATTACACACGTTTTCATGTCTCCTTTTAATTAAGGTTTATTGCCTTTGTTTTGAACTGTCCACAACAGGTCCCACAATGAGCCTGAGGCAAAAATCCGAGGAGAGGTCTGGCAGCTGATGAAAAGGCGATTTTGCCAAGGACATGCCCCAACTACAAAGAGAACGCAGTTTGGAGAGACAGCCTTTTCTTTGGCTTCCAAGGTTACTTGGCTCTGCTTTCAGCTTAGCAGTGTCCAGACCACACTGCAGCAGCTCCTGATATGCGATATACATTCAGGCCAGATTGAGAACAGAAAGAAACAGGGGCTCTTCAAAAGTAGGGACAGTAAAAGCAGTGTGGAGATGGTGATGTTCAAGATGCAGGCTTTATTTAAAAATTATACAATTTGCTAATCCACATAAAATATATCTAGGACCCAAACTGTTGGGAATCCTCACCCGCGCAGAGCTACGACTTAGCATTGTTTTCAGTTTTTAATCCATGTGTCTTTATATCAGGATTTTTAGGGATCCCTGAGGAAGACAGCATTGTCAAAACACGGATCATAGCTCCCAATGGTTTGGGTCCTAGATATATTTTATATGGATTATCAAATTGTATAATTTTTAAATACAGCCTGCATCTTGAACATCACTATCTCTACAGAGTTTTCGTTTTCACTGGATTTGCATTTTCTGTGGGATTAAGGGTCAATCTTTTGCTTGTGTACAGTAAAAGCAGTGACATTCAGATTCAGGAAACTTTAATGACAAGACAATTGTCCATATATTGACAAAGTACACAGAAAAGACAATTTAAAAAACCATTTCCAGACATGGAGGGGCATAATAAAAAAACAAAAACATCTAAGCCCCCCTTTTGGTCTAGGCCCTAAACACTGAAAATAGAAGCAGGAAAAATGTCCATTCTCAAAAAAAACGTCCAAAAGGAGTTTTTTTTTGATAATGGCCTGCCTCTACATTCAGTTGCTTAAACGCCCAGACCACCACTACGTCTACACTTAAGACATATAATAAACCAAAAATAAAATGCCTAAGTCCCAAACGCCCAAAGCCAGGCCTTTCAGGTGAAGGAGGAGCCAGTCCTTCGCCTAAAATCTAGTTCTGTAACCGGTGTCTGTCAAAAACAACGCCGGTTACAGAATCCACACCCCCTCCCCCCCAGCAACGATCGCGGCAGGAGAGATGGTTCATCTCCCCTACCGCGATAGTGATACTATGAAGTGCCGCCAAACACGGCACTTGGGATTGCTATCACGGCAGGAGAGATAGTCAATCTCTCTTGCCGTGATCCACCCCCCCCAGATAGGATCGGGCAGGAGAGAGCCCAAATCCTCCTGCCCCAACGCATCCCTGCAATCGGCTGGGACAGGAGGGAGTCCAACCCCTCCTGCCCAGTGACCCCCCGCCGACTCGACATGGGCAGGAAGGAGCCCAATCTTTCCTGCCCCAGCGACCCCCCCTGATTGGATCGGGCAGGAGGGAACCCAACCCCTCCTGCCCTGGTGACCCCCTTGCTCCCCCCATCCTCAGTAAGATAAGGGCAGGAGTGATCCCAAGCCTTCCTGCCCCGACGCAGCCTCCCCCATGACCGTCCCGCCAAAACCCCAATCAGCCCCTGAACACCCACCAACCCGCAAGACCCCCTGCTGACCCCGCAACACCCCACCCCCAATCGCAGGTGGGAAGTTTTTTAAAATTACTATTTTGTCAGTTTTAGGCAATCTATATCTTTGACTAATTTTTTAAAATTTTGCATGGTACATGGTACATGGTTTGCAAGGGAGAAGAAGTCCAGTTTCTGTAATCTCTCGCTGTACGGCAACTCCTCCAGCCCTTTAACCATTTTAGCCGCTCTTCTCGAGTAGTACTGTGTCCTTCTTCATGTACGGTGACCAGTGCTGGACGCAGTATTCCAGGTGAGGGCATACCATGGCCCGGTACAGCGGCATGATAACCTTCTCCGATCTGTTCGTGATCCCCTGTTCGCCGCCGCCGCCGCCGCCGACCCACAGTAAAAAAAACAAACAAACTATACCATGATAAAAAGGGCCCTTCATTTCTAGTTGAAACAAATTTACATCTGTTTAGATGTAGAGTTGATATTGTAAAATCTTGGAAAGATCTTAAAACTTTACGTTGGATTCTATATTTTACTGTTAACCAATTAAATTTCAAAAAGAGAGGGGTGACATGATCAGACATTTTTTTAGCTTCCTAATAGTTTAAGGGGGTCCTATGTTGGGCAGCTGCACAATGAGCGGGAGAGGGCAATAGCGAACCACTCCTGTAGTCTGCCAGGAAACATCACAATGGCTGACTCGGTGACATAATCCATCCATCCAATAGTTTAAGAGCTGCATTCTGAATCGTTTATAATCTTTTAAGATCAGTATTGGAATATCCAGCATAAACCAAATTACAATCATCAAATTTTGGTATAAACAATCCTTCTCCTTTACTAACGTGTAGCACAGGTTTTAGCGTTGGCAGCGGTGGTAACTGGTCCGACGCTCATAGGAATTCTATAAGCGTCGGAGCAGTTCCTGCTGCTGCCGGTGCTAAAACCCATCCCTCTCCCAGTATCTAGCATATCTCCTTCCCTCCTGTTCACCCCTGAGCCCAGCATCTCTTCCCCTCAACTTACCTCCAGTGGTCACCAGCAGAAATAGTGATTAACACACACTGTCTCTCGCTGGCTACAGAACCCACTGCAGTGTCATGTCCTGCCAGAAAACAGGAAGTTGAGTCAGATGGGGGTGGGACACAGCATAGTAAACGGAATTGCAAGAGGCAGCATGTGCTAATCCCTACCATTAGTGGTGACCACTAACAGTAATGACAAGTTGAAAGGTGGATGAGGGGAATCTGAGAGGGAGAGATGATATGGCCACACCTCGAATACTGTGTGCAAGTCTAGTTACCGTATCTAAAAAAAATATAGAGCGGAAAAGGTACAGAGAAAGGCGACAGTAATGATAAAAGGGGGCAAGAGAGGAAGCTACTAAGTAGTAGATTTAAAACAAACCAGAGAAAATATTTCTTCACACAATGTGTAATTAAATTCTGAAATTTGTTGCCAGATAATGTGGTGAAATCAGTTAGCTTAGCAGGGTTTAAAAAAGGTTTGGATCATTTCCTAAAAGAGAAGTCCATTGGACATTATTGAGATGGTTTGGGGAAATCCACTGCTTATTCCTAGGATAAGCAGCATAAAATCTGTTTTACTACTTGGGATCTAGCTAAGTACTTGGGACCTGGGCTGGCCATTGTTGGTACAAGATACTGGGCTTGATGGACCTTTGGTTTGTATCAGTATGGTAATTCTTATGTTCATAGAGATGCCTGACTGTGGGTTGGAGGAATGTAGAGGCAGAAGGGGACAGATGCTGGACTGAGGAGAGAAGAAAAAGATAGAGGGTGAGGGGTACTAGTTTTTGAATGTGTGAGAAGCGTGGTGCTTGGCATGTGAGCGTCTAAGGGCAGCTGAATATGTCTGACTTGGTATTTATGTGTCTATCTCCTGCATCTGAACTGAATGTGTCTAGGGATAGGCAGGCAAAAATATTTTGTTTTGATTTGTTTCCATTTGCATTTTAATTTGTTTTCTTACACTTTAGCATGCATTATTTAATTTCAGTGCACACTAAACTATTTTAATAAGCACTAAACAAAGCAGTATGGAAAAGCTGTGGCTGTGCAGGTATCTGAGTTGAAAAAGCAAGGTGCCCTAATGAGAGCCTGGGAGAGCTTGATGGGGGATAGGCAATCTGAGATTTCTGCTGACGCTCTCAGTCTGGCCTAGGGGCATAGACAGACACTCAGTTTTGGGCCTGACTTGAGCCCCAAGTGGGTGGATATAGGAATCCCACCCTCTGCCCGGCATTTCCTACCACTTCAGGAGATCTGGCATCTCAAGTTCATTCCCCCAAACCCATCCCCCATCCCCCCCCCCCCCGGGTACCTTTTAAACCCTTCAATGCTGGACTCATACTGGCTGCTCGCACTAGCCCTGACCCTTTCCTCTGATGTAACTTCCTGATGAACAGGAAGTTGCATCAGACAAAAGGTTCAGGGCCAGTGGTATTAGTTGCTGCATGCTGCCGGCCCAACACTGAAGGATTTAAAAGGTACAAGGAGGATTGAGGCAGGAGGGTAAGACACACACTGGATCACTTGGAGTTTCCAACTGGTGGGGCTTGGGGATCCCCACCAGTCACAAACCAGCTGTGCCGCTGTTGAGTGGGCATATACCCACCTGAGCCTACCCATGAGACTGATCCCCTTAACATTTATAGAGACTTCCTGCTTTGCATGTAAATCTCTTTTTTTGCAATTGCTCTGGTTACTTTTTTGTGGGATCTGCATCTGTGGTGGAGAGAGAGAGAGTAGACAAAGAGCCCCCTAAGGAAATCATTGTACAAATTCTGTGGTCTATAGTTCTTAATGGATGGGATGAAAACCTCTGGTCAGTACATAGCAGGGATTAAAAGAGAAATGTTGCACGATGTCATCAAAATATATGCTGCTAGAATTATGACAGAAACTGATGAGAAAATATCTGGGCTTCAAATTTATGTGATTTGTTGAGCAAGAACAATGAAAATAATATTAAGAACAAGAACTTGAGCCAGCAATTTTCTCAAAATAGACTCTTTTGTTTCTGCTGGTCTCTTTCACTCATAATTATTACAAGTGCTCAAGTTTACTGAGAGTCTGTTCTTCTCCAGTCTAAGGACTTTTTTATTTACCTCAACCCTGGAACAAAGGGAAGTAGGTAGGTAGGTGAATTCTGCGCAACTGTGCTGCAATACAGAATTTGCACAGAATTCCCCAGACATTATTACCTCTGTTCTGTGCAGAATTTGGCATCAGCACTCCCTCTCTCCATCTGTGGCCTGAATCGCTGCTGGCAACATCTTCAGGAGGTCTGCATGGGCTCTGCAGGCTTCCCTCTACCATGTTTCAGCCCTCAATGATGTCACTTCCTCATTCTTCACAGACAGGACCACAGTAGAAGGAAGCCCGCAGAGCCAGCAGCAGGTTGCCTATTGGAATGTTGGCATCGCTGAGGTACACAGGGGAAGCATTAGAGAGAGGGGCACATGCAAGGCCAGGGCCTCCATTGGAGTAGATGCCATTTGGGACAGAGGTAATGTGACCATACATCCCGTTTTTAGATCCCCTGTCCCGTTGTCCCCATGCACAGCTTCAAGATGCCGAAATGTCCCGTTTTCAGAGACAGCATCTCGAAGCTGTGCATGGGGACAATGGGACAGGCGATCGTGGAGCCTAGGCTCTCTCCCTACTACCACACCCACTGCTGCAGCAACTGTAGGATGGGAAGGGCCAGGCGCCGGCCTACAAGCCAATTCTGACATCAGAGAGGAAGTTCCGGACCAGCCAGAGGAGGGAGAGAGGGAGACCTGGAACAAAGGTACAAAGGAGAACTGACACTGAATCTGGGGAGGGTAACAGAGGGAAAAGAGAGAGAGACCTGGACCCAAAGGGGTTGGGGCTGGATTGTGAAAGAAATATTGGATGCACAAAGATGCAGAAGGAAGTGCAACCAGAGACTCATGAAATCACCAGACAAGAAAGGTAGGAAAAATGATTTTATTTTCAATTTAGTGATCAAAATGTGTCAGTTTTGAAAATTTATATCTGCTGTCAATATTTGCACTATATTTGTCTAATTTTCTATAGTTACTGAGCTGACATTGCATATTTTAGTCATCTGCCTTGACATCTTTGAAAACCCCCCGAATATAAATGATAATTAATATTTTCTCTGCGTACAGTGTGCTTTGTGTATTTTTTATTTCATTTTATGATTACCATTATGAATTAACTAGTTTTTTAACCTGTTACATTAATGGGTGCTAGAATAGATGTGCATTTCTTTCTTTCTTTCTCTCTCCCTGCCCCCGTTATTTCTTTCGTTATGTCTGTCTTTCTTTATGTCTCTCTCCCTGGCTCCCCTGTCTGTCTGTCTTTCTTTCAGTCTCTCTCCCTGCCCCCTGTCTGTCTTTCTTTCTTTCTATCTCTCTCCCCCTATCTGCCTTTCTTTCTGTCTCTGTCCCTGCCTGCCTGTCTTTCTTTCTGTCTCTCTCCCTGGTCCCCTGTCTGTCTTTCTTTCTTTCTGTCTCTCCCCCCTGTCCAGCAGCACCCCTTCCCTGCTCCCCCCTGTCCAGCAGTAGCCTTTCTCCCTTCCTTTTACCTCCCCCCCTGTCCAGCAGCACCCCTCCCTGCTCTCCCTGTCCAGCAGTAGCCCTTCTCCCTTCCTTTTACCTCCCCCTTGTCCAGCAGCACCCATTCCCTGTTCCCCCTGTCCAGCAGCTGCCCTTCTCCCTTCCCTGCTCCCCCTATCCAGCATCTGCTAGCCCGGGCAGCCTTGGGGCTTTTGCTAGGCTGGCCCGCCTCACATTATCGACGTGGGCTGGCATAGCAAATTCCCCACGGCTGCTTGATGAAACCATGGCTGCTACCTTTGCTGGTTTGAGGGTGAGAAGAGGCATCCTGGCAGTGTGCAGTGCAGGAAGTCAGCCGGCGTCGGAGATTGGGGCAGAAGGCAGGCACTGAGCATGTGTGGTACGGAAGCATGGATCATGGATGCAGGGATCACGAAGTTTGAAGTGCGCATGCGCGGTAAGGGTTTTATTATGATAGATAAGATATTGTTTGTACATGAAAAATGAATGGAAGAAATTGGGGGCAGGATGGGGTGGGGTTAGGGTGGGATTGGGGGCAGGCCTGAAAATTAATAGATGTCCCGTTTTGATGACGTTAGGCAGAGGGAATTAAAGGGAAGAGAGAGGGGGAGGGAAAAACATTTCATGCTTGTATGGGTTTTAGGGGAGACAAAGTATCAGAGGTTCTGGCTGAAGGGGATAGGAAAAATAAGAAATGCTGGCCTGAGGGGGGGGTGAAGGGGAGAAAGAGATGCTGGATAGAGGAGAGTGTGAGAAGCGCTAGTTGGGGAAGATAGGGGGAAGAGAGCGAAATGCTGGATGCTGGCTGAGGGGGGTACAGGATAAGAGAGATGCTGGCTCAGGAAAGATAGGGTGGCGAGAAGGTAGAAGATACTGGACAGGGGTGAGATGCCAGCTGGGAAGGGATGGGGTGATAAATGCTGGCATGAGGAGGAGAGTGAGAGATGCTGGCTGGGAAGGTGGGGGAGCCAGGGGTGGAGAGTAAGAGGCACTGGTGGGGGGGGGGGGGACAAAGGTGATGCAGAGAGAGATTTTTCATGGTATAATTTGATGCTTTCTGCTAGGAGGAAATCATTAAGCGAGAAAAACTTGAAAGCTCTTTGTTTTCTCTACTATAATTTAAATGAAAATACTGGATTGTACTTAAATTCTACAGTGTAAACCAAAACCAAAACCCAGACCACTGCTATGGTCAGCATAACTTCAAAACTGTTCAAATATCATTTGTGGCATACAGAAATCTAATTGTATACTGAATTGCACTTCAAAATACCGGTACTTTTAATCTTTGGGGCAGTAAAAGGTTTCCATGGGATCAATTCTTTGACAGATTTGCCATTTGAATGGTTCTTGCTCTCCTGCTACCAGCTTTCTGACCAATTGAACCTGACTGTCTAAGACCTTTCAAACAGTTGTCCAAAGTGCATTTCTTTCAGTCTTTGCTTGGAAATTAAATTTGACCTGCTTTTTTTGTTCACAATGTAGCTTGGCCTTAAGTTGTATAAAAACCATCTCCAAATCCACAGATGCATAGAGAAGTTTTTCACTGTTCAATTTGGTAGTTTTTTCTAGAAGGAAGTCACTAACCTCCCCCCCCCCACCTTTTTACGAAGCCACGTTAGGCTTTTTTATCGCCAGCTGCAGCAGTATTAGTTCTGACACTCATAGGAATTCTATAAGCGCCACAGCTAATACTGCCTAACGCAGCTTTGTAGAAGGGAGATAAACTTGAAGGCTCTTTGTTTTCTCTAGTATAATTTAGAGAGTCTTTTATTAAAATGCGCTAGCCGATTTAGCGCGCTCTAAATGCTAACGCACCCATTATGGATGTGTTAGCATTTAGTGTGCACTAATATTTAGCATATGCTAAATTGGCTAGCACGCCTTAGTAAAAGACCCCCTTAATGAAAATACTGAATTGTATTGAAATTCTGGATAATAATTAGCAAAAATATTGTTTAAATTTTGTCAAATAAACTTGCAAATTTAGGCTTTCTTTTACAAAACCAATTATCATGGCAGCCCACAGTAATTACACTGAAGCCCGTTGGGAATTAATGGGCTTCAGTACTGTTGCTGCATGGTAGCTGCTAGCATGGCTTTGCAAAAGAGGGGGCTTGTGCACAAAGTTTGGATATTTTTTGCACAAAATTTTGAATTTTTCTTTGCAGAATTTCACCAGGAGTAGCTATCCTTCCAGGTCAGACACTGAGACTATTTATACAAATATCTCTCTTTAGATTGTTTTGTTTTGACTCCTGCTAAGATTACGTTAGAGGTAGAGATGGTATTTTTACCAGATATAGATCTTACCCTTAAAACATATTCCCCCTTTTTTTACTAAGGCACGCTAGTTGATTTAGCGTGCACTAAACGCTAACGCGTCCATAGAATATAATATAGCATTTAGCACGCGCCTTAGGGCTCCTTTTACCGAAAAACTACCGCCTGCTCAAGAGGAGGCGGTAGAGGCTAGCGCGTGCTATTCCATGCGTTAAGGTATTAACGCGCCTTCGTAATAGGAGCCCTTAGTAAAAGGACACCATGTTAAGTTGAAAAAGTAACAAAAATATTGTCCTTCCACATGAAAGTGTTTCTTGATGTTGCCTATCCAACACGGGCCTGTGGGAAAATTTTTGGAATATGAAGCATGAGGTGTTAAGAAGAGTATCCAGTTTTTCTCTTTTATATCTTACTAGTCTAGAAAGATATTGTATATCTTTTTAAAGACATTGACCAATTTAACTGTTTTGTGACATATCACATAGGTGAAGAAGTCTACTGGAAGAATGCTTGAAAAGAAGACACCTTGAGGGACACCTTCAATGTCCACGTATACTTTTGAAAATTACCTACAAAATATGTTTCAGCAGACATTCACATCTGCTTTTTCTGCAACTCCATTTTCTGAATGAGCCTAGTAACAGGCAGAATTTTGAAAATCCAGAACTATGGAGCTTATTGACTGAGCTCTGCTAACGCTTTAACATGGGGAGTAATGGCCATTAAGGGGTAATTCTCTAATGTTAGTACTAACATTGACACACTGGTTACCCGTAAGTGTTTGGAATACCAGCATATACACAGGTGCGTATGCTAATATATGTGTATACAATATGATATAATTCTACCTGCCTGCTATTTTGGAAATATGCACATAACTTGCATTGTGTATCTTTGACAGATTGGCAGAGGCAGAGTCTGGGTGGGAATATTAGAAACTTAGAAAAATAAATAAATAAATAAATTACACACATATCTTTTGCACTTGTGTGCCCATTTACACTTAAGGTTGGCACCATCCTCTTCACCACCTCCACTGGTGGCTGTGCCATTTACTCACTACCTTTTCTGAGGGCTTTTTCCTTCCATTTTCATGTACAGGAGGCGAGTCTTTTTCAAATGAAGGAACACTCTGTTATGAGAAGGGTGATCAAGATGATAAAGAGGATGGAACTCCTCTCATATGAGGAAAGACTATGGGCTAGATTCACAAAGCAAACCGATCGTGTACCGATCGGTTTGCAACCCCTTTGCGACCTGATCTTACTCTGGCCCGATTCACTTACCTCTCTGCCGATCCGATTCACACATGCAAATGAGGGGAACGGCATGCAAAGTAGACAGGGATGCGATTCACAAAACAACTGGGCTGGCTGATCAACCAAAGAAGCAACTGCTGGGGACCAGTCGCAAACGTCCTTTTCCACTCTCCAGCTCCATTGCCAACCTGCTCTCTCTGCCCTTCTGCCCTGACTTTCAGCCTTGCCGCCCCAAACTCCCCCTGCTCTCTGCCACCCAGACTGATCTCTGCTGCCCCAAGTCTCCTGCTCTCTGCTTCCTTCCCTGCAGTGGGAGCCTGCGTGTTTAAAGAAGGGCTGCACTACGCAGTGCAACCCCACTTTAAACACGTGGGCTCACACTGCAGGGAAGGCGACAGAGAGCAGGAGAGTCAGGGCCAGTGAGTTTTAGCCGAGCTTCCTATCCAATCCCCATCACTTACATGAAACCCAGCAGCAATAGAGAAAGGGGCTCTTGTGCATGGAGAGCGCTTGGCGCTCATCCCAAGCAAACTGTTGCAAACTTTTTGATCGGCAGGGAGCCCGAGTTTGAACATGGGGAGTTTTAGCCGAGGCTGCTGCCGCTGGGGATCGCCCTTCTAGATAACTAGTTGAACAGACAGGAGAGTCGGGGCCCCAAACCCCCCCCCCCATCAAAAATGAACAGGAACGCATGTGCAGACTATCTACAGGGAAAGCAGATGGTCTGCACATGCATCAGGATCGCACACTAGTGATCCGTGTCGGCAGATGGGGGCATTCCTCCGATCACCCCATTAGAATATTACTAGTTTCTGAATGCATCGGACCTGCCCAGATCAGACAGGTTATTGAATCTAGCTCTATAAAGGTTAGGGTTCTTCAGTTTAGAAAAGAGATGGCTGAGGGGAGATATGACTAAAGTCTACAAGATCATGAGTGAAGTAGAACGGGTACAAGTGGATCAATTTTTCAGTCTGTCAAAAATTACAAAGACTAGAGCACACTCGATGAAGTTACAGGGAAATACTTTTAAAACCAATAGGAGGAAATATTTTCTCACTCAAAAAATAGTTACGCATTGGAATGCATTGCCAGAAGTTGTAGTAAGAACGGATAGCATAACTGGTTTTAAGAAAGGTTTGGACAATTTCCTGGAGGAAAAGTCCATAGTCTGTTATTGAGAAAGACATGGGGGAAGCCACTGCGTGCCCTGGATCGGTAGCATGGAATACTGCTACTCCTTGGGTTTTGAAAACCAAGAATACAGAAAATGGATCTTCTTAATTGTAATCCAACCCAATGAAAAACTTGTTAATGAGCTAATGGGGTTACTGGATTTCATAAATTCCTTTATTTATTTGATTAAAATTGGCTTCCTCATGCCTATCAATTCATAAAGTTTTTAATCCCACTAATAAATATATCTTACCCTACACATAACACAAACATATCTAAATGTCTTAGGTGATAAACTAGGAGGAGGGTATATCATATATTGTTTGTTGTTGATGACTTTCAGTGCATAGGACCTCCCATAACCTACGTCATCTCAGGGCCACATTCTGCTCTTACAGTATAATCGAACTAAAAATCATTGCAGCTCACAACGCCCCAGAGTAACAATTGAGTCTAGAAGTACAGCAACAGTGAAATCTCCCCGATGAAGGTCAGATGACTGAAACGCTCAAATAAAAACAGAGCGTCGGGTAGATAACACTCAAACCAATGTTGGATCAGCAACAGGCTATTCAAGATAAGTGTTGCTGTTATATTAATCGATTAAGCCATCAGGCCTTTTATAAGCTAATTAATGAATTGTTAGTTGTTTCTTATTCTTTAAAATTGTAGGAATATAAAAATATTTTTTTAATAATAAAACTGAGTACTATTAGGGATAATAATAATTAAATGAATCAATAATAATAGATAATAATAAATTTTTAAATGAAGTCATTAGAAGTTGGATATATTAAATAGTGAGGGTTTGACTACTAAGGGAAGGAGGACGTGGTATAGATGATTACACTGTGAGAGCAGAATGTGGCCCTGAGATGACGTAGGTTATGGGAGGTCCTAAGCACTGAAAGCATCAACAACAAACAATATATGATATACCCTCCTCCTAGTTTATCATTTAGATATGTTTGTGTTATGTGTAGGGTAAGATATATTTATTAGTGGGATTAAAAAAACTATTTATGGATTGATAGGCATGAGGAAGCCAATTTTAATCAAATAAATAAAGAAATTTATGAAATCCGGTAACCCCATTAGCTCATTAACAACTCCTTGGGTTTTGGCCAGGTACTAGTGACCTGGATTGGCCACCATGAGAATGGGTTACTGGACTTGCTGGACCATTGGTCTGACCCAATATGGCTATGCTTATGTTCTTATGAGAAGACATAGGATGAAATTAAGAGGTGATAGACTCAGGAATAATCTAAGGAAATACTTTAGTACAGAAAGGGTGGTAGATGCATGGAATAGTCTCCCAGTAGAGACTGTGAATTCAACAAAGCATGGGACAGGCGTGTGGGATCTTTTAAGGAGAGGAGGACATAGTAAAAGCTGCGGATGGGCAGACTGGATTTATTAACCACCTTTATGAAGAGATTCACTCAAGACGGATGTGTGTTTCTCTACTAAAGTCCTCATCCTCAGCTGGGAGGACCAAGGAAAACACCAAATGCAGACCTGTCTGCCTCACCCTATCTTCAAGAACCATGACATAACTTTTCATATTTTACATTTATCAGTGAGTCACCTAGATTGAATTCTGATAAGAATCAACAAGGAACTGATCCAATCTTATGACTTTCATAAAAAAGGGAGCACTTATTCAGGAAAAACTTTCAGAACCCTTGAAATACCAATGTACCTCCAGGAATTAAATAAAAAATCAGAAAAAATATGGGAGATATGAATGATTTAGACATTTTTTCAGCTGCTAATGGAATGATGTAATTTGGTTCTTAGCACCACTGCTTTAAAACATGGGGAGGGCAATTTTGAAACAAATTTGCCTTGGTAACTAAGCAGTTAGCTAAGTAGATTCCCCTGACAAAACAAACCCATCCAGGTATAGTGTTAAGGTGGGACCCAGAAAGGATAAGTGTTTGGGGACCGGGGAGACGATCAGCAAAATTTTCAAAGGGAAGCTCAAGTTTTGTTTTGTTAAACCCCAGATCAGAAAGTAAAAATAAAATTTTGCTCTATCTTTTGAAACACTGGCACAACAGAAGTAACATTTTTTCTTGTTGCTCTGTGTTTCAAATTGTAGCATTTTCTGTTTTGTTGATGTTATTAAGAGCTCAGACAGAAAGCTAGGGTTTTTGTTTCTTTGGCTTGATTTTCTGTGGAGTAGAATTCACCAAAGCGATTATAGCTATGGGGCTGCAGAGCAGAGTGCCACACCCTGACCTGCTTTCTGCTTTGAAATGACTGTAAAAAGAATTCTAATTGTAATAGACATCCAGTTCCTGAACCTTTTACCTGCACTCTTCCCAACTAATTATGCAACATATAAACATTGTTATGGTTTTTATAACTACCACCACATCTGGTCTTAGTGACTGCAAACTCTTAGACTAGCCATGAAGAACCTTCCAAGTTCCAAGATGGTCCTATGGGAACTTGAAAGATTCTCCCAGAGCTCACTGAAGAGTACCGCAGCTAGTTCAATTGGTACTACTACAGTGAATGTTACAAAGTACTGCTAGGAGACTACAGGTGGGAAAGAATGGTCAAGAACTGAGGCAGCGAGACAGAAAACTTCCTATGTGGTTACTGTCAGTGTCAATTTAACACAATTTTATCATGGGCAAGCAATGCAGAGAAAGTTTCCATGTGGATGTTAACTGATGGAACCCTGACCACAAACCCCCATTACAATGAATGCAAATGTGATACTGTATATACTTGAATATGAGCCAAGATTTTGAGACAAAAAAAATGACCCAAGATGGGGGTCTCGGCTTATATTCAGATCAGCGCCCAGCCGCCCCCCTCCCAGACTGGTTGCAGGACTCTGCCGGGCCTGTTGTAAGACCTGGTAGTCCAGTGGTGGGTCAGGACAGGAGGGATCACACCTACCTCCTGTCCCGGCTGACTGCTAAAACTTTTACCTCCCTGGCATACCTTTAAAATCCCCGGTGATCCAGCGGTGAACTGGAGCAGGAGTGGTCTTCCTGCGCTCCTGCCCTGTACAGAACCACTAATAATTGGCTGCCATGAACCTTGCAAGAACTTGTGGTAGCCAATCCACAAGTGGCTCTGCACAGGGCAGGGCTCTAGTTCACCGCTGAACCACCAGGGATTTTAAAAGTACGCCGAGGAGGCAAGGGAGGTAAAAGTTTCAACAGTCAGCCAGGACAGGAGGCGGGTGGAATCCCTCCTGTTCCAGCTCACCACTGGACCACCAGGTTTTACGGCAGGCCTGGTAGAGGCCTGCAAGGCTTCGAGAGGGAAGGAGGGAGAGTGTACAGGGTACAGAGCACATGGCAGGGAGGGAAGGAAGGTGTGTGTGTGGGGGGGGGGGGAACAAGGTGCAGAGCCTGGAAGGGCAGGAAGGGAGGGGGCCTGGGTGAAGATCCTGGCAGGGAGGGAAGGGAGGGGGGATGGATGCAGAGCCTGGCAGGGCAGGAAGGGAGGGGGATGGGAGCAAAACCTGGCAGGGCAGGGCACTTAAATATTACCTTCCCCCTAGTTTATATTATAGTCAACCTTTTTTCTTCCTTTTTGGGGGGAAAAAGGTTACCTCAGTTTATATTTGGATTGGTTTATATTTGAGTATATATGGTAATTAGGTATTCCATGGTATGGAAGAGATAGGAGTGATGCCAACTTGCTCCTGCCTCCAGTGCTGCTGTCTTGAAAAATAACAGCACCATATCCAGTCTGCCATAAAAAAGAATGTGAAAACTGTCAATGATCTGTGATGGGCAGATAGTTTTTGAATTTGCTCAACTGTCACGATCAGTCATTTTGCTATGAATGCTACTACTCTGCTTCTTTCCTAGAAGCTGTTGCTGTAGTCTATTTTTATCATTAAGCCATGCGCTGAAAAGAGAAAGTCACTCAGATACATACATATATATATAATCATCTTAGGCCAAGCTTATTTTAGATATCTACTTTTCTTGGAGGGAAGAAAAGTAACTAGAACTTACCTTATATCGTTTAACTCATAATAAATGTTTCGGCTCTCATCCTTGATATAAATGGCAACACAGGGAGACTCCAGCATTTTCATGGTCAGTTGTTGGGGAAAGGCACTTACAAAGAGGGCACGAATTGTATCTAGGCTTGTGATTTCATTTGGCATCTGAAACTGCTTTGTCTCATCTCCATACTGCAGGAAAAGGGCACCTGCAAGGAAAAACAAGATAGCTTTCAAATATGGATGAAAATGGGCTGCATCTAAAAACTATCAGGAAAATGCAGTGTCTAATATTAATATCTTTACAATATATTCTCTCCTGTGACAGGAGGTTTGAAGAACTTTAATGCATACCAGCTGTTTCTAAAAAGTATGCCTGCAGGTGCTGCTTTTGTAAACATTTCTGCCCTTAAAGCTTTCAAAAGCAAACCCTTAGTCCAAATCCTAAAAGAGCACAAATCTGCAGGATGACTAGTCACTTGCTAAAAATGATCAATCTGCAGCAGGTCATGCCAAGCACATCCAGAGGGCAATTCAAGAAGAGGCACCTATCTGGAAGCTGTTCTATAGAGGAAAGTAAGGCCCTGATTCAATAAACAATGTTTTTAGACTACAAAGAAACGGATATTGATTCAAGATCCTTGGTATGTATTGCATTAGGATAAAAACTGGTATTGATATCTATGAGCGTTGGAGCAGCGTGGAGCATTCAGCGCACTGGCTGGCGCTAAAAATCGCTTTCACAGTTTTGTAAAAGGGAGGATAACCTGTAAACTGTATATTATGTGTATTGGTATTAGATCCCTAGTATATGTTGAGTTAGGATAAATACTTGTATTAAGAACTTATACTGTAGCTATGGCAAATTGTAACCTGTTAACTGTATATTATGTATGTTAACCTGTAACCCATTCTGAGCTCATTGGGGAGGACGGGATATAAAAATGAATTAAATATATAACTTCTAAGCACTGTTAAGCGTAGTTGTCAATCAACTACAAGGCACTATAGTCTTAGGTGCACTCCAATTTATGCCAGGGTTTTCTTGGCCTACCAGTGCCTCAGTGAAACATTACATTACATTGATGTCTTCTAACCCGCCAATACCTTTCAGTTCTAGGCAGTTTACAACCAGAAATTAGCCTGGGCATTCCCAGGGAGATTATAAGGTTGATAGCTATAGTATACATCGGGATCTGGGTAGGGTCAATACAGTTTGGTTAGATCAGTCTTTTTCAACCTTTTTACACCCGTGGACCGGCAGAAATAAAAGAATTATTTTGTGGACCGGCAAACTACTAAGACTGAAATTTAAAAAAACATATATCCGCCCCGTCTTCGCAAGCTTGGTCTCCACAAACCATCTGATTCCATCCGCACAAGCCTCAGTTATGATTTTATATTGAACGTATTTTATTAAAGTATAAAAAGAAACAATATTCTGTACAATTGTCATTTTATAAATATAAATATACAGAGCAAGGACCAACAAAACCCCTGTCTCCCTCCCCTCCCCTTCACATATATACCCTCTACTTTCAAGAAAACTGAACAAGCCAAATTATTACAGAATGCTACACAGAAATATCATGCTAACAGAATACTGCAGTCAGGGCTGGATTTAGATGAAAAGAGGCCCTAGGCTATTCCACTTATGAGGTCCTTTCACCTCCCATTTTTAAGTTTGTAAATTACATGAGAGATAATAAAAATATTCATTACTGTGATATATATCAATATGTTAAATGAAACATGTTGTTATTGGTACTAACCTTTATAAAAAATGTGACACGGATCTTGAGGCCCTAGGCTGAAGCCTAGTTAGCCTAGTTAGCCTATAGGAAAATCCGGCCCTGACTGCAGTTACACATGACAGGAATAGTGTTAGGGGAGTGCCCCCTAGTCAGAGAGAGCCCTAAGCCAGCTGGAAGCTAAAGGAGCACTGCCTGGGCTTTGCAGTCCCCAGTTATGTCTCTAGCAGGATATATATTTCAAATTTGATATATTCTAATGACAAAATAGAAATAAAATTATTTTTTTTTACCTTTTGTGGTCTCTGCTTTCATCTTCTTTTCACTCTTTTCTTTCCAGCGTCTGCCCTGTCTTTTCAATCCAGCATCTGCCAGTTCCATCCACTGTCTGCCCTCTCCCCCTTCCATATATCTGACTTCTTTCTAGGCCCCTCTCCCCTTTCTATACAGCCTGTGCCTCCTCTCTCCTTTTTACATCATTCATTCCAGCTTCACTGCTTTCTTCATTTTTATCTTTCCTACACCAGATCTTTATCCCTCTCTCATTTCTCTGCTGACCCCCTTTCCAGCATCAATCTCGCTCTACTTTCTCATTCCTTTGTCTCTCCCCTTTCCCTCATCTGATCTCTCCATTCCACCCTGACCCCTGACCCCGTCCCCTCCTGTAATCTCCCTGCCAGCTGTTTCCTTCCTTTTTTCATTCTCCCTTCCCTCCTCCCCCCATCCAACATTAACTCTCTTCCCATCCCTTTCCCTCCTCCCTTCCCAGAGCATCTCTCCTTCTACCTCCCTCTAGGTCCAGTAGCAGCTCTCCCTTTATCCAGCAATTTCCCAGCCTCCAACAGTGGCTTCCTCTCCTTCCAGCAGTTCTCAGTACTTGCCTACAGTGATTTCTTTAGGCAACCTTGGGTCCATTGCCGCCTCTGAGGAAAGGGGAAGTTGCCAAAGTGAATCACTTCCCTGGCAAGTACAAGAGCTGCTGGGAGGGGAGACAGCCACTGTCGAAGGCTCCCCATGATCTTGCTCCCGCACGCCCTGCACATTCACGGCCCCCCCAAACTGGCACAAACAGCATTGCACCGCAGGCCCTGCCGCCCAAGACGAGCCAGAGGCCCCTACCCGCCACATCCAGCATGTGGGCAGACTCTCAGCACAGATGAGGCCGATGGCCCCAATCCACATGCTGACCCCCCCGCACACGCTGACCATCTCCCTTCTACCTGCACCTGCAGCTCTCTCCCTTCCCCCTGAACCTTCCCCATGGCCCTCTTCGGCGACTCAGCAGGGGCAGCGATCAAGACAGGCTGCCGACGTCGGGACCTTCCCTCTCTGAGTCCCACCTATTTTGTTTCAGCTTCCTGTTTCCGCATAGGCGAGATTCACAGAGGGAATGCCCAACGTTGGCAGCCTGTCTTGATCACCCGAGGCTGGGAAGAACAGCAGATTTCCGCCAACACCACCGGGGCAGGAAATTTAACCATGTCGATCTCACTAGCCTTGCGCGGACCGGCAGGAATTTGAAGAACAGTGGATTAGATCATTTGACTAATTTGTTGAATAGTATGGTTTTCAGTTCTTTCCTGAATGTTTTGCAGTTGGGCGTCATGGTCAGCAGATTTGAGAGGTGGTGTTCTATTTTTACTGCCCTGGTGGCTAGTAGACGTCATATTTTTTTTTGCTATCCACGCCTACCAGATAACTAATTTTTTTTAAATTGTTTTTAAAATGACTTTTTTAATGGTATTTTTCAATCATCAATGCTGATTAGGCCTAATTGAAAAATTAAGGGCTCATAAGATGTTTCAACCGCGGGCTGGCGAGGTAAATGCTTCCGATGCTCATAGGAGTTCTATGAGCGTCAGAGCATTTAACTCACTGACCCACGATAGAAATCTCTACAGCCATTTAGTAAAAAGTGCACGTTAGGCGCATAGATCAACTAGATGTGCTGAACTAGGTGTCTAACGTCAGGCGCTGTTTTCCTAGAAATGACAAAGTCTGCTACTTCAAAGGTGGATAGAAAAGGAGAAATTCAAATGTTGATATCAAGGATCTACCCATGTTTCCTTGAAAATAAGACAGTGTCATATTAATTTTGGGTCCAAAAAACACATTATGATTTATTTTCGGGGGATGTCTTATTTTTTTCATGTACAACAATCATCTCTCCCTTCCTCTCCTCCACCCCAATTCTTCCTCTTTCCTTTCTCCCTCATCCCATATGCAGCATTCTTTCCTCCCCTCTCAGTGATGTGGCAGAGGGAAGGCCCCGGTGGGGAAGGCTGCAAAGTAGCCCATTCAGAGCGCTGCCGCTGCTGCTGGTTTTGGAGGCCTCGGAGCAGAGGTATGTCGGTTTCATGGTGGGAGGGTGGGTGGGGGATGGGAGGCTGCATAGGGGGATGGGAGGGAGGGATAGAAAGATGCTGCAGAGGGAAGGCCTGGCCCCGGTGGGGAAGACCGCGAAGCAGCCCATTCAGAGCGCTGCCATCGCTGTTGCTTTAGGAGGCCTAGGAGTGGAGATATGTCAGGTCTTACCGGGGTGGGGGGGTCTACTGAATTGGCAAGTCCAATTTTTTGGGCGAAATGGGCAGCACTAGAGTCAGGGGTGGAGTCAAGGAGTGTCTGGGACATTTGTAAGGGGGCTTTGGGGGGTTGATCTTAACTAGGGCTTATTTTTGGAGTATGGCTTATATTAGGAGCATCTTTAAAAATCATGCTAGGGCTTATTTTCAGGGAAACAGGGCAGTAGTCTCTATGAGACTCTCCAAACATTTATCCTATATGAACACTTAAAAACTTTGATCCCTGGAGGGAGGAATAGCAGATTTCTATGATCAGCTCTGGCAGGATACACATTTCAAATCTGATGTATTGTAATCACAAAATAGAAAATAAAAGTATTTTTTCTACCCTTTGTTGCCTGGTCATTTTATTATTCAAATCATGTTGGTCCCAGGCTCTGGTTTCTGTTTTTCTTCTGTTAACTCTCTTGTCAGGGTCTCCTGCCCTTTTGACATTTTCATCTTTCTCAATGCTCACATCTTTCTTCCATCTCTGTATCTTCCCTTCTGTCTCCTTCTCCCTGCAGGTCCATCACCCCCCCAAGGGTCCTGACTTAAGGAAAAATTTCTGCCTGTCTCCTCTTCTTATGTCCTCCTCTGCCTAGGGTTACCAGATTTTATGTTTATAAAATCCGGACCCATGCCCCACCCCCAGGCCTGCCCCATTTTACCCACATCACACCCCGTTCCACCCATGCTATGCCCCAGCCACTCCTCTTTACGTGCTCAGAGCCAGGTCGGGACAGCATCTGCGCATGCATTTGTGTTAAGTGATGACATCATACCCATGTGTGCATGTGTGTGACATCACTGTGTTGCATCCACATATGCGCAGATGCCTTCCCGACAATGGCCTAAACTGGAAGCTTTTCAAAACCCGGACAAAGTGCTGGGTTTTGAAAAGTCATCTAGATGCCTGTATATGTTCTGGACCTCTGTCCCCATCTACCCCTGGCAGTTTGTGAGGGACCAACACCCTCTCTCTCTTCCCTTCCATCCACCACCCAATGTAGGCAGCACCCTTTCTCTCTTCCCCTTTGCATAACAGGAAGTTACATCAAAAGGAAGGACTCCGGCAGAGGGAAAGTCCAAGAGCAGGCCTGAATCTATGAGTCTAATTTTATTTTTCAAAATGAATCTATTTGAATCAATTCAGCCAAACTGAGTTGGTGAATCGATTCGAATTGTGGATTGGGCAGCTCTACTCGACAAAGCTTACAATCTAATCAAGTGGATGAACTGGAAAATAAGGCAATGTTGAAAATACAGTACTCCCCCGATAATCACAGGGATTCCGTTTCAGGAACCCCCGTGAATCTTGAAAAACCGCAAATACGGTTTTTAGCGGGGGAGACAAGAGAGGGCAGCTGGAGAGGCAGGAAAAAACAACCGGAGCGCCGGCGAGTGAAGGAAATCACTTGCGGTATACTCTGACCGCCTCTTCCTGCAGTAAAGTCGGGCCTCACCAATCAGGAGCTGCTTTGACACGCAGCTCCTGATTGGTGAGGCCCGACTTTACTGCAGGAAGAGGCGGTCAGAGCATACCGCAAGTGATTTTCTTCAATCGCCGGCACTCCAGCTGCCCTCTCCTGCCTCTTCAGCTGCCCTCTCCTGCCCGGTCATTCACGGTCGGAAAATACCGTGAATGACTGGGACCGTGAATCACTGACCGCGAATGACCGGGAGAGCACTGTACTCCTCGATGCCAGCAATAAAGGATGAATCTGTTGCAGTAACAGTAAGATGTTTGATAAACTGGGCATGTGATGGAAGGACAATGGAGATGGTAGGAGTCTGATCAGCACATAAGACTCTTGTTGCCACATCAAAGGCAGACAAGATGCAAATGATGTCATTTGACTCCAAAAGAGGCTTCTGTAGTTTATCACTGAATTCAGTTGCCAGTTGTTTAAGATGTGCTGGGTTTTTACATATTGATAATAGTCTTGTATAGAAGTTATTCTATGTAAATGAAATTGTTCTGGCAGAGGGCAGTGTCTGGTCTGCAGAAAGCTGGCCATATTTTACACCAGTTGAAATTAACTTGTGACCGAGATGAGTGAAGCCGGTTCTTTCTACCATAGAGAAGGGCCTGATGTCACATCGAAGCAACTGTGTTGGTAACTATTATGCTGTTTTATTATGAATAGTGGTATATCATATAAACTTAAACCTTAACTTCCATTTTCACTGTTGCAAGTACAATAATCATTCCAGGTTCATCCTTCTTAATTGCTTTATGGACAAAGTCCCCGGCGTTTCTTGTAACTGTTGTAGCTTGTTGTATGTACTTTCAATCCACTATACCGTCACATGGCTTTCATTTCAATGTCGTCTTACAGGTCTTGCACATGATGAATCTGCAGGTTTCATCCTCCACTTGGATAATAACAAATGCCTTCCAAGCCACACTAGTTTCATCATTTTCAATGAAAGACAATCTCTCACTTTATGTACAAATGAGATTTTGTACTTTTGCTTTATCCATGACTAGAAAGAAAATGTTAAATACTCACCATGCTATAACTGGAAGCAAAGAATGACCGGAATTAAACTAGAAAAGAAACAAACATATCGAGATTGACCCTTAGAGTCAAAAAACATTCAAAGGTACAAAACCCTCTCCCCTGTGGGCTCCAGTTAGACTGCTGGAAACCCATTGGTTTAATGAGTGCACAATGAAGCTGTACTGACTGCTGCTACTGCTCTCATGTTTTGGATAAGTAGAGCATAAGGAACAGGTGTTGGACAGTGAATGCGAGCTAGAACCTAACAGTATTTGTTTTTTTTTATACTTGACAGCACCAGAATGGGGTTGGAAAAGGCAAGGGGGGGGGGGAAGGTGAAAAGGTAGCAAAATAAACTCACTAGCTAATTTTAAAGCTATATTATAGAAAGTGAGTTAAATTGTATTGAATCCAAAAATCGGATTCAGTTGGCAAAATCAAATTGAAAATTTTTTCCCCTGAATCGGACAGTTCTACTGTTGAGCAGGAATTGTTTCTCCATGGTTAATGTAATGTACAGCTCTGTGTGCATTTGGCAGTGCTATAGAAATGATTAGTAGTAGTAGTAGTAGTATACAGTGTTGCTTCTCGTCTAAAGCCATGTCTAAAGGACAATTTAATTATCTTCCCAGATGATGTAAAAACACAGGCAAACAAAATATTTGAGAAAGTTGTGCCAATAGATCAAAATGGAAGGCTCGAGTCCATTAACAACTCAGGATCCACATTTTCGCAAAGTGTGACATCCAAAAGAATGAAAATGGATATTAGCAGTTTTCCAAGTGATTTTATGGAACGATGTCTGAGAGGGGACATGATTGAAACATTCAAAATACTGAGGGGAATAGACTTAGCAGATAAAGACAGATTGTTCACCCTCTCCAAGGTAGGGAGAATGAGAGGGCACTCTCTGAAGTTGAAAGGGGATAGATTCCATACAAACGTAAGGAAGTTCTTCTTCACCCAGAGAGTGGTAGAAAACTGGAACACTCTTCTGGAGTCTGTTATAGGGGAAAACACCCTCCAGGGATTCAAGACAAAGTTGGACAAGTTCCTGCTAAACTGAAACGTATGCAGGTGAGGCTGGACTCATTTAGAGCAGACTCATTTAGAGTCTTTGACCTGGGGGCCGCCACGTGAGCGGAATGCTGGGCATGATGGACCACTGGTCTGACCCAGCAGTGGCAATTCTTATGTTCTGAAGGCTGTTGTTAATGAATTGGACAGTTATGTTCAAGTAACGCTGCTGCTACTGCTGATGATGATTTGTCATTTTGGAAAAGTAAACAAACATGCTTGCCCAAACTAGCAAAACTTGCAAGGGGATCTTGTGCATTTCTGCTACCAGCACATTTTCTGAGAGGACATTTTCTATGTGGGAAGAACCATGGAAAAAAAGTTGGACTATACTGAATCCTGAGATTATGACTTATTTGTCCATGGATTAAAATCATAACACTATTTTAATAGTAAAACTAATTTAAAAAGTAATGTTATTCTTTGGTAATGGTCAGATGACACGGTGGGGATGGATTTTGAGATATCACGTTAAAAAAAAAAATAGTTCAGGACAATTCTCCAGTATACAGTCAAATTCCCCAGATCAACTCACATCTCATCATTCTCCTCTTTCTCACAGCACTTACCTGACCCTCTAACATCCCCCCCCCTTTGTGCCACTCCCACAAGAATTCACCTTCCTCGCCTCACCCAATATTTACTTTGTGCATTTTCCTATTCTTCATTTCACCCTCTGTAAACATTTGCCTTCTATTATTCTCAAAAAATATCACTCGCAGCCTCCCAATAAATCTTTCACAGTTATCTGATTGGTCCCCAAGGTTCCTTTTTCTTTCTCTTCTCCTATAGCTAAATCCTTGTACTGGAATTCAGAGAGCTACTCCACTCTTTGGCCAAGTTTTACCTTAGTGTTCCCTGTTGGCAAAGAGACAGAAAGGAAATGAGAAAGCTGGAGTGAAATACAACAGAGAAGAAAACTATTACTCTGCTCCATTTTCCAGGCCCTCCCACTCCTTCCCTTCCTTCCTACATGGGGACAAACAGCCTGTGGCTAGAACAAATACAGCAGAGCAGAAAACAATTGCTCTTTTTTTAACTTATTTGAAAATTTCTTAGATACTGTCAAGGCAAGGACAACATTCACATAAATATCCTCCAGGAATATAACTTAATACATTATATCCTATTCTGCTCCATTAATTTGCTCTCTTTCCTAGCTCCTCCTCTCTGTTGTCTACAGGCTGCCTAAAAAAAGATGCTGGAACAAATTTGTTATTTTCTGCAATAGATCAGTGCTGGGGGGAGATGACTGACCAGCAGGAAGACATGGACTTCCCTTCTGCCAGCACTGCTCTGACAATATTAGCGTTGCTATTACACCTTTGTTGGGGAGGGAAGCAGTTCCCAGTAGTGCTGCCCAATTTGCTTATTCGAATCGATTCACTGATTCACTTTCTAAAAAAATTGGACTCACCAATTCAGTAAGTCCTGACTCCTGACATACCTCAGGGCCTCCTAAAATAGCAGAAACAGTGACTGGCTTGGCACTTGGCAAAGGCAGCGCGGTGAACAGGCTTCTCCTGGTCTGCCCTGCCGGGGACTTCCCTTTTCCATGTCACTGATGATGTGGCAGGGGGAAGCCCTGGTGGACAGGCCATGAGAAGCCTGTTTATCATGCTGCCTCTGTCAAGCAGGCCACTGGCACCAGAGGTGAGGGGGGGGGGGGGGTAGGTCGGGAGGTGCTGCATAGGGGAATAGGAGGGATGGAAAACTGCTATACAGTGGGATGGGAGGAAGAGATGAAAAGCTGCTGCACAGTGGGAAGGGAGAGATGGGGAGAGAGGAAGAATTGGAGGAGATGGGATGGAGGAGAGGAAAGGAAAGATGCAACAGAGGTAGAAAGGGGTGAAAGGGAGATATCCTGCATATGGTGGAAGGGAGGAAGACATGCATGGAGAAGAGAAAGGGAGAAATGTTGGATATAGGGTAGAGGGCAGGGAGAGATGGTTCATGGGGAGAAAGAAATGGTGCACATGATAATGGAGGGGAGGAAGGGAGAGATGCGGCATGGGAATAAAGAGGTTTGACCCAGGGCACGAGGCAGGGAGAGAGAGAGAGACAGAAATGGTAGACAGTGGGAAAGAAACAGAAATGTTGGATATGGCAGTGGAAGGGAAGGTACAGAGATGGAAGATGTATGGTAAGCACAGAGAAAGAAGAAAACGTCAAATGGGCAGGAGTCCATAGTGAGCGAGTTAACAGAAGACAAACAAAAGGTAGAAAAAATAATTTTATTTTCTGATTATAATGTCAGGTTTGAAATGTGTATCCTGCCAGAGCTGGTGTTAGACAGCGAGTATGAGCTAGGACCTAACAGAGACAGGAAAAGTATTTTTTGTTTATTTTGTTTACACTACATGGGGCTGGAGAGGATGAAGAGGCTACAACATAAATCTGCCAGGATGTTTGAAAAAAACACCCTATTGGGCAGGAAAAGTGAATCAAATCAAATCAAAAAATTCAATAGGCCAAATCGAATTGAATTGAAAAATTTTTACGTGACTCAGGCAGTACTAGTTCCCAGAGGGTCATGACTTTTCAGTTCAAGTCTCAGACGTAGCTGTTATTGTAGTGATTTTAAAAAAGTGAGTCATTCTCCAAAAAACGCTCATGCAAATGAGGTTAGCAGAGAGTAATGAAGTTTCGCTAAATTTGCATGTGCCCATCATTGGTGATAGCGATGGACACATGCGCAGAATAAACACACAACCCCCCCCAAGAAATTGAACAACTGAAGTCAAGCAACTCCTCCCCTCGACAGCAGGAGAGATGCCCACTCGCTCCTGCCACCAAGCAAGTCCCCCGAAACCTCTCTGGCAGTGGGAGAGATGCCCACTCCCTCCCACTGCCACACAACTCCCTCAACACCCCCCTCCCCCTTACCTTATTTACGATGGCTGGCCGGAAGGATGCTTACTCCCTCTGGCCAGCAGGCTTGCCTCTTTAAAATGACGGGCCTTCCCCTCCACATTGCATCCTGGGATGCACAAGGGAGGGGCTTGAGACTCATTAGCTCAGGTTGTTTAAAGCCCCTCCCTGTGTTGCTTCGTGGCAGGGGTGGACATCTCTCCCTCTGCCGGGGAGGGGTGTGTGTATCTAGTAGGGGGGGTCGCTTGACAACGGCGGTGGGAGGGAGTGGACATCTCTCCCGCTGCAGGGGGGAGGGGGTTTAGCAGTGTCAGATGATTGTGCAATGCGGCAGGAGAGAGTGGGCATCTCTCTTACCGATCTTTAATTTTTTAAAAAAATTATTATTATTATTATTTTAATGTGTATGTATGTGTGTGTGTATGTGTATATGTGTGTGTGTGTGGAGGGGGGGGGGGGGTCTGAGCTGTCAAATTTTACCTTCCTGTCAGTATCTAAGCCAATCAGCACTCAGGCACTAATCAGAAAATAAGGCAATGACAGCTCAGACCTGTCGGCAAATTTTGGCATGGATAAGGGTTTTGGTATTATGCTCAGAAAAGGAAGGTCAGATTTTGATAATATTATACAGGAAGAAGTGGCAAGTTTCAGTGATTTGTTGTATCTGGGCGGAGAAGGAGAGCGAGGAGTCAAAGATGACCCCATGACTGTGGGCATACAAGACAGGGAAGATGAGTGTGTTGCCCAAAGAGGTAGAGAACAGAGGAAGCAGGCAATGGGTTTAGATGGGAAGATGAGCAGCTCCATTTTAGCCATATTCAATTTTAAATGGCTGTGAGACATTCAGGCAGAAATGTCAGACATACAAGATGAGACGTGGGTCTGGGTTGCAGCAGAGATGTGTGGTGTGGAGAGGTAGATCTGGGAATCATCAGCATATAGGTGATACTAGAAACCATGGGAGATCAGCACTCTAAGTGAGCAGGTATAGATTGAGAAATGAAGTGGTCCCAGGATAAAGCCTTGAGGTACACCAATTGATAGCAGGATGGTGTGATGGGAGAGATAGGAAGAAAACCAAAAGAGAGCAGAACCCTGGAATCCCAGCATATCATGGAGCAGGTGATAATCAATAGTATCAAAGGCAGCAGATAGATTGAGAATGATGAGCATAGAGTAGAGGTCTTTGGATCTGGCCAGGAACAGGTCATTGGAAACATTAGTAAGGGCGGTTTCCATGGAATGCAGCATACAAAAACCTGACTAAAATGAATCAAGAATAGCTTGGGATGACAGGAAGTCCAGGCAATGGCGGTGAATGGTATGTTCAAGTAACTTGGGTAAGAAGGGAAGGATAGAGATGGGGCGATAGTTGGAAGGGCACGAGGGGTCTTGTGAGGGTTTTTTGAGGAGGGGCATGTTTGAAGGCATCAGGGACAGTCACAGTGGAGAGTGAAAAGTTGAGACTATGACATTTGGGAGAGATGACAGTGGGAGACATAGTGCTGAGTAGGTCAGTGGGATTTGGATCAGAGGAGAAGGTAGTGGGTTTAGAGGATGAGAGAAGATGTGCAGTTTCCTCTTCAGTGGTTACAGAGGAGGAGAGGGTGACAAATGTTGTGGGGAAATTAGCAGAAGGGGCGGATGGAGGGAGGAGAGGGGGGAGACAACCTGTTTGAGAGCTCAAGGTGAATCTTCTGGATCTTATTGTAGAAGATCTCTGCCATAGTCTGGGGAAAAATGGAAGGGGGGTAGGAGGTAAGGGTGCTTTGAGTAGGGAGTTTAGTGTGGTAACGAGACAGTGAGGGCTGGAACTAAGAAAGGTGGTTAAGTGGGTATAATATTCTTGTTTGGCAAGCAAGAAGGCAGGCTGGAATAATATCAGCATGAATTTGAAGTGTATGAAGTTAGCATCCACATGGGATTTGAGCCAGAGGTGTTTGGCAGAGTAGGCTCAGCAGTGCAGGTAGCAGATGCGGGGAATCAGCCAGGGTTGGGGTTTGGCACATCTAACAGGGCATGAAATTGGAGGTGCAAGGGTATCTAGAGCAGAGAGAATGATATTATAGGAGAGGACAGCTTTGTTCATAGTCTTGTGTGGTATAGTAGTTGAGGAGAGGGATGAGACAGTGATGGAGAGGGCTCCAGTGTCAATAGCCAAAAAGTTCCTGAATGCATTGGTGGCAATTAGCTGGGTTTTGGAGGTGGAGTGATGAATTGTGAATGTTAGCAGATGATGGTCAGAGAGGGGAAGGCTAGTATTGGAGAATTTAGTGGTCGAGTAGTTTGAGGAAAGGATTAGGTCCAGGCAGCGTCCATTTTAGTGTGTAGAGGTGATGGAGCAAAGCTGAAGATTGAATGAGGTTGTCAGAGCAAGGAACTGGGAAGCAAAGAAGTTGGAGGGGTCGTTGACACAGATATTGAAGTTGCCGAGGATGAAGGAAGGAGATGAGGGCTCAAGAAAGAAGGAGAACCAAGAGTCGAAGTTGGTGAGGAAGGAAGAGTATGATGACTGCTACTTGGAGAGGTTGGGGAGCGAATAGACGGTTGGAATGAACTTCAAAGGAGGGAAAGCACTGAGATTCAAGTTTCAAGTTTATTTAAAATTTCTTATACCGCCCAATCAGCTTTCTAGGCGGTGTACAAATTCATAAAAACATAAAACATACTTTAGCTTGTGATGGGAGAAGGGGTTGAAAATCTGCAAGAGGGTGAGAGTAGCAACCCAGTACCTCCTCCTTGACCAACCGGGTGAGGTGTGTGGGAGGAAAGATAGCCTCCATGACACAGGGCAGCAGATGAAGTAGAGTCATCAGGGCAGATCCAGGTGGAGGTGCGAGCAGGTGGAGATATCGAGAGATGAAGAGGTCATGGATGTAGGCAAGCTTGTTGGGAACGGAGCGGGCATTCCATACGGCACAAGAGAAGGACAGGGAGGAGGGGAAGAAAAGAAATAAGGTTGGTGATATTGAGCAGAAGTAGGGTGGATTGTAAGAGTAGGGTGGGAGGTCTGGGATTGATGTTCCCAGCAGAGAACAAGAGAAGGAGGAAAAACATACAGGGGAAGGTAGGGGCGACATCCTGCTACGACGTGGGTGAGGTGCATGTAGGGAGAGAAGGGATGACTGAATGAGGGGGAGAAAGTGTTGGATCTTTAGGGCAGAGAAGAGGGTGGTGGATAAGAGAAAGGAGGAGGCAATGTCCAGACTGTTCTTGCTATACACCACCTTTAGTGAATTTCTTCAAAAAGGTGGTACGCAAATCCGAATAAATAAATAGGTATATTTGTTCTTATTTACCAGCATGATCCCTAGCAGTAGTACTATGAGACTATTCTAGGGGGTCAAGAGACACCTTTCTGAGGCCATGAGCCAATGGGTAGGAACAATTAGGGGTTCCTTCTACAGGACTCCCTCCTGCTAGCTACGAGGATACCCCTTGGTAGGTGCTGGAGAGTTGAAGGGGGTTAAGATTTTAAGGTTTGGAGGGGAGGGTATTGGGGAGATGGGAGATAGTGGGTTTATTCCACCACTAGTCCCTTTAAAAGATAGAAAACCCCACACTTATGGGTCCTTTTACTAAGGTATGCTAGTGCGTCATAGCGCGCGCTAAATGCTACCGTGTGCTAATGCATCCTTTATATCCTATGGATACGTTGCCACGCGTTAGCATTTAGCACGCGCTAAGATGCACTAGCGTGCCTTAGTAAAAGGACCCCTAAGCATACTACCTTTGTGGTTTTGCAGCCTGAAACTTGCGATGCTCCTGGCTGAAGTGATGCAAAAAGAAATTTACCCTGCTAGTTATTACCGTGCAGTAATGAGGTGCAACAAATTAGTGTCTCCAACAGTACACTGAGCTGCGGTAAAAACACTTTATTGCGTTATTTTACCACAGCATAGGAACGGCCTCTTTTACTCAGAAACGAGTCTCCTTTTATTCTTTGCTTCAATATCTTTCACCACAATGTTCAGAATTACTACAGATGAATGAGCAAAGCTGAATACAGAATATTTTTTTTCTCTGTCGCAGTCAATGAGGAGTGAATTCAGCCTTCAGGTAATGAAGCCAGACAATGCTAGCTTCTGTCATGTTACTACAATAGCTTAGCACTATTAAAACACTGGACTCCTTTCAACTAGTAGATTCTGGCTAAGTGTTTCAAATGCTATGTGTATTAAGTGTGTTGAAGGTTTTTAACTAAATGCTCACTTCAAAATAAATATGTAATTAGGAGCATTTGAAGAAGACAAGTACATAGTGTTTTGGGCATTGTATGTACCCAAATGTCATCCCTGTACTTGAGTTATTAAAATAGCCCCCTAATGACATGTTCTTTCAAAATGGACATTCACTCATGTCGGTCACACAGTGCAATGATTACATTCCTTTGAGTTAGAATAAGACATAAAAATAATGTCCAGGTTTGATGAAATGGCTCAAATTCACAACGAGAATTCAACAGGGAAGAAGAAACGATAAATGAGTTAACAAAAAATCATCCCCAACCAGTGGCGCAGTAAGAGGGGGGGCAGGAATGGTGGATCGCCCCAGGCACCATCTTGGTAGGGGCACTGGCACCTCTCTGCCCCACAATGCCATGCTCACTTCTGCTCGCGACGGCCTGGCTCCACTCTGAAATCACTTCTGGGTCGCAGGGCCAGGAAGTGACATCAGAGGGAAAGTCAATGCCAGCACGAGCAATAGGCCAGAGAAGCTGCTCATGCTGGCGATGATTTAAAGAAGTAAGGGGGGAAGGGAAGGCACAAGTGTGGTGTAGGAAAGGAGAGAGGGGAGCGTGTAAGGAGTGGGGGAGAGGGTGGAGAGGAGGGTGTGGGGTGCACCACTGCCCCAGGTGCCTCCTACTCTCACTACACCACTGCCCCCAACATTAAAAAGAATCACTTATCCACAATTGAAAACACTGCAGTATATTACTGGAGATAAAAGGACCTCAGTGCTAAAACAGCAAAAAACAGACAACCCTAATTAACCTCAGGATGCCCATTTAACACATAACAGGTCCTTCATGAATTGTCCATTGGTTGGAAGCCTATGGCAGCTTGGAAAGATTGAGCTTACTACTGAAAAACTGCTTTTCTACAGATAAGTGTCCTTTTGGATATATTTGTGGTTGAGAATTTTTTCAACGGACAATTCATGAAGGACTATCGTGTTTTCTCGAAAATAAGACCTACCCCAAAAATATGCCCTACATGGTTTTCGGGGTAGGTCCTAATATAAGCCCTACCCCAAAAATAAGCCCTAGTCTCTGGATTCGCCAGCAGCAGTGTTTCCCCCCTCCCCTGCCTCCATCCCCGTCACGCAGCTGAACCCCCACTGACCCCTCCCATCTTTTCATCTCTCCCTCCCATCCGAACCCCGCCGACCCTCCGACCGCGAGACCTACAAAGAGCAACGTTGGCAGCACTCTAAACAGGTTGCTTCGTGGCATTCTACTGCCAGGGCATTCCCTCTGACACATCACTGATGAAGTCATCAGTAACGTGGCACATGGAAGGCCCCAGTGGGAGAAGGCCGCGAAGCAGCCTTTTTAGAATGCTGCCAATGCTGCTCTTTGCGGTCAGCTGGATTCAGATGGGAGGAAGAGATGGAAGGATGGGAGGATCAGAGGAGGTTCAGCTGTGCGGCGGGGGTGGCGGCAGGGGCTGTTCTAGGGTTCTGCTGCACGGAAAGAAGGGATAGAAGCTGGGCAAGGGTTCTGCTGCACGAGGGATAGGGATGGAAAGAGGGAGAGATAGAAAGATGCTGCAGAGGGACGGCATAAGGGGATGGGCGAGAGGGAAGGAAAGATGCTGCACAGGTGGGGGAGAGAAAAGAAAGAAGAAGAATTGGGATGGAGGAGAGGAAGGGAGAGATGATCATTATATGTGAAAAAAATAAGACCTACTCTGAAAATAAGAGTCATATTAATTTTGGGCCCAAAAAATGCACTAGGTCTTATTTTCAGGAAACACGGTATTTAGAAATTATTTAAAGATATAGTAAGCAATTTGAAGAGTTTTGGGTTGGTTTTTTTTAAGGATCTGTGATGTGTTAAATAGACACCCTGATGTGGATTAGAGTTGTCTGTTTGCTGCTATTTTAGCTCCAAGGTCCTTTTTTCTCCAGTAAGCTATTGCAGTATTTTCAAATGTGGATAAGCGATTATTTCCAAGGGAGTAGTTGTGTTCTGTGGGACTTTACACTGTTAGCTGTACTTTTAGAGAAATCATGGGTAAGTGCAAGGAGAAGGTGAAACTGATACTCCCAGTGTCTGTTAGTGAATTCCCAGTTATGGCAGAGCTCTGTCCTAAAATATCTGACCTAATTATCTGATTCATAATAAGAGTCTGTAGCTCCTGCCAGGTTAAGAGCTTCAGTGTTGCTGGAGGGTGGAATATATTTGAATCTCAATGATAATACAGCTTCCACTGCTTCTTCCAGTGGTTGTACCTCCTAACTGAGGTAGTAGAATAAGTTGGGGTGAATTAGCTCTTCTGGAAGACAGCAAGCTGGTTGTGGAGGAGCAAGGTCCCGTGGTAATGGAGACAGGAATGTGATGGAGGCGGGGGCCAATGAGGAACACTGAAAAGAGTAACCCAGTTGCGGGCATGAGTTCCAACTTGTCTTTTGAAGCAGTAGCTGCTGTCTTTCATCTAGTTAAAGGTTTTCCTATGGTTAAACCTGCCGTTAATTCTCCAGATAATATAAGAACATATGCATTGACTAACTGGGACAAACCGAAGGTCCATCAAACACAATACCCTAGTTCCAATGGTGGCCAATCCAGGTCACAAGTACCCAGCAAGATCTCAAAAGAATAAAACATAATTTATGCTGCTTATCTTAGAAATAAGCCACAGATTTTCCCATCTTAATAATAACTTATTGACTTTTCTTTTAGGAAAGTATCCAAACCTTTTTAAAACCCTGTTATTTCTTTTATTACCCTCTCTGGCAATGAGTAGGGTTTTTTAACCTGGGACCCATGAATCATGATAGGTTTTAGAGGATCTGATAAATTAATTGTGAAAAAAATTAAAAACTTTATTTTTACTAACCTCTAACTGAAATTTAGCTTTTTAGTCAATAATGAATGTAAGTAACAAAGTAATTTATTATTTATAGCCTCTAGATTCCAAAAATATTTGTTAATTTCAATGAATCTCTCTGTTAACAAAATTATTACACCCTAAAAAAGCAAAACACTCATAAGAACACAAAAACAGCCACAGTGGGTGAGACCAATGGTCCAGGTAGCCCACCATCCTGCATCCAATAGTGGCAATTCCCAAACAACAGCAATATTCCATGCTACTGATCCCAGGGCAAGTAGTGGCATCTCCCATATCTCTCCCAATAGCAGACTGTAGACTTTTCCTCCAGGAACCTGTCCAAACGTTTATTAAAGTCAGATATTCTAACAGCTGTTATCGCATCCTTGGCAATGAGTTCCATATTCTATAACCAGTACCCTACCAGCGCTAAGTTATGTCTAAAATGCTATTTAAAAGCAGCCTTAAAAAAGCATGGCTAACACCGGAAGTGACGTTAGACGCAGGTAGGCACCTCCAGGGGCACAATTCATGTCAAATCTAGGTGACAGAAATGTAGGTCCTGGCTTACATTGAAACCCCTGGCCTACATTTCTGGCACCTACTTTTGCCAGAGGCGCGATTCTCTAAATGGCGCCATCATGTGATTGACATGTGATCGTCCGCCGTCGATAACAGCGCTGTTTAGAGAATCCAGGCCTAAATGAAAAAATATTTTCTCCTATTTGTTTTAAAAGTATTTCCCTTTAACTTCATCGAGTGTCCCTAGTCTTTGTATTTTTTTGAAAAAGGGAAAATCAATTCACTTTTACCTGTTCTACAGATGAATGAAACCTCAATTTTGTGGAGACCTCAATTTTGCGGAGACCTCAATCATATCCCACCGCAGTCATCTCTTTTCCAAGCTTAAGAGCCTTAACCTCTTTAGCCTTTCCTCATACGATAGGCGTTCCATCCCCTTTATGTTTTTCGCGATTCTTCTTTAAACCTTTCCTAATTCTGCTGTATCTTTTTTGAGATATAGTGACCAGAACTGAATGCAGTTCTCAAGGTGAAATTGTACCATTGAACGATATAAAGAAATTATAATATTCTTGGTCTTATTTTCCATCACGCTCCTATTAATTCCTAGTGTTCTGTTTGCTTTTTTTGATTGCCACCGTACACAAGGCTTAGTAATAAGGGGGGGAGAGGTTAAGTGTATCGTCTACAATTACACCTAGATTTTTTTCTTGGGTGCTGAGTCCCAATGTGGACTCTAGCATATGTTAACTATGATTTGGATTATTCTTCCCAATGTGTATCACTTTTTATTTGTCCAATTTCATCTGCCATTTGGATAGCTAGTCTCCTATTTCCTAAGATTATCCTGCAATTTTCACAGTGTAGATATGTTTTAACAACTTTGAATAATTTTGAGTCGTCTGCAAATTAGGCCCCCTTTTATCAAGTTGCGCTAGAGGTTTTAAGTGCGGAATTTTATGAGTGTCGGAGTATTTACCATAACAAAATTCTCTAGCGCAGCTTGATAAAAAAAAAAAGAGGTGTGTGTGTGTATGTAAATCACCTCATTTAAAATTCCATATCATTTATATATACTATACAGATCCCTGAGGCACACCACTATTCACCCTCCTCCATTGAGAAAAATTGCCGTTTAACTAATTCCTAATCCACAACAGAAGATTGCCTTCTATCTCATAGCTTTCTAATTTTCTCAGCAGACAGTATTATTCTCTTTCAAAAAATACAAATTCCTTATCTGTTTGCTTTTATATTTTTTTTGCCATTTTAGTGGCAGTGCTGCTTTGCTTGTTTGCAGATCATCACCTCTTTCTGTTTGTCATATAATTATAATATATATTTATATTTTGATATTTTGATAAATGTATTTGAGCACAATTGATTTCCTTTGTTATTCTAAACTAAACTAAACTAAAGCTTGAATTTATAGACCGTGTCATCTTTATAAGAATAAAGCTCATCTCAGTTTACACAGTATGAAATGTTGGGGAAGAGACAGTTGAAAGGAAAAATTTACAGTTTGGTGAATAACCAAGTTTTTAAATGTTTATGGAAGATTTGAAGAGAGCCTAGTTCGCTCAGGTACACAGGGATAGTATTCCATAGTTCAGTTTACCAGTAGAAGCCTTTCAGAGATGGAAAAGATAATTTAAAATTTTGCATTGTTCTAACCAGTCCATATTTTTTGGAGCTCCAAGACAGAGAAATTAGTAGAGAACAGATGCCGAATAAGATTTTAAAGGTGATACAAGCACATTTAAAATGTATTCTGGGGAGTATTGGAAGCCAGTGTAGTTTAGCAAAGGAGAGGAGACACATGCTCAAATTTACCTTTGATAAAAATCCAATCTATATCTATATATTGTACTTCATGCATTTAAATACATTTTTGTGAAAATGGGTCTTTGGATTTCCCTAGACTTGATGGCACAAAAAGATCAAGAACCCCTGATCCAGAGTGCTTTATATGCTTAAGCGTTCTGTTTCTTCTTTGGCTATAATATCCACTAGAGACTCACAAAATGTTTCAAGTCAAATTGGAGCAGACTACCACCCGTATATTATTAGTACAAATGGGGCTGATTCAAACTAAGGGCCAGATGCTCAAAACTTAAGGGTGTCTTTAACGCAGTCGCTAAACCAGTTCCAGCCGGTTTAACATGCGTGAATTTTAGTGGCTGATTATCAAAACGGCTTACCGAGGTCTTTTCCGAGTTTTCTAGCAGTCTCCGATACTGCCATGCAAATGTAGTACAACAAGGTCATTAATATTAAAATGAGCACTCTGCGCGATTCTCTATAATTGCCGAGTGATTCCCTAACCTTGTTGCGCCACATTTGTGCCATCACAATTTGCCAACAGGTCTGAGCTGTCATAGCCTTACTTTCGGTTCAGTGCCTGAATGCTGACTGGCTCAGGCACTGACAGCAAAGTAAGGCTTGACAGTTCAGACCCCCCCACCTGCAAATTAAAATAAAATTTAAAAAACAAACAAACCCAAATTGAAAATCAGCAAGATAGATGCCCACTCTCTCCTCCATGTCGCACAATCACCCAATATGTTAACAGCACCCCCTGCTGCAGAAGGAGATGCCCACTTGCTCCCACCATCATCCAGCCTCCCCAACAACTCCAGCCATGCCCCCGACTCTACATCCCCATCCCCCACAGCGGGAGAGATGCCCACTCTCTCCAGCTGTCGCCCCTTCCCATCTCCTCCTGTGCCCCTGACTCTACATACACACACCCACGCAGAGGAAGAGATGCGCACTTTCTCCTGCCAACGCCCAACTCCCCGACAACTCCCCCTGTGCCCCTGCTGACTCCCCCTTACCTTATTCAGGAAGTCCGGCCAGAGGGATGCCTGCCTCTAACAAAATGGTGACCCACTGCGGTGTGTGTGTGTGTGTGTGTGTGTGTGTGTGTATGCAGAATCGTGTGCACGGGGGGAGTTGACAGGGGTTGGGCGATGGCAGGAGAGAGTGGGAATAGGAGAAAATATTTTTTCACTCAGAGAATAGTTAAGCTCTGGAACGCATTGACAGAGGTAAGAGCAGTTATTGTAGCTGGTTTTAAGAAAGGTTTGGACAATTTCCTGGAAGAAAACTCCATAGTCTGTTATTGAGAAAGACATGGGGGAAGCCATTGCTACTCTTTGGGTTTTGGCCTGGTACTAGGGATCTGGATTGGCCACTGTGAGAATGGGCTACTGTGCTTGATGGACCATTGGTCTGACCCAGGAAAGCTATTCTTATGTTCTTATGGCAAACGGTGAGTCACCCTGCCCCAGAGGTGGAGCACTGGGCTGCACACAGGTGCAGCACCGCTGCCAACACAACTGTCACTGCAACCTGGCCCAGATGCAGTGCTTGAGCCATTGTGGCAAGCTCTTCCTTGGCATGCACTGCACAGATGAGTGTCCGGCCGTTAGCCCCCACATGTAACCGTGGGAGAAACTGGGTGGGCCTGATCCTACTGTAGATTGGGCATGCAGGCCACCCATAGCTGTACTCCTGGAATGGGGTAAAATGGTTCTAATCAGCTGACAACATAGATCTCAAGGCTTTACTAGAGCAGTTTTGGGGGAGAAGACCAATCAAATTACTTTGCTTGTAACACCTGATACTACACAGTACATTGTATATTCATAGCAGGCAGATATTATTTATGGAACTCAAGGTTTGGGTTTTCCCTGATTTGTGTAAATTAAAAGGGGTCAGAGACATAAGAACATAAGAATAGCCTTACTGGGTCAGACCAATGATCCATCAAGCCCAGTAGCCCATTCTCATGGTGGCCAATCATGGTCCCTAGTACCTGGCCAAAACCCAAGGAGTAACAATATACCATGCTACCAAAATATCTTACTCATAGTTTGCGTCAAAGGCTTTTGTCCCTCAGTGCTCATTTATGCTACATTTTATTGCAAAAGATTTTTGACATTTGATAGTAGATTTGTCTTCTTGAGCCTTCATGACTGCAGTTTCTATTAGACTCCAAAACGCTGTTAGACTGTGACTTCTGATGCAGGGCCAGCCCAAAGATATTTGATACCCAAGGTGAACTTTAGCTGTGCACATCCTATCAAGGGGCAGTTCAAGGCCACCCCCCCATATTCAACATCTCCCCTTCCCTCCCCTACACTTTCACTGTTCAGCGCTGCTCTCTTCCACCCTCACCCCCCCCAATTGTCCAGCATCTCTCTCCTTCCTTACTTCTTTGTGATATCCAGCATCAGTCTCCTTCTCTAACCCCCCCCCACAATGTTCAGTATTTATTTCCTTTTCACCTCTCCCACCCATGGTGTCCAGTATCTCTCCCCTTCCCTATGTTCCTCCCTCCCTCGTGTCCAGAATCATCACCTCTACTCCCCATGACATCTCTCATTTCCTCCCCCCCCTTCAGAGGGTGTCCAATACTGCTGCCCGATTCACGATTCAAATCAGTTCACCGATTCACTTCGGGTGAATCGATTCGAATCAATTTAAAGTACAAAAAAATCGGCTTCCTGATTCGGGCCCTCCCCCCTCGCCCCCTTAAGCAGGAGCGGCAACGCAGCTCTTGCTGGCTAGCCGGCCGCTGCCACATCTTCTTTAGAGGCCAAGGAGGGAGGGTCAGTCGGGAAATGCTGCTGTCCGGCTTCTTCCCCTGGCGTCCGGTCCCCCCCTGGCGTCCGATTTCCCATTCTGGCGTCCGGCTTCCCCCTGGCCTCCCCGCACCGTTTACCTTATAGGTGAAGCCTGCAGAGCAGATCGTGGTACTAGCATCTTTGCAAACTGCTTCGAGGCTGCTTCCTCCGCAACGATCCTGCCTCTGATGTCAGATGAGGGGCGGGACTTCAGCAGAGGAAACAGCTCAAAGCAGTTTCCAAAGACGCTAGTTCCGCGATCTGCTCTGCAGGCTTCACCTATAAGGTAAACGGTGCGGGGAGGCCAGGGGAAACAAGGAGGCCTTCCCGGGGGAAGGGGGGGGTGAGGTGCGCAGTCCTTCGGGGTGGGACAGGCCTTGGGGGGTGCAGGCCTGCAGGTGGGTGCAGACCTTCAAGGGGGGGAACAGGCCTTCAAGGGGGGACAGGCAAGGGATGGTGGCATAGGCCTTCAGGGGGGACAGGCAGGCCTTCAGGGGGGACAAGTCTTTAAGGGGAAACAAGCCTTAAGGGGGGGCAGGCCTTCAAGGGGGGACAGGCCTTCAAGGGGGGACAGGCCTTCAAGGGGGGGGACAGGCCAGGGATGGTGTCATAGGCCTTCAGGGGGGACAAGCCTTTCAAGGGGGGGGGCAGGCCTTCAAAGGGGGGGACAGGCCTTCAGGGGTGGGGTGCAGGCCTTTGGGAGGGACAGACCTTCAGGGGAGGGGGGCCCTGGTGTAGAAGTACATGGAGGGAGGGAGGGAAGGGGGGTTTCAAAGAGACGTGCATATGTCGGACTTTGGGGGGGGGAAGAAATAATGGGTCTAAAAATAGAGGAGAGGGAGAGAGATGATGGACAATGGGATTTAGGGAGGGAAGGAACAGAAAGGGAGAGAAGTTGGACACAAGGGATGGTGTGGAGGGGGGATAGAGATACTGGATAGGAGGGTAGTTGTGAAAAGAAAGGGAAAGATGGTGGACTCTGGGGTGGTGGGGAAGGAGGGAGAGATGCTGGATGAAAAGGTAGTTAAGAAAAGGTGGATCTGTGGGATGGAGCCGAAAAAAAAGAAAGATGCCAGACCTCCAGGGGAGGGAAGAGAAACCGAAGGGGAGGACAGAGATGGCAGATGGATGGTTAGCACGGAGAAAGAAGAAAGAAGGAGACCCTGGCAAGCAAGTTATGGGAAGACAACCAGAGCCTGGGACCAACAAGATTTGAATAATGATCAGACAGCAAAAGGTAGAAAAACTAATTTTATTTTCTGTTTTGTGATTACAATATGTCAGATTTGAAACGTGTATCCTGCCAGAGCTGATGTTAGACCGCAAACGTGAGCTAGGATTTAACAGAGAGAGGAAAAGTCTTTTTTGTTTGTTTATTTTGCTTACACCACAGCGCCAGTGTGGTTAGAAGAAGGCAAAGGGGGTGAAGAGGCTATATAATAAGCCCACCAGGATGTTTGAAAAAAACACCCAATTGGGCAGGAAAATCGAATCGAATTGAAAAACCAATTCAATAGGCTGAATCGAATCGAATCAAAAAAATTTTTCCTGAATCAGGCAGCACTAGTGTTCAACAGCTTCCATCCTTTCTCTCCCATCTTCAGTACAGCACTAGCATTAATGGTTTATGGTTACTGCATGCTAGTACATGCACTGTTTACCACAATTGAGTAAATATGCCCCTAAATCATGATAAATATAATATAAAAGTCAAACTGGAAGTGGGTAATGGATTTCCCCTCATAAAAAATGATCAATGCATTCTTGCAAAATATAGATTTATTCAGTCCCTCTACAAAGGTGTAGACCTGACACAGAGAGTGTGGTGCAGTGGTTAAAGCTACAGCCTCAGAACCTTGAGGTTGTGGGTTCAAACGCACTCTGCTCCTTTTGACCCTGCGCAAGTCACTTAATCCCTCCATTTCCAGGTACATTAGATAGATTGTGAGTCCGCCAGGACAGACAGGGAAAAATGCTTGAGTACCTAAATAAATTCATGTAAACCGTTCTGAGCTCCCTTGGGAGAATGGTATAGAAAATTGAAGAAATAAATAAATAATGTGTTTCGGTGTACAATACACCTGTCTCAGGGGCCAAATGTACACTGAGCGCAGATAAAAACACATAGAAAATCTACACCATTCATAAAAAGGATGGAATTTGTAGAGCAACACTTACTCCTGGAGACAGCAAATGGACGGCACTTCTGAGTTTCTGAAGTAGAGACATAATGTGATTGCGAAGGGCTTCTCTTCTGATCCTAAAATATACATAATAAGTACCCTAGGTGCTGCTCCATTGCCAATGGAGCTTGCAGCTTCAGGGTTGCTGGAAGGGGAATTATCTCCTTACTCCTGAGTTTGGTATTATGAATTATGTGTAATAGAAAAAAAAAGGTAGGTATTATGCAAGATGTATGATCTCCCTTTTATGAATTTTCTTTTTTCATTTTGATGCTCCTGATTTGTAATTGGCTCATCCTTTAATGTGGACTCATAGTAATAGTACTCTTTAGCCTGTTTATTTCTTCTTTTTATTTCTCCTATTCTTAATTCCTGTATGCTTTTCTTGAGAAGCTTATATTGTATGTTAATTGAAATCATGTAAATAAATTAAAGCATTGCCATATGACCTGACATTACCCCAAGGGTGGGTCTGAGCTATCTACCGCAGATTACTTTTTTAAGTGCTGTTCTCAGCCCATCCTTGCCACAGTTGTCTGATGTGGTTGTGGTATAGGAAGTGCAATCATCAAGTTAAATATTCAATACATATTGTGGCAGGAGAAAATGAAAGAAAGATATCCCTTATTCATGTGAAAGCTAAATGAAGGTACATAAAAGAAAAACCAAGTAGGTCTCCTTAGTTAAAGAAGAATACACTGTTGAATATAGGACATAAGAGACATCAATTTATGAGGCTAAAATCTATTGCATGCTATGCTGAATCTTCATTTACTTTGATGTTGAGGCGAGAAAGAGAAAGTCACAGATTTTAAATGCATGACAAGTCTTTTCCTAGTGCAAAGCCCCTCCTGCATTTTCCTTAGCTAGTGCATTGAAAGGACGTATGATGATTTTGGTGATGTCATGTAATAGTATGGGGGTCATTTCGTGAAAGGCCACCTACTGTTAGACGCCAAAATTTAGGGGTCCTTTTAATAGTCTGTGTTATGTTCTAATATGCACTTAATACAGCTTAAAATAGTATACTGCAGGATACTATACTTTACAGGTCTTATATCCCACAATTTTTCTTCAAGGTTTCAATGCAGCTAACAAAAGACTTTGTACAGTGTTTAGTGGGAACCATGCCTGAGGCACAAGAGATCGATAGAGACATCTATATAATCCAGTCATATTATTTTATAAGGAAAATAGATATGTCATAAGTGTCTTTTGGAAGCGGAAGTATGAGGAGATCTGTTGTATATATGTTGGGAGTTTATTCCAAACATATGGAGCTTGGAATTTGAAATTGACTTGAACATTCTCTTTTGGCATTCTCTTAAGGGGTTGGGAAAGGTATCTCGAACTGTTGTGTTGATCTTGAGCTGAGGAAGGAGGGTGTGGCCTTGATGTTTGTGGTGAGCCCATAGGAGTTTTCACCATGTATGGCTTTGTGGATCATACAGATCATCTTGAACTTTGTTTCTTTATTGCTAGCTATTGTAGTTCTTTCAGTAGTGGAGTGGCTCGCTCTATTTTCCTGGCTCTGAGTACCGGTATTAGTCTGGCTGATATATTCTGAAGCGTCTGTAATTTTTTGAGTTCTCTTTCAGCAATTCCACTGTATCGAGATTTACAGTAGTCTAGATATGGCAGTAGTATTGTTTGACTGATTATCCTAAAGTTGTCTTGAGTTAGGACTGACCTGATTGTTTTCAGCTGTCTTAGTTTGAAGAATTTTCTCATTACTGCATTGATTTGGGGTTCATAGATTAGGGAGGAGACAAGAATTAGATAATGACACAGGGAAAAAATGTGTCCCCATCTCCGCCCCGTCCCTGCGAGCTCGGCTTCATCCCCATCCTGTCCCCGTGAGCTCAGTCCCCGTCCCCGCAAGCTCAGTCCCAATCCCGCCCCATCTACGCAAACTATCTGATCCCATCCGCACAAGTATAAAAAGAAACAATATTCTGTACAATTGTCATTTTATAAATCAAAGTTCTGGCTGCCCAACTTCACTCATAAGTAACAACAGTCCACAAAGATGTTTAATTGAGGACCAGTAAATCGGAGGAAACCACTCTTCGAATCCACCTTCGAGTTTCAAGGCCCCAAAATTTGGAACTGCCTCTCAACCTGCTTACGTCAGACCTCCTCCGACAGCTGCCGCGACCGACATCCACCTCGGGCCGCCGACAGCCACCGCGGCCTACATCCGCCTCGGGGGGGGGGGGGGGGAGAGTGTTTCACGCGCATGCGCACTCCTATCTGTGGTGCCCTACACCGCACGGAAAACGGAACACGCGATGGGAGTGCGCATGCGCGGCTTAGGCTTTTATTATATTAGATATTTGTATATCCACTCTTCATATTATTTGTATTTTCTCATGTTCAATAAAAATGATTTATTATTAAAAAAAAATAAAAAATACTGGCATACACTTACACACGCATGCGCACGGCACTAGAATGACACTTGATGCATGTACTATAGCAGCGCATGTTTATCCACTACTATCTAGCTAAGAATTCTTAAGCACCAGTCCAACCTCATGTTCAACTTCTTTAAATTAATCCCCTTACTTTCTTACTCCTGCTGCTCCATTATATCTATCTCTTTGCTTACACCCTATGCTGTCTATTAAAATGTTTTACCACGTATTGTGTCGACATTGTAATGTGGCCTACTATGCCATACTTTGTCATTTACTGCTGTAAACTGTTAATTGCTTATGTTTGACTTATTCTTGTTGTACATCGCCTTGAGTGAATTCCTTCAAAAAGGCAGTACATAAATCCTAACAAATAATCAATATATGTGCATATATGCCTACATGGTATCCAAGTGCTATTCTGAAAAACACCCACTTGACAGCATGCATTTGCAAAAGGATGAACACAGGAGTGGACATGAATTAGACCTAAACGTACGAGCAAACCTTACAGAATAATGTAATATGTGCAAATCTGTTGCACTTAGGTGCTAACACCTACATCAATGTGCCGCAAACTTTTTGAAATTGCGGCATACTAAACGCGGGGCTGTGGATGGAGGGTATCCAGAAATGCATGGATGTTGAAGCGATTACATCACACGCATGCCCTCCAGTCGCGGCCCTGAGCCTGCAATTACCACTGGTTGGGGAGGGTGGGGTGCTTGAGAAGGAGAGGCACCGGCGAAGAGGAGAGGGGCTGGCTGCTTACAAGACGTGCCTCTTGTGGCGAAGGGCACGTCCTGTAGGCAACCTGCCAGCACCTCTCCTCCTTGCCAACGTCTCACGGCACACAATCTGCAATACACTGACCTACATCAACTCTAAGACTGAAGTAAGAACTCTTCCTAAATGTTAGGCATGGTAATACCCGTTAGGCTAGTAATCTATAAAGGACATTACGCGCCTACCTTCCTTAATAGGGTAGGCTCCTACCAGGCACACTGTTACAGAACTGCCTGAATAAATGTTCCAAATACGAGACAGTGACTGTGCCTGAGTACTTGTTGATTAACTTTCATTTGAGCCATCTTATAATTGATTATTTTTTCTTAACAATAACAACTGAAGTCACAAGTAGTTCAGTCACTGAGTCAGCAAAAAGTTACTACTAAGAGGTCCAAAGGGTTATCAGATTGCCCCCCCAAGCAGCATAGCTTAAGAGGGTTGCTTCCTCATATTACCCGAACAGCACCTCTAATAAATATTCTTATTATATTTTTTATACATTTTATATTTTTGTTGATATTAATTCTCTATTTCTCTTCATTTTAAATGCTATTCCCTTTTATATACTTAAATGTACTTAGCTTTCAGCCATTATATTCAGATCCCCTCAGCCGCCAATGCGTTTCGGTCTCTTTTTCAAGGTGAGTGGGAAAGCTATTTACCGTATTTTCTTGCATATAACGCGCGCGTTATCCGTGGTTTTTACAAACCGCGCATACCCTTGCGTGTTATACGCGTGAGCGCGTTGTACAAAATTTTTTTTACATAGTTCCCCCCCCCCCGACGCCCGATTCATCACCCGGAAGGAGCGCTCGCACTCCCACCCCTAAGGATCGCTCGCACCCCCACCCGAAGGACCGCTCACACCCCCACAGCCTCCCCCCCTCCCCCATGGAGAAGCTGTCTACCTTGTTTCCGGATGCCAGCCCAGCTGCTACCTCTGCCGGCGGTCCTGCCCCTTCTCAGAGCCCTGTGCTGCGCTGCTTCCTCTTCAGGCGGTCCCGCCCTTTCTCTGATGTCAGAGAAAGGGCGGGACCGCCGGAAGAAAAAGCAGTGCAGCAGGGCTCAGAGAAGGGGGCGGGACCGCCGGCAGAGGAAACAGCTGGGCTCGCTGGCATCTGGAAACAAGGTAGACAGCTTCTCCATGGGGGAGGGGGGGGAGGCTGTGGGGGTGCGAGCGGTCCTTCGGGTGGGGGTGCGAGCGGTCCTTCGGGGTGGGAGTGCGAGCGGTCCTTCGGGGTGGGAGTGCGAGCGGTCCTTCAGGGTGGGGGTGCGGGTGCGTGCGAGCGCTCCTTCAGGGTGGGGGTGCGAGCGGTCCTGCGGGGGGGGGACATCAGGCTTTCAGGCTAGGGACAGGACTTCAAGGGGGAAAGGAGAGTCGGGGCGGGCGAAAAGAGAGTCGGGGTCTCCAGAGGAGAGTCGGGGCGGGCGAAAGGAGAGTCGGGCAGCATGCGCGGTATACGGGTATGCGCGGTATATAAAAATTTCTGTACATAAATGTGTGTTTTTCGTGCGCTATACCCGTGTGCGCATTTTACACGGGTGCGCGTTATCTATGTGAAAATACGGTAATCGGATCTCACATTATCCAGCCGTCAGCTGGTCAGCTTAGTAGTAACTTTTTGCTGACTCAGTGACTGAACTGCTTGTGACTTCAGGTGTGCCTGAGTACGACAGAACACAGGTCAGGCATTTTTGCATTCTTCTATAAGTATTCTGAAGATCACTGAAGGTGTCTGAGGTGCCCAAACCAGGGCCTAGAAGAAGAGAAGAGAAGAAAATCCAGAAGAACTAGTGATTCTTACGGTCTTTGACTTTATCTTTTATTTCCATTTATTACCCTGTTGTTAGATTGTATTGTATATACTCAATTTTAAGGATCACCCATAATTTGGTGGACACGTACATAACATGTATGCCATTATTGTAATCTTTAATGCCTGTAATTGGCACATAAATGTTAATACCTACTTTATTCCCTTGATGCCTCCCCTTTTCTTCAGATCTTTTGAATGTTTGATTTGGAAGTTTTCCATTTATTTGTTTTACCCTGAGGTTCGGCTTCCCCCATTCCTGCACTTTTACTGTACCAGCTATTTTTCCCGTTTCCCCTTTCATGAGTCTTAGGCCCTCTTATACCCAAGCGCGTTAAGCGTTTTAGCGTAGATGTAGCATGCGCTAAAACAATACGTGCGCTAACCTCTAACGCGTCCATAGGATAACTTGCGTGTGTTAGCATTTAGCGCATGTTTAGCGTGCGCTATTATTTAGCACGTGCTAAAAAAACTTAGCGCACCTTTGTAAAAGAGGGGGTTAGTTCCCCTTTCTTTCATATAATGCCTCTGGGAATACCCTCACCCCTTTAGCAAGACTCCCTCTACATAATCTCACAGACGTGCCACCATTTCCACTTACTGCTGCACCATAAAAGGATTCTTTACTTAATGCAAGCTTTAGAGCACAGTTCTTCAACCGCCGGTCTGCGGACCGGTGCCAGTCCGCAGAAAATTTCTGCCGGTCCGCGCAGGGCCGGCGAGATGGACGCCATTAAATTTCCTGCCCCGGTGTTCGCAGAAATCTTCTGTTCCTCCCAGCCTCCGGCGATCAAGACAGGCTGCCGACGTCGGGCATTCTCTCTGTGAATCTCGCCTATGCTGAAACAGGAAGTTGAAACAAAATAGGCGGGACTCAGAGAGGGAATGCCAGACGTTGGCAGCCTGTCTTGATCGCTGTTCTTGCCGAGTCGCCGGGGAAGGTGCAGGTAGAAGGGAGATGGTCAGCGTGCGTGGTGGGGGGGCATCAGCATGTGGATTGGGGCCATCAGCAGCGTCTGTGCTGAGAGTCTGCCCACGTGCAGAATGCGGCGGGTAGGATGCCTCCAGCTCGTCTTGGGCGGCAGGGCCTGCGGTGCAAAGCTGTTTTTGCCGGCTTGGGGAGGGGGTTGCGAATGTGCAGGGCACAGCAGGAATAAGATCATGGGGAGCCTTCAACAGTGGCTGTCTTCTCTCCTAGCAGCTCTGTACTTACCAGGGCAGTGATTCACTTTGGCAACTTCCCCTTTCCTCAGAGGCGCAACGGACACAAGGCTGCCTAAGGAAATCACTACTGCAGGCAAGTACTGAGAGCTGCTGGAAGGAGAGGAAGCCACTGTTGGAGGCTGGGAAGCTGCTGGATAAAGGGAGAGTTGCTATTGCACCTGGAGCGGGGTAGAAAGAGAGATGCTGCTGGGAGGGGAAGAGGGAAAGGGATGGGAAGAGAGCTACTGTTGGATAGGGGGAAGAAGGGAAGGGAGATGGAAAAAAGGAAGGAAACAGCTGGCAGGGAGATTAGAGGAGGGAAAGGGGAGAGACAGGAATGAGAAAGTAGAGAGAGATTGATGCTGGAAAGCGGGTCAGCAGAGAAATGAGAGAGGGATAAAGATGCTAGATCTGGTGTAGGAGAGATAAAAATGAAGAAAGCAGTGAAGCTGGAATGAATGATGTAAAAAGGAGAGGAGGCACAGGCTGGATGGAAAGGGGAGAGGGGCATAGAAAGAAGTCGGATACATTTAGAAGGGGGAGAGGCCAGACAGTGGATGGAACGGGCAGACGCTGGAAGGAAGAGTGGAAAGAAGATGAAAGCAGAGACCACAAAAGGTAGAAAAAAATCATTTTATTTCTATTTTGTCATTACAATATATCAGATTTGAAATATATATCCTGCTAGAGACATAACTGGGGACTGCAAAGCCTAACATTATTCCTATCATGTGTGACTGCAGTATTCTGTTAACATGATATTTCTGTGTAGCATTCTGTAATAATTTGGCTTGTTCAGTTTTCTTGATAGTAGAGGAGAGGAGGGGAGACAGGGGTTTTGTTGGTCCTTGCTCTGAATATTTATATTTATAAAATGACAATTGTACAGAATATTGTTTCTTTTTATACTTTAATAAAATACGTTCAATATAAAATCATAACTGAGGCTTGTGCAGATGGGATCAGATGGTTTGTGGGGACCAAGCTTGCGGTGACGGTGCAAAAATGTGTTTTTTTATTTCGGTCTTAGTAGTTTGCCGGTCCACAAAATAATTCTTTTATTTCTGCCGGTCCATGGGTGTAAAAAGGTTGAAGAACACTGCTTTAGAGCACATACTTTCAGAGTGATTGCAATATCACCCATATTAAACCTTTGTGGTATTTCTTGCCTGAAGCTCAAAGTATTCTATTCCATGAGAAACTCTCCACTGATATTATCTAAGCACAGGATCCAAAGAAAAAAGTTTGAAGAATATTGATATTCTTAGTGGTCTCTAACAAAACATTCCATAACAGGACTGTGGTAGGAAATGAATTACAAAAAACTGGATTGTATTTTTTGGTTTTTTTTTTTAATTTACTCGTACTGGACAATTCATGTAAAGTTCAGCTGCTGTCCTGTTACAGAGGTGCACAGAAAAAAATTTGCTAATTTTTGGGCAATATTCAGGCTATTTCCCCAACCACTCTGATTGTAGCCATGCAAAGGTAATATAATCAAATCTCACCCCCTTTTCTCATCTCCTTTCCTTAACACTCATTAGAATTTTTTATTTTTATTTTTTTAACAAATGTTAATTACCTTAATGCACTTTTAATTGATCTAGCATACACTAAGGGACTACAAAATGGGCTTAGCGTATCCTTATATGGGACTTTCCCACAAGCTTAGGAGGTGAACAGTAGCCCAGTGGTAGAACTGCTGCCTCAGCACCCTGAGGTTGTGGGATCAAATCCCAGCACTGCTTCTTGTGACCCTGGGCAAGTCACTTAGGGCTCCTCTTACAAAGCTGCGATAGAGGTTTTTTACTGCAGGCTGGTGGGGTAAATGCTTCAACCCTGATAAGAATTCTATGAGCACTGGAGCATTCACCTCGTTGGCCCACAGTATAAACCTCTTCCGCGGCTTTGTAAAAGCCAGCATTAATCCTCCTTTTCCCCTAGGTATAAAATAAGTGAATGTATACATGTAAATCAGTTTGACTGTATAACCACAAAAAGGCAGTATGTAAGCATAAGTCCTATCCCCTTAGCCCATTTCTACCATGGCCATCAAAAAGAGCTTATGTTTATTTTTGGCCATGCGTTAGTGTTAACATAAGTATGCAGCCATTTAAAAATGTTTAGGTGGCACTACGGGCTCCCGTGTGCATACATGTCTACATGGTATCCAAGTGCTATTCTGCAAACACCCACTGAATGTCTACGTCCTGCCCAGAATGTCCAACCTCAGACTTAGACGTCCTATCGAAAATGCCCCTCTACATCTTCAAATGATTTACTTTTGTGTACACCGGGATGGTTATACTGTCTTTTCATATCGGTAAATGTTTTCTAGCTCCTACATTTCTTCAGTGTATCTCCCAAGAAAGGTGGCCAGCAGCTTTAATTTTGATGTGGCTTTAAAATTCTTCTTTCCTTGCCTTTTTCCTTTTTCTTTTCTTCTCCCTCTTTCCCCACCTATTCCTATCCCTTCCCTCTTTTTCCCAGTTTAACTCCTCCTCTCCACCTTCCCGCCTTCTCACCTTCCTGAATTAGTTTGCTTGCTTATAATTCACTTCTTATTCACTTATTGTTAATCATTCATTTTTGTCATATCAAGTTTCTCTCAGCTGAAAATATCATTTATGTGGCTGACAGGCAAATTTTTCCTGCTGTGATAAGAGTGAACCAGATTCAGAAAGATCTTTTCACTTCTTGGTATAGTATAACTTTCTAAGTTTGTTTTCACTGATGTATATACTGTATATATATTTTAAAAGGGGATTTCAATTGAAGTAAGATGTATCTTCCCTTTTTCGGATAGGCCTTTTTCAATAAAAACTTTTTGTAGAATTTGCTTGAGACTTATATACACTTCCCCCTCCCCATTCGCGGTTTCCCTACTCGCGATTTCACATAATCGCGATTTTTTATTTTTTTTGGGGGGGGAGGAGGGAAAAAACCCATATTTTTGTCTTCCCCCCGGCATCATGGCCTTACCTGGTGGTCTAGCTGGTTTTCAGGGCAGGAACGATCTTCCTACGCTCCTGCCCCATGCAGATAGCCATTAGGAAATGGCTGTAGGGAGAGACTACGGGAACTAGGTCAGACTAGGTCAGAGCCGGATATTCGCGTTTTTTTGCCATTCGTGGTCCGGCTCTGCCCCTATCCCCCACGAATAACGAGGGAGAAGTGTACCACCTTTTATGTAGTTTTACAACCATACTCAAAGCGTCTTTACACACAAGTACTTCAAGTATGTTCCCTATCTGTCCCAGTAGGCCAGGGGTAGGCAATTCCGGTCCTCGAGAGCCGGAGCCAGGTCAGGTTTCCAGGATATCCACAATAAATATGCATGAGATAGATTTGCATCTCAAGGAGGCAGTGCATGCAAATCCATCTCATACATATTCATGGTGGAGATCCTGAAAACCTGACCTAGCTCCGGCTCTCGAGGACCGGAATTGCCTACCCCTGCAGTAGGCTCACAATCTATCTAATGTACCTGGAGCAGTAGAGAATTATGCGACTTGCTCAGGGTCACAAGGAGCAGCACTGGGGTTTGAACCCACAACCTCAGAGTGCTGAGGCTGTAGCTCTAACCATGGCACCACACTATTTTTATGTATTTTGTTATCGTTTGTGTTGGCCTGGCTTTTTTCGTTAGATTTACCCTTTATAGTTGAAACTGGCTACCAAAAGTGTCATTGATCATCATTGTGTATCTTATAGTCGTTTTTATCAGATTGAATGAACTCTCGTTTTATGTATTAATGAATTCTGTTTTATATGTTAATGATGTAATGCAGTTTATTGAGTTATTTCAACAGAGATCTGCTCTACTATTGTATAGAGACCTACTACTTTTTTGGTTTTTGTGTTCCTTGCAGTAGGCTTGCTTCTCTTTTCTTGCAAGTTACAAAAATTCAGACTGGTAGCGGCAAATGGCGTCAACAGCTGTGGCAAGGGACAGATTGTCAGATAGAAGGCATTGAAAGGAGAATTACAGATGAACCAGTATACTGAAACTGGCAGCAGAAGCCCCTAATCTAGGAATGAAAGAGCCAGTATAAGGCTTGACTCAGTATACCATCACAATTAACATTTTTTTAGTGAGTGTAAGTGGTGGTTTTCCCTTCAGAATAAGTGTGGTATAAACACAGTGATTTGTGACATGTCTGTATGTGCACAGCACACATAGATCAACTCAAAGCCTTCCCAGGCTGCCTGCAGACTCCTTCTCTCCTATGTCTTCGCCTGCTTTTCCTCTTCAGCTTCTGCTCTATCTCTGTAAACAAATAATCTTCACCTGTGGATCCTACCAATAACCTGGTGAACATATTCCTCTGTCACTAAAATCCTCTTTTGCTCTTTGGCCATAATCAGGATTTTTTTTTTACTCATGCTGGGGGATTCAGATTCCACCCTCTTTTTTTTATTATTGGCTCCTGTTCTGTCTGCAGCAGCTTATCTCTCTGGCCACAGCTTCTGTCTCTTGACTGCTCTCATATAGCATTAGGCAAAAAGAGGCACCACAAAGCCAGACGTCTTTTGGCTTTTTAATCATTGTCAGTCTAGGGTCCCTAACTGGCTATTTTCAGCTGTGTAGCAAACTGGGAGAGCACCTGCAGAGGTAACTCTGGCATGCAAGTTTAACTAAGGGAGCTACCACTGACTTGTAGGTTTAACTCACAGGGAATTTGATCTGGGTTCTAGATCAAGACCAGTAAAACTGGGAGGCCATTAGCACTAAAATCTATTCATTTCCCACTTTCCCCTTCCCAATAAGTCGGTCCAGGCCAGATGTTGCTCTGAATAAAGGATTTACTGAAAACTTAAGGGAGTTGATGACAAAAATCAAATATGGCCGAGTAGAAAACACAGTTGCTTAGGTTACGTTTGGACTGTCCCCTTCTAAGTCCTTTTCCAGAATACCTTGTAGAGCTGGTATGAACTCAGATGTGATCACTAGTGCAGTGCTTTGTTGTTGCTTGACCCGTCCTTGCACAAATCCAGGGGACCTCTGCTGTGTCCTCTCCTTGTCTTCCAGGATCTATGGCTCCCCACTGCTCTTCAGTGTTCCAGTGTGTCAGATATCCTTAGTTTCTTTTCTATGCCTTCACTCCTCTGCTAGCAATGATACAATAACTTGGCCAGTCAAAGACTCCTTCCCTCTTCTTCTTGGTACAATGGCCAGGGGAGCTAAATACAAAGATTACAGTAGAGATGGGGTTTTATAGCAGTCCCAGTTCCCCTCCAAATGGAGTCTCCTCCCACCATTACCTCACTGGTCACGACAGTCCTCCCCTTGTTCTGGAAACTGCAAGGGTATGAATGAATCAAAATACACTTTAGTAGAGCTACTAGAGGTCTGCAGTATAAGCAAGGCAGAACTTTCGAGTCTTCTACAGCGGTATTACAGCTATCCAGTTGATGAAGTAAAAGAAGATGCTCTACATTCTGGGATAACTACCCCTATGATCTTTGTGGAAAGGAATAGCCCAGTGCCTCTCAAATTGTGTGCCAAAGCACAGTAGTATGCTCCGAAGAGATTCGGGGTGTGCCACAAGAGATTCCAGAATTTTACTTTAACTTTAAAAATTCCCTTCATAAGTATACACTAGAATAGATGACATGTATGTCGCAAACGCAAGAGTCTGTCAATGTCATGAGTGTCTGTGGGCCAGACAAGCATCATTCTTTGACGTGATTAGTCCTTGAAAACTAATGGCAAGTAATTTTATTTTTTATGCAGTAGTTATCCTATCATGAGCAACAAAGCAATCAAATCTTTACCACCATTTGGATCGTCTTATGTTTGCGAACTTGGATTTACAGTTTTGACAGAAATTAAATCGGGAAAAAGATAACAACTGCAGATGGTGGATGATGAAATGCGTGTTTGCCTGTTGATTATCATGCTGCGTTTTGTATTAATTTGCACTCAAAAGCAAGCACATCATTGCATTGATTATCAAATCTAATTTAGTTTCATTGTTGTTACAATTACCCATATATAGCTTAAAGAACTTTAAATAACTATCAAATTTAAGTTTTTGTTGGTTTTGCAATTTTATAATTTCAATTATAATGTGCCACAGAAAACATTTGCTCTGTTTAGTGTGCCAGAGCTAAAAAAGTTTGAGAGACACTGGTATATCCAATTCAGAGGGTAGCTACTCAGTTATCTGAGGAACACAGTCATTTGAGGATTAGAATGTTTAACATTTTATTTCTATGATTTCATCTTCCTGCAAAGTTAACCTTTAAGTTCCTCTGTGGCATTATCAGGTAACATCTATTTTCTTTTAAGTGATACGCCCTCAAAATTCTGTTTACTGACAACTTTGCACTTCTGTGAAAATATAAAAGTGATGTTTCCAATATATTCAGTTTCAGGAACAAACGCAGCAACATGAAAATTTGTGATTTAACCACATATCCAGCTCAACCTGATCCCAAACAGGTTCATCACATGCATTTTTCTTGTGGGAAAATGTCTGAAAACTTTTCCCCTGAAAGCATAATTTACATTTTTCCACAGGGCAAGAATGTTTTTGGCCTCTTCCCATTCCTAAACAAATACATATGTGAGATTTCCACCTGCACAAACACGCATAGCAAAGTAAAGTGAGGAGTGAGCAAAATACATATGTTCTCAGAAAAAGTGCAGTTAAACAACACACAGTGCCTTACCCATTTAAGCTGTTATGCATGCACGAGGTTTCAATAAAGCATGGATGTTCAATTTTGCTACAGTACCTAACATAGCTTCATAAATATAAGAGAACCTAAACTAAACTAAACCTTAAGGGGTTCATAATAAAAAAAAAACCACATCTAAAAAGTGTCCTAAATGGCTACTTGGACGATCAAAAAGCCTGATTGTCCAAGTACCCATAACCAAAGCTGGTTTTTAGACGTATCTAAAAACAGCTTAGGCCTTTCCCCTGCTTCTAAACGCACAGAGAGAAAAGAGGCGTGTTTAGAGGAGGGGAAAGGGCGGGCAGTGGGCGGGAGGTGGGTCGACCTACACCTAGGCGTACAACAGGTATAACCAAAACCATAGGCAGGTTGCCTAGTCGGCACTTAGACCTTTTTGACTTAGACGAAGTCAAACCAGGTCTAAGTGCTGAAAAAGGGGCCGCTGAGCTGATTGTGGTTGCTGCGATCAGTTCAGCAGCACCAGCAACCTGCCTACCCCTCCACCGCAAGCATCGCGACAGGAGAGATGCCTCATCTCCCCTACCGCAATGCCATCACTCCTCTACCCGAACTGCCGCGACCCACAGCAGGAGAGATGCCCTATCTCTCCTGCCACGGGTCGCGGCAGTTCGGGTAGAGGAGTGATGGCATCGCAGTAGGTGAGATGAGGTATCTCTCCTGCCGCGATGCATCACCCCCCCAAACACACACAACATCGGGGCAAGAGGGAGCTCAAGCCCTCTTGCCCCGGTGATCGTGCCCCCCCCCTGCCGAGTACGAGCAGGCCAGGAGGGAGCCCAAGCCCTCCTGGCCCCGGCGAACCCCCCTCCGACAGCAACAGGCCAGGAGAGAGCCCAAGCTCTCCTGGCCACGGCAACCCCCCCTCTGACAGCAACGGGCCAGGAGAGAGCCTAAGCTCTCGTGGCCCTGGCGACCCCCCTCCGACAGCAACAGACCAGGAGGGAGCCCAAGCCCTCCTGGCCCCGGCGACCCCCCACCCCCAACTACAATATGGGCAGGAGGCATCCCAGGCCCTCCTGCCCTCGACACAACCCCCCTCCCCCCAACGACCCCCCCCAGATCCCCTGATTGGCCACCCCCACCGACACGCGACCCCCCCGGTCCATGCCCAACCCAGCCCATGTGCCTAAGGCCCCGCCCACAGGAGGGGCCTAAGGGTCCCAGGCCTATTCTGATTGGCTCAGGCACCTCAGGCCCCACCTGTGGGTGGGTTTTTTCTGCCGCCTGGGCCAATCCGGCCCCATTCTGGACCCGGCTGGCCTGCCAGACGGGCGGCTTGGCACCTGTCCATCTGGCCAACGTAAAAGGTACGGGGAAGGGGGGTGGGGGGGTCATGGGGTCGGCCGGGGGGTCGTGGGTCGGCGGGGGGGGGTTGCGGGTCAGCGGGGGGGCCAATCAGGGGTTCTGGGGGGCGGTTGTTGGGGGGAGGGGGGTTGTGTTGAGGGCAGGAGGGCCTGGGATCCCTCCTGCCCGTATTGTAGTGGGGGTGGGGGGTAGGTGGTTGCTGGGGCCAGGAGGGCTTGGGCTCCCTCCTGGCCCGTTGCTGTTGGAGGGGGCGGTCGCCGGGGCCAGGAGAGCTTGGGCTCTCTCCTGGTCCGTTGCTGTCGGAGGGGGGGGTCGCCGGGGCCAAGAGGGCTTGGGCTCCCTCCTGGCCTGCTTGTACTCAGCAGGGGGGGGGCATGATTGCTGGGGCAAGAGGGCTTGAGCTCCCTCTTGCCCTTATGCCGTCGTGGGGGTTGCGGTTCAACGGGGCAAGAGGGCTTGGGCTCCCTCTTGCCCCAATGTTGTCCGGGGGGGGGGGGGATCGCAGTTCGACATGGCAGGAGGACTTGGGCACCCTCCTGCCTGGATCGTTGGGGGGGGGAGGGGATTCTGTAACCGGAGTTGTTTTTGACAGACACCAGTTACAGAATCCAGCTTTTAGGCGAAGGACTGGCTCCTCCTTCGCCTAAAAGCCCTTCTGTTGGACGTTTGTGGCTTAGGCGTTTTTTTGATTCATTATGGCCAAAAAGTGTAGACTTCGTGGGGGTGTACTTCTAGACATAGTGGTGATCTGGGTATCTAGTAGAGGCAGGCCATAATCAAAACAAGGACGTTTGTTTTGGTTATGGACACTTTCCCTGATTCTGCTTTGAACGTTTAAGGACTTAGGCCAAAAAGGGAATTAGACGTTTTTTTTGATTATGCCCCTCTATGCTTATAGTTCGCATCATCTCTATAAGAATCGAGCTCAACAGGGTTTACAATAAAATTAATAAAGGAAAGAAAAATAAACAGCGAAATTCATAGGGAATAGCGATAAAAGAGGTTTTACAGTTTTGAAAACAACCAAGTTTTCAGATGTTTACGAAATATTTGAAAAGAGCTCAAATCCCGCAATTGTAAAGGGAAATTATTCCATAGATCAGTTATTTTGAAACATAAAGATTTCCCCAATTTACCAATGAACATAAGAACATAAGAATTGCCGCTGCTGGATCAGACCAGCGGTCCATTGTGCCCAGCAGTCTGCTCACGCGGCAGCCCCCAGGTCAAAGACCAGTGCTCTAAATGAGTCCAGCCTCACCTGCGTACGCTCCAGTTTAGCAGGAACTTGTCCAACTTTGTCTTGAATCCCTGGAGGCTGTTTTCCCCTATAACAGACTCCAGACGAGCATTCCAGTTTTCTACCACTCTCTGGGTGAAGAAGAACTTCCTTACTTTTGTACGGAATCTATCCCCTTTTAACTTCAGAGAGTGTCCTCTCGTTCTCCCTACCTTGGAGAGGGTGAACAATCTGTCTTTATTTGCTAAGTCTATTCCCTTCAGTATTGTTAATGTTTCGATCATGTCCCTTCTCAGTCTCCTTTTTTCAAGGGAGAAAAGGCCGTTTCTCTAATCTCTCACTGTACGGCAACTCCTCCAGCCCCTTAACCATTTTAGTCGCTCTTCTCTGGACCCTTTCAAGTAGTACCGTGTCCTTCTTCATGTATGGCGACCAGTGCTGGACGCAGTACTTCAGGTGAGGACGCACCATAGCCCGGTATAGCAGCATGATTAACCTTCTCGGATCTGTTTGTGATCCCCTTCTTAATCATTCCTAGCATTCTGTTTGCCCTTTTCGCCGCCGCCATGCATTGCGTGGATGGCTTCATCGACTTGTCGATCAGAACTCCCAAGTCTCTTTCCTGGAAAGTCTCTCCAAGTACCGCAACGGACATCCTGTATTGGTGGATGAGATTTTTGTTACCGACATGCATCACTTTACACTTATCCATGTTGAACCTCATTTGCTATGTCGATGCCCATTTCTCGAGCTTGATTATGTCATGTTGCAGATCTTTGCAATCCCCCTGTATCTTCACTACTCTGAATAACTTTGCATTGTCTGCAAATTTAATCATCTCACTCATTGTACCAATATCCAGATCGTTTATAGAGATGTTGAAGAGCATGGGTCCAAGCACCGAGCCCTGCGGCACCCCACTGGTGACGTTCTTCCAGTCCGAGTATTGTCCATTTACCCCCCACTCTCTGTTTCCTATGCTCCAGCCAGTTTTTAATCCACATGAGTATTTCACCCTCGATTCCATGGCTTACAGTGAGGGGAAAGATAATTTGTGTGACAGCAGATAAAGACCATATGATCTATCCAATTTGCCCATTCTTATACTATCTCTTCCTCCCTTACTGATTCTCTGTGTATTTCCAAACCTTTTTTGAATCTAGATACAGTCCTCATCTTGCCCATCTCTGCTAATTTAAAACCTCTAAGTTTGAGAGAGCGCTACACCATTGCTGTGCTGGTTCCACTGGCTTCTGGTTGAGGCATGCTCGGTTTTCAAATTTTGCTGCTTTGTTTTTTTCATCTTGTATGGCCAAGCACCACCTTATACGATGCGGCTTATAAATATATTTAACAAAATCTACAATACCATCTCTAGACACCACCTGTCTTTTCAGAATCCTTCTCCTTTGTGAGTAATATACAAAATGGAATTCTCTTTAAGTTTTTCATACTAGTCATGCTCTCCAATTACAAAGCACCAGATGGCGATCCTACTCCCATTTCATACCAAGCTAGTGGAATCAACTGCCCCCATAAATCAGATCCCTTGAAGGACTCCGAAATTTCAGGAAAGCAATAAAGACTTATCTCTTCACCTAAACTCTTGCCTATTACCATATGAGATAAATAAAATAAATTTATAATGGAACCAGTCTTTCTGTATTGGTTGAATTAGGATGAACATCTTATACTGTACGTCTGTCAAATTATAGACCGTCTTGAGGAAAATGAGATATGGATATTGAAACTAGCTACTCTGTACATATATAGAGGTTGGGTTATGGTTCACACATTGAATTGTAAGGATGTCATATGATAATGTAAGTACATCAAATGGTATTGTAAGTAGGTCAAATTGTAACCCATCTTGACTGCACATTATGTATGCTCACCTGTAATCTGTTCTGAGCTTGTTGGGGAGATGCAAAAAACAAAAGGTGAATTAAATACTAAGGACAATTTTAACCACAGGTTACATATCGCTAACAGCAGATCAGCAATTTCATGTTTGAGATTTTTCAGTACTCTGAGGTGTATACTATCCAGACCAAGTGATTTATCACTCTTTAACTTGTCAACTTGGCTTAGAACATCTTCCATGTGCACCGAAATTTCTTCCAGTTCCTCTGCATCATCATCCTTGAAAACCATTTCTGTAAAGACTGAAGCAAAGAATTCATTCAGTCTCTACACTATGGGATTGTCCTCCCTCATTGCCCCTTTTACTCTTGATCATAGCAGTTCCATGGATTTTCTCACAGGCTTTCAGTTTCTGATGTACCAGAAAAAGTTGTTAGTGTGAGTTCTTGCCTCTATGGCAAAATTCTCTTCATACAGTAGAATCCCGATTATCCTGCACAGTGTTCTCCCCAGGGCCTTTTAGCCGGGCGCTCCGCCCGCCTAATTTAGATGACCGCCTGGCTGTCATCTATCAGGAATCCCGCAGCTGCTGCCGCTCAACGTACAAAAATCCCCCCAAAAAACTACCTCTCACCGGCTTGGAGACGCGAACTCATGCTTCGGGGCTCTAAGGTGTGCCGGGCCCCGGGCAGGAGACTGGTCAACGACGGATGGAAGCTTACAACTTGCTGCCGGGTCCTGCCTACTTTCTGTTTCCGTGAAGGCAGGACCCAGCAACGAGGAAGGCCTGAAGCAAGTTGTAAGCTTCCCTCCATTGCTGACCTATGGAGGGAAGCTTACGATTTGCCTAGCGACTTTGCTGACGGATGTGTAAGCTGGGAGGGAAGGGGCAGCTGGGCAGGACTGATGCTGTCAATGCTCATCTCTCCGCCCTTGTTCTCGTTGTGCAGCCGGTGGCAGAAACAGTGTAGAGCTAGAGCTGGCCGTGGACTGGGAGCGGGTGTTGCTGGCTCAGCGGCGGCAGTTGCATGTGCTTTTCACACGCTACAGCGACAAGCTGACGGTGCAAGGCTTGCGGCAGCTCCTGCGCAGCATCGGTTTGGGGCAAGTCAAGTGGCTACGGGGAAAGAGGAGGAGGAAGATGCCCGGCACCGGGGCTGGCACCACGGCGGCCATGGCTCTGGCTGCCCGGCTCCTGTTGCCCACCGCAGCTTGGCTCTGGCAGCGCCCACAAGCTCCGAACTGCTAACCAGACACAACTATCCCAAGGCTGTTATTGCCGGAGCCCCAGGAGGTGAGACGCCCAGTGCCACTGTGACTAAACTGATTCATTATTTGCCTGTGACTTTCTGGTATTTAGGATTAACTCTTTCCATTCAACCCTTGACTTTAAACACACACAAGTCTGGAAGTCTAAGCACATTTATTTATTTATTTATGTTTACAGGTATTGGGGAACATAAAACATAGTGAAAGCTACTTGCGACCGATGATAGGACAAAAGCGCGCGAGACTTTGGCGCGCCCACATTTCAGCACAGCCAAATCGGCGCAAGACCCCAGCGCGTCGCCTAAAAAGTTATTTTTAAAGAGCTCTGATGGGGGTGTGTGGGGGGGGGGAACCTCCCCACTTTACTTCATACTTTTCGTGCTGCTGTTGCCCTAAAAAATTGGGAAAAAGTTAAGTTTACTCTATAATGGAGGGCTCCAACCCCACAACTCCCCCCAATGGCAGCGCAAACAGTATGAAGTAAACTGGGGGGGGGGGGTTCCCCACTCACACCCCGTGTCGGAGCTCTTTAAAAGTAACTTTTTAGGTGGCGTGCTGGAGTCTTGTGCTGATTTGTCTGCACTGAAATGTCAGCGCGCTAAAGTCCCGCGCATTAATGACTATGAACCGTTGCGACCTTGCCCCCCCCACCCCCCCAAAAAAAAGATTCTGCAGTGGGAGGGTCGTAACTGGTGTTATTTAATAGAGCAGGGACTGGATGCTTGAAGACTGTGATTAATTTTTAACTGCCCAATGTGAGCTGTAAACACTATATAGGCGATATGAGGTTTTAAGGCATTATGGTCTTAGATATGCTGATTTGTATAGTTTATCTGTAGTAGGTTGGTACAACATGGATAAGGATGCCTGGCGTAGACAAATGCATTAGACTATGACATCTGTGTTTTGAATGGTGTACAAAGTTGTAACGTGGAAGGATGGGCTGTTGAGGGAGATAGAGGAAAAACTGAAAACCCTGAGCACGTTTCTTGAAGGATGTGTTTTGCTGGGTTTTTTTCTGAGTACCATGTGTGCATCTTTCTGTTCTGCTGCACTTGAATGAACATGTTTTCTCCTTAATATCCTTTGACTTATTCAAGGAAGGCATTGTTTTCTTAGTATGGTAGTCCTGGAGTTATTGATGCAGTTGTAGTGCTGTAGAGAAACACTTTTCTAGATTATACATCTTATTGTTTGGGGGTGTATTGGAGGAGGCTTTTCCTTGCTTTTAAAGTTGGACTTATAAATGTATTCTGCATTATTATTATTTTTGTATTAATAGGATTTTTATAATTTTGACATTGGGGAGGAGTATTTTAATGGTTGTACAGTAGGGTTGTGTGTACATGAAAAATGAATGGAAGAAATTGCATTACAATTAGTACTATTATAATGGGAGTGGGGTCAGGGATGGAGCTTGGACTGAGGTACTCATTTGATATTTGTTAGACTTAGGGGGGTACTTGGCTTGAAGAAGTTGAGAAACATTGGTCTCTAGGTGACTAGTATGGAGTTCATTTAGTAAGGGTCCCATGGCAAATGCACCAAAGTCCATTCAATTCCTATGGGCTTCAGTGCATTTGCTGTGGCAGAATTGCTATCGCAGCTTTGTATAAGGAGCCCTAAGGCAGGAACTACTGTCTCTGTGCTGTGTCTTAAAACACAGATTGCCGGGGATGCAAAGCATTAACTGATTCAACATGAGTTTGAAGTTGGTTGAATACCACTCTCTCAAGTACGGTAGTTTTGAAAGAAATGGAAGGTTTGATACTGGCCAGTAGTTATTCGGAATAAGAGGATCTGCATTACTTTTTTTCAAGGGTGGCTTAAATGCTACTGGAACACTGCCTAAGTGTCAAACCTTAAAAAAGAAAGTCATAGTGAGCATTGGAAAATAATTAATAACAATTAACAAATAAAAATAGTGCACACTTAGTGATCTTTTTACTAAGGCGTGCTAGCTGTTTTAGCACACACTAAACGCTAATGCATCCATAAACTATAATGGACACGTTAGCGTTTAGTGTGTGTTAAAATGGCTAGCAAGCCTTAGTAAAAGGACCTTTTCATTTTCCCCACCACCAAATTTCCCCATCCCGCCCCACCCGGCTACATTTTATGCCACTCAGCTGGAAAAAATTTCTGGGGCGAACACTGCTACACTCAAGCAACCAGCACTCTTACCCAACTGGCAAAAAAAAATTGTCCTCCATCTAGTCCCTGAAGCAGCAGCGGTCCTGACCCCCAACAACCCACCATCACTTCCTCCAGCCCCTGAATAAGCAGCGGCTGTGGTCCTAATCAGACAAACCCCTCTGTTCCTCCCTACAGCACCCAAAGCAGCAGCAGCAGTCCTGACCCGCCAAACCCCCTCCCTCCTTCAATTACATAAAGCAGCAGCTGCAATGGTGTCAGTGGTCCTGACCCAACCCCCCTCCCTCCCTCTAGCCTGGAAGCAGTAGCCACAATGATCCTGACCCACCAACGCCCCTCCCTCACTTACCTGAAGCAGCAGCAGCAGCAGCAGTGGTCCTGACCCACCAAAGGTGTCCACCACCTTCTGAGTGAAGAAGTACTTCTGAGCATTTGTCTTGAATCTGTCTCCTTTCAGTTTTTCTGAGTGCCCTCTTGTTTTTGATGTCCCTGCTAGCCTGAAGAATCTGTCCCTCTCTACCTTCTCTATACCTTTCATGATTTTATATGTCTCAATCATGTCCCCTCTAAGTCTCCGCTTTTCCAGGCTAAAGAGTCCCCTCTTCAATTTAATCTGCTCTATCATTGTGATATCATTTGCACCTTTTTCCTGCTAGCCATTCCTCTCCCTATACACCCAAGTACTCTGGGTTTTGCTGTTGCATTTTCTCCCTTTTTGGCTACCTTAAGATAATCAGATATAACTGTCCCCAGGTCTTTTGTGCAGGGTCACTTGGGTTTTTGCAGCCCAAATGCATGGCCCTGCATATTTTAAGCATTACATCACAGCTCTAAATTCTAGACTATTCTTTACGTTTTGTTAGATTCCTCTTCATGTTATATACACCATCCAAGTTATCTATCCGATTTCAGATTTTGCTATCATCCTCAAAAAGGAAAAAATACCAGCTCATCCTTCTCCTATATCCAGGGCTGCTTTAACCACTTATGGGGCCATTTTAGATGGGTTATAGAGATTGCAATTGGGACATGCTCAATTCAGGCAGTATTTTACAAAAGGCTCCACTGAACTGAGTATTGCTGGCATATGCAGTAGGAGCAACCATACATACACATAGCTACCATATTTAGGCACCTACAGGAGAGGTAGGATCAGCAAATGACTAGCATATTAAACTGCTCCAAGGCCCCAACAGCTATTTTCTTTCTGGCATTCTCTCCCCCAAGATATTCAGCTTGCTGGTCTGCACAGAGAGGGTGGCTTCTACCATTGACCAGCCCCCAGCTTTTTGGTAGTTTTAATGGTAGATTTACCCCAGGCTGCATACACATTAAATGATAACAGAACACAATACTTTGTTCACACATGCAAAACATAGAGAGGTCAGGTCCCATAAATGGCAAGGTAGATCAGGATGGGCTGGAGTGTGCTTTGACGGCAACTCCAAAAATTGGAATGTAGGGTCAGTGCTAGGCAGATGTTTGCAGTCTGAGCTCTGGGTCAGCTGGAATCTTAGGCCTGACTCCTAGTGCATTCTGGGATGCACTGGGAGTGGCCTAAGATTCTGATTGGGCAGCTCCCTTAGGCCACACACCCCCTTCAGGTCCTCTGCTCAACCGTCTCTCTGCCCTTCAATTCATTCAAAATGCTGTTGCATGACTCATATTCTGCGAGAGCCACCATGCTTAAATTATTCCTCTTCTCAAGTCACTTAAGTAGAGACCCATCCATTTCCGAATACAGTTCAAAATCCTCTTACTGACTTACAAGTGCATTCATTCTGTAGCCCCCTCAATATCTCTCCTCACTTATCTTCCCCTTTGCTCCCCCCCTGAAATCCGTTCATCGGGTAATAAGTCCCTGTTATATGTAACTTTCTCCTCCAGTCCAACTCCAGACTCCTTCCTTCTTTCTTGCCATGACATATGCCTGGAACAGGCTGCCAGAGTCAATACATCATGCTCCGGTACTAGCAGTGCTCACATCCAAGCTAAAAGCCTACATTTTTGAAGCTGCTTTCAACTGCTAGCTTCCACTCACTGTCAGATACCTATACCCATTGTATTTTTCCTTCTAATAGAAACTCCCCAACCCTGAGATGCCCTGTCTTTCTGTCCAAATTAGATTGTAAGCTCTTCTGAGCAGGGGCCATCTATTGAATATTAAATGTGCAGTGCTGTATACACATTTAAGCACTATAGAAATGAGAAATAGTAGTAGTAAGCAGGCTCGGGATGACCTGGATCCATCCACTTTTGCCTCAGGCCCATCCAGCAGCCAGACACACCTTTCTGTAGTTAGCAGGGATCCCCAAGTCCTACCAGCTGCAGAAATGTAGAGTTCATCTAGTTGAACATCAACCCTCTAAGCTCTGTTCAGTAGGCACATGTCTAAGTGAGGGGGGAAAGTATAGCATGCACCACTATAATGTTCAGACCGTCTCCATCTTGGTGCTGTCACATGCACAGAACATACAGTATACTAGACATTGTATCAGTGGTATAGCAGGGGAAGGAGGTGTCTGGGGCAGCGGTGCCTCCCTCCTCCCTGCCACGTGCCCCCTCTCACATGCCTCTTAAAGATCTGGGAGGGGGCATGTGGCGGGGAGGACCATTGGTGAGCAGCATCTGCTACCTGCTGCTTGTGCCAGCCTCAGTTCTCCCCCTGATGTCACTTCCTGGTCCCTCGAGCAGAAGGTGACATTGGAAGGAGAGCCGAGGCTGGCACAAACAGCAGGTAGGAGATGCTGCTCGCTGCCGATGAGGATTTGAAAAGGTGGGTGGACAGAGAGGTGCCAGTGCCCCTGCCAAGATGGCGTCCAGGATGGTCCCCACCTCCACCCCCTCGCTATATCACTGTGTTGCGTGCTCCCTGCCACATTTAGGTGCCCACAGTTATAACAGGTCTATGGCTGGGAAACTGATGCTGGTTACGCTACAAGGGAATTTGGGTGACCAGATACTGTTCTATAATAGGGTCTCTTCATGCAGCACCAGAACAGCTAAAAGGGGGCAACCAATTTCAAAATTGCTGCCTAGGTGCTCTCAGAAGTTCTTATTAACATACATCATTAAATACATCACAGTGTTTTTGCTTACATTGACTACTGTATGCTTTATTTTTTCTCAAGAATTAATAATTGACTTCCTAGCCCGGGGGTCGGCAACCCGCGGCTCCAGAGCCGCATGCGGCTCTTTTTCACCTTTGCCGCGGCTCCGGTAGTGTGGACGCCCCCTGGCCCACGGGTCTCCCACGGGGATGAAAACAGCCTACCTAAATTCTGGCGATGCAGGCATGCAGCTTACAAGTCCGGCGTCGCGGCGGGAAATAGCCATGCTGAGCAGTGAGCTCAGCACGTACACAGATGAAAGCCTTGCTTGCTGATTGGTCCGGCGGCCCCGCAGTGTTAGATTTGTTTTATAATGGTTTTGCGGCTCCAAGTTTTTTTTCTTTTCGAAAACGGGTCCAAGTGGCTCTTTATGTCTTAAAGGTTGCAGACCCCTGTCCTAGCCTATACTTTTCTCTCTGACCACATACATAATCACTTGGGTACTGCTAGGACCCTTCTATATTTATGAATAGCCTTGGAACTGAAGTACTATCAGTGTGAAAATGGATATTCTCTGGTCAACCATTAGCAGGGAGTCTCCATGTCAGAGCAAGATTTGGAACAAAGAGATGCTGTCAATCACCGCATGCTCTCAATGAATCTGGATCTAATGACTAAGGTCTGACGCAAGACTAAAAAACATGGTATTTTCTCATGATTTATTCAGTAGATTTATCTCTCTGTGTGCTTATTTCCAAGTACGTGCAGCGGGACTGTGCAGTGCTTGCCAGGACAGAACTGGAGAATGCAGTACTTTAGGTCTAATCCTGTCTTAATTAACCAGGAACTGTTTCAGCTACATGCTTGCAAAACTAAGCATTAATATATTGTAATGAATAATTTAGACAAACTGAGTTTAAGTATTTCATTTCTTTCTCCAAACCATCCATTTTAGGATAGCAGTTGTTATGAATGTTGAGTGTCTTCTGGGATGTTTTATTAAGGGCCAAAAAGAACTAAGCTAAATTAATTTAGACTCAGCTTTTAAGACCAGCACTTGTTTTGAACAGAAGTCCATGATAGCTATTCAAAGTTTTTCAATTAGTGAAGACCATTAAATATATACAGTGCTAACCAATAGTTCTAAGCATGTAGGGAGTAATTCTATAAGGAACCACATAAATATCGCGGAATTAGAAAAGATACAGAGAATGGCAACAAAAATGATCAAAGGGATGGGATGACTTCCCTATGAGGAAAGGCTAAAGCGGCTAAGACTCTTCATTATTTCTGCATCAAAGATATACGGATAAAGTTGAGGTTACTCAGATATTGTATGAATATGTGTTATATATATTATAATTGGGGGTCATGCTATATTATGTGGCTATGCCCTGCCCTTTCCTAAATGACCCTAATAGAAGGCAATTCATCATAGGCTGTGAAGGCTCAAATACATATGTTGTCTCTATGTACTCCAGTGCCCCAGCCGGAAGGCGCCCGGATGCGATGACGATATGATGACTTCACACGCATGCATGACATCATCGCGTTGATGTCCGCGCATGCATGAAGGCCCATTTGGCAATGATCCGCTTCGGCGGAGGGATCTGGGAGGTGCGGAGAGAGGAGGAGAGATGCCGGACAGAAGGAGAGTCATCTGCACTGGCTAACTTCCTACAGGACGTGCCTCTCGACGTGAGGACGTGAGGCATTCAGCTAGTGTGGACGATTCTCCTCCTCACCAGTGTGTCATGGAACACCTGAAATCTAAGGAGTCACACTGCTGTGCTGCGACATACAGTTCGCGATACACTGATGTACCCTTATAACAGAATCTCATCAAATGTTCCTGTACAAAGCTATAGCTGTTCCGAGGCTGGGTGTAAGTTTGTGCATGTATGAGCCAGTTGGATCATGTGCACATATAAAATGTTGATTGTACCTTTGGTCTGCCCATTTTATATATATGACAATGCTTACACATATACTCCCGGATTCTATAAATAGTGCCCAGATTTGGGCATGATGCCAAGATGTGCATGAAACTTAATTGGCTAATGAGCTGTTAACTATCAATAACTGGATGCTAAAGATCAATTACTGACATTAATTGGTACCAATAAGGATCTGCACATGAATCTGGCTGCGCGCTATTCTATAATGCTGGGTACTTAAATCCCATAGCACGCAACCCACAAGGAGGCACGGTCATGGGAAGGACTTGGGCGTTTCATGAGCATTCCAAAAAGTGGCACGCAGTGTTATAGAATCATGGGTCTCCATGCCCAACTTGGGTGGCAGGATTTATACCAGGTTTCAGCAGGCCTCCAGAGTTGGGCATTGAAACTGGCACTAAACGCTATTCTTAAAAGAGAATGCACCACTATAATGTTCAAACCTTCTCCGCCTTCACTTTCTTTACTTCTGCCACTTCAGGTTATTGAGGCCAGCAGCGTGCCTGATTTTAAGGCCAAATGGGATAGACACGTGGGATCTATTCACAGAGAAAGGTAGGAGAGGGTCATTGGGGTGGGCCCTTATCTGCCGTCTATTTCTATGTTTCTATGTTTCTATGGGTGTCAGAATCTTAAATCCAACCGCATTGATTGATCTTGACATGGGTACAAATTGAAAAAAAAAATCCCACATATATATACACACACACACACACATGTAGTTTTCTCCTTCAGTCACGTTATGCCTTTGTAAAGACCTATATTTAGTGAAACGATATTTACCCACCCCACATAAGGCAATCTTTAAACAAAGCATGACATCTAGCTGCCTAATTGTGTTTAAATGCTTACTTCCCATTACACGACCTTAGCCAAGGCAAGAAGATTAAACTAACTGTTGAAAAATGTTAAATAAAGTTGATATAGCAACACCTGATAAATCTGTGGCATCATCAGAGGCTGCCAACATATGACTTAATCTAACACTGCACATGGAACTTCCTAGCTTAAAGGGCCAGTTCTCTTGTAGGCAATTACAGTAGCTCCATTAACTTCAATGAAGCTGTCCAGTTCCTAATAGGAAATTCAACAGTGCACTGCCATTGAACAACTATGCCCTTCATGACTGCAAGGGGGCTCCTGAATCAGTTATGTTTCTATAATGCTGGTTTTTAATATGGAGGTAACAATGCACACAAAAGGATGAGCAGTTTACACTAACTGTGTCTTTAATAAAGTGACGCAGTCGACAAACATAACACAGTGCACAAAGCAGCATCACTATCACACAGTCACTCTTCAGAGTGCTATACAGAGTTATCTGACCCCCTCTGAATAAGGAATTCAGTCAATTTAACCAATCCAGATTATTCACAGTTGGTAGAAAACTACTCCTAACAAAAAATTGTTAGCATTTTGGATTTCAATAGGAGTGCCAGTTTTTTTCAAAATGCATTTTGAGCCTTACAGGATGAAAACCTGGATGGGCTATAGTCAGAGCTAGCTGTTTCAGTGGTGCCACATGAAATATAGTGGCTCAGTGCTTCTCCCCACCCCTCAGAGCGATGCCCTAGTTCAAGCCCCATTGAGCCAATAAACTGACATTACGTCCACCCTGATAGAAACAAAGCCTGTGACTCTAACAACCAGGGGGAAAAACTCATTACAAAGAAAAAACTACAAAAGAAAGAAATACAGAAAACATCTATAGGATTTTTTTTTTGTATTATCTCTTGGAGACCGTATTGTATTAAAATATGAAAATGTATACCTGTTTAACAGTATATCACCTTCTTTTATCTCTCAAACGCTCTTTATAGCCATCTTTTTCTCTTTTCCCCAGCAGCCACTGTCTCTACCTCTTCTCCCATAGTTCTTTCTCCACTTCCACAGCATTTACTATCCTATCTTTCTTCCATCTTAACCCCAGCATCCATCTCCGAGCCCCTCCATCTTCATCTTCCCCTGTATATGCCCATATTTCTTCCTCCTCCTCTCCCAATAATATCTGTCCTTCTCCTCCTCCTCCCATCACCAGTGCCCTCCTCTCATCCCCTGTTAAGCTCATCTCCAAGTCCTAGTTCCCATCTCCCACAAGCTGCCATGTTAGATTTGATTGACCGATTTGGGAAATTTTCTGGATATAAAATAAATTGGAGTAAATTGGAGGTTCTTTCACTAAATGTACATTGTCCAAGAGGATTATTTGATTCATTCCTCTTCCTTTGGAAGGAAGAGGGTATAAAATATTTAGGTATTTGGATACAAAAAAACATTGGAAGAGATGATGAAAGTAAATGAAAAATCTTTATTGCTGAAAGTTACAGAAATATGTGAGCAATGGAACTCTTTACATCTTTCTTGGTGGGGGAGAGTTCAAACAGTCAAGATAATGATTTTGCCTGTGGTTTGCTACCAAATGGGTATGTTGCCAGTTTATTTTCAGGGGTCCTTTTATAAGAAATTAAATAGCATTCTTACCAAATTTATTTGGCTAGGTAAAACTGCGAGAATTGCTTTAGTATCTTTACAAAAAACAATGGCGGCGGGTGGGATAAATTTTCCTAGTTTTATAGGTACCATCAAGCCTATATAATGCATTAAGGTATGTATTGGATCCTCCCCGAGCTCATGGAACATCTCCCTGATTGGTTATATTTAGAGTGGCAACTTATGTCCCCATTACGACTGTCTCATGTGTTGAGTATCAAATTACCTAGATATGTTAAGGACAATAGTATTTTATTGGACACATGGAAAACTTTGAAATTTATTAATAAATTAACAGATATTCCAATAGAGAAATCTACTTTTTAATCCTTATGGCTAAACAACAAGATTCAAATAGGCAGATCTGGGATCTTCTGGAAGCATTGGATGCAGGCAGATATGCATACATTAGATGATGTTATATCTAATGGGAAACTGCTTGATTTTTTACGACTGCAACAATCATTCGGTATTTCAAAGTCTCAAAATTATAGGTGGTTGTAGTTGAAGCAGGCCATTCAGAGTGGGTTCCCTGATTGGCGAAACTTAAAAACTCATTATAGCTTTCAGATCCTATGCTTCCAGACAGATTTTATAGGACATCAGGCTGCCCAGTGGTATAAATTAATTTCTGAATTCTTGAATAAAAAACCAAAATCTAGTCTTAGAGACATTTGGAGCATTGCGATAAAGCAGTATATTTCTACGTCTCAATGGCCACAAACTTGGACTTGGAGGATGAGGTGTATAGCATCAGCATCTATGAGACAAACATGTTTTTTTTGTTGCAAAGGATTTTTTGGACCCCAGTTCGTTTACAAAAGATAGACAGTTCTAAATCTAATAGATGCTGGCATTGTCATCTTGATATAGGGACTTTGGATCATCTGTTATTCTATTGTCCTTTGATACTTAATTTTTGGAAGTCAATATGGTGTCAAATTAATGTTGTACTTGCGTCATCAATCCCATTAACTTATGAAGTCATAATATGTGGAACACTATTACATGTTAAACCCCCTATGGATCATTATAAATGCCGGCTTTTCTTAATTATGGCGGGAATAGCCATGCAGATGATAACACGCAATTGGAAGAACTTTCCTTTCTGGTGGGCGAACTTATGTTCCAGCTACAAATATGAAAAAACGAATGGGGCATAGTAATGTATTTAACTTGGTGTGGGGCCCATTGGTATCTTTTATTGCTTCTATATAGTTGTCATTTCTCTTTAATTTTTGTCTGATTTCCTTATACATCCAAGGTGGGAAGGAGGGGGGTAGGAATGTATTACTACTTGAAATAAGAGTGGGTTATTGGAAGGATAATTGCATTTATATTATTGATTAAGTAAAGGGGGTGGGGAAAAGATTACTTTCAAATATCTGTAAGTTCAAAGTGCTTTTCTTGATTTGTTATACGTTCAGATTCATACGTATTGCACTGTTACTACTTGAAAATCAATAAAGATTTATAAATAAAAGGTTAAAAAAAAAATTTGTCACTGTCCCCGTCCCCATGGATAACCGCAGGAAACCATCCCATATTATTCTTTAGTGTCTATCCCTGCAGTTTTCTACAGGGAGTGTATTTAATGAGACTAAGGGGGCCTCCTAATCTTTTGATGGAAATTGAACCTATTCCTGCTAATAAGAGCTAATCACAAATTAAATACTGAAATGGAATTAATTCTGTTGGTTCCTCAATCTCAATTTTCTTCCACAGTATTCTAAAATATTGAAAATATTTCAAAATATGTCTCTTTTGCATTTTCATTAATGATTCTGTGGTGTGGTTACACTGCACTCAGCTTCCATTAGAACACATTTCTAGAGGTAAACTATAAACTAAACAAGAGCAAAATTCACTAGGCAAATGGAAGCAGTTCCGAGACCCTTCTCCTGCAAACTCAGGTCTTTTACATGAAAGTGTATAAAGCACTAACAATCAGACCAATATTCATTCTTACATGCAATGCCTTGCAAAAGTCTTCATACCCTTGTACTTTTCACATTCTGATGTGTTAAAATACAATTCAAGATGCAGTACAGTAGGAGTTTGCTCCATTGATCTACAAAACATGTTCTACGCTTTCATGGTGAAAGTACAATTCTTACCTACTTTGAATATTTCTACAAGAAACTTAGAAGTCTTAGGGCTCCTTTTATGAAGGCGTGTTAGGGCCTTAACGCACGGAATAGTGTGCGCGCTAGCCGCTACCTCCTCCTTTTGAGCAGGTGGTAGATTTTCGGCCAGCGCACGCTATAGCTTGCGCTAATCTGGTGCCTGCGCTAAAACGCGTAGCGCACCTTCGTAAAAGGAGCCCTTAATTTTGTAAGTTTTTACATGTTTTGTATAGCACAAACAAATGACTGCTTTTCCAAAAATTGCCTTAGCAAGCCCCATAATAAGTTAAAGAGAGCCCACATGTGTCTAGTCACAGCAATTGAGCTGATTTGAATTCTTCTAGATGAAGAATCCAGCTGCTTCTCTTGTATGAAGTAAATTTGAAGCAAAGATCTAAACTTGCTAATCATAAGGTTCCTTAAAAGTGCAGATTGAGGGAAGGCTGAAAGAAAATTTTAATGTGCTTGAATCTCCCTTGGAGTGGAGGCGTGTCCTAGTGGTTAGAGCAGCTGCCTTCACCCTGAGATTGTGAGTTTGATTCCCCCTGAAGCTCCTTGTGATAAGTCACCTAACACTTCATTGCCCCAGGTACAAAATAAGTATCTGTCTTAACATATGTAAACCACTTTGTGTAAACTACACAGAGAAAACAGTATCCCCTTTACTCCCAGGTCCATCACTGTATAAGAGGTTGCTGAAAAGTTCTCAGCCCAACCAACTTCCTAAATTCTGAGAATTATTTTGCCCACTGTAGCTGAAAAAATTGTAATTATATTTTTCAAAGTGCCCGTCTGCAGAATTGTAATGTTTTATTTTGACATTGTTTCAGATCATTGATTGAACCATGTCAACAAAAAAGTGTGGAATTTTCAAGTGTAGAACTCTGAGTTGTCATGACGTTCCTATTCCTGCAGAAGAAAACTCCAAAGAAAATCCATGAATGTATGATGCAAACATTGAGTGACAAATGCCCATCATACTCCACAGAGAAGAAGTGGTGTGCAAACTTTCAGCGTGGAGATTTCGAGACGAAGATGCAGCAAGGTTTGGGAGGTCTCAGTGTCAACTCCTGAAATTGTTGACCATGTCCATGACCTGATTTTGGCAGATCGGTGAATATTGGCTAAAACAATTGCAGAGATGCTACAGATATCCAGGGAATATGTTGGGTTTATAATCCATGAGCAGCTGGGTATGCAGAAGCTGTCAGCCAAGTTTGAATGCTGATAAGAAATGATGTTGAGTGGACACTTCCAAGTTGATTTTGCAACATTATCAGCGAGCTTGTGCCAACTTTTTGGAATGACTAGTTACTGTTGATGAAACATGGTTACATCATTATGATCCTGAGACAAAACAACAGTCCATGCAATGGCGGCATTCAGGTTCTCCAAGGCCAAGGAAATTGAAGACCTAAAGGTCAGCAGGAAAGGTCATGGCCATAATGTTTTGCGATCAGGAGGTGTTGTAATGACTGACTATCTTCCAAGGAGCCAAACAGTTAATGCAGAATATTACTGTATATTGCTGTGTCAATTAAAAGAGGCACTGAAAGAAAAAAGGAGAGGGAAGCTACAGAAAAGAGTCCTCTTTTTGCATGACAATGCACCTGCTCATAAGGCTGTCAAAACGATGGATGTTTCGACCAAGTTTGGGTTTCAGTGCATAGACCATCCACCCTATTCACCAGATCTTGTTCCATCTGACTATTTTCTGTTTCCAAACCTTAAAAAGTGTTTGAAAGAGTGACAATTTTATAAAGATTCGGAGGTGATTGCAGCAGTGACCGGACATCAGCGTATTTTTTGGAAGGGTTACATAAACTTCAGACATGATGTGCCAAGTATGTTGAACTTCGGGGTGAATATGTGGAATAACTTGCATGGTAAATTTCATGGCTCCATGTCATTCCCTTCTTGGTTGGGCTGAGAACTTTTCAGCACCCCCTCGTAAAGTAGAATCATTTTGTATCAGCAAGACATTTTCTTGATCTGGCTCTCTCTCCAAAGGCAGTAGTTGTGGGTTAAAGAAACAGCTGAGAAAGATTACCCCGAGGCTTAAGTTTACTTTAAAAGAATTACAGAGGTCTTTGGCTGAGACTTAAGACAATATTGACTGTGCAATAATTTCTAGATCATTCCACAAACATGGGTTCAATGCAGTGGCGTACCTAGGGTATGTGGCACCCGGGGCCCATCATTTTTTGACACCCCCCCCCCCCCTCATGTAAAATTTTTTTTTTTTTTTTTTTTGCAATAACCATGAAATGGAATAAATGGTCAGAATAGAAACAGGCAGTGAAAATTTTCTTTTTTTTTTTTTTCCAAAGTATTTTTATTGAGAATGGCAAAAGGTCCAGACAAGCAACCATGGTCTGTACAGAAACTTATACATTATCAAAAAGAACACAGAATGAGAGTAACAGCAACAACAAGCATGAACAAGCCTCTCCCAAGAGAAAATTGCCAATGAGAGGCATAGCAATACACAACAAAAGGCCAAAACTTGGGGCAAGCAAACAAATCCCACCCCAGAACCCACAAGAATAATAAGCCGGACTAGACCCTCAGCCATATTTTATAATGAAAAAAACCCCCACAAGCAACAACACCCAGACCGCTCACCAGACACACCAATCCGCACAACAAGCACCCAAGAAACACCCAGCCACCACCCAGACAAAACTACCAGACACACCTACCCCACCAAGCCCAGACCCAACCCCCCCTCCCCAGAGAGTGCAAGCGCAAAGTGGACCGTGAAAAGGGCAGCTGCAGAAGTGGAAAGCCCCAGATAAGTAGGTTAGCTAAAGAAAGCCCACAGATAGAAGAAATCAGGATAACAGAAGTTCCAACAAATGCTCCCACAGAAAATTTTCTTTTATTGAACCTCATTTATGTAACCATTATTCCAAACATAACATAACATAAATTATGTCTGAATTGTCATGACATCAGAAGTACATATGGAGTAGTTGCAGGTGATGCTTGGGACAGTTCTGATTATGTTAGTTTGGTTTTATGTGTTTTTTTTAATAGAAGGGTTTTTATTTCTTTTTTTAAGGTTTTGTAGTTTGTGGTCGAGGTCAATAGGTTGTAGAGTTGGGGGTCAAGTGTTGCAGCTCGAATGGCTAGGAGGTTGTCGAACAGTTTTTTTCTTTTGACGTTTTTGGTTGGAGGGTGTGTGAATGGTGCGTGAGTTCTCCTATGTCTGTTTGAAGTGGATTGAATTATTTAGCTGAAGAAATTAGTTACCCCCCCCCCATTCCACACACATTAATTCTCTTCCATTTTTGTTCCCATTATAAAAAAACACTGATAAGTTCCCAGGAAAAAAATACATTAAAATAAGAAGTGAAAACAAAGGCCCCTACAGATGAGAACATAACATAAGAATAGCCTAACTGGGTCACACCAATGGTCCATCATGCCCAGTAGCCCATTCTCATGGTAGCCAATAGTGCTGCCCGATTCAGAGAAAAATATTTCATTCGATCCGATTCACCCTGTTGAATCGATTTTTCGATTAGATTCACTGTTAATGACACCGCTTTTTAAGTTTAAACAAAGTATAACAATAAATTTCACAACAACAATAAATTTCACAAAGTACTTAAAAAAAAAAAAATCACATTTTTCCATTAAAGCAGTTCTGGAGACATTTGCTTGAACAGTCTTTTTTCCCAGTCCATAAGCAAGCAATATGAAAAAGATTTCCTTAATTATCTACTCAAACATTTTTGCTATTTACTTTCATTGTACCTATACTATTATTCAGTAGAAAAAATGGACTTAACTGTGCAGGAAATGAATCTCCTCATACACCCACCATATAGTGCAAAAATGTGCAAAGGTCTGTTTTTTTCTTTCGATCACTACATAGCCTAATGCCACACAAGCAGCGCTGTTACAAACATATTCTGAAGGTCAATGCTAAGGTTGACAAAGTTTCCTTCCTTGGACCAGAAGGAGATACTGACAAACCACTGGAAGAGATTCTAAAACAACTACCCAGAAATAACACCCAAAGACCCACTCAGTGTGTGAACCAGTTGAGTGGAGTGGACTAACTGGGGGTGGAAATGGGCCCAGAGTTTGCTCAGCAGAATTTCCCAGACTACCTCTTACTCTCAACACACTGACATGCTACCACCACCACCAACACTAGGAACACCTCACCGAGTATGCCAGCAATGCTTATAAACTTTATAAAACACATTATTATATTTTCTTATAAAGCATATATTTTAACTGAACTCAGCCTTGCCATTCACAAAAATAGAAAAGTTCCCATTTCAAGCTGTCTCATGTACACTTTTCAAATCTAACATATTGTAATCACAAAACAGAAAATAAAATTATTTTTTCTACCTTTTGTTCTCTGATCAATATTCAAATCTTGTTGGTCCCAGGCTCTTGTTGTCTTGCTTGCCAGGGTCTCCTTTCTCCGTGCTAACCATCCGTCTGCCATCTCTGTTCTCCCCTTCCGTTTCCCTTCCCTCTCCCGGAGATCTGGCATCTTTCCTTTTTTTTGTCTCCATCCACAGATTCACCTTTTCTCAACTCCCCACCACCCCAGGATCCACCATCTCTCCCTTTCTGTTCCCAACTATCCTCCTATCCAGTATCTCTATCCCCCCTCCACACCATCCCCTGTTTCCAAGTTCTCTCCCTTTCTGTTCCTTCCCTCCCTAAATCCCATTATGCACCATCTCTCTCCCACTCCTCTGTTTTTAGACCCATTATTTCTAACCCCCAAAGTCTGGCATCTGCATGTATCTTTGAACCCCCCCTTCCCTCTCTCCCTCTGTGTACTTTTACACCAGGACCCCCCTCCCCCGAAGGTCTGTCCCCCCTCCGAAGGGCTACACCCCACCCCTGAAGACCTGCACCCCCCGAAGGACTTTACCTCCCACCCGAAGGTCTGTCCCCCTCTGAAGGCCTAAACCCCACCCCTGAAGGACTGCACCCCCCCCCCCCGAAGGCCTGCACTCCCTTGAAGGTCTGCACCCCCCCGAAGGCCTGTCCCCCCCTTGAAGGCCTGTCCCACCCCCCTTGTAGGCCTGTCCCCCCTTTAAGGCCTGCCTGCCTGCCTTTCCCCCCCTTGAAGGCCTGTCTCCCCCTTGAAGGCCTGCACCCCCCTTGAAGGCCTGCACCCCCCCTTGTAGGCCTGTCCCCCCCCTTGTAGGCCTGTCCCCCCCCCTTGTAGGCCTGTCCCCCCCTTGAAGGCCTGCCTGCCTTTCCCCCCTTGAAGGTCTGCACCCCCCCGAAGGCCTGTCCCCCCCTTGAAGGCCTGTCCCACCCCCTTGTAGGCCTGTCCCCCCTTTAAGGCCTGCCTGCCTGCCTTTCCCCCCCTTGAAGGCCTGTCTCCCCCTTGAAGGCCTGCACCCCCCTTGAAGGCCTGCACCCCCCCTTGAAGGCCTGCACCCCCCCTTGAAGGCCTGTCCCCCCCCCTTGTAGGCCTGTCCCCCCCCTTGTAGGCCTGTCCCCCCCTTGAAGGCCTGCCTGCCTTTCCCCCCTTGAAGGTCTGCACCCCCCCCCCGAAGGCCTGTCCCCCCCTTGAAGGCCTGTCCCACCCCCTTGTAGGCCTGTCCCCCCTTTAAGGCCTGCCTGCCTGCCTTTCCCCCCCTTGAAGGCCTGTCTCCCCCTTGAAGGCCTGCACCCCCCTTGAAGGCCTGCACCCCCTTGAAGGTCTGCACCCCCCCAAAGGCCTACACCCCCCCCCGAAGGTCTGCACCCCCCTGAAGGCCTGCCTGCCCCCCTTGAAGGCCTGCACCCCTTGAATGTCTGCACCCCCCCCCCGAAGGCCTGTCCCCCCTTGAAGGCCTGCCTGCCTGCCTGTCACCCCCTCCCCCTTGAAAGCCTGCTTGCCTGCCCGCCCGCCCCACCCTGAAGGCCTGATGCCCCGACCCACCCCGAAGGACCCGCTCGCCCCCCTGGCCTCCCCGCACCACCTATGAACAGCCGCAGCAGGATCGCGAAGTCAGCGTCGGGTACCAGCCCTAAGGGGGTGTTCCCGGCCTTGCCGTTCAGTCCCCCGCCACCCCCGAAGGACCGCTCGCCCCCCTGGCCTCCCCGCACCACCTATGAACAGCCGCAGCAGGATCGCGAAGTCAGCGTCAGCGATCCCTGCTGCTTCCTGCGCCACGGTCCCGCCCCTCCTCTGACGTCAGAGGAGGGGCGGGATCGCGTCGTAGGAAGCAGCGCAGGGATGCTGACGCTGACTTCGCGATCCTGCTGCGGCTGTTCATAGGTGGTGCGGGGAGGCCAGGGGGGCGAGCGGTCCTTCGGGGGTGGCGGGGGACTGAACGGCAAGGCCGGGAACACCCCCTTAGGGCTGGTACCCGGGGCGGCCCGCCCCCCCCGCCCCCCCCCTAGGTACGCCACTGGTTCAATGAGATGGTACCAAACACAACAACAGATCAATTGTCTGATGAAATTTATTGCTTTATTGTATCAATTACAACACATATACATACATAAAAAACCCAATATGGCCATGTTTTGCTCCATCAAGGAGGTGTATCGGGGTTAAAAAAAACCTTCAAGCTGAAAAGTCACAATTACCAATTCTCAAGTTAAAGGACCAGTGAGGAGATAACTCTCTGTACCATCTAACACCCATGTTGGGTTTTTAATGTACTGATATGGGTTGTATAATTGATCTGCTGTTGTATTTGTTGCTTTGAAATGTGCAGATCTTTGCCTATTTTGTTTTTTGGCACTGAGAGTGGACAGAAGGAAGCCACTGCTGAAGAATGTGCTGCATAGCGTTTGCAAACATTTACAAGGACAGGGCACACTACAGAGCTGTAGGGGGACAGCAATTTCACCCATCCCCCACCTGTAACTTCTAAAATTCATTCCATTCCCACCCATCCCTGCAATTAATCTCCTCCATCCCCACCCATACTTGCAGGAGTTGATATTACTTACTTGTTTGCAGCCCTCCACTTCCTCTTAACCCTAACAGCCTACTATATTTTGTGGGGTGACGTTCACTATTCAACCAATGAGTGCTCCAAGCCTCAGACTGGGGTTCTGGCTGCCTCTCTGGACATTCCAAGCCTCATTATGGCATTTCCAGAGAGTTTAACTACACTCCCAAAGGAATCCCTTGGCAACTTCTTCCATCCCCATGGAAATCCCATGACAACTTCTTCCATCCTTATGGGATTCCCATAATCCCCATTCCCATGTGTTATGAGATCTAGTGGGACCAAAGTTGAATGTGATAAGTATACAAGGATGTGAGAACTTTTGCAAGATGCTTTTATTTATTTATTTCAATTTCTATCCCATCCTCCTGGAACAGGTTACAAAAAAGATATTCACAGTAAATTAAGGACATGACTGGTCAAAAAACATGGAGTACATAGGAGGAATGAAATAAAGAGGAGTCTGTCTACTGGTGTCCGTTTTATGATGAGAAATCCTTATTGAGTAAAGAAACACTAAGAATGTTACAAAAACCATTATGTCTATATATAATTCATTTGCTTCTAATTAGTACCTAAGCGAAAGCAAGATTTTCAGTTTCTGCCGAAAATAAAATTGCAACTGAACTTGACTGCTCATTTCAACAGCAACTGTAGGCCAAAAAGAAATCTGGCACCATCCCTGAAAAGCCCTCACCTGACCAAATGAGTCACTCTCTCGAATCCATCTCCCAACAGCAGCCCCCTTCTGAACTTCCCAGCCCCCTCCCCCCTCCCAGCAGTTCTATCCTCCTGAGCCTACAATGTCATTGGTGGCTACTGAGGGCAGGAGTGATTCCTTCTTGGTCCCTGCCTCAAAAAGGTTCACGAGACTGCTACTGGATATCATAGCAGCCATTTTGAGATTGAAACCTGTATGGACAGAAGTGACTGAGGATCACTACTACCTTCACTAGCCACTAAAGACACGGTTAGTCCAGGTAGGGGGGAGGGGCTCTTTTAGGTTGGGGAGGAGGGAGGGAAGGAGGAAGTGGGGACTGAGCAGAATATTTTCAGTTCCAGCTGAAATGCACAGGCATTTTTGGAACAGGCAAATTTTATGAAAGTTTTGGTGCTGAAATTAAAGTTGAACCTGAAATTCAGTTGCCTCAACTTCCAATGACCTTGATAGCTTTACCATGCAACAAACCATTCTGATTCAATGGGATAACTTTTCTTCAGCCAAGTGATTTACATCATATTATTTTGACATCTCATGCTCGTATAATACCGTTCAGTGGATCCTCACCTAAAGATCTCTCTTTTGTTTGGTTTGCTGATCTCACCACAGGAAGGCTTGCTCGTGTACGGCTGCCCCTGGAGAAAGGAGTTGGAGAATCACCCTCAGACATGGCTTCCAAGGAATCAGCAGATGCCACAGAGAGATGTTCTGCCTGATCTGCCAGGCTGGGTTGTGGGCTCACAGGCGGCTTCGGACTTCTTGTCTGTAAACAGAAAATATTTATTTTTAAAATTTAGTTTATTAATCACTTAATCTAAGCTCAAGTTAATCGCTTAAGGCTCCTTTTACAAAGCTGCGGTAGAGGTTTCTACTGCGGGCCGGCAAGGTAAATGTTCCAATGCTCAATCCATCAACGCATACAATCCTTGCAAAATTAAAATTACATAAATGATTTTATTTGGTTTATGACTTTTTCAGTAGTGCTTCAAGATGAGTCACATTTAGGCACAGTTGGTATTATCATCTATAATTACTTCCTGTGAGTACAATATTGCGTCGGATGCTGAGTAAATAATTTGAAACCTTTAATAAAAAGTTTTTAAATGTTTCTTCTGTGGGCCGAATTCAGTAAATGGTGCAGTAAAAAATCAGCACCCAGTGCTGTTACATAAAGGTCGCTCCAAGATGAGTGCTATTTATAGAACAAAATTGGGCACTGACTCCCCCATTCAGAGGACTTATTCCAGCTGAAACCTGGTATAAATCCTGGCACAGAGGTTGGGTGCACATCTGCAGTATTTTCTAAAACTGCACACAATTTTCCAGAATCCCCTTGACCCAACTAGTCTAAATGGAATATTGCAAGCCCAGTTTGCTTTAAGCATTGGACCCATAGTGAGTAAAAAAAACAAAAAAACAAGACAGTGTTCGCATAGAAACATGATGGCAGATAAAGGCCAAATGGCCCATCTAGTCTGCCCACCCACAGTGACCATTATCTCTTTCTCTCTCTGAGAGATCCCACGCGCATGGAAGGGGTATGAGCGATGCTGCCACGTGCACATACAATTTAAAGAATACTGCAATTTATACATACCCCTGCCTCATTTAGGTGCCTGCAGTTACGCCAGGTCTATGGCTGGTGGAACTGCAAGTGAATAAATGTGATACTGGATAATGCTAATATTCTATAGTGGAATAGAATATTAGCATTATAAAGTTATAGAATAGAACCTCACCACACGGCTTTGTAGCAAAAAGGATGTGTTCACTTATAGAGATGCTCCCTTAGTGGGCGCTGCCAATGAAAAAGAAGCTAAGAAACAAAGTGCAACTGTTTAGTGAGCGACTGCACATTTTTAGATAATACACATTTTTTTCCAAATAGCAGACGATAATAATAATAATAATAATTTATTTTTGTATACCGCTATATCAAAAAAAGGTTCAAAGTGATTCACAACAGGATAAAAATACATACAATCAATAAAAATTGAAATGACATAATAAAAACAATCAATTAAAATTAGAAATACATCAATTAAGAATCAATTAAAATAGAAATACAACAGTTAAGAACAAAAGTGAATTAAAAAGTTGTAGTACTAGGATATAGACCTGTCGAACAGACGGGTCTTTAATGATTTCCTAAAATCAAAATAGGAAGTGGCCTCTAATATAGGTTTTCCTAGCCACATATTCAGTTTGGCGGCCTGGAAGGAAAAGATTCTATCAAAAAACTTCTTATATTGGCAGGATTTTAAAGGGGGACAGTTGAAAGATAGGTGGAAGCCCTTGATCTTTTCTGAAAAATGAGAGTGTCTGACGAAGGTGCTCAGCTGTACAGAAATAAATGTCAAAAACGCACTCAACCTCCAAGAATGAATTTTATTTCACCAAAGGAAGAAACTCCAGACGTGTACACAAACCAGAAATTTAGTTCCCCCCACCCCACCCCCTCCATGTGCAGCTGTAATATATTTTGTGCAGGAAAAAAAATGGCAGGTGTAGGTCATTTCTTTGTCCTCTTATGTCTAATGCTTCCACAATCCAAATTCAATTTTATTCCCATGGAGAAAATAACCAACATGCACCTTATTTAAAAAAAAAAAACCCAAAAAACTTTCATCAGAGAAGTGACTGTGCCATGTTCGTCTTGCTCTTTCCAAAGTTCTTGTGGATAGACTGAGATGAATTTGCTACCGTGATTATATTGTGCAGTATAATACATTTTTTTTCATGTATGACTGGATTTATGAACAAGGCAATCTTTCATTAAATTCTGTCATCTTGCTGTGTGGACTTTCAGATAATAGTCAGCTTCACCTACTGCTCCCAAATTATGATTATAAGTTAGAAATAATGAAAGCTAGTACCAGCCCATCAGGAGGCCACTTTCAGCATTAAAACGTCTCCTGTGTCCTGATGAGGAAATTTTTTTTTAATTTTTTTTTTTGCAATCTTTGGCTGGTTCCTGAAATGAAAACCACACTAACGATGCAGGGCATTCTCTTCTGTGGGAGTTAAACAAATGATGAGAATGGCTTTAATTACAACTGTACCTTTTCCTCAGGATCAGTTCATCACTATATTGAGTTCTAGATGAATGTACATCTGTGAACACAGCCCCATATCACTCCCATTTACTTCTTTTCTTAACCTCCCCAGTTCCAAATTCACCTCTCTAGAAATAGTGTAGGACAAACAACAAGGCTTAGTTCTGTGGGTGGGGGTCAACACACTGTGAGTTGCATGGAGATTGTATAAGAATATGCTTTGAATAACGTGGCTATAGGGGTTAGAACACTACTGGGCTGAAGACCAGGTAACTGGCAAAGTCATTTGCATCTAGGGCTACCAGATTTCTTAATTAAAGAAGAAAAAATGGGGCTCCGCTTCATTCCGCCCCTAGTCCTGCTCAGTTCTGCCCTGATCCTCCCCATTCTGCCCCCAGCCCCATCCCCACACAATCCTTGTCTCTTCTTCCTCGAGCTCAGGGCTTTCCAAAACCCGGACAGACTGCCGGGTTTTGGAAATCTGTCTGGACACCCAGATAGTCCTCTAAAAAGAAGACATGTCTGGGTTTTCCTGGACATGTGGTGTAGGGTTATCAGATTTTCTGGAATGAAAATCTGGATCCATGGCCCCACCCCCAGGCCCACCCAATCCTGCCCGTCCCCGCCAAGTTCCACCCTTTGCCTCCAGCCCTGCCCCCTTAACCTGTTCACTTGTCAGGATAATATTCACAGTGGCGCTGAATTTACCATTCATTCACCTTCTTACTTCTTGCTTTTGTATTTGAACATGTAATGCTGAAGACTATAAGGGAGTTCAGACCTCCACCTGAGTCATCAGAGTATTCCCCTTCCCGACATGTTTCGCATATCTTTATCAAGGTCGGGGGAAATATAAAAATATCAGAATATAGAAATTAGTTCATTTTAATAAATATAATTAAATAAGTTCATTTAAATAACTTCGTTCACTTGAATAAGTTATCACGCTGAACCTTAGAGATTTAAGGTGGATGTTTGAGCTTCAAACTATGGCACCAAATGGCTTGCATGAAACCTCTGACTGGATGGCGCAGGTTGACAGTTGAATCTATCTTAGCCTGTGGGTAGAATTAGGTTCTCTTTAAATTATCTGCTTGAGTTGGTTGCTAGTTGCTAGGGCACCGTAATGACATCATGAGAGGGAGGATCTATTTTAACACTACTAAAGAACACTGCGGCCATCTTTTGATCACCAGCGGCTGATTTGAATAGGCGAAGTTTAACTTTAGCTTAAGGTAAGCCAATTTTATGAGAACTGGGCTTCCTAGAATGTTTGATACCTTATTCAAGTGAACAAAGTTATTTAAATGAACTTATTTAATTATATTTATTAAAATGAATTAATTTCTATATTCTGATTTTTTGATAGATCCCCCGACCTTGATAAAGATATGTGAAATGCGTCTGCTATAAAGCTAAGTTATTAACTTATTTATTATAAAATTTATTATAAAATTAAGTAAAAGAAAATTTAATTGAAAATGCTGCATTGGGAATAATGAAGAATAACACCACCAGGAGTTTGATAACTCAGGTGGAGGTCTGAACTCCCTTATAGTCTTCAGCATTACATGTTCAAATATAAAAGCAAGAAGTAAGAAGGTGAATGAATGGTAAATTCACCGCCACTGTGAATATTATTGTGAATTTAATTTGAATAGAAGAATTAATGGAAGATGTCACTTGTCATCCCAACGTCACTCCTAGCAGGAAGCTTTTCAAAGCCCGGACAAAGTGCTGGGTTTTGAAAAGCTGTCAGAACGCCCGGTCATGTCCTCTAAAAGGAGGACATGTCTGGGGAAATCTGGATGTATGGTAACCCTAATTGTATTGTGCGCTGCGTTTGGTACAAACCAAAGAAGCCAAGAGTGGACCAGCCCAGAGAGGAAGTCTGAAGGCCAAAGAGTGAGATTTGAAGGTAATGGGGGAATTTCTATAAATGGTGCTCAAAATTTGGGCTGAACAGTATTCTATAACAGGCATTCCGGGATTGGTGCCCTTTACAGAACAGTGCATGGCGCTGGGATTTACACTAAACCAGTGTCCCGCAAACTTTTTTTTTGCCCCGACACATTAACAGAGCAAATGTTTTTCTGTGGCACATCCACAACCCCATCCCACTCCATCCCCCGCCCCACATGAACCTCATCTCCTTTTCCCTGAGCTTTGGGGCTGTGTCTGGTGGGCCTCCAAAAATGCGCGGATGTTGACGCGATGACATCACATGCATGCACACGACATCATCACGTCAATGTCCGCGTATGCTTGGAGGTCCTCCAGACAGCTGCGATGACTCAATCACTATTTTTTCTTCTACAAAGATCTCACTGGACACCTATTAAATCTTTGAAATGTGGTATTAGTTCAAATAATTTTTGTTGGCCTTGTAAAATCAAACCTGGAGCCTTAAGTCCTAAGTTATTATAATGTATTAATGTTTATGTGGTTTGCTCAGATATGGTTAAAAATTTCCAAGATATTTCAGAATCAAAGGAGTCAAGATCTTTAGCCAATCTTTGGCTTTTCAATTTTCTCAACTATGGAATGAATTCCCCTTAATTCTGAGGAGCCCCCTTTTCAATTTTTCCGCAAAACTTTAAAAACTTTTCTGTTTTGCTAAACACTTTGAAAATTAATTCTTTTGAAATTCTTGTGTTTATCTTTTAGTACTTTTTAAATTATTGTTAACCGAGTCGAGCTTCCTATGGTTGATGACCCAATATGTAAAGCTAAGTTTTAGTTTAGTTTAAACACATTGGCCCCCTTTTATGAAGCCGTGTTAGGCTTTTTTATCGCTGGCTGTGGTGGTATTAGCTCATAGGAAGTTTATGAGCATTAGAGATTTTACTGCCACGGCCAGCAATAAAAAAGCCTAACACGGCTTCATAAAGGGGGGGGGGAGGGGATTTGGAAATCAAAGACATTAACAACTATTTTGTCAGATGCACATGCTTTACTATTTGATTTAATCTCAGGGGTCTTGAAATTAATTATCCAACATTGGAATGATAATTCACCCTTATCGATTTATTATGGTGGAACACTATTTTACTTTATAGAAAATATGAAGATATTGTACATAAATTTTTACCTTCATTGTGTAAATGTATAAGTAAATGGAAAACATTAGATGAATTTTTTTTTTTTTTTAATCCTCTTTTCCTATATAAAATATGTTGTTATATTTCACTGCTACTCATGAATACTAAATTTGTTTGAATGTTAACAATTAAGTTTCTACATTATCATCATCTTTCTAAGATGATAAGCACTCCATTAATGGATGGTATTCCTTCACTTTTTATTAATGTTTGAAACAGTTTTCAATAAAAACTATTTCAAGAAAAGAAATAGCAACAAAGAATATGAAATATAGTGTATATCTGAATAGTTTAAAATGCAGGACATTACAACTAAGGAAGGCCTATTGTTTTTCTCAGGCATTCAGCTGATTACTGCACAACACCCATTTTAGAATTTGATTTTTATTGTAATTTTAATTTTTTCCCTTATGTTTAATATCTGTATAGAAACATAGAGTATGACGGTAGAAGAGGGCTGGCGGCCGAGCAAGTCTGCCCACTCAAGAACCCTCCCTCTCTGGAGTACCCATCTTTTATGCATAACTCTGTAGCGCCCCCACCTGTTTGTCCCATCGACTTATGAAGTCGAGCATGCTACTAGCCTCAACCACCTGGCATGGAAGTTTATTCCATGATCAATCACCCGTTCGGTGAAGAAGTATTTCCTGGTGTCACCATGTATGTAATATAGGTATTGTTTGTTTCTTAAAAAGATTGCATATTTAAATTTGTGTGTTTTGAGGTTTTTTTTAACATTTATAATTATATTGTAAATTGCTTAGATTTAGACCTGGGTTTTATATTTGAGGTATATCAGATTAATTGAACGAGCCACCTTAATATAAGTAGCTCCTCCTTAGGGGGAAGTGACAAGTGAAGGAGGAGTCAGGAAGACAGGAACCAGGAAGTATAAGAGGCCAGGCCAGAATAAGCTAGAGGAGACCTAGGGGAAAGAAAGAGGAAGAGATAAGACTACAGCCCTTAGATATTCTGCTTGGCTGAGGTAAGCCAATATTTCTTTTGATGCTGAACACCTGTGAGTAGCTTTGAGGTCTGGCCCTGTTGTCTGACTGAGGAAAAGACTGTTTGGGGCATGGTAGTCACAAGCCATGGTCCATACTTTAGATCCTGTCAGCTACAGACCTCCCTCAAGACTTTTTGAACATGAGACTGTTCCGTGTATGCCTGGTCCTGTAAAGCAGTGCATTGCAAACTGTGTGCCTCCTGAGATTTTAGGTGTGCCGCAACACACTGGCGAAGAGGAGAGTCATCCACACCGGCTGACCGCCTCCAGGACGTGCCTCTCACGGTGAGAGGCACATCCTGTAGGAAGTCAGCCGGCGCAGATGACTCCTCCTGGTTGGCATCTTTCCTCCTCTTCCCGCACCTCCCGGATCCCTCTACTAAAGTGGGTCGCGGCCAGATGGGCCTCCGCGCCTGCGTGCATGTCGACGCAATGATGCCACGCATGCGCGCGATGTCATCGCGTCGACGTCCGCACACTTCCAGGTGCCTTCCGGCCGGGGCACCGGATTTAGTGTGCCGCCAGCCGGAAAGTTTGCAAGGACACTGCTGTAAAGTAACAGGGTACAGGATTTTTGTTTGTTTGTTAAGAGGTTTTCCCTTAACTTCTCTGCTTGTGTCTGGCTGTTTGTGTACTTTTCCAATAGAGAATGACACGGTGACAAAATTCATCACCGTTCCCGTCCCCGCGGATAACCATGGGAAATAATCCCATGTCATTTTCTAGTGTCTATTTCAACCTCAGTCCTTCTACACCAGCATTCTTCAAAGGAAAGCTTGCGGGTCAGTGGCTGTGCTTATGTGAACCAAGGATAATGAAGGCATTGTGACATCACTGATGTGATTGGCTCTTAGGCACTTGTGGAATGAGGCATTATGACATCACAATATCTGCTCTGGATACCAGAGACTGTCATTCTGTAGTGTCTATTTCATCCTCTGTCCTTCTACACCAGCATTCTTCAAAGCAAAGCTTGCGAGTCAGTGGTTGTGCCCAATTATACTCTGATTCTTCCCTCTCTCCTTAAAGAATGATATGAAGATGGTTTCCTGCGTTTATCTGCGGGGACGGGAACGGTGATGAATTTTATCACCGTGTCATTCTCTATTTTCCAGCCCCATCCCGCTCACGCTGTTACAGGGTAGTATTTAGAAGTGGAAGCAATTTGCAGGGTGGTGGGGCAATTGCAAGGGTTACTTTTGGTAGGCGAGAATAGTTTGTGAGGTGGTACATCAGTTGCAAAAGGTAGTTTTTGAGTGGGAGTGCAGTTTGGGTAGTGGTGGGAGAGTTGTAGGGGTAGCTTTTTGGGAGTGGTGCAGATTGGTGGGGCAGTTAGAGAGGTTGTTTTTGGCAGTGGGGCAATTTGCAAGTCTGGGGGAATAGATTTGGGGTATAAGGAGTTTGTAGGGTGGGAGGGCAGTTGTGGGGGTAAGTTTTGAGAGTGATGGTGAATTTATGGAAATGGTGATGGCGTTGGGGGAGTTTATGGGGTAGGAGGGCAGATGTGGATTTGGTTTTAGCAGAGGAGCAGTTGCAGGGGTTAGTTTTGGGTATGGGAGCAGTTTGAAGTAGTGGCAGAGTTGCAGAGGATAGTTTTCATATTGGGGCAATTGCGATACACAATTTTGTAAGAATAGGGCAGTTGCATGGGGGAGATGTTTTTTGGGGGGGCTGAGGCAGTTCGTTTTTGAGGGTGGGGTGGTTTAGCGAGTTAAGAGAGTAAAGCATAGGAATAAGCTATAGTTGCTGAAATTTCTTTGGTACAGAATTTGGAATGACTCGCACAAAACTGCACAGAGACATTTTATATTAAATTTTCAAAGGTTGGGGAGGAGGGTTTATTTCTCAGGAACCCCATTCAGGTTTTGCTCATTTTCAAACTCAGTGTCTTTTACTGATTTTTTCCCACATGCTAATGAGTTGTCTTTCCCCTTTCCCAATGTGTTATTTACCTTAATTGTTTCTTTTTGGAACTAAATTGTATTTCTTCTCTAAACTCACCTTATGTTTGACCTTGTATGTATTTAATGAATTTTAATATGTTTAATAATAGTTTTTTGTTAGTCATGTCTGTTTCCCTCTATTCTGTAATTTTTAACTGTACATCGCTTAGAATTTGAAATAGGCGATTAATCAAATCTTATAATAAACTTGGAAATTTTCATTCTATTCTGCTAAACTTTCAGAAAGTTATTTTGCCCTCAAGAGGCGAAGGAGAAGCCCAATGTTTATAGCAGCAGGCTGAGAGCCACAGGGCCAAGGTTCAAATCGCGCAGCAGGTCTTTGTGGCCTTGGACAAGTCATCTAGCCCCCCATTACCCTGGGCTAGCTGGGGACAGTCTTGGCAGCCTAGCCCACTCATGGAAACCATCATGCCCGAGCCAGCTCACAGTTTGCTGCTTGTGTATTACCACACCATTTCACCCCCAGACTGTCAAGACATTCTCAATCCCTTTTCTATCATTGTTTCAGTTTCCGTACAGTTGGGAAAAAATAACTAAAAAGCCAGGCCACTGCAAACACTAGCCTCCTGAATCCTGAGCGTCTGATACTGTTCCCCTAAACATTTGGGCCCTAGAAATCTTGTACCTTCTTTGCATATGTCTGAACTTGTACCAGCTCTTGCAAAACTGTAACGGTCTACAAACATAAAAATAAACAATTTAAAATAGACCATAGTATTGCCAATATTTGCAGTAAATTTTAGGGATCCTTTTACGAAGGTGCGCTAGCGGTTTTATCGCACCCACCGGATTAGCGCGCACTAGCTGAAAATATACCGCCTGCTCAAAAGGAGGCGGTAGCGGCTAGCGTGCGTTAAGGCCCTAGTGCACCTTCGTAAAAGGAGCCCTTAGTACACATATATATAATAAGTCAATTTTCAAAAGTTTTCCTATTAAAATTGGTTGCACTTAAATTTATTTTGTGATTATGACTTCTTTAATCTGCTAATTTTGAATTTTTCTACGCTACCTTCATTTGGATTTAAGGCCAGTTAGAAAAGTAGAAAGGAAAATATTCTAAAAAGCCTTGGTTATCTATTGTGTCTCACTCAATGTCCTCCGACACATTTCTTTACCAGACACACCTTGTCTACAGTACAAAAATTATAGCCCTGTGTAAGCTGCTTTACACTTGCAAAACATATCAATCCATTTCTGATTTATACAGGGGACATGCACACCTCCATCAAAGCCACAACATCCAAAACCCACCCCACCACAATCTCCTAAGCCTCAGAAAAGCAGAGGTTAAATAGGACACTCTTTGCGGACATTAATGAAATATACAGAATATACATCTTTTATGTCGATAGCAGGCAGTGTAATACACACTAATTATCCAGGATGCTCACTGGTATTAATGCCAAGGAAGGAATGACCAGTTCATAGTCATAAACTCACTTGTCTGCATTTTGAGGTATATTTATTAATCCTTTCATTAATTTGTCAGCTGTTTTCAAACAAGATTTACAGGTATATGTTTTTATAGCTTCAGGCCTACTGAAGTAGTATCTAATTAATTTCTGGCTAAATGTATCGGTAACAATCAAACACACAGTATACTATATTTGAGCACTCAGTGGAGGTAGTTTTATAAAGTTTTTCCTCAGCTAAACCCTCTTTTTCCACAGAAGTGTTTTTTGGGGGAAATTATCCCATGGAGGGAGGAGAGTGTGTTGTAATGGTTAGAGCTACAGTCTCAGCACCCTGAGGTTGTGGGTTCAAACCCCACACTGCTCCCTGCGACCCTGGGCAAGTTACTTAATCCTCCACTGCCCCAGGTACATTAGATAGACTGTAAGCCCACCGGGACAGACAGGGAAAATGCTTGAATGTGATTGTAAAACTACAAAAAGGCAATATACAAGTCCCAATCCCTTTCCCCTAGAAGGTGTGTACTTTTATGTGCCCTGTATGGAGAAGGGGTTTGGGCAGTATGCGAGTGTTAATAGTCATGAGGAGTACCATTTGCCAATTACTATAATTTGAGAGGTATTTTCCAGAAGACAAAACAACAACATCCAAATAGCACCAAAAGGTTCCACAAAGGAAATGAAGCAGCAAAATAACAAAAAGATTGTGGAACAGAAGATTGGATGTACCAGTTTGTAGCTTAATAAGCATCCAAATAACGTAAAAACAATAATCTTAAAAACAATTCACAAAGGGTGTAAACAATCACAAGTGACCCACAAGATAAAAAATCAAATAATGTATAAATAGGGTTGCCAGATTTCCTCTTTAAAAAAAAAGAGGACACCTGGCACTGTCCTGTTCTGCCCCATTCCGTCCCCAGCTCCACCCCCAGCCAAACCTCCTGTCTCCTTACCTGAGGTCTGAAGGGCCTCTGCACAAGTGCGGACGTCGACGTGCTGATGTCACGTGCATGTGTGCACGCATATGATGTCATCGCATTGATGTCTGTACAGCGGGACTCCATACGCAGCCCTGAGCTCGGGGGACTTCCAAAGCCTGAACAAACTGCCAGGTTTTGGAAATTCCTCCGAGCACCCGGACAGTCCTCTAAAAAGAAGACATGTCCGGTTTTCCCCAGAGGTCTGGTAACCCTATTTTATGTATTTATTTATATACCACCTATATCCTATGTGGTTTACATTCAGGTACTTTATCATATTTCCCTATCTGTCCCAAACTCTATCTACTGTACCTAGGGCAATGAGGGGATTAAGTGACTTGCCCAAAGTCACAAGAAGCAGTGAGGGATTTGAACCCACAACCTCAGGATACTAACGCTGTTGCTCTAACCACTGTGCCACACATTCCCTATGTAGAAAACCAAATAATATATAAAATACAAATGGGCACAACCCAAAAAACTTTTCTTCCTGCCCCCAAACAGCTGAGCAACAGAAGGCTTGCTTCAGGGCTTCCCTTGCTGGCTCTGAGCATGTGTCAGTTGCTTTTTCCAGTGACTGACTGGATGGGATTTCTGCAAACCTCTGTGAGGTTTTTGGAGCACTGGTTGCCGTTTTGAAATTGGACAATTTACACTACAGCAACCCATAGGATTTTAATGGCAGTTTCAGAGCATCTGGCCCTATATCTGCATGCACCACATAACTTAGCGCCCCCCCTCCCCCACACCACCACCACCACCACACACACTTCTCTCTGGCTAGCACAATTCAGTAGTTCCCCATACTCCCTATGGATCTTTAAGAAAAGGATTACAAGGAGTCTCTCGATTTTGGGCTTCTGACTTTGTCAACATAAGTACCAGTGTAAAAAGAACAACACATAACACACTAGGCTAGGGTTGTTCAAAGTTTAAACTTCAAGTGGGAAACTTAATCGACAGTAGAAAAAAAAAAAAATCAGCAGATGTAGTTTGCTCTTGGGGCTGGCACGCTCCCAGGGAAAACATAAATGGATACAGAGTTCAGAAACTCAAACTGAATTCAGAAACCACAGCCCAGGAATTCAGAAGTAAATACAGCACTCAGTGTGCAGAACACGAGAATAAACGCACTCTAACCCACACCTCTACCCTCTGAGGCATTACTGGGGAATAGGACCTTTCCTTACCCCTTTCTGGTATCTGAAAAGCTGCCTGTATTTTATGGGATGGGAATGTGTGGTTGGGTAGGGGAAACGGAGATGATTTAAATTTTTATATTGTAAATAACATTTTATTAAACATGTTTTGAGTGATGTAGTAAGGCATGTAATCAAAACAAATAAATAAGCAAATATATACATGGAATAACAAAATTCTAGAAAATTCCAAATAGCCGTCGAAAAGATGGGATTTAGCAACAGCTATCAAGCTAATGTTTGACCTCAAATAAAATTTCCACCTGAAGAAATCAGACACACATTTAGGTCTGGAATAGAACCTGGCAAGTCAGCAGCTGACTGAAACATAACTGCAGTCTTTTGTTTCACTATTTTTCATCTGCATGCATTGTTTCCTTTGCCCTGAGATAGCAATCTGCGAATGTCGACACTGCAAAAAAAAAATCACCACATTGCATCCTGATCCAGCTGCACAAAGACAACACGGAAGTATTGTGCTGAAGACCAAAGATAAGCAGGCATCAGGCAGACAACCCAGATGTTCGTTAGACTAACAGGTTACACAGACACAACAGGACATATAGTAATACAGTCTAGTGCTTCATTAATAGTTTTACACAACTCTCATATATGAGAACATTAAATGGACTGGAAGAGTAACCTAGTTGTTAAAGCAATAGACTGGCTATCCCAGGGAGCCCAGTTCAAATCCCACTGCTGGGCTTTGTGGCCTTGGGCAAGTCATTTAACCCTCCACTGCCTCATGTACAAAGTTAGGTTGTGAGCCCTTTATGGTTAGGGAATTGGCCCAGGGTACCTGAATGTAACTCACCTTGAGCTACTATTGAAAAAGTGTCAGCAAAACCCAAATGGATAATGAATGGAAAAACTATATTAATGAAAGCCACAAACTGGAACATCTGAAATTACGAAGGGAATTCTCAGTAATGCCAGACCTGTTTATGTTTTTTTAACCTGAGCTCAAAAATGTATGCTCCTAAATGTGTACCTTATTTTCAGTCAAATTTAGGAGCATACATTTTCAGCTGAAAATTCATCTTAATTTAGAGGGACCTGTGTGGGTGGATTACCAAATGAACACTTGTGTTCAAGCAAAGACAAATACATCTTGTGTTAATAAAAATGTAGTACATATAATTATCTGTCCCTGTAAACTAGTATATGTGGGATGAAGCAGTTGATCTATCCACCTCAGATTGAATGAGCATAAATCGTGCATTAAGACAGCAAATCTTCAAGCCCCACTTATTCAACACTGGCTAGGTAAAAACACATTTGCATGTCAGATTTGAGATGGTGAATTATTGGCCAAGTAATAGTAGGGTGGGCAGATTGAAATTATGAAAAACAACTAAATTATAAAGAGCAAAACTGGTTTTTAGACTAAATACAGTTGCTCCGTTGGAACTTAATGCAGAAATTGAATTGATGACATTGGTTTGAATGAGGAGCTTTGTGAAATGTTAAGAGACAATCAGCTAATCAGCTGACTTTTAAATTTATAAAGAAGTATTCTAATAGACGCCATTTGAAGCTGAGGAGTATCGGAAGATGGAATCAGTGTGGTAAAAAGGCATCTGAAAAGTTTATATATATATATATATATATATATACTGTATATATTTTAGGAATTTAATTGGAATAATTTATATCTGAATACACTACTTTTTACTTTTAGGGGACAGACCTTGATACAGCAACTATGTGAAACATAGTAACATAGTAATATAGTAGATGACGGCAGATAAAGACCCCGAATGGTCTATCCAGTCTGTCCAATCTGATTCAATTTAAATTTTTTAATTTTTTCTTCTTAGCTATTTCTGGGCAAGAATCCAAAGCTTTACCCTGTACTGTGCTTGGGTTCCAACTGCCGAAATCTCTGTTAAGACTTACTCCAGCCCATCTACACCCTCCCACCCATTGAAGCCCTCCCCAGCCCATCCTCCATCAAACGGCCATATACAGACACAGACTGTGCAAGTCTGCCCAGTACTGGCCTTAGTTCAATATTTAATATTATTTTCTGATTCTAAATCCTCTGTGTTCATCCCACGCTTCTTTGAACTCAGTCACCGTTTTCCTCTCCACCACTTCTCTTGGGAGCGCATTCCAGGCATCCACCACCCTCTCCATAAAGTAGAATTTCCTAACATTGCCCCTGAATCTACCACCCGTCAACCTCAAATTATGTCCTCTGGTTTTACCATTTTCCTTTCTCTGGAAAAGATTTTGTTCTACATTAATATCCTTCAAGTATTTGAACGTCTGAATCATGTATCCCCTGTCTCTCCTTTTCTCTAGGGTATTCATGAGTCATGTTGGTGGAGAAGTCCCCTACCTGACTTGAATCTATTAAAAAGTTTAGATTTAATAAATTAAGGACTGGTTTAAGACCCATTTAATTTTTTTTAATTTAAAATACAAATATATGGAAAATGTTACAATGGGGCCAGTGAAGAGCTCATGTATAATGGGTGACATCACTGAGGTCTCAGAAGATTAATGATTCCTATTAGGGAAATGTAAAAAAATTTATTTGAGTAAGCAGAAATATGGTGTTTATATGTGAGAGGATTGTTACTGCTTGTTAAGAGGCTAAAGAATATACAGTACTCTCCCGAAATTCACGGGGGTTACGTTCGCGGGTGACTGCAAATATTGAAAAACCACGAATAGCGAAAGAGTACTGTAATCGACACTCCTCCTCCTCTCTTTCGACCATCATGTTTTTATTAGCTTTGTGCTGCCTCCCTTCCCCTCTTCTGAATCCCTGCTGAAGGGAACAGATAATGACCCCCGGTTTCCCAAGGCTCACTGCTGCCTGGCTGAGGAGAGTGCTGGATCCCAATCTGTTCTTGGGATCGGGCCAGGGGAGGGGGGGGGGAGGATGGAGGAGGCTCCCTTGGCTCATTTGCACCTGTGTTGCTTTTCGCTTCTTCAGGAATTCGCTGAAGCTTGTAAGCAGCTCTGTGAAGCTATTTAGTGCACGGCTCAGTGAAACTTGCAAAGCTCGCGGAAAACTGGATCTCTGAATAGGAGTCAGCATGGGACTGGTCTCCAAGCCTTGAGCATGGTGCTGAGTGCTGACCCTCAAGGTTTCCCTGCGACCAGCCCCAGCAAAGGTCCCCTGGTTGCCTTAGTCGGCGGCGTCTTCCAGAGACTGGCGGTGGTGATTTTTCTGCTCAACGTGTTGTGGGAGGGGGCACAGGAGGCGCACGGCCAGGGAAGACCTCAGGTTGGGGAAGGGAAGGCTGGCTGAGTGTAAAGAGCTTTTTCCATTGGTCAGTCGTTCGTGGTATTTTCTGACCGGAAGAGGCGGTCAGAAAATACTGTGAATGACTGAGTTCGCAAATCACAAAATGCGAATTCGCAGGGGGTATACTGTGTACGTATTTTAGCTAGTTTAAGTGGCTTATAAATAAATAAATAAATAAATGGCAACTGACTGGTTAAATCATGTGTTCAGGGCTATCTGCTAGTTTTCAGCAGCAGTTAATTAGTTATTACATTACATTAGTGATTTCTATTTCACCATTACCTTGCGGTTCAAGGCAGATTATACAAGAGATCTGGCCATTTTCAGAGGAATTAGAGAGCAAAGAAGGGTGATACAGAAAGTTGAGGTGGTTCTTGTATTGTTAGATTGTATTAGAGAGTAGAGATGGTTCTTTTGGTGTTTAGGTTGATTTCAGAGGTTTGTTGGGTAGTATGTTTTTTTTTAATAGTAGGGTTTTTATTTCTTTTCTGAATATTTTGTAGTCTGAGGTCGTTATCAGTAAATTGGAGAGTTGGTGGTTTAGTTTTGCTGCTTGTGTGGCTAGGAGGCCATTGTATAGTTTCTTCCGTTTGACGTCTCTGATTGGAGGGTACGTGAACAGAGTGTGGGTTCTCCTTTGTCTGGTTGTGGTGGTTTGAATTAGGTGGTTGTTCAGGTAGGTTGGGCTGTCGCCTTTATGGTTTTAAATAGTAGACAGTAGAATTTGAATAGTATTCTTGCTTGTATTGGTCGCCAGTGTGAGTTGAGGTGCGCCTCTGTGATGTGGTCGTGTTTCTTTAGTGAGTAGATGAGTCTTAAGAGTTGTGTTTTGGATTGTTTGTAGTTGTTTAATCATGGTTGTGGGGCAGGGGAGATAGAAAATGTTCCAATAGTCTAGAAGACCCAGTACTAGGGCCTGGACCAAGATCTGGAATTGTGTTCTGTCAAAGAATTTTCACACTTGCCTTAAGTTTCTCATGATAGTGAATGATTTCTGTATTGTTTTATCACTACTGAAAATTAGTTCTTAGTGACCTAGGGCTAGATGCACTAAAGAGGATCAGTAAGACCGTGTGGGTATTCTCCAATCTGACTAGTCTTGACCAGTGACTTTTTTGGATCAGGAATCCATGTTAGAGCATCAATCGCTCTGCTAGTTTACATGGCATTTCAGTATTAATGAGCTTATTTGTATGGTCGGATTAGAGAATGAATAATCGTGCAGAAAATGGCTCACTATGTGGTTTTCTGCATTGGGTCAGCAAAGGCAATTGCCGCTAAACCACTCAAAACTGGTTTAGTGACGACTGCTTTCTGTATAAGGATGCATTCAATACATAGACAGCTTAACCTCCCAAATATAAAATCTTCAGATCCTAATGGATTTTATGTGATCCCATCCTATATATTCCTCCCCAAATGTTTCTTTTTTTAAAATTAAAGACTGTAGTCCATCCTATTTACCCTTTTTGTATTAGTTTATATCAGTTTGTATTAGAACTTATATGATTTGTATGTAATGTCATATTTTGTTCACCCTTTTTTTTATTTTTTATGCATTGGAAAATTGTTATACGCATTGAAATATATGATACTGCGTAGATAACAGATCTTATTAAACTTGAAACTTGATCGCTGACATTAGTGCATCTGGCCCTGAGTGAAAACTGGCCAATTGAGTCAATATTCAGCACTTAACCAGCCAGGGGAACCATATAAATGGGACGGCATAAAACACAGTCCTATCTTTATGCGGGAACTCATGACTTAGCAGGCTAGCACCACATAAACCAGATATTCATTGCCGAAGCCCAGACATGGTTCAGCATTGAACATCCAGGAATAACACCAAAGGTTGTCAGTGAAACTTTCCTCACTGTTGGTTAAATATTTGCCCATTAGTGAAATTTTGATCAATAAATTTAGACAATCCCAGTCATAGTAAATTATCAATGTCAAAGTAAGGAGCATCAAATTTTGACTATTGAGCCTGGTTGGTCTACTATAGACTACAACAGACCTTGACAAATTTTCTTTTAATGCAGAAACTGAGACTGAGACCGTTCAATAAGAACATAAGCAATGCCTCTCCCGGGTCAGACCTGAGGTCCATCATGCCCAGAAGTCCGCTCACGCGGTGGCCCAACAGGTCCAGGATCTGTGCAGTAATCCTCTATTTATACCCTTCTATCCCCTTTTCCAGCAGGAAATTGTCCAATCCTTTCTTAAACCCCAGTACTGTACTCTGCCCTATTACGTCCTCTGGAAGCGCATTCCAGTTGTCCACCACTCGTTGGGTAAAGAAGAACTTCCTAGCATTCGTTTTGAATCTGTCCCCTTTCAACTTTTCCGAGTGCCCTCTTGTTCTTTTATTTTTAGAAAGTTTGAAGAATCTGTCCCTCTCTACTCTCTCTATGCCCTTCATGATCTTATAAGTCTCTATCATATCCCCTCTAAGTCTCCTCTTCTCCAGGGAAAAGAGACCCAGTTTCTCCAATCTCTCAGCGTATGAAAGGTTTTCCATCCCTTTTATCAGACGTGTCGCTCTCCTCTGAACCCTCTCGAGTAATGCCATATCCTTCTTAAGGTACGGCGACCAATATTGGACGCAGTATTCCAGATGCGGGTGCACCATCGCCCGATACAACGGCAGGATAACTTCTTTTGTCCTGGTTGTAATACCCTTCTTGATTATACCTAGCATTCTATTTGCTTTTTTAGCGGCCGCTGCGCACTGTGCCGTCGGCTTCATTGTCATGTCCACCATTACCCTCAAGTCCCTTTCTTGGGTACTCTCATTCAATAACATCCCTCCCATCGTATAGTTGTACCTTGGGTTTCTGCTTCCCACATGCAATACTTTACAATCTACTGAAGTGAAAGAGGGGAGTAGAGGAGAGGAGAGGGATCTCCTCCAAATTTGTTTGCAACTCCTTTTGGACTTCATGTACTAAGGCTGTTTTACCATTTTGTGTTTAAGTGAAAAGGCAGCTTGGTAAATCCGATCCTTCATGCTCTACTATTGCACTACTGTGGGCACTGGCAAACAAATAGAGTCAGCAGCCCTTTCCCACCGAGTCTCCATCACCTAGTCTCTCATATGGCCCCAACCTATTATCACTCAGTCTGTTATCTCTTTTTCCCCTACCAATTTCTCTCCTCATCCCATATCTGCCAGACAGACTCATCCCCCAAGAAGCCAATCAACCACATCCCAGCTCTTAATGCTTCATCTAGCCACATACTCCCAACAAGCCTTTTCTCCTATCTAGTGACTGCTGATAACCATTGCACCTAGCTAGCCTGCAAGCCATCCCCAAATTTCCTATTAGATCCATTCTTTGGGGACTGGATGCTCATATTGTGCTCTGCAGCCACCACCAGAGCAAGAGCTTCCTCCAGTTCTCCAGCGAGTTTAAACCATATGACTTGAGACCCTGATACCAGTTCAGGCACTTCTGCACCATTCAAACCTACATATAGATGGGAGGAAGCTCTTGTTCCAGCAGCAGCAGTAAAAAGAAAGAAAAAGAAAAATCATGGGTTCTAGGGGCACATTTCTAGTTGCCATAGTGACCTGGCACCTGAGATCTGTAAGGCTCTGGGTTTCGTTGTCGAAATGGGTTGTGTGCATAGAGGCATGTTTTGGTTTTGTCCATCTATTACATATGTATTACTTTCCTGGAAAATAACAGAGATTGATTTGAATTTCAAAGTAGACTTTAATCTGAACAATATCCTAATTCACGTTGTAACTTTATATAACATTTTGGTTTTAAAGTAATTCAGAAATGTGTGTACAGATACGGCCTGATTATCTGCAGTGCTTGAAAAGATCTGAACAGGAGGGAAGAAGGACAATGTTTTTATTATCTTTGGATAAAGTGAAGCATAACGAGGTAGAATGACTTCCCAAGGTCAGTGGCAAAGGGAGTAGCCACAATCACATTCCAGAGTGTTTCCTGGAATGTAATTCTAGGCTATAACCACTAGACTGCACATGTGCTATAATTCTGGCATTTGGACCTTGAGTGGTTTTTCTCACTGGAAGTAACATAATTCTTCCTTACTGTTCTCAGAATACAGTGGCTATGTAGATAACAAAAGTCAAAGAGTAGTCGCAGAGGGCCAAATAGAACAACCTAACAAATGGTGCATAGCTGGAAAGAGGCCTCATTTTTTTGTTATTATACCATGTCACTCCCCCAACACTCCTTGTACACACCTCACTCACCACTCCTTCTCATCTGTGTTTTCCTTCCTACCATTGTTTATTGTGACTATTGTGGAAACTAAGGGGGGGGGGGGGTTGTTACATATCTGAACTGGCAGGTACTCAGCTGACTTGGTCAGATTTTATTTAGTCAGGACAGCTGCTGGCTCAAGTGCAAACTCAGAAGAGTTGAACTGCCTCTCTCCCTGCTTGCTGACTGTGATAAACCATGCAAAGCTGGAGAACAGGAGGACTGCAGTGGTTGAATGGGAAGTGGGAGGAGGATGCTGATTGACTTGCTTATCAGATTTAATTATTTGTATTCCCAAATTTGAGTTAAATATTCAGGTGCTCTGGGTAGATCTCTTCCCAAGGCAATTGAGGTGTGGCAACTTACCTGAGATGATAAAGAAAGTCAGTAGAAAAAGAACCCTGGCTGGTTTCTCTGCTTTTTAACAGTGTCCACTTAACCATTAGGCTAGTCAGTTGCCTGCAATGGCAGCCTGAGGGTTGGGGGAGGGGGAGGGGAATGACGAAGAGCAGCTTAAGTCAAACAAAACAAAGTCTTGACACCAACACAAATTCAAAGATCAATCAGCCCATATTATTAACAACACTGAAGGTGGGTATTTTTCAAAAAGCCCATTTACCTACATAAGAATAGCCATACTGGAGCAGAACAATGGTCCATCTAACCCAGTATCCTGTTTCCAATAGTGGTCAGTCCAGGTCACAAGTACCTGGCAGAAACCCAAATAGTACCAATATTCCATGTTACCAATCCCAAGGCAAGCAGTGGCTTCCCCAAGTTTGTCTCAATAAAAGACTATAGATTTTTCCTCCAGGAACTTGTCTTTTTTAAACCCAGCTGCACTAACCTAGATAAACTGCTGTTTACCTTGATAAGTGACTTTTAGACTTTTCTCTCGTAATGTATAATATGTGTGTGTGCATATCTATTACACTATGTAACAATTTTTTTTTTGTTCCTGGGTAATGTGTTCTTTCTTAATTGCTTATGCCCCCCCCAAAGTATAGAAAATGGCTATCATTCCCCTCAAACTTTACTTTTGTGACCAGAACATTGAATTTTTAAATTTACATTTTTTTGCAGAACATTTCAGATTGATTCCAAGCTCAGTGAATTTAGGGGCCCTTTTACTATGGTGCGGTAGACCTCAACTACTTGATCAGAGATCTTGGTCTCACCAAGTCCATTGCCGAGCTTTTGACATCTAGGCTACAGCAGTGGGAACTTGATACATGAAAGTGTGAAAGTCACAGGTCAAAGGAAGTGTTGCCAATCTTTTTCCACCACCTTCACCCATCAATATGGGCTCTGTTTCTGCCATAATGTGACCAGTCTGTTTGAGAGAATTGGAATCGCATGTAACCCAAAAGAGTGAAGAGTGGCATAAAAACTTGATGACAGATAAAGGCCAAATGGCCCATCCAGTCTGCCCATCCACAGCATCCACTATCTCCTCCTCTCCCTAAGAGATCCCACATGCCTGTCCCATGCTTTCTTGAATTCAGACACAGTCTTTGTCTTTACTACCTCTATTAGGAAACTATTCCACACATCTACCACCTTTATGTACAAAAAGGTATCCAGTAGCATCAAAGCTATGCTGTTCCCTAACAGGAACAAGTACCCTCTTCCACTGGCTCACTCAGTACACCTCAAAGAGGATTACAACAGCATCAAGACCTTATTGCCTTGAAGTATGATGAGTACAGTCGGGAGGTCATCAGAGACCTCAAAATAGTGGCATTCCTAATGGGTCTCCAAGGCAGTTTTATCAAGGTTTCTTGCTATCTCTGCTTTTGGGACAGCAGGAACACAAAAGCACACTACAAAAGGCGTGACTGGCTACAGCAGACCAAGTTCTATGTGGGGAGAAAAAACATCACATAGGAACCACTGGTGGACCCCCAGAAGGCTCTGAGGCCACCACTGCACTTCAAATTGGGCCTAATGAAACAATTTGTCAGAGCTCTAGATAAGGAGCTGACAGCCTTCAGGTACCTTCAAGACATATTAACTAATCTGTCTGAGGCAAAGGTCAAATCTGGTGTCTTCAATGGACCACAGATAAAGAAGATCCTGGAGTGCAAGGAATTTCCCAAGAAATTAATTAGGAAGGAAAAAGTGGCTTGGAATAACTCTGTTGCAGTAGTTCGGGGCTTCCTGGGCAATCACAAAGCCAAAAACAACAGAACCGCAGCAGAGGGAACGTGCTGTGGAGGTCAACAGCAGCTTGCTAGGTTCATTACAGCTGAATGGTGATCCTCTGCAGGCTGCTTTGAAGGTGAGACCGGGAAGCCGGGATAGAGATGGTGGGCAATGGGATGGAGGGATGGAAGGAACAGAGGGAACTTACTCGCGGGCCTGAGTTCAACACCCCTAGTCTATGTCCTTGATGTTCGTCTTGAGACACTGAAAAAGAATATGGGAGTATAATCAGAAGAGCAAGGTGAGCGCTTCCACCAGTTAATACTGGACTTCAAACTCTGCTACCAAAAACAATGATGAGAGACTACATCTGGGGGCTGATTTGTAAAATTGACTTACAATATAATTGTAAATCTAATAAAACTTCTAAATCTTCTGTGGTCATCTTTGCATAACTTCAATAGAAATACATGTTATGTTGCTTTTTATGACTTTATAAGAATGAAACGATGAAAATTTGGCATGTTCATATCTTGCAAAATTTGACTATTCTGGTCACAAAAGCAAAGTTTTATGGAAATAACAGATATTTTCTATACTTTTTAGGTATGAGTAATTAGGAAATTACACTTACTGCCCAGAAACAAAAATCATGTTACATAGAGGGCCATTTCTGATAGTTTTATCTAAGTCTGACTTTGGACGTATCGGGGCAAGGAAACTGCTAGATGTCCTTCCCCCCCCCCCCCCCCCCAATATATATTTTTTTTTAAATAACCTGTCTTGGCCTTTAGGGTGTCTTAACTTTTTTGGCCATTTTCAAATACAAAAACGTCCAAGTTCAAAACATCCTAATCCAGACCATTTGGATGTAGGAGTGGCCAGCATAGTAACAGATTGGCCACACAGACAGGCCACATAGCAGAACAGTGGGGCACCTTAGAGAGCACAGCTGTGAACTTCAATAAAGGGTGTCAGATGTATATCTCATCGTAACCCCCTTTTAATTTATAGTGAACCCTCCAATACTCCCCCAAAACCTACTATACCCACCTGTGTAACATCCCAATAGCACTTATGGTAGGTTTTGGGTGGGTTTTGATGGACTCATACTTAATATCATAGATGTTGTGGTTAGAGCAGTGGCGTTCCTAGGGTATGTGGTACCCGGGGCCCATCATTTTTTGACACCCCCCCCCCCATGTAAAAAAATATTTTTTGTAATGACCATGAAACGGAATAAATGGTCAGAATAGAAACAGGCAGTGAAAATTTTCTTATATTCCAAACATAACATAACATAAATTATGTCTGAATTGTCATGACATCAGAAGTACATATGGAGTAGTTGCAGGTGATGCTTGGGACAGTTCTGATTGTGTTAGTTCGGTTTTATGTGTTTTTTGAATAGAAGGGTTTTTATTTCTTTTTGAATGTTTTGCAGTCTGTGGTCGATGTCAATTGGTTGTAGAGTTGGGGGTCGAGTGTTGCAGCTCCAATGGCTAGGAGGTTGTCAAACAGTGTTTTTGGTTGGAGGGTGTATGAATGGTGCGTGAGTTCTCCTATGTCTGTTTGAAGTGGATTGAATTATTTAGCTGAAGAAATTAGTTACCCCCTCATCCCACACACATTAATTCTCTTCCATTTTTGTTCCCATTATAAAAAAACACTGATAAGTTCCCAGAAAAAAAAAATACATTAAAATAAGAAGTGAAAACAAAGGCCCCTAGAGATGAGAACATAACATAAGAATAGCCTAACTGGGTCAGACCAATGGTCCATCATGCCCAGTAGCCCATTCTCATGGTAGCCAATCCAGGACACTAAAACCTGGTCAAAACCCAAAGAGTAGCAACATTCCATGCTACCGATCCAGGGCAAGCAGACACTTCCCCCATGTCTTAATAACAGATTATGGACTTTTTCTCCAGGAATTTGTCCAAATCTTTCTTAAAACCAGCTACACTATCTGCTTTTACCATAACTTCTGGCCACTTCATTTTTAAGTTTAGATCTTTCCTTTCAAACAGAGACCTTGCTAGATGTCAAATACAGCACAAGGTAACTTCACATAGACTTAGCTGTGCAGGAAATGTGAATCTCCTCATACACCCACCATATAGTGCAAAAATGTGCAAAGGTCTGTTTTTTTTCTTTCGATCACTACATAGCCTAATGCCACACAAGCAGCGCTGTTACAAACATATTCTGTAGGTCAATGCTAAGGATAACAAAGTTTCCTTCCTTGGACCAGAAGGAGATACTGATAAACCACTGGAAGAGATCCCAACACAACACCCAAAGACCCACTCAGTGTGTGGAGTGTGTGGAGTGTGTGGCGCAGTGGTTGGATCTACAGCCTCAGCACCCTGGGGTTGTGGGTTCAAACCCCGCGCTGCTCCTTGTGACCCTGGGCAAGTCACTTAATCCTCCATAGCCCCAGGTACATTAGATAGATTGTGAGCCCACCGGGACAGATAGGGAAAATGCTTGAGTACCTGATTGTAAAAACCGCTTAGATAACCTTGATAGGCGGTATATAAAATCCTAATAAACTTGAAACTTGAAACTTGAGTGGAGTGGACTAACTGGGGGGTGGAAATAGGCCCGGAGTTTGCTCAGCAGAATTTCCCAGACCACCTCTTCCTCTCAACACATTAACACGCTGCCACCACCACCACTAGGAACACCTCACTGGGTAGGCCAGCTATGCTATAAACTTTATAAAACACATTATTATATTTTCTTATAAAGCACATATTTTAACTGAACTCTCTGACATCCTCAGCCTTTCCATTCACAAAAATAGAAGGAAGAAAAGTTCCCATTTCCTGCTGTCTCATGTCCCCGGCCTATACAATATTTTTTTTCTGCAGACCCTTCAAAAGTCTGACCAAATCCTCGTTTCACTTGCATTATAAAGTACTGAGGATGCCATCTCTCCCCAATCCCAGGTCCTAAAGTCTAAGACAGTAGCGCAAACTAATGCTGCCAGATTCAGGAAAAAAAATTTCGATTCGATTCAGCCTATTGAATTGGTTTTTCAATTCGATTTTCCTGTCCAGTTGGGTGATTTTTTTCAAAACTCCTGGTGGGTTTTATAGCTTTTTCACCCCCTTTGGCTTCTCCTAACCACACTGGCGCTGTGGTGTAAATAAAATAAAGAAGCAAAAAGGACTTTTCCTCTCTCTGTTAAATCCTAGCTCACGTTTGCAGTCCAACAACAGCTCTGGCAGGATACACATTTCAAATCTGACATATTATAATCACAAAACAGAAAATAAAATTAATTTTTCTACCTTTTGTTGTCTGGTTATATTTCAAATCTTGTTGGTCCAAGGCTCTGGTTTTCTTCTGATAACTTGCTTGCCAGGGTCTCCTTTCTGCATGCTAACCATCCATCTGCCAACTCTGTCCTCCCTTTCCATTTCCCTTCCCTTCCCAGGAAGTCTGGTATCTTTCCTTTTTTTCATCTCCCTCCACAGATCCACCTTTTCTTAACTACCCTTTCATCTGGCATCTCTCCCTCCTTCTCCACCACCCCAGAGTCCACCATCTCTCCCTTTCTTTTCCTAATTACCCTCCTATCCAGTATCTCTATCCCTCCTCCACACCATCCCTTGTGTCCAATTTCTCTCCCTTTCTGTTCCTTCCCTCCCTAAATCCCATGGTCCATCATCTCTCTCCCTCTCCTCTATTTTCAGACCCATTATTTCTTTCCCCCCCCCCCCAAAGTTTGGCATATGCACATCTCTTTGAACACCCCCTTCCCTCCGTGTACTTCTAAACCAGGGTCCCCCCCAAAGGCCTGTCCCCCCTTAAAGGTCTGCCTGTCCCCCCTTGAAGGCCTGTCCCACCCCCTTGTAGGCCTGTCCCCCCCTTGAAGGCCTGTCCCCCCTTGTAGGCCTGTCCCTCCCTTGAGGCCTGCCTACCTGTCCCCCCCCTTGAAGGCCTGTGCCCCCTTGAAGGCCTGCACCCCCTTGAATGTCTGCACCCCCCCGAAGGCCTGCACCCCCCCTGAAGGTCTGTCCCCCCTTGAAGGCCTGTCCCACCCCCTTGTAGCTTGTCCCCCCCCCTTGTAGGCCTGCCTGCCTGTCCCCCCCCTCTGATGTCAGAGGAGGGGCGGGACCGCGGTGCAGGAAGCAGCGCCCAAGCAGCTCAGGGATCGCTGACGTCGCGATCCTGCTGCGGGCTGCTTCACAGGTGGTGCAGGAAGGTCAGTGGGGCGAGCGGTCCTTCGGGGGTGGGGGGGAACTGAACGGCAAGGCCGGGAGCACCCCCTCAGGGCTGGCACCCAGGGCGCACCGCTCCCCCTGCCCCCCCTTGGTACGCCACTGGGTTAGAGTGCCTTATGGGCCTGCGTCCTCCTCTCTATGGTTTCAATTGCCCACTCACCAGGTAACTCTACATACCTGATGCTCTAATAAGCTTCCCCATACTAGGTATGTAACTTTTTGTTCTCATTTTTGTGTGGTGGAAGAGGGGTCAATGAGCACTGGGGGAGTGCTTACCTTTTGCATGCAGTGGTCATCTGATCAGTTTGGGCACCCTTGTAGCACTTAGACACTTTAAAACAGGTCTAGCTCCAAACGTCTAAGTTCCTTCCAGGATGGCTTGCAAAACATTTGATTATTGCTGCAAAATGTCCAAGTCTAATCTGCTCTTATGCATGCCCAAAGCTCACCATAACACACCTCCACCACACCCATCTCATGCTCTGGACACACAGAGGCTGGGACACCTTGCTACACATCCAGAAAGGAGGTTTCGATTATCGGCATTTGGATGTCCAGGCGATTAGGATGTACAAGTGCTGATTCAGGATGCTTTTTGGTCATTTATAATTTTTGATTATGAGCTCCATAGTGTTATCTATCTATAAGAACATAATAAAGTTAATAATTAAAATTATGATGCCCAATTAACCCTTTTTTTACACTTGTTGTTTCACATTTTCTTAACTGTCTTTTGACAATAACATTAAAGTGGTTTACATTAAGAACAAGATTAAGCCATAGACAAACTAAGCATAGGCCTGGGGTCTGAAAAATATGCTCAAGGCTCATGAGGCTAGGATTGCCAACTGTCTATACTGTGTATTTTCAGAATTCTACAGATTTGTAAATTACCTGTCTCAAAGACAGAAAAAGTGTCTGGATATTTTTAGAATTTAGCCTTTTAAAACTTTAGTCCTCCCTTCTTCAAATACAGAGGCAGTGGTAGGATCCAGCTCTAGGTTACAGGAAGGAGGAAGGAGGTGAACTGCTCAGTGCTGGGGGAGAGATTGAGATCCGGAGGGTTTTTGGATAGAACCAGCAGAACCAGTGAGTGTCTGGAGAGGTAGGGGTGAGGGCAGGAGTTATTGAGAAGAGGTAAGAATTTAATAGAAGATGTGTGTGCGTGTGGGGGGGAGGGGGTCCTTCTGCTACAGGCTGAGAAAGAGCTGGCAGAAAATACAAGAACTTCACATGATGATGAGCAAAGCTGGTTGCTTGGAGGAGGGAAGGCACTAACTGAATGAGCATATGAGCAGTAGACAGCAGCCTATCACCAGAAGAGACAGTATATGTCCATGCTTTTCTGAAAAATGACAATGTACACGTGTGTACCTGAAAATTAAGAATTCATGCATATGTATATCTAAAGAGCAAGAATATTTTGTGTGTTTCTGAAGAATGAGAGTGCGCATGTGTGAAGAATGAGACAGCATGCATTTGCACATATGTGTGCAACTGAAATGCGAGACAGGGCATGCACAAGTTTGTGCACATGTACTGTATGTGAAGAACAAGAATGTGTTTGCATGGGTGTGTTTATGCATCTCTGGCAGGAACAGGGAGATGACTGTTGGTGAACGAACCTAGTTGGGGGTTCAAAGAGGAAGTGAAAGCTGGAAGGATTATGGAGAGGATGAATGCTAGACATTAGGGATGGGAGTAAAGGGTGGCTGGAGAGCTGTGCACTGGTTGCAGTCAGAAACATCCACCATCACAATTATTACTCCTACAGAATTCCTTTGCAGCATTAGGGCATTGCAATGCTCAAGAAAAAAAGAATTGAAGTGAAACTAGAACCAGTGAAGATGAAAAGCACACCCTAAGCACAAATAAAAAAGCCCAAAACAGAAAACTATCATCAGAGGAATTAACCTCAGAACACAGGTCAAGGAGCCCAAAATAGTGAAATGCATTCCAGGATCCTTGGCCACCAGGAGTACCAGGCAAATACTAACTTAAATTAGGAAAGAAATTAAGAATTCTAACACTGATGTTTTTATCCACCTGGGAACAAATGACCTGGCTAACAGCTCCCCACCTTCAGCACTGAAAGCCTTTCAGGAGCTGAGAGAGGGCCTAAAACCTTTTGTAAAGACTATAGACTTTTCAGAAGTATTGCTTACTTATGGAAAGGGAGAGGAAAACAAATCAGGTCATTCCTGCTGATAGGTTTTGGACAACTGTTTATCTCTCAAAATCTACATCATCATGTCCCTTCGATAGTTCCTCTTCAATATTACTGAGACAACTTCCTTCCGCTGCAGTTCAGTGGATAACTGTACCTATGAATAGTATGTTACTAGCAGGATTCTTTTATTGTACTTCCACAGGTAGAATATTTCTTACACCACTCAAATCTCCCTTTTTGGGTCCGCCACTACCATCCAATTATAGGCCATTTGCTAATATTTTATTCTTTACAAAATTGGCTGAATATGAAGTAGCTCAACAACTGAGGGCCTTTATAGACATTTTTTGGGTATTAATCCCTTTTTGAACATGGCTTTAGGAGCTCATACAGTACTGAAACTTTTCTGCTTGCCTTTGTTACTAGAGCAAGGTAAATTATTAGTACAGATAGTAAAGCAGGTTTTTTTTTGTTTAAATTCTATTTTTATTGATTTTGAAAAACATACATACAGAAAATGCAATCAAATACCATAAACTAATCTCATAAAAGCGATTATCATTACTGACCACACAGGTATTTGGGTTAAATATCAATTTGATGTAGAACACGTTGAAAATCCAATTTGGAAATTTAATAATTCTCTACTTGCAGATTCAAAATTTATAGAGGAAATGCAGTTTAAAATCTCAGAATTCTTTCAAATGAATGCTTCAGAGCAGATCTCTCAAGAAACTATGGGATGCCTTTAAGGTTACGTTGCTTGAACAAATTATTGCTTATTCAGCTTACATCCATAAATCTATGCGGCTTGAGTTTTCTAATTTAGAAAAAACTATTTACAATCTTCAATTAAAACTTATATCACAATGGAATCAAATAACATTAAGGGCTCCTTTTACTAAGGTGCGCTAGGGCTTTAACGCGTGGAATAGCGCGCGCTACATTGAGCTGGCGTTAGTTCTAGAAGCGTAGCGCGCGGTGTAGCATGCGGTAATTTCCTGCGTGCGCTAAAAACACTAGCACACCTTAGTAAAAGGAGTCCTAAATGATCTGATTGCTGCTAAATACAAATGCAATACCATTAGTAGTCAATTAGCCAGGAAAGATCTGTTTCTACAACAAGCTGTCTAATAACTCAAATAAAGCAGGGAGAATCCTGGCAAATTACCTTAAAGCTAAAAAAAACGGGGAGAAAAGATCACAGCTATTAAAGACGAAAAGGGCATAGTATATACTAAGCAGTCTGATATTCTATCCCAATTTCTACAATACTATAAAAAACTGTATTCCTCTGATTTAGATACCAAAATTACTAGCAAAATTGAAGAATTTTTACAATCTATTAAGGGACACATAAAAGATTCCCTTGATGCTCCTATATCTTTTCCTGAAATCCAAAATGCATTGAAGTCTCTCAAAATAGGTTCGGATACACTGTGGAATTCTATAAATCTTTCCAATCCAGTTTATTACCTTATCTTTTTAAATTACAGTATATCAAACACAACTGTCAAAGTGTCAGTTATCTGGATCCATGGCTGAAGCTTTGACAATAGTACGCCCTAAACCAAATAAAGACCTGATGATGGTGATTAATTATAGGCCAATATCATTAATTAATGTAGATGGGAAATTATTAGCTAAATTTTTGGCTCTTAGATTGGAAAAAGCTCTTCCTTATATCATCGGTATGCATCAAACGGGTTTCATTGTTCACAGATATTCCTCTAATAATACTAGACTGGCTTTCCATGTACTTAATTTGGCAAATTCATTGGATGTTCCAGCTTTTTCACTGTCTCTTGATGCCGAGAAAGCATTCAACTATGTTGAATGGTCTTTTATGTATCAATATATGAAATGGTTTGGGTTTGGGCATAGTTTTGTGCAAATGATAAAAACACTTTATAGTTTTCCTTCTGCTAGACCAGGGGTGGGCAACTCCGGTCCTTGAAGCCGGAATCCAGTCGGGTTTTCAGGATTTCCCCCAATGAATATGCATGAGATCTATTTGCATGCACTGCTTTCAATGCATATTCATTGGAGACATCCTGAAAACCCGACTGGATTACGGCCCTGGAGGACCGGAGTTGCCCACCCCTGGGCTAGACTATATATCAATAACATTTTTACTGAAAAATTTATATTAGAGAGGGGAGTTCAACAAGGATGCCCCCTTGTCTCCACTTATTTTGATCTTATTTTAGAACCTTTACTATTGGCAATTCAGCAAACGGTGGATTATAAAGGGAATCTCATATGCAGGTCGAACATACAAAGTTTCTGTCTACGCAGATATCTTGTTGAATTTGACTAATCCAGAATTATCTATTCCTTCTTTGCTTCAACTGATTGAAAATTTTGGAACCATCTCAGGTTTTAAGATAAATTGGAACAAATCTGAAGTTCTCCCGTTAAATGTTCATAGTGTTAAAGGTTTCCATTCCTATGGAAAGATGATGAAATAAAATACCTAGGAATAATAATCCAAAGAACATTAGATGATACTATTCTTGCCAATGAAAAATGAATATTGATAATGGTTAAGGAGATATGTGAGCGATGGAATCCGTTACATCTTACTTGGTAGGGGAGAGTACAAACAGTTAAAATGATGATTGTGACGGTAATTTGCTATCAGATGAGTATGCTTCCTATTTATTTTCATATCTCTTTTTATAAAAAAAATAAATAGAATTCTTTTGGATTTTTTATGGTCTGTTAAGACCCTTAGAATTGCCTTATCTTCATTACAAAAAAAAATAAATCAAATTAACGATAGTCAAGCAGTTTTGCTTCAGTTTGATCTATCAGCTACATTCGATATGTTTGACCGCTATGGTAAAGACTGGTGAGAAGTTCTCATGAGCAGGAGAAAAAAATCAGTTTATTAGGATATTTATTTTTATCCACGAGTTTTCATCTTAGGACCTGGCTACAAGGACTCCTGAAGAAGACTATATTGTCTTAAAAGGAGCCCAAAATGTCCAAATGCTATTTTATGCCATTTTTGGATGCTTTTCTCTTTTGAAAATAAACACTATAGTAAAAGGGTCTCAAATGTTTCTTAATACATCATACTGGTAGTTAGTTTGCCCAATTGATGAAGCTTCCATAAGTGACAAGAATTGAAAATATAGAAATAAATATATTATTTCGCCATCTTTATGTATAGAGAAATTCCTTTGAAGCTCTATAAACTCTACAAAGCAAAAAGAAAATTCTAATTAAAACAGTTGATAAGAGAGGTGTTATAGCGATAATGAATAGAAGTGACTGTATAGAAGAGATAACTAGAAGATAGTGTTTGGGTCCACAGTTGGGTTGGGTCCACAGTTCCCAGAGTATTGGAAGTCAATGTTGACCACGGCTATCATTCATAGTCACTCGAGTATCACAGACCTTTGAGCTACCAAAGCTAGCTGATTTACAAAGTTAGTTTAAATTGACAGTTATGACTACATGGCACCCCATCTGTCCATAATCGTTTAGAAAACAATGTCAACCTGCAGTATTTGTGTGAAAGGAGCACCTTAGTTTAGACATTTCTGTTTATGCATTTATGTAAAATGTCCACAGTGCTTTTGGACTACACAGTCACCTCTTGGCTGATGGGCTAAAACTTATGCTATATGAGCCATGTGGGAATGCCGATTTGCTCATTAGAGTTTTGGAACTACAGAAAGGAACTGATTATATCTTATTAATGGATGTTTGAAATGTAGATAATTAAATTCAAGATTTTCCATTAAAGGAACATCACATGCCCCTGAAGTGGATGCAAACTGAAAAATGGCCTTGTAATATAACATATCATAGCATTTCTATACCATAAAACCATGAGGATCCTTGTGGTTAACAATTAAGAAAAAGCTGAACATCAGGCAGCGAATTACAGAAAGTATAGGATGGTTGATTAGAAAAATGTATTGTACAAATAAGTTTTTAACTGCTTTCTAAAGTTTATATATGAGGTAGAAGTAAGAAATAATTGATGGAGAACAGAATCCCAAGTAGCTGCTTGATATGAGAGCAGTATATTGGGCAGGGACCTTGTACTAGCAAATGAACTATACGAGGGACCACTGAAAAGTTCTCAGCCCAACCAATAAAGTTGGAGCAGTCTCCATCGAGGGCTATACACTTGGTGCAGTGATTTTCCTCTTTTTGTTCTGTCGGAATTTTTCAGCAGCCCCTCGTACACTGTAAAAGATTTTTTACCATACTGCTTTGTTTCCTTGATTTTTTTCCAGCTCTATTTTCTGACTGTGTTGCTTTTTCTCGCCTCTCTTTGACATGGCTGTTAATTGGCTACAACCTTCCTTATGGAGAACTTTAAAATCATATAGACCAGATGGGCCTAGCAACAATTAGTGCCATTTTTCCAATGCCTGAAAAAGGAGCACAGAAATATTCTTTAATCTGCTCAATTCTTTTGCAATGAGAAAATGGATAGGAATTAAGAGTCTCCGGGAACTATTTGTGACCCATCGAGTGAAAAAGTACTAGAAGTAGGGTACGTGACTTCTTTAAACCACAAGATATAGGGATGTCAACTGCATAATCCTTCAAAATTTCTGCCTCAGGTATAGACTAATTATGTCTTTAAAACTGAGAAATCTTTATCAATATAAAAGTATGCTTTTCAGAAAATTTTATTTGAATAGCAAAATTAAAATATCTATATCTCTGTAATCCAAAAGAAGTTACGGATAAAATTTTGACCATGTTTTATATACACTGTGATCAACTTTCAGAAATTAAAGTTGACTAAATATACCCCTGCAAACTTTTATAGCCTTTATCTCTGTTATTTATAACCCCACTTTTGGTAGTTTTTTGCTCCGTGGGTCACATCTTGGTTATCTTCCTCAACACAGAAGCTTTTTGCTCATAACCATTCAAACCTGTCATTTGGTTTGTAACATAACACTGGAATATCAGAGCAGCTAGAGTTTAAACTGGTCTCGTAATGAGCAGGGTTTACCAGTGGATGTCACTGGTTCATTAAATCACGGGTTTAGTTCAGAAGCAACATTATACATGAGTTGTGCACAGTTCAGGGTTAGAGTCTTCACATTAGTAGTGATTATTAAAGCATTTTCTCTGTGGCATGCCATCAGACTAAAAATTCACGCTGACAACAAAAATCAATAGAACTGTTACATGTGCTAGCCAAAGCCGTTTGTCTCCCCATGGTGCTGTTACTGCTTGCAAACACAAAGGGCAAAGATATTAGGGAAGCTGCTTTAATGCAAGGGGTTAGTTCAGATGCAATCAAGTCCAAGTTACAGGCTAGAGAATGACACTAGGACAAATTTGTCCCCAACCCGGTGGAAACTCAATTTCCCTGTCCCATCCCCGCAAGTTTTGTCCCTGTCCCTGTCCCATTCCTGTAAGCTCTGCTTTAACTGCACAAGCCTCAAACACTTATAATTTTAAAGTATTTGAGGCTTGTGCAGATGAGAACAGAGCTTGTGGGAATGGAGCAGGGACAGGAAAAGAACTTGCGGGGACGGGAAAATGAGTTCCCGCGGGGACGGGGAAAAATTTGTCCCCGTGTCATTCTCTATTACGAGCAATAGGCTCACTCCTGGAACGGATGCATAGGAAAGAAAGAAGAGTACTAACTCTGTGACAGGATTCAATTTTCATCAAGTACCTTTGAATGTCAAGCTCGGAATGGAGAGAGGCCAACATACAGTGCACAGCCTGTGGAACAGAGAGAGAGAAAGCAACAGAGGAAAAGAGAAATGAGAAAAGTGTTACAAGGAGAAGAATAAACAGAATTACCCAGGCAATGCTTAAGGAATCACAGCTTGAAGGAAAGATGAAAACCAATTCACTCAGGGTGCTTCCAGAAAGTATCTTCAAGGGCAGGTATGAAGCTATGATTTCAAAGGAGGTCAGCGAGAGTACAGATACTTCTTCATGTTCTATAGATTCAAATCATGGTGATGTGCTTATTTATTTCATATCTCAATGGGAGAGCATAATGTTCAGAAGAAATTCTGCTCAGCTCTTCGGTCAGACATTTACCACTAGGGCAGCCAAAATGGTCCATCCCCAAGACTGGAGGGAGGCAAGAGGTCTATGCTTGTACAGTGCTTTTTTTTCTGCACCTAAAACAGAGGAGCAGTATAGGGCTGTGCTTGGAATCAAAATGTCTTGAGTGAAATCTGCATAATGTACCTTCAAAACAGAGAGCGCTAATTATTGTCCTGATTGTGGTAGAGAAGTTGCATAATGTACTCTAATACAGTCAGCAGCTATTAATAAGGAAGACCTGATGCTGGTTGTGCTTATCACTGCCAAGAATTTTTAGACAGGGCCCTCAAATGAAAATGACAACCTGCTAAAACATTCCAGCTCCCAATCCTTCAGTTTTGTTTGATACTACATTGAGAACAACTACGGAAAACAAAAAGTATTTTATGTAAAAATATCTACAGAGAGCTCTGGTTCCTAGACCCCAGTCTGACTCTTCAAAAACTCCACTACTGATCTCTGTAATATTGCTTGATTTTGGAATCTAGCGAACAAAATCTTTTATCCATTCCCTCTCTAAAAATTATCAATACAAGGAGACAATTTATCTTCTCTTGTACGGCACCGCAGACATGGAACGCCCTCCCTATGTTTTTAAGGGAGGAGAAAGAGTTTGTAAAATTTAAAAATGAGTTAAAAACTTTCCTTTTTAGAGATGCATTTGCAAGTTAATCTTTTATCTTATTGTTTTGTTTATTTTATTCCCCTTAAATGTCTTATTACCCTTTTGTATTTTCCTTTGATGTCTCTTCTTTACTTTACAAATTGTATTTCATCCCTCCTTACCTTGTGTTTAACAATGTTAATTTTTAGCATAATAAGTTTATTTATTAATTGTATGGACTGTTTTGTTACCCAATCTATGTAACTTTTTAAATGTACACCTTTAAATCAAGCATTAAACTTTGTTTAAGGCGGTTAATCAAGCCATCTAATAAACTTGAAACTTGATAATGGAGGCAATTCTATAACCATCAACCACAAGATATTATCTATCACTGGAACAGTCTCCCTACCCATCTAAGACTTGAATCATCTTTAGATAAATTTAAAGCCCAACTCAAGATGCTCTTATTTAATGATGCCTACAGCCAACATCCAATCTATACCTCTTAACTACCCCTGTCTTCCTACTTCCATCTCTTTTTTATTCTTTGTTATCTCAGCCTGACTAAATGGAGGCCTGGATGTAGCACAGACTAGCCCCACATTTTCCTACTTCTTCCACTATCCTATCGTATGTAGTTCCTCTTAGCCCATTATTTATTTATTTATTTTTAAAATTTCTAAACCGTTTTTATCCAACCACGGTTTACATAAAAAGTTAAGAATCCATACAAAAATAAGAAGATAAAACAGACATATTAAGTCTAACATAAAATCAATTGCCTAGAAAATGCATCAATATCATCAAAACATACATATTCAGTCTAACATAAAATCATTTGTTCAAAAAAATGCTTCAACGAATAGTTGGGTCTTCAACATTTTCCTAAAGGAATTCCTCTCTCCACATTGTCTAATCTGGCCAACAAGGCCATTCCATAACTTGACTCCTATAAAAGTCATGGCATTCGTATCTACATGTTTAGGGTTGGCCTTTGTTTTCAACAATGCCATACCTACAGAACGTAAGGATTATCCCCTCTTTTTACATAAGGATTACTCTCTCTTTTTACAACTATTTTTTACTTTTTACAACTATTTTGTTGTTATTAACTGTAAACAACTCAGAGATAGCACTATGGGCAGTATATCAAGCATTAATAAATTTGGGAACTCAATACTATAACCGAGCCTCCACCTTTCAGTACCACTTGCATGTATGAAAGTACAGAATACCTGCAATGCGTGTGGGAAGCGTACACTGGTATGTCTAATAAATGGCAGCAAAAGCACCTAGGCACAATCCTATAAGAGCATATTACATGGCATGGAGGAGCATTTTCAAAAGAATGTACAAGTCAGAATAAGGGCGTCCAAGTCAGCCTATTTGAAAATACATGAGATGGACATCCATGTGCTGGAAACATCCATTTTACAAACTGAAACATCCAAATTTTGAATGGAGAAAAGAAGGGACATATGACATCTTTACAGCAGCATTCTTGGAAAACTTTTCTTTTTTCTAAATTTGTTACTAATTAATTCTTTGTGTATTATATTATCTCTGTATTCACTCATAGCATAATCTTTTGTAAACCGCATTGAACTAAGAGTTATGCGGTATAGAAGTCCGCTATTATGTTATGTTATGAAAATGCAATATATAGAACCACCAAAATAAACCAAAGTGACACTGGATATAATTTCTTTTCTCTTTTTTTCTCTATTTATAGGCGGGGACAAGCCTCAGAATATTGAGTATTAGATTTTCACCCATCCAGGGTTCTTTCAAAGAGAAAGACATTTCTTTTCTCTTACTCATATTCACATCACTGATTTGAACCCATCCTCCCTACTTTTTTTTCTAACATTAAGTATAAATTTTATTTCTTCAATAATTTTCATTAAAACTACTATTTAATATTTTTTTAATACTGTTTGATACTAAAGGGACTGTGTAATTCATTCATAATACAGACTATTTAAACCTCACAGTTCATTTCAGAGACTCTGGACCGACAGAAAGTGTACTAGTGCTTAATGTTATGAAAATGACCACACAGACAACCATGCAGAGCAGAGGGTCAGATTTGTGGTTCATACGCTGAACTGTAAACCAAAGGAATACGGTTCAAATCCCACCTTAATGCTTTGTTTTTGTAATTGTGAGCCCTTCAGGAACAGAAAAATACCTACTGCACCTGAATATATACCATTTCAAAAGCCTTCAAGCTTACAGGTATCTTATATATTTAGGTACTGTGGAAATTTTTTCTGTTTCTAAAGGGTTCACAATAAAAAAAAAAGAAGAGTTGAAGTGAGACTTGAACGTGGGTTCCTGCACTAACCAGTGGTCTGCTCCTCAGACCTGCTTCTGGTCAAGGGATAAGGGACAGGAGATTGTTTACCACCTTTTTTGTAGTTACACAACCACATTGAAAATGGTTTACATTCAGGTACTTCAAGAATTTTCCCTATCTGTCCCAGTGGGCTCACAATTATCTAATGCAGTGGTCTCAAACTCAAACCCTTTGCAGGGCCACATTTTGGATTTGTAGGTACTTGGAGGGCCTCAGAAAAAAATAGTTAATGTCTTGTTAAAGAAATGACAATTTTGCATGAGGTAAAACTCTTTATAGTTTATAAATCTTTCCTTTTGGCTAAGTCTTAATACTAATATTGTAATTTATAGCTAAAGAGACATATGATCAAGAAACTGTTTTATTTTACTTTTGCGATTATGATAAACATACCGAGGGCCTCAAAATAGTACCTGGCGGTGCATGTGGCCCCTGGGCTGCGAGTTTGAGACCACTGATCTAATGTAGAGAATGACATGGTGACAAAATTCATCACTGTTCCCGTCCCCGCGGATAACCGCGGGAAACCATCTTCATGTCATTCTTTAAGGAGAGCGGGAAGAATCAGAGTATAATTGGGCACAACCACTGACTTGCATGCTTTGCTTTGAAGAATGCTGGTGTAGAAGGACCGAGGTTGAAATGGACACTAGAAAATGACAAGGGATTATTTCCCGCGGTTATCCGTGGGGACGGGAACGGTGATGAATTTTGTCACCGTGTCATAATGTACCTGGGGCAGTGAAGGATTAAGTGACTTGCCCAGGGTCACAAACAGAAACCTTGAACCCCCAACCTTGGGGTGTCCATAATACCTCAAGTTGTCATGACACCTGGTATTCTCTTCCAGTTTCACTTTCAGGGAATAGGGAGGACAGCAACTGGGGTATAAAGGAAGAGTCAATCCTTCCAGTGGGTAGCTGCTCAAGTAGCGCTTCTTTCTGTAACTTGGATGTTCCTGAAACAGGGCTAAATAACTAATCCTACTTTTTAGACACGGATGTTTCTTTCCCTGTAATTGCTGTTAGAGGTCCAGATTTCAGGCCCTTCCTAGTCCCTACTAAAACACACCCCCTTGCTATTTGGACATAGTGCAGTGTTGGGCTTCCCTTTTCTGCCTTTGCAAAATCAGGATTTGGACATTCAAACATATGGATATCATCTGGCCTTTTGAAACATCCATATGCTTTGAAAATGAGCGCCATAATGTATAAATGCAAAGAGAGTATTCGCATGGGTGGAGCCTGGGTTGGGGCTTCCACATCTTACTGAATTCTGTAAGTAATGTGCTCTCTTGCTGCACTTAGATGCTTGCAGTTACACCAGGTCTACAGTTGCTGTAATCTTGAGTACCTAGATTTTAGGCACCTCCAATACCAGATTATGTTAGTGTTCTAAAACAGCATCTGGGCACCCACTGCATGGCATCAGGGCATCCATACAGAGATGCCCACTTATAGAATTATCTCCAGTATGGTTTGCTATCTTATTCTGAGTTTGTCCCCTTCCTCTGTCTCCTCCCACATCCCTAGGAAATTAACCTGATTAATAAGAGGCTCTCCCTGTGGCTGAATAGTACTGCTATGCAAGTCATGTGAAATCTGGGCTCTGATCTAGTTTTTGATCTGTCAGAAGCTGGCGATGCTGTACAGGTAATATTCATAGACCCAACCAAGGAGCAGAAGTCACAGGCTTTGCTTGCCGACACTCCCTGACCATACTCAAGGTGCATATGTTGCAGGATCTGGGGTTACCATATGGCTCCAGAAAAAGGAGGATGGATTGAAACATCGGGATTTTACTTCCATTGGAAGAAAAAACTAGATGTCTCAATCTGTCTTCCTTTTTATGGAGCCATATGGTAACCCTGTCTGAGGGACTCTGGTCCGTAGGTCCTGACTGATGATTGTCAATGGAATAACTAGGCTAGGTGATCAGGAGATAAAAATATGACAAAGAAGAGAGCACTGGGACTGGAAGGGGAGAGGGGTCCGCACATGAGCAGAAACTCTTATATAGGTCCCAGCTGATTATCATTTGGGATCCCCATAAGCACAGGCAGCCAGCACAACTTTACTTATCCCTGGATATTCAGTACTGCAGGCTGAATATTGACTGCTTAGATTAATGGTTTCCAAGCATATTCTGGGGGCTCCATAGCCAATCAGCTTTTCAGGGTATCTGCACTGAATATTCATGAGAGAGATCTGCATGCACTGCCTCTACTACATGCAAATCTCACTCATGAATATTCATTGTGAATCTCCTGAAAACATGACTGGTTGAGGAGTGTCTAGGACAGGTTTGGGAACCCCTGGGTTAGTTATAGAATTCTATAATCTACTCATACTCTTTTGTGATTTAGGTATGGTGATTTTCATCACCTGTATGGAAGGTGTATGTGATTATGCTTTATTTCTAGGTACATGGTATTCTGCAAAGAAAAGTATGCACACCATTTTCTTTATAGAATAGGCTACTAGAAGTAGGTCCTCAACCCATTCCTTGGAATACACCTAACCAGTCTATTCACAATGAATATGCATGAGATAATTTGCATGTACCACCTCCATTGAATGCAAATCTATCTCATGCATGTTTGTTGTAGGTATCCTGAAAACCTAACTGGCTAGGTGTGTCTCAAGGACTGTGTTGAGAACCACTGGCCTAAATGTAAGCGTTCCTTTAAAGAATTACCCTTCAAATGTAGTGCAAAGATAATAGAGGACAAGTTCCCATTAACACACACACAACTCAGCATACTCTATGCCTAGGTAGCACAAAGCATCTCAGATTTAGTGCAGTCCCTGTGCACTGCAGTAGGAAAAGCCCTGCAGAGGAACAAGAAGATTTATATAAGCAGTGCCTAGCAGCATCAATCTGCAGAGATAGAGCAGGTCTATCTCGCCACCAGAAGCACTGCTTAAACATGAATGCAATTAATAACACTGCACAACAAATTTTAACTTTTTTTCTGGGGCAAGAAGAAAATGAGCTTACTTTATAGAATTTGACTTCCTGTGTATGAAAATAGCCTCAGTTTTCTCCTATCATGTATAGTTTTTGAGCAAATCGCAAATATTTATAGCATGAGAAGTCATAATGGTAGTTTCAGAATTGGAAGATTGTCATCATGAGGCACAGGTCATATTGCAGATTCAAGATTAGGATATTGAATTTGACTCTTTGTTTTCAAGGAAAATCCAGACATTTTGGTTAAGCAGAAATAACAATCTGTGCAATGGTCCTTCTGTTCCCTTCAAACCATTGGAACAGCAAATGCATCGATGGACGCATGCCTTTCAGCCATGCTCTAAGGTTGTTGGCACAAGATTTACAACACACGTGAGGTGCCCAAACCTTATCTTGATCTCCAGTTTTGCAGCCAAAATAGAGTTCATAGGTTTTCCTTATGAGTGAAGTCATATTTCTCTTCTGAGACTTAACTGTATACTCCCCACATACATAACAGAAGACGTCAGGGTGATTCTCACACTTTCTTGACATTATACTAACAAAACAATAAAAATGTTTCAAAAGCAATAACTTTATAACTAAGAAGTAAAACCCTGATACAAAAATCAACGATTTAATCTCAACTGTGCTGATGAAGCTTGAAAATTGCTGATGATGCAATACAGCACATTGCTGATGATGCAATAAGCCCACAGAGAACTGCATATTCCAGCTCCGCCTCCTCACCCATAATAATTATATAGCACATTATTACATCATTAAAATTAATACCTTAGCTTAAAAATCTAATTTGAGGCAAACTGTTTTAATATTTCAGAGATTGTTATAACATTTACTCCAAGCATTAGAAAATATAGTGAAAATGTTAATTTTTGCATTATAATGCTCTTTTGCCCACAATGAGAGGGTTATACTGAAAAATTAAGGTCAGTTTTGAATTCAGCGACCCCAAACCCACTATAATTCATGCCCCAAAACCTCTATTACATAGTGTAATAACCAAGAAAATGCCCTTCCAAAGGTATATAGGCTACCATTCATGCAGCAACATCATAAATATTCTGAATAAAGACAAACTAATTTATGAAAATCTTTTTTAAAAAAAAGATTTTTAGGTATTTTTCGCCAAATTGATAGTGCCTATTGGTGAGAGTCCATCCGTCTGTTGGTTGGCCAACGGTAGACATAGGCATAGGCATAAAGTCACACACACAAATTTGGCTAGACTGACCTTGGTTCAAAATACAGCTGTAAGGATGATTTATGGCCTGAAGAAGTACGTTCATATAACCCTTTATTATCGTGAGTCACATTGGCTCCCAGTGCAGGCCCAGGTGATTATCAAGTTTATATTATATTATAAAGTTGCTTTTGGTGTTGCCCCATCATATCTTGTTGATAGATTTATTATCGTGACACATGAGAAGAGTAGAAAATCTCATGCCCTATTTATGTTTCCTTCAGCAAAGGGCTGTAAAAGTAAGAAACATCATGGGCATTGTCTTTCCTATCAAGCTGCTTCTTATGACAAAGATTTCCGTCCATTATTGATTAGATCTATATCTTATAAACATTACAGAAAACTTTTAAAGACTTTTCTTTTCTCCAAATTTTGGGCTAGCTAAATTTCTGTGCATCACATTATCTCTGTATTTTCCCATAGCATAAGCTTTTGTTAACCACATTGAACTAAAGGTTATGCGGTCTAGAAATTTGCTATTATGTTATGTTATATAAATAAACAAAACACACATAGACAAACATGTACACAGATAACATCATGCACATAGAAATACATACTCTACATACACCCAAATACAAAGACACATATATACACAAACACAAAAAAGAAACACATGTGCACACACAAAGCCAAAAATTATCTTATTTGGACGGCTAAACTACCACTTTGCAAGACAGCTGTGTGGAGACAGGAGCAAGTGGGCATTGCTCCTGTCTCTCAATTTCATGGTACATGGGGAAGAAGGGAGGAGTCAGTTAAAACACTATGAATTTTATTTGGGGTGTTCATGGGGTGGGGTGCAGGGTGAGGGTGTCAAGGCAGCAGTTGCATAGTAAAGGGGGCGGGGTGGGGTCTTCCCTGGGTGCAGTCTTTCTAAGGGTGTGGCACCCCTCCCCCTCTCCTCTCCTTGCTATACGTGCGCGCCCCTTACCTTCCCCTGTTGGCATCGGCACTCTCTCTGATGTCACTTCCAGGACCCACGCCTAGGAAGTGACGTCAAAGGGCAAGCTTACACCGATGTGGGCATGCTGCTTACACCGGAGAAGTTAAAAAGGGAAAGGGAAGGGAGCCCACACGGCAGAGGGGGTGGGAAAGAGAGCGGGGGAGGAGTGGCATTTACCCTGACTACATCACTGCAAGGGAGTGCAGAGAATCTATAAGATCACCATAGATTTCGTGTTTTGGATGTCAGAGGTGGGAGATTGGAGGCTCATCTCTGGGGTCAGGGGGTGGGGCTGGGGTCTGTTAGGGGGTCATTTTTGGGGTTGGGGATGTTTTATGGTCAGGAGGTAGGTGGTCAGGGATCTTAGGTGGGGACTAGTGATCTGAAGTGAAATGCTCTGAATCAGCCACATTAATTGAAAAGCACCATTAAAAAGTAATGAAAAGGCAAAGCATCTAAGGGCCCTAAAGGTACCCAAACTGACCAGATGACAACTAGCGAGACTAAATCACGACACCCTCCTCATTCCCCCAGTGGTCACTTACACCCTCCCATCCCCCAAAGATCTGAATGAAACAGCAACACCTGAAATCCTAGTAGAACAGTGAGAAGGTGTCTGGAATAACCTGGTGGGTGGTGTTGATATCTGCAGAGAATGTACAATCAATCATCTGTGAGTATTTTTTCCTTTAGGCCAGGTTGATAGACTTAGTAGATAAGGACAGGTTGTTCACCCTCTCCAAGGTAGGGAGAACGAGAGAGCACTCTTTAAAGTTGAAAGGGGATAGATTCCGTACAAACGTAAGGAAGTTCTTCTTCACCCAGAGAGTGGTGAAAAACTGGAACGCTCTCCCGGAGGCTATCATAGGGGAAAACACCCTCCAGGGATTCAAGACAAAGTTAGACAAGTTCCTACTGAACAAGGACGTACGCTGGTAAGGCTAGTCTCAGTTAAGGCACTGGTCTTTGACCAAAAGGGCCGCCGCGTGAGCGGATTGCTGGGCGCGATGGACCACTGGTCTGACCCAGCAGCGGCATCTCTTATGTTCTTATGTTATGTTTCCCATACCTGTCCTGGGGAACCCCAGCCATTCAGGTTTATAGGATATCTGCAATGAATATCACTGAGTCAGATTTGAATACAATGAATACTCTTGAATATTTATTGCTGATATCCTGACTTGCTGGAGTTCCCCTAGGACAAGTTTGGGAACCACTACCCTAGCCAGTTTTTCAAAATAAAACCACTCCCCAGATTCTATAGAGGCTATGTACTTATAATTGAGTGTGGTCCTGAGTTGTGTACACAACCCAATTGGTTAGCAAGCAATTAACAGTGAAAAACTGGATGCTAACAATCAATTATTAGTGTTACTTGGTATCATTTACAATTTGCGTGTGCAACTTGTTGTGCACTATCCTATGGAACCACTTCCAGCTAACCACATATTAGCTTTCCCACATATTCACCATTATAGGACCCCCAGGGACCCCTGAAGAAGACTTTTTGTCGAAACGTGGACCATGTTGGATCCTGTATCCCTAGCGCAGTGTTTTTCAACCTTTTTTGGGCAAAGGCACACTTGTTTCATGAAAAAAATCACGAGGCACACCACCATTAGAAAATGTTAAAAAATTTAACTCTGTGCCTATATTGACTATATATAAAGTAATTCTCTTGAATAGGAATCAAATAAACACAAAGAAAGTATTTTATAATGCTGCCACCAGCAACAACACCGTTGGCGGCGGTGGCACTCAAGTGGCTAAAGAGCCGCAGTTTGCCGGCCTAGGGACAACACTGGAGGGTGGCCAGCTGTGCACCCCCTTGGGACGTAAACCCGGGGTGGGGCAGACCACCCCCCCCCCACCCTGGTATGCCACTATCTGTACCTCACTCCCTCCCTATGACCAAAAATTCTCCTTTCTTCTATTCCCCGTGTACACAACCATCTCTTTCCCTCCCTTCCTCTCTCCAAAGTCCATGCCTTCTGTGTCCAAACACTCATTCCCTCCCCCACCTCAGCATCTCTTTCCCTCCCTTCCTCTCTCCCAAGTCCATTTCTTCTGTGTCCAAAAACGCATTCCCTCCCCCACCTCAGCATCTCTTTCCCTCCCTTCCTCTCTCCCAAGTTCATGCCTTGTGTCCAAAACGCACTCCCTCCCCCCTTTTGTGTTCCGTGTTTGCCTCCCAGCCCATCTTTGCAACTTTCTCAGCAAAACGAAGCTCAAGCCGCGAGGCTTGTCTTCTGCTTCCTGCCTGCCCTGCCGTGCACAAATAGCCGAACGGAAGTATTCTCCGACGTCAGCGCTGACGTCGGAGGGCAGGCTTTGCTTAAGCCCTCCCTCCGACGTCAGCGCTGACATCGGGGAACGCTTGCGATCGGCTATATGTTAGCTGCAGGGCAGGCAGGAACAGAAGACGAGCCTCGCGGCTCGAGATGTATTGAACTCTGCGGGTCCCCCGTCCAGCTCTCTCCTGTCCACGTGGGGCGGACCGCCCCTCTCCCTACACTGGTGGTACTGCCCTGATGGCGGCCCTGACCGTACGGCACACCAGGCAACATCTCGCGGCACTGCCCTAGCGGACTAGGTCCTTTAAGGCTTTTATGTGGATTACTTTACTTTTATGTGGATGTTTATGTGGAGGATTTTAGTGTACCTTTGGAACTTTGACATTTTCAAATAAAGTCCTTTAAGGAACATCGTCATTCCACAGAGTTTCTTTTGGCTTCTTTTGGATTTTCTTCTCTGTGGATATTTGGGGGTCAGTTTTTTGGTTTTTGCTTGGTGCACTATCCTATAGCATAGATCATGCAAACCCCATAATGTGCAACTCAAAAGATTGTAGGGTTACTCCTGTAAAATCCAGATCCATCTCCCCACCCAGTTCTACCCAGCCCTGTCCCCCTCAACCTGTTCTCGGCCTCGGGACCACATCGGGAGAGCATCTGTGCATGAGTGGATGAAACGCAATGCCTTCACATGCATGCGTGTGACATCGCTGTGTTACATCCGTGCCGGGGTTTGAAAGCCGTCTGGACATGTCTGGGCAAATCCAGATGTTTGGTAACCTTAGCCATAGGGGGGGGAGGGGTGGCATGGGGGGGCAGGGGTGTTTCAAAATGTTGTGTGCTTTGCTACAGAATTTGGCTTTCGCTAGCATAAGTCCTTGCAACCAAAGTTGGGTCTGGAAATCGGCACTCTGCATTCTTCTATGAAGGGCACGCATCCCAGAGGGCAATATATAGAACTGAGTGCTAATCTTTCCCAGCACCATTCACCGAATCCAGTCCCAAGTGCATACTTTCACTTTTAAAACTGGAGCAAGGGCTTTGCACCAATGTGGGCTGTTTAAAAAAAATTGCACAATACCCATATTTCTGCCAGAATTTCTACCCTTCTTCAACTGGCTGGAGTTTGCCAATGTCTAGTCTCCAAAAGCTGAAACGTAATTACCACAGAATCAGACAGTGAAAGCAAAGCTGCCTGTCTTTATTAGATTTCAAGCCTCAATACACAGAGACTGTCAATTATCTTTTTCCCTAATTGTGCTATATTTATCTGGCCGTGACGTTTTAATAGCAAGAACAGTAATATTGGTAGTGCACTAGCTGCAGGGGAGGTTGTTTTGCTGGGAAGGAGACTGCTGGTGGAGCTGAAGGAAGGAAGTGAGGAGTGCGCCATTACTCTTTGGACAATGCTGGGAGTATGTGAGAATGGTCAATCATGTTGTTTCCTATTAAAGATAGAAGGAATCTAAGTACTAATTGTAAATGAACTATGTCAGGACTAAGGAGGCTGGAAACTTTGATAACACCTCCTTCAGCCGTTTGTTCTACTCGTTTTAGATTTTCATATCTTAATCTTCACTTATATATTTATGTACTGCCTTTTTGAAGAAATTCACTCAAGGCGGTTTACATCAAGAATAAGACAAGCATAAACAATAAGACAATTATAGCAGTAAAAATATTCAAATTACAATCAAAGCTTGGCATAATATGCTACATTATAATTAGAGAATGACACAGGGACTAATTTTTCCCCATCCCCACTAGTTCTTTTCCTGTCCCTGTCCCATTCCTGTAAGCTCCGTCCTCATCTGCACAAGCCTCAAAAACTTTAAAATCCTAAGTGTTAAAGGCTTGTTTGGTTAAGGCAGAGCTTACAGGAATGAGGCAGGGACAGAGACAAAACTCGTGGGGACGGAACGGGGAAATTGAGCTCCTGCGGGGACGGGGACAAATTTGTCCCTGTGTCATTTTCTAATTTCAATGTCAACACAATATAATCAGTCATCTACTGTATATTGTGAAATGAAATTCCTTTAGAGTTATGGCTACAAACTAATTCTTTATTGATTAGGAAGCAAGTGAAGACTTTATTTGGAAAATTTAAATTAAAACATGAGGATGCTGATTAGTAGGATGACATCACAATATATGTTTATTCTAGGTGTGCTTAATTATCTTTCTTGCTGTAATCCACCTAGAACTTGAGAGGCTGAGGTGGAATATAAGTATTTGTATTTCTTTACTTAACTGGTTTTGGTGTTTACTGCATGTCTCTAGTGTTAACCAAAGACCAAGTCCATTGAACCTCTCTCTCTTTGGGCATGTACCAAATCCCATAGCTGTCCTTTTAGACAGGTGTCCTGAATAGAGAATGACCCGGATAACCGTGGGAAACCATCTTCATGTCATTCTTTAAGGAGAGAGGGAAGAATCAGAGTATGAATGGCCACAACCACTGACCCTCAAGCTTTGCTTTGAAGAATGCTGGTGTAGAAGGACTGAGGTTGAAACAGACACTACAGAATGACAGTCTCTGGTATCCAGAGCAGATATTGTGATGTCATATTGCCTCATTCCACCAGTGCCTAAGAACCAATCACATCAGTGATGTCACAATGGCTTCATTATCCTTGGCTCACATAAGCACAGCCACTGACCCACAAGCTTTGCTTTGAAGAATGCTGGTGAAGAAGGACTGAGGTTGAAATAGACACTAGAAAATGACATGGGATTATTTCCCGCGGTTATCCGCGGGGACGGGAACGGTGATGAATTTTATCACCGTGTCATTCTCTAGTCCTGAATCCATCAGCTGTGGAATCTCAGCACCTTCAGATGTACTTTCCCTTTGTCTTCTCCACAGTCCTCTGGCTTATATTTCTGTTTCCTGGAATATCCTCCTCCTCTTAAGAACATAAGAATAGCCTTACTGGGTCAGACCAATGGTCTATTAAGCCCAGTAGCCCATTTTCACGGTGGCCAATCCAAGTCACTAGTACCTGGCCAAAATCCAAGGAGTAGCAGCATTCCATGGTACCGATCCAGGGCAAGTAGTGGCTTCCTCCATGTCTTTCTCAATAACAGACCATGGACTTTTCCTCCAGGAAATTGTCCAAACCTTTCTTAAAACCAGCTACACTATCTGCTCTTACCATAACCTCTGGCAATGCTTTCCAGAGCTCAACGCAATGGCTTTCTGTGTTTTTCAATCCGGTAGAGCAGGGCTATTCAAATGTTTTGAATGGAGGTTTAAAAAGTTTGGCTGTTTAAAACCCAGGATCTGCAAACTACTGCATGCACCTCATGTCCTCTCTGCCTCTGTGTTCAACCACTGTCCAATATCTCTTTCCCTCATCCAACATTTCTCCATCTTTCTTACCTTTCTCTCTCCCACCCAGCCACTTTTCAACAGCTCTCTCCTTTCCCTCCACCCACCCCACCCAAGGTCCAATTTCTCTCCATTTGGCTTCCTTCCCTCTCTTCCGCCACTCCTCCAGCTCTATCTCTTTCCATTTGTCTTTCTTCTCTTCTGCCCAGGCAATGACCTCCATCTCTCTCAACCTCCCCTCCAGCCCTGGGTATGGTGCTCTCCCTGTATCTGACCCTCCCCCCCACCTCCGACCTTATCTACCTTAAATCATTTCTCTGTTCAGGTCACCAGCAGTGCTTACCACAGGACGTCTGCTGCCAAGCTATAGTCTGATTTCTGCTGTGTCCCATCCTTGTGGAAGTAGGAAATTAGATCAGAAGGGGAACAGGATGCAGCAGAGAGCCAGCACTGGGTTCAGCAGCAGACAGCCTGTGTGAATTACTGCCACTGCTGGTGACCTGGACAGTGAACTGACTTATACAGGAGAGGGGGTTGGATAAAGGGGGCGTTCTGAACCTGGGGCTGGAGGAGAGGATTGAAGGAGGTGGTCAATCTGCCCCTGCTATGGTGTCAGGGCAAACCCCCCCAGCACACTACATGTGAAGGCTTGGCAGTCTGGATTGTGTCCACCATCTGTGTAACCCTGCTCTACAGCTTGTAGAAAAGTTGTAGATGTATTGTAAAACCTCTTAGGATTTGTGAAACACTATAGTCTAAAGGATATAATAATGAAATCAATACAGCTATTACCTTAAACTTAAAAAAAAAAAGACTTTTCCAAAAGAAAGAAGCTCTTAAACATTGTATGATCCTGGCAGAAAGAGCAGCTCAGAAATGTAACCTGACTAGGGACAACAATTGTCCTTATTGTCCTTTCTGTGCTTTGTCATTTTATGTTGTTTTTATTAATGTTATATGATATTTTCTTCTTTATTTTACGCTATTTTCAAAGCCATTGACCAAGTAAATATGGATGTATGTGGGTAAACTCTCTAAAAATTACCATCCCCCAGGGCTGATGTAATAAATAATTGGAACCTGAACGCACAGCTTAAAGCCAGGCCTCACACACATCTTCCTGTATAAAAATAACCAAACTATCCAGAAAGGAGTTAAATACACTAGGAACCTAGGTATAAAGCAATGGTTCTCAACAGAGAATGACACGGTGACAAAATTCATCACCGTTCCTGTCCCCGCGGATAACCGTGGTAAACCATCTTCATGTCATTCTTTAAGGAGAGAGGGAAGAATCAGAGTATGAATGGCCACAACCACTGACCCACAAGCTTTGCTTTGAATAATGCTGGTGTAGAAGGACTGAGGTTGAAACAGACACTACAGAATGACAGTCTCTGGTATCCAGAGCAGATATTGTGATGTCATAATGCCTCATTCCACCAGTGCCTAAGAACCAATCACATCAGTGATGTCACAATGGCTTCATTATCCTTGGCTCACATAAGCACAGCCACTGACCCACAAGCTTTGCTTTGAAGAATGCTGGTGTAGAAGGACTGAGGCTGAAATAGACACTAGAAAATGACATGGGATTATTTCCCGCGGTTATCCGCGGGGACGGAAACGGTGATGAATTTTGTTACCGTGTCATTCTCTAGTTCTCAACCCTGCCCTCAGGACACACTCAGCTACTAGGGAAGATTTGACAGTCATCCAGAATATGCCCAGTGTTTGTGAATCAGTTGGATTAAAGCCGTCAGGTCATCCTCCTGCTGATGTTGCTAGACAGAAAAGGGTGAACAGAAGTTGTAAGGATATTCTCACATGGAATGTACAAAGCATGAATTGAGGAAAACTGGAAATTGTTAAAGATCAAATGGAAACAATTAAGATCAATTTGAAAGGGATTAGTGAATTTAAATGGACAAGGCAGGGATTTGTTACTCTGGTCATGAAACACATAGGAAAAATAGTGTGTTGCATTCTTCCTTAATAATAAGCTTTCAAAGACGGTATTAAAGTATAATATTATCAGTGATAGAGTTATGTCAATCTGTCTTCAGGTATATGCTCCAACGACAGATGTGGAAGATGTGAATGTAGAATTGTTCTATGAACAATTTCAAAATGCAATAGATCAAATGCAGAAACAACATCTATTGGTCATTAGGGGGATTTTAATGCAAAAGTAGGAAGTACATTTGAAGATGAGAGTACAGTATAGGATAAAGAAATGAAGCAGGTGAACAGCCAGGCCAGTTAAATAGCATTGGGACAACTAAGTGCTAATATTCAGTGGGAGACAGCTAGTGCAATAGCTGCTAATTTTAAATTATGACTGGCCCAGTTTAGCAGCCAAATTGGGTCACCCACATAACTGGTCTATCGTTGGCTTCTATAACATAAACGACCAGGGCTTAAAATCAACTTAGCCGGCTAAGTTTGAGCTGGCCAAAAATATAGCAGATATTCAATGCTGGTCACTGGAAACACGGGAGTTAGCTAGCCTCCCTCATGTGGTCTCAATATCGGATACTGTTTTGATGATGTATTTAAATTCATTTTCTCTATTGACTCTGCCTGTTCTATTCTTTTTAACTTTATTTATTTATTGGGATTAATGAAAACCTCCTTTTTCATGAAGAGCTTCACCCAAAGTGGTTTACAATACACTGAATAGTAATCAGGTGCTCTTAATTAGATTCCCTATCTGTTCCAACAGGCTCGCAATCTAAATGTGGTACCTGGGGCCATGGAGTATTAAATGACTTGCCCAGAGTTACGAGGAGCAGGCTGGGATCAAACTTACAACCTCAGGGTGCTGAGGCAGCAGCTCTAATCATTGGCCACTCCTTAACTTATTATTTACTGTAATTTAGCAAAAGTTCTCCACCATAGCACTGGCCATTTAAAAGATTTTATGGAGTAGCAGAATAGAGTTCGTTTCTATGATGAGGGGAGAGGGTGAGAGTATTGATTGCACGGTAGACTCTAGGTATGTACAGTGGTGCCTCGCATAACGAACGCCTCGCACAGCGAACGCTGCGCACAACGAACTTCATGTCTTGCTTCCTACAACGAACTTCGTTTCACACAACGAAGTCGCCCGAGCTGCATCCTTCCGCGCAGGCACTGCGCTTAACTGCCCTCTCTCCGCCTGGCTCCCTGTGCAGTGGCGGACCGTCGGCTCGCAGGGGCCCGGCGCCTACTGCTGATGCGTTGGGGGGGGGGCGGAGCTACTCTCGCCGCTTCCCCGATGCTAGAAAAAAAAAAATGAACAGTTAAGTCCCAGTTTTTGCCGCTGAGACTCTGCCCTCTCTCACTGTAAAATTAGACTCTACTTAGTCTGTCTTTAAATTTAAAAAATGTGTGTTGTTTTAAAAAACAATTATGTTTTTAGATGTATCTAAATAAAAATAATAACAAAAAATTTATCTTTTTTTATGTCATCTTAGCATATTTTATGCTACAGAACGAATTATTTTTTTAACATGTATTGTTATGGGAAAACGCGTTTCACATAACGAACTTTTCGCATAACAAACTTGCTCCTGGAACGAATTAAGTTCGTTGTGTGAGGCACCACTGTACTTTATTCTGAGGACCTGCAGTAAAGATTCTAGATAGTCTTCTTGCTTTGAATTTGTTCCTAATTGAAATTAAAGTATATTTATAGTAAAGTGCCTTAGCTCACCTCTGAGTGGGTCTTTCCCATTCAGTAAGGCTATATTTTACCATGGCTTTTCCATTAATAATCATGCGTTAATGTTGTCATTAGTGAGTGGCCATTTTTCAAAATGATCACAGGAGCAATTCCCACCTCCAATTTTTCAGGTGGTAAGGGCTCCAGATTCTTAGGCCATCACAGTTTTGATCACAACCTGTTTTTTTTTAAAGAAAACGTCCAAGATTTTATCATAGAAACATGGTGTTACTGCTAAAAATTTGCAAGCTATGATTTGAATAGAGTGGCTTAATGATTAGAGATGGAGTGTTCCCAAGCAGTGGTGTAGTAAAAGGAGGGGAGCAGTCCACCCCGGGTGCCATATTGGTGGAGGCACCGGCATCCATCCACCTCTCTGCCCCCCATTCCTTCCCTCCATTGCTGCACATGTGCTCCCTTTCCCTTCCCCTTCTGCCCCCATTCCTTCCCATTGTCACACGTGCGCTCCCTTTCCCTTCCCCTTCTGTCCCCTGTTCCTTCTCTCCATTGCTGCACGTGCTCTCCCTTTCCCTTCCGCCCCCGTTCCTTCCCTCCATTGCTGCACTTGAGCTCCCTTTCCCTTCCCCTGTAGCTCTTTAAAGCTCTGAGAGCTTATGTTCTTATGTATGTTCTATGAGCGAGCAGCAACCCCAACCTACTACTCGTGCCAGCATCAGTGGATGGGGGTGAGGGCGGAGAAGAGGGCGGGGAGGGGCACCACCGTCCCAGGTGCCTCTCACCCTTGCTACACCACTGCTCCCAAGTTACAAATTCTCAGGAGGAAAGATTTTAGGCCAGTTCTGGATTTCCGATCTCCTTATCCTGGTGCATTTTGGAACATGTAGTACTGATATCAATGGGTAAAATCGGGAACTACAAATAGCATACTGAATTAGCATACAAGTTCAAAAACTCAACTGGCCTAAAGGTTTTCCTTCTGAAACTGGGTAAACTTGGCAGTTTGGAACAGTGGATTGAGAACCAGGGAAGTAATTTTCATCCTCTATTGCTTCCACTGTCAAGGATAAACTGCTCCAAGAGTGAGATTTACAGGCAATATGTTGAAGATACAAATACACAGTGTTTTAAATGTGAAAAAAACTTTCTCTGATACTCGTAAAAGGATGTAGACCTGTGCTTCACAATTTTTTTGTCACTGTGACCCCACAATTGCAACAAATTAAAATTTTGTGACCCCCCTCTGAAAATGCAGAATAATGATATATCTATGGAGAGCTCACCTAGGTCATGACTCCAATTATCGTTTTTCCTGGTTTCTTTTCATTCTGGTTATTTGTAATCTTTACTTTAGGACTGCTGTCCAAGTTTTTTTACTTCTCATTGTAAATCTCTTCTGGTTTTTAAATGGTTTCTATTTTATAACTGTTTTTCACTGTTTGTTTCTTACTGCACTTTGCTTTGGGCTAGTTTTCTACTTAGAAAGGCAGCTACAAAATTGATAAATGAATAATAAACTCTATAAGCATCCTGCTTCTACTTGAAATCCTCAGACGTGTCCTTCAGAAAGTCAAACTCCAACAGAACACAGCACAACGGCATTTTATGCTAAAGAAAAGGTGTGCTTTGTCAGCACAATATCAGCTTGGCTTTGATTCTTGCTGTTAAGAGCAAAGGACAAACAGACTAGCAAACATTGTGTAGTAAACTCTCAGTTATCCGACACCCATGGGGATTGGAGGATAGCAGATAACTGTAGTTTCTGGTTGCTTGAGAGTTACTCTAAAAATAGTTTTGTCTCCCTTCTCACCTCACTCTCTTCCTCTCTCTATCATCCCCCTACCACCACTTGTAGGTCCAGCATCTGTTCCTCCCTTCTCACCCTCCTTTCTGGTCTGGGCCACTATCTCTCCCCCCTCACACACTTATGGGTCCAGCATCCAACCATCTCCCCTCTCCTTTACCATGGTGGACCCTTCCCCCCACCACAAAGGTTCCTAAAGTAGTTCCTCGAAGTTTCTGCAAAACTTAAAGCACTGGTGATCGTAATGGTCCTTACAGGCTACAGTATTTCTTTAAAGAAACCATATTCTTGATATACACTTACCCGAAGCAGCAGAGGCAGTCGGTAAGCAGAGGCAGTGCTGTATGCAAGTTGCTCGCGGCCAGCCCCAGCAAGGCCTTTTGTCTGCTACATCAAAAGTGATGCCGCATCGAAAGCCTCTGCTGACCGGCTGCCGCTGCTGCTTCAGGTAAGGGAGGGAGGGTGGTAGCTCAGGACCACTGCTGCTGTTGCTACTGCTTTGGGGATGGAGGGAGGGGTGTTGGCGGCTTAGGACCGATGCCACTGCTTTGGAGCAGGAGGGAGGGAGGTTGACGGCTAAGAACCGCTACTGCTTTGGGGCTGGAGGGAGGCAGGTTGGTGGCTCAGGACTTCTGCTTCGGGGGCTGGAGGGAGGGATGGAGGGTAGGTTGTCTGGTCAGGCCTGCTGGCATTGTTGCTTCAGGGGCTGGAGGGAGGGACAGAGGGGTTGTCTGGTCAGGCCTACTGCCACTGCTGCTTCGGGGGCTGGAGGGAGGGACGGAGGAGGATTGTCATGTCAGGACTGCTGTCGCTTTGGGGGCTGGAAGGCCAATTATTATTTTTTGCTGGTTGCTTGAGTAACAGATAATTGTGATTCTACTGTAAATGGGAGCCCATAAAATAAATAAATAACAATTGAAGGGCTATACCATTGGACAGGCATAGCAATCACCTAAGGAAGCAACTTCTAAGGGAGAGTACAGCAAAGAACACCCACAGTCAAAAAGTAAAATAAACAAAAAATGGTCCTGACAACTACATAAACTCATAGCACAGCATGTATTTTTGTCCCTAGGCAGGGATGGCCATTTTCAAATAGCCTATACTCATATAACGGGGAAAAGGGGTTTTGGACATTTGACCGTATAAATCTTTCACATTCCATTCTAAAAAAATCTATTTAAAAATGTATTGAATTTGTTTCACATATATACAATATACACAACAAATTTTATACTTCCAACATGCAGATCAGGATTAATTCTTTGATGGGCCCCAGGTACACAGGTATACTGGGCCCCTGGCCTGGCTCTGCCCCCACCCCTGTCTGGCTATGCCACTGATCAATACAAAGCTGACATATTCCAGTTTATAAAATACCGTTTTTTTCTACCTTTGTTGTCTGGACATTTTATTTTTCCACCATGTTTGTCTCTTCTGCCTTTCTGTGTCTTCTGTGTCGACTGCTATCCATTTGGCTTTCCTCATCTCTCCTGTCTTGTTTCATTTCCTCACTACACCTGTCTCTGTTATACTGATCATTCCCTTTTAGTTTTTTCCTCCTTTATTTTCTGCCCCTGTCCACTCAAATTTCATCCTTTCTCACCTTTCATTTTATCAATTTTCATTTCCTTTTCTCCTGCTATAGCACTGCCATTTCCCACCTCACTCCTTCCCCAGCCTCCTATTCCCTGCTACCTTTCATCTACACTTCATTATCATATTTCTACCTCTGTATTCACTCTCATCTCCTTATCATCCCTCCTCTTGATCTCTCTCACATGATTTCATCATTTCCAGTATCTCCTATCTGCCCATCCAGTGTCTGCCTCACCCCATGTCACCAAGCATCTGCCTCCCTCTTCCCCATTTCTATCCAGTATTTGTTCCTTCTCATCCTTCATCTGGTGTTTGTCCCCTCTCATTATCCTCATGCAGCATCTGCCTTCTCTCTCCTCCATGTCATCCAATATCTGCTCCTTCCCCCTTTCTATTTGGCGTTTGTCCCCCTCTGCCCCTCATCCAGAATCTGCCCCTTCCTCCCTCTTTCTATCCAGCATCTGCCCCTTCTCTCTCCCCTCAATCAGTGCCAGTCCTTTTTCCCCCCTTTCTATCCAATGTCTGCCTCCTATTACCCCTTTCTATACAGCATTTGTTTCATCTCCCCCTTCCATCTGGCATCTGCCCCTCTCTTTCCCTCATCCAGAGTCTGTCTCCATCTCCCCCCTCCATCCGGTGTCTACCCCCTCTCTCCTTCCAAACACCCTCACCCCCACAACCACTGTCATTGGTGTACAGTGGCAAAAACAAAGAAAAATATTTTATAGGACTGCACTGTTCAAGCTTGCAGCTGCCGGCCCTGCTCCAGAATAGGATATGATATCAGAAGGGGCAGGGCCGGCAGCAGCAAGTTTGAACAGTGTAGCCCTGCAAAGTCTTTCTTTGTTTTTGCCACTTCAGACCGCAGCAGCATGTTGGGAGTGGGGATATATTGGTGGTCTACTCCCCCTCCAGATTTTTAGGGAAGTGCCAATGCACCCTTGGCTCCCCCCCATTCTAATGCCTATGCATGATGTCATTGGAGCAGTGCATTGGGCCTCCTTGACCTCCTTAGGTCCAAAGCACGTGCCTACTGGGCCAACCCTTTGATTTGGCCCTGCCATCATGAAAAAATAATTATAGACAATTTCAAAAGATAACCAAGAAACGGAAACCAAAATATCTTGATTGCATGTCTTCACAGCAAACCCAGTTAGCTCCAATTTCACAGTAAGTCACACAGAGCCACCTGTGTTCATTCAAAGTAGTTGAGCCAATTCATATACAGTACTCCTGAATGAAGAATCAAAACTATTCTGTTGCATTAAGTAAATCTGAAGCAAAGATATAAATACACCAAACTCAGAGCCTGGGGCTGGACTAGAGAGACCAAGCCTTTTCATCTCCCTGCCCCATTACTGCCACCACATCATTCCTTTGCTGTTGGGGATGTTTAAAGAAAAGGGAATGGGACTTGTATCTTGCCTTTTTGTCATTATACAACCACACTCAAAGGTACTTCAAACATTTTCCTTATCTGTCCTGGTGGGCTCACAATCTATTTAATGCACCTGGGTCAGTGGAGGATTAAGTGACTTGCCCAGGGTCACAAGAAGCAGCATAGGGTTTGAACCCACAACCTCAGGATGCTGAGGCTGTAGCTCTAACCACTACACCACACTTTCCTCCCTGCTAGCTGAAGAGATTCACTCTTGGAACTCCCTAGCTTCTGAAGCCGACACTTCTGCACATGCTCAGTTTAATGAATTAACTGAGAATGCATGTAAGAGCCAGAAACAGTGGCTGGTGCACCCCCTGACTTCCTTGCTGCTTATGCAGCACAGGCAGGGGCTCAAGTGACAAATCTCTTCAGCTGGCAGGGCTTGAGCATCCCTACCAACCATGCATCTGGTGCCTCAAGTTTAAAGGACACCTGAGCCCAAAGTGGGGGGAGACCCAGCCCCTGAACCCCTACCCCCCTGGTGGCCAAACCACTGGCAGATTTTTAAATGATTGAAAGGTATAATAGAACAAATAAGCCTTTTTTTCACATGAAGAGAAGTTCTAGAATGGTAAGATATCATATGAGACTATGAGAAGGAAGAGTCAAAAAACAGCATCAGGAAATATTGTTTCAAGGAAAGGTAGTAGATGCCTCGAATGTACTCCAAAAGAGGTGGTAGAAACAAAAATGGTGCAGGAATTCAAAAAGGAGTGGTATAAATTACACAGTGGATCCCTAAAAGGCAAGAGGGCATAAACCAAGGGGAAGAAGTTCTGAAATTACTTTTGCACTTCTACGGAATCATAGGGAAAGTAGCCAGCATTGTAATGTAATGTAATGTAATTTATTTCTTATATACCGCTACATCCGTTAGGTTCTAAGCGGTTTACAGAAAATATACATTAAGATTAGAAATAAGAAAGGTACTTGAAAAATTCCCTTACTGTCCCGAAGGCTCACAATCTAACTAAAGTACCTGGAGGGTAATAGAGAAGTGAAAAGTAGAGTTAGAGGAAAAATAAAAATAAAATAAACATTTTAACAAGACAGCATTGATCTAAATACTTTGGAAGGTAGAAGAGAGGAGAGAAAAGAATAGAAGCATGATGAAGTGATGAAGTGGAGCAAGTAAGTTTAGGAGGAGCGATTGACGTTTCCAGAAAGGGCTTCTTCAGGGAAGAGACTTGGCCGACAGTCCCAGGATGCCTATGTCTCCTCCCCTGAGATGTTCTCCCATCCATGCATTCCCTCCCAGACACACTGTGCGGCAGGTACAAACTTCCTAGAGAGACTCAAAGGGCCAGATTGTATACATGGCGTCAATCTGCGCAGTTGTCAATTAACTGTTAGGCGCCGTTTACAGAATCATGCCTTTGGCATTGCTAGGTGTCCTAAAGGTAGGTGCTAGTATATTAGGCCAAATTTTACTTGGCCTAATTTACCAGCGCCTAACTCGCATCCCTAGCGATGCCTAAGTCTAACCACGCCTATTCTCCACCCCTAACTACGCCTACTTTTCAGGTAGGAGTCAGAGGGTGCCTGGACTTAAGCGTTACTAGGTGCCACTCTGAGTTCCTCATGGAACTCCTTATTTGTTTAATTTTTTTTTTAAATTTCAATTAACTTCAATGGCGGGGAAGCCATTTAGGCAAATTAATACAATTTGGGCTATGCACGGATTTTAGTTAGGAGTCACTGGGGGGCAAATTCTATAAGAAGCGCCCAAAAGTTAGGTGCTGATATAGGCACCGTTCAGCGCTATTGAAGCACAACTGAGTGCTATGTAGGCATTTGACTCACGCCTATGGCATAGGTATAGGTCCATGTCTATCGATAGGGTAGCTGCTCCGCATATCTACGTAATGAACCATCCTTAGAAAAATTCAAGCGCTCCTTAAAAAGCTTTCTGTATATAAGGATGCAGCTTAACCTCCCAAATATAAAATCTTCAGATCCTAATGGATTTTATGTGATCCCATCCTATATGTTCCTCCCCAAATGTTTCTTTTTATTTTTTTTTTAATTAAAGACTGTAGTCCATCCTATTTACCCTTTTTGTATTAGTTTGTAGTAGAACTTATATGATTTGTATGTAATGTCATATTTTGTCCACCCTTTTTTTTATTTTTATGCATTGGAAAATTGTTATACGCATTGAAATATATGATACTGCGTAGATAACAAATCTTATTAAACTTGAAACATAGTGGATGGATTTGCCTTGATTTTGCCCCTCCCCCTTTCACAAAAACCACAGAAGCGGTTTTTAGCGCAGGCAGGCAGGCTGAATGCTTTGCACTGCTCCCGACGCTCATAGGAACTCTATGAATGTTAGGAGTAGCGAAGAGCATTCAGCACGCCCACCAGCGCTAAAAGCTGCTTTTGCAGTTTTGTAAAAGTGGGGGAAAGTAATGAGAAATTTTTCTCACTGATAAATATAAACAATTATTATTTTATATCTGTAATAAACAGACATATGTGAGCATCACTTAGCTAAAGAATAAGATAGCCTAAGGCTATGCTGAATGCATTTGTTATTATTTTTTCAATATCACAATATACTGTATACTCATTTAGTTAATGGCAAATGTGTATGCCCCTTATAACTGTTGGATGGGATAAAAGATGAAAACAGAACAGCTATTGGCAAAAGCAGCTCATTATATTTCTTTAAATACTTAATAAATAATGCAAGCTGGCAAGAGCTAACCTCTCTATCTAAAAGAGGGAGACAAAAGGATTTGTTTGATCTCTTAAAACTTTCATATGGTTTATATTAACACAAAGAATAACCTATTCACGTTAGTTAGTGCCATTACTGCATAATATGGTAAGTAGAACTTTTAATGCAGTTACCATTTGAAAAGATTGTAATAATGTAGAAGGGGCTACGTAGGATAATTTAATGCATAACACGTTCTTTCATCCACATAACTATCAGAGTAACGGTACAATCAGTAAATTCTGGGGCCCCTTTTATAAAGTGCATTAAGCGGTTCCTGTACCAGAATGTACACCATTTCACTAGCTTGCAGGCCTACAAACAGGATAGAAGAAAATGAAAAAAATTACCCCCCCCCCTTTTACAAAATCACATAAGAAGTTTTTAGCGCTGACTGGAACGCTGAATGTTCTGTGCTGCTCCGACACTCATAGGAACTCTAATAAAATAATGATGATTATAGCATGCTCTGAGTCTATAGTGCACACCTGTGCTAATGCACTTTATTATGAAGTTCACTGCAATACCCCTAGGGTGCTGCTCTGATGGGATGTCTATGTGGCCAGTCTACTAAAAATGCTAGCCCCTCCTACATCCAATGGCTTGTCTTATGCGTTTTATTTTTGTACATGTGTTTGTTCAAATTGTGTCTATCTTTGTAAAAAAAATGTGAAAACGGCCATTTTTGAAACATAAATATTTTTTTCTATTTTGAAAATGGTCATATTCGCTACTGGATTTTTGTGCGTGTTCCACAAAATATTCAAATTTGGATTTGGATGTCATATTGAAAATGCTTCTCTGTCAACCAGCTCAACTTTATATACATGTTTATTCCCACCTTCAAAGAAATGGAGCAAATTGGTAAGGCAAGCGTTCCCGTGGCTGAACCCATGCCGACTCTGACCCATTGAACCATGTTTGTCTACATGTTCTGTAATTTTATTCTTTAAAATAGGTTTCACAGCCATGTGAAGCTATGAGCAGGCGAGGCTGTGCTTCAAGCCTGCTCCATGACTCTAACTCCATTCCAAATAATCAAGATAGTATATTCACACCAACTAGACTTTTTGTTTCTCTGGAACCTTATTAACAATTAAATGACATATTTTTGACCAGATCACAGGAAGATATGGCTGCAAAAACAGCAAAGAAAGATAGAAATCATGCCCAGGATGGGGATGACAAAATGGCTGACCCCACGCTGGATGGTGTCTCACAGTTTACAGAAAGTATAACAGTCAATGGCAAAAACCTATCTGTTTCTATGTTATCCAGCCCTGTCTTTACAAGTCCATATATATCTCTAGGGAACTGGATTGTAGAATAATAGGATATGATTCTACCCCACTCATGTGAACTTCAAAAGGACGCCTCAGCCCCACCACTCCACCGCTATGTTGTCTCAAAATCGCGGGAAGAATTACATGGTGCCTCGTCATTGGCTGTCCATCTTGAGTATAGTTCTGATAATTTTCCACTTAATCATATTTTCATAATTATAAATTAAATAAATAGTATAAATATAGATATAAAGTGTGTTAGTACTTAACTTAATCACAGCCAAACCTGGGAGTCTGACCCGACATGTTTCGCACAACAAGTGCTGTCTCAAGGGTCTCCCTATATAATTATGAAAATATGACTAAGGGGAAATTAACAGAACTATACTCAAGATGGACAGCCATTGATGAGGCACAATGTAATTCTTCCCGTGATTTTAAGACAACATAGCGGTGGAGTGGTGGGGCTGAGGCGTCCTTTTGAAGTTCACATGAGTGGGGTAGAATCATACCCTATTATTCTACAATCCAGTTCCCTAGAGATTTATATGGTCACAGTTTACAGAAGCAGCTTTTATTGTGTATTTCTGCTCCTATAGCAACAAAATTAATTTATGGTTTTTTGCGTAATGGTGAATAACTACTTTAACTGATACAGCAATGAAATTCACCCATCCCCCATCATTAACAAATGAACCTGTTTCATTAGATGAAAAATCAGCAATACACTTGCATTGAAGAACATACTGTAGATGTGAACCTGGAAGTGCATTAGCATGTTAAAGTATTTTGTAGAGTGACGGCAGACGTGTTAATTGTTAGTCACGCAGTATTCACGTTACACCTTTTTGTGCACAGATAGAGCGGTGCTCTTTCACTCTAAGTTCTGTCGAGCACTCTCAAGAACATATTCAAACTTGTTGAACTTGTCAGCTCAAAACACTGCATGAAACCAGAGTTACAAAGAGCCAGACAAAGCAAGCCTGTTGCCATGTTTTAAGAACTCAGCTGTGTTGCAGGGATTTGATAGCACCAAGCTTAATTGATGGTTTTATGTTCCATGACACAGCAGACTTCATTCCAATGTTTCTTTACTGAAAGTCATGTGTTGAATTATGCATATATCTGATCTTGCCTTCACATATACCAAACATTTCTATGTAATTATATCACCAAGTGGGTTAGTTTTGCACTTCATTTCCTTCCTTCTCTCTCTCGCAGGCTCATCGATATCATGTACGTAAACTGGATGGTGATGCTCACACGTCTAAAGATAAGCTGTTTCAAGATTGTTTGGCACACATCTCTCTAAGCAGACACAAAGCGTGCGATGCCCCGTCCCCCAGCCAGAGCCTTTTGCAGTTTTTAAACAAGAAAAATAGATAAGCTTCATTTCTAATTTTTCAAGAATAATAGCAAAAACAGATTACTTTCAGGAAGAGCTCAAAAAGAGTGAAAATGAAAGCCTGCAACTAGGGTGTGACTTTCCTACTAATTAAGGACTTTGGAACACTTGTGGACAAAAGTTATTTGTTGCATCTCATGAATGAAAATAATTATATTCAATATGGAAAAATGGTTTGAAGATTGTGGATGTCTTGAGAAAGTCATAGAAACCGCTTTGTGTGCCTTTTTAGGACTGGCCTGTGCTTGGCATAGAGTAATAGTGTCATTACAGCATGCATCTCCTTAAGTAACCCTCCCTTATATGCAGAGGTTTTCTCCAAATAATACCTATATTTACAACTGGGTGGAAGAGGCATGCTCCAACCATGATGTAAACTTGAATTAATCTAAAAAGCCTTTCAAAGTTTTAATTACTACAGTTCTCATTCAAATATGGCCCAAAGTCCAAAGTAGCAAAAAAGAGGCAAGAGAGATGTCTATATCAGCCACCAGTTACATTTACTGAAACGACAATAATTGTCCAACAAGTCCTTGATGGGGAAGATCAAATGAAGTCCCGACTAGGATTTTTCTTTTGTTTCTTGCTGACCTTGTTAGTTTTTCCGTGACTGTTTTAACCCTAAAATATAGAGTTTCCGTTTCATGCTGCATCACTTTTATTTCATTTGTTGTCCCCTGAAGAAGGTGATGCAGTCGCTAAAACTTGGATCCTGGTCGGGACTTCATTTGATCTTCCAGATCAAGGACTTGTTGTTAGACAATTATTGTAGTTTCAGTAAATATAACTGGTGGTTGGTATAGACATCTCTCTTGCCTCTTTTTTGCTGGTTTGTCTTATTCCGAGGCTAGCCCCCTTCTTTTGCTTTTGCTTGCTAAAAGTACAAATTCCCATGTGAAGGGAAGATGATACAGAATGCTAATGAAAAAAAAAAAATCTATCATCTTTTGGGGAAAAAAGTCCCATACTTTATATTTATCAGGAAATAACAAGCATTTTTTTTTTTACCAGCATCTAGGGTGGTATTAAATCTGGATAAAGAGTTAAAAGGAATTAATACATTTTATTCCATTTATATTCTGCGCATCTAAGAAAATAATTCAGAGCAGATTACATTGTACAATTTGCTTTACCCTCACACTCTCATAAGCAGCAATGCATATGAAAGATTCCCTTTCTCTTCACAAACGACTAACCACTAATTTATACATCTCTAATACTTCTGCCCTCTTCCCAATAAAGTTTGACTTATAAGTCTAAAGATTTTGTGATAGTATTTCTACCTATAAACTTTTAGTACTCTTGACCACCACATTTGAAATATCATTGAGACTCCATTTTGTTTCTATTTGCAGTTTTTGTGGAGATCTTTTAGGGTTTTTTCTTTCTGTTTTGTGCTCTCTTCTAATCCTCAACAGGCTTGGTTCAGAGGATAGGAAGTGGGACCAAGGAAATGGGTGGAATGTGGGCAGGGCTTTGAGTAGAATATGGGCAGGGTCAAGTGTCCTTTTTTGTCTTCACAAATATGGTAACCCTAGTCTGCCCGATAAGGTGGTTAGGATTATTTATTTATTTTTAAAATTTCTATACCATTTAAAACTTAAATGGTTTACATAATTTTACATACATAAAATTGTAAAAAAGCATAATCGGACAAACAAATAAGTAATCTTCAGAGAACCATCTATAAAATAAAATAAAAAGCTTATACAGGAGTCATAAAAACTTCTTGAACCAGCATCACGTTTTTTTTTTTTTTAATCTTTATTCACTTTTTCATCTTTCAACAAGTGTAAAATTATTAATCAATTGACATTGAATGCATCACTTGAAATACTATCATTTATAATGTTAATACATACAATTTAATCCCTCCCCTCCCATCCCTTCAATCTCATGTTCAATCAAATATATTACCATAACAGCACTAGTAAAAAACCCTAATTGGATCGTAGCCAATAAAATCCAAGATAATCAAGATGAAAAGGAATTGGCTAACTCACCTGATCCTTGGGGAGAAGAAGTCTAAAGAGATGGGGCAAATCTACAGATTGATAAATAAATAATGGACATCAGTATGAGCCCTTCGTACATAAACGAACATAGACCTCTGGCTCAGGCGATATCTCAAGGGGTGACCAGCACCAGACCACAGTCTAATTGAGAATTGCCTCATACATCATGTAGTCCATATGTGTCTAAAAATGTAAACTGCATTATACAACCTCCCAAAACTGGATAGACTTTTTCTCACCAAGGAAAAGGGGTTTAAATGGGCAACACATACATACTGTCCCTAAATACACACCTTGTGAGAGAAACAACAATGAATGTAATGAATATAATAAATACTATAAATATATATATAAAAGAATATGTGTGGTGTACCAGTGTCTATGTGTAAAGTGCGAATGAAAAGAATAAATACATAAATACTTAATAAATAGTTAATAAATAAATAATCATGCAAAATACAAGGTGCTTCATAAAATACAAAGTGTGTAACTAAAATACAACCTAAAGTGCAAATGCAGCCTATAGCACCATGATGAAAAATATCTGGTCAATAAATATCACAAAGATATGTATAAAAATATATGAAGTGCAAAGCATATAACAGAAAAAGAACATAAGGTGCAAATGCCAATAGCACCGTAATGAAAAATGCCTGGTCAATGAATATCACAAAAATATATATAAAGTGCAGAAAATATAGCAAGAATGAAATATAAAGTGCAAATGCAGTCTATAGCACCAGAAAAACACTGCGTTTTTGATTGCTACACGCTTGGGAACCGCAGGATTTTTTCCACCGACAATCCTAACAGTTTTTGTCGGGCTCTTTATTTACCTTATATACATATATCTATCTCAACCCGTCTCCGCTCCTGACGAAGTGGCGAAACGGAGCTCTGTCGAGTGGTGATATTCATGAGTGATTTCTTAAATAGAGTTACTATTGTTTGATTGGGCTTCATTCAAGCCGGTGTATGAGTGAGTGTACTTGTGTATTTGTGTGGTACATGTGTGAATGTCTAGCATTTGCTAGTTAAGTATTCTATATTTACTATTTTTTGCTCGGTGCGTGTGAGTGTGTGTTTATGGTGCTTATAACCTATAGTTAGTGACAAATTGCACTTACATTCTAAATGGTAGGATTTGCATCAGCACTTTATATTTATATTCTTCTTTATATGTACAAGTGTTTTTCTAGTGCTATAGACTGCATTTGCACTTTATATTTCATTCTTGCTATATTTTCTGCACTTTATATATATTTTTGTGATATTCATTGACCAGGCATTTTTCATTACGGTGCTATTGGCATTTGCACCTTATGTTCTTTTTCTGTTATATGCTTTGCACTTCATATATTTTTATACATATCTTTGTGATATTTATTGACCAGATATTTTTCATCATGATGCTATAGGCTGCATTTGCACTTTAGGTTGTATTTTAGTTACACACTTTGTATTTTATGAAGCACCTTGTATTTTGCATGATTATTTATTTATTAACTATTTATTAAGTATTTATGTATTTATTCTTTTCATTCGCACTTTACACATAGACACTGGTACACCACACATATTCTTTTATATATATATTTATAGTATTTATTATATTCATTACATTCATTGTTGTTTCTCTCACAAGGTGTGTATTTAGGGACAGTATGTATGTGTTGCCCATTTAAACCCCTTTTCCTTGGTGAGAAAAAGTCTATCCAGTTTTGGGAGGTTGTATAATGCAGTTTACATTTTTAGACACATATGGACTACATGATGTATGAGGCAATTCTCAATTAGACTGTGGTCTGGTGCTGGTCACCCCTTGAGATATCGCCTGAGCCAGAGGTCTATGTTCGTTTATGTACGAAGGGCTCATACTGATGTCCATTATTTATTTATCAATCTGTAGATTTGCCCCATCTCTTTAGACTTCTTCTCCCCAAGGATCAGGTGAGTTAGCCAATTCCTTTTCATCTTGACAATCAAATATATCACATAAAAATTATTTCCTTTTTAAACTAAACTTTAATAAAATTCAAATACCTCCCTCCCATCCCCTCATTCACAATTGTACTTATAAAGTAGAATGGTATCTATTCATTACAATATTTAGTCAATGGCCCCCATATCTCTTTAAATTTATTATAACTCCTCTTTTGCATAGCTATTGTTCTCTCTATTTTATAAATATGACATAACGAATTCCACCAGAAATTATAATTTAGTCTGTTCCAATTTTTCCAATTACTTGTGATCTGTTGTATGGCGACTCCTGTCATTATCAATAAAAGCTTATTATTATTTGATGATATTTGGCTCTTTGTTCTCATTGATGTACCAAATAAAATCATATCATATGATAATGCTACATGGTTCTCTAATAAACAATTAATTTGGGACTAAAAGACCATGATAAAGGGACAATAGAATAATAAATTATCTAAAGTCCCTGCTTCTTCAAGATTACAATGCCATCATCACTGAAAATGTTATTGTTTAGAGAACACCATTGAAAGAATTATTGTCTAGAAAAAGGCATCTACAAATAATTGCATCTTAAGCAGTTTTCTAAAACTGCCTTTCTCACAGGGCCTGTTTGTGCCTTTGTAGAGGCCATTATATGCCATTATATGCAAGCTGCCTTTCCCTATAGCTGGTTAAAACTTTTGAAAATTGGTGACTGGTAAAAAGATAGAAGATGCTCCTGTTAAAACAGGAATTTCTCAAAAGCACCATATAAGCAACTCCCATGCTTAAGAGCTGCAAGTCAGCGAGCTTTCCACGACATCCATAACCACTTTGGATCGGTATACAATGGAGGCAGTTCATACATGTTCAGTGTGGATATACTGGAAATCTAAAACAAAGCAACAAGTGGAACTGATGTTCTGGATTAAAAGTTTATTTGCAAATGTTAGCAACAAGGTCTTCAAGTAAGCGGCAGAGACTTAAATTAAGGTGAACAATGAAGCTAAAAACTTTCCAATAAAGTTCACGCCAATGATGGGACCCTACACAGTCCTTGTCTTAGCTAATTAATAGCCTTCCTCGGGGGTCTAGTACTATGGTATCTGTAAACTACACTGAACCAATATAGAACCAGCGAAAATAAACCTTTTCTCTCTTTGTCAGCAGCCAGAATGTAAGGAGAAACAAAAGAGAGGCTGAAGCCGAGTAGCTAAAGCAGGGGTAGGCAACTCCAGTCCTCGAGAGCCGTATTCCAGTTGGGTTTTCAGGATTTCCTCAATGAATATGCATGAGATCTATTTGCATGCACTGCTTTAAATGCATATTCATTGGGGAAATCCTGAAAACCCGACTGGAATATGGCTTTCGAGGACCGGAGTTCCCTACCCCTGAGCTAAAGGGTAGCAAATTTAATAAGAGAGTCTGAAGGGTTTTGATAGTACCACAGGTTAAGGACAAATAAAGTTTAAAAAAACAAAACCCTTGTAGATAATACTTTTGTAATGGACTAACTTAACACATTTATTTTATTTTTATTTATCAATTTTCTATATCGTTCTTCCAGGAGAGCTCAGAACGGTTTACATGAATTTATTCAGGTACTCAAGCATTTTTCCCTGTCTGTCCCGGTGGACTCACAATCTGTCTAATTTACCCATTGTCATATGTATCTGAGCAAACTTAGATGACAATCATGTTACTTTCCCCCCTTTTACGAAGCCACGTCAGGCTTTTTTATCACCGGCTGTGGCGGTATTAGCTTTGGCGCTCATGGGGCTCCTTTTATCAAGCCGCGCTAGCGGTGTTAATGTGCGTGACTTTCCATCACGCGTTAACCCCCGCGCTGGCCAAAAACTACCGCCTGCTCGAGGAGGTGGTAGCGGCTAGCGTGTCCCGCAGTTTAGCGCACGCTATTACGCGCGTTAAACCACTAGCGCGGCTTGATAAAAGGAGCCCATAGGAATTCAATGAGTGTTGGAGCTAATACCGCCATGGCCGGCGATAAAAAAGCCTAATACAGCTTCGTAAAAGTAGCCCTTTATTTGGTAGTTTGGAATTCAATGTATGTGATAAGATCACTACATTTCCCTTTAAATTGTGAGGATTTAAATTAGCAGTATTAGTGACTTCAGAGATTAATTCAATATCTGCTAGTAGAGGATGTGTATGGTCAAATAACCTGCTATGAGGAGGAAGGGTTAATGGTGTAATTGTGATTATAAAACTCTGTGTCGAGGGAAGGATTTTCCCCTTCCTTATCCAATCTTCCTTCGAGATATCAGAGCTAAAGGTCAGAACCAGGGCTCTAAGGCGATCTAGGGCCAGTCCTGGACAAGGTCAAATCAGGTCTATGTGGTGCATTTTCTTCCAGATACAAGATGCATATTTCTTTATACTATCAATCATATAACTTGTTATCATCCCAGAAAAATTACAGGCACAGCAGTCAGGATTATGAGTAGAAGCTACTGTATGTTCCCTCCAAGTCAGTAGTCTCAAACTCAAACCCTTTGCAGGGCCCCATTTTGGATTTGTAGGTACTTGGAGGGCCTCAGAAAAAAATAGTTAATGTCTTATTAAAGAAATGACAATTTTGCATGAGGTGAAACTCTTTATAGTTTATAAATCTTTCCTTTTGGCTAAGTCATAATAATAATATTGTAATTTATAGCTAAAGTGACATATGATCAAGAAATCGTTTTATTTTACTTTTGTGACCACGATAAACATACCGAGAGCTTCAAAATAGTGCCTGGTGGGTCACATATGGCCCGTGGGCCTCGAGTTTGACACCCCTACTCTAAGTGGAGCATGTGAGCAATTGCTCATACATTTTACATGGTTGTTACATGGTCTCTCAGAAAAATACTGACCCAACCTGACTTTCAAACAAAATTAGGCTATAAAAATTAACCCCCGCACTTTTACTAAACCGCGATAGCGGTTATTAGTGCAGGGAGCTGCGCTGAATGCTCCGTGCTGCTCCCAACGCTCATAGAGTTCCTATGAGCATTGGGAGCAGCGCGGAGCATTCAGCACGATCCCCTGCGCTAATAACCACTATCACAGTTTAGTAAAAAAAAAAAAAGGGGGGGGGGGGGAAGCGGTAATTGAACTAAATTAAATCAATTACCAAATGTGTGATTTTTTTGTACTATATACAGAATTATATTGCTAATACTGGGATCAAAAATTAGTTGTTTTTTTAACTTGTCAGTCACACGAAAGAAAATAATTCCTATAAGCGTCAGAGCATTTAGTACCCCGGGCCATGGTAGAAACCTCTACCGCAGCTTAGTAAAAGAAGGCCTTAATGAAAATTAATCATGCTTCAGTTGCTAAATATTTTTTTGAAGTAAAGCATTTTTCCGAAACCCTCCCAAACCTAAAATCATGAAAGGTGTAATTATGGCTATAGAGTTTCTAATAATCTTTGCTGGAAGAAATATTTCATTAAAAAGTTTGTTCTTTACGCCATTTAACTTTTCTAGAGTAAGTTTATACTCCTCTTGAGTAATAATTTTTCTTTCCCTTTAGAAGTTAGTGAAGCTGGTCAAATCTGTGAGGTTGGTCCTGGATTAAAGACTCTTTTCCAAAGAAGTGCATTATTACGAGCGGTCTGATAGTCCTGCACAGCTGGTATGATGAGTGCTTTAAAGGAACATTTTGTTTCATTTTCAGGATAGCCATTTTCTGACAGGTGAAGAGTCTTTTATATACCAAAAGGTTAAATTGCATAGTTATGGGTAATTGATGCTATTTGGAAGCATCTGTTGAAGGCCTCCTTTTTAGTTCCACTTGCCAACTGCTTCATCATTATTTCCACTGTAACAGTTGGCATGGAATAAAACCTACAAGTTGGAATGTAACTTTATATTTGAAATAAGAAAAAAAACCACCCTTCAGAAGAAAACAATCCAAGGGATTCTGAAAACTATCTGATTAATAAAGGATTTGTTTTTATCCCTTTTCTAGGGAGGAAAGGGAAAATTTAAGACCTTCTTGATTAACATCCCAGTTCGATGCATAACCACAATTTTGGGGATGATTTAGGGTTTAGTTAGGATGGGGAAATTATCGCAAACTCATGCTATTTTAGCACAGGTGTACATAATGAGACCTATCCTCTATAATAAAACCCTAAGCGCAGTGGCGTACCTAGCATATGTGACACCCGGGGCCCATCATTTTTTGACACCTCCCCCCATCTATATGAAAAATATAATTTTTAGTAACAATCCACATCTCGCACAACAAGAGTGTACCTAGGAAAAGGCAGCATCTTAAACACTGCAGTGAGCACTGGAACACCAACACATACATTGTGTATGTACATTGCCAGATCCTGCACAGTCAATTGATCCTGTACAGTCAATGCTATCAGAAAGCCATGTCCCTTTCATACACACAGACAGATACACCCTCACCCAATATGGAATAATCACAAACTAAAAATAGAAATTTGTAGACAAAAGTTAAACTGAACCGCCAAGAAACCAGACTCTGCATACAATGCAACACCACAAAAATAGTATTACATGTCCTCTAATACTGTGCAAAATATAAAGACAGTAGATGTAAATTTGAAAAAACTGATACATAACAATTACCACTTTACAAATTAACAAATAAAAATAAAACAAATAATGAGAAATAAAAAATATCATTTTATTGGACTAATCCCGGTCCCCATCCCCGCAAACCACCTGATTCCATCCACACAAGCCTGGAATTGTTTTATATTGAACTTATTATATTAAAGTATAAAAAGAAAAAATATTCTGTACAATTGTCAATTTATAAATCAGCGTCTTCTCCCCACTCTCTCTTCCCCATTTCCCTTCAGCGCCCTCAGCCCACTCTCTCTCCACTTTCCTTCAGCGCACGCACATAAAAACAAGCAAGTAATTTTCAATCATTTTCATTCTATTCATTCATAGAAATTAAAGTTTAAATAATGCCAGTCACATAACAAAACATGATTTTACAAAAATAATTCCCTGCACAGTAAAGCCTGCAAGGATTACTAGATGTCTTTAGCAGCTTCCCTCCCTCCCTCCCCCCTTACCTTCGGGGCAAAGTCAAAATCTTTCCGGGGGTTTGCTCTTTCGCGTTCCTCCGCATCGCACAGTCCTGACCACGGACTCTTCGGAGTATGCGTGGGGGGCACATGTCGACGGTCTTCGCACACAGGGCCTATGGTCGGCCGCGGACCGTCGGTGTCACATCAATGTGTTGGAGCTGCGTGCTATTTACCTGGCTGCTCGAGCTTTCGGGCATCTCCTGCGCGGTTGGAGGCTCTGCTGCGCTTGGGTCGGCAGATCTCGCTGAGGCCTGTCGTGTCGGCTCAGCGCATGATGGTGCTTCTGGGTCACATGGCTTCGACGGTCCAGGTGACTCCGTTCGCCCGCTTGCATCTGAGGCTCCCTCAGTGGACGTTGGCCTCGCAGTGGCGCCAGGATCGCGACCCGGTGTCTCGCCTAATAACGGTGACTCCTTCTTTGAGACGCTCGCTCCGTTGGTGGACCAACTCTTCCATCTGACGGCTTGGTTCCTTTCCCCTTGACTTCGGTTCCTGTTTCTCAGTCAGTACGGGAAATTCTGGAGGCCTCGCGGAAGGTCTCGACTAGACTTTGTTATTCCCAGAAGTGGACCAGATTTTCATCCTGGTGCTTCTCGAACCACCTGGACCCGAGTTCGGTGCCCGTGTCTTCGGTGCTGGAATATCTGTTGCATCTGTCGAATTCTGGTCTGAAGACGACTTCCATTCGAGTACATCTTAGCGCTATCGCAGCATTCCATCAACATCTCGAGGGTCGTCCCCTCTCTTTACATCCTCTGGTTTCTCGTTTCATGAGGGGTCTTGTGAATGTCCATCCTCCTCTGAAACCTCCTCCTGTAGTGTGGGATCTTAATGTGGTCTTGGCTCAACTGATGAAGCCGCCTTTACGGATCCAAAAAAACTACAGGAATTTATGAATCAACTGGAGCAACCTATGACAATCTAAAGAACATCTAATGGGTTCATACTAATGACTATTGACCAATTTGTGAAAACTTTGATTTATATGATAATGAATTTCAATAAAAGAACATTGGTTAAAGATAGATCGGAACGGAAAGCAATGGAAAAAGAACACACAAGGATCGAATTAAAGACTTAAACAACTTGCAACATTCTCCATGGAAAACAAGAAAATTGAAAAAATACAAAAATTCTAGAATTCTACTCAGAATAAATAGAATAAACTTACTGGCAGGAACGAAAATGAATAGAAACACATCTCCGAACTCAAATGATGACGAAGAAAGTTTTTTCAACAAACTTAAAGATATACTGATTGGATGAGAAATTTTGAAGGCGGAGTAATGGTGAGAAGGAGAATCATCCTTCAATCACAGAGAAGATTAAAAAAAAAAAAAAAAAAAAGAGACGAAGTGATTGGTTTGTTATATTTCCTGTTGAAGGCGGTACTTCGGGTTTAATTTTGCGTTTCAAATACATTAAAATGCGTTTCAATTACGATATATATGAAAAGAATATATCTGAAACGCAAAAATTGCCTGAAAAGTTTTTTAAATATATATATCTCAAATTTCATGTTTCATCTTTATAGATAATTGTTCTTTTATTTATTAAGTTGAATTTTAGTACCCACAATTTGTTCAACCTGACAATCCTCTATGGGGGACAAAGGGAGAGTTTTTGGCACAGGACTTCACTCTTGTCTGCACAGGCCTCAGATACTTTAAAATCATAGATGTCTGGAGAGTATGCTATTGAGACAGAGTTTACAAGAACACTGATGGGATTGTTAGCTTCTCTTAATTGACAACTCTCTTGTGAATCATAGGAAAATAGTGAGCATAAGAGGTGAGGGGATTCCTGTGCTGAAGACTCTTGTTACAGTTCTGAGGAAAGAGGCTAAATTCGAATGCTCTTAACATGATAAACTTATTATACCCAGGTATGAAAGCTTTTTAAAAATAAAAATAATATACCTCCTGAAAAGAAATGAATTGTAATTGAAATGTTCTTAGATATAAGTAATGTAATATAATCATTCTTATGGATTTAAAGACATACAAATATAGAAAATAATCTTTCAATATATAAGAATGAAAAACTTTTTACTTATTCTTATAATTAATAATAAAATAAGAGAAAATATATAGAATTAGAGAAAAATGGTAGTACTTTAGATAATTATTAATAGCTTGAGGGAGTTATCTAAATCTAACCTCAACCTGCGTATCCAAGTTTTCGTAAATAATGAGGGGGGGAAGGGAGGGATAAGAGGGATGGGAGGGAATAAAAGGGAAATATATAAGGTAATCATGGGAGTAAAGGAAAAAAGAGAAATGAAATACTTAAAACATTGGGAAAATATACATAATTTAATACCTGAAAATTTAAAAATAAATGGATATTAAAATTATGTCTTTAAATGTTAACGGTCTAAATCATATGATAAAAAGGAAAAAAGCACTATCATTTTTAAAAAGGCAAGATGCAGATATATGCCTTATACAAGAGACCCACCTCTCACATATAGAATCTAAAAAACTAGAAGGAGGCTGGGTCAAACAATGTTTTTTCTCACCAGCTATAGGAAAAAAAGCAGGTGTTGCTATTTTAATTAATAAAAAATGCTCTGCTTCATTTAAACTAAAAGCTTCAGATATTCATGGAAGATGGATAATGGTGGAAATGAATATGGGAAATACTACCATGACGTTAATCAATATATACGCCCCTAATTCGAACCAAAATGAATTCTTTAAAACTCTTCAACAACTGATCATACCACTGGCTACTTCAAATCTTATAGTAGCAGGGGACTTCAATGCTGTAATGGATCCTTTATTAGATAAAAACCCAAGTAGAGTTATGAAATCTATGGGACTAGATAATTTGATTCAATCTTGTGATTTAATAGATATATGGAGAATACTTCATTTTGATGGTCGGGAATTTTCTTTCTGTTCTCATGTTCACAATTCCTTTTCAAGAATAGATTATATCTTTACTTCAAATCATCTTGCACATCAAGTGACACAAGCTGCCATTGATCCAATTATTCTATCTGACCATGGTGGAGTGTGGATCAAAATTAAAACTACAGATCAAAATAATAACAGACCAATTTGGAAAATGGATAATACACTGTTGGTTGACCAAAACTTTTGTGAAAATCTTCTAACAAAAATGAAAGAATTTTTTCAAATAAATGATAATGATGATATTAACAGAGAAACTTTATGGGATGCTTTTAAGGCATCAATTAGAGGACAAATAATTTCTTATTCGGCTTTTCTAAAAAAACAAATTAAAAAACAATTTTTAATCTTAGAAAAAGAGATAAAAAATTTAGAATCAAAACTTATAGAAAAATGGGAATATTCTATTCAACAAGAATTATTAAAATTAAAAGGTAAATATAATGAGATCTCATCTAAGATGATTAGGAAAGATTTATTTTCTCAACAAACATTGTACTATGGTAATTCAAACAAATCTGGAAGAATATTGGCAAACTATCTTAAAGCGAAAAAAAGAAAAACAAAATTAATAGCAATAAAAGATGAAAATGGAAATACATATACACAAATTGAACCTATTTTAAAACAATTCTTGAAATTTTATAAATCTCTTTATTCTTCCGAAAATTATCTAAATAAAGAAAAAGATGGTTTTGAATTTTTAAAAATGTTAGAGGGTCCAAAAATTCCTGAACATATAAAACGAAGTTTAGAAGAACCAATATCACTAAAAGAATTAGGAACAGCTTTGAAGTCCCTTAGAGTTGGATCCGCTCCAGGTGGTGATGGATATACAGTGGAATTTTATAAAACATTTCAAAATTTTTTATTACCCTATTTATTAAATCTCTATCAATATCAGCTCAATAAAGGTTGTATTAAAGGCACTATAGCAGAATCTTTGACTATTGTTTTGCCAAAGTCCAATAAAGATCCCACTTTGGTCTCAAACTATAGACCAATATCTTTAATAAATGTAGATGGAAAATTATTAGCAAAAATACTTGCGCTAAGATTAGCTAAAGCTCTCCCCCATATAATAGGTATGCATCAAACAGGATTCGTTGCTCAAAGACATTCATCTCACAATACCAGATTAACATTCCATATGTTATATTTAACAAAGAAAATGAATGAACCTACTTTTGCAATTTCATTAGATGCAGAAAAGGCCTTTGATAGAGTAGAATGGCCTTTTATGTATCAAGCAATGGAATGGTTTGGTATAGGTCCTGGATTTATACAAATGATACAAACAATGTATAGCTCCCCTTCTGCTAGACTATATATTAATAATACGTTTTCAGAAAAATTTAATCTACAGAGAGGAGTTAGACAAGGATGTCCCTTATCCCCTTTGCTGTTTGATATTGTTTTAGAACCCTTAATATTAGCCATCCAACAAGCTAAGGAGATACAGGGTATACCTCATTCAGATAAAGAATATAAGATATCTGCTTATGCAGATGATTTATTACTATATCTGAAGAATCCAGAATCCACCATTCCACATCTACTTGAATTGATTGAGAAATTTGGAAATTTTTCAGGATATAAAATTAATTGGAATAAATCAGAGATTCTTCCACTAAATATACATTGTACAAAAGGTTTATTTGATACATTCCCTTTTGTTTGGAAGGAAGAATATATTAAATACCTTGGAATTTTGATAACAAAAACAGTAGATGAAACAATGAAAATTAATGAAAAATGCTTATTACAAAAAATAATAGAAATGTGTGAGCAATGGAATCCTTTGCATTTATCTTGGTGGGGAAGAGTACAAACTGTAAAAATGATGATTTTACCGCTAGTATGTTACCAAATGGGGATGATACCAGTTTTTTTTCAAGATTCGTTTTATACAAAAATAAATAGGACTTTGACAAAATTTATATGGCTTAATAAAAAACCAAGAATTGCTCTAGCGTCATTACAAAGACCAATTAAAGAGGGAGGGGTAAATTTTCCCAACTTTTATAGGTATCATCAAGCCTATATCTTACGTCATGGTATGTATTGGATCCTCCCAGAACCCACAGATAATATTCCAGACTGGTTTTGGCTAGAATGGAGGCTTATGTTTCCATTACGTCTTAATCATGTAATTAGTATCAAAATGCCAAGGTTATACAAAGATCATAAAATATTTATGGATACCTGGAAAACTCTAAAATACATAAGTAATCTTACTCAAATTCCAATTAGTAAATCAACCAACCAAACTATATGGCTAAACCCCAAGATCAAAATTGGCGGTTTTAAAGTCATCTGGAAACATTGGATGATAGCAGGCATTCGCACTTTGGATGATGTAATTAAAAATGATAAATTGCTGGAGTTTTCACAATTGCAACAAAAATTTGGTCTCAATAAAACGCAATATTTTAAATGGTTGCAATTGAAGCAATCTATTCAGAAAGGGTTCCCTGAATGGAAAGATCTCGCTAAATATCACAGTTTGGAATTCTTATGTTTCCAGATGGACTCAATAGGTCACAAAGCCGCACAGTGGTATAAATTAATATCTGGATATATAAATAAAAAACCAAAAAATGGTCTTAGAGACATTTGGAGCATTGAGATAAAACACCAAATTAGTGCATCTCAATGGACACGACTTTGGTCTTGGAGGCTAAAATGTACGGTGTCAGCATCTATGAGACAAACTTGGTTTTTTCTTCTTCATAGAGCTTTTTGGACCCCTACTCGTTTACAAAAAATAGATAGTTCAAGATCTAATAGATGCTGGCACTGTCATATTGAAATTGGGACATTAGATCATCTTTTATTCTTTTGTCCATTTATCCTATCATTCTGGAAATCAATTTGGCCCCAAATTAACAGAATGTTAGAAAATCCGGTAGCCTTGACATATGATACTATATTATTTGGAACAACCATGAGAGCAAAAAGTCAAATTTCATCTAGTAATAACAAACTTTTATTTATTTTAACTGGAATTGCAATACAACAAATTACATTCAATTGGAAACAACATGATAGATTGAATTATATGTTCTGGTGGAATTCGGTATGCCACATATACAAAATGGAACTCGCAATTGCAACACACAAAGGATACATGAATAAATTTCAAAAAATATGGGGACCATTAACCGATTTTTGTAAAGAAAGATAATTTTTCCTATAAATAATATTTGGAAATATCTGAAGACCGTTAACATGATTTCTCTAATGAACTTTTCCCATGATAAGATAATTGTAAAGAGGGGAACGGGGTGGGCTTTTCAATTTTGATTTTTACATACTAAATTAATATTTAAAGAATGTACAATAAAATTGATTTATGTATTATTGGTTGGAAGGAGGGTGGGACAGGGGATTATTATATTAATGTTAAATTTGATATTAATAAATGAGTTAGTCAAGTGTGTATTTAAGTTTATATTGAGTTTATTTGTAACACTTGTTGTAACACAAAAAAATGAATAAAGATTTAAAACAGGATTTCCTCCATGAATATGCATGAGATCTATGTGCATGCACTGCTTTCAATGCATATTCATGGGGGAAATCCTGAAAACCCAATTGGATTGCGGCCCTCATGGAGGGACTTTGAAATCCTAAACCATCCCAAATTACTGGAATTCCCAAAGGCCACCTTTAATAAGACTATAAAGTCAATATTGATTAGTAAAGGCTACTATGTTATGCTTAACTGAGTTTTTTTTTCCAGCCAGTTATAAAATTATTCAAACTAAAATTTTCTTCTTGTTGACAGGAGTAACACAAAGCAAAGAGATTGTCTTTCCTTTCAGTAAAGAACCTGCATTTGTTACTGTTCCTGGAAACAGTTTTGCAGACCCATTTTCATTTGTCCCAGGGACATGGATTGTCAACATTATGGCAGAAGGCATCTTCTTGGTAAGAGAGATGGAGAAGCTGATTTTAGAGCTTAAGATGTATATAAGCCTATAGAATAGATGCTTAAAAGTGGGCTCTTATTGCTACACCTCCATGGCATGATTTTTGTAATTACTGTAACTCTGCTTTCAGATCCTCCTAAATAGTAAATATGAGCTTTTCTATCTTTTCCTTCAATATTAGGCTTTAGAATTTTATAGTATCAAAGCTCTACATTAATTATGGTCTAATCGATTTAGCTTATGCCTTGCTAATGTATTTTAAAAAAGTGTGCTGTGGCAGAATTAATATTCAGAGCTTGGCAAGCGCCATGGTTCTGCTCAGTGCATTATGGGATCAATCAGCTGATACATAAACCAGTTTAGGAGCCATGCACATTGTTCCACCTACTTTAAACACATTTCATTCTACAGTAAGCACATCTTATAAAATCTTGAAGTCAGAGTCTATTGCTGCTAATCTATCTTGACTTTTACTGTGTAGTAGATGAACCAAAAAATAAATGTTGGAAATGCTCCTTGATTAGGATTGCCAGATTTCCTCTATTAAAAAAGAGGACACCTGGCTCTGCCCCATTCCACCCCCCAGCCCCACCCTGTTCCAGTCCTGTCCCGCCCCCACACCCTGAGATTGGACCGCATCTGGAGGGCATCTGCACATGCATGGACATTGACATGAGGAAATTACACGCATGCACGCATTCATATGACATCATCGCATCAACAACGCGCATGCTCCAGATACATCCCTGAGGTCAGGGACTTCCAAAACCTGGACAAACTGCAGGGTTTTGGAAATCCCTCCAGGCACTCTATCAGTTCTCTAAAAAGAGAACATATCTGGGTTTTCCTGGACATCTGGCTATCCTTGATGCCAGAAACAATGAATGTTGCGGTAGCAGTAAGATGCTTGAGCAACTGGGCACGTGATGGAAGGACGTTGCAGGTGGTAGGAGTCTGATCAGGGGACGACTCTTGTTGTCATATCAAAGGCAGACCAGGCATAAATGATGTTATTTAGCAGTAGTTCATTTAAATCCAAAAGCAGCGTCTGCACTTTTTAAAGTGTGGAAACCATTAACAAAATATTGTAAGGATTAAGTAAAATTATTTCCCTTTTAATTATCAGTTCAGGATATAGGGAGGGGGTATTTTTATTATTACATATATTATATAATAATGGAAGATATGGATGGGAGGGATGGGAAAGGGGAAGGGATAAAAATTTATATAATGTACCAATGATTGTTTATAAGTGATATATTTATTGTTACTGTGAATGAATATATTTTACACTTAATGTAATTTTGAAAATGAATAAAGAATATAAAAAAAAATCACTTAATTCAGTTGCCAGTTGTCGAGGATGTGTTACGTTTTTACATATTGACACTAGCATTTTTTACATGCTGTTCCATCTCTTTGGATCACCCTGTTTAACTTCAGGCTCCGTCCCCATCCCCACTCTGACCCCACAGGTTCTGTCCTTATCCCTGGCCCATTCCCGTGGGCTCTGTCCCATTCCCACCCCATTGTTATCCAAGGGTACCCATCCTCGTATCATTCTCTAGATGTACAATGCTGCATCCGTCAGTAGAGCTATAGAAATGATAAATAGGAGTAAACCTGTGAATGGTATAGACCAGTGGTCTCAAACTCAAATCCTTTGCAGGGCCACATTTTGGATTTGTAGGTACTTGGAGGGCCTCAGAAGAAATAGTTAATGTCTTATTAAAGAAATGACAATTTTGCATGAGGTCAAACTCTTTATAGTTTATAAATGTTTCCTTTTGGCCAAGTCTTAATAATAAGATTGCAATTTATAGCTGAAGAGATAAACGGTCAAGAAACTGTTTTATTTTACTTTTGTGATTATGATAAACATACCGAGGGTCTCAAAATAGTACCTGGTGGGCTGCATGTGGCCCCTGGAACACGGGTTTGAGACCACTGGTATAAAATGAATGTACAAATCACATAGCAAGCCATTGCAAGTGGGTGATGGGCAGGGCACAGAAATATAGGTTATAGAATCCTGTTATCTATGCACCAGACTGCTATTTAGTTGCATTAATTTACACTTGCTATTGACAATGCACGTCTAAATGTTGGAATGTAAGTGCCGACTGCTAGGTTTAGGCTGGCTGCATATTGACAGCTAGATTTTGGCACATTTTACAGAATTGTCCCAATGTGGAGCCTATTGTAAAATGCATACAAAAATGAGAACACATGTTTATTTTTTAAAATTTCTCCATTAGCATTTATACCCAAATGGAGGCTTGCATAAGTGCTTGCATATGGAGCTTGCATAAGTGCTTGCTAGCTGCCATTTGGACCTGGGGGTCTCCCGCAGTGATTGAGAGAGTAATCAAGCTTACCAAGGTGGGCAAGATAGCGACACAGAGGGGAGATGATGAATATTGGGGGGAGGATAGGGGCAGTGAGAAGACATGCTGAACATGGAGGAAGGATAAGGAGAGGGCAACCGAAAGAAGATGCCTGACAGGGCAGATTGGGGTGCAGAAAAAAGATGGAGTGTTAGAAAAAAAGACACCGACCAAAGCAAATGGAAACATAAAATGATCAGACAAAGGTTAAAAAAAAAGTATTTTTGATTCTGAATTTATTAATTTAAAATATGTTAGCTTTGGGTAATGCACATCTCTGATACCTTGTATTTCAGTTTCTATTTCTCTAGTTTTTCTGTACATGCAGAATCTGACTTCTTGATATTTCAAGTTAATTTCTGAGTAGAAATTCTATTACTGATCTGTGGTGGTCCCTCCCCCTTTATCCCCATTTGGAAGCAATGGTGTTATTAGGGCTCCATCCTAATTAAGAGTCTTCCTTGAAATGATGGCACTGCAGATACATTGTCTATTGCGACTGTCCATGAGTTTGCTGCATATCATTCAGGAAAGCTGAATAAGTGGTGCTGGCATTAATTAGTTCATTTTTGTTCACAAGGATTACATGGTTCTTCTACCCAGCGATTACTATGAAGCTGCTATCTTGCAGCTGAGAGTTACAGAGCCTTGTACCTATTCAGGGCGCGATGGAGACAAGTAAGTACATTATGCCTTGCTCTGTATGTAAATACCCTTCTGTCTGGCACCAATGCAACATGACCTCCATGCAACAACAGCTGCTACCATAAACAAACAGAGGGGTTGATTACTAACAGTTAATGCATGCTAATGCTGTTAATACATGTTATTGGCCACAGAGCAAATAATATGTGAAACCCCACTTGGGGGTACGTTTCTGACAGAGCTTGAATAAAAGAAAATCTTTGTGTATAATGTATATACAATCAGCATGTACCTGTTTACATTGAACCAAATGAGAACAATTGTGACTGCAATCTGTTGGGGATGCAGAAGAATAACATCTAGTTCACATAGTTATTTAGCAGAGTGGTTGGTTAATACTTTGTGCAAATCATGCGCTGAGGGATGAACGCACCGATATTTGGGGAGGACTGTTATACCTTTAAGAGATTATTTCTTGAACTAGTCTTTAAGCCCGTTACATTAACGGGCTTAACTGTCTGTCAGTGTTTCTTTATCTCTCTCTCCTTGTCCGCTGTCTGTATCCTACTGTCTCCCCCTCCCCCCCCCGAGCAAAGCAGTCTGCCCTCAGCACCCACCTCCCCCCCAAATGTCTCTCCATGGCCTTCTTTGTCCTCCCACCCCAGAGCAAAGCTGTCGGTCCCCAGCACACCTCCCCCCAAAGCAGCCCCCTTTCCCTATCTCTCCATGGCCCCTTCTGTCTCCCCCAGCACACCCCTCCCCCAAAGCAGCCCCCTTTCCCTCTCCCTGTCTCTCCATCCCCTTCTGTCTTCCCCCCCAGAGCAAAGCTGTTTGCCCCAAGCACACCCCTCCCCCTAAAGCAGCCCCCTTTCCCTCTCCCGCTGACTCTCTCTCTGGCCCCCTTTCTCTGTCTGTCTTTCTGTTCCTCTCCTTGCCCCTGTGTCTTTCTTTCTTTCTGTCTCCCTCCCTCCCGCTGTCTGTCTATCATTTTTCCCCATTTCCCTGTGCAGCAGCATTTCCATCCCACTTCCCTTTGCAGCAGCAACAGCATTTCCCTCCTATCCCCCCTTTCCTGTGCAGAAACAGTAGCAGCATTTTCCCCCACCCCCTCTTTCCCTTCTCTTACCTGCTCCATTCGGCCCCTCCCCCTTCTTTTACTGCCGTTGTCCTGCTCCAGGGGTGTCCAATGTCGGTCCTCGAGGGCCGCAATCCAGTCGGGTTTTCAGGATTTCCCCAATGAATATGCATGAGATCTATTTGCATGCACTGCTTTCAATGCATATTCATTGGGGAAATCCTGAAAACCCGACTGGATTGCGGCCCTCGAGGACCGACATTGGACACCCCTGTCCTGCTCCATCCGGCCTGTTCCTGACCCTCCCACCGCCGACAAAGCTCAGGGCTCCAGCTGCGTAGGCAGCACTTTAAACACGCTGCTTCGCGGCCTTCTGCCGATTTCCTCTGCCGCGTCTGTCTCCAATGATGTCAGAGACGCAGAGGAAATCAGCAGTAGAAGGGCGCGAAGCAGCGTGTTTATAGTGCTGCCTACGCCGCTGGAGCCGGGAGGTTTGTGGAGGGTCAACGGCTAGAGCGGGGCTGCTGTCCACCACTCGGTTGCTGCCATTGGTGTGCCTACGCCGCTGGAGCCGGGAGGTTAAGAGAGAAGAGAGAGAGCACAGTCGCGCGCTCCAGCCCCCGCATGCGCCCTGAGGTTTAGAATGTTGCTACAGAAGCATACCTCAGGGTGCCAGCGCTCACGAATTTTCAAGAGCGCATGCGCCTTTAGCATTTTATTATTATTGATGGGAATAAAGCTTGTGGGTTCAAATGAATGAGGGGATATAAACTGAGAAGAACTGAATCAGAATAAGGAGAAATCTACTCCCCATGAAGTCAAGGGAGAGAGAAAATGGTGGGGAGTTCAGAGAGTTGAACTGCAGGGAATAGAATTGTTGAAGAGTCTGGAATCCATGAGTCTTGCCATTCATAGACTCATTTCTGTGCAATACTGTATATACATTGAAGAGACAGCTATGTGGGAAACCCTACATTAGCCACCGTGAGAACGGGCTACTGGGCTTGGTCTGACCTAGTAAGGCTATTCTTATGTTATTACTCGAGGCACTCCTGAAAATCAGCTGCCTTTGGGAGCTAGAAGCTCAGGGCTGAAGAAAGAAGACTAACAGCCCTTAGGAGCTAAGTTCAAGGCAAGCAGCCTTTGGAAGCAGCTCAGGGCAGAAGAAATGGGCTTGTGGTGCCTAAGGGTTGAGAAGAGGCAGATCTCTAGCAGGAGCCTTGTTATTGGCAGTTGCAGACCTCTAGCAGGAGCCTTGTTATTGGTAGTTGCAGAGCCTTGTTGAGAGCTGATAATCTGGACCCCAGCAAGGAACTACCCCAGAGGCTCTTCTTGAAGATGAGGAAGGCTACCATGTTTCAATTGGCACTAGTAGCTCAGCAGAGGAATCAGGCTACTGGGATGCAATCTTCGCCAATAGCCCAATGGGGGAGGAGGCTCCCAGGAAACAGTCATCTGAGAGGGAGAGCTTTTGGGAGGGTAGCAACCTTCAGAGCTCCAAGGAAAACCACCAGGAGGCTACAGCAGGAGCAGACTCAGCTGACCTGGAAGGACAGCAGCCACCTATCCCTGAGAGCTTCAACAGATGGCTGAGATTTGGGGGATTAGGTGAGAGTGGGTTAGAAAGGAGAGGAGGGATTTAGACACAGCTACGTCCACCTATTTGACTAAACTGAGAAATTTGGGAGCTGTTGCAATTACACTGTTGACAGAACTGAGAGACATGTACAAGGGGTTGCTGAAAGGTTCTCAGCCCAACCAACAAAGTTGGGGTAGTCTCCATCGAGGGCTATACACGTAGTTCAGTGATTTTTCCACTTTTTTCGTTCCCTCATAAAATATGGAAAGAAAAAAGTGGAAAATCATTGGACTAAATGTATAGCCCTTGATGGAGACTGCCCCAGCTTTTTTGGCTGGCTGAGAACTTATTAGTGGCCCCTTATAAAGGTTCACGAGACTAAAATAGAACTAGATTTAAAAGGTTCAAAAGACTAGTTAATGGGCTTGAATATCTGAAATATAGGCTAATGCTGTTTGTTTAACTGTAGGTGTGTAAGAATTGCTTTAAGTGTGTGATCATTGAAACTATTGAAAATGTTTATAACAAATGGTTTGATGACAAGGCCTATGCATATAGTTAAAAAAAACTTGTTTAATATGTTAGCCCACCTTGTTCAAAGAACTCTTTTTGGATTTTTCCTTTGGGAAGAAGAGGGTAAACCTACCCGTTAACACTTCTTTACCCCAGGTGGAGGCACAGAGCACTAACTGAGTGAGGAACTGACAGAGACTGTCTTCGGGGGACTCCAGCCAGGTTGAGCCCCAAATCCAGAGCCGCCCTGCAAGGGTCGTTACGTATGCATTAATGGCATTAGTGCACATTAACAGCTAGTAAATGACTCCCAGAATAACATAACAGTCCTTAGAAGAATCAAGTCCCAATGATTTTAAATATCTTTAAAGTGTAATCCAGTGAATTTTTATTTACAAGAAATTATAACAATTTTTTTCAAAACTGTACATGCCCTTCTTTCACCTTGCAGTTGCTTGCTTTATCAGCACTTGCCGATGGACAGATTCTCCTGTGGCCTGGCTACTGAGGGGTCATATTTTTCACAAGGTGGGGAAAGACAGCAGATGGTGCTGCGTCAGCCAATCTCAAAGCATCTGGTGATGGCACATATAAGTGGAAGACAGGTACCACCCTCCTCCTGCTCAATAAATGTATGGATGAAATAAGCTGCAGTGAGTACACAAAAGGTCTTAAAAATTACACAGATTGAGTGTCTAAATGAGATTACACTGCTGCCTGGACTTGTATTTCCACGTATCCTATTGAGTCTTTCAAGAGAACGAGAGCTACAAGTCCATGCATGTAGGCTAACATGAGGACTGGAGTAACCTATTCCTTATGGCAGTGGTTCTTAAACCTTTTCCGGGGGACCCCCAGCCAGTTGGGTTTTCAAGATATCCCTAATGAATATGCATTAGCAAGATTTGCCTATAAAATAAGTAGTAGGCATGCAAATTTCTCTCATGCATATTCATTAAAACATAACTCCATAAATAGAAAAGAGCTATACAATTGGCATAAATGTTATAACTATTGCCACTTGCCCAAATAATGTGTTCATAGATTTATTTATTTATTTTAATTACAATACAGCAACCTATCTACTTACAATTCATACCTTATAAATATATTAAAACATACAAATCTACCCAAACACCTCACTAAAAGTTCATTCTTAAAGTGCAACAATGTCCTTATAATTTACTGCAAATTATAATTTATCACAGTAAATTATAAGGACATTGTTGCACTTTAAGAATGAACTTTTAGTGAGGTGTTTGGGTAGATTGTATATGTTTTAATATATTTATAAGGTATGAATTGTAAGTAGATAGGTTGCTGTATTGTAATAAAAAAATAAAAGTAATAAATCTGTAAACACATTATTTGGGCAAGTGGCAATAGTTATAACATTTATGCCAATTGTATAGCTCTTTTCTATTTATGGAGTTATGTTTTAATGCATGAGAGCTATTGAATTGATATTATAAATCCCGGTGTTATTTATATAATGCATATTCATTAGGGATATCTTGAAAACCTGACTGGCTAGGGGTCCCCCCCCAGGACAGGTTTAAAAACCACTGTCTTATGGCATAGAATCAGGATGCAGTCCTGTGATGGTTGTAGTCAGTTTCTTGATCCTGAAGAGTACCCAGCGTGTTCTTGCACTATTCCTTAATAGGTTGAGTTCCAGCTGCTAGTGAGCATCCCACAAGTCGGCCGCTATGTGATTGTCATAGAATATGCCAATGAAGATGAGCAGGCATACGATGTTACTGTAACCCTAGACCATAGCCCCAGAGCAAATGCTGAGGCTAGAGCAAGCCTATACAGCTGCAAATACAGGTGAGCATGGAAAGTCAAGCCATACTGTCATCTCTTTGAAAATTAGAAACACCACAAGGTCACTTTATACTGTATCTTCATTAATCCTTTGTAGCTTGCTGGCCTACCATGCTTTGATTCTTCTGAACGAGCAGTGACTGAACCTTGGTGATTTGTCCCTTTATTTCTGTGGTGCTGTTTTCCAGTTTCTGTCTCTGCTGCTGACAGACACCTGTTGCATGTCTGACAAGAGCCAAGAATTTTGGAGATCTGTCATCTCCTTTAATCTGTTTGGTGGCATGAAGGGCAATTCCATAAGCTGGTGCTTAATGTTAGGCATCAAAGATATGAGTAGGCTATAATACCAGGCAAATGAGCAATCCACAAGAGCCAGCGGTATGAGTCAAAGCCTTGTTAATTTTTTTTTTCCAAATTGTTATTCATTTTTATATGTCACAACAAGTGAACAATAATACAACAATTGGTTCATACAAATCACTTGAAAATCTTTTCTATTATCATTGTAAATATATAAATTTAAGTCCCTCCCCCACCCTCCCCTTCCACCAATAATATAATTCAAGCATATTATACATATATGCCTTGTTTATTTTAATCAGGATGTATCAATGTCTCCTAGAGATTTATTTTATAAATTTCTTAAGGAATTGTTTAAATACCCAGAGACTGGTTTTCCACCTTTACATAGAATATATTACCTTCCAGTATCTAAGAAGGCTGCTCAACCTGCGATTTCACCTGATTCATCTAGTTCAGGGGTAGGCAATTCCGGTTCTTGAGAGCCGGAGCCAGGTCAGATTTTCAGGATATCCACAATGAATATGTATGAGATGGATTTGCATGCACTGCCTCCTTGAGATGCAAATCTATCTCATGCATATTTATTGTGGATATCCTGAAAACCTGACCTGGCTCCGGCTCTCGAGGACCCTGATCTAGTCCAATGGACTTAACAAGAATATTGGAAACCTCAGAAGACGAAGTCATCTCACACTCTACACTTCTGGTGTCTTTTGTCTTTCAACAAACAAAGAGACACTTCTTAGACTGTTTTTTAGGCTTAAAGAAGTGACCTTTATGGACTTTAAAATCTCCATGTTCCCGATGTATCAAAGTTAAGTCAGACCAGAAGGAAAGGTTTCCTACAAGTGAGACAATCTTCTCTTTGGGGGCTAAATTTCAACTTAGATATCCTTGTAAATATTTGATCCTTTTGGGATCAAAATTCATATTTTTTAACCCCTTTCCTAGAGGGGAAAGGAGTAATTCCTTCCAGTGCCACCACAGTGACGTAGGTCCTTAAAACAATGTTGAAGATATAACACTACACTAATGATTTTCCTTTGTTTCCTTGTTAGATATCAGATCCCATGATAGAATGTGAATTGCTTCTCCCATATGTGGGCTTTATTGAGAGTGATAATTTTATATTGAGTATTATTTGTTTTTGTTTTAACTGATATGTAAAGCCCCTCTTTTTCCATATATATATATACTGGTTTATGTATATCTATAAAAGAATAAATAAGAAAATGACAAATTTAATAAGCTGTTATAGAATGAGGATGAGAGTGCCTACAGTCAATAAGAGTAACAGAAAACAAACCACTACACAGTCAATCACCTTTCTCAATATTGCACTCTCATTACTGCCAACAGCCTGGAAATCCAATGAGAATTTAATGTTGCTCAGCTTGAATAACTTTATTTATCATGTCAGTCAAACTGACAAAGGTTAAAGTCCCAACACTTGGTGATTTCCTTATATCCTGAGGGCAGAGAGAGCATTTCCTGCTAGATTTTTATTGAACAGGAACTGATACATTGTTCTCTTCTCCTGGCCAACATGATGAATCCTGGGCCAATATCTGCATCTACAGTTGGGATATTTTTCCCCTGTTATCAGTCTCCAGGTAGATTTCCATAGCAATAGCTGTGGAGTTTTCTGCATAACTGAAATTACATTACATTAAATGATTGAGTACCACAGTAGGAAATGACAGGAGGGGGTAAGATAACGCAGGACTGATGAAATGTACAATGTATTTCCAACTGCAGATTTCTCTGCCGCAGCATTGTTGTGGACACTATGAATCGTATTGTAGTATATGAACTTCTAGCAGATGTGGAAATTCACCTTAAGGCTTCGTTAATTAATATTCTTTTGGTAAGTTTCTCTACCATATTTTGCCTGCCAGAGGTACTGTTTTCTGCACAGCAATTTGGAGATAAGGGAATGGAAGCAAACCATTTCAGTAATGCATCTCATTTACATGAACCACAGGGTAAACTTTCAGCTAGCACAGTAATTTGAGCACTGTACAGGCTCTGGTTATTAAATTATGTTTAGATTCAGCACCCATATTCATATGTGTGAGGACCAGAGCCAAGACCAATTTGCAAGCTGGAGTCCCGCAGCAAGCATGCACCAGACACTCCTTGCACTCCTCTAAATAAGATAGACCAGTGTTTCCCAACTTCTTCAAGTCAAGTACCCCTATGTTGAACAAATTTCAACCGAGTACCCCCGAGCAGCAAAGATTTTGAAATGGACTTTTTTCTTAGTGTTAAACAGTTAATTAACTAGGCAACAAAAGGTCACTGCAACTGGTAAAAACACAGTTAGCAACTGACCAAACACAGTTGGCATGATCTGATATATGTATTTCAGTCTCATATTTCCACAATAAAGTACAGATATTGAAGGTTCATTTAATAAAATGGGTAGGGCCTACTATAATTGGATGCAAGTTTAGAGGATTTAGAGTGTTTAATATGTCCAAAGTATTGATATCAGAGAGGTTGTCAAAATGGACATTGAAATCACCTAAGACCAGAGGGAAAGATGTAGCGGAACAGAAATCAAATAGTAGATCTTGGAGTAAAGCTATTTTGTTTTGCCCTACTGGTGGAGGGACATAGAGTAATAAAAATTGAGGTTAGTGTTTGAATTAAACTTAAGGTGAAGATATTCAATGGTGGTGTTTCCAATGGAGTGATCACTGAGATTAATAAGATTATTTTGAAATATGATGGCTAGGCTACTGCCTTTACGATTTTGGTGGTTCGTGAGGTAATCATAGTTGGGAGGACAGCAATGGAGAGATATGCTTCATCGCCTTCGGTAAGCCAGGTTTCGGTGATAAAGAGTATGTGTAATCCCTGATGAAGGATGCATCTTTTAAAAGATGATATTTACTTTGATGGATCTAGCGTTAATGAGTCCTAATTTTAAGCTCGCGCTAAATCGGCTAGCTCGCCTTAGTAAAAGACCCCCACAGTCTTTGCATCTACCACCTCTACAGGTGCAACTAGACAGAAATTTCCTTGCAAAGGCATTAAAAAGCAGCACAGAGCACAAAAAGTTCTCTGTTTTTCAGTGTTACCTGGATTTATCAAAGCTGAGATTATCACCTTTTCCATACCACAGCTTGTCATATGTGTACAGAAAAAAAAATCCCCAGACATCTGTCTTAATTCAAAAGAAGTGACAGCATACTCCACATTGGGCCTCTTTTACAAAGCCTTGGTAGAGATTCTCCTGTGGCAAATACACTAAAGCCCATAAGAACTGAATGGGCTTCAATGCATTTGCCGCAGGGGAATCTCTACCAAGGCCTTGTAAAAGGAGCTCATTATAAGGCAGAGGAATCTCATGGATACAACAGGGATAGTTCTGAGGTAAAAGTTCAAAGGCTTTCTGCTGCTGCTGATTTTGTGTGTGACCGTGCTCTGTGCCACACATTTCCTAATTGAAATTAAGCTGAATGATCTTTATATAAATCATCATTTTCTCTGTTTCTGTTTTGAGGAAAGGATTATAGAGCTTAGTAGCTGATGTGATGAGAGACTGGCTAGGCCATATGGTCTTTATCTGTCATCTTTACTCATCTCAACAATGAATTGAGTGCACATTATTCACAAAGGGGCCCTTTAACAAAGCTGTAGTAAGCACTAAGGTGTGCTTACAGCAGCAAAAAATGGATGCCACGGGGCACACAGGCACCTCACATCAATTTTGGGATGTGTGTGTGCTACCCCGATGCTAAAAATTTTTTTGAAAAAATTTTTTGCAATGGGGGCATATGTGGGGGCAGGGAGCAGGCATGTTCTGTCCTAATTGGTTAAAGCAAAAACGTTAAAATGCTCTAACCAATTAACACATGCTTAGCACATGTGCAGCCTACATAATGGGTGGTGGTAAGGGCTCACATGCTAATCTGCTTTAATGGCCAGGTACTCATAGCAAAATTAGGGCTCTTTTTACGAAGCCACATTAGGCTTCTTTTTTTTGCTGGCCGTGGTGGTATTACTTCTAACGCTCATAGAATTCCTATGAGTATCGGAGCTAATACCGCTGCGGGCGGCGATAAAAAAGCCTAACACGGCTTTGGAAAAGGGAGGTTAATGCATGGCTATTCATACAAAAAATACCCCAGTGGTAAAAATAGCCATACCATGGGTGTCCTAAGGTCACTTTTTACCACCATTTGGAACAGGTTCTCAAACAGTGCACGTTATTCCCTGGGTTTTATAACTGGCACCTAAATATGGGGGCTTAAAACTGTACGTGATCCTGAGATCCACATGTAAATAAATTAGATAACAAGCTGTTAACCATAAATTATTTGCATTAACTGACTCAAATTTGGATTTGCACATGGATATGGCTACATGCAATTCTGTAAGACTCCGCAGACAAATCCTCAAATGCAACCCAAAAGAGGGTGTGGAAGGTGCATGGGCAGATCAGAATTATGCAGTGTTATAGAATTTGGAGGCAGCATGCCAGGATTTACACCAGGTTTCATTATACCAAATGTTGGGTGTGCAGTGAGAAGAATCTATCTGATAGTACAATCTAATACAGTGATCTCAAAGTCCCTCCTTGAGGGCTACAATCCTGTCAGGTTTTCAGGAATTCCCCAATGAATATGCATTGAAAGCCGTGCATGCACATAGATCTCATGGCCAAAGCTGCAGCGGTGAAAGCGGCAGTCAGAGAGGCCAAGCATCAAGCTGAGGTAAACCTAGCAAGGAACATTAAGAAGGGCGACAAATCCTTCTTCAGGTATATTAGTGACAGAAAAAGAAACACTGATGGGATAGTGCGCCTTAGGAAATCAGATGGGAAATATGTAGAATCAGATTCAGACAAAGCCGAACTACTAAATGAATATTTTTGCTCTGTTTTCACATGTGAGGCACCGGGGTCAGGTCCACAGTCGCAGGTAAAGCAAAGTTCAGAAGATCCGTTTCGGGATTTAGAGTTTACTTCCGGAGACGTCTACGACGAATTATCAAGACTCAAGGTGAACAAAGCAATGGGGCCGGACAATCTACATCCCAGGGTGCTCAGAGAGCTCAGGGACGTCCTAGCGGAGCCGTTATCAATACTCTTCAATCTGTCCCTGAGCACGGGAATAGTGCCCTTGGACTGGAAAACAGCTAACGTCGTTCCTCTGCACAAAAAGGGTTGTAGGACAGAGGCTACGAATTACAGACCGTAAGTCTCACATCGGTAGTGAGTAAACTCATGGAAACACTCATCAAACGCAAATTAGACATGATACTAGACGAGGAGGAACTACGCGATCCCCACCAACATGGATTCACCAAGGGTAGGTCCTGTCAATCCAATCTCATTAGTTTCTTTGACTGGGTAACAAGGAAACTAGATATGGGAGAATCCCTGGACGTCGTGTACTTGGACTTCAGCAAAGCCTTTGATAGCGTCCCCCACCGCAGGCTATTGGGCAAGATGAAATCAATGGGATTAGGTGAAACATTTACAGCATGGGTCCACGATTGGCTGAGTGGAAGAACTCAGAGGGTGGTGGTTAATGGTACCATCTCTAAAACGACGGAAGTGACCAGTGGGGTGCCGCAGGGCTCGGTCTTGGGCCCGATCCTTTTCAACATATTCGTAAGAGACATGACTCAGGGGCTTCAAGGTAAAATAGCATTATTCGCCGATGATGCTAAACTATGTAACATTGTGGGTAACGGCAGTCTGTCCGACAGCATGACGCAAGACCTGGTTTTATTGGAACATTGGTCCTCGACCTGGCAGCTTAGCTTCAACGCTAACAAATGCAAGGTCATGCACCTGGGCAACAATAATCCGTGCAGAACGTACACATTAAATGGTAAAACCTTAGCAATGACTACAGCAGAACGGGATTTGGGGGTGATCATCAGTGAAGACATGAAAACGGCCAATCAAGTGGAGAAGGCCTCATCCAGGGCTAGGCAAATGTTGGGTTGTATCCGGAGAAGCTTTGTTAGTCGGAAGCCCGACGTCCTAATGCCCTTGTACAGAACCATAGTGAGGCCTCATCTGGAGTACTGCGTACAATTCTGGAGGCCATATTACCGTAAAGATGTACTGAGAGTCGAGTCGGTACAGCGGATGGCCACCAGGATGGTCTCGGGGCTTAAAGATCTATCATACGAAGAAAGACTGAACGAATTGCAGCTATACTCTCTCGAAGAACGCAGGGAGAGAGGAGACATGATTGAGACGTTTAAGTATGTCACTGGTCGTATCGAGGAGAAGATGATATTTTCCTTCTTAAAGGACCTTCCGCCACAAGAGGACACCCGTTGAAAATAAAGGGCGGGAAGTTTCATGGCGACACCAGGAAATACTTCTTCACCGAAAGAGTGGTTGACAGCTGGAACAAGCTCCCAGTGCAGGTGATCGAGGCCAGCAGCGTGTCGGATTTTAAGAACAGATGGGATGCTCATGTCGGATCTCTAGGAGCAAAGGTCATCAGAGAGTGATTAAATAGGGGGGTGGGTCAGCGGTGTGGGCAGACTCGATGGGCCTCGGCCTTTTTCTGCCGTCACTTTCTATGTTTCTATGTTTCATGCATATTCATTAGGGAAATCCTGAAAACACGACTGGATTGCGGCCCTCAAAGAGGGACTTTGACCCCTGATCTAATACATATGTTCCATAGGGATTGAAACAACTGCAATAGCAGAGCTTTATCTGTGTTCCAGATTCTCACTTGGCTTTTCATGCTCTGAATGCATAACTCTTTACTTTTTTTCACCGAATCTTAGCTAGTAAGTACTTGTCCAGGCATAGGCAACTTCGGTCCTCGAGGGCCGGAATCCAATCGGGTTTTCAGAATTTCCCCAATGAATATGCATTGAAAGCAGTGCATGCAAATAGATCTCATGCATATTCTTTGGGGAAATCCTGAAAACCTGATTGGATTCCGGCCCTCGAGGACTGTAGTTGCCCATTCCTGTAAACTAGTCCCTCTTCTTGAGCTCTCTTAGATCCTTCTCATTTTTCTACTCATGTCTTTGCCATCTTCACTATCTTCATTTAGCTTTCCCGGTCATTCTTCGCTCTCATAATTTTTCTGAGATCTCAGGCATCTGTGGAATGTTAATAATTTCTTTCTTGTCTTTTCAACCAACCCGTTTAGTGTCTTTTCCATTTTTCTGTTAGGAGAGCAGATACTGTGAATTTGAGATGTGTTGTACTTGCTATATCGTTAGTTTAACCTGCCATTCTATTTCACAAAAATCCTCCCTTCCTCACAACATGTTTTTAAGGGATCCCCAAACACCTACAAACTTATGTGACTCATCTCTACCTAGAATTGTACCTTCCACCTTTTTTACCTTTTAAAAATTAGATGTCATCCAGGCATTAGAAAGGCATCCTAGGCTCTGCTCCAGAGGAGTTTGTGCATATTTTTTGAGTTGATATCATTATTATTGTGTTCAGTAATTCTTCAGATTAAAAGCAGTTTACAGTTTGGAATTATGCATAGTGTTTCATGTTAATTTTCATAAATGCGGCTCTTGTGTTTTCTTTTGCAGCACAAAATATGCATTATTCCAGCTGAAAAATTCTCTGTTGAATACGGAGAGCCCAAAGTGTACTGCATAGCTACGTACGGGCGTTCCTCTAACCAGAGGTAATTGAGATGCTGAAATGTTATCCTCTCATGATTCAGCAAATTTTTTTCTGATCACACTGTGACAATAACATCAGTTCAGCAAGTTTATCAAATGCTGCCCCAGCACTTTTTCCAAGCCGCTAGATATTCAGGCTAGACTCTTGGCTATTCATCTCTGACTTCATGGAGATTACCTCTTGTGCATAATATTTGTATACCTCAGATTTCACAGAATAGAGACCACATGATTCCCTGCACAACTTCTTGCTTATGCTTAGACTCCCAAATGGCTAAAATCCTACTATTTAGATTAGCTAGATGGTGAGCAGTCATTGTTTTAGCTTGCATTTCATTAACTCTGTAATACCTAAGCACAATATTACAAGTGATTTAAATGAGCAGGAAGAAGATCCTGTCTGCTTGAATTATGCTCAGTAGACCAGCTGCCAATATTCAGCAGCACTTAACAATATAATCCCTCTGAATATTGGCTCAGACCAGGTAGTTGAGGGGGCAGAGTCAGGGAGGTGCTAACAGGGACAGATCACAAGTTTGTGGGACCCTGGGCCAATAGGACAGAGAGCCCCCACCTCTTCTCAGCTGCAACCACCAGACTGTACAGGTAGACTGCTATGCAAAACCCCTTTGATAATGAGAAGGGCCCTTCCAGACCTTCGGGCCAAGAAGGCCTGTGCAGGGAGCCATACCTGGGAGCCAGCAATATTCAGTGTCAGTTCCTCCATAGATAAGCAGGTAGATGGGCCCACAGAAAATTAAGTTCTAACTATGTCCTCTTAGATAAGCAGGGGCTGACACTGAATATTTCAAGTACTGTCCGGTATCTTGTGTTGGTTCCTCTTCCCTCCTATCTCCCATGCAAGGCCCAATTCTGCCTACATCCCACCTGGTAGAGCTTGATCCTCCTTTCCAAACCCCCTTAACTATCCAAGTACCCCCAGATAGGACCCAACCTCCACCCAATCAGTTGCAACCTTCCCCCATGTTCCAGAAGGCTCCTTCAGGCTTACCTTTTTCATGGTGGTCCAATGGATGATCAGGACAGGTGTGAATCCCACTTACTCCTGCTTCTAGTGGCTCTGGCTGCAACCATGACCTTTAGAGGTAGTTTCATGGTACTACCACTAGGAACTAAATTAGCTGTGAGACTACCACTAGACATCATAGCAGCCATTTTGCTCCTAGAGTCGCTATTGACAGGAGCGAGTAGAGCCTACAGGACTTTGGGGAGAGGGGAGTCAGGATGTGTTGGGGGAAGGGCCCAGAGAGAGGCTATACATATTGGATGGGAATTTGCAGGGGAGTTAAAATTTAGGGGTGAGGGTTTGGGACCTGATAAGTATCTTATGCAGGTTCAGCTGAATATCAGCTAGGACCCACTTAATTCCCTGCAACCAGTCCAGTGAAAGTACCTGATCCCAGACATGGAATGTCATTGAATATCCGAGAATAATTTAGCCAGTGAAGGTCAGTAGTGGCTGAATATTGACTAATCTCAGTTTTAGAAGGTTGTGACTACCTTTTTAAAAGACTAGCAAAAAAACAGTACACTTCTCCCTCTGTATTCGTGGTTTCAGCAATCGCGGTTTTGATTATTCGCATTTTTTAGCTTGCTGACTGTTCCACCCAAATTACATCAGCTTGCATAGAGAAATCGTTGATTCCACGCATTTACAGAGAAAATCACTTTCTTCACTGTGTTTTGCCTCTCCTATAAGAACAGGCCAGGTCTCTCACCATGTTATTCATGGTTTCACCATATTCAGGATGTTTTTTAATAGAAAACTGTGAATAACATATGAAAAAGTTATTCATGGTTTTTTCTGCATTCACGGGTCTGTTAATCCCCTATCACAGCGAATACGGAGGGAGAAGTGTAATTTACTTGTATGAGTGTTTGAAAACCCCCATGTTACCCAACATCTTCTGAAGAAACTTTGCTAATTGCCTCTGAACTGATCTCCCAGGGATACCTTCTGATGAGCTCTGTTAGGATGTTCCACCCCTTTAATTGCTGGAGCTTCAAATCTGAAGACAGAGGATTTTTTGGACTCAAAGCTCACAAATTATAGCATTTAGACAATAGGAGGAGAGGTGCCAGTGCCCCCTGCAAAGATGGCACCGGGACAGTTCACACTCCCTCACCCCTCACTAAGCCACTGCTGGAGAATAAGTTCTAAAAACCAATGATTTTCCAGATTTGCAAGAAATTTTGTGAGCAACCATGTAAAATCTGTGAACGACGCTCCTAGAATGTATGAGGGAACATAGCTATAGACCTAGTGGAACTGCAGAAGCCCAGATACAGGAAGAGCATGCATAATAGTATTCTGTGAACTGTGTGTGTAAGTGACAGCACTGCCTATGCCACTCCCATGCTTCATCCGTGTGATCATGCCCTTGCATTTTTGTGCTGTTCTACATACACATGTCCATACAGAGTAGAGCATAGGTGTTTCTTACCATGAAAGCCATAGTATACTGTATGCACTCAAGTAGTGTGTAAATGTGGGAACCCTGTTATAGAATTGCCTTTCTAAGGTTATATGTCATTGGGTTGGTATAATTTAAATGTAATGTTAAATGGTATTTATATACAACCTGGACACGCTTGAAAGGTATAATGAAAAGCTTTTATCTGTTCACATACCTGAGCCTGTTCCCTCACAGGCTCAGGGAAGGCAAAGATATACGTTTAACTTTTATATCTCTATCCGATGCAACAGTCTGTACTCTTTAGGCAGTTTACCATCTCACATTCAGTTCTACATTTGTCTTAATTTATCACAGGACTTTATTCAAGCCCAACATTGAGTACCACAATATATTCAACTTATGAGGTTGGCTTACCTTAGCCAGTACCTTTAACATCCTAGTCTTCAACCCATATAGTAGGCTTCTCACCCTGCCAGTCTCTCTGGAAACCTCTTGTCAGTCGTCACCTTGAACACTCAGACATTTTCCCTTCCCATCCAGCTCCCTTTCAGCTCACAACTAAGAAAGGTTTCTCTGTGGAGGATTTTTCCCTGGGACCTCTCTCCTATGGGGACCTCTCTTAACTAATCTCCAGCTAAAGCATATATTCATCTTCCTGCCTGAGGACCGCCCCTGTGACTCATCAGAATTGCTGAGCCCAGTGCATCCTAGGACCTATAATTCTTTTCCTCTTGGGCTAGGACCTCCAGCTGCCCAGTGTTACAACTGACTCCCTCACATCCACTTAGAACATAAAAATATCCATAGTGGGACAGACCAATGGTCCATTTAGCCTAATATCCTGTTTCCAACAATGGCCAATTCAGGTCATAAGTAGCTGGCAGAAACCCAAATCATAGCCAAGTCCCATGCTTCTGCCATAATTATGGCTTCAGGCAGGTTAATAAAGAATTCAGTGATGGCATTTTTAAAGTAACAGAAAGGGCCCTAGCCTCTGGAGTTTATGGGGGGTCTTGGCCAATATTTAGCTGGGGCCCACATAAGACAGTTTGCAGGTCCTGGCTGAATAGCAGCTGGGGCCCACCTAACATTTTATTGTTTTAGTGCCATGATCCCCCTCCCAACCCCTCCAGAAAGCGCCCCTCTTTCCATCCACCCCAGTGGTCTATGACCTACCTCTGCTTCTTGGTGGTCTAGTAGGGCGTTGGGAGCAGGAGATTATTTTTTAAATATATTGTCAGGTAAAAAATGGTGTTTGTTGGTATCCCTGATAGCCCCAGTGCCACTTTTTCCCTTTATGGGCCATTATTATAATGAAAGCTATTTTGCCTCCTCAGTTCTCTGGTCTTTATGTTGCATTACCTATCCTGCAGGAAATGTACAAGGTGCAGGAATTTATTCAAATAAAAATGTGTAAAAGTCACTAGAAACAATCATACATAAAAATCCAGACGTATGTTCTATCTCAAGAACACACGTATGGATATTTATGTATGATTGTTTTTAGTGACTTACACATTTTTTATTTTTATTTGAATAAATTCCTGCACCTTGTACATTTCCTGCAGTTTTGTTTTTGTTGTTGCGTTGTAATTTTTACTGCAGCTGTTGTTGGTTTCTTTTTGTTTGGCACTTCCTATCCTACCTGAAAATAGCTCATCTTGAGCCCAGAAATGGACAGACAAGTAATTGCATCTAAAATAATCCAAATCCTTTATATTCAAGTCTTTCCTCTGAGCCTTTTATTAGTAGTTGTTTAATGTTTTTAATAATTCAGAAATGAATTGTTTCTCTCAAAATCTTTTATTTTCAGTGCATCATGTGTCTCATCAACAACATATGAAACTCCACCAAGGGCGCTGCTGATAGACACAGCTAAACAAACACAACTTTCAGAAGCACAGAGACGCATGCAGTATGACCCCTTAGACAGGTCACTGTTTCCTTCTGACAGGTTGACTGGGATGTTGCTTCAGGCTCCACAGGTAGCTGTTGTCTTGCATTTACTGCTTGCAATCCTATACCGCCCGATATTCAGCACTATTTAACTGGCCAGGAACGACTCCTGGCCAGTTAAATAGTGCTAAGCTGGCTAAGTATTAATATTCAGAATGAGATGGCCGCTGAATATTAGTGCTTAGCAGGTAATGGATAGCTGGCTATATCACGCGACTTAGCTGGCTATCCGTAAAATTTAAAGCAATAGCTGGCTAAATTTAGTAACCAAATCAGGCCGGGTAAATAGCTGCTCTATCTTTGGCCACTGTAAACTTAGAATACCTGTAAACTTAGAATACCAGTGCCATCTGTGAGAGTCAGCCCGGCTAGCTCACATGGTCTAAGTATGAGCCCCAATAGTTTCTTGAAGAGGCACTTGCATCATATCAGCAAATTCCATAGCAGGGTAGTTTGCACTTAAAGAGCATTTTGTACACCTTTGAGTGAAAAAAAACTGGTGAGGAACAGGGCTGGCAGCAGGTGTCCCAGGACATACCCCCTCTTCTACGAAACTGTGCTAGCGGTTTTTAGTGCAGAGAGCCGCGCTGAATGACCCATGCTGCTCCCGACGCTCCTTGAGTTCCTAGGAGCGTCGGGAGCAGCGCGGGCCATTCAGCGCAGCTCTCTGCGCTAAAAAAATGCTATCGAGGTTTCATAGAAGAGGCGGATAGTTTAGTTTGTTTGTTTGGCTTACTGCCTTTCATAAGGCATACCAAACAATTTGCGCAAAAGAGAAACAGAAAAGTAAAATAAAAATTACATTTTCAGGGGAATTCTATAAATGGCATCTAATATTGCACATGTAAGTTTGGGCACATGCCAAATTTGAGCACACAGTTCAATTAAATAATGAGCCTGTTAGCAGCAATAAGGGTGCTAACAATCCAATTATTGGCACTAATTGGCAATACAGTGGTACCTCGGTTTACGAGTGCACCGGTTTGCGAGTGTTTTGCAAGACGAGCAAAACACTCAGCAAACTTTTGTCTCGTAAACTGAGCACTGCCCCGATAAACGAGCACTCAGCAATGGTAGCCCAGGGGTGAGTACCTGCCTGCGGGTGCTGCAGCGCTTCCAAAGTGGTGGCTTCCTTCCCTTGGGGTCCCCGTGCGGGTGCCCTCCCGCTTTGGCTGATGCCTCTGATGTCCTGCGTGCTTGTACGTGGTGAGCGTGTTGTCGGGCTGACTTAGGAGAGGAGAGGTGAGGCCGCGCATATGCTTGTTCAGGATGGTGGCCGGCTTGGATCGGGAACCGGGAGGCGCTGTCGGACGGCAGAGGCATCGGCCGAAGCGGGAGGCAGCCGCATGGGGACCCCTAGGGAAGGAACCCACCACTTTGGAAGCACTGCAGCACCCGCAGGCAGGTACTCACCCCTGGGCCACCATTGCAAACTTTGGTTGTGGAACGAATCTTCTGAGTTTGCATTAAGGTCTATGGGGAACTTTGCTTTGCTAAACGAGCGTTTTGGATTACGAGCATGATCCTGGAACGGATTATGCTTGTAAACCAAGGTGCCACTCTAATTTGGATTTCTTTACACATCTCGTTGAGCGCTATTCTACAAAGATGCATGCGTAAATTCTGAAAAGGGGGCATAGCCATGGAAAGGGGAGCACGGGCGGGTCAGAGACGTTCACATAAGATATGTGCACTGTTATAGAATGGGGGGGGATCCACACCTAATTTAAATCTACTATATATTTATTTAATTCGATTTCTATCCCGTCCTCCCAAAAGCTCAGAACGGGTTACAAGCCAACATTCACAGTGGATTACATTGGACAGTACAAATGACAATACAGCAACTTAAGCACAAGCTAGGGAGAATGGTGATTTGAGGAAAGCTTGGAGGGGGAATTTCAGGGGACTAGTTGACAATGTAGTATCTTAAGCCCAAGGTTGGAAGAGCAGCGACTTAGTCTGCTTGGGATGGGGGTATTTGGAGGGAATTCCTGGGGTGGGGGAGAACAGAGAATTGGATCTAAGAGACAGCAATTAGTGGAGGTTGGTAGGCGAGGGGTCAGAAGGAATGATTGCGGCTGGATTTGTAGTTGAAGAGGAGGGCCTTTACCGCTCTCCGGAAGGTCATCAATAAGTTCTGTAATCTGATTTTTGGGTGGGGGGGAGTTTGTTCCAGAGTTGAGGGATTAAGTGACTGTAGGAGCATTTGCGGGCAGTTTCTTACAGGAGCGACCTTCCTGGGGTGATGCATAGAGCATCTCTCTGCTTCAGAGCGGAGGAGGCGAGTGGGGGTGTACAGAGGTAGCTTGGATCCTATATAGGCTGGGGTGGTAGCTTCATTGCATCTCCCCTAGTCCTAGTATTTTTGGAAAGAGTGAACAAGTGATTCACATCTACCCTTTCCACTCTACTCATTTTTTAATAGACCTCTATCATATCACCCCTGAGCCATCTCTTCTCCAAGCTGAAGAGCCATAGCCGCTTTAGCCTTTCCTCAAAGGGAAGTCGGCCTATCCTTTTTATCATTTTTATCACCCTTCTCTGTACCTTTTCTAATAACACTATATCTTTTTGAAATATGGTGACCAGAACTGCACACAGTATTCGAGGTGCGGCCGTACCATAGAGCGATACAAGGGCATTATAACATTTTCATCTTTGTTTTCCATTCCTTTCCTGATAATTCCTAACATTCTATTTGCTTTCTTAGCT